>NC_067287.1:27522500-28995000 GCF_020740795.1 Apus apus | reverse complement strand
CCTGGGCAATCTACCAGCGGGAGACTGGAGACAGGGCCAGGACAAGAGACCAGGACAAAGAACTAGAATCAACAAAGACCCCCACAGGAGACCCTCGAGCATGCATAATTACAAAGATAGCAAATTCCAGGAAATAAAACAACTATGTAAAAGAATTCTGGGAACTCACTGACATGGAACTGAATATGCATGTTTTTGGTGTGTATTAGTCTGTTGTTTCACTGACTCGTTGGAGCGATCATGGTGGAGAATTCCCCAGTGCTGCCCAGCGCTGCAATAAAGAATGCCTGCTCAATAACAGCTTGTTTGTTGTTATTGGGTCTTGATCTCAGAATCCTTACCCAGCCGCACCTAGCCTCCCACTTCGGTCAGGAGTGTTAGAAAGCAAGGGGGTTTGGAAGCTCCGAAATTTTTGTTTCACTATATTCCCCTAAGAAATACCAGCAATAATGAAACAAAGCAAAACAAAAAGCTCAACATTGTGATTTCCCAATTTATTTTTTACTCAAAGTTTGGCTCAAAAGTTTGATTTGGAACCTCTGCCTAGATTCCAGCTGACTGCTTAAGTTTGCCCCAC
The DNA here is from genome assembly GCF_020740795.1 of Apus apus. Lineage (NCBI taxonomy): Eukaryota > Metazoa > Chordata > Aves > Apodiformes > Apodidae > Apus > Apus apus. The sequence continues at coordinate 28,994,423 of NC_067287.1, read as the reverse complement.
TGCCCTTGATTTTATTTACATCTTTTCAATAATGTAGCACCTTCCTCTTGTAAGCCGGAAACCCTAAGAAGCCATAACTATCACCACTAGCATCAACTTCATATTGAGAGACACTTCCAGCATGAAGGAGTTTCTGTTACCACTACATTTGTTTTATGCTACATATCTTTCTTCCAGATTGCCTGTCAGTTACTTATTAGAGTTTGGGAAAAGCACCACAGAGAGTCTGCGTAGCTTCTTTTAAAACTTAGTTATCATGCACAGCAGAGCCTTTGCTACTTTCTAGTCCAAGATTGGAAGTTTCCTCATTTACACACTTTTCTGAAAGCAAAATACTGAATTTTCCCCAAGTCTCCAGAAAAAACCTAAATACTTTTCCCACCTTACACTTTTGTGCCTTCCCATAGATGCACGGATCACATTCCCCATCTATCTGCTTAGTCAGTCCATACAAAGCCAGCTTTCAGCCTCCTGAAGAGATTCCTCCTTCTCCAAATATCACCGCAGTTCTCACCACCAAGAGGCAGATTCATGTTCATCATATTAAGACTCATTCATTGTAGTGCTGGAGAGAGCAGTGTAGTCACCTTGTAGAGACTTGGACTGGCTACTTCTCATACCCCCAGTCCACTAGACCGCCTCCCCGAGTTCTCTTTCTGTATTAAATTATTACCAGCTTCTTCCATCACCTGAACACCTGCCTCAAATGCTTCAAGCCTTCCTATTTTCAAGCTGACAATTTCTGACCCTGTTGTTCTCTCTCTTCTAGCTCTTCATGCTAGGCTTCCCATTGATATCTGCAGAAGTCCAACTTGCACATACAGCTCCTCCTCCCTCCAGGCACTAGTGTGAACCATGGGAGGATTTCAGATCTATTTTCCGACAAAGAGCATCTAGGGGCTTGTCTTTTGCAATCAAATGACAGCCTCCTGGCAGAAAAGAGAGCTTGAATTAGACAGGAGAAGGAGTATCTGTTTAAAAAGCCTTGGTTTTGTCTCATCTTGTTATAGCCCGCATCATCAATACACCTCTCAGGCTTCTCAAAACACAGCTCTGGCCACCTTGAGATGAGAAATAAGTTCAGCCTTGTTTTCACACAGATTCAACAAGCCCACAACAACCACATGCTAACAACAGCAATGCCCAGGAGCTCAGCAGACCTGCTGGCAGAGAGCAGTGAGACAGTTCTGCCTCTACCAAGTCTCCCTGTACTAGAGAATACCCTATTTAAAGGCCAAGGAAATTTTAAGGTTAAAACATCCAGGTTTTGTTGAGCCATTTCTAGGTTTTGAGAGGGACTGGCAAAAAAATATATATATATTCACATGGGCTTGTTGAGGAATTTAGTTCTGGCTCTTAGCCAAGCCTTGTTCTGTACCAGACAACTCATGCTTGACTTACGGTTCATACCTGGTTTCATCTCTTCCACAGACTCACAGAAGAAAGGCTGTAAAGAGACAGTACAAAAGCCATCTACTCCACACAGCATTCAAGTCTCTTGCTATATGCAATGAACCACTTTTGTGTCTAAATCACTACCTTTATTTTTTCTGCAAAAGGACTTATTTTCACATCACAAACACATAAAGCTATTAGCATGCAGCTTCTTCTCTAATGCGGCGCAGCCTTCCAGGTTCTTCAACCTCATCCAGAACACAAAAAGCAAACGACTTCTCTCTCTCCCAAACAAGCACTACTGGGATCCAGAACATACGATGAATAAATAAATTTTTAAAAACCCAACAAACGAAAAAAACAAGCACACAAACCAAAATAGAATTTCCAGACTAAGGCAAAAGGACTTACCTCGGAAAGAAAAAAGGGCATTGCTGTGCTCCAAACAGGCTGATTTTCCCCTTTGTAACTCCCATCAGGCTCCGGCCAGCCCATTAAGCAGCCAATTTAAAAGTTCACAGGTGCTAAAACGCTAAACAGCCGAGTATGTTGGTATCTTGGCTCGGCAAAAACCTGAAGTGTGGGGAGGGTTCACCTCAGGCAGAAGAGGTGTCATACTTTAATAAAACTAAATTTAACAAAAACCTTACTACCTCAAAAAAATATTTATTGTGCAAACTCTTAGAAATTCAAAGCCACCAGTAGTTTGTTTGCATTCTCCCTCTCAGCTGGCAAGTATATTCTGGGAATTTCTGTATTTGACTTCATTTTCCTTCAGTTGTTGTCTGGAACACACACCACCAGCCTTGGAGTTCAGTACAACTGTGTTCCAACCAAGCTGTTTTATTCTTTTTTAAAAATATATTTCAAGTACCGGTTATGCAGAGTGGGGTGGGGAAAACTTTTACCTTTGTTTCAAGTTGAAACTTACCTTGTGTTACCTTCCAGATGTTGGAAGCTAGTTACAAAAGAACAGTGTTTTTCAGCTTGAGACAAAAAGCTAATAAAACCAATAATTTCTATCTTAATCACTTTTACTTGGACAAAACTGCATTCTTGAACAAAAAGAGGGATTTTGCTTATGAAGTTATTCAACCTACTTCAGTTTCCCAGACTACTGCCAGGAACTTGAGATGAAAATATCTGGGAAGAGTATGTTTTATGAAATAAAGAATGATAATGAGGAAAATACACTGCTGGATTACAAATGCTGATGCTAATAAAGCGTTTCTCAGGACTACTTCTATTGCCTTCTTCTGGCTCCACAGGGTAAGACAAGTGAAGGAACAGTTGTGCACAAAGAGGCTTTTGGCCTTAAACCTCCACTGAGGAGGTACTGGAATATATCAGTGAAAGCTTCACGCTAAACTCTATCCTAGGGCTTCTGTGCAGAATAGGCTGGGATAAATACTGATTCAGCAGGTACAATTTTAGAGGTGGTTTGCACTGTCATTTCCAGGCAAACCACTCACCTCTGAGTTCAAATTCAGGTTGCAAATGTATTTTGTAACTGAGACAAGAATATCTAGCAGATTTTTACTGGCCCTTACCTAGTTCTCAGAGCAGAACGTCAGGGTCATAGTCACCAGCACATCCTCCTCAGCATCCTGGGAGCAGGCTCAGGGGTGGAAGGAGAGACCTAACCCAGTGAGATTCACCCAACAACAGCCATATTTCAAATAGCTTATTGCATCCTCTGCCTGTCCCATCTGCCCATAGTATGAAATCTAAGTTAACTAGCTGCATAAGGCCAGATCCAAATGTTTTAGCTCACCCATGTAGAAACAGAATAAAAATAACATCCTCACTTTGTGCTTCTGCATTCACATAAGCATTTTTCACTAGCAGCTCTCTTAGTGTCCCCTTGTATGTGTTCCATAGAAACAGTCCTGTTCTTATTACCCATGAAACTGTATACACATCTTTCTTATGCAGTATAGAATAGTTTCAGCTACAGAGTTCACAGTCTAAATACACAGATTAGACGAACCAAGATACGGGAACAGAAAAGAAAGGCAAAACCTCTTGTCAAAGATCAATGATGATACAAAAACTGTTCCACCCTCATGCCCCTCTGCCCTTTGCTGGACCACAGTGTCTTGTGCTGCTTTAATTGCTCCAGACAGTTTTAATGAAGCCACATTGAATTGGAAGATGATTATTTTTTTGAGCCCTTCACATTAATCTTAGCAGGCTTTATGGACTCTTGAAATAGTTTTGTTCCTTTTTTAATTTTAATACCAGCAGAAGTGGATCTTCAAAGGTAGAACCCACCACAGGCAAGGAGATACGGGTATGCTTTCCATCAAAGGACTATTTTGACTCTTTCACGCATTAGCAGACAAAAAATTACTTGTTCCCTCACACATCTCTACTTTTGTACCCCTTTTGTTTACATTTTGGTGTCAGACTTAGGATTTAGTCAGATTCTGAAATTCAGGAACACAGTTTCACAGTGTGCTGCTTCAGTTCAGAGAAATAATTTGCCACAGAGGGCAGAAAGGCCAGAACCTAATTTTCCGTATCATAGCATCTTGTTTAGCCACCAAATATTAATGAGATATTAACTTAATTACATTATACCCTGTGTCCATTTTCATCTGAGAGTGGTGTGGCATCCTCCTTAATGCTAGGTGGTTATTATTTGAATTTATATCAATGAGAAACAGTTTAAAAGGAAAACGGGAAATGTTTTTTATAACTCATCTGCTAAAAAAAAAAAAAACCTAGGACAATGGAAAGTGCCTGAGAACTTAGTCAATTTGAGCAACTTTGTCAAAAAAGGAGAAAATTACTGGAAACACCAAAAGTTTCCAGCTTTTCATTTTGTCACAGAATTTTCCTTTGAGATAGACCTTTGAAAGAAAATAACCAAAGAGGGTCATATAGGCAAAATGCAAGAAAATCACAGAACCATGGACACAGAAGACTTCTTGAACTAAATTATCTGAGCTTGATGTTAAGAACTGGTGTCCCAAAAAAAAAAAATAAAATAAAAAAAAAAAATCCACTATAAGCCTCCCAGGATACTTAACAGTCCACCCAGTGCAACAGGCTTATGGGGTCAAGCTCACATCCAGTTGAATAGTTCTTCACTGCCTACAGAGGATTGGCACCCCTTCTCCCCAGGGGCCACAGATGCCCCTGCACCAGGAGAAGGAACCAGGGGGTGCCAAGAGAGTCCCTCTCAGAGGCAAGCAGTTTCTGCTGTGAGAAAAAACATAAAATTTTCCTTTGCCAGACTGGCCCCTTCCTGAAAGGGTTTAAGACCTTTATATTTGCTTTAGTGGCAAAACAAGAAAACTGCAGGTCCAAGAGGGAAACCTGAAAAGCTGTCTTACTCCTCAGTGCAGTTGCTTTCCTGGACCCTTGGGACCTGCTCACAAACCCAGTTGAGCGTGGAGAGCCCCCCATGGGTGCTGGTGGGGTCTGGACCAGGCTGAGTCCAGATAAAATGACTTGTGTTTCTGTCCAAGCTCCTGAGCAGCAAGAGACAAATGTGGATGGGAAACTAAATTTTATCTGGTAAAAGATTATAAAAACCCCTCCTCTAGACCAAGACAAGAACTTTTAGAAGATGACTGCCCTCTCCTCTCTCCCAACCCCCAGCCCCAGGAGGGGAAATATGGAAAAAAAGGCTAAAATAAGTTTAATTTTAAGGGATCCAAATTTAATTTTTCAGTTTGTCACACAGGCTGCTAGTCACTCCAGGCTGACAGCGTCCCCAAGCGAGAGTGAACAGATTGCCAGGGGCCATGACAGAGGCAGGGAAAGAGCTACTTGCAAACCTCATTCCCCAGAACCCTGCCAAAAAATTCATGGGTCTTATGAGGAGGGCAGTTGCAGATTTCCAGGAACAGATCTGTCTACCAGCGTGGCTGGTTCCTTTAAAGAATTGGCAGAAATTATGAAGTCCCACAAACTGATTTGGATCTGCTGAATCACCCTTTACTAATGGGAAAAAAAATAAACGTACTGGGTGATTTTTCACCAGCTCTAGTTGCATCAGATGATAAAGCGGTCATTATTACCACAGACACTTCTGCCGTATTACACAGGAAATACAGTACAGGCTAGTAGGACAAGTGCTGGAGACTTTGTCCCGCACAGTTATACACCTGGAGTGCTAACATACAAATACTTCAGTAGTGCGATAACATCAATTCCTGCAGAGATAATGTGGGCAGAAATCCCAGAAGTTATGCCTGAAGAAGGCTGATTAGGGATGCCAAGTTTTGTCCATGTGTAAATTTACAGTTGGTGGCATTTCCACTGTAAGTACCACTGTCAAGATTCTAGGATTGGATTGAAAAAAAAAAAGGGAAAAAAAAAGAAAAAGCATTTGACTGAAACATGCCATCCAACTTATGTCGCGGGCTGGTAGGACCATTCCCCACAACTTCTCATCATCAAAGTAAAATACCATACTGTACCAATAATGAAAAGAGAGAGAGAGAAAACAACAACATTTAGCAGGTTTTAAAATTATGCAGATATTTTTAATGGCTTTGGAGTATTCAGACACTCACTCATATGTCAGAAAACAGATTTGATTTATAGGAATGACATTTGGCAGAGCAATTAATCCATACTCTGTTCTAATCATGTTTGGTACAAGGAGAGGAAAAAAAAGTCAAACTTAGGTTTAAAGCTGACTGTGCCAGGAATTATTTTCAAAGGAGGCTCAGAAAGGTTTTTAGTAAGCTCAAGGACAAAACCTGGTCTTTATTCCTACCCCATTCCACCACCAAACATGAGAATCATAGAATCACAGAATGGTTAAGGTTGGAAGGGACCCTAAAGATCATCAAGTTCCAACCTCCCTGCTACAAGCAGGGACACCTCCCACTAGACCAGGCTGCACAAAACCTCATCCAACCTGACCTAAACACCTCCAGGGAGGGGGCCTCAACAACCTCCCTGGGCATGCTATTCCAGTGCCTTACCACCCTTCGTGGTGAAGAATGAAGAATGAAGACTGTATCCCATTTTCTAGTTGAAACTCAACAATTACATCTTTTTGCCTCCACTGGAGGTGAAATGGGAACATGGACCTCTTCACTTGCTAAGCAAATAAAACATCCTTCCTTTACCAGGCAGAGCAGAGGTTTGCTTTTGTGTGAGAACCCTTTGGTCCGATTTGTTTTACCTAGAATGAAACTTTAATTAATCTCCATTTTGTCCATCTCAGAAACATTTCTTGAGAAGGAAATATTAATCCCTCCACCAGTGCTTCTTAGATCTCCACTGCCAGACTGTTTACACTTGACTATGGGAGCTCTAATGCCACCAAGAGCAGTGCTGCTCCACCTGTGGCAGCTTCCACTAGAGGCCCAAAAGCAGCTTCTAGAGGCCCAGGCCCAAGGAGAGTCCGCTCTGCAACTTCCTTTCTGGGTGCAGAGTGGGACCTTTTTGCCTCAGGTCCTGAGACCCTGTCCCCCCAAAAGAGGTGTTCTGCTGAGACCTGGCAAATTTACTTGGGAGTGCATGGCCAGACTGCTCACTTGCCCAGCAGCTGACACCTTCCTTGTGCTCTGCTGGTTTTGCGTGTGAGTCTGTCTTTTGTTCCCATTTGAACAATACTATGTTCCTCATCCAGTGTGACAGACATGACCATTACCAAAAGCTTCTCTGACAAATCCATTATAGAATACAAGAGCATGCATTACACTGCAGTTTTCACCTATGGTGGTTGCCAAAGCTGTGAATTAGGTCACACAAGAACTGCCCCATGTCTAACACAGCACCAGTGCCCGTTTGCTGGGAGGAATTTCTCTTAAAGATACTACTTCGTCACAAATATCTCAATTAAATCTGACAGCTGTTCCACAACAATGCTAAATCTGTACTTGACTGTACTGCTCTCCACTAGTGGCTAGGCATTCACCAACAAATAATAAAAAAAATCTAACACTTAATTTGATTTTCCTCTTTCTGGGTTTTTAAATTATAATTCTCAAAACTGGACTTCATCCCTCCACTAACTCTATTGACTCTCCTTCACAACCCACATCCAGAAACTCCTGCTGTATTTTTTCACAAATGAAAATATATCCCTCTACACTCCTTCGAAGATAGCTTTAAAAATCCAACGTTACACTTTTAAGAGAAATAAATAATTATTTTAACACATTGTTTTTAACACCTGCTATGAAGATTGCAAACCCATTCACATTCTACCTATAACTCAATTTTCTCACACTTATAACTCAAAAAGTATTTGCCTCTGGGTTTAATAGCTTCCATATTCCTTTCTGTCTGAAGGTGTATCATTAAATATTATTAATACTGGAGGTATGTTTGGGCAATGTCTTTCAGCTGTATTTGAATTAATAGGAGAGAGAAAAAAAATTCCGACCAAATGCACTATTTTTGGAAGATGAGTACAAAAAAAAACAGCTGGCCTAAGCTAGCTTCTTCTGAAAATTATACCTCTAGGAAAGAGTAAGATACGAGAGAAAAGTTCAGACATTGAGTGATTTTTGGGCCTGGTGTAGGAGTTACTGACTCTCTTGCAGCCAAAGATTCACACTTTCACAGGTTTGTGCCAGCTCCATCACCCAGCTCTTCTGGCCAGAAGGCCAAAGAGTGCTTGGGACAGTGCTCAGCAGGACTGCAGCTCTTTCAGGGAAAGGGATATAGCCCAGCATACATCATAAAAAATAGTAAAATAAAATGCAGTAAAATCTTAGCATTGGGAACTAGAGGGGAAAAAAAAAAAAATCACAGACAAAACCATTAATCTTGTGACTTGTCATCCTTGCCAAAAGTAAGTCAGCACGCTGTGATGGTTTTTCCTCACTGGGACATACAGAGCTCTGCCACAAATGCTGCTTTTGCAGCTTGAGCTGGTGGGATGGGTGAAGATGATTGGAAGGGTAAGAGGGGAACCCCACCACCCTTTAAAAGCTCAGTACAACCCTCTCTCTCAAAGGAGTTCTGTGCAGGTAAAACCTCCTACCTATGGGGACTCCTATCGGTATTAGTGGAGAGTTTCTCTCCAACACATGTATGAGTGTCCTTACTGCCATACCTGAGCAACTTGTAAATTTTGCTTTGATTGATCTCCCATCAAAACTCTCCTGTGCTATCTCATGCCTGCTAGAGAAGGAAGAGGGGGTTAGGACAGGTGCTGAGGCTTGCTTCTCAGGCCTCTCAGGTTCTGCCCCATGCCACCTGGAAGGCAAGGGCACCCATGCAAACACCCCAAGGCTGCCACCCTCAGGTAACCAGCCAGCTGGCTCAGCCTGGAGTGGGGCTGCTGTCTTCAAGATGCACAGACTGATGTTTGTGTCAAAACTCTCTCTTGCCTTGCTGCTGGAAAAAATTCCTGCCTGTCCAGATCTTGCTGTCCAAATGACAAGGGCAGTCCTATGCCCACTTCGCCTCCTTCCAAGCCTTTATTTAAGCACTGACTTTAATCTCAATGCAGTGCTGTGAGCTGCTCCACTTTTACTACATGAAGCCAGCTGAAGGACAGATTACCCAAGGCATGAATTCACAGATGACTTTCAGCACAAATACATCTGACACAAAAAAACCCCAAAATAAAATTATGGAATAATAACCAAATGTGCCATTTCAAGTCCCCTGCATTTTCCAGGGAGCATCTCAGGCTGCTACACTCCCACACAAGTTACTCAGAAAAAACTGGAACAGATAAAAGACACCAAACCAAGCAACATTTCATGTGCAAGTATGAAGACCAATCCAGTGCTCAGCTGAATCAAGTGAAAGACGTTTATTTCCTTCCCTAGGCCATATTAAGCATGCTTTTGCCAGTACAGAGAGTCCGATTTACACATTTTCACATAGAACATCATATTTTACTATGAAAACTTTGAATTATACCTGCCTGAAGCTTTTTGTCCTAGATTTACCACTAATCAGTGTTTTTCCCCTGCACTGACAGTCAATGTCTGAGGAGTCATTATTTCTCATACAAGAACACAAAACTGCTAGGTGTTTTGGGTTTGATGTTACAACTGCTCACTGTCACTTTGGTATCTGCTGCTGCCAGTTATTCCCTCCACAAACTCTTTGTCAGAGCGCTTATATTTTTGCTAGAAGGCTTTCAAGTCCTCTTTGCAAGTTGAAATCCACATTACACACATCATACTGGCACGTGTGCACACACTGCTTGAAACACCACAAACACGTGATATCACATGCCTTTACAAAGCATCTTAAGAGCTCTTCCACAGAATAGCGTATGTGGATTTTTCTGAGGATGCCTTACACACTGATTTTTGGTTGGGCTTTTTTGTTTGTTTTTATTATAGTGGGAAATAGGTGTTTCCTTAGTGCCTGAATTTTGAAATCTGGTGTGAGTTCTTCAGTAGATGTGGCAGCATGTGGGTAGTCTCTCCAATATTTAGAACTCAAGTTGCTATAACAACCCATGGCATCTGTTCAATCCACTACCTAAGCAGCCTCTCTCTCTCTCTCTCTTTCCTTTTCAGTCTCCTGTTCTTCTGAAGTCAAGTGCTTTGCTTTTTATTTAAGGAGCTAGCTTGCGCTCCAATGTCTATATAGAGAGCGAGCTGAAAGAAAAGAAAATCCATGCTGAAAAGATCAAAACTTTTGGAGAGTATCTGGCTGAGTGGGGCGACTTCAGGGCTGGGCCCTGTTCCTGCTGAAGTGACAATTCACTGGTTCCTGCCTTGAGTCTGAAATTCACTGTGATGGCTCATGAAAGTGGGTGTTTCTCTGTTGACTGACAGGCAAGTGACGGGACCCTACCAGGGAGCCACTGACAGAACAAGAGCCAGCAGAAGGACAATCTATGTAACTGGCTCTGTATAATTTATGTTTTTCCTCCTTATTAACTGCTTTCTTCTCTTCTGGAGAAAATGTTTATTTTTATCAAAAGGGATTTTTTCAGTTTGGTGGGAGGAGCAGGGGAAATAGATAATTTTTTCCATTCATACCAGAGCAGCAGTGCCAGACAGGCACTGGGGTTTGGATATCCCACCCCTCTCCATGACTTAGTTCCCCACGTTTCATGCTTCATCATACAGTTCTGCCTGTGAAAGAGGTGAATAGGGGAAGGTGTAGACCACCTACCAAGCCCTACACAGAGAAGAAAATGGGAACATAGCTACAGCTGCTATGAAGTAAGCAGGACACTGACTTCAATGGGAATATTTATGTTTTAGGATGAAATGTTTTGTCTGTGAGTTTTTAAAAAATACTTACGATTTTTTATCCATATATATCACTTCCATTAAAAACTATTTGATTTTTTTTTAAATAAAAATGCTCTCCACAAAAGCATTTGCGTTTTCTCATCAGCCCAGCTCCAAAATGTTGCTACTGTCAATCAGCAGATAGCAGCACTAGGCATACCCAGGGTCTGCTCAGCCACCACGATAATGGTACGTCAGAAACAGGGAAAGGAGATGACATTTCTTAGAGGCCTCAGACCAAGCATGTTGAGTATCTAAGAAGTGATGGAGCAATGTTCACAACTGCAGAGCAACAGACTCTCCCATATACAGTTCTCCACATAGATAACTTGTAAACGAACTGAGGTGTAAACTGCCCTGTCCTGACCTAAACACACCTCTGGATTCATGTCTCCAAACCAAGGCACTTCTGAGGGATGTGCTCAGAGATACAGACAAGGAGACAAGGCCAACTGTGTGTAGGATTTGCAGACTTTTGGCTGCCATGTTAGCTCTGCAGGAAGGTGGCACTGGGAAGCCACGCTCCTTGTCATTGCATGCAGCTGCCCCTACCTGCAAAAAAGCTCTCAAAGACAGCGCATACAGCTAGTGAGAGGCCTGTTGTGTTAGACATGTGACTTAAACCTTGGTCACTCCCTGCCCCTTGTACAACAGATACTGAAGGTAAGAGTTCACAGGGAGTAGTAAGCTCAGCAGCAAACAAGGCTAAGCCACACAGGTGGGCGACAATGACTCTTGGATCAGAAGGAGCAGTGCAGGGGGGGACAGAAGATGGCTCAGAGCCATCCCAGGGACTGGGAGCATAGAAAGCCTCCAGAGGGACCAGTCCTCCCACAGTCTTTCCTTTCTCCTGTTCCACCACTAGACCTAATCTTAATCTTCACTTGCCCCTAGATACAGAGCAATATCAGTACTTACTACAGAGAGCCAGACATAAGCAAGGAGTCCTTCACCTCACATAGGGACTGTCAGGGCTAATCATAAGTAATTCAGTGCCATGACACCCCCCATGAGGGGCAAGCAACCTGGTTTCCCATTCGTTTCAGGAAGCATGAGATAATTTTCTTTGAAATCACACCTTTCTTCTTCAAAGCTTCTGTGTATATTTGGTAACTTTTACATATGTCATTTTTGTGTGACAGCCACAGCTCCCACCTGGAGTTTTGCAACATTGTCCACATGTTACCTTTCCTACAGGATATAAATGTGTTCCTGATACTATTTTTGCACACTAGAGAGAGAAAATGAGAGGAAAAGAAAGCAGAAGATACGAAGTTGCAAGCCAAATACCAAGCTGAGGCTCAACTTGTGCAACAGAAAAGAGAACGCAAAAGAACCACCTTTACTGTTTACCTTGCAAATTCACAGAGACAGGGTCTCTCTCTCTGGGCAGAGGGATGGACACAATCCAGAGCTGCCAGCGCTGCTGCCAGCATTCCTGTAGCTGCTCTGGGTCCCGAGGAGACACGTCCAAACTGCTGCACCTCACCCCCAACAGATAGCCCTGGTCTCTAAGGCTCAGAAGCTACAGTGCATTGACACCTGGGCCATGCTGAGGAATGTGGCAGACCAAGAGAAACCAGGACCAGGCCACCTTGCCATCAAAGCACCAGTCACAGTCAGCTGCTTAAATGCTTATGCTGCTGTGGTCCCCCTGTGTTCTGCCATGCGAGACAGAGATAGACAGACTGACTGCATTTCCTCAGGAGAAATTACATGGGCTGTTTTTATTTTCTCCCCAAACACTTTCTGATGAGAGCTGTCAACACAGCTGCTCCTCAGACAGCCTTCATTTCCCCAGACCAAGAGCCCAGCAAGAGGAGGCTTGGTTGTGAGCTCTGCCAGCCCAGGGACAGGTGCCCTGCAAGGCTGAGAGCACTGCCAAGACGGAAGCATGGAAGCAGTGTGGTACAGACAGCAGCATTGAGAGTGGACCTTCACTCATCAACAGTCACCAACAGCCTTGGCAGTAGCAGTGCCCCCTTTTCTTTCTCCTAATCTGAAAGCAAAAATCATGTGGGCAACCCCACTGTGGTTCCAGCAGGATCCCTGTAGAAGAAGTTGGAAAGAAGTGGAGAAGCACAGAAGCAATTGTAGCTATTGTAGACATCATGTAACTCAAAATACAAGTGGGAAGGGTGACACCAGGGAAGATTTCAGTGTTTGGGCAGGAACCACATGTAAAAGAACCAGTGGGACAGCTTCAGATCATGAGCCAAAGTGTGACTGCAGATGGATTTATCCCACAAATACTTATTAGTGACACTATGTATCACAGTTCACCACAGTAATGCTCGCCTTTGTAGACAGCCATAAACAAATACTCATGAGTAAAAAAACAAAACCAGACTAAGAATTTAAGCAATTTCCAACATGCATAGGTTTGGTTATACTATATAGGATGATGACTCCCTTTTAATCTCCTTAAGTTTTACCCTGGGTTGCAGTAAAACAGCATAGGTTAGCCTTGCTGTGCTAGATTACATCAGCTGAATATGTGGTGTTCAAGATAAAGAATGTGTGATAAACCATTATGGTGTTCCCAAGGATTAGTTATCAGAAAGGCAGGAATCTCAAGATTAGTTCAGTGGACAACACAGACAATCATATTTTTTTTCCTGCACAGTTATTTGACTTGCACTCTTAGAAATACTAGTGTGACCAAAAGATAACATATGAATATTTTAAATGGAGACATTTGTTTTTATTCTACTTTACCAGCTTTTCTTAACAATTTGGGCAGGAAAGAGACCATGTAGACATCTGTTTTTTCAGCAACTTTCTCCGAATCCCAGAATTACGAGACTACTACTAGGAATCATGGAATTGTCAAAGTAGGAAGGTTTCACCTTATGCCCATTGCCCCTTATCCTGTCACTGAAAAGAGTCTGGCATCATTCTCCTTGCACCCACCTTTTAGATACTTGTAGGCATTAATAAGGTCTCCCCTCAGCCTTCTCTTCTCCAGGCTAAAGAATCCCAGCTGTCTCAGCCTTTCCTCATAAGGGAGATGACTGAGCAGGATATAATATAGCTACAGTCAGACTTTATTGTAACTTAACGCTCCAATCACAGTAACATGATCTGATTCAGAGCTTTCTTTCTTGGTTGTAGGTTATAAACAAATGAAATATTGCTATTTCTTTCACTGTAGAAATGGCAGTTTTGATCACAAATTACTGAAGTTCGTGGTGAAAAGTCCAGTGAACAATGTTTTGAAATCTACTTGTTTAAACTTTATTTCAAAATTTAATACTAGACTTTCATCCCTGTTCTGCCAGAGTTTGAATCCAAACAAGTCTACCAATCTTCTGGTTATATCTCTGCATTTACACACAGAACTCATAGATCTAAAATTACAGCTCTCCACCTTTTACTATGCTGAACTAAATTCCTGGTGACAAACATCCATAGCAGTTTGGCCATTCTCCAAACTAAGATCCAGAACTGGGGCTCAAATCCACCAAGGGTCTTGGGAGGTCACACTGGCTGCAGGGAAAGGTGTTCCACCCTAACAGATGAAATTACAAATCCCCCTGAACATACTGAGTGTTTGGTACTTTGGTACTATTTTGAGCTCTTTGCAGAAAGGTTCAGGGGCATTAAAACTTAGAATGTTTCATATGTATCATCAGCACTGACAGCTTGTTAAGTAATTCTACAACCCAACAAGGTGAACCTAAGACATTGCCTGTGTTCCTTGGGCAGGTTGGGACTAAACGCAGACTAATAGATGCTTAAAAGTGTTTTCATTAGGCAGCATTTCCAGTTGTACCAGTAACACTGCAAAATGGAAAGCAATTCTCTTCCTGGCACCATTTCAGAAGATTTAAAATGCATGATTCTAATTACTGCCTGACAAATAATCCTGGAATGCTAGCTGAGAAGTTTGCAGTGCAGACAACAGATACATTATCATCACACTGGTATATTTAACTTTTTATGATGTCTAATATCTCTAGGTTATAAATGAATGCAAGCATCAGTTACCACTGGTGGAGTACAGCCCTCTAGCACACAAACTGAATGTTAAAACACTAGTGTGACACAGCTATAAACCCAAGGTCATTTTGCGGTAAAACAGTCTAGAAGAGTTGCCAAATCTGCCTTTGAACTACTTTTGATCACTTTGGACAGTGATTTCATTCAATCTTTTCAGAAATTCATAGAATTACTCCACATTAAATTAACTCTTTGCAGTTCTGTTTATACTACAGAGCAACTGCCTAATCTCAAGAAGATTAAGGTTTCCTTTGTCAAGCCCACACATAGATCTGCATCTGTTTTAGCATCAGAGTTCAATTCAGACTTCTTCAGAGGTCTGAATGATTAATTCTTTTCTCCCTCCCCAGGTTCCTGGCAATGACTGACATCTCCATGTTCCAAAATACCAACAGAAACTTCGTCCTCTTCACACACACTCCCACTGGGGCAGTTTGGAGAGTGCCGAGACTTCACTGGGCTGTGGACATGCCTGTTGTTTCAGGAGGATCCCATGCCAACTCTTCTGAGCATTGCCTGTCACTCATATGAGGTGCAATCAACATGCAGAGTTGATTTAAAGCCAAGGCCTAAGTGAGTCCAAGTGAACAAGTGTGATTCACGTGTTAATAGATCAAAAGAAGTTTCAAGAGGGAACAGCAGCCATTAGGAGAGGTAAGAAAGACAGATTAAAATCCCATATACCCCTGCAATGCCTATACACTCAAGAAATGAACTGAACAATGTAACTGAAAAATTTGCTAGCTGCCATCTGTAAATAACTCTGGAAGTAACCGCTTATCACCTAGGCTACCAGTGTGGATTGTTTTCATGGTACTCAACTAATTTAAGTCCCTCCCCCCCCCTCTCTTTTTTTTTTTTTCTTTTCCTTTAAGAAACAGCTATTTGACATAAACATCTTTGTTTGGCATATCACTAGAAGATCTGCTGCTAATTATAATGCTGAACCCAGATGCTGGTGGAGGAAATTAATCTACGTCCTGCGTAGTTTGTTGGGCTTGTTTTAGTAGGTTTGCCAAATATTTAGTGAAACCCTCATATGACTTTTATTATCTGGAGATAGATATTAAAGGGCCAAATACTGTTCTTATTCTAACTGGTGCAAACCTAGACAGCTCCATGGAGAGAAATAAATACAGTTGCATTACTATGGATTTACATGACATTAGTCCAGATTTACAGTACTGTAAATCCTCAACAGTGGAACTAGGAAGCTAAATGAAAATACTCCATCATCTAAACCTGGGCGTTTCTCTTAACTGAAAAGCAGTTTTGATCCTGAGCAAAATGCTGGTATTCAATATCTATTTTGCTTCATTGGCATAGAGAAATCACTTTTATTTTGTAAGCTGGCCTACAGAAAATACCTGTGGAATAACTGGCATCAAAATTACTCTGTTCAGAAAAGTAAAAATATTTCATCACAAAAAGTTCAAGATATGAGCTGCTATAGGAACCAAAGAGCCTGCTTACCTCACCTGAGTTTCCTGCAACACCCCACAAATACATCACCAGTGGAGGAAGGTCACTGGTGGTGGAGGCTGTTCCTGTGGGCAGGCAACCCCAGAGTGAGGGCCAGCCTTAGACATACAGACTGCAGGCCCAAAGTCCCAGGAGGAACCAAGAGCTCACTTTGGCCCAAGTGAAGCTCAAACTCCCACAGCGGAAAACATTTGGGTTCTTCTAGGGAAAATGGCTCAACCAAATAAAAAAAATACACATCACAGCTACAGAAAAACTGACAACTTCTCTGTAGAAGACATTGGGTTTTGCTTATTTTCCCTGTTCCCACCCATTTTTACAGCATAATATTTTCCTGTTGGAAAACTGGGAGGTGGGGAGCCATCAAATAGTTGGCATTTTCCACACAGAAAAGAAATGTAAGCTTTCAGCTCTAAGCTTTAAACTAACTAAAATAACAACAAACAAAAAAACCCAACAAACTTTGAACCTAAAATCTCCAAAGTCAGTGTTCCCAAACAGAAGCAAATCTGTGTTGTGAAAAGTGTATTTTCCATGAGAAACAAAACTGACAGAAAATTTCCCACCATGCTCACAGACAAAACTGAGTAAGCTGAGCATCCCTGCATGCCAGCTGACATTCAAGGCAGTAGTATCATTTAAGCAATACAAACCTAAAGACAGAAAACTTCCTAAGGAAAACAATAAAAACTTTGCTGAGAGACAATAACCTCTAACACAATGAATGGCTATTAACTCTAGCTAGGCATCACTTGCAGAAAATGCCATAGCCCTCAACTGGAGTGATGATTTTGGAAAAAAAAACACAGGTATTTATAAAGTAGCAATATAAATTTTTAATTTAAATAGAATATGTGGTTTAATCTATGGCATTTACAGTGTATTGTTAACTGTAGTTACCCTGTTGGAAAGCCACTTTTCAGAGAAGCACCGGGTCCTGTGATTATGAGCGTGAAACATGCTGCTGCTATCAGAAGGGGTGTAGGGAAGGGAGCTCTGCAGCAGGACCCCTGTCAGTAAGACACAATTTCCCATTTTGTGGAACTGGCTGCGGGGCCCAGACCACAAGTTAAGAGATCCTCAGGGATCCATGCAGATCAAAGTAATTTGCAGGAGCCTGAGGCTAGCTGTACAAACTAAGCAAAGTTCAGTTCTCAGCCTGACAGTAATTGAGTGGGACAGATTTTAGGTAAAACAAGTTCCTGCTTTCTGCAGTACTCAGAAGGCCTCCATGGTTTCTTCCTATCCAGCTACAACAAAGAGCAGCACAGCAAGTTTTCTTCTGAGGCGATCCTCTTTTATTGCAGATTTGAAGACACTGCCACCAAATAAATAATTTCTGAACATTTACTGTCTCTCATACATCTTTTTGCTCTTATATTCTCTGTGGAGTTGTCTGCCACCTAAGTTTGCTCTGCATTTTGCCAAGACTACATAGGTTTAATTTTCAAGTGTCTTTTCCAAGCCAGAAGGGGCAGAAATAATTTGCTGTATTAGCAGGCAGATTAAGTATCTTTCCATGCAGGAACAAATGCTTATCCTTTTTGACAGACATGTCTAAAGAAGCAGAGGGTATTTTCACCTTTGGTGTGGGTTTGGAGAAGTCCGGTGCTTTGCGTACTCTTTTGGGCTAAAGCAAACACAATATAATTTGTCTTTCTGCAGCGTAGTTCCAACTCAAGCTAGTGAGCTGGAGGTAGTGGCAAAGTGAAACAATGTTAGTAAAGCAAGTGTGAAGGAAATCTAGATATTCAGGATTTGCATGGCAACATCTTCTGCGCTACTCTGGACACTAGAGTAAAAATGAGACCTTAGACTTGCATTATTCTACTAGAAGCCCAGCTGCACATCACCACTCACCAATCAGCACTACCCAGAAACCAGAGAACCTTGCTTTCCAGAGGAAGGCCTTCAATTAACACACTGTGCTGCAGCTGCTCATAGGATGAACCTTCCTTGCTGCACAGGGATCTGAGGAAGAGAGGTTTTGACCAGAACACATCTGAAGACAATGTTAAGAGCAGAGAAGCCCAAGGATATTCTAATGTACACCCCATGCATTCATTACTGGAGCCAGAGTATAGAGGATGCAGTTTACAACCAATGCAGTTACCAGTAGGAAGAGAAAGAAAGAGCTGGAGGCAGTACAACCTCTCCCTTTTAAACTGCAACAAGCTTTCCAGAATCACAGAAATCACAGCAGAAATGTGGCTGCCATAGATTTAAGAAACTAACTTCAGGTGGGCAACCTGCTCTGACAGATTTTGCATTAACATGCCAAACTGTACTTGCTAACACTTCACATCAGAAGGCAGGTGCATGCATACATGTGCAAGCAGCAAACCAGGGCTCCAAGCCCTGATCCAGTTGGAGCTCAATCCAAGGAAGCATGGGACATTGCCAGGGTTCGAACATGAGGCTTGGCTCCAGAAAGGATGGGAACCACTAGACAACACACTTCTTTGGCACAGGTGGAGCCCAACCCCAGAGATCTGGAAGACAACCAAGTACAGAAAAGCCACTACAGCCAGCATTCAATAGAGTTTTACACAGCGTCCTCCTGTAACCTTATAGCTTTACAATCATTTGCTCAGTGAAATGGCAGTAGGAAACTAGAACATGAAGAGTAATACTCTCAGAAATCTGTTATATATATGGCCCTGTAGAATAATTTTTCATACAGGTATATATTGTCCAGTTATTCCTGTGGTATACTTCTGACTGTCATTCAGTCCACAATTAATGCTATCAGTGTAGCAAGCTAATAGAATTGAAATGTAAACTAAGATTATTGACAGTGCCCTGTACCTAGCCCATTATGATCTCTGACTAGAGATCACGGAGTTCATAACACCTAGCAATAAAATATTTTTGTCCATAAAGAAGGAAGATAACAACTGCATGTGCACTTACTTAAAAGTACTCAATGTCTTAACATTTCTAAATACACGTTTGTTTCAACTAATATGGCATTACTGTTTCTTGGTGTGTTCCTCGCACTGTCCTTTTAATTACAAATTTGGTATTTTCAAGGACAACCTAATACAGAGTCATTTAAATTGCTGGTATTTATACCTCTAATAAACTTAACTCAATAATCAGGGACTATAAGGGATTATTTTTTCTCTTATATCGCAGAGCAGCCGTAAAAGTACAAAATCCACAGAACCATGTGTACCTAGTGTTAATCACAAACACAGGGCTTCTGGCCTCAGCAAAACTCGATACACTGAGCCCCTGAATGAAAAGAGTAAAACAGTTGTTCCCTTCAAATATTTACTCATACGTCCTCCTTTCTCAAACCAGATGCCAAGCTCCTGCTGCCTCTTCACTCCCAAGTGTATCTGTCTCTCTGCTTTCATTCTTCTAATACTCTGCATGAGCAGAAATGTCCAGTGCAGATCACACCTGCTGCCACATTTACACCAGGAAGTGCCTAGGAGAAGAGCTGCTGCTTCTGTTTTATGAGACTGCTTTGGGCGTTGGTATCTGCATATACAAAGTGGCTGTTTCACTTCCTCCTCAAGACATATTTTATTGACTTATTGATTGTACCTTCAATTTACTTAGGGTGGACAAAACCACTCATTTTACATTCACGTTTATACATAAATCCAGAAGCAGCAAGGGAACTACAGTTCCCTGGGCTAATACTACAAGAACATAAGGATGGTCTCACCAAGTTCAACCTGTGCCCCTGCCAGATCAGGGATCCTTCTCCAAACATTAATTTAAATGCCATAAATTCTGCCTCAGGCAGAAGAAAACCTACTTGAACAATTTGCTTTGTCCACCTCACTACCACTTACCCTGAGTACCAGCTATCAACCCCATTTTCCCCAACACTTCTACGAGCTTCTCCTTTCTCCCCTCTTTCTTAGGTATGTGTCCTCCCTGCTCCCTTTTCTGTCCCATGTGCTGCCTCCCCGGAGATGGCGATAGCCTCACACTACTACTAGATTTTCCTGACCTTTCCCTTTTTTTAAAGGGCAGGGAAAACAGAGACCCATGTACAAGCAGTATAAATAAATCCAAACAGAAACATCATTAGACTGTCTTTGCAACAATACAGAGACCAGTAAAAACACAAGTCTTCGGTAATAAATGACATTTTTGGTCTTGAACAGATTATAAGTGCTATGGAATTGAAAGTCAATGCTTCCCTTCCATTCACTAGCTCACATTTCTCTTACAATGGAGCCCCTTTTAATAACTAATCACAGTCACGATATCCAAAGAAGGGAACAAGCAAACGGGCCTACAAGTCTTCAGCTTTGCGAGGTGGCAGCTGCATGAAAGATTCCAGGGAGAGGGTGGACCCAGTTGAGGCACATCAGAGACCCACAGCCATATATGAAGCCAATAGCTAAATCCTCTTTCATTGCAGTTTTTGTTACCAATGGTTTCATCGTTTCTCCACAGCAATGCCAGCAAGCATTCTGTTTCCTCTTTGTATCATTTGGTGCTGATACATCTCTACTCAGATGTAATTTTCTCTGGCACCCAGAAAGGTATGCCGAGCTCAGCTCTACAGACCACATACAGTCATTCATACCAGTGCAAAGCAGATGGAAATCACTTCAGGATTAGGCTGACATTCACTACTGCAGGTAAACACCCCCTTACAGACAGATGCAGTGCAATGGCAATTCCAGCCTCCAGCCTTTAAAGTCTACAACTCTTCTCTGTACTGTTCCCTTGACAGTGGGGCTATGAAGTTTTTAGCAAGGTGCATTTATTTGAAACTCTGAGGGAATCAGAGTCATTAAATGCCCTATCAGATAAAGAATACATTTTGCATGGCCTTGCAAAGGAAATTTCTGCACTAAGGTTAAAAGAAGTCACTGCCAAATATTTCTGAGGAATAATGTTTATACATTGAGACTGATTGCCTTCTCCCTGTTGGAGCTACAGCCATTCAGAGTCAGTGTAAAGCAAAGCAGAATCAGGTGATGGCTAATTTTAAAGTACTGCACTGCTGAACCACTGACAAGGTGTAGCAAACGGGTGGAAAAGTTATTAGTACCAAACAAATAATTTTGGCTACCTGGGAGTTAGGAACTCCGGAAAGAAAGGAAAACAGAAAAAAAGACATCCAGCACAACCAATCACATCAAAGGGTTATTGTTTAGGAATGCAAAAGCTTGAATATCCTTTTAATTATAAAGGGAAGTTTAAGAATAAAAGACAATAACAGCTGAAAAAACACCTCACTTAGAGACCAAGTGAATATTTTTACCTCCTGCATCATTCCAAAATAAACATTCCAAAGGTGGAATGTATAGTAAAATACCATCAGAAACTCAGATACATTTTTTTTAAAAAAAAACTTCTGACCCATAAAACATTCCCTTACTAAGAATATATTCTAAGTGCAAAAAGTCTTTTACACAGGCTGTGTGTGTTGGAGCAGAAGTGTTCTCCAGTCAAGCAAAAAAGCAAGACCAATCCATAGAGCTCCCCAGGTAC
Source organism: Apus apus (assembly GCF_020740795.1). Taxonomy (NCBI): domain Eukaryota; kingdom Metazoa; phylum Chordata; class Aves; order Apodiformes; family Apodidae; genus Apus; species Apus apus. The sequence continues at coordinate 28,972,887 of NC_067287.1, read as the reverse complement.
CGTCATCCTGTCCCCAGCTATAGTATCTCTCTGTGGGCCTTCAGAGGTAAACTTAGCAACATGGCATAACATACATCTCCTACTAATATCAGTCTGGTTATTCAGCCTTCACCTTTCCAAGTTCTGGATTCCATTTCTGCTCATGCTGGTACAAACAAACGCTATTGAAAAGCCACAACTTGGTCCTCTCATTTCCTGGGCTACCCATGCTAACATAATGCAAATGTTACCCAGCTAACATGGGAGGTTCAAAGCTTTCTACCAGGAACTGCACCTTTGGGTCTTTAATGCTGCTCTGAACAGTTTCTTTAGATCCTCAGAGTTTTGCAATTTTGAAGTCTGGCCTCAAGGGGGAGATGCCAGAGTTAAGGATCTCCTTTCATCAGCATGTGCACACTCTAATTGTCTTAAAATTCTGGTAGTCCCAGACTGCAATGCCAATATAATCGTTCCCTACAATTTCCCTTCAGCCTTTGACCTGTGCTTTCTGTGACAACTCAGTGACCTTCTGCCAGCTGAACGTGACCATTGCTCCTAAAATATAATTCCACATCAGTGACTTTGTCCTAGTCAATTCTACAAGCCAAATCTGAAACTCATTCTTGTCAATGGGAGTCCAGAACTGATCTCATTGGCTAGATCAGATCTTTGCATCAAGCACACACTGATTATAGGAATGGTAAATGCTTTGCAGGATTTTATCCTTGGTTTCCATTAATTTGCAGCACGTCTTTCCAGACACAGCTAAAGTAGTAATCTTCTGCTGAGTTTCCCACAGACTGGATAAAAATATAGTTATTTGGTATCCTGCTCTCTGCAGCATAGACATCAACCCAAATCTGTCTCAGCTAAATTGACCTAAACTTTCTACTTCTTCTTCCAGCTGGTTCCCCATGGCACACTTGGTTTTCTTATCAGGATAAGCTTAGTGCTATGCACTTTATGCCATCTATTCTACTGGGCAACATGTATACAGTGTTTACAAAACAGACAATATTTGCAGTATTCATTTCCTAAGGGTGTTCAAATACTCCACATCTCTATATAATGGATCATGCACCACCAGGCTGCTTTGAGGAGCCTGAGATAAAACGGAAGAGCCTGGCTCAAGCTGAGCTCCAAAGCCTACAAATAGTTTTCAGATAAATTCACCAAAGTGGGACATACTAGGTCAGCAATACCTTGGGAATATTACTGCATGTAATCTTCTTACTGAACATGAGAAGGAGTACAGACACGTAGTTTCTAGGCATGCAGGAAGGCAAGTATGCAGGTGATGAACCCAAGTGGATCAGTGGATATCAAACAAAGCCTTACACATATTTAAGAGCTCTGGTCCAAGCACAATGCCCCTGTACCATGAGAATACATTCAAGACACAAGGCGGATGCTGCTAGGTCAGTGTGCAGTATATCTTAGATCCTGCAGAACTTAGGTGGGGCTCAGGAACAGAAAATTCTGACAGTTGAGGCTGAGTTTGGTTCAAGACTCATTTCACTCTTAATCAGAAGATGGACTTTATCTTGTCAATTTCCTATGGCAAAGACATACTCTTTCCCTTCAAACTATAGCCACATGGAAACATCAGCTGTCAAATATACTTTCCAAGGGGAAAGAGGATTCTTCTCAATCATTTTAAAGTTATGGGCAAATGTATTGTCTTCTGTACATTTGTCTAAAGTCCCTTTCCTTTAAATGTAAATCTAGGCCGTAAATATGACTCATATTCTTATGCAGTTTTTCTCAGGTATCCATAAGCAAATACTTGAAGCAGTTGTATACCTGTGCTCTGCTCTAAAACCAGCCTGGTTTGCTTAGGTTTCACATTATAAAAAGCTGAGTATTGTATCTATCTCTGGCATAAATCACAGATGCTTTGGGGAGGACTTTGGCAGGTAAACCAAGGGGTTAATAATCTGGTGCTTTTCCAGCAGCCCCCCACAGAACAGTCAGGCTTTCTCTAAACAAAACCAAATAGGAAGCAGTCTATACTACTGGCGGCAGCACACACCACTGGAGAGGCCCTCCCACTCCACCATAGACAGCAATGGCGGAAAGTAGTGCTGCAGCATGGTAAGGCCCATGCTGGTGGGAAGGTGGCCTCTGCCCAGCAGATCCCATACTGCTCCCAGCCCATGCATACAGGCACACTCTCCACATTCATGGCACACTCCTGCATGTGCTGCATATCTTGACATCCAATGCACATAAAAGCAGCGCAGGAATGGGAAGTCGCCAAACAGTATCGCTTGTCTGTTCAGGCTTTTCACAGATATTAATAGGACAGATGGAATAAGTGATTGGACTCTCAGTAATCCAAATTCTACCAGCTCAAACTGGAATTCGAAGATAACATACAGACAACAAACCCCCTAACCCTAAAAGAGATTTACAAAGCAACCGATAATTCAGTTTAACGAAGCCAAGGTACCAGACATTTGCAAAGCCCCGAGCTCACCTAAAGGCACAAAGAACTAAAAAAAGTATTTAAAAAGTTACACAGGGAAAGAGAGAGAATAAAATAAATTCCCCTAATGTACCACAAATATCAACCACCACACACTACCTACAAACCATATGTTTTCCCCATCTGTTCTGTTATCTTCAACTAAATTTATAGTATTTGGGCTATCAGAAGAATTGTCAAGCCTGAGCTGGGCAGGATTATAAAACCTAGGTGTTATTACGCTTTAAAAGACATTTTCCCCTCCCCCTGCCACACAGGCACAAGAGTATAAATTTCTCTTGCTGTCTCCTGGCTCTGGTATTACAGAGGATGCTGTGCTGGTTCTCATGTACAGTAAGTGGTAGGGCATCCCCAGCCCCCCAGCAAAATAATAGTTCCTCTGCCTTTCTGGTTTTCCTCTCTCTAGGTAGGTCAAAGAGAGGAGTGTGCAGGCTGAGGCTGCAAGCTGCTTCCTACTGTGCTGCAAACCAGCAAAGCCCATGGAAGTTAGCAAGGAGGTCCTAGTTCTGCCCCAGCGATGGCCAGCTCTCTGGGGCAGGGCTCCATGAGCATGACTTCAATTCTACAGCTGCTGAACCAGTTTCAAATTTGAACTAACAGGGATTTGAGATGAGTGCTGTGTTCGTGCAATGGTAGCACAGGAAAAGGAACAGGGCAGGTGAGCAACAGTTTGCTTTAAAACATACGAGATGTGGAGATCTCCTTGGGAAGGAAACAGTGAGGCCCCGCAAGTGATCACCAGCATCATGAAATGAAAAAGGTTATCTTACCTTCCCCACTGTCCAGCTATGTCGTAAGTAGAGAGCACCCTGGGCTGCTTTTACCCTAGCATGGAGCCTCCTTCCACAGGCTGCACGGCACCACCACTGAGGAAGCCAAGAGCTTTTAAGGTGGTCAAAAAAACCCCTACCAAAATACAGCTCAGACTACCCCTTCACTGCTAGTCTTACAGCCAGTCTTGTAGAAAAAGGTCAGCATACTGAGCTCTTAAAAATATTGGGAATATATATAGGGAATGTGCTCTTGGGGGAGCATATTTCTAAGAGGTGTTCTCCACTCTGTGCTTCCATCTATGGCATGTTAGCTCTCTCCTGCATGTGCAGCAACAGTGTTTTCAAGAGTGTGCACACACAGAGAAAACACTTGGAAAAACCTAACCCTGACCACCTAGTCACATAACAGCACTTCACGCTGGACCTGACCCCCTTCTTGCACAAGATTCTGCAGTTTGTGCATCACTTGCAGTAGCTGCCTACCTCTCTGCACCTTGATCCAGAAAGCAACATGACTCACACAGCTCCAAAAGCCTCCTAAGAAGTCCACAAATAAGTACAGCAGGGAAGATTCCAGTTTGGTTTCTCACTTGCAAAGGATTACAGTAAACGTAACAATTTTCCACACAGAAGGTCTTTAAAGAGTGTGCAGAATTCCAATAGCTGTCTCATTAATGCCAAGTCATAGAGCAAGTGGTGCCACACTCCTGCTGTCTGGTCCACTTGCCTGTTGCCAAGTGGTCCTCTCCAGTGTTGCCTCAACCTGCTGAATGCCAGGTGATGGTCTCCTGCTACCCCCACCCCTGCTGTGGAACTGATGCTGCCTCCAGGATGTTCTCCCTTTCATTTAAAGACCTGAATTCTGAAACATGCTAAAGCTCAGTGTCAATCCCTGACAGAGTCCAGCTCCCCTTTCACTCTTAAACAAAGTGTACATAGGACGTGCTGGCAGAGCACCATCTCCCTTCTGGCTTCCGGGGGGGGTGGCAGATTGCAATGCAATTTTCCTCCCAGTCCCTCTATATTCATGACTTTCACCTGTCAGAACTAGCAGTCATTTCCAAGCTGCCAGTGTCACTGAAGAGGCAGATGAGCTCAGAAAGGAGTGAGAAGTGCTGTTTCATTCTGACAAATGTTGCTGCAGAGAACAGGATTGTAGGTATCAATTCAAACTGCCCACTTTTCAAAAAAAAATTTTTTTTTAATATTTTTTCAATAAAGGGAAGGACTTGCATCAGGGACTCCCATGCACAGAAAAGCAGGAGCAGGTTACAGAGTCAGTCCCCTCCTTTTCCTTCTTGCTTAAGGAGGTCTGAAATCTGACTCATCTTACATACATTCACTGCCCCTAAGTAAAGCAACATGCTGCTGATATCACAAGGCAGGACTGTTGGTCTGTGATCAACCAGCCAGCCAGAAAGAACACCACCACTGGGGATGCAAAGCTTTGCCTTTTCCCACATTGAATGGGGCATTAACTTCAAAGTCTGTGATCCCTTAAATCTTTAACAATAATTAATAGGAGAAAGATGACTAATATTTGTGTTTGCCCTTAAACCTGCTCTTGGGAGAGAGAACAAAAGCTCCAAGAAAGTAGCATTTTGTGCAAACCAAGTCAACAATATTAGTTATTCCTGAATTGGTTTGTCTTAACTCCCATGTTAATGCTTTACTTGGCCCTGTGCTCCCAAGTGGATTGCATTTAGCACTTCAGTTCCTAGAAAATGAAATATTTCACTGCATAGGTCTCCCTGTGCTAACTAACCTGAGGGCTCCAATAATGTCTGCCAGTTGCTGTGAGCTACTGCAGCCTTGGTGAACCGTCACAGCCAAGGGAAAATCAGTTCACTCTGTCCAGTCCTGGATCCCAGGCTTTGGGTTTGTGGCCTCCAGAATACCCTCAGAGCTGGTGTATGGGACCCTGCAGGGAAGCAACACACCAAGTGGGCTGACACTTTCCTATCCCAAGGGATGATTCACATATATTATCTCTAGGTGATACGTTCAACATCAACCTCCGCGAGTCAGTATTTCACGTCAGAAGGTTTGCTTTCTTCAGACATCAGAAGTGTGACATTTGTTGCTTGTTTTTTTTCTCACTCTAGTCAAGATCAATGTATCCTATTCTGACAAGGGAATTTACAATATGATTTGCAGGGGACTCCATGTCCATATAATCTGCAATGTGCCACCTCAGGGAAAGCTCATAAAAATTCAAAAGCTGTTCTTTCACACCAGCCATAGGTCTGATGGGCAAAGCCAAATTTCTTCTGTCTGGTGTGTTACAGCCATACAGAGAGGCTGCACAAATTGATGAGTTCAGAGAGACTAAAACAGTAGAAAAGAAAAGCTCTCTAGTTTTTATGTATTGGCTTTAAACAACCCATGGAAATAGAAGTGGTAAAGTTAACATTTTTTTCCTAAGCTTTCAATGCAGATAAACACAAAGCCATCTTAAGATGCCTTCATGATCATCAGATCCTGACGTTGCTTCGTGCACGTCAGTATGCTAAGACTAAGGTCAGCAAACCCCAAGCATTGCTCACTCCTGAGTCAGGTACAGCAGGCAGTGAGGATTTCTTTAAGTCCCCTGCAGAGATCACAGGAAGTTGGGTGACACAGGAATGCCCTGTGGTAAGGAGATTTTCCCATACCCAGTTCTGCTCAGTGCTCCACACCAACAATCCAATCTAAAGCCACCCCAAAACAAGGCAAGCCTGGGCCATAAAGCATGGAGCTAGCATCTGCATTCCATGTTCTATCTCCTGTCCAGGCAAACTTACTACTGTATTCAAGAACACGATGAGCCTCAGGACCCAGAAAATAGCCAGATGAATAAACTAGTCCTGAGTCCAGCTCAAATTTCAGGGATCTGAATTTCCTTTGGAATTTTGAAGCCCACAAATTTCTTATTAATATCTTACCTTGTTTTAAACATCACTTCATGTCAGGCTGTCATTTAAACACTATTTAAATGAGTGTAGGAAAAGAAAAATTTCATTAGATTTTGTCTGACCACTTCAGATTCCTACCAAGGAATAGTGTAGCAAAACCAAGTTGGGAAATTAATGTCCCAGAGAGCTCACTGCAAAGGTCTGATCCAAAAGCCACTACGTTAAATGGGGGACCTTGGATTAGGCTCTTAATAAGTTTCAGATGCTCAGTCATTTCCATCAGTCATTTGCAGCAATGGGAATGAACTTCAAAGGGTTTGAACTTGCAAGACTTTGCATCTGAACATCCTGGGAGTTTTAGGTATGTTTCCAATCATCTGCAGATGCAGCCTGCAATGCAAGGAAACAGACCCCTAAAGGTTCTGTATTTTGCAGACAGAAAGGTCAAAAAAAGTGTTTTGTTTGCAGGAGATGGTCAGTTCATTCTCTCACTGATTCTTATCAAATGCTCACACAAGCCAGCTGTGAACCACAAAGATGGGAGCCAAACTACTGGAATTTAATGGCTCATTCTCCAAAATGTATTGGCTCATAAACATACACTGTGTTCTCATTCAGTGCTAATTTACTTTAACAATAAACTTATTGTGACTTGTATTCCCACTTCAAAGAAAAGGTTTTATGTAGCAAATGGGAGGGGCATAAGTGGGTGTTTTGCTATGGTGAATGAAACAAAGATCAGTAAGGTGAAGAAAAAATCTCAGTAATTGTCCTCCATAGTGTGTAAGCCTATAAAATAGCAGTGCCTCAAATTATTTGCAGACATGTCCACATTTGAGAGAAAGAAAATCTTTCGGTGGATAACACACCTGTGCTATGGGTAATTGCTCTTGCTCACAAATTAGAACTGGCCCAACAGATGTTTATTCCACCACACAGACAGCAAAAGCAGTAAGAAAAGCTTTGCCTCTTTTTAGAACTGGAAAATTACTAAACCCATCTTAAACTGGTACAAATCAGCTTTGCCTGTACCTCTTCCTATGGTGGCTTCTTCAGCACAGAGAGCTTATCATCTCTTGACAGGGTAAGCACCAATGTGAGCCAGCCCAGAGGCTGCCTGGGAGAAAGACTCAGAGACAGAAAGTAAACTTGAGTCTATGGGAAGGTGCCAACAGCCAGGGACATGCAGGAAGAGCAGCCTTGAGGTGCACAGGGAAGAGGTAGGAGAGCAGAAGAAGGCTCCAGCACACCTGTGACAACCATCAAGCCAAAGCACAGAGCTCAGGAAACAAAGCTGCTATAGGGATTGCTGAGGGAGGAGCAGCCCACCCCAGCATCAGAACAACTTGGACCCAGCAGTGTGACCATAAGACAAACTGGCATTTATGCATTTTTGAACCAGTGTCCAGGGTTCTCCAGCAGGGTTTGCAATCTCGTCTCAGCACACTTGGCTAGGCTAGCCATGCCACAGCCCCACAATACTGCAACACACTGATGGATCCCTAAGAGTATCTGGGGCCTCACTCCCATTGCTTTAGCTCAAAAAACCCCACGCGATTGTCTGTGAGGAGCTGGCTCTATCTTCTTCCCTTTTGTTGTTTTTCTGTCCTTAGCAAAAGCATTCTGCTTTCCTTTCTCTTTCCAAGCAGTCCCCGATTCCTTTCATGGCACTGCTTGACTCAATCCAACCACCCCTAAAATGTCTCGCTGGTGTTACCAAAGATTCTACTCTGGAAGAGCAACCCAACAGAAGAGCTGTTTGCAGGATGTTGGAAGGGACAAGATCAGCCCAACTTCCACCCTGTATGTCACAGTTGCCTGTAAAAATGCTGACTAAAACAGTTTTTTCTTGAAAAATATCAACATAATTTTGTTCAAACCAAAATGTTTGGGGAAAAATGTCAATTACAATAAAACTGTAATGGGGAAACAGTCCAAACATTCCATTGCCATCATGTCATATCATATAGTTAATGCTAGAGTAAATATTTACACTGACCCTTTGTTAGCCATGAATTTCGTATTACATTTAACATTAAATCTAACAGAAAATTTCTAGGGAAATAATCAATATTGCCCAGAATTTGCTTAACATAAAATACTGATATTTAATTTTTTCACTTCGATTACAAATTAATTTTAATTTTTAAACACTCAGACTTCCTGCCAGCTGGGAACTTTGGCTCCTCACCACCAATCAGCCAAGGTCAGAAAACAAAGGTCCACAAAGAGGTTATCATAAAGCAAAGCTGGCTTCTTCAGCACAGAGCAGACATGCTCAGTACACCAGAAGTGAAAAGTCAAAGACAGTAGTACCAGCCAGAGCCTGTTTCTAGTACAGCTCTCAGTCTGCCATATGGCCTCTCATAACCTATACATAACTGGAGACTCGTGTTTGACCACAGCATTTTTTTTTCCTGTTTTGCCCCCATTTGTCAGTCTGTCCCTGAAAACATCACTGTTCCCTTCTACCTGCTAAACTGCCAGTGTTCTCCATCTTGTATGTGTCACATACATTTACGTATGTTATTAAAAACAGCCCCATTTTACCCAAATGCACTGGGAGATAGATCACTCAAAGCACCATGTTAAGTCACAGCCTCAAGAGCACAGGCCGTGGGCCAGGAGTGTGGTGACAGCTAGGAAGACACCAATTTTGAAATATCTTAGACCTACCATGTATGATGCACATTTAATCTGTAATTTGTTTGTTGTGCTTGTCCTGCAGCTGAAGTGCCTACTTGCAAGCTTGAGCTCTTGAGCTAGGGAGTGAGTTTCTTGCTGTGCCCCACAGCTATACAAATGTGTCAGCAGAGAAGCCTGCCTGAAGAAAAGGTTTCAAAATCTTCTGCACAGTTGCCATCTATCTTTCTCAAGTATGACATTCAATTAAGCATATCTCTATTTATCTATATGAAGTACATATGTCTGTACATGTATATATAAAGTATATTGTCATCATTTAACCCAGCAAAACACTTCTGGGATTTTGTATCCATTTTCAGGCTTAATGATGGACACACACCTGAAGGTGTTTGGTCAGAGGCTCTCGAAGAGGGCTTGAAGAGGAGTCAAGGAAGCCAAGTGACATTCTCTTCCCTAAGAGCCAATCACACTTTCTTGCTCTTCCTTGCTTTCCAGCTGACTTCAAGCAATTAATTTTCTGAAATGCCAAGTGTATTTTCCTCCGTCACTCAAACCCAAATGTGCTGCCTGGCATCACCAGCCTCATTCCTCATTTTCCTATCAGAAATGCTCTGACACAGCTTTGCACATAAAGGTTGGATTAGATGGTCTCAAGAGGTCCCTTCCAGCTTCAACTGTTTCCCATCACAACAAAACCAAACCAATGTGGGAGAAAAATAGAAACAATAAAAACAGTTACTCCAAAATGCATGAACTCTGTTCTTCCTACTTTGTTCACACCCTGCTACTGCACCCTTTTCCAGAATACTCCCCAATACTTCCTAAAGTCAAAACCTGATGCAAATCTATTAGCTGGATGCAGATGGGAGTCACCAAAATATCTAGCAGGAATCCTGCAATATTTGTCAAGCATCTTACAGCACCAACTGTGAGTCAGGTGAATGAAGGTTAATTTTAACTCACATTTGTTTAAACCCCACTGGTAAGTTTTCTCAGTTACTGGAGAGGGGAAGTGCTTAAAACAGAAGCACAGTGCACCTGAAAAGCCAAAAATCAGAAAGCATTTAAGAGGATTTAAAGTCTCGTAATTTTTAGGACTCTGTTTTGGTGAACCTGAATTTTAGTTTACTGATAGCTGGACTGGAGAATATGGATGTTATCAACTGAAAATGATTTTGAACTTTATAATGTAAAATAAGTAGCTTTGCCTTATAACTCATTTTTGTATATTGCATACAGTACACATTTTAAAATATTTCAACAGGATTAGAAAGCTAGGACTCAAAGGAGGCTGAAAAAAGATAAAAGTTGATTTTCTGGTATTTGCAGGGTAATTTGAGCATCTTCTTTTCTCCTCTTGCTTCACCGAAATAACTGTTACTGTGCTTAGACCCCACGAATGTCATACTCTAGAGGGGATTTCTGACCAAACTGCATATATGCAATGGTTTAGGGAATCCCACATCTACTTTGGCCACGCTGAAGGCTGGCAATTGCCTTCCAGATTTTTCCAAATCCTACTTTTTGTCTTTAGTGACATTTTATTCAGGAAAGGAGTCAAAAGAATGCCTTTTTGTTCACCTGTTTTACTGCACAAACATCTCTATGCTACCTTAGACACTTTTGAAAATGACAAGAAGTCACCCACAGGCAGTAGGGATGCTGAGGAAAGTATCTCTACTGCTTCTGCATGCGGTCAGGCATCAGTTTCTCAAGAGAATTTGTCTGTAATGGTCTACACTGATCATGAAAAGATAATGCACGTTATTTTACCTTCTATCTGAACATCCTATTTATCATGACCATCCACAAGAAAGTGAGGCTCCATACTTAAAATGTTATTATCCCAATTTTTATGTTTTCTTAGGAAGCTAGAAATAATAAAGAGCCTCAAAACAACTAGCATTTGAACTAATTCCTCAGCCGAAAAAAACACATGTGACCCATTTTCTCCATAGGCAGTTGTAAAAGAACTGATTTAACTTAGAATTGCTATTATAATCAAGAATTTCCCTAAAAGCATTCAAAATCTTTTTCTGCTGAGATCACAAATGTGTCTGCTACAGGCACAACAGGGTTAACAAAGCTATCAAGCTGACCCTGCAGTCCATACACCAGAATTTCTATGGTTTCCATTCCTCCTTGTTGGTCTCAAAAGCTGAGATACCAGTGGAATCAGTGATAAATGTATTGAGTCTCCCCTCCTATGCCCATTCCTTTTGCATGCAGTTGGTAAAATAGATGCTATTGCATATTTAACGTGCTGAAGCCACATAACCCATGCACTGTGCCAAGGTCTTCTCCTGTGCTCATCTGCCCTGCAAAGAACACCTCATCCTGTCTATTTCCCCAGGAAGGTGCATGCCACCGTTGTTGTAAGATGGGGCAAAGACTTTTGCACCCCTGTTCTGACAGCCCACCCTGAGCCAACATGGTTATGCTCTCCACATTTCTCTTGTTGCTGGTCCTCTAGGGCTTTGACCTGACAGTTGTGTGTCACTGAGGTGTGATGACCTGAGAAGAGAAGCAGCAAGGGTTTCTTAATCCAGCAAATGGAAAAGTGAAGATTTAAAGGAGGTGCTACTGATACTTCTACCAGCCCTCTGTACTGAAGACAGCAGAGCATGCAATCAAGGGACTTGGCAAGGTAAGCAACACCTGACCTCTGGTAGCTCCAATCCAGACAGCACAGCATTCTACAATTAAGAAGCTGCAATGTCTGAATTCAAGTTACCCTGCTGCTGCTGTCTGTGCTTCCATGTGCTACCTCTGTGCTTAGTGTGCTAAGAAGCTATAGCTCTTATACCTGTACACCCATGCTCTTTTCTTCAGCTGCAGCACAGCAATATCCTGAGGTGCCCTATAACTCAGTTACTTTGTAAATGTAACCTACCTGTAATAGTTCTTCCCTACACAGTACTTAAAACTGAAAGATGCTGAAATAGCTACCAAAAAAAAGTCTTGTAGTAATAGAACAATCCAATTTTCTAACACATTTTCCACTTCAACAGAAGTTCTATCCTAGCATGAATGTCAGCAATACAAGAAATAGGTGTTCTTTCTGGGAAAGGTGCGGCAGCAATGTAAAATTGTGTCTGCCGTTTTAAAAGACACATTTTCTGTAGATGGAGAGAAGAGAGTCTGTTGTACCATTAGGTAAACACTTATTTGCTGCATCTTTAAACTCTACCACACTATATCAGAAGACACGCCAGCCTACCTGGGTCTCTTGTGTCAAGTACACAGTCTCCTAGTTAATCAGTTACTTAATAGCTCATAGTGTCCCCTAGGCTCCCCTCAAACGGTAACTATTCCCATGCAGCCAACCAAGCATCGATCACACTTACAGGTGTTTTTCACATTAACTGTCAGAAAGCAGAAAAAAGACTGCTAAGTCCCAAAAAGAAATTCTTAATACTTTTTGTTGGGAAGGAGGGGGAAAGATGAGCATCATGTCTGCATGTTAGGGGACAGGCCCTTCTAGACTGCTCTTCCATTTGGTCACTAAAATGTAGAGAGGCAATAAAACTGTGTAATCATCCCAGACTGCTTCAGCCTAAACTTTACATTAGGATCTTTCTAATGAGCTAAACCAAGACACAGTTTTTATTTTCCTGGACATTAGGCACAGCCACTGGCACCACACAGAGACCACAGGGGAAGGTGAGAGTGACGGAAGCTAAGCTTGATTTCCTCTGGATCAAAGGGCACAATCCATTGGCACCATAAACCACAGCTAAAGTGTCTGGATGGACTTTGAAATATGCCAGAAAATGTGAAAGTTTGCAAATTAACTTTTATGTTACATCCCACTCAGCTAGTGTAGAGTGCATTAAATGCTACCATAAGTGTGTCATAGAGCATTCTCGATGGAGGACATTTAATGTTAACATCTGTACTTACAGGGTTGGTGGCAATAAGAAGTGGTTATCTAAGTGACTGATGACCCCAGCCTCTAGCACAAACGTGGCCATTTTTTTATATTTATGGTTATGTCCATACATGTTTGTTTCCCCATACATAAATCCTCACTAAGAAATCTATTAAGGCTAGAGTACATGATCAATAGCACAACATAGTGCAGTAATGAACTATTAAAAACTTAATAAGAATTTGAAACTATCTAGCACGTAGTCTGAGGGAGTCACCATTCTATCCTGAAGGGTGTTACTCCAGAAGAGAGTTGGTCTAAATGAACCTACCACATGTAGTAACCTAAGGGTATGCAATGTATGCCTAACCTAGTATACCAAATAATGAATGATATCTTAGCAGGGAATACAGTGGAGTTTTTGGAAGAAGGTTTTTCAGACAACTGTGATTTCAACAGCTGTATTAGAATTATAAAATGCTTGGAGTCAACATTTCTTCATGGTGCATCCTTGTTATATTTCATGGATTCAGCACTGCATGCAAATCACATATCACAAATGATGCATGCTTATGAGCAAGTAGCTTTTATGTAAACATATGTTCTCTGAATCTCATGCACTGTACCTCTGCTTGCAGGCACACGGTTTGCAGGATTGAATGTCCCTTACCTTTCTGAAGACCTATGGGCTGTTTTAACAAGAGAATTAAATACCCTTTTCAGTAATAATTTCTCCTTCTCCCCATTTTTCTTGATAATTTTTTTATTATTATTTTTGCTGCCAAGCTATAAAATGCACATAGTTAAGGCAGTACCAGGGTAGCTTTTAGCTTCTTGCTTTTTTTCTACAGTAACAAGCTTCACTGACCCAAGAACCTTCAAAGCACTATCACTTCACCTAGTTAGTATGCATGGCTCAGCTGCTCTGTGCTGCAGAGAAGGCCTCCAGGGCTAGGCATTTCAGCATGACATCATCCTCCAGCTATACTTTGCAAGAACCTCATAGGTTTGGATTGGGCTGAGCAGATCTGGATGAGTGTTGGTGTGTGGTCAGGCAGAGCTTTCCAAGAGCAAGGCAGAATACTGTCTCACTGCAGGCTCATGGGAGCACAGCATCCTGCATCTCTGCAAATGTAGCCCTGGAGCCTGAGTGCACTCACTTGGAGACATATGTGTCTCTGGTATAGCTCCCAGGAGCCACTTTTTGCTTTTTCTGCTTTGTGCATGGGACTGTTTTAACACTCACACTTTGAAACTCCTTTTACCCTTGTGATGACAAGGATTGTCTAGAGGGAACTGACTACTTACTGACCTCTGATCCCAGACCAACCCAGACCAAGCTGTGGCTGTGCAGGCCCCATTCCCAGGCCTGTGTGGCTACAGACTAGAAGGGGTAACTGAGCTGGAGGGTGGCATTTACCAAGGAAAGAAGCAGGTTGACTTTAAAAGCAACATGATGCATTTAACCAAGCTGACAGAACAGGAAGACAGAACAAGAAAACAAACTCAAGGGAAATTGCATTTGATCTGGAAATTATTAATATTTGAGACAATAAAGACAGACCCCCTGAATGCTATTTGCATAGAATCATGCCTCAGAGCCAAACCACACTTTAAAGGACTTCATCTCAAAAGAGCACTGCCGAATTGAAACAGAACTACTACCATGACTAGAGGGTTGTGGTGCCAAAAGATGTCAGATTGAACACGAAACAGAATTTTCATTCTTTTGCATACTCCATAAATATTAACAAGTTGACACCCCATAATGAAAGCAAAACGCACTTAAGCACGGGCAGAAAAACCAAACTAGCCAACCATTCTTCTTTTAGGATTACAATTGGAAATTAGTTGTAGAGGTCAGAGTTTTCCAGCATCACTGTAGGTTGGGATTAACTCTATGGACACCATTGAGTACACAAGAGAATGTGGTCTTCCGTGATGCAAGAGAATTGCAAACACCATGAAACAGTCACCCCATCCTTCCAGCCCTTTGCTGGATGGAAGCAGATGCCAAATCTTTAAGTCAGTCAACTGGCCTCAGCCAGCACTTGAGGCCAACAAGCAGAGGAAAGAGGTGCAGAACATAGCAGGCGGGCTGAGGACCTTTCCTGAAGCAACCCGATAACCACTGTGGCCAAGAGGCACAGCATGACCCCCTCACATGCATTGGATGTACTGATGGAGTTTGCAAGTTGCACAACAGAGAAGAAACTTTAGTGCTTTAGAGCAAAAAGTGTCAGTGAGAGCGGAGCACCCAGGATTTGCTGCAATGGACTGCTTTCATTCTTACTAGTTGAGCATTTTGCCTAACAATTCTCACTTTGCTCATTTATCCAACCGAAGGATCTGTATATCTTCAGGAAAAAAGAAGCAATTGTACACAATCTCATAATTTAAATTGGAAAAAAATATTTTTGTATTGGTCAGTGTGCACATCAAAAAAGGTAGGGTTTTATAACCTAGGCAAGAACTTCCACCCTTGCAAGACATGCAATAAAAAAGAAAGGACTAATTGTAGGGGGGAAAAAAAAATATTAGAAAAAAACCCCACCAAGGCAAGAAGGTAGACTTCAGGCAGTCTGTTTGGGTTTGACTTGGAACATCCACAAAACATGGGAAGTTCTGGATTCTGTTTTGCTCCAAGCATCTCTCAACAAAGCCTTTATATGTATCTCTTGGAGAGAGCTGAAGAGGGTGGGAAATTGCTTCTGTGTGTAGAAAGTAGTGGGGCATAAAAATAGGGAAATATTTGTTTCCGTTATTCCCCCTCCAGAAACCAGCAAAGGCTTTTCTACACACTATCAGGAAATAAACATTTATAAATATTCAGATTATTGCCCAACAGAGTGGAAGTCAGTTCTATCACTGAGAAGGGCACAAATCGCTAAAATAATACTCTCTAGTACCTTACTGCTTCTCTTAAAAAGAAAATAAGTTTAAAAAGCAGAATATTGCTACATCACATTTTTCAGTGCCTTCACATATTTTCTTCCATCAATTTTAGAGCCAACTTCAGGAACCAACAGAAGAATTAAAGGGGCAATGGTGCATCAGGCAATAAAAGTACTCCTCAGACAATGACAAATGTTTCAACTTTTGACTCCTTCAGGCTTTACAAGTCCCCAGAGAGCCTTTTGAATACCTGCCCTTTGCTTAGCACAGAAACTCTGTCTTGTGTTTGAGGCAGGAGTGAACTAACCTCGCTGAAGGCTCTGGATAATGAGACAAATAATACATTGACTCCAGGAAAGCTCCTTTTTGATAGTGTGAGTATGCATGAATGCTTTGCCTGCAAGCTCCCCTTGCAGGGATTGAGTTCCACCTGAGCTCAGAGTTGTTACACATCCACATCATCCTCCAGCACAGGGTTAAGGCATTGTGGAGTCTGTTACTTAAACAGCCTCTTTGTGACTTTTTTATTGTAGAGGAACAGGGTAGTCTCAGGTACATTTCTGAATCTCAAGCTATGTGATAGAAACACACAAGAGAGAGAGTCCCAACCTTGAAGAAACAAAGAATACAAAAAATCCTGTTGTTTCTAGCACAAAATTAATTCTGTTTAAAGTTTAGGGAACCCAGAAAGCAGCTATGTGGGGAGGTATTTCAGCAGCAAGTCCCTAGCAATTATTTGGGGCACAAGTTACTGCCACTGTCCCAGCTTTTTCTTTAGCATAACCTTGGAAACGCCAACCTTACCCATACCATCAAACACAGCCCACAGGAGCACCTTCTGTACAAGTCTCAGACCCTCCTGAAGGGAACCCAACACTACCCAAAAAGTCCTACCATCTCCTACTGAGACAAATTGTATTTTTCTGCTCTGGTAAATACAAACTGTGGGTGTACCTCCCTCAAGGAAGGGCCAGAGCTCTGCAATGCTCCTAATCTCTAAATTGTTTAGGTAATTTAATTTGACTTTGCTGATAAGTCAGGAATGTATTTTGCAGAAACATTTACTGATTCTCTTTTTCATTCCTTTTGAAGTATTCCCAGAAAGGTGAGGAAAGGACAGGGACATTTTGTTCTATCTTGTCTTTCCTCCACCTGCAGCCATTAAGATATTTGGCTTTAGGTCTTGTTCAAATGTCCTCTCCCATTGAAAAAGGGTAATTTCTCTCTGCCTCTGGCTGCTCACCACTACCCTTTCTACTCCCCTGGCAGCTGCTTTAGAGGACGCACAGGAGCAGCTGCTGTAGGGGCATACAGTGGACCAGTGACCCCTGACAGAGGTCACTCACACCAGTGCATCATGAAGAGGCACACGGGCACCTCTTGCACCATCACCCTTTTAAAACTCCTGCCACAACAACACTCTGAGCTCCCCCAGTCTCCTATGCAACAGTCTGACCAATTGTGGAATGTGTTTCATCAGGCCAACCTACATTTAAAAAAAACCCAACACACACCCCACCCCCCCAAAAAAAAACAAGCAAACAACAAAAACCACACCACCATTGCACCCAGAATGTAAAATAAATAAATAAACAAAAGAATGGTAGAGGATTATGCCAAGGTTGCACATGTACTTTACTGCCCAGACAGCATCACAGTCAGGTTAAGAGCTTCTACCTTAAGCACAGCCACCAGACCCTAGCAGCCTGTCCTATACAGCAGATGCCAGTGCCCTTCCCAGGGCTCAGGATGACTTGATCCAACTCTTATGTAAAACAAAGCAAGAACAATATAAACACATTTATATAAAGAGACAAAGGTGTGTTTTTAAATTAGCTTTTCCCACAAACATAGGCTATCGAACAGCCCCATCTGTACATGGGGAAAGCAGCAATGGCCAGGGCGTGCATAGCAGAGGGGAAGGATGAAGCAAGGAGGAAAAAGTAGGAACAATTAGCTGAGTGCAACATGAGGGTGTAGGCAGGAGGAAAGACACCAGACCCTCTTAACATGGCTCAGCAGCCAACTGGGCTGACCTGTGTCACTGCTGCTGAAGCTAGCATGAAGAAAAAAAGGAGATTCCAGTCCTGTGGGCAAGATCCTGCAATCCCACCACCAAGCTTCATTCCTCAGGGGCTTTCTGCAAACTGCTGGGCCAAGGTAAATCTGGCATGCACTTGAGAGTGTCTGGCAGCCTGGCACTGTGACTGCCATAGTATTTCACCAGAAACAAACAGGGGCCTGAAAGAGCGGAAAAGGAAGAATCACAGAATGGCTAGGGTTCGAAGGGACCTGTAACATCATCTAGTTCCAACCTGCCTGCATAGGCAGAGACACCTTCCACTACCTCAGGTTGCTCAAAGCCCTGTCCAACCCAGCCTCGAATACTTCCAGGGAGGGGGCATCCACAACATCCCTGGGCAACCTGTTACAGTTTCTCAGCACCCTTACATGAAACAATTTCTTTCTAATGTCTAACTTAAATCTACTCTCTTCCAGCTTAAAACCATTGCCTCACATCCTTGAAAGCCCTTGAAAGAAGGCCCTCTCCAGCTTTCCTTTAGGCCCCCTTCAGATACTGAAAAACTGCTGTAAGATCTCCCTGGAGCCTTCTCTTCTCCAGGCTGAACAGCCCCAACTCTTCCAGCCTGTCTTAATTGCAGAGGCACTCCAGCCCTCTGATAATTTTCATGGCCCTCCTACGGACTCACTCAAACAGATCTATGTCCTTCCTGCATTGAGGGCTCCAGAACTGGACACAGTACTCCAGGTGGGGTCTCATGAGTGCAGAGCAAAGGGAAAGAATCACTTTCCTCAACCAGCTGGCAATGCTTCTTTTGATGCAGTCCAGGACATGGCTGGCTTTCTGGGCTGCAGAAGAAGCAGCTTGTTACCATTGGGAAGTAAAATAAAAAACAAACAACCAACCGTCTTGGTTCACCTCACTGCCATCTGCAAGTGGCCTGGCTGGAGAAGAGGCAAGGATCTAAAGTAGCCCTGAGAGTAGCCAGACCACAAACTGGTTGGGGAGCAGTGGATGGGGGGGCAGGCAGAGTGTCCAGCATTACTTCAAGAGTTTGACTCACACATCTCATCTGGGTTTGAAATAGGCTTTTCGAGGCATGCTGAACCCAAGCCGAAAGTTTAGAGCTCCCAAGGTGACATCCTTGGCCCTGACCAGGAAGCCAAGATGGTAGGTGCTCAAGGACAGCAGGCCTATGTCAGAGCAGGAAATGTCTTTCGTCAAAAAGGAGACTTGTATCAAGATGGAATCCATAAATACTCAGTACCTAGGTTTAGTCTGAAGCAAAAGCCAACGGGGGAATCTCCTCAGGTCTATGTGCATTGCTCTACAGTTTAATTAAATGTATCCTTCTGTGATTAAACCTGAGGCATCTCGGCTGTCTGGTTAGTTGAACACACTATCTGAGCACTTCCTTGGAAATACCCCAAAAATTGTAATTCAGTGGACTTTGGTCACTTAAATCCCACAGGCTCCAGCTCAAAAGCACATTCTTAATTTCTATGCAGCTTCACCTCTATGCATACACTTACAATGACATGAATACCACTGGATTGCCTTACGAGTGTCTGTAAAAAGGATATGTTAAATCTACTTCCCCTGAACCGGCGTTAAGACAATCCCAGCTTTTTATCAAAGGACATTGGAGTAAACAAGATTTTTTAAATTACGAAACCTTTTAAATAGACAGTCAAATTATTCTGTTAAACCTTTCGACATGTACTAAAGACAACACTTTAAAAAAAACAAAACAAAACAATTTTGCTAGTTTAATTTAAACCACTCATGAAAGCAAAAGATTTAACTGCAATGCAGTTAATGATTCCAATAAAAAAAACCTGTTTACATGGTTGACACAGAGACTTTTCCTGGCCCCTTTGTCCATATAATACACTAAGTTAACACTTAATAACATCAGATTAATATATAACAGAGAGAATTTGTATTGCAGCCTCATTCAGTCTCATTTGCT
This sequence comes from Apus apus, assembly GCF_020740795.1. Classification (NCBI taxonomy): domain Eukaryota; kingdom Metazoa; phylum Chordata; class Aves; order Apodiformes; family Apodidae; genus Apus; species Apus apus. Next base: position 28,953,346 of record NC_067287.1, on the reverse strand, counting down.
CTATTTAGCAAGTTCTATTAAATTCTATTTTTCTCCTTTAGAAGATCATAAATACACCAGTGTTCACTTTTGAAAATGAAATTCCAAGGTGCTACTTAATATGGGCAAATCATTTGGCAAGTAATTTGTGACCCTCAATTTGAAATCACACTAAAAGTGTGTGCTAAATAGGGGATCTGAGACCAAGCAGAGCATGATGCAGAAGGGCACATTAGTTGCTTACTCCCCTCCTCTCCCCAGGCCTATGAACCTAACCAAGAGCCAGGCTGGTCCCACACAAACACCTCTGCCCACAACCTGAAGAAATGCTACCTGCAAGCCTTGGGTTTCTGCAGAGTATTACTGTAAATGCTGTCATTTTGGGGAGTCTGTCTCTCGCCAGCTTGTGGTGTTGTCCAGTGGACTTTATGATATTTGTATAACAAGGAACTCTCAGATGTAATAAAACTGCTATGAGTTGCCAAGGGCTACAGCACACACATATGGAAAATATTTGTAAAGGAGACCATTGCTCAGGCTTCTGGAGATGCACAAGGACCCTCAAACACAAGAAGGAAAGACTTGTTTTCACAACATAACTATCTTTGTCCAACAGCAGCCCAAGAGCCTGTGCAGGGAGGCAGGCACCAGTGTGAGGACTTACAGAGCAACCCAGGAGTATCTGTGTTGGAGGTAGTGCAGGGGAAAATTCACCATCCTCACACAGAGCTAGACCATACCAGCAAGTCAGATACAGGGTTGTAGATGAGACCTCACCAAATTCTCCATTGTTTCCTACTATCCTTTTAACCACCTCCTCAGGCTGTGTTGACTTCTCACATATCCTTCCCAAACCAGAAAGGTTCTAAGAGCCACATACTTCCACACCTGCAGTAAGGGCAACGTGCTGCAGATGTGTCACACAGCCAATGTGCTCCCCAAGAAATCACACTGCAGCCAATTAGGACCGCACAGTTCTGAGCAAGTGGAGCTGCTTCCCTGGCTCAGTAGAAGCCTTTTGCTAAAGTAACTTGGGAAAAGCTTTATATGGGTCTGCACGAGTAAGAGTAGTTTACACTTTAGTACAGTCCAAACACAAGTTCTCCTGGTAACTTGATTATGTGCTCAGTCTATAAGACCTAAAGTCTATGTTACAGGAATAGGAAAATCAAATCCCTGAACAAACAAGTGTAGGAGGAGAAAATACATTCTGGCTAGGACTCCAGCAGGGATTTGGTTCTCTTATTAGTAGCTGGTGAAGAAATTCCAAATATATGAAAGAACTATCAACAAAGCTACAAATACATCTAAGTTTGTGTAGCAATGAGAAAGCAGAACTCCTGCTAGTGCATTTCTGACAGGGCTGATTGATGCACAGTGTTTTGAGGCTGGGGCATGTCGGGTATAATTCTTTCCTCCACTAGCATCGAAACTCTTTCCCAGGACTTTTTATTGCAATGTACTTAGAGCCTCAAATTCTTTCCTAAACTACCACAGAATATAGGCACCCCAAGACATGAAGTTTAATTCGGGTCCAGCTCAAACACGTATACATTTTTATCCATTGTTCAAGGTATAAATTATAGCAATTCAACAGTAATTGAGCAATAATTTTTACAAGCTATTCTAATAAACACAAAGTAAGATAGAAAACAAAGATGTGTCTAGAAATTATAAGTCACAAACATGTTTGTGATACATTTTAAACTAGGCGAATTGACACAGCTAAAACATTACCAGAACTCTCCTGCCTCATACTGAGGTTGGACTAGAACAACCTGAAAGTTTACTGTGTTAGGGAGAACATGTAAAGCCTCTGTGAGCTTTACTTCCAGCTGGCTATACTATAAATGACAAGTACAACTGACCATCCACTGTAGTGCAGCTACTCAAACCACAGGAATACAGAACATGCCTACACCCAACTCTTCTTTGCCAAGTTGCACTTTGCAAATATGGGGAATGTCTGCATCAGGCAACTCAGTTCATGGCAGAGATAGCCAAGATCACCAGGGAGCTGAAGCGGTGCTGCCACACCAGCAGGGTGCTCTGCCCAGCTAATTGGCTGGTCTGCAAAGAACTCAGTTTATCTGCTCCCAGGGCAAGCACCTGCTCGCAGGTAGCTCCAGCTAGCTGCTTAGTGCATCTGTCCAAACACCAGGCTTCCAGCATGCCTGCAGATCATCTGGACTAGGCTTTTCATGACAACCATATAGTCTCCTTTCAGAGGGCTTTTGCCAGCTCTACTGGTTTGGGCCAGAATGGAGTTAATTTTCTTTATAGTAGCTTGTATCATGCTATGGTTTGGATTTGTGATGAAAACAGTGTTTTCACTGCACCCATGACCACTCTTGTTACTCACTCCTCCTGAACACAAGCCTGCTGCAAATGAGCTGTCCCAGCTAGAGCATCTCAAAGGAGAGGCCTGAGAGATTCCATGGTGTCCCCAGGTTGAGTTTAAGTATTACTCCCCTTTGCAGGTGCTACCAGTAAAACTCATCTCCCCTTCCCTATACATGCAGCACTTACACTGATTCCCAGCTCTCTAGAAACCATTACACACAGCACATAACAGGGATATTGTAGATTTAATAAGACACTGATTATACACAATTTCAGAAGACATTCAACTATAATATTGGTATGGGGTGGATCACAGGGCTGCAAAGTTGCAGAGCCACTCCATAATCAATTGGCATTTAACATTACAGCTTGCTGGCCTCAAGTATCTCTCTCAAAAGCACAATTGGGAGCTTAAATAAAGGATTACCCACAGCTTTGTAAAGAGCTAAAGATGAAGGGCCTGCAACAACAGAAAAGGGATGAGGTGGGTCACATTCTTATCAGCCTCAGATACACTATGAGTAGTAGTCACATGCTAATTACAGGTCTCTTGCAACAGCACACTGGGCAGTTTTTCAGACTGGTATCTCCACTGCAATCAGCCAAATTGCAGCGTATCAGACTCTGACTATTAACCTTGTCCCTGCTGGAGATGTTTCCACACCTCACCCTCAGGTTGTGGGAACTATAATATTTTATATTTCAGGCACTTAGTAAGTTCTATAATGGGATACATCGATGAAATAGTTATTCCTCCTACATGCCCATGTTAAGGCACCACAACCAAAGCAAATCTCATCTTGTATAGGCAAAATGAGTGGCAGTATCCATCTTATTAGTGCAACAGACCACAGGTAATCACATTATCCCCAGCATCTGCATTTGGGATGAATAAATCTGAAACCCAGATGGGTCACTTCCCAGCTGCAGCGGCACACATTCAATTTGCAGCTGCCAACTTTTGATAGTTGCATGGAAAGGATTTGTGAAGAAGGGACCAAAAGGCAGTGGAAGCTGGAAAAGCTGCAGAGGCTGGTGACTGGAGCAGTCCCTGATGTAGGTGGAAAACGTAAGAATCACTTATTTTGGCCTGAGCTCTGGCCCCTTCCTGGCTGATAGTTGCATGAAAGAGCTCATTGTCAACCATGGCATTAGCTGTTTTAAATACACACCTTGTATGTATGTTATTTCTCCCAACCCACTTTTAATTCTGCAGCTATTCCTAGTTCCACTGCCTAGGTACCCAGTAAAGTCATAGCAAGACAGACAGATCAAAAGACAGAAAGTAGAGATTTATCCTTTAAGAGATAAGGGGATTTTTTCCCCAATCTCTGTACTGACTTTTCTCCCCATGTTTTTCTAAGGCTGGAAATTCAATATCTTTCCAAGGCCTTGTCCCTTTATACAAATACTGTTCAGTCAGCTATTCTGTGCAGACCTGCCAATTAATTAACAGTTGTACAACAAGATGGGTGACAAGGGGGGGGTGTCTTATGGTTGTACCAGGGAAATACCAGCTGTAATACACCACTCGCTGGTAAGCAGCACGCTGAACACCCAATAGCAGCAGAAGGGCATTGGACAAGGGATGCTAGTAGAGCTGAGCCCTGCTTGGGGAAAACCAGAACATACTTCTTGACATGGCACTTTCAGGAAGGTAGCAAAATGAGGCAACACCAAGCTGGTGGCCAGCTGCAACAGCCATGTGTGGTGTTTCTCCTTCCTCAGTTCTAACATGGCAGCACTGCCAGCACTGGGCACAAAAGGTCCTTCTGTGAGACCAGAAATCTTTCTGTGTTTTGCAAGTTAGGCTAATTTCCCACACTAGAACGTGAGAAGTCCCTTGTAACGGCTGCTGAACATCCAGAGCTAACACAAATTAATGGCTTTCAGGCTGTTTATTGCTCTCTTCCATCCCAAAACACGTCCACCCTTTGCAAGCAATGGTAACTTATAATGCTGAGAGAGGTGTTCACAGTTGATTGTATTGTTATCTTGTATAAACTCCAGGTGCTATTTGCTATAGACTCAGAAGGCACCTCTGAAAGTATTTTTGTTCAGTTCCCATTCCAGACTGAAGAAAAACTAAATTGTCTGCATTTGGCTTTGCACAATGTGTCAGAGGAAAGGAGACTAAATCCTTACGTATAAAACAATGACTACACATTTATTTACCTGTGGAAATTATATATTAACAGATATTAATACACAAATATAGCTGAATAGTTAAGTCTGAAGCTTCTCTCCTTTTCTTTTTCAGCTTGGTCCACACAACCCTAGGCACTCGTGAACTACTCCTAAAAGGATCCACAAAAGATCCTCTCATAAAAGCAAAACTTGTCAGGATCCATTGCTCTCGAGAAAAAGGAGAAAAGCCAGTGCTCTACATTAATAAAAAGAGAGCTGAGTCTGGGCAATCAGGGCTCATATAACATATCACTATGTATACTAAATCTATTGTTTATATTGTAGATGTACTGAGAGCCTGTAGTTCTGGCCACTGCACATTTGGAGGCATGTGGGTTTTGATTTTAAGCATTGTAGAACAAAGTTAATCTCACTTTGGAACTACAAAAATTAATATAAGCAAGACTTTAATATCAGAAGTCCTTCACATGTTTGTTATTACATGAATCCTCCAGCATATTTTCTAGCAGAAATACTTGGCACAGTAAAAAAGTTCCAATGTATTTGTTCAATTTAAAAAAAAATAAATAAAAAAATCAAGATCACAAGACTAGCAATACAGTCATATCCCTGAATATAACATGAGACTCAGACAAACCAGTAGTGGGAGGATCATGTATACTTAGCAACTAGGTTGTCAGCGTGAAAACCTCAAGTGGGTTTTAAGTGTAGGGTTGACTGTCTTTGTTTTTTTTTTATATTTGCTGAATCAGCTCTGACGATCAAGGAATGTTGTTGTTCAATTTGACTAAGCAGACTAAATAAACTGATTTCGTATTTGTTTCAGTTTTGCTTGCCATATCTAAATCCATTTGGCTGATAACTAGACCTGGCAAAAAGCACTGGCATTTTCTTTAATTATCATCTTCTGCAAACATTATCTCATTCATTTTCAATGCCCTTGAAAGCAGACATGCATAAAACCAGATGTACACAAAAAGACCCAAACTAAGTTAATTAAAAGTTAAAAATCCTCTGTATGCCATGCAAAGCCAGCACTAAAAGCACTTGATGCACAGGAGACACTTATATGCTAGTGTCAATTGCCAAATGGACTGCCAAGCAGATGAATAAATTTGGGGTTTGTTTGTTTGGGAAGGCTTTAAGTGTCCCTGGAATGACAAAACACTTCACACCATATTCTCCTTCAAGCCTGGCTGTATGCCATATGTTAACCTTGCCCCCAGTTGCTGGTCACTATTAATCAGAAGCAGCTCCTCCTCCTTTTTCCCTTCCTTCAGCAAACCTTACCCTGAAGTGGATTCAATGCCATTTTCAGAGTTCCAGTTCAAGAAACTCAGGGCTAGACATTTATTTATTTATTTAAAGGTCTAACACTATTTTGAAAGTTCATACCAGTCAAAAGTGACATCACTTCTCTATAATGTATGTTCCTAACTGTAAGTGGTGGGAATTTCAAAGGAGACTCAGTGCTGTTCTTTTTTCTTTTCCCACTGAATCAATAGTCAAACTTCTATTGATCCTAATGGGAACTGAGTTTGGTAAAGCCTCACTCAAAGTAGAACAATTAGCAAGTTAGGTGAAACCAGCAGAGTCTGCTGGATTTCAGGAGTAAAAGCAACACAGGATTCTTCACCTTGCTCCTCTTTCCCCATTTAGGGCCAGTATTGCCTGGGCTTCGCAGACAGTGTTCACCTCTGCAGAGCATCAGGTATCACCAAGGGCTACAGAGGTCAGACTGCTTGCCTGATTCCTCCTATTCTCCAAAGGCTTTCTCACTTTCCTACACAGTATGAAAAAATAATAATACGGCACTGTTTTGATAAAGACAAAATCATTGTTCAAATAGTTCTGCTAATTTCACAAAGATGCGTGATAATGTTTCACATATGGCTTTGTGCTTTTTAATAACAGAAATTGAAGACACATTTCAAGACACAAGTTTTGTTGATATGCTGCTGATAGTCCAGAGTAACTGTTGGCTTGTGGTTTTAATTATTCTCAAGACAGCCAACGGATCATTTACCCAAAGCTAACGGGTTTGTGGGCTCTTTAAGCAGCATGATAAGCCTACAGATGTGGCAGTGAATGGCATGGGGGTCAGAGCTACCATAGGGGCCTTTACTCTGGAGGAGGAGAAGGTGGTAGGGAAGGGTTTATCCTGCAGCCTTGGGCCACTTAATTATCATATTGTCTTTAGGATAGTTGTGCTCTGTGTAAACAGCCCTGTTCCCTCTGGAGGAGACTACAATCTTGAAAGCATGGTTCACAGCCACAGGAGCTAGTTCCTGGCTTCACAGCAGCACACCGAAGAACAGGGCTGAATCTCTCACATCAGACAGCAGGGCCTGAACATCAATCTCCTTGTTCACCTCCAAAGAGCCTGGCATTTATCCACAGCAGTCACCCCCACCTGTGCTAGCCAGTCTCCCATACAGCCAAAATACATCAAGAGATCAAAGCTGTTCCACTGACCCCATACAAGTGCCTACATAGCCAACACCTCATGTCAGCTCTGAACCTGTCTGCACTGGGATGGAAGCTGGGCAGCTGCAAAAGGAAAGGCTGCAACTAGTTAAGACCAGCTAAAATGACAACATTTTGGCTATGAAAATAGGTTTTGGTTGCCATTAAACCCTGTGCCAGGAACTAGACCAATGTTCTGCCATCAACTGCATTAGAGGATGTGGAGAACAGGGCCGGTAGCTCACATGAACAGACAAGATGCCTGGGCCACTCCAGAGTGAGGGGGACCATCCAAACCCATGGCTGCAACTTCCCAGTTGCAGTGCTTTCACCAGTATAGCAAATTTGAAGGATTTGAAACTACATCAGGACATTTTAGGCCAACTCTCACTTAATACTGATCTAGCACAAAGTCACTGGTACTAGTCCTGAATCACACCAGTAAAAGGTGGGTAGAAATCTGGCCCCATCTATACAGGGTATGTTACACAGTGTTAAGCATAATTTATTTTAGACAATATATGTTAATAATTCTAGACAATTACTCATATTTTAGGGATTAAACATAACCATTTTATTGTATAAACCCTGGAAACATGTTAAAGGCAGCAGATTATTTTACCTAGAACATGAACAATACAGGCAGAGAACACATGAAACCCTAGGAGTTAGAAGTAAACAGTACCTTAGGTTATAGAGTTAACAAATTTAAAGTGCCTGAAAATGCAGCAGGTTGATTCCCCCTGTACTGGGAGAAAGTAGGAGAGCAGTAGCTTCACAGACAGCAAGACAACTACCCTTCTTGTCAGGGGCAGAGGGAGAACCAGACCTCCCAGATGGAAAGAAACCTTTGCAGTTGATGTGGACCTTAAGAAAGAGATCAGGCCTGTCACATTACAAGTTTCTCCTCCTTTGCGAGAGACCCTATCAATTTTGCAGAAGTTTTCAGCCCATTATCACATTACAGGTAGACAGTTGTCATAAAGCATTAGATCTAAGCAAGGCTGACAGCGTAACTGCAGGCTAGCTCCAGGCTTGGCAGTCTGTGCAGCACCTGCAGGAGCAGGACCAGAGTGTGCCCCATCAAGAGACAGTCTGGTGTAATCTGCTGTGAATCACTTTGAATTGCTCCCCTTAATTGACAGTGCACTCACGACCTGGCCTGATATGTAGACAAAAGCCTCGAAGTACTAGCACACATACTGTGCTAGTTCCTGCCAGGAACCTGCTTTCCCTCAGATAAGCAACCCCTTGAGACCTGCCTTTTTTACTAGACTTAGAGCTCTGTATTTTTGCTCTGTCCTTCACTGCTGCCAGCTCACCATCATCACAGTAAGAAGCAAGAATTATGCTTCTCCTAAGAACTGATGAGGGTTTTTTTGGTCTTTTTTTTTTTGTGGTTGTTTGTTGTTTTGTTTGGTTGTTTTTTTGTTTTGGGAGGGAAGAGAGAGGAGGGGCGAGGTTTCATGAATGCCCAGACCCTGCAGAAGAGTAAAACGGGTGTTGAAGTGTTACAGGACACCAAGTCCCACAGGGCTCCCAGGTCAAGTTGGCTACTGCTTCTTTCTGAGAAGCAGCATCATTTAGGTTTCACAGCACCTTTTCTTACAGAGGACCTGAGGGAAAACACATCCAGATGATACAGACAGCAGAAGACAGAAGTCATTACTCTCATCCTTGCAGTCCACTGAGTCTAATTCTGCTCCCTCCAAGCCAGCCAGCATTTTCTATAGATTTGAACAGGTGGGTGCTGAAACTTCCTTGGCCAGATGAGGTGGATTCCTCTTTTACTATTGCTGTCTCAAGCCACCTCCTAAGTAAACTCTCACCTCCTTGTCTCCCAAACTAAGCTGTCACCTTCTTTGGCTTCAAAGTTTGTTGTTCTCATCAATGTTCAAATTTTAACAGACTTTTAGATCCAAATTCTTATTTAGGTTGTGCTGGAAGCATAAGAAACTCAAAGTGCCTGAACACCCAGCCCCTGTGCTGCCAATAGAGGATGCAGAGAGGCCAGAAAGCAAAGGGGATTCAGGCCTTAGAGGCCTCTTAGCAGTCTCACATTTTTAATTAAAGTTCCAAACCCATTTGCTGAAAAGATTAGGTGGCAACATTGAGACCATGGTGGGGGGGACATTCTGGCTGTTGAGCCTGGTCGCCCCTCTGCCACAGATGCAGTTGTTTGCTTCCCAGTGAGAAGTCAGCAGAAAGAAAAAGCTATAAAGAGATCATGTGGCTGAAGGAGCACCTTCCATGATCAGATAAACCCTTCCCCTTATTCTTTTGAAGCCGGCAGGGCTCAGACTACAGTACCTGACCAGACCAACATCAGTTTGCTCCAAGCCACAGTATCTACCCATGGCTGCACACTGCATCCTGCACTGGCTCCAGCTCCCTCAGCATCCCCAGTGACCAGCCCAAACCTATTTGGTGCTTGCTTAGCCTCCCACACTCATTTCAAGGGCTGATTTGTAAGAGGGACCACCAGCATCAAATGTCAGATCTGGTTTAGGACTTGGTTGGAAGGTATTTAGATAGAAGAATAATTGCACAGGGATGTGGTTTACTCTGGAGAAATAAAGGCTGTGTTTAAATGTCTGAAATTCCTGGTGACTCTAATAATTGTAACCTTTGCCTCAATAAAATGCACAAATAACATTATTGAAACATTTCCAATCAAAAGGTATTATTTTTGGTTTAAAACAGTTGCAGTAGTCAGTATTTAAAAGGAAGACGTCTGGGCGAGCTTACCTCTATTTCAAGGGAAAACTGCTGGAACATTGTTTTAGTCTCTCTTTTTCTGTTTTTATAGCCTTCTTATTACAACATTATAACCTTCATACAGTTACTCTGCTGCTTTTTCTAACCAACTGAAGAGTAGCTCTACAATCATGTACTGAAGGGATTTTATTACATTAAGGTGTGTTTAGGAGCTTGACCTGGTAAGCCACCACATCCCTAGAAAAGCACTATTTCTGCAGTAGTGGAACACTCTCAGAACCATAGTGAGCCAGCCCAACAGGCACTAGCATTGCTCCAAGAACAACTATTGTACCAGTCTAGCAGGCACCAAATGAATTGGTCAAGACACTTTTCAGTAGTGCCCAGTAGCAGGACAAGGAGCAATGGGCACAAGCTGGAATACAGAGAGTTCCTTCTAAACATGAGGAAAAACTTCTTTACTTTTAGGGTGACAGGCTGCCCAGAGAGGTTTTGGAGTCTCCTCTGGAAATATTCAAAGCCCGTCTGGATGCAGACCTGGTCTCTTCCAACCCTGATGATTCTGTCATTCTGTAAATTTAGGAACTTAAGAGCCTGCAGCCAATTTTTACTTGATCAAAAGCTACATGACAACAGCTTGTAAGTTCAAGACTACATTTTCTATGGCATCCTGACACTTCAAGGTGTACCCAGACACCTACTAGTAAGTCTCAAAAACTATAACCTGGTAAAGTGCCCACTTGCAGATTTAAGTGCCTGAAAAGAGAGCTCAGGATCCCTCTTGGAATTTTGCCTTGAGCTCTCTGCTGACCTGCACTGCTCACATGAGCAAAATCAGGTGCTTCTCATAGAAGCTGGCACAAATTGGGCCAGTATTTCATGATTCATGTGCCTGCCTATAGGATTAACTATAATTAGTGTCTTCAAATAAGACAATAAATGTATCATGCTATTGCACTCCATGGATGCAGTATCAGCACATATGGAAGACATTTATTACTATAAATATTCAGGCACTTGACAGTTATCAAAAAATATAAAATCAGGTTAATCATTCTATCTTGCAATCCCTGGCAAGAGATTTGAACTCAGGTTTTTCTGGCTCAGCTTTCAGTTTTACATATATGATCACTTCTGCCAGCTGGCAGCACTAAAACCTTAGGCTGAAGTAGTTTTCCAGCAGCCAAGTCTATCTGCACAGTAATGTTACAGAGCTTAGCTTTTTGCAAGCCATATACTACCTAAAGATATCTTGCTGCTGCACAGAGCTATGAAAGTTTATGTAGGACAAGTAGAAGAAATACTTCTGTTTTCAGAGTTAATAATTAATATTTCTCAGGGAAATACACAACTGAAGCTGTTGTCTTATTTCTAAAGGTTGCCATGTATTTCATTTCTAGTATTTAATTTGTCCCATTATACATACTATGAGAGCAGCCATACTGTCCCTGCCTGCATATGCATAAAACTGTTTCCAAAAATAAGCTGGAAGAGGAAATTTCTGAAGAACGCTCATCAGAGCGAAGGCATGGGAGAATAAACTAACAAGCTTGCCTTTGAAAAAAACACTCAGCAACATCAGCACCAATGGTTATTTGACTTCCAGTAACACGGCACACCATCTTTGGACTCATGAAGTCTTCCACAAATGCAATAAAATTCAATGGCCATTTTACAGTCTCCTGTTAGGTGCCATAAAACCACAAGACCCATGTGTTCCTCCGCAGCCCTGCTCTTCAAAGAAAAGTACTGGGGTTTCAGTGCACACAAGTCCATGATTTGTCAAGTTACAGCAAATACAGGCCCACTCACAGTTCATGGCCCTGTCTCAGCCCACCTGCACCATCACCCAGGTGTATAAGATGAAAACACTTCTCAGATACCAAATACTGGCCGTAGCTTGTTAATCCAGTCCCTGCTCTTGCATAGCACACAGGTCTGGGGAAAGGATAGCTACTTTTACAGGACACAGAATCAGAGTCAAAAACAAGCATTGATGGACCAGTGCTAGCCCAGAAGGGAGTCAGCCCGGGCACCCCTGCAGTGAGCTTCTGGAACTGGGACGTTGGTGCAGAGCCCGCCCAGGGCTGCGCAGGACCCCGCATGCAGCAAAAGCCTCCAGCAGGAGCCAAGCTGGCTCTCTGCAGAGGCTCTGTGACACATCTGTGCCCCAGCCTTCAGTGCATCCCAGAGTGGACATATTATCCATCCAGGTTATTGCATCACCCATCAGCTTATGGCCAGCAGACAGGAACCAGAAAAGCTGGTGGGATCTTGTTAGAAAAAGAGATTACAAAAGAGTGCAGCAACTAGTAGCGGAACACTGTGATGCTGGTGTCTCTCTGGGATGGGAATTCACCCAGTAACATGTAGCTGCTCAAGTGTTTGTCTTTAAAACAAAAGGATTCTATGGTGGTTTTTTTTTCTGAGTGGTGTCAACCTGAGGAACAAAACTTCCCCATACCACCACCGTACATGTATCAAGTAGAAAAAACACCCCATCTTTAAGCCATGTGCAAGAAGGCTGAAGCACATAGAACATGTAGAAGGTTTCTGCAGTACCTAACATAGGGCTTCATATTCTCTCCCTTCTCTGAGAAACATCCAAGTAACTGCAATAACTTGTGCAAGGAGGTTCAAATTTCCACTTCCTAGCTTTCATCTACTCCACAGCTTACAGACTCACCACTACCTCACATACCTGCTCAGGAATGAACCCACAAGCATGCTCTTTCTCTGCAGCCATTCCTGCTGCTCCAACAGAAGCCTGTAGGTAGCCCACTCTCCCCCACTTTCTGTGCAAGATCAGTAGATATCCATGGGCTGCAAAGCTCCTTGTCTAGGAGACCACCTCTTTTCTTTTGCTTTGCATAACATTCTCCTCGAGTCCTTCACTACATGCTAATTATTAGAGAGCCCTCTTAAGTCCTGCCAAGGCAGTGGGATGTACTAGCCAGTCCTCCCTCACAAATACACCTTGAGGCATTTAAGCAAGTGGCCTCATCCCACATGCCTACCTGGGTTATGCCCCAGAGCACAGTGAACCCCTCTTGGGCTGGTAGCTACTGCCCTACACCATCAACACCTCACAGTTCACACATGCCTCTCTCCTTGCACTGTGTTTTGGGCAGCAGGGACAAAATAACCATGGCAGTAGCTTGCAAGTTCTTTAGCTCAGTTTGGAAGGCTGGATCACCAGCTGGATATTGCAGTGGCTGACACATTTGTTTACATAACCATATATGCAACATATACCACATTTCACCCCACACATGCATTTGTAAGACAATATGCTGTATTTATCCACAGAACCTTAACTAATATTGCATCAGAACAAAAAAGAAACAATTTGCAGAGGGTGAGTGCCTGTTAATCACAAGCTAAAGGGGAGAAGAAAAATTTTAAGAGAGATATAAAGGGAGGAAGTGACTCAGTGGGTGGGAGGGAGGGGACAAGCATTCCAGACAGATGGGACATGAATAACTTTTCCATCTCCCTCTCTCTCTTCTCCTGCAGGAACTGCTGTGTTGAAATAGTCAGTCATTAACTATTTGATGAGGTTTTAAAATCTGAACTGAATTCTCTGAATGTAACCAATTATTATTACAGGGTCTGTATCACAGCAATGCAAGTGTTGGAGCCCTTTGGCAAGCCGTAATGGTGAAGGCAGGACTGAGCTCTCCATAGGAAAAGCCACTAAATGGCATCAGCTGTTTAGCTCTGCATAGCCCTGGTAATGCTGAAGGCATCAGAGCAGTAGTGATTAGTGAGTTTGCTGACCAACTGTGACCAAGCAACAGGAGCACACATCCGCACAGCTAGCAAAAAAAGCTGATGTTCAGGCTCTGGTGGCATGGCTCAGCCTGTGGGACAACCAGGCCCCAGTACGCACCAGGCGAAGGTCACACTGGAGGAAATTACTATGGTTTCCAAAATGCCTCTGGCTTTGGCTGGCCTCCTGCAGCGCAGTCACTAGGGCAGATTCTTCCAGTTAACAGCATCCACCTTTTCAGAGGGCTAGGGCATGGCTAAAATGCCTTAAAAGGCATTTTGTTTAGACTTATGTGGGGAAGAAGAACCATTTCCCACAGGTGCCAGTTCAAGGGCAGGATTCAGACTGTGAGTGCTATTAAGTTCCCTACTACCCATAGGGAACGTCTCCCCCTCAGTCCACCTTATGCTACAAAACAGGCTTCTGAGAAAAACTGAATGAAGCAATTCCTTTCCCAGATGCCAAAGGCTAATTGCCCAGCACAAGACCTGCTAAACTTGGTAGAGCCAGGGTGGATATAATCACTCAAGAGAGCCAATAACCAATTAACTGAATGGCTTCAGAAGTTTCGAGGTCTGCCTCTTTATTCAAGAGCAAAACAAAGATCAATTTCTTAATAAGCTTTGTAGTATCTGCTATTCCTTCCCTCTCATTATTATTATTAGCATTGCAGCAGTGTTTTGTGTATGTAATGAAAGAGTAAGACAAGGTCTGGAATGGCCTGGGTAGGACAGGAGTGGGCAAAGTCTCAAGCCAAAAACCCCACATATACATATACAAAACAGGAAGTCTGTATGAGCCCTCCACAGCACTGCCTAAGTCACGTGGGGATTCTTACCACAAAGAGAATATCCTCGCTAATCACCTTTACCTGTTTATCAGAATTTTTGCACAAGCAAAAGCAAAAATTCTTGATTACAGTCACCTAGTGCAGCAGTGTCGAGGCTTGGTCTGGCCTCCACAGCATCACCACAACGGCCACAGGCTCACGCTAGCCCATGAGCTCAGCTACTTGCTGGCAGCAGGCAGAAGCCAGTGGAAGCCAGCTGGCAATCAGGCATTGCAGCCCAGAGCTCAGCCACTCACTGCCCCTGCCGCAGTGACAGTACGTGGCAGGCAGGGAACAAGCACATGCTCCCTCCTGCCACTGAGGATACTGACCTCTGGCAAAGGGCTGGGGCAAGTAATGCCTTCATCTGCCTCTGCCACATCCCACAGAGCCCTGAGAGACACGCTTCTCAAATCCCATCATTGCATTACCCTGCAGTTCCCCTATGTGTTTTGCTTTTGAAACTGCAGGTTCCTACACACTCTGAAATCACTGAAATCACATTCCCTTTCTCAGAAAGACTCCAGCACTCCTTGCAGTCTTCTTTCTTGCAATAAGGCAAAAAACAGCAGAGCAGTGTACAAATTCCTCCTTACCTCCCAATGTCTCCTTTTTTCCTCCCCTGAAATCAGGGCCACCTGGAGATAATGATCTCACCCATGAAGATACAAACAGCATCATCTACATTTTTCAGCATCTCCCACATATACTGTCACTTGTTCTCAGGCAGCCTTATGGTGAAAGTGCAGGCTTCCCTTTTGGATGCATAACTGCATGGTCCTGAGAAAGCCCCCTCCACAGCAGCAAGACTGCCTTAATTTCTCTCCTGTGCATTTTAGGTGAGAGTGTTTCAGCAGAGTGAACAACAACCAAAACACTGTGAAGAAGGAGATCTCTGAAGGATAAACAGAACTCAGAGGAAGGGAACGATGCTAGGAGCCCTCTTCCTTAAGGAGCTTTAACTGGATAATTGTCCAAAACAGACGGGCTTGTTGACTTTCAGCAAAAGGCACAGGGTTGTTTAATTGATTTTACCCTGTAACTAAACATATACGTCTTTCAATATAATGAACAGCAATGCTACAATATTACTCTCCTAATGTAAATTGATCCATTACAGATGAGTGTTTAGATCAATGTGTGATGTCCTGATTGGAAATAAAACTGTTTGCTCAAGATTACTATAAAGACAATGGGCACTGGTAGATGATATTTATGTGACAAGGAACGGCTCTTAAAAAGGAGATTGCCAAGACCATGTCCATCTATTATGAAACGAACATTCACCCAGCAGCCGCACACGCATTTTTACAGAGGACAAGAGGAAAAGTTCCCAAGGCCTTTGAGATAAAACACACAAGGCACTAGAATGGCAGAGCACTTTGCCAAAGGCCAAGAGAACTTCATGGCCATCCACAGTGACAGCAGAAGTCAACCAGAGGAACCAAAACACCCACTAAAATGTCATAGGCCATAATCGCCACGGCTCTCAATGGATGGGAGGCCTGAAAAAGTCCCTAAAGCCTTCTGATTTTATAGTAGCAGCAACTTCTCATATCTTTCATTTTCAGTGCTCCCTTAGAGAGCACCACATGGCGCAGTTCAGCATGGTGGGCAAGGGATTATAAAAGGTAAAACCCTTAATGGAAGAGGCCTACTTTACAACCCTCCCTGTTTTCACTGGGGACTGTCCCCAGCCAGGGTAAAGCTGAGGTCTCAGCAGGCCAGCGCAAGTGTACTTACCACTTTCAGCTCCAAAGTCCTGCTGCTTGTTTTCCAGCATGGAAACTTCCTGTCACCTCCAGGCATGCAAGTGTGGGGGGCCTTGGCCAACTGGGCAGAGTAGCCAGAGTTGGTGGTCATGCAGAGCTGAATGGCACTGTTCATCTGTCCACATTACACAGGGGCTCATTCCTTCAGAGAGCAGCCAGCCTCACCAGGTAACTGTAGCATGGTGTGTGTCCCACATGCTCACAACCCATCTTTTGTCAACTCTGCATTTTAGAGGAAAGTTAATGTCTCAAGCTACCTTCCACATTAGTTGAGATAAATGCACATATTTCCTGTGTTTTTTCATTACCTCACTTGCAGGGGGCATTTTGTTTTCTCCCTGTGTGCCAATGAAGTTTTCTAGGAGCTGGAGTACAGGCTTGCCTTTGCACTGGATTGCATCCCAGCCATTCATTACTGGAGCAGCTGCAAGCACTTCTCTTTCTTCTAGGGACACGCTTCGCCTTTGAAGCACGCTGCCAGAGCCCGTCGGGATGCATGGTGGAATGAGGCTGTGCCAATGCACAGGGCCCGGTGGCCTCTTGCTGAGGGGACATCCAGCTCTGCAGGCAGGAAACTTGGGCAGAACAGACCCGCAGCAGCCCCGGGCACACACTCCCGCAGCAAGGAGGGCCCTGGCAGGGGCCAGCAACACGGCCTCCACGGCTGACTGACAGCGGTAAGATGGCTGCCAGGGTAACTAAGATGGCTGCCACCACAGAGAGAACGACATCACCTCAGCGCGACAAGCCCCACCCACCCTGGCTCGTCCCCATCCCATTGGCTGGAACCCCAGCGGTGCCGCTGCTGATTGGCTATGCCCGCCGTCCATCTCAGCAGCAATGGGACGCACCTGCGGGGGGCGGGGTGAGGCGGCGCAGGCTCCCTCGGGCTGGCGGGGCGGGCGGGCTTTGCGGGCAGCGCGAGCCCGGCGGGGCCTGGCGTCGTGCGGAGGTGGCGGCCGTGCCGGTGGGACCCCCCGGCGGCTCCTCTGAGGCGTCAGGAGCCGCTGGATGGTTGAGACCTGTGGTGACAGGTGCCGGACAGCACGGCTCGGGCCCAGGGCCGGCAAGTATTGGAAAGAACAGGCTTGCCTGTCATTCCAGGCCCAGCCAGCCACGGATGTCCGACATGGGACAGGGCTGGGCCGGCTTGGTACAGAGTCGCTCGGCTTGCAGGAGGTGCAGTTGCTGCCTATAAATATATTGGGTGATGGGTGGCCAGAGGTCAGGAGGGGACACTGGGTGGGGGAAAATAAATGAAGAGACAATGTTGACACAGAACAAATGATGCTAAATGGCTTGTGAAAATAGATCCATTAAGGACATTATATTCTGCACCAGCCCTTAAATACAACTAGAGGAGAAAAATAGCCTTCAAGTACAAACAGAGGGGAATTGGTTGGTTTGTGAAACCAATGACGATCCTGTGGTAAAGGACTGCATTTGCTGGTCATGTCCTGCTCCACTCTACTTGCAAGAGTCCCCCTTCATGTCCGTGAGACCAATCTGCTGCATTTTGTTGTCCCCTGAGGGGTAGGTAGCACATGCCAAATGCTTCTTCTGGTCCTCTCTGATCATAAATAGCTGAGACTGTGATGAATGTAGCGTGCACTTTCATCATATGGTAAAGATGGACCAAGGCTGTACAAGCAAGGAACAGTCTGTTATGGCAAGAAGGAGCTGGTCCCTCTCTCGAAGCCAAGGGCTTGTGCTCCTACTGATCTGGTCAGACTCAGGACATGGAGAGCTCACCTCTCAAGTAAGGAAGGTGTTTGGGGACATTATGGTGGTTATACACAGTTATACAAAGACACTGCAGCTCCTCTGTCCTACATTGTTACTGTGCTTTTCTAAGGATGAGAGATGAGGCTCCCGGAGGGACACCATTCAGGGTTGCATAAGCCAGCATGATGCTGGTAGCAAGAGAGCTGCTCTGTCATGGCCTTGGGATGCCTGCTCCTGGGTTGAAATAATTGAGCATTCTGAGTGGCAGTGCCCGAGCAGCAACAACCAAAGCTTTCTGTCATTATCTTGATGCACTCTCAAAAGGAGTGCAAGGGAGAACTCTGTCACTAGCCAAAGTGGATTTTTCCTCACCAGCTCAGCATGTCAGCCTCACCTCATCCCCCACCACCTGTATCCCTCTGGCTACAGTGAACCACACCTGCCAGTTGAGCAGGACCAGCTTTTAACCATCAGCAACCAAAATTCGGGAAGGAGGGGAAAAGGCTGCAGGAAGCTGCACTTCAACTGCTGCTGTTTCCCCCTCACCCCAACCATCTTTTTGCCCGAGGCTGACTCACCCGCTCTCTCCAGCTGGCAGGCTCCACGTCTGCACCCTGCACTGCACCCAGCTTTCCTGCCATTGCAGCGAGACGGGCTTTCACACTCCTGTCTGTATGTGAGCAAAGAGATGGGCATCTTAGCAGGAGCACCAAAGTCACCTCATCCCATCCGTGTTTCCATGAACTTTTCCAAAGGTTTCAAGGGTGGCCTGCCTTTGCCATAATATTGCCTGCTCCCCAAGTCTCAGGCTGCCAGCATGTCTCCCCTGGATGACTTGGCTCACGTTATTTTGTGTTATAACGGGTATGTTTTTTTAATGGCTATAAATAAGTTAAAACTGCATCTTTAATTAATCACTGCACTTTATATTGTAAGAGGAGATTTTTTTTAATGCCTTGTTGACAGTTTGAAAATACCATTTGCTCACCGTCAGATGTATCTAGCTTTCATCCCTGCATGTTTAACAGGTTTAGGATAGAAACAAAATTTCATCGATGAACAATTCTAATCCATTTAATTTAGAGCAAATAACTGCTTACTAAGTAAGTGGGGGGAGAGTGAGCGGAGACTTTTATATAAGCAATAGTGAACTTCAGACATTAAAATGCCACCAATCTTAAAACCATTTTAAACTAATCCTCAAATGTTTATTTTTCATTCACACAGGTTTGAAATTGGAAATAATATGTTTGGATGACTAAAATATGAACAACAAACAGGAGGAGCAGCAGCGTGTAAAGTATAGAGAAGTACAAGCATTAATACAAATATTTCTGCTATAGTAGCTATTAAATGATACTTTTTTAACATTTGGAATAAGAACCCATATGTTTATAGGATTCTTCCCCCCAATTAAAATATGTGTGGGTGTGTGAGTGTGTCTTTCTTTAAATATTATTTACACACACAGAGTGCATGTATAAAATAGCTGATTCTCCTTTTGTTTCCTGTCCCACTGGCAGGCAGAAAAAGACACCCAGTCCAACACCATCAGCATCTTTGCAGGGTGTACCTGGGCACAGGTGCAGATTCAAAGGTGAGTTCATGCCCTCTGTCACCCCCCATGGCCACAACAACCAGTGGACACCCAGCCTGGCCTGCCTGCCTCCTGCTTTGGGATGGTGCTTGCAGTTCAGAGAAGTAGCTCTCCAGCTCCAGGCTCCATGTGCTCTGAGTTACAGCCTTTTCTTGATACAGACAGGCTGCATCTCTGGCATGGAGACAGTTTGTTAAATTTCCCTGTGGCAGCTTACTGTTCCAGTGGAAGGGGCACAGGCAGCCTGGGACCTCCTCAGAATTGAGTGCATGGAGAGCAGTCAAGCACCCCAGCAAATGGCATTCAACCAAATGCCATTGTGCACAGCTTCCAGGTGTCCAGACATTCCCTAAACAGACAGAAAGACACTTGTTTTCATTTGGTTACAGATTAAATTCAAGAGACAAGCAGGTGTCTGGGTATCCGTAAGTGTGGTTATTGCCCCCCTATTTCTTTTCTTAAGGGAGTGCATAGATATTTCATATTGGATCTGCTATGAAAAGCCAAGAAATGAGGAACTATTACATTGGAACGACAGAAAAGAAAAAGCTTTTAAAAATTGCTCTACCTCAATTCTTAGACAACTCAAGTCTGACATGCAGTATATGATCCATCTGCTAGTATTGAACCCAGGCACTCACCACTTTGTTAGCTTAAGAATTTTGAGCAATTTTTTCCATTTATCTGTATTCTCCCCAAAATAATTTCACACATTTCTCAGATACATCAATCCTTCCGGCATTCCTCTAGACACTCAGTAGGATGCCCTGCTATAAATATAATAAAGCTTTTTATTATGTCCATTAACCATGGACATGTGTGCTCCAAAAGTTTCCTGACACGCAGTCATTTGTGGCTTTTTAATTACAAACAGAAAAGATCTACCAGCAAAAGAAGACAGCAAACTGGAAGTGGATCTTTATTGGTGTGTGTTTTGAGTATGTTCTCCAATGGGCTGATGGCTCCCACACCCTGCTCCTGATCCCGCTGGAGACTCTGCGTGTGCACGTAGATAACAGACCAGGTGTCTCGGGTGACACATCTGCCAGCTGTGCCAACCCCAGGGGGCTTATGCAGGTTTTCAAATCCAAATAACACTGATCAACTGTTACTCCATACACAGATATGCCCCCTGCCATTTTTCAGATCTTGTTCCACTTGAACTCAGCAGAAAAGAAAAAAGGCGCAGTAAATTACCTGACAAATTAAGTCATATTTATTGAATGCGTTTTATTTCAACAACCAAAAAATTCTAACAGCCTAACAATGCACATAAGTTAAAAATTAATTATCACTTAGTGATAACAAAGATAAAGTTGATTTACATGGAAAAAAGAACATTTACAATATGTTAATCTTTATTCACATTGTTGATACCGCAATAAAACACAATTTTTTTTTTGTTTTGTTTTGTTTTTTTATTTCACAAAAAAGGCGGAAAATTGTGCTTTGTTAAGAGGCACTACAAGAAAAGTTTCTTTCTCCAAATAGATATTATATGATGGATATTGAATAAATAGACATATATGCATTGTAATTCGCAAAGTTCTGGCAAGACCACAGGCTAAAATGCCCACAGATTCACTTATAACCACTGCAAAATTGGCAGTGAAATTAAAAATAAAAAGGCAAGACTCAGCATTGAAAAAATACCTAATAAAATTTTTGGTTGAAGTGTAAAAGATACCAAATGTTGATGCCATCATCAAGTGAATAACCTTACGTAGCTTGGCAAAATTCAGTTTCCTTTCAAATGTATGGAGTGATTTCAGCTACAGGATAAGAAGACAGTTTTGAAAGAGTAGCTCTGAGAGAAACATAAAGCAGCAACCACTGAAATTCTGATTAAAGCTGCAGCATACTACAGAAATAAAGTATGAAGAGCAAAAGGGGCATTAAGTAAGCAACCCACCATCATTTTGCAATGGTCTATGAAATTTATGCAGAGATACTCTTATGTTTCAAACATCAGTTTTGAAAAAATCCCTTAAAAAGTCCAGAGGTTACTGAGCAGCTAGAATTAGCTTGTATTGCAACGTCTTCTCCCTGTATCTTGTCTGTTCTGAGTAAATATCTACACATAGAGGTTTGTTTTTCATTTTTAACTCCTACCTTTTATACCTTTCAAATATATAAATAGTATTAACAGTTATATTACATTGCCTGGTGTAGTAAACAGAAAGTAACTTTAAAAGTGATATTGCATGAGGTCTTTTGTCAAGGGTACATGAGAAGCCCATGTGAAAAAAGAAGAAAAAACCCAGAAGCCTTGTTGGCACGGTTATGACTGCAGTTTGAACAGGTGTCTGAAATCAATCCAGCTGCAAAAGTATCAAAGGTGAGATCTTGTCTCGGAAATCACTGCACAGAAGCAAATGGTACTTGGTGTCCCTTTTGACAGGATGCCTCAGAACAGGTGGAGCTATGGTAGATTGTAGCTTTAGTGCTTATGCCACTGAAGAGTCAGTCAGGATTAGCTCTGCTTTATGCAACGTCGCTGGGTCACTGCGAGACCCTTGGCCAAGGAGGCGGGTGGACCTGCAGGGCCTGGTGTGGCAGGGAGGCCTGGGACACGGCACACGGAGGGGCTGCGGCCTGGGAGCCACGGCTGGTGATGCTTGGTTTCACTGGCAAAGCACAGGTGGGGTGGAGGAAGCCCAGCTGAAACAGAAACACGGGGGCGGCTGGCGAGAAGGGCGGGCAGGAAGTCAGCAATGCAAACCCTCTGTCTGTCAGCAATTTACCTGGACGGTAATGGTTGGGATTGTGGCATTTTGTGTCCCAATGTAACTTCACACTTGTGTGTGTCTCTGTGTTTCACCTCAGTATAAACAAAAAAAGCAACAACAAGAAGGAAGCTTATTAAGATCTGAAACAAAGAACAGGTAAATAAAATCCACAGTAAAATGTGGTTCATAGTATGAATTCCATACATCAAATCTCAACACGTTACCTTTTTTCTCTTTCTATAAAGACCTCGTTAACAGACAAGTCTTCTATGCACTGAATTTCAGTTTTAGTCATTCTGAAACCCATGAAAATTCATCTGTTCACTACAGAAAGGATTTCTGGAGAGTGGAACATGCTGTATCCTTTTAAGTGTGCATCGTGTTTAAAGTACTTTAACTTACTTATTTTCTTTTTAAGGTGCCCTGATTTGTTTTTCCATTTTCTCTTTTTTTTCTCTTTTCTTTTTTCGGCAGTGTTGATTTACGTCTTTAAATACATACCTCAAAAATTACCCATCAAGTTGCCAGACAGGAAGCCATATAATAATAATAATAAAAAAAAAATCAGGGATAATGTAGAAAATAAATAGGAATTCAAAAATAGTCACCACACCCTGAGAGCAGGTGGCAGTTTATCAAAAAGCCAAAGCAACTCATTGTGAAGTGGTTTTAATACATAAACAAGTCTCATCTTTAAAGAACTCATTTCACAGTCTATACTTTCAGGTTGTAAAGTTCCATCCCATGCAATTTTTTTTTATATATATATATATATATTTTATGTAAATATATATATATATACACACATACACACAAAGTTGTAAATTTTCCTTCATTGATTTCATAGGACTTTTCCCATTTACTTGCTAGATGTCCCTTTCACAAGTGCAAGATTAATGAAGGCATAATCCCATGTGATTACAATGATTACTTCAGTCAAATAGAGGAAGTGTAACACTCAAGTGTCTGAGTCAAGGCGACACCTGATGGGGCGATGCTGAATTCATTCTGTTTGCACATGGATCATGTGCAATGGAAACAAACAAAAAGTGAAAAGAGAAAAAAAACTAAAAATAAAACCAGAAAATCCGTGGATCAATGTATTGCTTTCTTTGCTCCTATGTCACATTATCTCTGGTCTATCTCTGCTGGTGCAGCCTTGCTTTTATCGGCGTTCTCCTCCTCAGGCTCCACTTTGTACATTTCCTCAGATCCTGCCTCGCTGTCGTTCTCTTCTGACTCTGTCAGCAGCTCCTCATCCTTGTACTCTGCCACGTCAACCACCGTTCCCAAATGCTCTTTTAGCTTCCCGTGGTGCTTTACGTGGTAACGTTGGTTCTGGAAGAATTTGATGATGGTGTGTTTGGGGAGATCCAGCTGAGCAGAGAGGGTGTGGATGGCTTCCTGATCAGGGTAGAGACCCACATCGTGGATAAAGCTTTGAAGGATACCTAGAGCTTCCAAGGAGATCTTGGTACGGGACCTTGGCTTTTTGGCACAACTGTCCTCAGCAGGTGGAGGAGGAGCCTCTTCTCTAGGTGGGGAATTCTCCTTTGCAGGCTGTGACTGCTGTCTGTGCAGCACCTACAACATCAAACAGACACATACTTCATGTACATGCTGACCTCCTCGGTGCTTGAGATAAAGGCACTTGTACAGGTCTTTACTCAGGGTCTACTTGGTTTTGGTGAAGAAAACTACTAATTACTAGTAATTTTCCACTGCTTTTCTTACCTGTAAGACAGCTGCACCAGAAGCTACAGACTGAAAGGAGAAAGCAATATAATAGGCAAATGATATAAAACAAATATAAACCCACAAAGTACATAACACAAAATGTGGGTAATTAAAAAAAAATAAAAATCAAACAGCGAAAATAAAAATTAAGTCACAAGGTATTATAGTCTCATGGTCATGATGACTGGCCAGTTGTCCTGTCTCAGACAAGTCACTCTCCCACTTTGTTCCTCTTCTCCCTCCTAGTTTCTTCTTGTCTTTTTAGGCTAGAGGCTCCCACCATTTCTACAACATGCCAAGTACCACAAAGGCATAATCATACATGGGACTGTCAGGTGCTACTTTATCATGAGCAATGATTTGGCATTAAAATCCAATGCAGCTGCTTTATAACAAAAAATAATTAAAGTCCAGACATTTGTTAAGATTTCCCTTCCATGAAGAGCAACATCATAGTCAGTTCAGCTGCTTCACAGAGCTGACTTTAATGTATCTCTTGAACAGATTTCTCTGTATTACATATGTATTAATTTCACTAGCTGAGGATTTCTGTGTTCAAATAATTACATCCTTGCATTCTGAGAAACCCTCTGGGCAAACACAGTTTTCAGCCTTGTAACAGCAGTATCTCTTTTTTGGCAAGTTTAAAGAAAGCCTATGTAGCCCTTAATCTTCTTAACAGCCACTTAAAATGACTAAGAAAGGGTCTCGTGCAGCCCTTGTTTCAGGGGAATAAATACCTGCTCTGCATTGTTAGAAATAGAGAGGTACTCCCTACACTTTCTTTAAAACCAAATCTATACAAGAGAGATTACCAGTAAAAATCCCCTACAGGATTGAGGACTGTACTTGCCCAGAGGTTTCTTCAGATGCAGAGAAATAATTATTAGAACTCAATGCTACAGAGCTAACAAAATCAATATGGATAAAAATTGCCTTCCACAAATAAGTGGGAATTCTGGCTCTTTACCCAAAGAAGTAAACATCTTTGCTGCAGACTGTAACGTCCAATCAACCCTGCATTAAAGATCTCTGAAGGAAAACAACCAAATAAACAAAAAAACAATAAAAAATGGAAATGTGCTGAGAACTTGCTCTGAATTCTACACACATACCGAGACCCCAATAAAGCACTGTACTATTCAAGTTATTACTGCAAGAAGGAAGTCCACTGTGGAATATCAGTCTGTCAATACATGCAAATACATAAAAAGACTTTGTGCTGAAGAGCCCCTTATTAATTCTCTTCATCAAATATTGCTGCCATAGTAATTTATAACATTAGTCATCTCCAGTCACAGTTTTTGAAAAGCCCATTCTAGTCCCCAGCCACTGCCTATGACACACACATGGCCAAAGAGCAGAACCTGGAGGAGATGCTGTGACCCAGTACCTGGGTGACCTGCGGGTACGAGCGTGTGCAGGGGCAGACACTCAGCTGCACATCCTGGTGACTGCAGCACACGTCACTGCTGCTGCCACCATGGAACGACACTCCTGACAGTGACAGAAAGCCCTCAAATAAGAGGCAGCTTGATGGCAGCTCCACACTGTCAGCTAAAAGCAGGTGTCACCACTGATGGCAGGCAGGGCTTGCCACACTCATGGCAAGAGCTGCTGGTGGGCAGTAGTGTGCAAATGTGTTTTTGTCCCAATAGATAAATTTTCCTCCCAAGCATCTAAATACTCAGGATGTCATAGAAATGGAGCTAACTATGGAGCTGGGGGAAAGGAGAAACTCAAATGGAATGACAGATATTCTGGTTTATGTTTTATTACATGCCTTGTTTCAACAAATGGCATTACTCAGCTGCTCTTTGAGGATTTCTTTTTTGTCTGTGGATTGTTCTCTAAGAGAAGGACTGATGTTTCCAGATAGAGGGATCATGGACAAGGGTCAGATCTTTACTTACATTGGCAGGGAGCACTGAAAGCAGCAGGGCCGGGATCGCAGGCACTAGCTGAGGACCTAACCCAACAAATTTGTCACACAGCCCCTACCTACATTATCTACCCTGTTGTACCCTCTGGTCCTGTCTCCTGACACTGTAAGGCCCAGAGCAGCCCAAAATAAAATAATTTAACACCACAAATGAACTGCCAGGGAATTTACAGACAGCATCATATGAGAAGCCTCAAGTAGCATTGCTAATCAGAAGCTGAATTCAAGTAGCAGGTAACAGAGACAGAAACACATCCAGAAACAGTGAATTACTCAGTTCGTTCTTGTTGGAGTTGGAAGTGGGTTTGGTTTTTTTTTCCCTTTCCAGTTGACAAAAATGATCCAGCCTGAAAAATGTTACAAGACTTCCAATCAAATATAATGAAAAAAAATCCAACAATACAGGATCAGCAGCAGTAAAATGTTTAATTTGAAGGAGACTAAGAGATGCCTACAGCATCTATAAAGCAATCAACCAAAGAGAGGGCTGAGAGCAGGAGGGAAAGAATAACTTTACTTAACCCTTCTTTTTCTGGAGTGACCTCTCCAGAAGGGAAAACCCATAACCCAAGGGTTATCCATGTAAAATATTAGAAAAAGATTGTATTTTATTTCATTTATTGTTCTCCTAAAGCTACTCTTAGATAAATCTCGTTATTTCACTGACTTCTGGGGGCTTGCTCTGGATTTCCAGTGGCATTAACCAAGGATTTCAGCAACATAACATTAGCCATATACAGAGAGATGGATAAATGCACAGGATTTCCTTCAGGTTTAAGATGTGATCTGCTTTGTATTTCCTTGCGATAATATGAGCTATTTAATACAAAAGAGCATGCTTTTATATGGGAAACAGATCAACTGTTGAGGCACATGATACAATATGAAATCTAAATTACCTTTATGTTAAATACTTGCTTTGAACTGCAGTTGTAAAACACACTGGTGGATTTGGGCAATTTGTTTACTTCGTATCTGGCTGTGTACACCGCAGCCTCGTAGGAGAAACTGTCCATTTTTGCCAGTTTCAGTTTTTCAGATTTTGGGTCATTATTATGCTCTTAATCTGCAGGTAAAATTCCACAGACCTCAAACACAGCTCTGCACCCCCTGCCATAATTCTTCATGTTTTGTGTCATTGTTGCTCAGCTTCTGTACTGCAAAGAAGGAAACCCCACTGATCTCTTGTGATTAAAGTACAGGCTGCAGCGCATTTTCCCATGCAGATAACCCCGCCACACACCACGCATATGGTGGGCTTCAGAGAGAAGGGATAAAAACTATGGCCAAGCTCAGCTTTCCCTTACCCAAGAAAGCTGGCACTGGGGTGCACAGCCCAGCAACGTGACCGCCGCTGATCCCCCCCTTTCCTACTCCCCTCTCCTTCCTCCATGGCCTTCCCCAGCACTCCCAGGCCACAGGTGGGACCTCCTCCTCCAGAGCTACCACCATCTGGAGCTTACTTCTCTTCCCCTCCCTCCTCACAGGCTCTCCATCTACTTTCAAATCAAATGTGAAGATACAGATTTCCTTCCATGCCCACAGGACTTATTTTTTTCCATCCCTTCAAGAGATTTCAATTTTACACTCTACAGGCATGGCTGCCTTCTCAGTATTTCAGAAGAGAGCTGCTTTGGAAGATGCAGCTTTATGAAGGTTCATTCGGGTAGACTTTTACCTCACAGACAAACTCTTTTTTTCAAACAAATGAACCATCTCTGGTAGGAAACATGGTAGAAAACATGTATGATGGAAGTTGACTTAAAAGGTCTTAAATCGCACTGTACTGAAATATGATTTGAAGGCCACAATGAAAACCAGCTGGAGGCCATGTGTAAAATATAATAGTACATGCCTACAGGGAAGGAAGTGAGATATTGAATGATTAAGTTTAGGAGAGTATATAATGTAGTGTATCATTACGGGAGTGATCAGGATTACTTGTAATAAGCTAAGGGTTTGTGGTCTTTCTAAAATCCAAAGCCAAGAGTTACTGGGGGGAAGGGATCACTGCACTGCTTTATATGTATCTGCTCCCCACATCTTGGGAGACTCCCACAGGAGAAACCTGGCTTCGGCAGAGTGGAACAGCCACGTTCCCACAGAAAAGAGAGGTGAGGGAACCCAAACTGAATGATGAACGTCATATAATTGCAGTCTGTGTCTGAACTGTATTTAATTTTGGCTGGCTTCACTATCCCACTGATGTTTGTTTCCATTTCCACCCACTTTCTAGCTAGAACTAAACATGTGAAAATGGTGAGTCTCTAAGGGGAGCCAAGCAGGATGCTTGAGTAGGGTACTCACATGCACTTGGGCACCAAGTGCAGCGAGGCACTGGCTGGCAACACTCGCTCCATAAAATGCCACATTTCATTGCCTGAACAGATGTTCTAATGAATTAGACACAGGAACTGCATTTCTACATTAAAACCTTGAGGTCTTTTGTTTCATAGTGTGGTTCTGTTCTTCCCTTTGCAAACAGGGTTAGTCATGTGAGCTCCTTTGACAGGTTTTGCTGAGATGATGAGGTGCTCCTTACTATGAGAAACACCGAAAACATTCCATTCTTGCAAGACAAGACTGTGCATCTGCAACAGTCACTGCCCCTGTTGAACAGACAGCACCTTCCTCACACAGGCAGAGTGAGCACCAACAAGTACCTCAAGTGGGGTACCTCAATGAGCCTCAATCAGCCAGTACCGATTCTCATAAGCCAAACCCACAAGGAGAAAATTTGAATGGATTTGCCTTCTCTTTTCCACTGTGGGAAAGGGTCTCATTTTTTATCTTTCGTTCACATTTCCATTGCTCTTGTGGCCAGCCATGATACTTTATCACACCAAGGACTTCCATGCCACCAAAGACAGCAAGTTTTTAGCCTGCTTAAGGAGTGCAAAATAAAAGACAGAGATAATGCCCACACATTACAAAACGCAGGTTCAGTACCTGTGTTTCAAGAAGAGTCGGCAGTATTTGCCACCAGTTTGACTCAATGCAAAAACAGATTCACTACATAGTTCATGTTAGCAAGCTAGTTGGAAAAGCTCCTTCCCCATGGCTGGCTGAAATAAAAGGGAGGGCAGAGGACAAGCCTAAACAAGACACTCAGCTGCATTTTACTGAGACCTGTAGCTGGAATTTGCAACACTCCATCTCTGAAAGCTCCCAGGCAGTGTAAGAGCTTACCTCAGAGACAACCTCCATCACTTTGCAAAGAAATCTTATACATAGAAGGAGGCACTGTCAGTCCCTCTTAGCAGATTTTACAGCAATAATTCAAACTACCAACCTTACACTCACCACTCCCAGTTTCTCATGGCTTATCTTTGTATACAGAAATGTGGAAGAAGAGAACAGAGCAAGCTGCTGCTATAAACAAGCTTGCACCCTGACAGGCTCTCAGTCCAGAGCTCACAAGGATAAGATGCAATTAGATGCAATTACTGTGCCAAGACACTTTATAGGTTTCCTAGGAATGCTTCTACAAGGAACTGCACCAGAAATTACAATTTGCACCTGTGTTCATTTCTTTCCTCTTAAAAATGTGGTTGTTAGACTACTCTTTTTTTTTTTTTTTTTCCCTTGCAAAAAATACATTCATTTAGGTAAACACTGCAGCACTAGTCACAGCTCCAAATGGAGTATTTTCTTTGGGCTCATTCTCACAGTGGTGATTTCACACCTTGACACCATAAAGCTATGTTAAAGACTGTGGTTTACTTTCTTTGCTTTTCTTGGATTATACAGTATCCTAAGGTCAAAACTCAGGAAAATCCAAAACTGTTATTAAAAAAGAAAACGTACCCTATGAAGTGATGACAAATTGCAGACTACAGGTGCTAGATTACATTTTGACTCCAGGCAGGTTTAATATACTTTTGTTTCCTTTTACAATTGCCCTTAGCAGGTACCGTTATCGGTAAGGGATTTAAAAAAATATATGGTACTCAATAAAAGAAGACCATGTCAAAAGAAATCAATATGAGGGTGCAAAAAGGTAGGAAGTCTGACATGGATAAATATGTTCACTTTCATCTAACTTCAGTCTGAGCTTCTTTTATTTTGTAGCTAGCCACACATCCTGTGCATTTGCCAATGCAGCTTAGTAATTGCTTCACAAGAGTAAACAGTTATTAAAGATATTTATAATACATGTTTGTGATATGAGGTACCCAGTCTCATGCAAGCCACTACCCAGAGCTGGTGGCTACAACAACTTGTAACCCAGCAGCCCTAGGTCCTATTCAGCTGCAAATACAAAGCAGCCACACAGTAAAAATAAAAAATAAAAATAAAAAAAAGAGTAAAAAAATATTTTAAAATCCCCAAATATTCAGGCTTTTCCTATCAGCCTTCATCTGCTTCTGACCACCATCAGAGCTAGAGCATAGGTTCAGACAAACCCGGAGTCTGAAATTTCTCAGTTCTGACGTACAAATGATTCTGTGAGCCATGCAAAAGGGTAGGGCAGAGGGAACTGTGAAGAGAGAAATGAGTTCTACAGGGAACCCAAAGTCAAAGTCGAGTTTGGTTTCCAGACTGCAATGTGAGCTGGTTGAAGTGATTCATTTCATCATCTTTGGAGCACACTTGCCACATTCCCTTTGCTTTATGGCAGTTGCTTTGCTTAAGGGCAGGAAATAGACAGTGCTCTGGAAACACAGCGAGGCACTGAACAAACATCCAGTCTCTGAGATAGTGGCCCTATCCTGCAATTCTTCTCCAGGACCAAACTGACAAAAAATCACAGTATCATACAGAATCACAAAATGGTGAAAAAGGAGACAAAAGTTAAAATGGGAAGAAAAAAAAAAATACCCAAAAAACAATGCCTTCCATCATGCATTGCTTTTGCCACCCCACATAGAGAGATAAGCATAAACATCAGCAAAATGCGATTAATCTTGACTTGAAGGTGGGGGGAATGCATCCCCCCCCTGCACACACTGCTCCCGTTAATGCTAACAGGAGCTTAGAATGCATCAAAGAACAAATACACCACAAAACATTTTTAAGAGCTATCATCACTGGAGATAAAATATAAATTACAGCCTGATTACACTGTGCTGCTAAGAAGCTACATGTGCAGTGTAGCTTGCAGTGACAACTGGAGATGACCAGATAACTTTTGGACAGGTCTAAGGTTGCCGTAAAACATCTGTGCAAAGGTATATTTCCTTGTCTTTGCTTTCCTTTCAAGAAGCCGTGGAACTGCTGTCTGCACAGTTGTTTGAAGAATGTTTACAAATCAGCTTGACAAAGAGAAAAAAAAAAATCTGCCATCACTTGACCACAATCGTGATCTTATTCTTCAGTAATGCGTGGTTTATTTCCCTTTCCTGATCTCTGTTAATAGAGAGCACGTGCCTACACAATAGCCACTATTTTGTCTGTATAATGTTAAAAAAATAAATCACAAAACTCTGACAATGCAGAGCAGTGTCCCGGTGTTTCCTGGGGTAACTGCTCTCCCTCAAAAGCTAACTTGACTCTTCCCACAAAGCACAGGCACAACTTTCATTGCTGTGCAAGTGCCTGAGAACTGGCTGATTTTATGGGGTAGCATAAATGAGCTCATGCTGATGAACATTAGTGGATTAGCTCTGAATTTCCCATCTTTGGCTGGTTTAAGCCAGATTCTTAGGTTTATTGCACAGTAACTGTGGCCAGCAGCAGACAGCCCTTCCTCAAATACCTGGCTGCAGCCTGGGAGGGGTGTCAACAACTACCACGCAGCCGCAGGTGGAGCCGGCACGTACCTACTGTTAAACACGCAACGGCCCAGATTCATTCCAGTTCATGCTGGCACAAACCAGGGTGCTGGTGACAGAGAGGCCGATGCAGCCAGGAAGTGTTGCACAACACCACTGCAGACTCTCTCCTGAAGGCATTGGTGATGGATGGCTCCATTGTCTGGGGATGGGGCATAGCCAGCACAGCTGGCACAGGGGCTGGCTTGCTGCATCCCCTGGCAGGCAGGCAGGACTCTGCCGACCTCTGAGAAGCCATGCAAGCCTCTCTTGCCTGTAACCTGTGGTAGCTAGGTAGCCTCTCCCCACAAGGGAAGAAGCAACAGCCCCATAAATGTTCATGCTGCCCTTCTGCATGGTGAAGCCAACTGGTGTCCCACTCAAATGGGATTTTCAATATCTGTCTGTGCATCGAGGGCCACAAAACCTTCCAGTTAACGCTTACCTTCATCAAAACAAGACCATGAGCTTTGTGAGCCTCTCACTTGCCTCTTGTGTGCATTCTCCTGCAGCCCTAGGAAGGCTCTCTGGGGTGCTATGGTGTGCAGAACCCTGCTTGGCAGTTTCCAAACAGAGTCTGAGCTTGGTTGTGGCTAGAGGGACGGTCTGTCAAAGATTTCAGGTCGATTCTGAGATTCCCCATCCCAACTCTGTTAAATCCTAATGGGGAGCTGGCAGAACACCACAGGAACTAAGGAAGCAAGAAAAGACTTTTTGGTTTGCTTTTCTGCAGAAAAAATACTTCTGGTAACCTCCATATTTTATTGTTTAATTAACACTACACATGTTGTCCTTTTCTTTCAAAAATTAAAAGAGTGTGGGCAATGTGAACAAGATCTTCCCTGACAAGCCCCAACCTAGAGCCATTCTTAAGATCAAGCTCTAAACCTTAAGTATGGTGACACAAATGGCACTGCTATAATCATGTTGTTTTCCAGTTACTCAGATCAGGAGTAGGCCCTGCACTATTTCAGGAAGGATATGTTTGGATTAGACACTGGATTATGGGGGGAGTAATTATTTGTCCCATCAAACTGTTTTAGGTCCTTGCAGATGGCTATTTGGGGTTCCAGGAATACTGAACTGCACTGCTAATTTTTACAATGGGGGCAGTTAGAAGTCAAGAGAACCTGACTGTTATGGTTACTGAAAATGGTAGATTTGTGCTGATAAAACACTACTCAGCATGTTTTTTGCTTTCTAAATGTAACCACCAATGCACTTAATAACAGGACTTGAGCAAACTATACTGTGTGAATCAAACACATAAAAGTATAAATATTCCTTTTTTTAGAAAGCAAGTCTTAAAAAGTGCATTATAATCAACTACCATGGTAAAACACAAAATATCCAGCATTACCACACAAGCAACTGGCATAGTGTGCTTTATTATACCTTTAGCTTGAAACTGGGTAAATAAAAATCAAATTACCAGTCTCCTGCACAGATAAGGGCACTGAGGACAAGAGGCCTCATAGAATGAGATATTAAATCCTTTGTCTTCTTGATTATTCCCTGTAATAGGTGGGCAGGTCCAGAAGACTGAGGAAGCTACACTGGTGTTACTGCTCTCTGTCTCTCACTACTCTGGCCTGTACCTGTTCTACAAATTCTGGATGCTAGAAGAAAAAGGCTTTATGGAAAGTAAACAGCACTTGCAGTTTATATTCACAATACTAGAAAATATAAGGTTGTGGAAAATAAGGTATTTTGTTAATTTTTAATAAAATGCTCTAATATATGTCCAGCCAGGCAGTATTAGGGCAAAGCAGAGGATGACACTGTTATGGCCCTGGGATCCATCCCTAGCTTTGCTACTGATGTTGGGAGCTCTCTGAACTGCTGAGCCCATGGCTGGCTACACATAATTGCAGGCATGGGCTCACACTGAACATGAGCCTGCAGCTAGTGCAGATCTGTGTGCAAGGAGCCCCAGGCTTCTGCTAGAAATACAAGCCACCATTCTTTGCTTCATTAGGATTAGAATTGTGTGGCATTTTTCAGTCAAAAATATTTTTTTTATCAAAAATGTTGACTGAGTGACATCAAAGTATTGCCTAAATAAAGTCTAGTTTGCCAAGCTGTTTGCCCAGGGTGGGGGGGTAGATACTTTGACAAAGTTCAAGCAGTTGTTTAGGCATTTTTCATGAAACAGCTTATTCTGGTGGCTGTTATTCAGAACAACTTTTGCTCTTCCAACTATTTGTATTTTCCTTGAAAGCATTATGTTACTCTGAACTGCCGAAACTTTTTTTTATTTTTAATTTTAATTGAAAAGAATAAATTTTAAAGCACCAATCTTATTTTATTTTTTGATGTTTCAGAAATATCAGCAACCCGTTAAACTCAGCTCAAGTGCTTCTATGGCTCTAGGCTGTACTACCCATGGAACAGAAGCTCACAAACACCTATCTACCCACCTACCTCCTCCACTGTCATATTTACAAAGGGTTGTACTGATGGGAGCTCTGAAAGAATGAAATGTAATGCGGCTTATAAAAGGAGCTGGATGTGAATCTTTCCTATCTCAAAATCCAATACAGCTTGTGATTTTTATTGCATGTGGAAGTCCTTTAGTCTATGTAATACTGATTAACAGCTTGGTCAGTAAGTCTGATAAAACCAGAAAGTACTTTCAAATATATTCTAGCCAGAGACTATGGGAGTGAAGTGTGTTGCAGCTGATGGTCTCAGGGGCACACACATACCTTGGGATTTCTTCCTTGGTTCTGTTCCATCTTGCCATGGTTTTATACAATTCTTTCCAGAAATAGTTACTCCAGGCCCCTCTTACCCTTCGATCTTCCCAGAAACTAGGCATCATCTCAAAACTATTCACCCCTCACCTTTCCTACATGCATTAACGCAAACTGCTTCAGTCCAGGCTCTGGACTAGACTTTAATGGATCCCAGAGTAATGCAGCATTCTTACTCTTGATCTCATTTAAACAAGGGAGCACCAGGAATAACATCACTCCTATTGAGCAATAGTTCCCCAGTGCTAATCAGATCATTAAAAAATCATAAGAGTTTGTTTGATACAGAGGGACAAAAAAGACCACAGAAATTAATCAAAACCAGGGAGAAATTAGAGATTAGAATATCAGTCCTTTCAGCAAACCACAGTCTGAATGCATGGTAAATGGTTAAAAGATACATTCACTGCAAGATCTAAAGACACAAAAAACAGTCTCCTGACTGAACAAAATGTAAACTAAACTTGCTCTACTACAGAAACATTTCCTTCACAGGGCAGTACTCACTGCCATTGAAAAATCCAGCTCACTAGCTGCAAACAAGGGCTGCCACAACTGACCCTCCCAGCTCTCAATGAAGGAAAACACACACATGCTCAAAGTCAACAGTTAGCAGGAAAGGAAGAAAAACCCAAATGGGGCAGACTTGCTAGGAGATATTTCCATGGAGGTTCCCTCCCAAAAAAAGCAGATGGTTTCCAGTTAGTCTGGGTCAGGGACTGTGTGGTTTCCTGCTAGCTTGCCTTTGTAGCTTATCTAGATCTCATCAAGATATGAAGCCTGAAAGAATTAGAATGGCTAAGTACAGAAATTAGGGAAAATAAATACAAATGAGCCTTGGTTTGCACTTGTACAGATAAGCAGGAGAATCTATGTCCCTGGGCAGGATGAAGGCAGCAGTGCCAGCCCCTGTGGCTGTGGCAAATCTCATCTGCCAAGGCTGGGCAAGACCTTGGGGATGCCACTGTGCTTGTCCAGGCATCAAAGCACAAAATACTCTGGGAAAGAGCTCGGATGCTTTGAAGATACTCCTGACATCAGTTTACAACCCTGCCTGCTTTGGCTGTGGTGTGGGTGCTTGCCAGCAGGCCATCTCCACGGCGTGTCCCCATCCCCACTCACTGCCCTGGCAGGGTGGAACAGGAGCGTGTCTGTGTGTTGCAAAGCTCCAGGCAGGCACTGGCCCTTGCAGTGCTGGGCATGGGAACAAAGGAAAAATCCAACCAGGAATGTATGTACAAGCTACCATACGGAAAGGGCATTCTCAAATTAAGCCCTGAAACCCAGATGAGATCTGAGCGAGGGACAGTTTCACTTAAAGGAAATCTCTGAGGTCAACCAGCAATTAACTGAAAGGCTCTGATTGAATACACTATTGACTTCACTCACATCAGACAGCTTCCTGTTTATTATACCTTATGGGCTGTCTAGGTGCCAAGACATTAAACTGTCAATAATCTATTAATACTAAACAGCTCCTCCCTCCTTACTCCCCCATGCAAATACTGTTAGGCTAAGAAACTGCACTAAAAAGATGGAATTTTTTTGAGTGAGCTGGAAATGAGCTTTTTAGGGTATTTCTTTGCTTGGTTCCAGCTGAAAGTACAGCAACATTCATAAACAATATAACACCCAGTCTATAACTACATGGAAAAAATTGTGTTAAAAAAAATCAGACATGATTGAGACCATATCCTGAAATGTGGCTTTCTTTTCCAAGCCATCTTTAAAGAGCCTAAGTTAAATTTAATTAACAATTTACAACAAGGAGAAAGAAGTTATTTAAAGAGAGGCCTACAGGTCCTTAACATTCAGTGTCTGGGAAACAGTTGTATATAAAAAAAAGTTTTAATGAATTTAATAGAGAAAAGCACTTTAATTAAATGCTGTCAAAAAGGATTGTATTAATGACTGCACACAAAGGAATTTAAAGCAAGCCAAGTATATTTAGCAAATAGGAAGTAGGCTTTCAGAGGCTGCAAATATTTATGTTTCTGCCATTGCAATGCATCTAGGAGATCGCATTGCCAATTGAAAGCAGTTATGTTATTAGATATGATTTTATTTATTATGGATTATTAAAATTTCAAGTGCTGCAGGGAATACATTTATTTCACTTCTAAAATGAAAGAACAAAGATATTTCCTGCTTGCTTAGTAAGAGGAAAAATAGAAGAGGAAATAAATAATAAATAATAATAATAACTTAGCACTTAACTAGTGAAGTGCTGTCCAGACAGATCTTTTTATGGGGCTTGTTGAGTACTGGAATTTTAGTGTGTCTCCTTTCTGCTACAACTGGATGGATTCACAGTTGTTACTGCAGCTTCAACACAGCATGAAAAGAGGAGCCAGCCTCTTACTCCTTGTGAGTACAACTCCTCATTGTATCCTGTAGTAGCACAAGGGACTTCTCTACATGTTTCAAATCTAAAAATTAACAAAATCCCAAGAAGTAAAAAGAAATCTAGGTTGCCAAGCTCTTGCAGGCAAGGTTGAAAAGACCAAGGTTTTTCAGATCCAACTAAGAGATGTAGCCACATAATACTCATAAAAGCCCCTACCAACTACAGGTCTGAATTAAGCCTTTTTGCAGAATGTGCTCACCTTCCTCAATGTCTCTGTGATGGGGAGATGTGGCATGAAGGAAAGGGGCTTTTCACAGTCCTATCCTGCCCACATGCCTTGCATTCAAGTGCAGAACATAAAATGGGCATGGCCTAGCAAGAGCATAATGTAGAGATCCAAACCATAAATTTGAGAAAAAGAAGCAGAAAATTCAAGAGTGTCAACATTATTTTATACTATCAGAGTACAAATAGCATAAACTGAATTTTGCCCCAACTAGAAACCTAGGAATGTTTTTTGACACAAAGTTAATGAGATGGCTGGGTCTGTAATATCCAGGATATATTCTGTCATTTACCACATCCTTTTTGCCATATTTAATAGTAAGAGGTTAAAAATTATTTTACACTTTTCAAGTTTCCAACTGCTGCAGCAGAGGCAGCCAATATGTGCCTGTATTCTTCTGTTTCAGAACACCAAGTCCATTTTAAGTTAGACACCATTATGCAAGTTAGTCTCAAATTACTGGTTTTAAAATTTATTTATTTGTACTTAATTGTATGATTTTTACCTTTTAATTTGAAACATGAAGAACTGAGTAGAACTGGGTGGAAAGACATGGGAAAGGAG
Organism: Apus apus; assembly: GCF_020740795.1. Taxonomy (NCBI): domain Eukaryota; kingdom Metazoa; phylum Chordata; class Aves; order Apodiformes; family Apodidae; genus Apus; species Apus apus. Next base: position 28,915,883 of record NC_067287.1, on the reverse strand, counting down.
GCAGAAAGGGATACCTACTTCCTTTCACAATATGAATAGCATCACAAATTGTGAAGTTCAATTTTCTAAATATATTATCTGATTTTTGTCTAAGACTTTTATTAAAGTCATGTGTGATGTGTGTTTAGAATGTAGCCTTTGTTGTTCCACAGCTAGGGATCTTGCAAACAGCTTCACTCTGTCTGTGCCAAGATATTTTGGAATATTCTTTGAAACGCTGCAAGCATAGATGACTGTGAGAAAAAATATGTGCTACTGTACCTCTGGATACTTGATGTGTGAGAATAGAGCATACACACAAAAACATTTCCCTTTTCAATCTGTAATTCCTGTAAAAGTCTATACAAACATGGAACAACATAACACAGCATACTAACACTGAAAAACACATATCCCTGCACATATTACAGTCTCTGGCTATTTCCAACCATACAGAAAAGAAAAACTCCACACTGATGGATTTCTGAAAAGACTGGCCCAGGGCAAGGAGACTGAACATCTGTGTCCTGCTCTGTCATAGCCTAACTCCCAGCACTGCCCTGAAGCTGCACAATTTCCTTGGGGAATACTGTACAATGCAGGAGAAAGAGCAGTCACTTACTCTCAGACATCTTTGGAGTACAAGCAGTGCAATGTTCTCTGGAAGCACAAACCAATCTTGCTTCCCTCCCCATGTCATTTTTACAATTGCCTATCTGCACAGAAGGGCAATGATCCAGGGCACAAACTTTATGTTAAGACTTCTATAAGGAGCCTGAGAATAAAATTTTGCATACAGCCACTAGCCTATACACATTTACACAACTCTAAGGCCTGATATTATCACTTTTGTACATGCGTGAGGGACAGGGATTATTTCTGGGAGCATTAAAATGAAGTTTAAAAGAACAATATTTTTAACTGCCAAAATTTCAAAACATAAATGGAACAGAGGCTCATCTAGTAGCTTTTCAACCTTTGAGATTTGCCTGCTGCCAGCCAGCAAGCTTCAAAGATTATGTGACTTTAAAGAGCTTTATTTAGTAATCTTGCTCTAGATGTTTGCTCATCCTCAACCTACTACAACTTCTAACAACACTGGCAGCTTAGCATTTATGAGAGGGACAGGACTGGGAAAAATAAGGGCTAAATCTGGTCAAACTGTGTGTGAAAAGCAAAAGGATGACAGGGGCCAGAGCTAGTGATGCCATTTCCTAAAAGACCTATCAGAGCAACATCAATGCAAACTACCACCCTGCTGATTACTGCCAAGTCTCTTCAGTGCTCAGTCTGCACTTTCAGATTTTAAGCAGAGTTTCCGCCTGGATCTCCCCACTGTGGGAGCTGGGGCAGCCTGAGCAGAGCTGCTCTGGGGCAACCTTGCACAAGCCATTCTCTGGGCAGAACTGCCTTTGCCTCAAATGGTGCAGCACATCCTTCATGACAGTGCATGCGCTGTCAGCCCCAGGGACAGCCTCTACCTCTGCCATGGTGTTGGTAACCTCACAGTCACCCTGGTTGTAAGAAGCTGGTGACAAAAAACAGCAACTGTGCTCTCAGGGTTCCCTCATTAAAAGTCCCACCTCATTCCTCCATTGATCCTGGACCAAAAGAAAACTGTCCTGGTGCAGATGGCATTAAAGTAGCCTCATGGTTCAAGGAGTTCTTTGACAAGACTAAACTTGCCACCTCAGAAAAAAAACGAAACTATCCACTTTACTTATCTCCCATTTCTAGGGTTAAATGGAATGGTATTAAACCTAAGCTAATTTCAGAACAGAAGCAGTTTTGCTTTAATTGCAAGTACAGTCCCCACTATCATTTCAAGGGGAATTGCAGGCTTAAAGTTAATAAAAATCAGCAGCACTTTTCAGCCACATTATATATCCACACTAAACAGAAACAGCTGAGAAGGCGCAGTAGGCAGATTTGGCTATAGCAGTCAAAGCTCAGCGGCTTTCCACTGCAATTGTGGTAACTATCAATCACAAGAAGCTCTATCAGACTCCTCAGAGTTGAATGCAAGGGGTTAGTTGTATGATATGTGCTTCTGTTGCCTTTGTCAAACCTCCTGCAAGACTCCTGAGCTACTGCAGCACATCAGGAAAATCGCGAGAATGGCGTGCACGAAAAGGATGGAAAACCAGAGCACACAGCCACAGCTTTTTTTCCCAAAACACAGTGTGTCTGGCTGCAGGGCAGGAGTACTAGAGCAGTATGAGAAAGCAGTTCAGACGTGGGAGCCCTTTGAGAGTTTTGCATGTACTGGTTCATTCAGGGGACAGTCCTTTACCCCCACCCAAAAGCAGACACACACAAGATAAATGCAGAGTAAGTGGCATTTGCAATATAGATTGCCTTCAGCTTTAATACTGCACAGAAATAGAAGTTACACAGTTTGATGGTTTTTTCAGTGGTTTTTGAATGGTTTAGATTTAAAGGAGGTACTGATATTGAAGAAAGAACGGAACTCCAGATAACATAACAACTGAGGAAGACAGATATTGTCCACACACAAAACTCAGAGCTCTTGATCTGACATGCACTTCCCTATTTAGTTCTAATTCAAAGGCAAAATAAATACTCCAGCTGCAACCCACCCAAAGCAAAGCTCTGAGCTTTCTGAATGGAATGCATAAACCTGCCATACAAATACCTCTAAAAGTCCATCTGGGCTTGTTAAGCACAAGTTTTCTCACCAGTCTTGACCATCCCTGTCTGAGCAGACATTACATCCAGCCATAGAATAAAGAGCTGGAGGAATCAAAAAGCAGTGGGTATTCATCTATGGTCTCTCTTTTGGGTACAGACAAATGATGAAAAAGCAAAACTATCAGGGTGCAGCCATCAAGAATTAATCACAGGGAACACCATCCCCACAAAAAAAAAAATAAAAAAAATTGTATAGATAAAACAGTAAGCACCAAAGACAGAAAGGGAAAGTAGTTTTTGTCCAAGTCTCCCAAACAACTTAGTCCTGATTTCCAGTATATGAAATCCCCTCCTGTAATCCACACAAACACAGCAAAAACTCACTGTGCACATCATCCTATAGATCATTAAGCACACCATGTTCCCCTATGGAATAACACAGTTTTGCCTCTCTCATAATCTACAATTGTCCAAGTATTATTAATTAATATTATTTTTTAAGAAAAGTAACTTTAAATCTTACTGTTTTTTTCCATCTGCATGCTATGCATTGTGTGACCCATGAACTGCAAGACATTGTTTAGAATCAGATATTTCATTAGGAAGCACTACTGTGGTGTTCATTCCCCTCTTTATTACTTCTAGAAAGAGAATATGAAATGAGTTTCATTGGATTGCCATTGCCACTTGCCTTGACCCATTTTTACAAGGGCTCCATGTTCTGCTGTTTTAAATTCCATTCCAATTTCTATAATATTTGTTCCCTTGCATCCCTCACAAAATGACAAAATTAGTATTTCATTTACTTTTGTGGTATGTTATTTTCTGCATATTTAAAGAGAGACCACAATGTTTGCAGTGAACACACAATACAAAAGAGCTTTCCTACAGCTTTCTGCTGTGCCTTCTTTTATTTACTAATGTTCCTCCATGATTTACGATCTGAACTATTACAAATTGCCAGACTTTTCTAAATCAAAGCTTCTGAGAAAAAAAAAAAAAAGGCAGAGGGATGTAATTTTTAAAAAGTGACAAAAGTAACAGTGTATCAGAAAGCATGTTAAAACCATTCCTGTTTCTTTAAGTCAACATTTGACTGCTCTTAAATCAATATGTACCTACCAGCTTCAGCAGATCTATCTGTCAGTTTATGTGGAAAATGAAAACTAAGGCTACCCTGCTCTCTCAGTAGTGTGTACTTTGCTGCAGTGGTGGCTCATTACTCCAGAGAATCAGCTTACCACCCCAATACTCCAGAGACAACAGCTTGATTCACGGTTTTCCCAACTGAGCCAGGTTTCTCTGCCCCAGCAATTAACAATGAATTAGCACTATATTAAAGTGCCAAGCAAGATGGTTAATCTCTGGAGTAGTCACCTTGGACACTGCAGACAGAGAGGGGGAGAAGGGAGAGAAATTAGATTTACTGTGTCCCAGCATGTATATAACAAACACCGAATCCCTGGCTGGCAATGGAAAGTGGCTGTAGGCACTTGTCAGCATTAACACTCCAGAAAGATCCAATGCTAGCAAACTGTCTGGAAACAGGAGGATTTAGTGAGGGATGGAAAGGAAGAAAAGGTACCCTCACTTCTGCGGAGTTGGAAGCTAAACACAGAAGCATGAGGGCTGCTTGCTGCAAAGTGACTACTTAGCATGCAGTCTGTCCTACAGATCTACATAAGACCAGGCCAGATCAAAGGTCCAGCCAGCATCCCACCTCTAATGATACTGGAACAGGATGAGAACAGGGCAAAAATGTAACGCTTTCCTCTCCCATCCTCTGGCAACCTGTGGCTCAGGAACTCCATAAATCAGAGATGATGTTCTTGTGGCACTCAGCTAGCAACGAACTCCCAGGTCTTTTCCTTAGTCTCACACCAGTACTTTGTGATTACAACACAGAACAGGGGGGAGAAAGAGTCACTTGGTGTCTTAGTGACACCTGAAGTTCCTTAAAAGCCAACCAAGCGGCTGTGGTGAGCTCAGCTGGCACGCACAGCAACATGTAGGTGTAGCATGGATGCTCTGCAACCAGCGAGCAAAGGAAAATCCATGCTCTAGCACGTCCACATGGTCACACCCGATGCTGCCAGAGCACACAGTCATGCCACAGGGCTCCACAGGGCTCACATTTTATGACTCCTCAGCACAATAACAAATAAATCAAGTGCGCAGGGAGGAATTTCTTGCTCACTGAGCTTCCACTACAGAGATTTTTTTATTGCATAAATAGGAAAATATTTTATTAAATAGATTAATATATGGGTGACAGGAAAAATCTAATGGAAGAGAGAAAAAGACAATGTTTCTTTTTAAAGCCCTGAACCAGAAACTAAACAGAGAGGCAAAAGCTAGTAACACCAAAAAGGGGGCAAGAACCTGCCACAAAAGAAACAACAATCCCTTAAACATCAAGGACCAAATTCTGTCCCGCTGACCTTCTACAGCACTACAACTGCCACACTGCACATACGCTGCCCTTAAGAGGACAAAATCAAACCCAGCCTTGAGGTGATTCCCTCACTAGAGGTGTGCCCAACCCTCTCATTGACAAGTGAACTACACAAAACCCATCACAACAAAATCTTTGCCATTTCCAAGAAGCCATACTGGGGAAAAAGATGAATTTTATCTATCTGTTATTTTTTGCCTGGTTGTGCCTCTTGTGATGATAACCAGGAGCTTCTTCCAAGTCCCTCAAAACTCTGTTGGAGGGGCATCCTCAGCCTGGAGGGGGCTTGATTGTGGTGGCAGGGAGCTCTGGCAGCAGCATGGGTCAGTTTGTTTTCAGGCTTTCCCAGTCTAATGTCTGAAGGAGCAGGAGACTCAAGCTCCTCAGTCACGAGTTACCGTACACATGTCAAATCCACCAGAGCAGAGAGAAAGATGGGGTGAGCAGAGAGAGAAAGCAGAACTAAGAACCTCCTGCCTGCTTTGGTGTTACAGTCCCAGCACCTGCTGTTAGTCACAGTGTTGCTACTTGTATATTCCTCAAAGGTCTGTCATATTGACATCAGGGCTGCAGGTAAGGGCTACCATGCACTTTTCACTAGCAAAGCCTGCAATGCAAAGTAGGTCAGTGACTGCAGCTCTTGGATGTTTCCACCCCCTGCTAAAATGCAGCCAGGCACCGTGGCAGACACTCTGCAGCCACCACTGCTTTGAGAAGGAAATGAGAGTTGCTTTCCCACTTGATGCTACAGAGGGAATTTCAGATAGGCAGAATGTAATTACTTGGCCTGGAGTTCAGCCAGGAGTGTGGCCCAGGACCCCTACCCTTATGTAAAGTGTCACAAAATCTCCAATGACTGCAAGTGTGAGGACCTCAGCTTTACATCTCCGGCTGCTGTCATTGATTCTTCATGGCTAATTACCTAATAGTGACCCTTGCAGCAAAGCCAAAAGGCAAACCTTGCTGCTTGAAACAATTCAAGTCCCAGAGACCAAAAACTATGCAAAAATTGCTTGGTGCAGGCTATCTTTTGACAGTAGGGAGCAGGTGGACAGCAAGCTTCCCATGTCTTGCACTGGTTGCGTGCCACTCAGAAACCTACTGGGGTTTTTGGATGGGCAAACATAGCTTTAAAATGCAGCACCCCCAAAACACAAGCCTACTGTATCAACTGTATACCAGGGTCTCCAGAGTTTTCCTGTATGTAGTTGCCAGCTGGTTCCATTTATTTTTCTTCATTTTTCATATTTTGACTGTAATTAATAATTAATCCATGGCTTCGTAACTTGCTGACAAATACAAATGCATCATATTACAATACAGTATAACGTGTCACTCACAAGAGCCAACCTGCAGTCTGCAGAAGAGTGATGTGCAGAAGGCTTTGGAAAGTAGGCTAATCATCAAAGTCACTCACAAGAGCTCCGGGAAACTTTTCCTTCAAACTGTCCCTTAGAGGGACTTGCTGTGGGCACCAGAACTGGGTTAATATGTTCAGACCTACACGGGTCTAGTCCTCTTCCCACATGGTTAGCTTGGCCCTTTATCCTTTTGTAGCTTCTTGACTCAAGATCCCACAAAATTCTGGGAATGTGGAAGACAAAACTGGCTATATTAATTACTTAGGCACTTTCCCTACTTTATAGCTCCGAGAATCTGAATGCCAGGAAACACATTTTTTCTTCCAGGCAAACACCAAATGGAAAGCATGGAGGAAGTCAGTAGCAGATGAGACAAAAGAGACTGATTTAGGCTATAATTAATCTGGGTGAGACCAATGTGTTTCAGAAGGGGCAGGACTACAAGGCAGACAAACCCCCGGTCTTTGGAAAAAGGTGACTATATGATTGGCTGCAGTGCTAGCAGCCACGGAACAAGAGCAGTGACAAAGAATAGAGGCTGAATGCCAAGGTTCACAGCAAGAGTAGTAAAGCAGTGCAAGCTGCCATCAAACAGCAACAGGGAGAGCAAAGGTGGGAGGAAGAACCATGAGATCATCAGAGACAAACGCAATATGGATGGCTCTCTGAGAGCTGCCATGCAATGGGATCAGCTGAATAGCACCAAGTGCCAGTGGCAATCCAAAAGGATGGTCTGCTGTGGAAGGCACCACCTCAGCTTTTTAGATTGAAAAGACATCTCCTTAGCCTCCCTTGACCATCAGCAGATGTTTGGGTTGGTGACATGCATCACTAGCTATTATGAATACATATAAGGCTGATTTTATCTTCTGAATGAAGCTGGAACTGCAAAGATTAAAAATCTTGTAGTATTTTCACTTAATTTTCCCTATGTATATTTCTATCTCTTTCTTTTAAAACTTGAGGCAAGGACAGATCAATGGTGCACAAACCAAAACCTCGTATTAGTCAGAAGGGTTGTAGAGAGAAGCAAAACAATCCTGAGAAGGTGGTGAAATGAAGGCCTGTTCCCCAGAAAACACCATCGCAATTTTACAAGTACTTTTATCTTACACTGAATATATAAAAAACACTTATCTATGTTACACTCTTCAAAACCACTGTGTTACCCATACATGGACAAACTTCCTCTCCTATCCTCCTACTTCTTCTCAAGTGTTATTCTGGCTTCTTCAAACAAAAGCAAATGTATGCCTCAGTTGCCCGTTGGCCACCATTTGAGAGTAGGTATCAGGGGTGCTCAGATTCTGTGAGAAGGAGCAAGTGACCAAGTCCTCACTTCTATTCTGCTTCCTAAGTAACTGCACACTTCTTGCTGTTGCTGAGGAACACATCTGTGCTCCTCTAAATATTGTTTCAGTCACAACACAACTACTGAAACCAAGGGAGCTCCATAATTTCACTGCTACTGACCTTGGTGGCATAGATTGTCAGACGCTTTCTCTTCAGGCACCAACACAAACCTGAACACACACAAGCTGCAACATACACACAGCAAACTCTGAACCTCTCATGCTGAGGCTTCCATGTGGCCCTACAGACACGTGAAAACTGGCATGTGTCAACCTGCAAAGCAGAAGGAAGATGGAACCAGTTGCTTCTCTCTACCTCTGACAGCTGTTCCTTCCTGCAAACACCCTGAGAAGGAAGGTAACGCTCTGACCTGCACGGGCTCAGGAGTAAGCTGGACAACATGCTGCATACGCTCACTGTGGTGATGTCTGGACTCCTCCTCATAGATCACATCCCTCTCATGCTGGGGAAGGTTCAGGAAGCGGCGGATGGTGCAGAGGTTCTCCCAAAGGGTGCGGTTTTCCGGACTTGGGTTTTCTTTCCAACGAAGCAGCTCACACAGCCAGCCCTGCAACGGTAGGGTCCACACAGTTAATTCACTGAGTACCAAGGAACCAGATGTGAGTGTTAAGTCAGCTAGACTTAAAAGCTCTGTGCTGCAAGTTTTGCTGGTCTCATCTCACACATAACATTCCCTAACCTCAGCTGCCCTTTGGTCTCAACAAATCCTTGATATATTTCTTGCAAGCTGGAGAGACAGACACCAGCAGAAAAGCTTAATAGGAACCAGGAAGGACATAATCTTACCCCCTGTTATAATCATACCATGTTTAAAATGGCCAGATATAAATATACAAATATAAGGTGGGCCAATGCCAACCTCAAGAAGTTCAACAAGGCCAAGTGTCCTGGGCTGCATCAAAAGAAATGTGGCCAGCAGGGCCAGGGAGGGGATTCTGCCCCTCTGCTCTGCTCTTGTGAGACCCCACCTGGAATACTGTGTACGGCTCTGGAGCCCTCAGCACACGAAAGACATGGAGCTATTGGAGAGTGTCCAGAGGCAGGCCACAAAGATGAACAAAGGGCTGGAGCACCTCTGCTATGAAAACAGGCTGAGAGAATTTGGGCAATTCATCCTGGAGAAGAGAAGGCTCCAGGGATGCCTTACTGGCTTTCCAGTACCTGAAGGAGCCTACAGGAAAGCTAAGGAGGAACTTTTCACCAGAGAGAGCAATGATAGGACATGAGGTAATGGTTTTAAACCATTAAAGAGGTAGTTTTAGGAAGAAATTCTTCACTATGAGGGTAGTAAGGTGCTGGAATAGGTTGCCTAGGGAGGTTGTGGAAGACCCCTGGAGGTGTTTAAGGCCAGGTTGGAGGAGGCTTTGTGCAGCCTGGTCTAGTGTGAGGTGTCCCTGCTCATAGCAGGGAGGCTGGATCCTGATGATCTTTAAGGTTCCTTCCAACCTTAACCACTCCATGATTCTATGATCTTCCCCATAGAAAACATGAGTTGAAATAAATGTGCATCCCCATTTCTGTTTCAGAGCCCCTTTATTTCTTCATCTAAGCAAGAGAAAAGGAGACACAACTCCTGAGACTTGCTAACAACCCTTATGCTTAAGGGTTGCAGCTGCAGGACCAGAAATTCAACTTCTACTGAAAATGTTTAGAAGATACTATCAAGTAAAGACCCCTGCTCTGCCGTCACTGTGTTGCACTGATTCCCCCAGCTCTGAACACCACTAAAATTGACAGCTTTAAATAATTAAATGGCCACTTTGAAGATGCAACCTCAGAGAAAGGGAATCCTCCAGTATTTAGCACAAAAGCAGCAAACAGGGTCCCAAAGAAGTTAATAGAGAGATCAAGATACTAGGTGGATGTAATTCTACACCCAACTACAGATCATAATAATAGTAGATTTAATTCCTGCTATATTATATTAAGGTTAGTCTGAAATGCCTTCAGAAAGTTAACACTGAATTAAATCCTGCAGAACATCTCCACAGGGGCTGAGAGTTCAGAGCCCCGAGGGGAAAGCACCAATGCTTCAGGAGGAGGAAGCCACTCTGAAACACAAATCTGACCAGAGAGCACAACAGCTGTAGCTGTTTAGGTGAGTACAGTCCTGCAAGTGCTGAACACATGTGGCAGTGACCTGGCCTGCCCAGCATGTTAACCAGGAAGGGTGGCTCTTTCTGCCCCTGTCTGGGGGACACACAGCAAGCCCCATCCTGCCTGCCAGCAGGCAGCTCCTCTTGGGGCCGAAGGCAGTGACTCCCCTCCTTTGCCCACGCACAGGAGACACAATGCAAATGACAGAATATGAGAAGATAATGCTGAGGACACTGTCAGCGTGCCTTACTGACTCTTGTAAAAATATTTTACCTAGTAGCTTTATAACCCATCATTTTTGAGCTACAGCTCAGCATTTTGACACCATTTTGACAGGCTCCTTCCAATACCTAAAAGATAGCTTGATCAATCTTAAAGACATTCAGTACAAGAAGTAGCCAAAACTCTGTTTTTCCAAACAGTGACTACAGCAAGTTGAACAGCCAGGTTCATTACGGGCCCATGTGGGGGTTTTTTGGTATTGCTTTTTTTGTGTAACAACTTGTAAGCCATTGACAACTTCTACCATGCACTCTAAACCCCGTATATAATATCATAAGCCCTTGTTTGTCTTACTCTCCACTGTGTCTTCTGCCTTCACCCGCCCAAAAAAGGCGAGATTTGATTATCTCCGCTGCATCAGCCAAGACAGCAACACCAGCTGTTCTCATTGTGCAGCCTCTTCCTCACGGCCTACATGTTAATAACCTGATCATTCCATTTTCTCCTTCAACTGCCGGCTGCAGCACAGCAAAGAGACAAAAACCCAGGCCCATCTGCAGCAGCTGTAGGCACTGAACTGTGAAGCCACCAGGGATTTATAAACTAATCTGTAACACAACACTGCCTTGTTTTTACAAGTGAGAGGCCACATTTGTGCAGACCTGATCTTTTCTTGCAATAAACTAGGAAGGCTTGGGGGAGGCAAGGATGAAAACAAGGTATCTGATAATTTACTTAGGGGGGAAAAAAAAGTGTATTATATTTTCAAATTATTTTGACTGGTATTTGCGTAATCTCTCAGCCAGGTGATGTCTGCATTTTAAAATGGTTTGGCCACATCCCTTGCCCTCACTTCTCCTCTTTCCCCCTCTCAGAAATCTTCCAAAACTTTCTCCTTTTTAGAGAAGACAGGAACAAAATCTCCCAGCTCCACAGTATTTTCTCAGGGGTTCCTCCACAGAAAGGAATTTTTTTTTTTTTAATGGAAAATAAACCATCTGTGGAAAAAATAAGCTCCCCTTTCTCCCTGTTTTCAGTGATCTGAATGTCTCCAACTGAACTCTTCCAAATGTTGCAAGCAGGTATGTTTAACATTTCCCAAGGAATGCTGCAGCACGAAGACCAAGAAAATACACACAAAACCCCACATCTGGTGGAGCTGGAGCCCGGCACGGGGAAGGCCCAGGGGAGGATGGCTCCTGGGGCTCTCCCAAGGGCTGCAGGGCACTGTGTGGTGCCCAGCTCCAGCGGAGCCCAGGGAAAGCTCAGCAGGGCCACTTCCCCTTCCCCCTTCCCAAAGTTGGACCAGCTAGCCCAACAGTGAGTACCGCATTTTGATTTATCTGTTCCCTTATAATCAGCACTCATTACAATCACTTAGAGCAACACTACAGGCCTCATTATGGACTAGGCACTTGCTGCCATTAGTCTTTAAGAAGGATAGTGCTCAATTTGCCTGGCAACATGCAAGGTCCTGACCTTGGAGCTATTAGGGAAAAGATTAGACTGCAGTGTGACCATGTGTGCAGACATGAGCAAACCAAATTAATTTCTGGCAAAGGGAGGCATCAGGCAAAGACCTTGCCATCCTGAGGACACCTGAGAACTTCTCCATTCCCCAAAGGAGATAAGCTAATGGCACGTTTAAAGGAGCCTGGTTCTGAAGGTGAAGCACATCCATGGTATTTAGAGAGATATTAATCCAGTTTCCCCACAAAGTATTTGCTTGGCTGATCAGATTAAGGGATCCAGCCTTCAACAGCACACCCCCACCACAGCAGGCCCCAAGAAATCTGTGATACTTCACAGCCTCAGACATATTGCACCATGTGTACCCAGCTGCTACAATAATTAGCTTATGAATGTATCAGCTGGTTCTGTGATTTTTATAAATAATAACTAACCTACAGAGCAGAAAGATTTTCATGAGCCTAATATTAGCAAGAAATTGCAAGGTGTGCCTAACTCTGAATAGTCATTGTACTAAATGCTCTGCCTTCTCTCATGTTGTGCAGGACTGGATCTCCCCCAACACCACTTATAAATATTTATTTTTGCATCAGCAACGACAATGTATTCGTGGCAGCTTTCTTCACAACAGCCATCATTTGCTCACCCCCACATATACACGTGCATACCCGCTGTGTGCATGTGTACACTTATCTGCAGCAAATCTGTCCTTTCATTGCTCTTTTCCTATTCTTTTATTTATTCAAGCATTCATTCCTTCACCCATTCCAGACCTTATCTACCCATCTATGGGGCTGCTTATTAGGCAATAGCTTCAGCTAATATGTGAGAAACCACAGTGCTGCAGCTTACACACACATTCTTTATGATTGTAAGTAACCGCTTTCCCCATGCACAGATGAGAAGTCTGCACTGGGTTTTAAAAATTATTTATTTAAATAATTTTAGCACGCCATCCAAGAAAGTTTTGCAGTACCAGGCAGAAAAAAAAAAAAGAAGAAAAAAAAAAGAAAAAAGTGTAAATGTCAAATAAAACAGTGACAGATGACAGTATTCTCTATTGAATAGCACCGTTTCTTCGTGCATGTTCAATGAGAACTCATGAATTATTAATATGAAAATCTCCTTTTTCTGTTAAAAATCTCAACTTGGGGTTTTTGGTTGCAATTTATTTTCTTTTATTTATTTCTTTGGGTCTGTGTACATTACACTGAGCTCTCCATGAGAATTATTTCATTTAAGAAATGCTAACATACATAAATTCTTGGAGCTGTAGCCATTCACAGTGAGTTTTCATCTATAGCTACATTTATTGGCATAAAGATGGAAAAGTGGAGGAGACGTTATCTTGCCACTTTTTCACCCACGCATCCACAACATCTGAGTTCACTGCATTACAAGTAAATCCAACTTCTGAGAACCTATTCCGAATATCTAACAAACAACACATTCTTCTCCAGATCCATGATACACTGTTTCTGTTCCTGCCTCCTCTACACACCACAAGTCTCACTCCACTGCACAAACAGCCCCCTTGACTGCCACAGTTAGCAAGAGATTCTGATTGTGCCAGTGTCAATAGAGGTGGCAGAATTTGGCCCATTATGTAAGCTTCCAAGGTTCTCAAATGGGAATGTCTTCCATTAAAAATAAGAGAAGGAAAAACAGCACAATTAAAGGATACTTTTGGCTCTACAGTCAGGCACACACCCAGTGTTTGTGGTTACAAGGCATTTTGCTCAAAACTTCCTTCATTTCACCCCAAAACTTCTAGAGGCATCGAGAATACAGCCCACTTCAGCTCATTAAAGAGAGCTGCAGAGAATTGCTAACCTCTATTTTTGTTGTTCTCATGAGACAAGACATTTTCAAAGCATTTTATTTGATAAAACAAATAATATCATATTAATGTCCTATTTTTAACCTCTCTCTCTGTCTCCTAATCAAACACATTTCCACATAGCTAAGCAAACAACAACAAAAATCTGCAGGAAGCCAGCCATTCCCATTGTGCTTTTATGCTGTTAAAGAAACGGCATGGTTACTACACCAAAGCATCAGCCTTAGTACACTCAGACCCCCTTGAGGGCCAGTTAGCTGGTGCAGCCATCGCAAGCCATATTCTCCGTCACTTATCCCTGAGCCTTTTTTTAGCTGCTTGACTCTTTCACTTTTGGAAGAGGCAGCCAGAGGCATCAGACTATAACACAGTCATGTTTTCGAGTGCTCAGCAAAGGTAATGCACAAATATCCTGAGCCCCAAAACTGCTCCTGCCAATCTGCTGACTTGCAGTCAGTCAAGGACCAAATTTCTGTCTGAAGGACAAGAAAGGCATGTGGGAAGAGTTCAGGCTCAGTTATGCTGGGGCTTACACTTTGAGCACCATCTCCACTGAAAGCCATTCCAATAGTTGGCAGTTTGGTGTCCACACTGACTCAGTCACAAGCAGCCTGTGAGCTCAGGCTGGACCACGGGGCACTTTGAGCCTGGCTAAAACTGTAATCAAACTGACCTTGTGCTTCCCTGCAGTTACACTGAAATTAATAACACAGCTAGTTTTCTATGCTGACATATTCTAGGGTCTCCAGTGAAAGCATGAGTAGGCAAATGAAGAGCTTTTAGTAAGAGTGATTCAGGAATACATCTCAAACATAAATGTAAAAGGCCATTTCCTCACCCACATCATCAGTACAGAAAATGTCAACATATGTGACAAAAGGAAAGAAAAAAAAAACAAACCAGCAATGATCGATGCAAGTCTTGAAAGATTAGGAAAGAAATGCCACAGAGAAGCTCCCTTTCTACATGGGATCATAGAAGTCATCTAGACAAACTTCCTCAGCCTCTCTTCTCTCCACTGAGTTTGGGACTCTGCAGTGTAAAATGAGCCAGATAATATTCTGCTCTTGTTCCTTAGTTGCCAAACTCTCTTTCCATGAATCCAATAAGTGTCTATTAAAATAAATAAACCCCCTAATGATTCAAGATAACCTAATCAAGAAAGCTGAAATGGATAAAAGACTAACTGTAATGGAGAGTTCTGTCATGGCTTCAATGAATTCTTGATGAGGGCCGGGGGAGGGGGACTGAACCTGAGAAGCTTTACTTGAAGCATTTTGATACAGTTCAAGGTTAATCACTCACTAGCCTGGATTTTCTGAAATGCTCAGTACTTTTCCTTACCCCAAAATGTAAGGCCACTTTCATGAGGGCCAGTTTCTCACTAGCCTTAGAAAACAGGAAACTATACAAAAAAAGGAATAAAGTACATAAGCCCTGACATATCTTAGATTCATGGGAACACCAAGTCTGCTTACAGCTCTTGGCCTCAGAGGGAAAGATGCAGTGCACTGAGGATCTTTGCAGCGTGCCAAGTTCAAACTAGCTTCTCCCCACACTGGAGAGGAAGTGTGGGCTTGTGGTTACAGCAAGCAGCCTGCCATCAGCTCCCAAGTCTGCCAAGGACTTCCTGAGCAAAGCCCCAGCTCCACAACTGTCCCTGCTTTGCTCAGCTGCTGAGAGGCTAACACACTGCTGTATATGCTGTCCTGGATGGGGGTCACACTGTGACTGCATTTAGAATTCTGTAAAAAAGAAGCTAATGTCCAAAGGTACTTCAAAGAAATTTTAAGTTCAGTCAAGGAGAGAAATGTCTTTCTGTATTTCCTCCATATGTAACAAGAGCACCAAAATATCAGCACCACAGATACGTCCCAGCTGTAAACATTCACAACATCATAAAGGCACTGAGATGCTTCAGCGGTAAGACGTGTCCTATATGCAGACACTATATATGCTACACATCTTCACCACCAGCTGTTTTTTCTAGCTGTTGTTCATTATCACTGGAAGCTAATTAGTTTAAGGGCACAGAAAATACATATTATAAGCTAAAAGGGGAAGAGAAGGCATCCCATAATATCATATGAATACCAGGGAATATAAGTTGGGAAGAAAAGAGAGGGAAGGACAAGATCAGGGGTTTCTAAAACTAACCCTGCCCCAGAGTGAAGCTGCTCATCCCTCTTGCAGTATTTCTACTTTCTTCTCGGAGCAAGGGCAGGAGGTGAGGGCATAGGAAGGTGGCCATGGTGCTGAAACCCACCTAGCATGGGCTCCTGCTGTGGGGCTAACACCCCTCTTGGCCAGAAAACAGGTTCCCAGACAATCCTGGCAATCAGCAGGGATCTCAACATGAAAAGTCAAGAGGAAAGGTGAGGAACTGTTGTAGGGATTTCAGCCCATAGCCCTGGGTTTCTCTTAACCTGAAAGGTCTTAACTGAAAGGGTTTTCTATCTCCAGCCTCCGTTTTCCCAGTTAAGTTTATTTTTTGTTTGTTCATTTTTAAATGGGGCAAAGATACAAATCAGAGACTGAGCTTTTCCAGCTTAATGTTTTATCAGATGTTGCTTCACAGGGTCCCTCTTGCTTTACTGTGGTGCAACTGGAACAAATTCAGGACCCTTGAGGAAGAATTTCAGTTTACTTTTTGTTTGCACTGGACTGGTGAGGGTCAAATCTTTCCATTTGCCCTGCCCCAGACAAATCCCCAGCAGCACGTGTCCCACCTTCCAATACTGCCCCAGCCTGATGAAGGACAGTCTCTTGCCCTGGGAGAACTGTGGGAAGTTTGGTCTCCATGTTCATCCAAACTTTGTGCTCCCTCAGACTATCAACAAGAGCTCCAGCCAGCTATGCCCACTATATATTTTGATAGTCAATGTTTATTATGAAGAGAACTATACTTGTAAATGGATTCACACTGCCAGAAAAAAAAAAGGAAAAAAAAAAAAAGCATCTGCTGAGCACAGCACAGCCTCTGCTAGGACTCACGCTAGCAGAGGATGCTGCTGCATAGCATTACAGAAGTCCTAGCAAATGGTCACGGGGGAAATGGTTTTCCCAAAGCTGCAATGTAGAGCAGGTGCAGAACTGGACATAGAAGCCGCTTTTCAAGACTGACAGTCCAAATCTGAAACAGCTGAAGGTCAAAGTCTCCACTTGTCCCACTGCCCAGCTCTGGAGACTCAGAAGCCATTGAAAACTCTTTGAAGTGGCACACTAGAAACCTATCTCTTTGTGAATCAAATATAACCAGGAAAGCCTAAAGCATAGATTGGAAATCAAATCCTGGCGTTCCAGCCACACTCAGAAACACTCCCAACATGATAATAGTGGTCCCAGGTTTAGCCATTTAAAGGACAAAGGGCACAAGCAGGCAGCATCCCCAGAGAAACACACTGTCCAGCAGGTACACCATTAACAGCTGGCAACTAAAATAAGATGACAGATTTGGAGGATGTGTTTGGAGAGCACTGAGCCCCTCGGCTCCTGTTGCCTTCAAAACCACAAAGAGATGCACAGACCTTCACAAACAAGATTAAAAAGGTCTAGATGTAAGTTAAAAGAAATAAAATGCATTTACAGTAAAGTAGTGATAAATAAGTCAATGTCTAAATGCATGGCTTAAGATCTTGATGAAGATTGATTCCCTTAAAGAAGTCTCAGAATACTACCTTGGTACCTCCATGAGGCCCTGTTCCTTGCATTTATGTTGACTTGTGAACTCTGTGATTTGAAATCTTTGTTTCTAGCAGCTGCCCTCCCCTTTAGTTGTTGAACTGAGACTCTGCTATGACTTAAGAACAAAGATGGCTACTTGTTAAATTAGAGGTCGATTAACTCCACCAGTAGATGATGGTGGCTTGCAGTAACTGCTCTCAGTGGGTACCTCTCCTCCTGTATGAAGACAGAAGATGGCATGAGGCCTCCAATGGCTCTGGATGCTCTCTTGGGTACATGACATACAGCCCTGTGTATAAAATGTCAAAACAGCCCTGTCGGAGATTCACTGGCTGCTAAAACTGTGAAGATCTCACAGCACCGTGGATTGCTGTTGACAGAACAGCAGTGCCCAACATAACACATGCCTTGTTAGTAAACTGGAAGCCTCTCAGTAGTCTGGGGTGAGGGAATAATAGAGGAAGCTAACGCAATGCAAGCCAGGCCTATGGAGAACAGTAAGTGAACGAACTTTGGCGGAGAGTCTAAGCAAACCCTCAGACTAGCTGTTTTTACCCCCTCTTTGAAACTCTCTCTTCTGCAAACATGGGCAGTTTTCAATGAGCACTTCCCACCATGTAACTCAGCTGCTGAAAACAGTGGCATATTCACCAGAAATGCCCACAACTGGCACAGCTGCCTAGACAACACACTGGGAAAGCACCACTGCTACTTTTTAGGCAAGCTAGATCTAAGGGGACATGCCAACCGTTCCACCATGCCGGTGGCTCTCGCCTAGACAAGTAACTGTGTCCTTGCTTTTGGCACTCCTCCTTGGCCACAGGGTACCCCAGCCAGCGACGGGACACCACAGGCACCCCAAGCCAGGCTGAGGGGCAGGCATGCAGGTGGGCTTTGGGGCAGGGGGAGGTCCTGTATCGCTATAGTTCTTGGCTACAGCTTCTCTGTCCCTGCCTTCCAGTGGCCCCATAAACCACTTTCATGCTCCAGCAGAGCACTATGACATCTCAGCATGGTGAATGCTGGGTCATTGCAGGGAGCCAGTATTGCTTTGGCAGGGCTGTGAAACAAAAGAAACATCAGCCTCAGAAGCATTTCTTTATTTGCTGCTGCTGAGGAAACAAAACCTTTATGTGCAGTAACTTTGCTTTAAATAATAACATTTGTGGATCCTGCTCCTAACCTTTTGCATCTGGCTTTCAAAATCTGTCCTGTTCTTTTTCCATGTGAAGGACTATGGAACTTGTTTTTGTTTTGGTGCTGGTGTGCAATGATGCCAGAGAAGCACACTCAGGCTGGCACAGACTGAAGCTGGTGAGCCACCCAAATTATTGTTGGGTGGTTCAGTCCCTCTCTATTTCAAGAAGCCTCTGGGTATAATGACAGGAAGCTTGCAGACAATTTTAAGCCAAACCTCAGAAAGGCTGGCATTAAGTCTGTGTTAAGTACTCCTTATTAAAAGCTGTCCAGTCCAGATTCTGGGTGGAACTTTGATATCTGCATGGAGTAAAGAATAAGGGGCACGTTTGCAAAATCAATTGTGCAGTTTTTATATTTACTGCACGTTTACCACATATGTCATTTATTACACAGTGGAAAACCGTTAAATGCACAGTAGTTGTGCCAAGTGGCATTATGCTTTTAACAGCTTTATTCGTTTAACAGCTCCAGTTCTCATTATATTTTGCCATGTGGTACATGGTACATTTTTAAGCATTTAACAGTTTAAGAGGGTTCCATGGTATTTTCCTTTTATGTATTGCATACTGTGCCTGGGATTTTGTTGGGGAGTAGAGGGGTTGCGGACTGTAACTCCCGTACCCTGACAAGAGAAAGTAAAATGCAAAGAAAATAAATTACTAAAAGAGGAAGGAAAACCAAATCAAACCTTCATGTGTCAGGACTCAAATACCTGTAACAAGGACAAGGCTCTCCCACGTGCTTTGATAGCCTTTGCTGTGTTTTGTTTTTATATGCCTTTCAACCTCTTATTTTACTTCTATTTAATGACTACGATGTCTTTTCCCTGCACAGATGAAAAGGAAGTATGGATCTTGCAGAGTGCATCCATTTAGATACTTCTGTCCCTCTCTCTTATTGTCACAGACACATCTGTGCATTTCTGTGTGCATATTGATGCCCTCTCCTATCACAACTGAGTAATTTCATCCGGGATCAGAAATAGCCCTTTTCACTGAGAACACAATTCCTTCCAACAGTCTCCAATCCGCTTGCTGCCCTTCCTACAAAAAATTCTGTCTGTCCTCCTTTCCACAAAATTTATTCTGGTGCACTTTATTTTTTTAAAGAGTTGGATGAAATTTTTAAATTAATGGATCTTCTTCAAGAATTTCATCCTGACCTAGGTCTGCTCACATGTATTTTTTACACCCAAGGTGGAAATTAATCCAGAAGAACTCTCTGCAGTGCCCTCTCATGCCTTTTTCTAGAAATTATTTTATCTCATGCCATTATTCACATGGCAATACTGTGTACAACACATACAACACGCAAAAAAGGAAATACCTGCCTAATATGGAGCTTCCCATTGCCTTTGCTCAGTTGATTACTCAAGAAAACAATTTATTTACCTGCCAAATGAGAAGGATGCCATCATTTTGAAAGGTCCTTGTCCCACTAGCAGAGGTGTAAGTTATGCATCTCTGCTAGTTATGCCAAGGGGAGAAAAAGCTTGGCTGTGAACTGATCCTTTCCTCAGCCCATTTTAAAAAGGAAAAGAAAACCACTTAAGCAGGCAAAAGCCAAAAACATGACAGGTTCCCCAGAGATTAAGATTATTATTATTGTAGGAACAGATGTATTTTTATTGGTGGGAGGAGGAAATGGGTCTAGTTCCAACCCCAGAGTTTGCTTTAAAAATAAAACCCCCAAAAGCCCCGAAACAACGAAATCCCCTTCACCACTCACCTGACTTTTATTGGCAGCCACTTTGGCAAACAGAGCTTGAGATACCTTGGCTCTTTTCATCTCCTGTTGGATCTCATCATAAATGGCAGCTGTGATGTTGACGTTGGCACTGTCCGCCTTAATGGGGAGGTCTGTTGTTGGTGTCGAGGTTTTGGCCTACCAAGAGACCATGAAAATAATAATTTAAAAAGTGCTGCTTTCAGCCCAGCCATCTGTGCAGAAATTATCAAAGGATTTCAGTCAGCTGATGCCAAACTGCATTAGCTACAGAGGGACACTTCCTGTCCATTATTCTAATCAGGTTAATTGTGATTGGAAATAATTGCAGTGCATTCCTATAGGACATGCAAGGCCCTGTCAACTCTCCCCCTCTCCATCTCCCAGCATGTTTATTGAGCAGCTCAACAACAGGATAGGTAGCCGGGGCACTTGGCTGCAGGCAGCTGCTGAAGTTAGCTTTGCCAGCTAGCTACTGCAGCAGAGGCACCAGCCTCTACCTTCTCTCCCCTCACTAAGAGTAGCCTACACCTTAGAGAAAGAGCCAATTCTCCCAGAAAAAATGAGTAAATGGGTAGAGGTCTCTAAATAATAAATTATTACTCAATTTAATGCACTCCCTTAAGTCTCCCTCATCCTTTATTAAAACTATACGTATGTCATTTGAGTATGTATGGTTTCCCAGCCTTATCATCATTATGCTAGCCAGACAGTCACCTAATTTCACCTAGGAAATCAGTGGAAATGAAAAAAAAAATCATTTCATAAAGCTGGGCTTTGGCATGCCTTTGATGTGCTGCCCTCATTCTCCTAAACTCATATTGAGATTTTGTGTATTCTGCTGCACTCCTTTTAATTGAATGATTTCCCATCAGCTTCTGTGACAAATGAAGGACAATAGCAGACGCTGCCAGTACTTTCCCCAGGCTGGGCTACCCCTACAAGGCTCCCATCAATACAGTTCAGCAGGCTGCTAGAAGACTTTTAAAGCCCCTCAGCCCTGCCAGTCCCCAGAAGGCAATGGCAGACAAGGGAGCAAGGGTGGTACAATGTTTGCTGCGTGCTCCGGGTACCAGCAGCCCCTTGGAAAGACAGTTTTCATTTGCTTTCCTGAGCTCAAAGATGAAAGATACCAGGGCTGATCACTGTACCTCTTACACCTTTTAAGATAAATATGTAGGTTACTCAGATAAAATCTCTGTTTTCTCTTAAGATGTAAAGGTCTTAGGAAACAAAACAACCTAGGTGGGAAAGCTCACACTTCCTGATAGATTCCAAACCTCCCACAAACCCTGGTGACATTAAGGTATTTGGTCCAATTATAAACCTTTTCAGCTGGCTTCTGTTTTTGTGCCAGAGTTGAAGCCTGCTACAGTACATCTAATGTTAATTTTTAACTAGGCAGACATGCCCAAATACCTATTTGTTAATGGGAAGGTTAACTAGGCAAAACAAAACCTTCTGAACTTTTCCTTCAGTTTTGCTGCCCTCCAAATCTTCCTCTACCAAAAATCTTTTTTGTACCAAGGCCATATTAGTAATGGAGCCAAAATCCAGTCAAGACAACAATCTAGACTAATCACTCTTCCTACCACTTCCAGGTAAAGCTCTAACCAACCTGTACTTTCTCCCTTTCCTACACCCAAAAATCAGCAGGCACTCCTCTTGCCTATTGTAGGCAGGACCCATGTAAAAAAGGTCTAAGTTTTCCTGCTCCTGCTAAGGTTAGCCCCCATATTCATGTGGGGGCAGCTGGAGCAGACTGCAGACTCCCATGCCCTGGAAGGCCAGTGCTAAACCCACCAACTGCCATCCACAGGCCATGGACACATGCTGGGTACAGCTCAACTGGTGGACTGACAGGGGCACCACACTCTGAAATTCAGTATTCACAGATAAGTGAGAGTTAGGGTGGTTGTGGAAAACATAAGAAAACAACAAAGAGATCATGGGAAGGAAGAGGACTGTCCAAGTCTGTTAGGACTCATTTAATGGAGGTTAATTTTACCAAAGGCCCTGCAGTGCTTAAAGGGGTACAAAAAAAGCCTTCCCAGTCACTGGAGCCTTTGGCAGCAGCTGAGGTCACCACAGCCTCAAAGGCTGTTACAGAGGCCTGAGAAACTGAGAGGCCTGAAATCCTGAGAAGAACAAAAGTAGCATGTAAAAGAACTATTTAAAATACAGCTCTGTCCTGCATAGGTCTCCTACATTTCTAGCTCCACAGCCACATACCAGAAAAAAGCCTGGCCTACACACTCTGAAAAGCTGGGCCATTTTTTATTTAATCACGGAAATAGGTATGGCAAGTACCAAAGCAAAATATCATGGTCATTAAAATAAAGTGTTTTATGTTAGACGCCTAGATTCAAAACTGGTCTTGATATCAAGAAGGAGTTTGCCATTATTGTAATGTCTCATTGCAAACAGTGGGGAAAAAAGAAAAAACTGTTTGCAACCACAGTGCCAGGGCACTGAAACCCAACTGCTACTGTGGGTCTTCCTCATGCATATGACAACCCCCAATAGCTCAAGGTCTCATCCCCACAGCACTTGCACCTATCTGCCAGATCAATCTGCCATTCTAACCTGAGGAGGGGACAACCTGCAAGGGGGATCTGGGGCTGGCTTAGGGCTAGGGAGAGCTGAGATGGGTCACTGCACACCCTTACACCTGCCTATGCAACTGCCCCAGCACCAGCTGCTTCCACAGGTATCTGCCACTATTCTCCTCCTACCCAGCACACTCAAGCATCATTCCCAGAAGTACTGCTAAAGGAGATGGGTATCTATGGAAACCACATTGCCAAATGCCATTCCATCAACTCCTCTGGCACCCTAACACAATTCCTGAAAGCACAGTCCAGCTCCTATAGCTGCTGCCCCAAAGCACCCCACTCCAGGGTAGGTAACATGCCTGCCTGGGGAATGGCTGCACTGCCTGTGAGAATGGCATTTGTCTCCTCAGAACTAATACCAGGCATATGGAGAAGTGCAGTAGCTGTGCTGCCTGCATGGAAAGCCTGCTGCTGGGAAGCGGCCTCATTTGCAGAGGTGTCCAAGTTGTCAAAACAGCACCTGTGCTGACTGTTGCTGGCCCTCTAAAGGCTAGGGGAATGTTATCCAGCGGGCAAAAGGCGAGCACTGGGTACACAAACCTTCGTGTGTTGCTTTTGCTGATTAAAAACCTCACAATATTCTACAGCATTCTTCAAGCCCAAACAACACAAGGATGGGCTGCTTTATACTTCTAGACCATGGTTTTCTAGCAACACTTAGCTCTTAAAAAGGCAGGCAAAATTTCCATTATTTGAAATCAGGTTCTAGTTGTAGCTAGAACATGGGAAAAATGTCATATTTTGACAAAGGAATGAGATGGGACAACAGATACAATTTTTATTCTCACTGGATCACATCTAACCTCTACATTTCCTTCTATTACTGGATTTTAGTTGCAACATCTATTTCAATAAATGTAAGTGGGTATAAGCTAATTCTTTCATTAATAAACATAAATGCAGAAAGTGGATACACTATTTAAACATTAAAATAGTCACCTTTATAATTTTAGTTTCACTTAAGGGTAACTAAAAAATATAAGAGTTATACAGTAAGTTTCCCATGAAATAAAAATTAAGTGTCAAATTTGAGTTGGCAGGATACTGTTTTCAGTGAAAACAGTTCATCTCATGTATTGTGGTGGAGTGCACCCAAATGCTAGTGTTAATTTGAACAAGCTCAACAATTTCTACAAAATCAACATACCTTCCTGAAAGATTATCAGTTTGCACATAAAAGAACTACTCCCCCTCCCCATCCTGATGCCCAGTATTTACTTATTTTTATCAGCTGTGGTGACAGAATTCAACGAGAACTGCTCAGTGATACTATTATAAGCACAGCTAACACAGGCTGAGACTTTTCAGACTACGTGACTGCAAAAGCACTGAAGCAGGAGGATTACACAGGCCCATTTACTAAAGATCAAGCAAAGTGTTAGAACTGACCCATCATGTCTGCATACTTAGAAATTTCAAACTCAAGTTAGGCAAATGTCATGACAGGAGTTAATCATCACCTCTGTGCAAGCATCCTCACTTTTCCAGACCATACATCTGGGACTGCAAGCAGTCTGACAAAAGGAGAGATGACTAGTATGGTGTATTATGTGAAAGTTCTTTCTTAGTGCAAAGGAACAACCTATCCAAGAAGGTGGGTGGCAACAGCATGTTAATAAACACATGCAGTTAAATCAATGAGATGGCAGCTGGTTTTTAGCTGTAAAGCATCATCTTCCTTCCCAGCACCCTGCCCATCTCTACTTTCTGTAATTTAAATAATTGCTTGTATAAGCCTCTAACTCAAGGACTGGGATTTCCTAGGCAGGATACAGAGCACAGCGATTTCCAGCAATGTCTGAACCTCTCCACAAGCCCAGAAATTTCCTCTGTGTTCTGCAGAATGTAATGGATACAGATAAAATTTACATGCACGGTCTTTCTGTAACATATTCTATAGTAGCCATTTAGCAGACATATATCAAGTCTGTGTGTAATGCCCACACACACTCTTTCAGGCACTAATGTTACATACTTTTCTGCATTTATGGCATTAATTAAAGTCAGAATCATCATCACAATGTCTTGCTGAAATCTACTTATCATCTCTTATCAGTCACTCCAAAACCTTACAAAAGGATTTCCACAACTTATCTGAACAAGGGGAGCAATAGACAGGGGAAGGGCAGAGAGAAACTCCTTTCCTGGACTAATTCACACAACAAACAGGTAACAAGGGATAATATCTTACCTGGGGGGTTCTGGAGGAGCTTGGGCTGCTGGCAGCTGAAGTCACCATGCTCACATTAGGGTTCATGCTTCTCTCTCTCTCATCCTGATAGATACGATCCCGCTCCGAGTCAGGCAAGTTGAGAAAATTCTGCATTGCTCTTAAGTTTACCAGGAGGGACTGGGATGCTGTCCTAGGGTCTTCTTCTTTACGCAGGATCTCTGACAACAAGCCCTGTTTCAAAAAATGTGAAAAAAAACCCAAAACAACAAAACAAAACAAAAAAAAACAACAACAAAAAAAAAAAAAAAAAAAAAAAAAAAAAAAAAAAAAACAAACAAACAATCCAGTCATGTGTGTGTTGGTTTTATGTTGGTTTTGTTGTTTGGGGTTTTTTTTAATTCATTTAGTGTAACCAGCTGAGTTGCAATAGTGAGAACCTACAGCAGAATCTCATGGGCTCTCCCAGACGGGATATTTTGCAGGAAAGTATTTGTTTTCTGCGAGCTGGGGTTTATTTTGGGACTGTCCTATTCTGGCACTGTAATAAGCTTCTGAGTATAAAGATGCTGGATTGGAAGGGGCACTGGGTAGAAGAAATTGCAGTTACCACCAGGTGCTTGCTGCAAATATTTCAGGAGCTGTTAGATCTCTCTCTTTTTACTTGAAGCTGGGAACACTTGGCAATCCTGTTCATCTTTGACAAATCTGCCAAGGTTGGTAAATTTAGTTTCGACATTTAAACAGTGCAGGAGCTTTATAAAGAAAAACATTTGGCTGGTTTTTGATGTTACAGTCCGTGCATTTTGGTTTGGACAGTCACTTCTGAGAGGAGAAAAATGGAGCAGTAATAGAGCCTTAGAATCTAGCTTTAGGGATTTAACCCATTCTTTCATGGCTCACTTTAAAATACCACAGGCTTCACACTGCAACCATGAAGAAACCCCATACTCATCCAGTGTTTACAAAAGCCATTATTCCAGGAGTGAACCACCATAGCATTTAAAAAAAAGAAAAAGAAAAAAAAAAGTTGGAAAGATGAAAACATCATTAAAAGAGTCTTAAATGTAATGATGGGATTAAATTTATGCATAATAGTATGCACTCAGCAGTTCTACAGATTATCTAGAAGTCTGAGGCACAATGCACAAAGCCTGGATCAGGGCCTGGAGAAAACTCCCAGGACACAGTGTGTACCACCAGCTTCCCCCAGGCACCCCCTCGCACCCAACACATCACAAATGGCTATTTCACTTCAAAAAAGCACTAACAGCCATTTCCTGAACTATAGATGTTTAAAAGTACTGGTGTGCAAAGAAGCAGAGAGCATTTTTGCCCATTGAGACTACTTATATAATAAGAAATGGTGGTCAGAGGCTCATTATTGTTAAAGGTTGTTTTGCCAGTGTTTCCCCAAGCAATCCAATACCCTTCTCCTTCCAGTTTCCCATGATCCAGGGGCTCTGTGCACCACTGCTTCCAGCATACCAGCCACAAAAGCAGTGTGAAATCCTAGTTGAAGCTCGGAGGGTTCACCTTGACCTACTCTGTGAGAAGAGGAATGTTCAGCACCGCGCAAAGGGACGCTACCGCCCCCCAGGCACCATTTAGCTGTTGCTGTTGACATGAGCATTTTACAGGTACTTCACAGCCACAACCCAAGCTGCCTCACATAGTCCAGGCTTACTCCTTTCTTGTAAGAAAAATGTTATTAGAAAACAACCACATAGTCAAAATCCTGTAATATTTAGTCTTAGTTTATTTTTTTCTGCATCTGAGAGTCTCCTCCAAAAAGCCTTGCTAAAACACTGTCACTACAGTTGGCCAATTAACCAAATGCCAACATTTTCAGTATATAGTGATCCTGTTTACCAGACTTTCTGACCAAACCAAAAGACCAGCAAACAATGTAGCTGTAGCTGCATTTCTCTGCTAACTGCTCTTAAACACCTACAATAAAACACATGCATGAAAGCTCTACTTCAGCAGTTTACACCAGAAGTGCTCAAAACAAGCTCCCATCACAAGCTGAAGGTAGGCGGCACACAGTTCCATCTTCTCAGCTTCTCATCTACATAATGAAGCTAAGCAATTCCCAATTACATTATACTGCAATTATCTATTAGAGTAGTTAGCAGAAGGACTGGAGCTGGGAATGGAGCCATGGTGGAACCCTCCAGTCAGAAATGGGATTGGAGAGAGAAGCCAACTAGTGAAAAGGATCTACACTGGGAAAAAAAAATCTGAAGAATGTGCAATCCTGGGCTGGCCTCTGGTATTCTGTGTGACCTCAACACAACTGCATGCTCATACTTGGCTTTTCCCTCAGGGTTTACCACCCTTCATTCTAGAGACATGCTGAAGAGCTCTCCAAAGTTTGCCAGGCTAACAGGCTTAGGAAGATTAACCAAAAAAAGTACATTACAGGAGCCTGAAGTCATGACTTGAATGATTCCAAGATCAATATGTCAAGTCCCTATTAAAATTTTCCCTTAAATTTAGAGGAAAATTCTTCAAATGCAGTAAATAAATGAAATATCAGTTCAACAGAGTCTTTAAATTCTTAATTTCTTGGCTCTTTTAAATGACACATAACCTTTTTTTTTTTTTTTAAGAAAATATCAACTTTGAATATTAATGGATTTAGCTTGAAAGAAAGAGAGGTGAAAGCTATTGGAGCTGACTAAGACAGCTTTTTCTCCCCATCTAAGTCTGGCTAAATTTATGGTCCAATTTCAAAAATGGAGAGCAGAAACGTAAGTGAAAGCATGCCAGCAATTACTTGTCAGTGCAATCATTGACTCCCTATGTAAATCAGAGTCTTACAGGTGCAAGTGGCTTGGCCATAGCACTAAGAGTATCTCACTGCCTGGGATACCAACTCTTGTGCTTGGATGCTGATCCACCATCAGAAACAGGGGGGCAGATTCAGTGGTTTTGCTGGCGTCTCTTGCTTCTACAGGGGTCTCATCAGTACAACAGGGATGAAGCAATATTTTGGTTGCTGCTCAACCAGCAGCTGTACAGCTGCCAGGAGCATCACCCCCTAATGCCAGCACTTGCTCCAGAAAAAGGAGCAAAGAAAGCTCTTGCTCCCAGTGCCATGATATGGGCAGCCCCTTGTAGGGGCCAAGCCCTGCCCTCCAGGCCCACAAGCAGAAAATCTGGTTACAAAGAGGGTTTTTCTGCAGCTCCTCCAAGTACTTTAGCAGCTTGGGAACCATGTAAGCAGCAGGACAGACAATAAGAAAATTGACTCAGAAGGAAAAATCTCATGTCCTCCTGCAATTGAAGATGCAGGTAGACAACAGTGGCTAGATACCTGAGCCATAGGCAGGACAATAAAGTCTATTGAGAGCAACAACATTTACAGTATTATAATTCGGAGTTACTGAAGTATACACAAACTAACCAGTGAGCAACATTATAAAAAATAGTGACAATAAATAATCTGTTCAGCCTTTTTGTCACCTGCAACAAATTAGGCTTTCAAAATGCAAAACATCGTCCTTCCAGAAAAACAAATTATCACGATTTCATTTAATTGCAATTTAATCAGGCATAATGTATTTTTTAAAGTGATATACACCAGGTGTGTGGTGAGGAAACTGGCCCAGCCAGACAAACCCTACTGTTTTTATTTTTGAGAAAACCCTAAAGTCAGCCAGGGACTGTTTTCATTTCTGCAAATTCTGTTTCTGCTGGAGGGAGTGAGGGAAGTAAAGTCACAGTATTCATATATTTGTTATAAAATTCCATTGGCTAAATTAGCTCATTCTGACTTACACATCACATATTTTAAAATAATAATTAAAAAAATTAAAATAATTGGCAGTTGGCAGAATAACCAACTCTGCAATCCTAAAAGACGATCTTAAGGGACTAGAAAGTTTCAAACTGATTTTAAGTAGCCCAAAAGATCTATACCAAACACAGCTCTCAGGATACATTTCAGGACATGTAGTTTGATAATACCTTTGCTTTTCCACTCTTGTGCATCCTTTTAAACCAGCTGCTGACAAGAAGCTTAACGTTCACAGAGGTTGTGCTCACTTTTGAGGTGTGCGCTCACCCTGAGACAAGGACTTTGCAGGCACTGTTTGATTTACCCTTGGAACTTGCACCATTTTTTAAATTACACACTGGATCCATAATTTACTTTAAAAAAAATAATACCAGTGGTGAAGAAAGAAGCGCATGTCCAATCAAAATAAAAAAGTCATTGGATCTATTTAATGTAGGAGTAATTTTGACAGTGATTTTTCAAACCAACTGAAACGTAGTCCTTCAAGCCAAAGTCACTGTCATGGCAGTTTGCTTTGCTCTCATTCTACAGAACCCCATTTATGAACTAACTTATTTTATTTTTATTAACCACAGGACTTTGAGGACAAACAGGCCAAGCATCATGGGCAATAAACCTTTTTTAAGCAACTTCTGAAAGATAACAGACTACATATAGAGCAAATACTATTCAAACTAACTCCTACATCCAAAGGACCAACTGACCAGCCTTTGAGGCCAACACAAAGGCTTGACCAAAGCCCACAGAAGGTGAGTGCAGCCTTTCTGCCTTCTTCCCAAAGTGCTTTGGCTCAGGGCTGGAAAGGGTGTAAATGAGATCTCAGGGGGACAGCACTACCTGTGACCAAACACAGGACAGTTTTGCAACCAGAGCATTTCAAAAGCAATCTGGATGGGGGTGAGGAGATCATGCTGAAGTGCAACCCAGACACCAATGTCCTGGGGACAGAGGAAGATGAGGGCCACGAGGCACCAAGAGACTGACACTGGCCAGGACCTCACACACATAGGGTCTGATGACTTAGATGCAAGCTGTGCTCTCCCTCATACAGACCTAAGCAATGTGTCTACAAGAGCAGGCACTAAGGTTAAAAAGGTTCAAAACAGGCTTTGGACAATCAAAACGCTAGCCAAGACTAAAATTTAAAGAAACCCAACTAATGTGCTAAACCTCAGTTTTTATGTTTTGTATAAGGAGGTTATATAAATGTAGGACTAAAAAAGCATAAACAGCTTTTTCATACTTTTGGTTTATTTGTGCCTCTACATACTTCAGTTGTTTCCAAAACCAACAAAGAAAATGCTGAAATACTAGAAAAATATTGCTCCTGTAGTACTTAAAATGCCAAGTACTTTAAGCCCAGTACTTGTAACTGACAGTCGCAATAGAAAAGCTATCCTGCTTCCCATCAGATATAGTTGTGACACTGAACTGAATCAGAAAATGTAGGAATTTATTCAAATTCAACATGTGAATCTTAAAGATCAGTGATGTAAACCTGTCCCCTCTCAGCATTCCAGTTCAGTATGCAAAGGCCAGCATGGAAGGCAGCACTCAGGGAACCCCTGTTGGCTACTCATTCTTACTTAACTATGCTGTAATCGTATCTTCGGCATACAACAAACTTGTTTTTGCCAGGCTAAAATTACCATTTATATTTAAACTTGCCTGCTACTTGCAATTGCAAGCTAGAGGAGACAAGTCAGCCAGGGGAGCTCTGCAGCAGAAGTACTAACTTTTCATAACCCTTCAAAGAAATAAAACACCTCCACCTGCTGTGTTTTTCTCACATCAAGGCAGGCTTTTACTATGACATCTCTTTGCCTCCCTGCATTTCCTCCAGGTCCCACCCTCAATATTATCTTCTGGGATGAATAAGATACATTCAGCAATTCTAAACATACTTCTCTTTGGCTCTAAGTATATAGCACTCAACAAGAACTCCTATACAGAGTACTTGTAGGCTTCTTAGAACTCAGGCTTATTTTCAAACACTCACTGCTTTGTTTCCATTCCCTTGCATCTCTTCTTAATTCTAGCTAGGACATGAAGCAGAAGTGCTGGAAGTCTCTTAGAAATGCTTATGCTGGCAACACATGCAGTCCAATTTTGCTGAGCAAAACTGCTTTAGATAATCTGTGGAAATTTTTGAGTGGTTAGCAAAACCAAGCACCCTCACATCCATCCTGTCACAGTTTCCATTGGGCAAAACTGTGTTTGCACCCTATTCCCTGACCAACTCTTCTGTTCCAGTGGGCAATGTGTGCAGTGCCACTTTCGTGTCTGTTCCTATGAGCTTCAGAACTCAAAGATTCTGACTGGTTTTCCATCAGTATGAATGGGAGACCAGCTGCTTCCCAATACCCTTCAGTGTAGCTGAATGCATCACAACAGTCCCTCATTGGAAAGAAATATCCTGATCTCTAGATTCACTGCCTACAGACAGAGTATGAGCCTCGTTCTTAAATTAATTTAACTAATGCTAAAATACATACATCTCAGGAGAGAGCTGCTTAGGCACAAAGCATTTAGAGGTTGATTTGAATAAAACTCATACAGGGTGCAACAATGACAATTTGATTTTTATTATTAAAAATGAAGTGTTTAAATCCTCAAAGAAAATGTCTTTATTGCATTAGTTTAATAAAGCCTCTTTTTTATTATAGTATCTCTTTTTATGAGGGAAGACAGGGTGTGCATGTGGAGCCAAACGTGGATGCAGGGGGAAAAGAAGACAGAAAAAGACCAACCACCTGCAGCCACAAAGTGCCACTACTTACATGACATGCATGTCAGACCTTTACACCAAAATATGCCAGAAAATCAGCAAGATGCACAGCTCATGCACACTGTATATCCATGCATTTGCTTCCAAGGCTCAGGACTCCTGTGCCATAGGAGGACTCCTGTGCTGAGCAGGCAGCAGCCACCTCCTACAGGCACACATTCTGAAAGCCTGACTCACATGCTACTTAAGATCTTTTCATTCAGCCTATTGAATACAATTAAGTTAATTGAAACTGAAATTTTGGGCAGTGCAAAACCTACTGTTGGAACAAATATCCCATGTACCAAAAATCTGCAATTTATTAAATTAAGCACTTCCTTTACAGACTGCCTCCTTTCCTGTGAGTACAACAGAACACTGCTTGTGCCACATTACACACAAGAGTAAAACAAGCAGGCAGCTTGAAAGAGTTTCATGCAATAGGAGAGAGTTTTCTATGGGGAAAAAAAAAAACAAAAACAAACAACAAAAAATCTCCCCCCAAACCAAAACCAGAACCCTAATTGAAAGTCTGTGCACAATGGGGCAGACACCATAGTGATGAACGCAGCATGACTGTCTCATTAGATACCAGGCAGAGAATTAAAGCTGCTTGTCTTCCTCTCACTTAAGGGGAAAATCACTTGGAAGAAGAGTTCTGTCCAGCATTTGGCTCAGAAGCAAGCAGATGTGGAAGAGTTACTTACTGCAACAAACCATATTTATAATCTTAAAGCCTCTTGGAGGACCCTTTCTGATCCCACTTCAGTTTGGAGGAATTTTGCCAAAGAAAGCAGAATCAGACATAAATGAGGAGCCACCACCCACTTCCCTCCTTGCTTGCCTCAGATGTCTTTCTTTGGAGCTTCCTTACCAATCACATGCCTGCTCTCAGAGCCCCCAGCCCCTTTATAACTGACTAGTAACACCTTTGCATGCCCCAGAAGAGTTACTTCCCCCTTACAGGAGCCTGGACTTGCCCACAGTTGCGCCAGAAGCTGGGGCACTCTCCAGCATCAATCCTGCCTTTCCCTATGCCTCAACCCACTTCTGCAGCAAAGGTGTGACCGAACCCCTCAAACATGGTGGATTAGTTTAGCTTATTTAATAATAAATTTCACTATATCTGAGGCTGGTAAAGCTTCCTCCTTGATCTGTTACCCAAACATTTTACTAGTTTTGGCTACTATGTCAAAACATTGGCCAAAACAAAACAAACAAAAATAAAAACCCACCAACTTAAAAAAAAATCCATATAAACAGAAACTCTCATTCAGTCTATATGGTTTGCAGGCCATTGGGCACCCCCAAGGAGAGAAGCAGTTCATTGATCCAGTGATTTACACTCTCTGGACTCTTAAAAAACAGCCTGACCAGAGATCCTGACTGCAACTCCACGAGCCCACAGCAAGGAGTGACGCTTGCAAGCAGATAGAGGGAGAGTACCTTCATTTTCCTTATGCCAAACAGAGTTCAAATGACCTCTAGGATTTTGAAGAGCACACATCACTTCAGCACCTCCAGACTTGCAAAAAAACTTTCCAGAGAAGGACAAGGTAAATCAGAGAGAACATTTTTATATATTTGCTTTAGAAGAGTGCTCTTAGTTCTGTAACCATCACCATCTGCCCATTTACCAATACATTACAACCTGCCATAAGCAAGCTTTGGTTATTACAACCTTTTGGTTGCAACTCAAACACTGTACTAAGAGACGTTATAGTGCAAGATGGAGACAGCACAAGGACTCTGCTCTGAGGATGGCTGAAGTTCTTGTGTTTATTTTCCTCCAGAAGGATGTCCATAGTCTTGGTAGTAGCTCTGGGCAGCAACCCCCTTTTCATGTCTCCCACATCACAGTAGCTCTGCTGGCCAACCTAAAGGGTGCTCATGGGTTTAGAGGCTACTAGTCACCTCCCCTGCATCTACGTTCTAGCTGGTCCACACATGGAAGTCATCCCAATTTAAAGAAGGTGCATGCTTCAAACAGATAGGCATTTGGGGAGAACTCCAGCCTGCACTGAGAGCCCTTTTGATTTTATTGCACTGAGACCAACAAGGGACAGCTGCTCGCCCTGCACCTTAAAACCTTCTCACCCTCTGCAGCCTGTATCTTGCAGGCACTTCCTTCACTCTGGCCCCTTCAAGGCTTTGACTGCTTTTACAAATGCACACAGGGCAATCCCAAGTGCAAGGTCCAACTCTGACAGTTTCACTTCTCCCATGAATTTGCAGTATTAATCAGACTTCTCCCTGTTGTTTTTTTTTCTCAAGATTGAATGGTTTTATACAATCATGAAGTCCTAAAGTCTTACAGAAATAAAACCTTCTAGTAATGACTGTTTGAATAGCAACTTCAGCTTACTGCTTGGCTACATGTAAACATGCTTTATGAAGATGCCCTCCATTTTAAAATAAAGATATCTGGTATGACCATGTAACTCTCAAATGTTTGATGGGTGCCATACAGCTCTCTGTCTTTCATTTAAACCTACTCACACTCTTGACCACAGTTTTTAAGAGCCAGACAAGAATGCCTAGTTTTCCATTAATTAGATATTTGTTCTTAGCAACAGTTCAAACAAAGGGAACAAACTATTTCAGTAAACAACATACTAAAATCAAGGAGCCTGCAAGTTTCCAGCTTACAGGTTACAGGCCAGCAGAGCTGCCTAAGGAAGCCAAAGCAAATTATCTTGGCCATGAAGAACTTGAGTACAAGCTATACAGCTTCACAAGCGAGACACTGAACCTGCTGCCCTAGTAATACTGCTAACACCACCTTAGTGATGGCAAGCTTCCTCCACTCCCTTGAATCATTCTTCCTTGTATGAGCCAGCAGCCTCCCTGGTTGCCTTGGGAGGAGAGAAATGGTAGACTGCTAAACATAGGGCCAGGAGTATCAACATCTTTTGTATGTTTTCCTGTCTGCCTGCACTGGACCCATCTCAACGGGGCTCCTGGAATGGGGAAGAACAGCCCTGTCTCCACTGCTTGGGCTGCACAGCCTTCTGGAGAAGTTTGAATAGTGATCCGCTGCAGTCCACAAGGGAGGACTACATCTGGAGTTAAAAACTGCAGTGCTGCTGGTATCCACGAGAAAAAGGAAGGCTACATAAAGCCTAGGAGGGTGTTTTTCCAACAGAGACCATTCTTATAATTGCTAAGCAGGTTGTAAGCAACACTGGCTTAGACAAACATTATAGTGCGCACAACCATTTTAAATGTTTATAAGGCTGAGTAGGAATTTCCTAATCTTTGGAAATGGTGTCATTAAAAACACTTTCAATAACCTTTTTGTCTCCAAGGGTCTAGGAACTCTCTTCCTCCCGTCCTATTAGCTGAATAAATAAGCATTTAGATTGTACATCAGGGGGAATTAAAATTGTGATGTTGACTCTCTGAAGATAAAATAAAAAGATGGCACAGGCGTTGGACCAAGGCATTTACTAAAAATCACTCATACACACCTTCAGGGTTTTTCATACCCAGTTTCATATAAAGCTTAAAATGCTTACTTGGCAATTTTCTGCTTGTAAGAAACCCTCTTCGTGGCTAAGAAAGCCTGGGCCAGCTCCTAGCAAAAGATTCCATGGAGCTCTCCATGTATGTGCACTACAGGTAGGAAGTTGCCTGGTGTTTGGTCCTGTCTCAGCGTGGAACCTCAGTGAGAGCCCTTTGCCCCCAGGAGATGCACAGGACTTGTCACAAAGCCTCAAGTGCTTTGTTTTCATGTGTGCAGACAACATGGGCACAGGTATAAGCAAATATTGTTGCCTTAAGCTATGTGTTTCCACCTTTAAGAGGAAGATTTGGGTGTTTTACAAACCATACACAATTGTATCTCTCTTTCTTCTGACCCTCCTCACATCTCTCTTCCCACACACACACACATATCGGCCATTTGTTCCAATGGATTTAGCCTAGTTTGAATCAAAGCTTCCTCTACTTCATTTAACAGATTTGCTCAGATGGAAGGTCTCAGAGGAAAAATAATGTTAGTAAGAAGGGGCTTTTCAGCATGGAGTATGTAGGTCATTGGACTTTAAAATAAATTAGAGAATAGTTTCTCTATTAAACAAGCCTCACAGTACATATTTCATGAAGCTATACTTAATTATAGGCTAATGGGCACCACAGAGCTACCATGAAGGAAGATTAAGCAGTGGCCCATAATGTAGTGATTAATACAATTATTAGCTGGCTGGCATACAGCATCTACTATTCAGTACCATCATGAGAAACAACAGCCCTCCAGTTTCTAAGGCTGGCACTTCCTGTGAAATGCAATAATTCAAACATTTCCAGAGAGAAATGCACACATCTCTTCAATTCCCAAGGAGAGGATCCTTGGAAGCACAAGGAAGAATGCAAGATGGCAAGAGCAGACTTGAACTTCCACTTGAAGCGCCTTTTACAGAGCTTGCTTCCCCACCATGGGTGTGTGAGAACATTCCACATCTTCTACTGTGCAGCAACACTGCTTTCTTATTACCTCAAGCAGGGTTTCCTAGACACACAGAACCAAAACCTTGCCTCCTTTTAAAGCAGAACTATCAATTAAACACACAAATTGTCAGACAGCTTTCTCTTCAGGGGATGAGCTTTTGGTTTAATGGTAGACTTTGGCATTACCAACCAAGGTCCCCCAGTCTAGCTAAAGCAGAGCTTCATGCTCAGTGACAGTAGCAAAACCCTCACCAGCAACATTATGCTGACCTCTCGCTTCAAGTTCAGAATATGTCATTCTGTCAATACCATCTACTTTGATTATACCACGCTTTATATACAACGGGTTATGATCCCAGAGGGATGAAAAGCTTTTCCAAATTAAAAGCAGCATTTTAAAGAGGAAATACTCATACATTCCTATGTAGTTTTCATTTGATATCCTCAAGGCTAACCCCAGAACTCAAAGTCATGTTGATTGAAAGTGAATGTTTTTTCTGAGTGCAGACATCTTACGAATTTAATGGAAGAAGGGAAGTAATAAAAATGTGCTCCATACTTTAATTAGTTCCCTCATAACATGGCATTTCCAAAATGGC
This sequence comes from Apus apus, assembly GCF_020740795.1. Lineage (NCBI taxonomy): Eukaryota > Metazoa > Chordata > Aves > Apodiformes > Apodidae > Apus > Apus apus. The sequence continues at coordinate 28,879,419 of NC_067287.1, read as the reverse complement.
AGTGCCAAAGAAAATCATTAATCCAGGAGAACAGACAAAGGCACTGTATTGGGCAAGGGACAGACCTCCAGGAGACACACACATGTGGCCCTTGTTTTCTCTTCCTAGTAAAGCTTACCTTCAAGACCAACTCTGATTGCACAGAAGAAATTTGTACCAATACTAAATATGAAGCCACTTTCCACTTCTTTAGCCTTGTTACAAGTATCATTTGAAAGCTCATGCTTGAAATGCCTTGAATGGTATCTGGCAGCAGGATTATTTAAATGGCTTGTCTTTCTGAAAACCCATAGACCCTGGATACTCCAAGTGCTGGGCTTCAGCTGATGCTATGAGGAGATCATTTCAACATCTGCATTTCACTAGGTGAGTAACAAAACTTGTGTCAGATGTGTGAAAGCAAACTCAGTCTGCTGCAAATGGCAGACATCTTTCTCAGCAGTCTTTAGGTCTATGCACACTTTGCTTATAAATTTCTTGTGGCAGTAGCCTCTGGCACTAGTTGTGGCATAAGTTGTACACAGGAAGGAAATTATAGAAGCCCAAAGACACCTCTGACTATCACAGTCTCTTCTTACATCTTCCTGGACAGTGGAACACTATAACTACAGAGAGGAACTCAGGGAAGAATTCACACGAGCATAATTACTGCTAGAGAACAAAGCTCAGGTAATTGCACAGGGGTCACCAAATGCAAACGAACAGATATTCCAGGAAGACACCAACTTGTTTCATCCTGACAAAGAGACTGGAGGAAAACACAGAGGGTAGTTTGATCTGTTTCTATCACACACCTCCTGACTTGATCTGCAACAGCCATATAGACCTCCATGAGCTACAACTTTGCACCCTCAGCACTTCTTGGTTATAGAACAGAAATGGATACCTGTGTACGGTTGAATGCTACTCTTGCAAAGACAGCTTGAGACACACTGGCTCTCTTCAGCTCATCTCTGACTTGCTGGTAAATATCTGGAGAGACTTCCACCGATGAATTTGATGGCTCTGGTTTGACAGCTCTAGGAATGGGTGGATGATTCAAGAACTGCTGGTTGATAGCTTGTGGGTGCTGGTGAGCCAGTAGCCGGCTGACAGCAATTTGTTGGTTTATCAGATGGGCCATTGCTATCTGTTGCCTCACCAGTTGTGGACTGAGCTGAGGAGACAGGAGCCCAGGGTTTATCATTGTCTGCATCGTTGGCACCTGGTTTCGGATTGGAGTACTGTGGTGCATTTGGCCATGAGGAGACTGTTCGTTAGTTTTTCCCAAGGTTGCCAGCTGGTTGATATTTGGTAAGTGCATGGGACGTTGACCAAGAACACAATATTCTGAAAGGTTTTCTCTTTCCACTCTTTCCACTGTTAAAAGAGAAAAATTATTTTACTGTCATTTCAGTTTGCACTTATGAGAGGACTCAAAGTATGGGTTACTGCAGGCGACTGCACAACAGAACCCGCTTTAGTTTGCAAATCTGCACTTGAATAAAAGCTTCCCAGAAACATACACAAAGCAGCACAAAGTAAAAGCAACAGCAATAATTAACATTCTTTTGGACTTCTCAGGCATCATTCACTGCTGAGAAAGCCTCCTCATCAAACTGGCAGCAGGTATCCTCTCCAGCCTCATTTCCTAAAGAAACTAGCTTGGACATTTCCACTTACTCTGTAACTAACTTTTGAATCCACCACAGCAAACTGAAAAACTTTTAAAGTTTTAAATGTTTCAGAATCACTTGCATCTGGGTGAAGGAATGAAACCCAAGTTAGCATCCACTCACAAGAACCCAATGGAAACCAGCATTCCCTTTGCAATTCATGGAATAGTTTCTCATTATAAACTCAGCAACTATTACCTTCTCTGACACAAACTCTACCTTGCGTTGAGTCTGGATAAAGTCATCTGGTAACATCGATTCATCCAGGTGCACTACAGCAGAATCCTCCTGCTTGTGTGAAAGCACACTACAAAACCATGCAATTCACACATGAGAAAATGTTAAAGCAATGGTTGCTATATACAATGCCTCACGGCTATGAGTCTGCCTAGAAACCTTAAAGAATCTCTGCATAAAGTAGGCATAATTGCCTGCTTTAAAGAAAGAGACTTCACTCCCTTAAAAAAACCCATTGTTCAGCACAACAAAACCCCATGATCCCTAATTGACACCTTCCTACAAAAAATAAAACACTACACACAAAACACATATACAGTAATTTTATATAAGATTCATGTTGTTCCTTCAAAATCTCTTATGTCAGCAATATTGCAATTTCTTTCCATTTAACTGCAAAACTAAATGGACATATTACAAAACTAAATTTCCTCTAAAAGTAGTATTTCTAATAGGAAACTGAATTTTTAAAATACACAAAAATAATTACTACTTAAATCATTTAAGGTAATCAGAAGCAATTTTACAGTAAGCTGCAGATTCCATGAGCTTGACTACATGCAACTGGATAGGTGTTAATATATTGATCTGATATAAAAGTGTTCAGGGACACATAACATACAACTGGAAAACTACTACCTTGTTCTTGTATTGCTCTCAGCAAGCAACAAGATAGGAGTTATTTAATAAATGCCATAATACTATTATAACTTGTGTAATTATTTACAACTGTACAAGGCTTTGAACTCTTTTTAAAACTTAATCTATAAAAAGCTTTGAAGCTTTACACAGTTAATACTCAGGATGACAATTTACTGATGACTTTTTCTGTTTCCTTCTAAATAGAAAAGACAGCTCTTTTCACCTTCCAGGGTTAATCTCAGACAGGAAGGGTTGAATTCTCACTGAGGAAGGAGTCATGCCCTGAACACACACAAGCACACACAGTTTCTATCTTTAGAGCTGTCATTCTGGAACATTGCAAGTACCAAATTTTACAACTACGTGAATTCGCACCCAAGATTTTCTTGTAAGAAATTCTGACTCACTCTTCCCATTATTTTAAAGAAAAAATGCACAAAATCTTTATTCTTCAATAAAATAATTGCTTAAAAAAACCACAACCAACTGATTTTCTAAGTGCTTATTTGTGCAGTATATTTCAACTATGAAATGCAATACATGCAATACACACACACTATTGCCAGCAACTGATACTTTTGCTGTTACTCACAACCTGCCAGAGACATAACACAATTTCAGTTTGCTGAAATTACTGAAAATCCCTATTCAAACACCACCCCTCATCATGTCAGTAGGCCTTTTTAAAAATTCAGTACAGAAAGCTGTACACCATTAGCCTCTGGCTTTGCAAACTGACATGAAATCAATGTGAAGTATTAAATACGAGCACTGTTAACACCAGGGACAGACCTGGCATTGCTATAGAGATGCCATGTGCAGGCAGGGGAGTGGGGAAGAGGGGCTGCTTTATCACAGCCCCAGACCACATTCTGGGACATGGCCAATTCAGAGCCCACGTGGCCATGCTACTGCCTACTCAACCTCTCTGCAGAAAGCCTGCACCTGAGTAATGCCATTAAATATAAACAGTTGCCAGCAACATCAAATGTAATCATTCCAAAGGTGCAGTAGCTACTTGGCAATCAGGAATTAATCTGAAGTAAATAGGATAAAAATGTTGCTCAGTGTACATTAAATATTTGGAGCATGCTGCTAAAAGAAAATATAGTAAGAGCTACTTTTGGTCTTTACACCCCTGGAAATCTGCAGTCCTTCCACTAGGAGTTTCATAAGAGCTGAAGTAGGTTTAAGAAATACACAGAGAACAAGTCACTGAAACCAACAAATTACTACTTGATAAAACACAAAAACAGTAACTAAGTGTTTTCGAAAACTTGTTGAGAAATAAATATAAATAACATTCACTTTCTGGGCTGAACCACATTTGCCAAGTTTCCACCCACTGCTGACTTTAGTGCCAAGTTATAAACTCCTATAAAAATAAAGTTTAAGATTAAAAGGCTGCCAGGCTGTTAATGTCTGCAGTGCTCCTTGGAATTACATTACACAGAGACATCACCTGACTTGGTTCCATAGGTGTATTTTCCCCTTATTATCAGTTCCCTTTTTCGATCACATTAGACTATAAAGCCATGCATATACTCCCAATAAACAAACCAGATTCTAGTCACTTCAACCACTTCAATAATAAAAGGTTACCGTTAACAGTTACGCTGGATGGAAAAAATGTGCATTACTCAACTCCTCAAAACTCTTTCCTTCTCTAACACATTGCCCGTATCAGATTCCCTGTTGTTCTTTGGTAACTATGGACTACTAGGATTCTGCAGGGCTGGACTGGAGTGAGCTTAGTCAAACCCAAGATGGAGACTGGCACTGCCCTGGGAGATGGGCCAGCTTGCAGGCAATGCTCTAAGAAAAAAGGGATACAGGAGCCACAAAGCTGCTGTGACATCAATGTTCTGCCTCAGATCTTGAGACAGTTTTTCCATTTGCATCCTCCACTTTCTGTGTTCCTACACCATTACAGTCTTCCTCTTCCCTTCTTTGCTATTGCTCCACTCAAACTGGGGATACATTTACAACTCTTGTAGTCCTGCAGGAACCAGCTGGTACTTGAACATATTGGAATACAAAGCAGTGAAGACATAGCAGCAGGACTTAAACTAGGAAGGGACTTCATGGCCACATGCTGCCTACCTTCAAGTACTGCAGACAAATTTCCTTGCCTAGCAATGCCTGTGCTAGTTAAAAGCTGGTCCAGGAGGCTGCGACCCACCTCCATCTGTGGTTTGACCACAGCAAAAGACATGGCAGTGTTTCCCTTTTATTCCCCGTATCTCACTGCTGGGTACACAACTCTGCAGCTGCTTGCTTGGAGAGCTCTTTTAAATGAAATACAACATATCCACCCACCCTTCTGAAGCCACACACCAGGTAGGCAGATTCAAGGTGTTTGGACAACAGGTACTGCAACAAGCTCACTAAGCAGCTCTCAGAGCACTCCAGGATAGTATCTGCCATTCATTTTCCTATACCCCCATACAACATGTCACTATCTCTTCAAGACAGACAGAAAACAACATAATCCCCAGAATGGGAGCAGCAATTTGTTGTATTTCAATGTTCCTTTCTCTTCTTATAATGATTACCACGTGTGTCAATGTATTTCAACTTCATACTGAGTTAGAAACTTCCTGGATACAGCACAAAAGCAATCCAGTGCACCCTTTCCCTGTGTGATGCTCTTAACCTCTACCCAAATCTCCCTTTTGCAGTCAAGCAGCTGACGCAGTCCACAGCACAATAGCTTGGGGTGGTCTGCATGCAACTTTCCATTTGAAATAAAACCAGCTCAAAAGATTTAAAATAAGATTTATTTCTCCACCTTCCCTTCCCCTCACCCTTTTTTACTGAGTTGTTAATAGGAACATTCTGACAAACAGCCTGTGGGGCATTTAGGGCTTATGAGCAGCACTGAACTGACAGCACAGGGAACCAAATTCCTATGCACAATAACGGATGGGGCAGGGAGAGCAAGAGCTGCAGTGGGGACCCGCCAGCACCCATGACCCAGCGAGTCCTGAACTTTTCAGTCCCACAGGCATATGGGCACTTTGCCCCAGAGGAGGAAGAGGCTGGTAAAGAAATATTTTGTAATAAGTTACTAGCCAGCAGAATTGCCATGCTTCAATTGCGACAGGATGTCACCACTGAGGGCTGTTCCCCAGTGCTTCAGAGTTTGCTTCTTTGTATTATTTATTATTTAAAACCTGGTGATCATGAAACCCATTACCAGCGGCTGTCATGGCCAAGTGGGGAGAACTCTGTGAACTCCAGTGTGTCCTGCATGCAGCTTGAGACAGAGGTTCCCACAATTTCTCCTGGCTTAGCACCATCCTACTCACTGGAGCAAGACTTGAACTTTGGAGCTGTGCTTGGAGGATGAGGCACCCATCAGCAAAGCACCACCCTCCATCTCAGAGACAGGGCTGCTGCAGTACACTGAGAGGGTGCCCTCTTGTTTAGGCTACATAATTATGAACTACCAGTTTGTAAATAACAGAACCACTCAAGAGCACAGGAGGTGCTTCTAAAGTGGTAATTCTGTATCTTTTAATCTATAATTAGGATAATTACTTATTTATTTTAATAACAGACCACTTAACCACTTCAGTGCAAAGGGCTGATCTGAGGAGTCTGATGGTCATTCAACATCTAATCTTCATATTTACCCAAGGTCTTTCACTGACTTCCTTCACTGTCTGATCTTTGCCTGGCTGTTTGCTCCTGCAGTCAGGATTGGATAAAAAGCAGGATGACTGGAAAGGTAGACTTGATAAGAAGCTGTAACTTTTAAAACCTTTCCCTTCCTTTACTCCTGCAGGATAGCAAATAACCTCAAAATAGCTATAGAGCACATACAGAAATCATTTGGCTGCTGGCAGTGGATAGCAAAGGCCTTTATTCAAGCCTAATGGAAAACAGACAGAAAAAGGCCATTGTCTGTTCTTCGTTGTTGCAAATTGTTCAGCTCCCACCAAAGCACAAACCACTATTTTTGTATTTAGAAGAATTATCATTAAAAGTGGATCTTTGACCAGCACCAGCTCCAGGTGAACTGAGCAGAGTGTACTAACATTGCTAACTCTCATTGTGCAGCTGACCTTCTCCTTCCCTCATCCTAAAGATTAGATTCAAGTCACCCCTAGGGACACAAAGATGCTAACATGTATTCTGTCTTTTCTGCTTAGATATAGTAAGTCATGTTCTTCTGATACACTGCATTGCCTCCAAAGATGCCTGTCAGAAAACAAGAATATAATCAATGATCTTATTTTTAATTATTTTTGGGTTACTGTACAGGCTCAAGAGGGCACATGTAAGTATGAACTCAGTTCTTCATAATCACCTTAACATCATTTGTAGATAGGACATGCCAGATCCATCTGGCAGAGAAAATAATTACATTGGAGGTACATTAGTGACCACACGGTCTAATGCGTGAATACTGGTCACGTGAAATGGGAAGGAGAAGCAGGGCAAACATGACTCTGAACTGTTTGACAGAAACACAGAGACTGGTTTAGATGGATTGATGGTCTCAGATTATATAAAACTATCCCCCTTCCCGTCAAAGTACTGTGACAGAAGTCTGTCCTGCTATTTAAGTGCTAACCTTTTGTGGGCACCTGAAGAGGGAGGCGGAAATCTCCTAGAATACCCAGTCAATTGTGCAGTCCCTCCAGGAGATACGTATGCATCTCTTCCTGACTCATAATATCAGAGATGGTGAAAGGAATGAGACAGAACACAAACATTGTTAAGGCAGACATATAAAGTCTTCAGATACTTAAGTGAATAGAATTCAGTTCTGCTGTCAGAATGATGTATTTCATTAAATCCATGTGATCACAGTCACATTGCAGCTCTCACACCACAAAAAATTATGCCTATGCCTAATCTTCAGGTTTTCCTCTTTCAAATCTAATCTCTACTAATGCTTACCTTCTAAAAATTCTTTTCCTTTTGAGCTAACGTTGTTTGGCAACACACACAAATACTTTTTAAATATTAAGGAAAACTCATTTTGAGATTCTGCAGATTAGAAACAAAAAGCGCTTGCTTCTTAGAAAATCAAGAAGACTGTTCTTTACTAAGAATTCAAAAAAAGTCCCAGCCTCAGTGCACAACTGGTCCTCACTGAGAAAAGAACTGTACTTGTAACATAAGACATTTTACGACCATAAAGTTTAGTAACATTACTTGAAAAGATTTGCTCAGGATCTCTTAATTTAAAAGGTATCATGAACCTGTGGAACAAGTGGCTACATGGTTTCTCCACAGAAATGTTTCCAACCTTTTTTGTACTGACATGTTCCCTAAAGAAGCCATGGCTGCAACTCTGGCCACACAGACATGCAAGAGATGGCATTCAGCTAACTGCACATACCCTTCTGCCACAACATGTGTGCTACTGCGCACCACTCCAAAACTGCCAGAAGACATGAAAGACATTCTGCAAAGCTGAAATTCATATATGCATTTACTTTAGATAAAAAGTTAAGCTTAAGGGACAAAAAAAAAAAAAAAAAAGCAAACCCACCAACAACCCCAAAGGATCTATTTTAATTCTCTTCACAGAGAGGAACAGCTAAGAGGGCCACAGCTCATAAAGCTCCTGGAACACAGTGCAGTGGGTAAATTGTTAACAATACACATGCACAAATTCCCCAAACTGGCACCTAACATCAGAGACAACACTGAAATACAAAAATATAATGTGGGTGTGGAGACCAGCAGTCAAAGGGTCTATAACTCCTGCTGAATCTTGACAACTTTAAACTTATGTCAAGAGAGATGGCACTTTTTCCTCACGGCCAATGCAAACCAATGAACTGCTCCCCTCATAGAGCAACACAGCAATCCACGGACCAAGAGGATGTCTCTGAGTCAGAGATTATCTTCAGGTCATGTATGTTATTTAGATGCTTTAAAGCCCGCCTGCGAATTAAGTTATTTGCTTTCCTTTTTCCTTAAATAGTGAAGAAAGTCCTATTTTTAGTGAAGTAAATACACAGTGAGGAGTGTAAAAGTAAGTAAAGGAAAAACTACTGTACTGTCAAGAGCCACAGAGCTGACCCGAATGACCCTAACTGGTTTAGTGCCAGAGCCAGAACTAATATACAAATAAAACAGGAAATTATCTCCTCTCAAAAAACTTGACATTTCTGTTTCAATTTGTTAGTAAAAAGGCAAAAGGTCAAGATCTATACATGCACATATATATACACACCCATATATAAAAACCCCTCTATAGAGAGAGAGATATACACACACATATAAATAAATAGCATATTTTTTTTAAGTCAAAACCACTGCTTGGGAGAGATCTGGTGTACCTTTTCATGAGCCTTCCACAACATCTGCTTAAGAGGAACAAATAAACCTATTCCTCAAAACCCCCAACAACAATTTTCCCCAGACTCGCTCTGGCATTAGCATGGTGCTGCAGTCCTAAATTCTTTCAGCCTGGAAATAAGAAAGCCTTTCTGACTCCTGTTTCTAACCTCTCTCAACCTATAACAGCCTCTAGAACACATTATAAGAAAAACAGATTGCTTCGTCTACCCATTACGGTTATGGGAAGTAAGCAAACATGCTTTCAAGAACAAAACAGCACACAAACAACAAATCAGTGATACTGGAAAAATCAAGGAGTAGCCAAAGCAGATTCTCAATTTAAGGAAGCTGTGAAAGCTTTTTCTTACATTCGTGATCTGTTGAAATTGAAATAACTGAGCCCTTCTCCTTTAAACTGAAAAGCCTCATCATTCCACAAAAACTTGGAGATGGCCACAGTCTCAAAATTCACATCCATAGAAAGCTGTATTTTGACTGCCACTGATGGCAGGAGCAAAGATGAAATGTTCTTAATACATAGACAAAGAAAATAGGTCTTTTTATTGTTATGTTCACTGTGTATTTGTTTTTCCCCTCCAGCTTCCTAATTTCCTCCCACTGAGCTAAGTTGTCTCATCAGGCAAAAAGAAAAAATTCACACCAGTTAAGACTTTCAGTTGTGAATAAAATCTGACACAGTGATAGTCCCCCTGATAAAAATGGAAAGCATGACACTTGGAAGTGAAGTATCTGTTTAGCACAGAGCTAAAAAATGTTCAAAATCCTATAAATCCAAAACACTGAGAATGAGTATGTAACTGACTTAAGTTTTGTCACTTAACAGTGATCTGAGTTGCATGTTCTGAAAGACTTCTCTCTATATGTAGACAGCTTATATAGAGTTGTGTATTTATACAGTTACTCATAGGTGTGTGTGTGTATATTCATTTAGTTACTTAAAAGGTATTATTTTTATTTGTGTATCTATTTGTTAATAATATTAATAACCAATGCAAGCCTTTAAAACAATTATTCAATTCCCAGTTTCCAACAATGTTGAACACCTTCTCCCAGCTTCAGCAAGTTCAGCATCTAGAGAAACCAGATGAGCAGTTCTCAGATTGAGATTAGCAACCCCATGAGACTGGGCAGGAGGAAGACAGTTTGAGAAACACTGGACTAAGACATTGCTGTATAGTTGTCATCAATGAATCTGTAACCACTATTGAAAAAGGGGAATTCTGATTCTTCATTTAAGTAGGTTTAAACACACTTAAACCCCATCATGTATGCAGAGCTGTGTACTAAAATGCCTTGCATCCCTCAAAAAGAAGAAAAATTAAAACTGAGTAAGTAGAGTTTAAAAAAAGGGTTCACACAGTAATATTAAATCCATTCACAGTGCACATTCTGAACAAAATTATAATACAAACTAGATAGCTAAATTACCACCCCAATTGATTACAGATGTCCATGAATGGAAGAGAAAGTTCACAGAAGAACTGCAAGCTTTTTGTTTCCCAAGTGCTGTACATTTTCCATTAAAACTATGCTAATAAAAGCTCTCCTTCAAATCTATACAAGTATCCCCAGGAGACTGGGGAGAGTGGACACCCTGTTACAAACTCACTCATGTCCTGTGTATCCCAAGTGGCAGGCTCAGAGCCAGGAGGAGACAAAAGGGCCTCCATCCCTGAGACCAGTCAACTCCCCGGTCTGTCTGGATACTCTCTTGTGCCGCTGAGTAAACTGTGAATGTCTTAAAATTTGAAGGGGCTAGGGCAGGATGGGAGGAAAATTCAAGCAGGATTTTATCCTAGCATCATCTTGACACAGACAAAATTATCACGCTGAGCTGAACTAACTGAAAATGTTTTTTAAATTACAAGCATAAATAGTTTAGCTGTCTTTTCGGTGAGTTCAACAGAATGAACACTGAGAATGTTTACTTGAGATTTGATACAATTCCATTTGTGTACAGCTTTTACATCTGTTGCTAATGATACCAAATTATTGATTGCTCATTTTCTTGTATTTATTTAAACATTAACTATATACTCAGCAACTTGATTCCTTTGGTTTTGGCTTTTGTTTTGTTTTTTTTTTTTTCCAGACAACTTTTATTTTTCTGCCTGGCTTCAGTTTTAATTACTTTGATCTTCCAGAGTGTATAATTATTTTACTGTTTATTTATTTGTATGAGAAAGGAAAAAAGTTTGACCTAGGAGATCTGTATGTGGCAATTTGTAACAGAATCATGTAGCTTATGTTTAGGAAATCATGGTTTTGATTAAGAAGCAACCATTTAGTTCCCACTGTTTTATTAAAACAGACATTAGCAGATAATAGGAAACACATTTAACACTGTAGGCTGCATTTAGTTTGCAATGTCAATAAAGCTATTTTGAAGCCCCTTCCTATTTTGTCTTTACCACAGTTCATGTGAATTGTTTCTTGATTTTACTTTCTAATAACCAGCCTTAGAGCTACAAATAGATACGGGTGCTGATACCAAAGACTCTAAATTATAGTTTTACCTAATCTTTCCAGATTACAACCTGAAAAATTAATTGCTGCATCATCCATCCACCTTCACAGAAAATCTAAGTCCTTTTTTTTAATTATTAAAAGAGTATATGACAACTGAAACATTGAACACAAGTAACCGGTTTTGCATACTAACTGAGCTGTCTTGTAGGAATATCTGGCTACAAAAATAAATGTAATGAAAACAGAGATGATGAAAAACTGAAACTCCCCAAAGAAGCGCAGAAGTCTTCCTGTTTCCAGGGGGTTTAGATTACTGCCCTGAAGTTGCATGGTTGTTTATTCTCCATGCACCACTGTACCTGCCAGACTCTTCGTTTTCTCTCCCACTCATATGGTTGATGAATCAACACTACTTGAACTGCTTTATAGCAGCTTGTGTTTACTTCACACATACCTTAACCTTCCTTTTTCTCCTCCTGCTAACACACATGCACACACACACAAACAGCAATGACTGGCTCTTTGAATAGCACAGATACAGATATCTGGCAAACTCTCAGGTTTGGGTCCTTGACCTCTTGATTGAAGTCTCATTCTGCTTTTACTGCACTTAACAATTTAACTGTGCACTTACTAACTAAAAAAAGTAAGAACTTAAATAATTCAATGCTCCAAGAATGGAAGAAAGTGGAAGACAACAGTGTGCTAGAAACACTCAGAAGCTGTAGTGGCACCTCTACAGTTAAGAACACTACAGTTAAGGGCACGTAGAGCCTCTGCAACTGGCACCCTTGCCCAGTTTGGAAAAAGAAGTGGGGGGAAGGAGGAAAAAAGCCCATCTCTGTTCTCATAGAACAGCAAGTAAAAGCAAATGGTGATGACCTTGAAGCTGTTTGATTCCTTTGATTGGTTTTTAACCAAGAGGATAATTTGAGCACTTTGAATAAAATTATTTTATTAAGAGACACCATTTAGAGAAAAACCACTTCTGAGTCATGCAATGGCAATTAAGAGAGAAGAAACTATCCAGTCTGCTCAGCATGAGGGTAAACATCCACTAAAATATCTAATCAACATTTTTACTTCAAGACTAAATAATTTTAGCAGGTGAAAACCAAATTTGTCATTCCCTCATCTGCATTGTTACCCCACTTCTGAACAATCTTCCTGCTTAATACAAATAACTTTACTACAAATGTTTTCTTCTTTTCTCCTAGCAAAAATCTAACCGCTGCACACCCCAGGCCTGAGCATCTTACACGTATGTTCTGAACAAGCCAGACATGCAGAAGCAAAAACAGATGCCGCAGAACTTCTTTTGATATTTTATGCAATTTTGTTTCGTATGTTCCTAACTCAAGGAGCAGACTCTTCATGGTATCATTATGCAGATTTCTAGCCTGCCCTATAGAAACTAAACAAGCAACTTTTCACAGCTCATGTTTGCCGGCCTTTTAAGAGAAAAAGATGGCAGATTCTTTTCAAAAGATGCTAATCCTCATGCGACTACAGATACAACAGCTTCTCAAGAGGGACAGGACATTAGCCTATTTCTGCATACTGCTTGTGAATTCTGTTATGATTTTCCTGGGCACTGAAAGGACACAGACAGAAACAACAAAAACAGCCTATGTCTTCTTCCAGACAGTGAATCTTCATTTAAGTGGTGTAAAACAGAAAAACTATGGAAAAACCTATCATAGGGTAAAGCTAATCTCCTGGACCAATGGACATCTGGAGAGAGAGGAGCCAGCTGGTATTGTGGAAAAGCTTTTGACTACCCCTAAACTCTGAGGCACATCTGCGTTGGTTTTTTTAAAAAAAAATTCCAAAACAAATGGTCTTGTACACATTTAAGTCCCTTTGCAAAGGAAAGGATGAATAAAAGAACAAACTAAACATAATGGATCCTTGTCACATCATTTAATGTACTATTAGTAGGTGATCAGACATTTCAGTGGTGAGAGTGGAATGAACTTGTATAGAATGATTTTACTCCCCCAGGCATTAAATGCTAACCAACTAACACAACTTCATTGAAGAAAAAATACAAACAACAGGTTATTTTCATCTTAACTTCAGTGGGTGCAGCACCTGGTTATTTAGCAACATCTCCTAACAATTGGGTTTTAAATGCACCACTGGTATCCACATTCCACATGATAAAACATGGCAGGAATGCCAGTACACTTAGGAGTATTAAAAGCAGAGAGCAAGGGCACATATAACTCAGAAAGACAGGTTTTAACTTTCATGAATAAAACACAACTAAGGTAATTTACATAGCAATTTAATTTTTAAATCCAGAGTCGCATTTTTTTTCCCAAAATGTTTTAGCTTAATTCAAAACACAGTTGATCTTTCAGCACAGCTAAATGGGATATTTTAAACATGTTTTAAGTGGCCTGTGTTTTCACACCAGCCTTATTTGTAAAGTATCAGATTTAATTTCAAATGTGCTGTGACTGTGCCCTCTTTGTAGACAAAGTCACTAATATTATTATAGCTTATTATCACTTTTACTTAAAGCAAATAATCTCAAACTGTCAGCAGAAGTTCAAGAATTTGGAAAGTCACAAAATAAAATAAATCAATTTACCTTTAATCTTCTTGTACTTTTTGTACCATCTCCCAAATTCCTGGCACTTGGTTGCTGACACATTGGCATAGTATGTGCTATTTACAATAGATGAAATCATACTCTGGAAGTACAGAAAAAAGACAGAAAGTGTTTTAAAATATCTTACACAATTAGAAATCTTTTCCAGGGAAAGTGAATGACTGTGAGTGCACAATGATTATCTATTTGCAATTTTAAAACCAAAAGGAGTGTCTGAGGAATACACAAAATTTGTCTTATTCTCATTTCTACATTCCCAGCCATAATTACAATTAGAAAATAATATTATTTTTTTTTCCATAATAATGCAAAAAAGATACAGTGCAAACCTATGCTGAGACCTGAAGCTCAGGCCGGGGAGGAAGTTCTACTTTACTGTGTATTTGTGATACTACAATATCTAAACTGTAGCTGCATAACAAGAGGCAGGGGCATGCCAGGGAACACATGCTCACCGCACCTGGCTGAGAACAAGCACGATTTAGGAACCAGACCCTAAAGGTAAGATTAGATGCTCCAGCATGCATAATCCAATTAATGCTTTTCAGATGTCTCTGTTCTGCTTCCAAATGCAGCAAGACCACACAGCTAAGAATCAGAGAACATCCGTGCTACTCACTGCAGACCAACAGTTAGGCAAATAAGTTAAATTAATATAATTTATAGAAACGTGTGACTAGCCCTTGTGTGAAAAATCACTGCAAAGAGAAATTAACAGTCACTCAGAGTGAAGAAAACTATGCATACTACAATACAGAACAGCCAAAACCCACAAAAAAGCTCAACAAAACTAAAATATCACTTGCTTAACCACCCCTTTCTACTCTTTGTACATTCCCTCTGAGTGACTCTTGGTAGTATCAGCCAACTAAAGCAGAGAGGAGCAGACTAGTTATGCAGCATCTCATACCCATAAAAATGGTACTGTGTATCTGGGGTGCTTCTGCCCACAGGGAGGGAAACAGCCTGCTTAGTGGTAGCTCTTCCTTTCTATTTTTCCCTCTCCCTTCATCCCTTCTACAGAAGAAGCACCTTTGCCAGAGCTCACACTTTCCTTATGCCCTCCTTCCTCACTTACGTCAAAGCTCAGAAAAAGTCCCAGCACACTGTCTGACCCCTCTGCACGGAGATGAGAGTGAGGATGATCCCAAAGCTCAAATTAACTATCTACCGCAGGCTCAGGCTCAGGCTCTGGCCGGCTGGCTCGCGTGGGCGCCTGTGCAAAATGGGATCTTGGCCATCTCTGGAAAGCTACAAAGCCTACACATTGCCTTACTCAATTTTAACAATGCTTTATAAACAAAAACATCCTTCCCTCTTCCATATTTATCCAGCCTTCTACCCAATTCACTGCAGCATCACAGGACTCCAGCTGTGGCTGAACTCTTGAGTTTTGGGAACTTAAAAGTATTAGCAGAACTCAAGAGACTTAAGATAACTCAGCCATGCAGATTAGTTTCAGTCTTCCAAAGCTAACTGCACTTTCAGAAGAGAGGCTCTTCTGCCTTTTTACTTCCACTTTTCCACTCAGAGGCTGCTATGGTACACTGCAGTAGTCTCAAGGCTATGAAGTAAGAGCCTTTTTAAATGGCAGCTTCCATTTCTAAAACTGAGATCCAATTTTCTAATTAAAATCAATATTTTGAGACATAAACCTAGCATTGTGGCAGACAGCAGCAATTCCCTCCCCATAAATCCTTGTTTGCTCCAAGGCATTTTAACAAGCAATAGCATTCAGAAAGCCTGGTGTGGAGATAGCCTCTGCTAAGAAAGGATTTTGAATGAAGTTGAGCTGAGATAACTTGCTTGTTCTCAGAGTCACTTTAGTTACATTTCCAGTCACTAAAGAAGGGTGGGGAAATTGTTTATCTGTGTCTACATAACAATTAGTTTTCCCCTTCTCCCCTCTGGCCTCAAATCCTCTAGTCCTACAATAAATGGACATTACTCAAATTGAAGGGCTATTAAATATCATAAATATATTAACCCATTAACCTTTATTTAAGATAGCAAAGCTGAAAATATATAGTCAAATCAAAAAAACCACTGATGAAAAATCCCAGGACAGATTCTCTTCAACTGCTTGACAGCAGAGGAGGGGAAGGAACCATGACAACTTTCAAACTACATATCCTAGGGGCATTTCTGCCAGGAATCTTGGTAAGTTAGCAGAAGGGAAATACCCATTCTGAAGAGAGGGGGAAAAAAAAATAAATAAAAGAGTATTTCCAAATTTCTAAATAATGCATATTATTCCTGGGAAAACCCTAAAAGAAGGAAGAAGTTACACGAAGCAAACAGATAGGAGGTTTCACAAGTGTGCGGCCATGACAGGCACATGGAAAGAAAACTACTCAGCCCAGGAGCTGAGAAATACCCCAACAAAGAAAATCCAGTGTAGTAAGTTCAAGGAAAAAAATATGGAATGTGCTCACACCCCAAAAAATCTTGCTCCAGACAAAACTCATGGGCAGTGCTGAAATGAGTTATATAATATAGAGGAAAGACAGGTCTCTATGCAAAGATGAAAATCCTGAAATAATTTGATTTATTTCTGCCACACTCACTCACTCCCGACTCTCCTTCCCCCCTACTTGGTTAACTGGGATTTATTTGCTTGAAAAGGAGCCGTATGCTAAGAGTAACTAAGACGCAGCCACATAATACACCTAGCAGAAAAAAACAGAACAATTTTAAATCAAAGTGAATGATTACATTTCCCATTAGTGGCAATCAGAATCCCCATCTGGGCTGCATGGAGAGCTTAGGCACTGAGAACCAGAGACGGAGCATTGTTGCTGGTGCAATAGCTCCCTGCACTGCCCCTCTCCACTTCTGTACTTGAGGCACTGTGAACACATTAATAAACAGCAGCATTTACTCTGCAGTTTGACTCCTAAGAGACCACTCCACAATTTGCTGCTGTCAATAATATATTAACCACAAGGGGGTTGTAATGACATTTCACATTTGGCACGATATTTTTTTTAAACTGATTTGGGAAAAGGAATTGTATTAGAGGCATATTCAGATGATGGTAATAGACAGCTCCTATACAACCTTCCATTGTATGTTTTGCATTTTGCGTGGCAAAACAAAAGAGACTGAAACTTTTTATGGCAATACTAAAAATAATAATACAAGCTGCATTCTTGCAGTCTCAGTTCAAGGGTTAGTCACTACTCAAGGTCACTAACACCTGTGCTTAAAAGAAAGCAAGTTTAAACTTCTACAGAAGGATCTTCTTTTAGCTTTGTTCTCCAAATAAATACTGGGGCAAGAATTTTTGCTGCTACAGTGCTGCCACCAGTAATTTTATAAATACATTTCAGATTGAGGCTACAGAAAGAGTAAACCAACTGTAGCATTTCCACCCGGTAGGCTTTGAAACTGAAGTGGGAGGAAAAAGACCCAGAAAACAAATGAATTCTGTGTATGAAATGATGTATAGCTTAGTTGCACTGGATAATAAAGAAGCCTGGGCAGACACAACCATATGCTGCAATCATCATTAGCTGACCAGATTCCACAGATAATTCTATCTAAAGAAATTACACTTAAACTGTGTGAAGAGAAAAACACTTCTGTATTCAACACACTTATGCTCAGTGCATATCAAGAGTCACTGCTACTCTTTTAGCAGTAAGGCAAATTACATGGCTTTTCCTTAAACAGCCTTTCTATTCTTATTAGTTCTGCAGACCCAACAGGCTAAGGAAGATGAGGAACATGATTACTACCCATTGCAAAGACCTGAATTCTGCTCTGTATCTCACCTCTGTGCTTTCCCTGGACTTGTAATCACAACACGGTGAGACCAATTTGTGCTGGTTCCTAGAGGCTTTGCATCATGAATTGCAGGATGACCATACAGTGCAATGCAAGACAGGCAACCTCAAGAGAAGGAACACTGGATACAAGCTAGCAAAGCAATGACATTTTTAGAGAGTATGGATTACTGATGTTTTGACTTTTTTAAGATACAGTAAGCAGATTAACCTATCACAGAATCACAGAATGTTAGGGGTTGGAAAGGACCTCAAAAGACCATCTAGCCCAACCCCCCTGCAAGCTCCCTCAGCCTTTCCTCATAAGGGAGATGTTCCACTCCCTTAATCACCTATGATTCTAATGAAGCTTTCAGAATCATAGAATGGTTGAGGTTGGAAGGGACCTCAACCTCCCTGCTATGAGCAGGGACACATCTCATTGGACCAGGCTGCACAAAGCCTCATCTAACCTGGCTTTGAACTCCTCCAGGGAGGGGGCACCCACAACCTTCCTGGGCAACCTATTCCGGTGCCTTACTACCCTCATGGTGAAGACTTTCCTCCTAAAGAATGCCACATATTTTTCACTTCTGGCAAAGTTATTTGGTCTGGGTGCTGATGTGTTTTCTGTTTAGTTTTGGGTTTTTTTCTGAGAGGTAAGGAGGACACAGTCCTGAAAGTTGTATGAATCTCTTGTTATGACAATCTGAAGCACAAAGAGAAGTCATAATATCTGTAGGAACCCATGTCTTAGTGTCTTGGACATGACATGACTGCTGTTTATAAAGCAGTCAGCAAGAATCAGACGGAGTTTTTCTTGGTTTTTTTTGTTTTTGTTGGCTTTTTTACATGTAATTACATATATGTTTTGTGTTGCTGTTGCCTATAAATCGGGGCACAACTGTTAAAACAGCATACTTTTTATCACAGATGGAGGCGGATGAGAGCTACCTGCAGGTTGGTGGGGGAGGCAGGCTTCTGCTAGTGGGAAAAAGTAACACAAGTCTCACATTTGAGGTTCATTACTCCTCTTGTAAAAGATTCAGAATGAAGGATTTACATCTACATCTCTCTGAACAGCAGCATAAAAGTCAACCATTCATTCATAATTTCCATCTGGCCATCCACTAAGCAAACATGGTATAAAGATACTCTTTTTCATATTCATTAGAATTTCTTTTTCCTAAAGAAAATTAGAAATCTATTTTTTATTTATGGAATTGTTTAGTCTAAGCCCTTTACTGAACAAATATGAGCTTTCTATCTTGTAAATCTGGCTTTCCCTTAGCCTGTTAGAAACACTGACCTGAGAAAGAGGACATTCTTTGGCTAGTGTGCTCTGATTCATCTCTTTGAGCAGTTCCTTTAAGGCATTGCGAACTGTGGCATGGTTCCACTGCTCTGCTGGCAAGTCTTCCAACTTTGAACAACTGTTAAAACAGAAAGCAAAAAGGAGATAGAATTATCACCTTCACAGATGCTTACTCTTTTTGTACAAGTGCTATAGACCTTTAAGCAGTGAGCACAGCCTTGGAGTTTCCTGCTTAGCCAATCCATCAAGGGGTTTCTCCCCACCTTCCTCTCCACATTGAGTCCAACTCCCAGAGGATGTGTAATTTAACTAAAAGAATGACAGTACATGGCAGGAATAGCAGCTAATCCTACCATGATATTACATGTGTGCATAACTGTTCCCTCAGGGGCTTGATGGAGAGCAAAGAACTACGTAAAGCAAGCCCCAGAAAAGGCTGGATAAAGCCATCATCTCCAGACAGAGATACTCCTGTTGGGACAGAAAAACAAACATATGCCACACTGTTGCTAAAAAAGTCACTGAACAGTAACGGCCTCTTGTGTGGAGGAAAGGCTTTGAGAAGTGAGTCTGAGAAATTCAGTTTATTTTACACTGGTTCTCATACTGCCCTCATCAGTGATGTATCCAAGAGCCCTTCAGAAACACACTGTCGTATGCCCAACATCTGCCACATGTAGCTCGTTTTCACTTCCATTCTACAAGAATTGCATATGTAGTGAAGCTTTTGTTTTCATGTGACTTGTGCCTCTTTTAATTTAACAATCTTATGGTCTGTGTCTACATCCATGGGGACAAACATGAGAAGTGCATCAGAACACTGGAAGAAGCTTCCCAGTGCCATTCATGCCTGAGAAACCTAATGCACAGTCTCCAGTCAGCCTCTGAGGTGGTCCTGCCTTCTGCCCACACAGCCTGGCTTTACCCTCAGAGTTGAAAGTTCAGTTTTGCTTGAGGAGTTCAAGTACTCAATTACCATCTTTATCTCTAAGTCACAGGCTACCTTTTATTGGCATCCAGGCATTCAAGCACTTCGAAGATAAAGAATGAGACCTTGATCTTGGGCTAATACCCTCTGGTAATACAGATGTGACAACTGGCTAGGTGGACTCCTGGTAGCTGATACTCAGAAGGACATGAGTTACTGCATTCCTAGTTTTAAAGAGGCTACAGGCTCTAGATCTTCTTTCACAACTATGCTGCAGAGATGCAGTTTACGTGAGAAATTTTAACAGTATATAAAACCAAGGAAATGCCTTTTAGTGGGAATTGGAAACCCCAAGTCCCATCAGAGATATAACGGAAGAAATGTTGCTGCTTGGCAGGTTAGCATCAGTGAGGTACCAACTACTTCAAAATTCAAATCAGAACTGAACAGCTGGAGAGCAGGTACCTGCCACCAAAGGACACACACATATATACACACATCCCAATGGACACCTCTTCTGTTCAAGCTGAGATTTGAACAACTGTGCATAAATTATCCCAGGCTCTCTGTTATTTTTGCCTTTTTCCTCTGACGTGTCCTGGCCATAGAACTACAGCAGACCTCACAATGTAGGCTTACCAGCAGGCCTAGAGTATGCCATGCACTGCCAGGGACCTGCCACAACTCCTTATCCAGACATCAGTAACTATTTGAGGACTCCTTTGAAGGCAAATAGAGGAAAAGAGGGAGAAAAAGCGCAGGGAGGCAGGTAGGGCAGGCAAGTAAGCGTAAAAGTGTCGGAAGCTTTTGCTTTTCTAATCAGAACTAGAATTCAGGGAAGGAAAATATTTTCCAAACACTAAATGGAGCTGCAGTAACACATCCCTTCCTCATCTGCTTGCCTTTTCACTGGGAACACCACTGGAGAAAAAAAGGCAAGTCAACAAGCTCCCCTTCTCCCCATCTCAGCAACTGTCAGTAGAAGACCTGGATTCTCACAATGCTGCCTGTGGAAATAGGCAAGGAGTTTATTTTTTGATAGAATAAGGCCTCAAGAATCCATTACATTAGGGACTGTGGAAAGATCTGCTTTTAAAGGACCCATAATCTTTACTTGATTTTCTCCCCCTTCCCTCTCTGCTACGATACTGCTACTTCAGAAAACATACAAAATCAGTTGGAACACACACCAAAAAGCTGCCAAGTGACCCACCCTTCTTTTATTTTAATTTCATCAAAAGACAAGAAATTAGTGAAGGTAGGATGTGCTAATCTCTGTAGTAATGCTGTAATCGACAGAGCAGCTGAGAGAATAGAGAAGGACAGATGTTCAGAAACACCCACCTTTGTAATTGGATTTTCAATGTCACAACATGATAGACATCTTGTAGCATGTCAGCTACTGTCGCATCTGGTGCATCAGTCACATAACTGAGAGGAAGGGGATTCCACCTCCCTAGCTTGATTATTCCTGAAAAAAAAAAATAAAAAAAAATTTACATTTTATCATCCATTTACTAAACCCTTTGATAAGCTTCTTTGTTCACAAGATTCAAGATCTGCCTTGAGTTTTATCGCAGTCTTGCTCAAAAAGATGTGTTGTACTGAATCCTGAAACAAACAATGCGGAAGAGTTGTAACAGATTTTAAATCCTTAGCAGAGACTTGCTGACATGTTCCTGGCTTTTAAATTACTTCAAGGAAGCACAGGAGGCTTCCGCCCTTCACATCTTTCATCATCCCACTAAAGCCTGAATCTCTAAGTTAGAACAAGCTTTAAATACTCTACACTCCTGATTTTGCAGTCTGCAAAACCCTTCAGTAAATAAATGCATTGGTTTTGACTTGAACAGGAAAATGCCTGTGTGTGGGCTTTCAGCACATAGCTACAATCTAAGCATGGTACAATTCCCAGTGTGGATGGATGCCCCTGGAAATACACAAAGTAAGAAGAGTTCACTCCCAGCTGCACTATGCAGATGGTTGCTTTTCTCTGTGAAAAAAAAAAATAAAAATCATAACGGCAAGCAGCTGACCACAGATCCAAAATAGCATTTTGGGGCGGAGAAAATGCTGCAAGTCCTATTTCTACTTCTGTTCATTCTTTAATAGGGATCATCACCTCTTCTGGATGAGCTTGTCACAAAGACTGTAAGCTTGGATGGTAAACCATTTGTTGCAGAGGTATTATTTCTGTTTAGGCAATTGCAGAGAGCCCACCCACACCAAAAACAATGACTAGTACGCAGGAATGACTTCCAGGAAGACACCAAACAAAGGAAGCCACAGTGCCATCTTACATGACAGCAAAGCAGTCCAGCCTTGTTTTGCACTACTGCGACTTCTGTTATTTCCTCCTCCACCATGTTCCCACTGCCCCACTGTTCTGCTCACATAACTTTTCTCGGCACAGCCCTGCAAGACACCAGTTACCTTCCCTCCCATGTAAACTGATGCCTTTTGAGGTCTGCTTGTATACTTTTTGACCTTCAAAAATGCCATCTGTAAGCTCTACTGCCAAAAATACACAATTAGATGAGAAAAACTACCTCCTTAACAGGAGCTCAAATAACCCTCTTCGGGTATCTGGAAGGATGCTGTGATGCCAAGACACTTCAACTCTCTCCTCCCCACTCTCTACTCCTGGTTCTTCACCTACTCTGGAACTAATCAAACTGAAATAAATGGTAAAGGTCTTTTCTCCTGATCTCCCAAATATCATCATAAAATAAATACCATCCCTGAAATAGTAAACCAATGGTTCTTGCACAGAGACAGTAACAGAACAAAATGCTTATGAGTCCATGAAGTAACTGCAATGGAATATTTTTCCCCCCATTCCTACACAGGTTGAAGAGGACATCATTGTAGTACAACTCCTTTTCTGTAGTATTTAAATGTTTACATTTATCATTGATGTCCTGCTTTGCAATGTATCCTATCACCGCATACTGTAACAACCTTGCAGTGAGCTAGTTCATCCTCAGTGGCACAAAATTTCACTTTAACTTGCTGGTACAGACAGACTAATACTTCAAGAGCAGATTAGGAAGCTTTAGGCAAGGGGAGATCTTGTCCAAATGGAACAAAAAGTTAGTACGTGTTGCTTGATATCCAAAGCTTTAAAATGGGACATAAACAGAACAAAAACATTTAAATGATGCACTGTTTCAGTATTAAGATTTAACAATCTGGTGCTGAATATGCTGCAGTATAAATAGTGCTTGGACTCAGATCCAGTAGAGTAACACACAGCACTCATTCACAGCACCGTATGTCTCCAGTGCTGGCTCCTTGAGTTATATTCCACTTGCCAAGAAAAGCTGTTTTTCTTAAGGGGATAGTTTACTTAATGTTATCTCTGGTGACAACAAGAAATACATGAAGTACAGCATATATTAGTCATGAAATGAGCATCAAGGGTCCACTGAGTGATATACATACTGGGGAAACACAGTTTAGCTGCTGACTTCCTTCACCCCCTTCTGCTATATATTAAAGCAAAATCACCTAAAAATCCAGAAATCTATACCAGCTTCACAGAACACTTGGCTTCCTATGTTTAACCACGCCAAGTTTTCATGTAATTGAAAAAATAAGCATCATATGTGCCCCATAAGTCACATCTAAATTGGTAATATTTTACAAGAGGCTTTATTTTTCATTCAATTAAGAAAAGCACTCAGAGCACACCATCTGTAACTGCTCGGGCCTGGCGATGCTGGTGAGAGACAAAATGATGGCTGGGGGTCACTGAAGTTACCAGAAGTGTCCCCAAACTAAAAAAGTTCAAAAGAGAAAATCCACAGCACAGCCACAGCGCACCATGGGAAATACTATCCAAATTGCTTCACAGCAAATGTCTGCTACTACTGGAAGTCAGGTAGATTTTTTTTTTTTTTTTTTTAATCATCCTCTACAACTGGAGAGGAAATTGTTTTGGCTGGATTTAGACAAACACAGGTGTTACCATACTGCTGGATGCCTTTGCACGTTAACACCTGCTGCAAGTCCTTTACTCTGTGTTACAGCATTGCTGATGTGCACTATTTTTTCAGCCAGTGTGATATGATGTGTGATTTTTTTTTTTTTTCCAGAGCACATTGAGCTTGTCCAAATGATAGTCAGAACCCATGGTTTCCATCCAGCTCCTCAGCAGACTTCACAGGTGGTTTATTTTGTGGCATCAACACTGTACTTGAGGCAACTCTTTGGCTGCATTTGGGAAGATGATGCCAGCTTGTTGAGCAAATGTATTCTCTGTATGCTAAAAGACATCTCTGAACGACTCCTCAGTAAAATCTGAGTGGACCAAAATTTGCTCCCTAAAAAGGTCCCTTCTCATGCAGGACTGGGTGCTTCTACTGTTAACAGCAAAGCTGAGAACAGCCTGGTAGTGAGAAGTCACTTCCACATACACATTTTTTATTGTTCCTCTCATTAACTCCAACTGGTACAGCTCAGGCCTTTAAAGAAAACACTTTAATTGGCCTAACTGAGCTTTTATCCCACCGCAACTGAGACTTGGGAGTGGGGGTGCAAATGAACAAAGGTCACTGTGTTATTAATGAATACACTACTGCTCAAGGAATATCACTTCTCTGTCAGCTCCAGACCTTCTCAAAATTATGTGTGGATAATGCGCAACAGATCAGACTGCGAAAGAAATCCAAAAGCACATCTTCCATGGGTTCACAAAACTTTTCTATTAATGAGTCTAGTTCTCTTTCCTGTATCAATGATCCTTTGGGACTCTTCTCACAAGTTTTTGAACAGAAAGTTCAACAGATTTCAAAGCTTGCAAACACTCAGAAAATAGCCGTACGCTAGAACAGCTCTCGAGAACTCATCTAGAAATGGTTGAATGCAGCCCAGGCCAGTTAGTCAACTAAAGACAACAAACAGAACAAACATGACAATAAAGAGAACAAACATTTTTTGTATAAGATTTTTTTTCAAAACATATTTTAAAAGAGATTTTCTATCCATGTTGGCTGTTGGCTCTTGAATGCATGTCCTGCTACTGACAGGTCTTTTACTAAGCTTAAGTTTCAGCTTCATCAATATGCAGACAGGGAAAAAAAGAGTATCCTAGTTTTAAATTTGCGTAGTTCCTTTTACCCACATGAATGTCAGAACACACTAGCAGCAAACTTCTGTGAGCCCAAGTGTCAGGTTCTTACGTAACAACTACTGCAATTCACTGCCATCGTTCCACTTAGGCAAATGAAGTGCCACCCTGTCAGAGTACTTTCAAGTTAGTTTCATTTAAAATGCTGCTCCTTTGGAGAAGAAAGTGATAACTATGCAAGTTAGAGCAGAGTAATGCATTGAACAGAAGGTTTGACCACCTACATCATGGCTGATCTCTATAGCCAGGAGAACTTATCACAGGATCTTCATTACCTTTATCACCTGTATCACCTGAAACAGTGATACATCCAAAGCACTGGGATTACTCCTGGGACTTCACACTAGTGAGATGTGAACTTCTAGAATAACTACATGAATCTGGAGCACAACAGCAGCAAAAGACAAAATATGGCTCTGCTAGAAAAATGCAGCTAAGGTGGCAAACCCTTTTCATTAATATTTAGCTTACACTTTCCCAGAAAATTATTACCTATGTGGGGTAGAAGCTTCATTTCTCTTTGCAAATGGAAAGGCAGCCATCAAGTTCACTCATTCTAAGAATGCCACATCTGGGGTTTAGAATACATATATATGTCATAGTCTAGCTATGACACATCTTGGTTATAAAGAGAATTAGGTCCAGGTCCTGCACCTCCAAGTCACCTGCACAGTTAACTTTTCATCTGGATAGTCCCACAGGAATCCCTGGGGCATCTCATGGATGCTTCAATACATCACTACTGTAAAATCAAACTCTTAAAAAGGGGTATTTTACAAAATCCTTTTTGCAGCTAAGCAGAGCAAACAAGATCAGAACACACCTCATGCGGTCACTGGCATCCTTCACAAACCATTCCCTGCTCCCACCATGGATAGACTCCTGATTTCACCTTTCACAAATTATGAGCATACCTGAGTTACATCTTAAATGGACACCTGTAGGTAGGTCACATAGGATTAATGTAATTTATTTAAAATGCTAATCTGCTAGGATTAAAGGTATGTCATGGCATCAAACAAAGGACATTCAGAAGTTCCTGTTAGCATCACGACCCCCACCTCAATATTTTTCCAGAGACAGCTACAAAATGAATGATGAGTAATACTTGCCCAAATAGGTAGAGAGGCAAAGAGAATGAAATTTGTGTCTTTTGGCTAAAGAGGAAAAGAAGGATAGCAGACAGTACTGATTGCTAACTAAACATAGTTAAGAAAAGCATTTGTCAACTTTAAGAGACAAACCATTTGAAGCCCTGATGCATAACCCCAAAAACTCTCATTTTCTATAGCATATGTAAATGTAACCTGCTGAGACTCATGTAGGGTGAGGTATTAAAGCAGACAACTGCTCTCCTTGTGGAATGATGGACACAGTCTGGCTGGAAACTGGAGAAGTGCAAAGCTTATTCTTAACACTAGAGCTCCATGTTCACTGACCCTGGGTCAGCACTGCTGCAGGCCGTGGCAGTACAAGTTACACACAATTCAGGAAAGAACACATGCCTGTACAGCCAAACACAGCAAACAACATGGTGTCTAGGTGAGCTTCAGAAAGGCTGAGGGAATAGGCAGTGCTGAACTCAGCCATTTATCTATCAGGCACTGCTGACAGGATCCCCCTACAAGATGGGTATATGCTCTTCTGATGTTGACTGCATCTGTTCATCCTCTTCAGAGCCGTCTCATCCTTATGCTATAGCATGTAATTTTCCTTTGTTCAGCTGTGCTTTGTTACAGAAATTAAAAACTGCCTCTGCCATGTAATAAGCACATAGAAATATTTAGCCATAAATCAGTTCTGCAGGTAATCACTACCCCGCAGTACATAACAACTCTGCCTGTGATTCTAACCTGTGCCCTGGCTGTAGTATATCATCAAAATGTAACAACATAAAGGCATAATTTGTAGTTATTATTGTTAATCCAGCAAAGGTAATGACTTTTCAAGCAGAAAGGAGAAAAAAACAATGGTAACGATTTAAAAAACACTGATTATATTAATTTCTGTATTATATTATTTAGCTGCCTTTTCTAGCTCTTACAGCAATTTTGAAAAGACTATACTGCCTTTGCCCGTAATTTTAAGGGTGCACATGTTATTCTACTGAATTTCAATAAGTGACATATTGCAGTAATAGATGGGAAAATAATCAGCATAATCCTCCTCTGTACTTATAAAGCACCTTTCATCAGAGGATCCCCAAGCACTTTTAAAACATTAATTAATTAAGCTTTGTAACATCCCTGTGAGGTAGGCTGTATTACGCCCATTGACATATCTGTGATTTAGTAATTGAAAGCACACAGTGAACATAATCCTATGTTTATGCCAATACAAAAGAATCTCCCTCCTTCCTCATTTCAGTCCATAATAAATAATTCAGTGAGAGAACAGGAATAAACTATGTGATTACACTGTGATGTACACATCCACAAATCAACAGGAACACCCACACTCCCTGCATGATGAACGCTCCACCCCAGCTCACCAGACTCGTGCATTTTCACCCAAGGGGAAGGCACGGCCAGCCACCTAAATCTCCAGCAGCACAAAGCTGCTTGTACTGCTGTTGGTGAAGGTCTTAGCTAGTGCTGTTTTTAAAATGCTGTCATAAACTACGCATACCAACAGCAGTTTACAGAATGAATCCTTGTGATGCAACCATGCATCTATGAGCTGGTCAATTTAAACACTCATATCTAGCCTTTCTGGCTTTTAGATCTGTATCAATACAAATCAATATCTGTATCAATACAGACTTTTATCTAGATCATGCATTTACATACTTATATGTACATTAATATATACTGAAATATTTCTAGAAACATGGTTTTAAATAACTGTCAACAGACTTAGTGTTACAAGGTTTAATTGCTTCAGAGTACTTTCACAGATGAAAATAGCTTTGATATATGAAGCTTGGTTTGAGTTTTTAATTTTTTGATTGCTAGTGTTGCCTGTTCCTCTCCTCCAGCATGACTGTACTCAAGTATTTGACTTAAATAACATACACCAAACTGTTTGGTGCCTTGTAATTCTATATATCAGATCTACATTTTACTGAAAAAGATTGTGCCTCATGTAATAGATGCTACTTCACATTTGGGAAATGTTATGTGAGGACCCTGACTTTTATTAAATTAATTTAATGTAGGCACGAAGTTACTAGCTAAATTAATAAAGATCTTAAAAAAAAAAAAAAGGGGGAGAAAGAGAGAGAGAAGAGGGGGGGGGGGAGAAAGAGAGAATAGAATGAACACACAAATTAAATAAATTTTTCTGGAGCTTGTTATTTTCAAAGTCTTTATTTAATTTTCCAACCCCCTTAAAAAACAGCCAATGCTTGGTAAGGAAACAGAAAAAAAAGGTTGATTTTATTTACTTCAGGGATTTATTTTTAAAACTGTTATATGATAGAACATGAATACCACAAATAAACAGAAGGGTGAGGAAGCAAATGAGGTACAAAATATTACAAAACCAAGTACTTTTAATGTTCTTCTGTACTACTTTTAAAATTATTACCTTCATTGAGTAAAAATACATTTAGCCCTGCATAACATCTCTCTTTTGGCATTTTTTGGGACAAGTCTGCACATACCCTGGACAGCAAGAACTAACACCTGAGAACAGAGAGAGAAGTCCTCTTTTTCTCTTTTGTCTGAGAGAACCACTTCTCTAAGCCTCACTTCCATGGCATGAAAACGGAGTCTGTTCCATCATGAAAACTCATTACAGAAAGGCTACTTCATTCAGGATATTAAGCAGCTTTTAGCAGTTGGCCTTCATAACCTTGCCAGCCTGGCACTCAGCTTCACCCTCCGCCAGGCTGTCCACTCCTGAGAGACACCATCACACCAGAGCTACTTTTCTCAACAGTACTATTCAGCAGCCCCAGTGCTACAACACCCACTTCTTCACTAACGGCTTCCCCCGCCTGAAGCCCAGAACATGGCAATTTTCCTCATTTTGCATGAAATTATGATCTTTTCAGCAGATTCTGCTCTTATGGTAAGATCCTTCCCAGCTCAATCCTGGGAATGCTTGAGCTTGCTCAGCTGCACAGGAGCAAAGGCAGTGCCTCCTCTCAGGGTGCAAGTGGCTGCTGAACACCTTTGAAATTCAGACCAGGAGTGTCACAACTCAGCCTGTTCCCTATCAAAGAATGTCCTTAGCTGTTCCCATACCTGGAGGTTTGCTTTACAATATAAAACCAGTGCTCTTTTGCTTCGGACAGCAGCTGCCTCTCTTTGAGTTCCAGGTTCCCCAGCAAAACACTAGCTGCTTCTCTGCCCTCCCCCAGGACCTCGGCTCCTGTCTATAATTTAGTGCCTCCCAAAAAGTCAACACAGGCAGCTGCTGCTGCTAGTGGGGACGGATAACGCATTGCCACCTCAGCTTTACAGGATGAAAATGGGGACTTTAGTGTATTTGCCTCAGTTGCTAAGAAACATGCATGCAAGTGTACTCAACAGCTGGTGCTTTAATCCACTGAACATGTTTCTTTACCAGCCACAAATGATGCCTCAGTCACTTCACCCCGAATTCTGGACTCACTGACTGACTGTATTGTCATCACCTGATCTACAAGGGGTTGTACCTGAGTAAGAGGACCAGAACTTGACACAAACATTAGCTTTCCAGCCTCCTTTGTCAGTTTCCTGCCAGCCCAACACCACCAACTCAACCTGCCTCATGACACCTCCAGCAGGGAGAACACAGCATCTGAGCAGCTTTTGCTCTTCACCTTCCAGAAGCCTTTTTTTGATTTTTAGATTGTGATATTTTCAGATAGAGAAGAAAGGGAGAGGCAGAAGGTGTTCTCCCTCTTTGGCAAAAAAACCTGTATCAGTTGTAAAAAAAGATGTCAGTGCCCCAAACTCCTTCAATTCACCCAGACTCAATGCTCGCCTATAAGCTTCACATGGAAAGACAGCCCACTGAGCAGGAAAAAAGCACAACATGGCATGCAACTGAATGCAGAAAACACATTTTAAAGGTTATAAAAGAGCAGTGCTAATAAAACATTGTAGAGACTATTAGGCTTAGAATTAAGTGTACGGACATTGTTTGGCCTTGTATGACTCTGAATATCCTGCCTACAACTAACAAGCTACAGAGAACACAAAGTCTGGCTCTGACTGCAGACGTACAGTAGCCAACTATCTTTGTGTTGAGTCAACTATAAGTAGATTTGAAAATTCATGGGTCTCCAG
Source organism: Apus apus (assembly GCF_020740795.1). NCBI lineage: Eukaryota > Metazoa > Chordata > Aves > Apodiformes > Apodidae > Apus > Apus apus. The sequence continues at coordinate 28,849,109 of NC_067287.1, read as the reverse complement.
TCCAAAGAAAAATAAGGACGCATAGCATGCTGTGCACAAACAAACCCTTAAACTGAATGTAGATTAATATTTTGGCCTATGTAGTTTAACAGGTTAATCTCTTTAGTTTAAGATTTTTGTCTTCTCAGGTTTTCCTTAAGCTGTATAAAGATTAGCAGAATGTTTTTTCACTGAATTACTCCTTTTGGCCTGCCTTCTGTCTTTTCTTTCCTCCCACCAGACTTTCAGCTCTTAGACTTCCATGAAAAAAAAACAAAACACCACTACGAACAATTGAAGAACTAGTAGAATGGCATCTAACTAGCAGCACAGAAAAGCATGTATTGCTGCTGAGAGGGACTGAGGACTTTGCTGAAAACCCCAAACAATGACTGCTTCCACTAATTCAGTATGAATGCAACATGTGCAGATGTGATTGCTTTACCTCTGCAATTTGACTTCAAAGTCTTTTGCTCTCTGCACCTGCACTATTGTAAAGAGCATATCCAGAACCATACAAGACCAACAGTGTCCATAGGCTTGATGCTAGTATCTCTAGTGACATTCAGTTAAGAAATAGATCCACCATGAAGCAGTCAACAAAGGAGTTAAGATTTGTATTCTAGCATCTTTATACGAAATAATTATAGGGAAACAAAATTATCCATATGTAAATGAGCACACATACATACATTTAACAATACGCAACAGATCAAAGACTGAGGGTTTGTTCATTAGGCTTGGGTCTTCCTCATAGCTCACCAGTAGATAAAAGGCAAACCATGAAATCTTACCCACCCCTTATAAACTGATCTACTAGACAGAACTGTATCTTTAAGGTTGAAATACTTATTTTCAAAATACATTTTAATAACATTAGTCTCTAATTTCAGCAGCATTGTAAATCAGATACATTCAATTAAATTCAATACAAATTTTCCCTTCACTGACACTCATTTCAGTCAATAATCTGATTCTCAGGTTCCCCATTTCCCTCTTTCTTTTCCCAAGGAAGAGCAAAAAATTCTGCATTTCTCACAAGTCTAAATAAAGCTTTGCTGGTTACTGAACTATGCTACATTTCCTATCAACTGAAAACAAAGGAGAAAAATAAGACTGTAGTTCACCACTAGAGGAGATGACTCAGAGCAAGCAGGAACTGTTACCAGACTCAGAAAAAACAGTATTCCCTTGTATCATTGATGAGCCCACATTATGTTGAGATTAACCCAAATTTGTTTTCTTAGCCCACATCTTCCTAGAATTGAACCTATTTCCTTATAAAGCCACTAGATTCTTTTTGGATCTTGTTAGCATTTTTGTCTTCACATTAGTTAGTTTGCAAACAAAAGATAAGAAGACAGAAAAAACTTTTTTTTTTTTTTTTTAATTGAATTATAACTTTCTGTGCACAGGGCACAGAAAAGTTATTCACCTTTTGGTTCTGGAGGTTTACAGTACACACATGTCAAGCTTTGAAGCATTTCCAGAAGTTTACTGCTTCTTTAAGGAGCAACTAAGATTCTCGTATGATCACAGGACAGAGAAGCTGTGGAGCTGCTATGAGGAAAATTAACTCTATCCCAGTCAAAACCTGTAGCTTAACGGACATCATCAGCCACTGAAAAAGTCAGTAAAGTCTCAAGCACTGGTGACACTGCAAATACACTCACACAACAGCACTCTGAGGCTTCTTTTTCTTTGTGTCACTGCAGACTCCGTAAGAGACAGGTTATCACAACAGTGCCAGTGATGGCTTTTCTGGTGAAAGAAACTGTTCAATGCCAACACTCCTCTACTAAACCAGTTTCTGTACCAGAACTCCATTCCTCCAGAGCTCAGTGCTCTCACCACTTCCTTCTCTTTCCTAAGCTATGTCTCATGTTCAAATGCAAAGAGCTAAAAAATCCCCCAAGTTGGTATTTCAAGAAAAAAGGGAGGAAAGACTGTCATTTCTAATAATCTCCCAAAGCCCCAAGTGCCTCGGGCCCACATATGCATGGCTTCTACATGAATGTAAATAGAAAGGAAATCCAAAGGCCTAACCACAGTTCTGGGGAATACTGTTAAGTAAAGATATGCTGGGATGATGCCTTGTTCTCTGGAATCTACCAAAGATGCATTTCACCCTAAGGTACAACCTATACTGGTGCCAGTGTTTTCTATACCTCAAATACAAAGTAATTGACTGGGGATTTCAAATAATAAGATCATAGTAAATGAGATAATAAAATAGAAATAACAGTATTTCCTGAAGTCTTATGTAGGAAGATGAAGACACTGCATGCACATGCATTCCCAAAAGAATAGGCAGAAAGACCTTCCATTAACCCAGATGTATTCCCCTCTCCTTACTCGCACAGGAAACCTGAGTAAACCTCAGCACTAAGGGAGCACTACCAGCACAGCAAACACAACTCAGAGAGGCAGCTTTGGGAGGTTTATGGTTTTCACAATCTGATTGATTTCAAAGGTCACACTGGAGGAAAAGCCTCAATCTGGTTTCTGCCGACACAGTCATTTCCCACAGCCAGTAACTCTTCCCTGCTCTTGGCACTCACTCAGGTGGTGGGACGTGGGTTGCACTGTGGGTATGTGCATCTTAATGAAAGTTAAATAAAAAAGAAAGAAAAAAAATGGAGTATATGGAGTAAAGAGGCAATGCAGCACACCCACCACATGGGATGCTCCAGCACTGCTTCAGGTCTGTAGTAGAGGCAGTTCAGCTTTTCTGCCTGCCTTCTTTATTGGTAGCACTTTAGGTGAGGACCAACACCCATTGCAACGCGTGTCCACCAGGAAAAATTCATTGCCTCAGAACTAGTCTCCTTTCTCCATTTCAGATTTGAGTTTATGGTGGATGAAAATCCCATCAGAAGAGCCTATCTGCATTAAACCAGCTCTCACATTCTGCAGGTGATGGCCCTGGTTTACAGTTTATCACAGAGTAACTCACTTGAAGAGCTCATGCAATAAGGGTCCCAGTCAGTGTAACCAGGCATCACTGTGCTGTAGATAAAAAAGGTCAAAGCCACACCACTAAAATTGTAATCTAGGAGAATAATCTTAAATAAAATTGATAAAGTATGGACGAATCTACAAGATAATGTGAGAAATTGCTTCCTTCAGATACACTGATTCTGATTAAACATGTTGCTATCAAGAAATTTGAGTTGTTGTTCAATCAAGTAATGCTGAAAATTAAATTCTACCCATTCTTCACCATCAAGAGTAATTTTACTGCCAGTGGCCAAAAATATTGGCCTCTCTGTCACCTCCTTTACCTGCTATGACATGAAATGCTTGCATTCACAAAGAAGGGGACTGAAAGGAGGCCTCGTATCTGGAAATGTCTAGAGAATACTGGTAATTTATATAAACTAGGATAGCAATTTGTAATGGAAATACTCTGCTATTAGGCTGTGCTAACATAAGCTTTTTACAAGCAGCAATGACATGGAGGTACCAATTTCAAGACCTTAAGGGCTTAAGCCAGCTTTTATCCAGGTATGTAGTGTATGAAAGGCTTCATGTTCCATTAACTGTGTTGTATGTCTGCATGTGCCCTATTTAGGTAAGAGGAATGTTGTATCCGAAGCATCTTTCAAGTTTGTTGTGTTTTTTTTACTGAAGGAAAAAAAAAAAAGCAAATGTAAAGAAATGTCACAACTAAAATTTAGAGTGATCTTGGTGGAACTGCAAAATAAGGCTATCATCTTGACTGAGGTGTTCTCTGCCAGTAGACGAAAGAGAATTTTTTGTGCCCTACCTCATGAGAGACAGGCAGACTTGACAAGTTTTAGTTGGACCTTAAAGATCATCTAGTTCACTGTTGCCTTCCTCCTCCTGTCCATGCCACACTGCACCCATCTCTGAATGATGGCCAGCCTTCTCCTACTCTACCTCCAGACCACAAACCTCTAATATCCCTTCCTCCTACCCCCAAGGCAACAATATAGCTTGAGTCATGACTTTTCTTACCATCTTCCTATGATACATGTTACCCAAATTTATAAACAAGAAGCAAAGGAGATGACTACAGCATGACATGGGTCTAGTCTACTGGGATGAGCAAGAGATGGCTGATCCATGAGAGCTGTGCCCTAGGCTACCACCACCAGGCATGCTTGCTCAGCCTGTGCAGTGTAGAGCAGCCCAGAAAACACTAAGGTGTGAGCCCCCAAGGGCAGGGCAAAGCTACCCTTGCAGATAAGAAAGGAACAAGGCAGGAAAGCATTGCCATCTCTGCCAGTCACATTCACCTCAGCATTAGCCTTTTTCACTGTGGACATATGGGCTACACATTTAAGTAGCCAGCTGCACAGACCCATCTCTCCCTGCCATGAATGAGAAAAAAATATATTTCATTTTTCCACTAAAATAACCTACTTTACTGTCAGAGCACATGTTTTCATATAGTCTCTTCTGGATCAGTTTTCATGTACACATTATTAATATTCAATGGGATAAGTATTTCTAAACAACATGTATAATACTTTTTAAGTGGCTGCAAACACTATATGCATAGCCACATAATGGGAGGGAGCAGATCAGTCAGTCATGCTCTCCTTACTGATTTTCACAACAAAAGCAGTAAAATATTTGTAGGGAGTTGACATAATAAAATGCAAAGTGAATTTAAATTAAAAGGAAAAAAACTACTTACTTTAAGGGGCTAACAATTTTCCCCCTTCCTGCGTATGTCCAGTATTAATTCTGGACACTCTAAAGTTGCATGTAAACTTAGACACAGGTCTACTGCATGGTGGTATCACTAAGAAACTAAAAACGTACGCAGAAAAAAAATTGGGGAAAAAAAATTCCCAGATCTTTCTCCTAGTAATGTCAGAAAATTCTTTGTATTTCTTCTTGGGGTTTGAACATTAGTAGTCATTCTCTGATGGTATTTAGACAAGACTTCAACTGTGCGAAGTTGGTAAAGTCATTATTTCTATTGCAGAAAATTATCTCCAAGTCTTTTGTTCATAAAATCACCACCAAATGATGACATTTTTTTCCTGAGTATTTCCTGTGTAACAAAGATCAGTCGACTGTGGAAGTAGCAGACATTTTGCTTCATTGGATACAAATTAGAGGAGAAAAAGGGGGGGAAATCAGTTCATGAAACCACAACTTGCATAACTGGTTATGCTTAAATGAAAAAAATCAACTGATCATTTCCTGGCAGATGAAACATTGCATTAAAACAGAATTTAATAATTTTATTCTTTAATTACTTAGCTCTATCCTTGCTTCCTATCACTCTATTCCTTTTTTATTTAAAAACTTCTTTTTAAAACACATAGATTTTGAAGGAGAAATTCTACTTCAAATTAAAAAAAACTTGAAATAAGAAGATATAAAAAATAGATCCCCTCAAAACAGAGTATTTTTAATTCCTATGTCCATGTCTCCTCTACTGTTTAACTTTCTCTCTCATGAAAAATATTAATTTAATCTGATAAGACTCCTAATATGTATGTGTTTAATCCCCCAGCTCTCCACGGACAGCTTTTACGTGGATTTGTTAATTGTCAGAGCAGTGGCACAGCCCTGATGGGTGAGTTTCCCAGGTGAAAGCTGAGCCCTCACGAATCCAAGTTCATCACTCGCCGCATTGCTAATGAGACAAGCGCAGCCCAACACGAGGTTAATTGTCAGAAGCAATAATCTAAATTAAACTGGCCAACATTCAAGTAAAAGGTACCACTTAAAATACCTTTTTCAAATTAAAGCAATCTCAGGAGTTTATTTGCCTACTCAATATAGAATTCCAAGTTGTTTTGTTTTTTTTTTTAAAAAGCAAACCTTCATCTTTGCCTCTAAGGAACCAAAGTAATTATTTTTAATACAGTGACATATGTTAGACAAAAGTATTAAGGAGGGGGCTTCATTCCACTCCAAGTCTCCATGGAATTTTCCCTTATGTGATCACACATCTGAGCTCAGATTTTAACCCAGCCAATGAAGATTTTTCGTAATAATGGCTATTAGCTGATGAGAAATCCTTTCACAAATAATCCCAAAACATGGAGTATCTGGTGTGATGTTTCCAGCACTGAGAAGTATAATTAAAACAATACGAAGAATACAAAAAAGAGTTCACAAAAACCTTTGAGAAATGGCTCAAGTCAACTCAAAGCTCACTTGGTTTTGGCTGGGACTCCAGGCTCCCGACAGCTTCAGCCTGCCAAAACAAATACAACCACCCATTTCTTCCCAAAGCTTTCACCCAGGGAGGAACCTGCTCCTTTGCTTTCCCTTGCTACAATAATGACATGCCTGATAGGATTTGATGTGGGTTCATATCCCTGCCTGCTTTTGAAACAATTGTTATTTTGTTAATTGTGAGAAGAGAAGGACTTAAGGGGCACCTTGAACTGACATAACCAATAGCTTCCAGATAATTGTTACGTGCTGTAATAAAAATAATACACATCATGTGGGCAAAAAGTTTAAATATACCTCAAGGGAAAATATTTTGGGATGTAATTCCACATAGGGAATCTGCATAATTTTGGTTGCAACCAGAGAAGAAAAATTCATAATTTAAGATAGAAATTATTCACTTACCGTGCAGAATTAGTATTTAAAAAGTGTATTCATCTAATAAGAATGAATGTTGTGGGTGAAGTTACAATGGTTTCTGCATATGTTTACCAATATGGAATGACTGCAACATGTATGGAAAAGTAGTTTTCAATTAACCTTTTTTATATTTTTTTTTAATTACTTGACTCTGTTATTTATATGAAGAAAAGCTGATAAGCAGATACAAAGCTATCTTTCAAAACACTCAGTCATCTATACTCAATCTCTACACTAATGACAGTCAGACTGCTCAGGTTTTCATAACTCCTTAATTTTAGCCTTAAACATGAAATTATTTTAAGTCAGGTAATGCAGTGAAAAACCTCTCAACTGAACAACAACAGATGTACCAAGAAAGAATAATGCCGTACAAAATACTAGGAAAGACAGTGGATTCAAGTAAGCAATAATAAATGAGAAAAAACTTGGCTCAGCTTTTAATGATATTCCATAAGAAGTGCCTTTTTTTCTCTAACACAGAGCTGAACTCAAATCACTACAAATGCCTTAGTCTAAGAGGTAGCTGGCAAACACGGCGGCATGAAAAGCATCTTGAATTAGATTTGGCCAGTTCCAGATGAGAATGCTGACTTCAGCTAGTTATGAACATTTTCACATTTCTTTTTTTTTTTCTTTAAATTCCCATTTGGGAAGCTGCTGGTTCCTCTCCCAAACATACAAATTTCAATCCTCAATGCAGAAGCTTTGTTACATTCCATTCCTTGCATGCATTGGACAGCCTACTGCCTACTTAGGAACCCAAGGGGAAATGTACAAAATGACACTCCTGGTGCACTAACATTAACTCTGGAAGTTTGACAGAAGCATGTATTTACCTTTGTTCACCAGCTCAAACCAACTGCAGGAAGCTGTACCATTAGCACTGATCAACTGAGCTCAATTGGGCAAAGACCAAAGATGCTCGGAGAACCTTCAATCTCCGCATCACCTGAGTAAGGCTCTTTGTGGTCCAAGGTAACATATTTATAAAAACCATTTTTCATTTGTCTTCATATGTAGTGGTTTGATCTCTTTCTCCTTTTAAATTTGAATTTCTCTTTCAGATGTTGGAAGTGAGCATTTCAGTCTTTATTTTTCCCCAAACATTATCAAAGAGCCGTAACATAGTCCCACTTAAAAATGTAAGAAAATACTCTAATTAATAACTATTATAGATGCAAAGATATAGAGTGGCCTGTTTTCAGCATTCAAAGGAAAAAAAATATTTCCAAGCACCTTTTCTAATTGAACTAAGAATATGCTAGGCAGCATGTAGTTTACCAGTTCTGTTTCTGAAGTGTACTCTTCATTCTTTCATTGGAGATTTGAAAGTCACAACTACAGTATGGTCAGAGGCTTTAGGTAGTCAGGACACAGGATTAAAAACAAAACAAAACAAGGCAAGTAACATAAAACAGCTCTGGGTATTTTTTTTTTTCTTGCAAATGAAGAAATATACCACAGCAGTCTCCTACCTGCCTGACACTTTGCACCTCCTGCAGTCAAGGAGCAAAAGGCACATTAGACAGCTGTGAGACTTCTTTCTGGCAGAAACCTCATGTTTCCCATCCCAGTCCACAGACACTGATCCTAACAGGGCGAGCTATCAAGCAGATACTTCAGCCAGATCGGTGAGGTTATAGTTACTCTGTCAATTTAAGCCCAAACTGTAAATGATTATTCAGTCTTCTTACAGGTTTAAGAACTTCAGCAAGGAGGACGATGATCACCTTTGCAAAGCTAAACTGCCATTTACCACTAGTTAGAATTAAATAAAAGCAGAAAGACAGATTTGGGAAACTTAAAAAAACTTTCAAAAATTACACTCTGCTCCAAGACCTAACACAGTAATAGACTGTCACAGGAATAGCTATTTCCCTGGCAAGATAGTGCAATAATGCAATTACTGCCATTTAATTAATTTATATTCTCAAAATCTGTCTCCTAACAATTCCTGAGTATTTTGCTTTAATATCAAGATAGGATTTTCTGCCCCAGTTTGCCATAGCAACCCCTGCAACAAATGGCAGTTGTCTATAAAAGGGGGGACTCTTTGAGCACGCATGCACAGTTTAGCATGGTTTGTTTTAAAGCAGGTCAGAGCACAATGGACCTTTTCTACCATGTGGGATGGAACACCGAGAAATCTCACTTCAAGGGCTGCCACGCTCCTCTGCAAAATGAAATGACACTGCTGCTAAGTCTGGATGTAATTACAGATATGAAAGGATGGCTGTGAAAGTTGGCTTGTATCTTCCTCTCCCTCCTATACTATAGATGTATTTACCATAAAGCTGTTAACATCCTGGACAAGTAACATGCAGCAGACTTAACATTTCCTTTCATTTTGTTTTAAGTGTTGGTATACAGTGGTGGCTGCTAAGGCACGTTTACCACTAAAGAATGAGACCTTTGTCTGTCTCTATTGCAGGCAGAGCTCTCCTCTGCCTGCCTATGCAGCCCCTGGCAAAAGCTATACCGGGAAGTCTTGACCTCCGGCCCAACAAGAACACTTAGTAGGGCTAAGGGTAATCCCAACTACTTCTTGCTCATTCAGTTTCTTGAGCTGTTTGAAGCAATCATTACCAAGTCAGCTACATTTTGTGGTCATATTATAAAATGAATCATTGTTCAACAGTCCAAGATTGCTAAACTCATTTTTATGTGTGGTTTAGAGGAGAGTCACTGGTTGCTCAGACCCCTCAGAGCTGTACTCCCTCCAGTCTAGTCACAGCAGGGAAAGCGCTCATCTTTGGCACTAGTCCAAACATAGGATGGTGTAACTGAGCAGAATTTGGCCTCTAGTACTTGTTCTCACAAGCTCCCCAGGAGCTAGCCAAGACTTTTTTCAAGCCACTTCCATCTGAAGAGTTTTTACCTCAGAGAGTCTCTAGCTTTTGTGCCATCTTAACACGACTACTTCTGGGAATTGAAATATCCACCACTCCTTTTGAGGTCCTCCAATTACATCCTCCAAAGCGTAACTTCTCACTACATATTCCTATAGGCACAATTTCTGTTTTAAGAGAGCCTGTGGAATATTTGATGCTGGGATTTGGTAGGATTGAATGAATGTTCCATTATTCACCCTGGTGGTACAGCAGTGGTTCCTCTGAAGTTTTACAATGCAGTGCATTACTGTAAAGACATCATATGACATCATAAAACTCCCACTATTTCTAAAGCTTCTGATGAATATTCCTACATAACAACCTTGTTAATATATGAAAAAAAAAAAGTTAATTTAAGAAAAATTTTGTGCTTTATTTAAAAGTCTACAGAAAAGTACTAACCACCTTATGCTTTAAAAACAAAACTCTTCACCTTCAGTTCCAAACAAAAGGAGGCACCATCTTGATTTATGAATGCAGTTTGACAGGGAAACCTGCTTTTACATGAAAACCTCACAAAGAAAGCTCTTCTGCAAAATATCTGAATCTTAATTTCAAGTAATATTTCTAACAAGTTCTTTCAAAACAAAAGGTTACTGTATGTCTCTTATTACATCCAACACTTATTACATCCAAGTGTTTATGATATTTCAACCAGGAATAGTCCAAATAAACAAATATTTTCCCCTTCTTTTAAAACCCTCCTACATACACATACGTATTAGTCAAGCTAGAGACCAACTTTTCAGTCCATACCAAAAAGGTGGGTATTTGCTATCCCCACCTTCCGTCAAACACACACAACTAAAGGAACACTATAGCCTACTGTAAGGCTCCTAACCTCAGGCTTCATGTGTCTCCCTACTCTGTAGCTTTCTCCTTCCTCCCATCTTAAGAAAAGTACTTGAAACCAGGTCAAATTTTATAAATACTCAAACAAACACATCTCCCCACTTTTAGTTTCAGAGGTTCTACACTTCTGTCCTCTGAGGACAAAAGCCTTCTATGTCCACCACTCTGCAGAAGCAGATAATTAATATTTTGCTGTCCCAGTAAGTCATCATGTCTCAGGTATTCACATAAGCAAGCAAGAATCTAAATTCAAGCTTCTATGATTTATTATTTAAAATATTCAAATTACTCTGAAGATCATTAAACAAAAAATATCCTGCACATAAATGGCTTTCATATAAGGAAAAACGTTCTGTAGTAAAATGGCTTTCGTGTATCCCTCCTGTAGCTAAAGATCTCTCTCCAAAGTAGCTGTAGTGAGTTTATTTTTCTTTATGAGGACACAGATGAAAAATTATGCGGATGAAACATGCCAAGGAGGCTCTTGCAAACAATCAACAGTGGTTACTCATCCTATAGATAAATGTATCTGAAGCTGTATCACCTACATTACCAACCTGCCTCCCAACAGATTTACTTCTTCATATAAAACAAGTTTGAAATGCAGCTTGAGATGTGTCTGGAAATAAACCATGTTTCAACCTTTACCATCAGTTTCATCAGTGGAAATAAAAAACCCCATTGATTTCAGAAGCATTTGACTTTATCTACACTGCTGTAACTTAAAACATAGCTTAACTTTCTTGTAAAGAATCTTGCTGAAGCTACATCACTGGCAATTATGAACACTAACAGCATTGTGTGTACTGATTTTGCACTCTACATCTCACAATGGGATGCCTATTTAACTTTTGCATTTCATTTACCTTCAAACCAAGAAAAACCTTTCTAGTTCAATTTTTTGCCTTACTACAGTATTACCAGAACACTGCATGTAAGTTTCCAACACTGCAAGGAATATTTGACTCTGAGATATGCACCTTACACATAAGTTTTAAGAGGTCAGGACCTTATCTCTACTACTACCAGCTTTTCACTTCTGTTCTTAACTCTTCCCACTGAGGAAGCAAAAGCTCCAAATGAAATTGTCAGCCCAAACTCCTCCTGGTTCAAAAAGCCATGGTCATGGTGTGCATCTCCTGCTTTGGCATCTCTCATCCTTTCCCATCTTTATCTTCATAAGATATCTAACGAAAAGCACTGCATTTTCAAAACTGGTAACTTTTTTCATTACTCCCTTAAGTCACTTTCAGGCCCAGTTTCTGTCAATCCCTATGCTGTTCTGCCAGAACATCAGTAAGACACTAAATGGTACACGTTATTTCAGAGAAGTATCTAATCTGCCATTTTTGCAAGTTCAAATGGCTGTGCTGCCAATAGTAGGATTAAGATATTATTTAGTATTGAAATTCTACCCAGGTCCCTTTTTCCTACCCTGCTCTCCAGCAGGTCAGCCCCCAACCTGTACTGGTACATGGGGTTGTTATTTCCCAAGTGCAAGACTCTACACTTGCCCTTGTTGAATTTCATCAAGTTTCTCCCCGCCCAACTCTCCAGCCTGTCTAGGTCTCACTGAATGGCAGCACAGCCTTCTGGTGTGTCAGCCACTCCTCCCAGTTTAGTGTCATCAGCAAACTTGCTGAGGGCACACTCTGTTGATTAAAATATTGAACAGTATCGGTCTCAGTACCAACCCCTGAGGGACTCCACTGGTCACAGACCTCCAACTAGATTGACCAACACTGACCACAACTCTGACTTCTTCCTTTCAACTAGTTCATGATCCACCTCACTACTTGGCCATCAAGACCACACTTCCTCAGTTTATCTACGAGGATGCTGTGGGAGACAGTGTCAAATGCTTTACTGAAATCAAGATAAACCATATCTACTGCACTACCATCATCTATCCACCTAGTTACTTTTTCATAGAAGGCTGTAAGGTTGGTCAAACATGACTTCCCCTTGGTAAAACCATGTTGACTGCTCTTAATGACCCCCTCATCCTGATATGCCTAGAGATAGTGCCAAGAACAAGTTGTTCCATCACCTTTCCAGGAATGGAGGTGAGGCTGACCGGTCTATAGTTACCCAGGTCCTCCTTCTTGCCCTTCTTAGAATACCTAGTTCTCATTTGCCCATCTCCATGCATCCCCCACAGGCATTCAGTGCCAAAGGCTCAGAAATAATGCAAGGCCCACAGGAGGCCCCAAACATGTCTGAAACCCACACAGACCAAGGTACAATCACACTGTCACACACCTGCACACCTGCAAAGTAATGTGTTTCAGAGAGCAATACAGTATCCCAAAGTTACCAACCCGTTTATTTTTGTTCCAAGTAAAGTAAAATACTCATATTCTTTTCTGTTCCATGTTCTCATGCCAAAGATGGGATCATGCTCACAAGCTTCTGAGGGGATCCTCTAAGAATTCATTTTTTATCTCTACAAATTAATATTTTTAAGAGAGGTTGAAGCTCTCCTCATCAAGAGCCCCAGAAGTACGAGAAAGAAAACCTAAAGAATTAACAATGCTAGCTGTTACGCTCCCACACAGGGTTAACTTTGTTTCCGAATAGCATGCAGAAGTCTGACGCACCCATCAGATGAGCTACTATACTTCTATTAGTGTTCTGACACCTCCTTCTGTACAAATGTAGCCTTTTTTTTCTATAAAGCACATTATATAAAAGACTTAAGCAAGCATGGAAATAAGAGAATTTTTTTTTGCTTCCAGATTTAAGCTCAGCAGTCCTTGTATCAGGCAGCATCTTCTGCCCCCTAAATACTACATCACGCAACCGGCTGGATGTATAAAGACATTCAGCAGGTGTATGAGATCAGGGGAAACCAGGCGCAGCCTTCCTCTATAAAGAAGTTGCCACAAGACAAGACCTGATTCAATGGGCCAATGATTCATGCCAAAATTAGAACATATTCCTTATTTCTTTCTGTGAAGCTACAAACTGCATCTCGCAGCTGCTCTGGGAAAATAACTACAGGTTTTGAAAAAGACAAATGCTATGTCACTGTAAGAAGTTATTTTGTCATAAACCAATTATATTCTGTATCTAAAAATCTGTGGACCAGGGGCTCCCTATCTACTACAGGATTTGCATGCTACAGCTACATTGCTGCAAGTGCAAATTTAGCTACACATCTTGCCATACAGCACATTGGATGGTTTTAATAGTCCTAAATACAGTTAAACTAACAGCAGCTTGCATCCATATCCAGTTCCTGGATACATGGCCAGATAAAATCTAGACAAAATGCTAAGCACTCAAAGGAAAACAAAGTACACACTGTCTATTAATTGCATGGGAGTTAGCATTGCCATAATGTAATCCTCGTTGAAGACATGATTTTTTTTTTTTAATTTATTGCGATCTGTTAAAAGTCATTCCATTTAAACAGCATTGCACAATTTCCAGACAACTGAATCTGTGAAAAAAGCCTTATGGCTTTGTGTCAGGTCTTTCCACATTATTATGGTGCAAAGGCTACATAAATTTATCTCCTTCTAATTCTGGATTTTTTTAAAATATCAAGACTCTTTTTTTCCATCTGCAGCTAAGATTTCTCCACCTCCCCTACATTTACATGCAAAACCAGAGTTTATGCACAAGGGACACAGATAAAAAAAGGGAAGGATTTAGAAGAAGCCTTGAAGACATTGATGGCAATTTTGTCCCACAAAATCCATATTCCGACCATGGGGCACCACAATGTAACATCAGTACTACAGCTGTACCTGCAACTCCATCTCAACCTCACTTCAACCAGAAGGGGAAGCAAAAGAGTGGGAGAGGGGAGTTGCTGTAAATTCAGTGAGATGGTGGGGGTGCTTATTACAATACCAAAAAAAAAAAAAATCACACTGCTGTCTCTCACAGAGACCTGACATTGCTATTACAAATAGTGTAGAAACACTTGATCTGTTGCTATCTCCTCTTTTGCTTTCTCTCTCCCCATTTTCCCATACGGACACACACTCAGAATTGTAAACCACAAGAAGTTCTTGTAAAATGAAATTGTACTTCAGAGCTACAGAAAGGTAAAGAAAAAAAGCCCTCATGTTTTTATAGAAATAAAAATAATCCTTAACCTCATTATTGAAATAACTTTGGATTATTACACATAAATGTTTTTTACAAGTGTAAACATTTCACTGTAAATGCTACAGTTTTCATCTTGTATCACTCAAATCACACCATGGAAGCTCTCTAGCTAAAAACTATTTCATTTCCTTCCTACTTGCCTTTATGCCATACTACTCTTTTGGCCCCCTTCTAGAAAAATTCATAAATGCATATATACATTGGGATTTAGACAGTTTGACACTGGTCTTTTAGTATCTACAAATAGCAATCAGCTTAACAGAAGCAGCTTTCTATCAGTAAACTTCATAATAAAAGTACTTCTGGATAAATAAATGAAATATCCTCTCTATAATACAATGCCAAACTAATCCTTGTGATAAATTTATTAATTCAACCCTCAAAAGGCCAGTAGAGTATTCTTTTTGTTCTTTTATGAACAATACATTTGCACTAAATAATGTAATAGGGTTTACTCTAATCTGGTTAAATATACGTCTAGTAACATTCTAACAGCCTTAGCATCAACACTGATACAGTCCAGTACAAAACAGTAAATTTAGTATAAAGCATTTTAAACTTGCAGTGGCAGAGTAAAATTCCACATAGAGTAGTTAGAAAATACAAATCTTTAATAATTGCCAGTTTCTATGAATTTGTGCCGTAAGGGTAATATTAAATTCTTAACGTAACGTGCCACTTTGCGCTGGTAAATACCCAGTTGTTTCCCAAGGATGATACCTACGCTTTACATCATGGAAGTACACACCTCAATCCAGCACATTTCCTAGACATCAACCAAGATTTCCCACCAGAAACCAGACTTGTAATTCTTCACCTGTGCTCTCTAGTTGGGACTGTAGCATCTCTTACCTAGCTGGAAACTATCATTTTTGGAAATAACAGCACACTTCTGAAATCAACAGGTCTTTCCTCTGCAAACAAAATAGAAGTTCTGTGTTTCATCTAAGAGGCAGATCCTGCTGCTTCTACAAATGGACGTAGAACATATTTCCTTTGGAACAGATTTATCCCATTTTGCATAGGGCTTTATTTTATGGGTGGGGCTGTTTTTTTGCTGATTTGAGTTTCTTAATTTCATGGCAATTAGTTGTAGAACTCTTTAAGATGCATTGCTAGAATGCCTGCTTGACAAAGAGCACTTTGTATCTTATTGTAAAATATTCAGACACTCAACCCAAACAAATGGTGTCTGTAATAAAAATACTTCCATGTACTGTCATTTGTACTAGAAAAAAATCGGTTTTATTTGTTCATTCTGCATTTTAGTGTCACAGGTCTCTTAGAAAAGATAATTTATAACTCCTTATGCAATTAGATATGAAATTAAGACAACTTACTCTGCAGAAGAATTTATAATAAAGAGACCAGGTTCAACCAGTTCCACAGCAAATATTTTGATAGCCTCAAAAAAGACAGCATAAAAATCTTTAGTGTTTTAAAAAATTAACATGTGCCTTTTGGGTAAAGTACTGTACATGCTGCTAATCTTTTAATTAGGTTCTCAATTTCACATACACATTTATAGTAGGGGGCATTTTTAATGATCAGAAAATGCAAATGCATGGTGTTGCTATGCTCTTCTAGCAGAGCTATCAGAAAAAAACAAACAAACAAACAACAAAACAACACAACTAGTATGTGTAGCCTTCTATTTAAAAGCTCCACAATAAAATAATATTAAATGTTTGTGACCAATGAAATGCCATTCTTCCTTCTTTTAAGTAAACAAATACATTGTTTAGATTGAGGAAAAAAAAAAAAAATTGTTTTCCACACTCAAGCCACAGAAAAAAAAACTTGTGTTCATAATACATGTAGTTTTTACACCCATTTTAAAATATGTAATTGATGCTATCTATATAAATGGATACATAAAGAGTGATGTTTGAAATGTATTTTATGGTAGCATTTCACAAAACGCCAATTTTCTCATGCTGACTGCTGCATGCACAATTCTGCCTAAACATCTCTTTCAAGGGTCTTGAAAAGTTTTAGTAATACCTGTAGCTCACTATTCGATACATTATTTTCCTCAAGCATTTGGTTCATCCTCAGTTTCAACACAAGATAAACACTTTCCCCCCCATGAACTATTTCATAGATTCTATAGCTGGTGCCAAAAAAAACCTACTCAGAAAGGCAGACAAATTGCCATCAGTTAATGCCCCTCTGCCAAAGGACATTTTCAGCATGGACTTGTCACTGTGAAAGAAATTAGGAACTATCCACTAGCTATCCCACATAATGATTTTTTTTAGAAAAAGGAAAATGGTCAAAATGTGGCTAAGCAGCAAATATATTACAAAAACAAAGTATGAAAGCAATCTAGTTAAGAATCCTGACTAGCACACACATTCTCCTCCTAGCTAGTTTGTTTGAATTTAACTCCTTATTGGTAACTGGAAACAGCCAGGTGAAGACAAAAATGCTATACATACAAAACTGGGGAGTGAAATCAGAATAAAGTATAGACCCCAGATCTCAGGATTACTATAGCTTTATTGTTTAATTGACAGCTACTTCATCCTAGGAGAATTATTTTTCTGTTGGAGTAAAGCTGAATGTAAAATCACCCATAAATAACCAGATAAAAAAATATCCACCTCATTCAACTTAATGCAATGCCTTTTTCTAATCATGCCTGTATAAACATATATTTTTTAAGTTGTTTCTGGCAATCAAAGGTGTTCAGTGGCTGAAAGAAAGACAGTACAAGCAATTTTCCGTAAGTCCTGCACCAGTAGAGAAGAAGAGATACGTAGCCTAAATAAGCAGCTCAGTGGACAGGAGGCAGACACACGCACCTGCTTCTCTCAGCCACAGCTTAAATTCAAACCTTCATCAATACTCTCTGAGTTTCCAGTAAACAGGATAGCAGACAAAACGAGGTCACTAACAGCATTGTCTTTTGCTCATCCTTTTCCATTCTGTAAATGTAGCCATTTAATCTCCTGCAGACCCCCAATGACAAACGAAGCAGGAGGGCAGACTGCCCTTGTAAAATTCAACCAGTAGGAAAAGATGCAAACACCAAATACAGTTGCTGATTGAGAGGTTCATTTATATTTCAATAAGGGCAGGAGGACTAAAGCCCAGTGCCTTTTACAATAGTAAAATTGTAATCACAGGATGGTGAGAAACCCTCTGCATTTAAAAAACAAACCTGTTTTCATGCTTAATTTGTCTGTGTGGTTAAAGGGGACCAAGATGTACTGCCTTACACTGCCTTGAGCTTGCAAGGGACCCTGAAGCCAGCACCATGGCTCCCCAAATACTTAAATCAATTATCCTTCACACTGGCAGCAAGATCCAGACCAGGACACCGACAATAAGTGGACTTTGGACAGACCAGCCAGTACAAAGAGCTCTGCTTTTTCCCCTGTAACGTATCAATTATAAATGCTGCATAGGGGAACCTACGTCCAAGGCAAACCAGAGATCCTAAAAGTTGGGATGTGTTTCTCAATAAGCAGAAGCCAATCAATGGGATGAGCCCTGCCTCTGCTAGATTAAAAGTGGTGGGGTCAGCTTTTTGCCCCTGTGGGAAAGGGAGATGGGGCAAGGCAATCTGCAGCTGGAGTGAAAAGTATCCACTGATGCCAGGGTTAAAACGTGGCAACACTTATCTAGGGCAGAGACTGGAAAAAAAATCATTAGCAGACAAGAATGTTTAAAAAATAATAATTTAAAAAAGACACCCTAACATCTTAACCACCACCGGCTTTGCTGTCCTCATACTACCAAATGTTTAAATATTTAGTTTGCTAACAGCTAGCTGCCCCTCATTTTCCTTCTCTGGGCAAGGGAAAACCTAGACTAACCTAATTTATTCCCATTTTTAAATACAACTTTCCTTCATTATCATATTCATGAAAGAAAAAGACAAAAGCATTTTATTTTAAATTAAAATTAATAAAGACCATTTCCCAGTTTTCCTCAAAAATAGCAGTGGTTCATGGACTTTTGGGCTTAGCTAAGAGATTGGGAAGAGGGCCAAGAAAAATCTGTTCTAACTTTTTAATTGAGTACACACAGGCCTTTAGGAGTGAACTTCATTTTTATTTTACCCCAAATTACTATATGGGTTGCTGTGACACAAAAGAGTCTGTGGCTCAATTGCCTTAGCATTTCTTCATTACTTTATAAAGCTAACAGAATATGTAAAATTATTTCCTTGAAAAGTGCAAAGCTTGAAGAATCTTCTGTCCTGGAGCATTATCTTTTTTCACCCAGTCTGCAATGTAAAGCGAATGGAAAGCACTAAAAAATATGGCTCTCGTCAAACAGAAAACACCGATTTGCTGTCACAGCTTTAGCAATATTTCTTGGAAACAAAGGAGAGAGAGGAA
This sequence comes from Apus apus, assembly GCF_020740795.1. Taxonomy (NCBI): domain Eukaryota; kingdom Metazoa; phylum Chordata; class Aves; order Apodiformes; family Apodidae; genus Apus; species Apus apus. The sequence continues at coordinate 28,830,322 of NC_067287.1, read as the reverse complement.
CAAAAGGTTTAATGAATTCTACCCCCAGCACAGTCTGAGTTTGATCCATTATGACAACAAAAAACAACACAGACACCACTGCAACAAGTCCACCAGAACCCCGAGAGCCAAAACCAAAACTTGCTGCATTTCAGAGCACTTGCCCTCAAACTCCTATCACAGGTATGCAAAGCGTCACAGAGAAGCAGGAAGGAAGAACGGGTGTTTCACTGGGAGAGCCAAATCCAGCTCTGTGCACTCTGCTCCCTCCTCTCCACGCTGCCTCCTCTCCTGCTTGCCAGCGGTGCTGAGCTCAGTCACAAAACACAAATGGGACAGAGAGCAGCCCTCAGAATTCAGGGCTACCTTTGGTTGTCGTCCTTTAAGCTGTTCAAACATGAATAAATTACCCATTTACTTATACTACCCAGATGTTTGCCATCTAGAAAAATAGACTACTGTTTGTAGAAGGTTTTGTTCCATCACAAGAATCCTGTAAATATATCGGGATCAGGAAGCCAATAACACATGGCAGCTTTTACACACACCAGCATGGGAGGGTGGCAGGGAAAAAAGAAAACAAGACACTTCCTGACTGATGGTTAGAAGCCAAGAACTTTCACAATGAGCTTATCAAAGAATCAAGTATTCACTGGACTTCATGCTCTTGGGATAATGAGGTTACTCAAAATAACACTACAGATGAAGAATGAGTGACAAGTAACCTGAAAGGTTGGTTTATTAATTGGATTTTGATCTTTCGTTTCCATATATATATACACTTTTATATAAATATATATGTGTATATATATAAAATACACGTACAACTACTCTAGATTAAACTATATATGTGTGTATGTATACATTATATATCACATATTATACATTATATTTGTAATATATATGAAACAAAGTAAAACAAATAATATATTCCATGTTTTATATAAATATGATATTCTAACATTTCTGTTTATGTCACATTTTCCACAAAAAAATCCCACACTAATTCTAGTAAATCCTACAAATATAAACAGCCTCAATCTCTGCTTCCTTTTATTTTTCACATAAGATTTCTTAAGAGTTCCAAGCAATGTTTAAAGAGAACTCTGGGGCTTTAATTGAAATGACTTGAGATGCTGAAATGATAACAACAGTGTATTTCAAACCTTGTGTCCATTATACACTGAAATGCCTACCAAAAAAAGGTAGAGGTTTTCAATATTCTCATTAAATTCTGACTTTCTCTCATGGTTCCTGTAAGTGAGTTTCACTTACAGTTGTCATGAAGTTTTGTAGGGTAGACAAAAGAGTGGTTTGATGGTAAATGTCAGTATAATGGGAGGAAAATAAATATTTGAGAAGTACTCAGCCCACTTTCTTCAAACATCAGAGAGAAAGACAAAGGTTACAACTCAAGCAATGTACAATTCATAAAGGAGCAGCGTTTACAAGGAAAACTTTGATCTGGATGGCCGAGCATCTCTGCAAGAAATCCATGCTGCTTAGCAATCCCAGACAAGTTGTCATGAAATTGCACATCAGAGTTTACTTCAAGGTGTTGTACCCCTAACACTTACTTCTTAGATTGTATCATCTAGCTCTTTTACAATTTCACTTGCAAAATGGGAGAGAAGAAAGAAGAGCTTACCCATTAAAAGTGTCCCCAGTAGAAGTAAAGAGGGGCAAAGGGGAGCTATTAAGATGGAGTAAGACTAACTGCTGAAAAGAGCTTTGAAGAGGGCTAGGTCTGTTTCTTTCATTCATTTTGGAGTTTGGTTTGTTTTAAGACATATTGCTCTAGCAGGATGCTCATACTCTGTAGCAAAAGAGTTTGAGCTGAGAGATATGAAGCAACTCTACATGGGTGGACAACTCTGTTAGGTTAGACCACTATGCTATCTCTGTACAAACAAATTGCTGTATTGTCTTATTATTTAAGTCATTATATCACCAGTGTCGCTTCTATTCACTAAAGCCAGTATAATACTGACTAGAAGGTCTTTGATCACATGAACAGGCAGCCACAGCTCAGGCATACAAATCACGCTGAGTGCTTGGTTAGAGAGTCGGAAGATTCCAGATTATTTCACCCTTGTAATTTATTGCACATTATTCACAGGAGAAACCTGAACCCAGGTTTCCTCTCATTTTTCCCATACTGCTACCTTGCTCTTGTGTTAAAAATAGCATATCTACCTACTCTAGTTACCTAGATGTTCTTCTGAGGCCCCTTCCAACCCTTAACATTCTGTGATATCTGGTCTTCCTAGCTGCCACAAACTTAGTTGTATACATCAAACACAGTTCAGCAGGGTTTCACCACACTTTTGTTGTATCTTTCCTGATACAGAAACATAAAACTAGCTTGTCTCTGTTCAGTAAAGCCCCAGCTGGGATGTTCTGCCTTTACCTGATGTTTAATTGAAACCTATTGTGGTCCTGGAGATGGCACAGGTGGGAGTATTTCACAGGATCTTTTGCTACTAACCATCCACTCCAGTGTTTCCAATTGCCCCAGAGCCCTACCCTCTTAGACCAACTTAGGCAAATCCATTCCCCCATTATTAGTATTTACACTCTTCAAATCTTTGTACACATGGTTATAAACCCTTAAGCAGCAAGATGGTCATACAGGTCTCATAAAAGCTAGCCAGAGTGAAGTGCAGCATTCAGGCTATCACTTTCTCACACACATCAGCCTGGGGTTTGGATTGATTTGCTGAATGTCACCATATCAAACAGATTTGGTCTTTGCTTTGAAATACTACTTAAATGCAGGCCACAAGTGCAAGAAGCCTGCAATTAACAGCAGAGAGCAGTGCTGAGCTCACATATTTAGACCCTCGAGGAAAATGAACACACTTGCAGTCTGAATTCCTTCCTGCCCCAGCCACATGCACTATGGATGCAGAGGAGAGCCCTGCCTTGGTTTCCCTGCTGTACCATCAGGAGAGCTACCTTTCCCCCTCACTGCAGCCCACTGTAAGGACAGCCTCACTAGTGCTCCAGAGTGCAGTGCTCTGCAGAAGCACCAAAGCCGAGTCAAACGTGTGTTACAACTTCTGGGGCAGCAAGCCAACATCAGAGCCTCACAGGTGAAGCAGCTGGAGGACAGTTGGTCCTGTGATACACCTCTGGGTGTCATGACATTAGGGCAGCAATAACACCATCAGCTACTCTGGCAAGCCACCGACTGACAGCAACAAAATTCTCCTCTTGCCCACTCCAATCATACAAGGCTGACAGGGCTGCTGCTGTCTGACCTGAGCTCACTAAATCATGATCCCCACAGAACATCACTCTCCTCCATGCCCAGCTATCACAACTCCACATGGCAAGGCAAGATACTTAAACCTTTTCTATTTCTCATTCTTTCTCACCTTCCCTACTGACTACTGCCAGCCTCTCCTTCCAGTCTTCCACTCTGACCAGCCACCCTGGCTCTTCACAGCCACAACGCTTTCCACTGCAGTACGCAGCACTAGAAGCAACTGGGCAGTGTGAAGAGGGGCCATCAAGGCACTAACACAAGGCACTGCTTCTTGCAAAGGCTCTGTTCATGACAATACATTTCTTAAGAACCATGGGTTGGTAATCTCTGCAGCAACAGGGAAAGGAAAGATCTAATGTTTCTCTTGCTCTGTGTTGGCTTCCCTCTGCTGTTTTCTCACCCCTCCTTCTGCTCCACTTGGCACCTCGGCATCATTTCACTCTTTCATACACCCCTTTCCTTGTGGTGGCCACACAGCAACCCAAGCAACTCCTTTGCCAGTGGCTGGCTAGAGCTGCCCATAGACAGCAGGCAGGGCAGGCACTCCACACTGCCCTGCCAACACACCTAGGAGGAACAATAGGGAGGAGAAGAGAAGCTTCATTTTGATGGTCCATTCAGCTTTGCAAACTTTTGCAGACACTGTACACCAGTTCTGCATATGCACTCACAACAGCTAACGAGGTACTGGTCAAAAAAAACCCAAGCATATATATGTATTTCCATAAGAAATCACAATTTATTTTTCTGTTTCACATGGATTCTAAGTAGACCTTGCTAAACGTGTCAAACTAGCACTGATCTTCCTTCACCTCACATTGAGGGAATCAGCTTTCACAGCAGGTCCCAAAGATGCAGTACAACACACGGAGTACTTCATATTGCAGCTACTTTCAAAAGACTTTGGTCCCAGCAGCCAGCACTCTATACTGTATGTAGCCCCTACTAGTACCCTTCTATTGCATAGCCCAGTTCAAATACCACACCCACTACAAAAAAAAAAAATTGCATCAGAGCATGTACATTTTATTAAACTACACATAGAACAGGTGCTGCTTTAATACATGATTCTTTTCCTCTCTGGAAGGCACATGTAGCAGGTTCCCTAGCGTCAGGTGTAGGCTCAAGAGATGAAAGAAAAATACATAAATGTTTATTAAACCTTTGCTGCCATTCACACCACCAACTTTCACACCCTAGTGCCAAGCTGTTAACGAATTCCCATGCTGTTCCAGAAGGTTTTTCACAGCTCCTGTCAGAAAGGGGAAGTTTCACGAGGGCAGCACTGACTGGAAAAGTCTCTACTCTCACTACCATCAACAAAAAATGTTCACAACCAGCTGTTCATGGAATACGTGTCCTACCCAAACACTGAGGGAATGAAGAGTTTCTTCCAGTGAGGCATGGGGCCATCTTCATGTATACCTCCTGATCCATATTTGTCTCAAAATTATTTATGCTAACACTTCTCAATTTACCTAACTGACCAGGACTAAAAATTAGCCAAGATAAGCCAAGCGACCATGAGCCAGTACATGAGGCTCCAGGCCAGGTGGCAGCTGTGTGTGCAGGCTGTAGCTCATATGCTCAGACATGGCGTCACCTCCTTGGGGAGCGTTGCAGCTCCAGGCTGCTCTCCAGGCACGCAGCCCAGCGGCAGGGCCCCTTTGGGCACAAAGACCCCTTGGAAAGGCAATGCAACACCTACCACTCTGTGCCACATTTCCTTCTCTGGCACCCAGACTCTGCCGTGCTGCTGTACAGCTGGCAAGTGTGAGGCAGGGCCCTACACACAAGGCACACACCGCCTGCTCAAGCCTCAGCAGGTCTGTAGAAGTGCCATGGCGAACTGCAGCGAAGGCGGTGTGAAACTGAACAGCAATTCTCTCTGCTGCCACAACTCCTCTTTTCCCCCTCAACTAGCTCTTTTATCTGTCACTGGAGACCCTGCTCTAAAAGGAAAAGGCAAGATGTGTCCCACAAGATGAAGTGAACGCTGCTACTCCTCTCAGAGTCATCCAAAACAAGAGAGGGGCAAAATTAAACATCTTCCCAATTCAAAAGGTGGCAATTATTACATGCTATGTTACGGCTTAGACAACCTTTACAATAAAAAAGCTTTGACAAGCTCATATTTACTTCATCCCTGGATGATATGGGGACACCTATTTATGTCAGTGTTTTGCACAGCGTGTTGCTCAAAGCTTTACTATTTGAAAAGTGCACCTGAGGATCTTCAACTTCTCATGCAGATCCTGTAATTCAGGTGATCATAAAGCATAAAGAAGAACTAAGTGACTGTTTATCAATGTACATCGCTAAATGAAATCAACCCCAAGCACTGGAACAGGAGCAGATCTTTCCTACAACCAGAATGAATAAAGCAAGTAGCTATATTTTTCCTATTTTTATTATCGTAAAATTGTGTTCCAAGTAAATCCTTATATCAAAAATTTAGCAGCATGCTTCTATCAACCCTAGTTGACAGATTATAGCCCAATATTCTATAAATTTTCTTATTACACTAAACAGTCTTAGAAATCTGTTAGCACTATGTCTCTGCCTGTACTTTAACTCAGCTTGCAGATACCTAGCACAGAAGCAGGATACTGCAGAACATGATGCATACTTCAGCTTCATATCTTAAAATCAGCATGACCTGCAGCATTTGCCCAGGATGTACAGAAGTCTGGGAGAACTGGTCCTTCAGTGTGAAGGTGATTTGTTAGCTGACAGATCTTTAAGTTTTTAAGTGTTATACTATCTGACGTTTTCAAGTGGAAGGTAACTGCTGCCCTAAAGACAAAAATGCCAGTCTTTTCTTTCAGACTAATTACAACAATTAGAGATTTGACTTTTCTAGTTATTGAAGCAACACATTATGTGACAGATTAGTATCTGAAACTGCTCATTGCAAAGCCTGCAGTTCAACAATGCAGTGGATATCTCCTCCATGCACAGTGATTAGTTTCCTTCTTTAGTCAATCCTCCTTCTGCTCTCACAACAGAGGGATTTTGCAAAAGCAGGTTCCCTCAAGTGAGATGCACAGCCAGCGTGGATCACTGCACTGAATGGCAAGCCTCCTTGGAGCAGGTTTCTTGCAAAGCCCATTCCCTTTTGTAAGTGCCAAGAATCAAATCTTGGCCACCTAATGCAGCATGTTCCACGTGTTAGCTCACAACATGTTGAGCAACTGTGTTAACTGAGATGGATAGCGCTGTCAAACAGGAACCTGGCTCACCAGGATGGAAACAGTGGGATACACTGACCTTTTAGATTCAGAAAAAAGCATCCCTAAAACAAAATGAAATGTTTCATACTAAAAAAAAAACCCCAAACTACCTTTCTGCAGAGCTTTTATTACCATATTGTGTAAATAAAAACATGTGCATGAGCTCTGCCTGTATAAAGAACCTGAGCCTCTCTCACAGAGCAGAGGCTGACAGAGGAAATGAATCATTATCACCCTGCTTGAGAAGAAGTTTGTACAAGAAGTCTATGCTATTAACCACTGTCTGGAACTCCTGCATTCAACAGCACTCCTGCTCACTCTGCATGTTCAAATACCTAGCCATACAGAATAACTAAAGCCAACAGTTAAAATCTAAATGGCCAGGTAAAGCTTATTTTAAACTACTCTAAATGTGCACAGGTTTTACTGGTGACATGAAGGTGAAACTGAAATTTACAGGCTTTTCATCTAAAAGAATAAGCACGGAAATAGGTTATTTCAGTTTAGTACAAAAAAGGCTCTTGAAATGCAAAGTCCATTCTGGAAAGATTTTTCCCAACCCACCACCTGCTGCCTGTCTTCCTCAAGATTAGGATTTTAGGTTTGTTTGTTTTTCAAGCTGATATATTGCGTAGAGAGAGACGAGCTTTGTTATTTTAAGATTTCGCTGCTACTGGAGAATCATGTCTGAGTGGAAGGGATGGGCAGAGCTTTACAAAGGGCTTTGCAGCCATACAGTAGGTAAGTAAAAACAGATAAATCAGCCTGCATTTTAGCACTACTATTGGCCATAAAGAGAGCATGGTTATGGTTATATATATATATATACACACACACACACAATGTATAATTTTTAAAAGTAAATACTATAATACGCTGCTCAAAATGGCCCTGATACAAAGAGGAATCCTAGATAACATCTAGCTGCACACCTAGAGGTTCGATCCAGCTCTTCTGTGCCGACTTTCTTGAAGCAGCAACCTGCCTCCTGGTACAGAACAACTGTATCATTGAACATGTTGACTGATCATTATCACCGTATTTCACACTTCAGCAAGATCCAGCTAACGCTTTCTAGGCAGGCTAACAAGGTAGGGCTTGTTGTACACCTAAATATAAAGCAATCAACAGAACTGATAGAACCACTTCCAAGATTTGCCACCGATTTTCTTGCTTTGTCCTGACAACGAACATCCTCAGGTGCAGAGAAGGGGAAAAGAACTGTATTGAATACCTTGTGCCTGAGCTGCAGAACTGTGGGAATACCCCAGAGCCAGGAGCGCTGTCTCCACCAGCTGGCTAAAGAGCACATCTTTGCGAACCAGAACGAACTCAGCATGCTCTTCTCGATTATCGTATTCAAGAGAGGCATCTGACTGCTCCACCACACAAAAGACTGGAATCATCAAACCTAGATGAAAAAAACAACACAAAAACACAAACAAAAAAGCATCAGTAAGAGAGGAACAAGAAGCATGTCATACATCTCTGATTAAAGCTGTAAATTAAAACACCTCCTAGAAGGCTCATCTTAAGTGGAAATCTGCCTTTCTTCCCTGTGGGATAGCTTTTGTTTTCTTTCCAAGGGAAATACTGAAGTCTCATCACTTGACTCATTTCAAAACCACACTAAAAGCTCCAGAGAATACAATTCAGGAGCAGAATCACAGTAAGCATGAGGACGAACAAGATTTCCTAATAAGACCTTTTCAACATTGCAGAAGTTATCTACAGCTCCATTAATGTTCCTGTTCTTTCAGGTCAGAGCTTCTCCACATTCAGCCAAAGAAAAACTGGACACAAAAAAGCCACTTCTGCTTCTCTCCACACAGTGAACGTATGCAGGAATCAGCAGAGGCAATTCCCATCTGCAGTTCTTGGCTGGGACAGGCTTGTTTGCAAGTTTTCAGACCACAGCCAGTGTTCTCACTGTGCATAGAAAATACCCTTGCACTGATTTTGCTGAAAATAATCATCCAGTGTTGGCAGTTGATGGTCATGCATACCCAGAGAGGCCAGTGGCTGTTCTGCCGGCTGCACATATGAAGACAGTGAGGACAGCTCTCTTTGAAAGAGGGTCAAGGATGAGGAAGAATCACAGAAATGGAAAATTCAGGAGGTGGTCTGGATTTAATTTTGTTCTGTTTTCTTGTAAATGTACATTTGTGGTTACAGGATCAAGTCATCTATGGCAATAAATTGTGGAGCATGAACTTAAAGGGATTCAGTATTACAGACAGCAGAGAAACAAGCCAATTTGCAGGAGACAGCCCTGCATTGCTCAAAGCATGTGCAGAGGGGGAAGATGGAGCAATCAGAAAACCTCCAGAACTAACTGCATGGCCACTTCCATCTTCCGCTACAGGTCAGGGGCTAGCAATGGAAAAACCATTAGCTGCAGTTATAAGAATTTATTAATTGGTTACATGCCATTTCTTAGCCCCTAGGGAAACTAGGAAATATTGGGGTAGATACAAATACCAGCCTAAACCTGTTCTCCAAATGTACTAAGGCTCATGATACTGACAGCAAGTTCACCTCTCACTCCTGTTCTTCAGAATTAAATACAAGCATTTTCAGTAGGTAACAACTATGAAAATAAGTGAATATATTTATGAAAGGCCAGACACAAATCACTGTATTCCTGAACCAGGCACTTCTTTATGGGGAAAAAAGGAGAAAGCCACATTTCAGTTCTCATTCTGTACAAATTCAGTGAAACATCTTCAAGATCATCTACTAACAGTAGCTTCAGTATCTACAAAACAATACTTATATATCCCTTCAAATGAGTCACCCTGCCCTGAAATAGACATGGTGACACCAGTAACAACTGCTAAGGGACTTAAATCCTCCTTGTCTTGAATTTGCAGAGACTAGATTTACATTAACTTAGATTTTAGATACACAGTTCTCACCCCGTGACCTATCTGGCACAGAGGACTCCCAATCTGATATTCTAACTGAAGGTCCGCAGTAGCAGCTACAAGCCACAATATCCAGTCAATGTGGTTTAGTTCTTTGTTTTAAAACACATCCTGAAATTATGTTTAAATAGGTTATAGCATCACACTGATGCTGCTGCCTCTTCACTGCTTGATTCTGGGTTAAACTGATGCATTTTGCAAGTTCAAGCAGCCAAATTGTAACATACAGTGTTAAAACAATATCCCAAATCTCAGTGAAAAAAAATCTCTAGCTGCTTTCCTAAAAGACAGTACAAGGTTGAGCCTGCTCCTCTGAAATCAATGACAAAATTTATTTTTCCATCAAAGATTAAAAACTGAATTCTATTTGTCCATAAATCATTTAACTAGCAAAAATTAAGGTCAACCTCTATAAGCAACAAACTGTCCCTCCTGTCAAACATACAGTCCACCATAGCAATTTTGATGGGGCTGTTAATTTCTCAACAACAGATTCAAATACTTGGCCCAACAATGAGGCTGTGATATTGGTTATGTAAGTTACATTTTGGCAAGACAGAAAAAGTAGACAAATGCAGGCAAATAAGAGGGATGCCACAGTGTCTTTTATCCTCCTGGTGGATGCTTTCCTTGTCACACAACAGTCTCTTTAGCAAAGAAGTCACACCTATTCTCCACATTCATTTACTGTCTCAGTACAAATGGGATCTCAAATTTTAGAACTGATGCTGTACATGACATCACTTTATGGACAGCACAGGGATTCTTGCCCATTACGACTTTCCTGCCCCTTCCTGCTGCCCATGCTCACAGGGACTCTGCTACAGAAACAGCTTTGCAAAAACATCTCTGAACTCAGTGACCCAGTGTAACTGATGATAAGCTGCTATTAGTATCTTAAAAACAGAGAGCAAAGGGCAGGTTACCACATCTGTCATTGCTAACCCATTCTCATGCCTCTCATTATAGTCTGTAATCTTAATACCAATCCTATTTTACTAAAAAACAACGGTAATCCCACTTATTTCCAAGTAAGTATCACTCCATTGAAGTTCCATCTGGTTTGCCCTCTAGTTTGCACTTAAGCTATAATATCTCCAATGGATTTATTGCCTCAAACTTCCCTTTTTATGATGTTATCTGAAAAAAAAAAAAAAAAAAAAAAAAAAGTTAACATACTTTCAGTATGTTGGAATCAGAAGAAAAAAAAACAAACATGTGCAGCCATGCTCTTTACACACTGATATACACCATATCTTGCTCCCAGATGCCTGTTTTACACCTCTAGATCACTGCAGGGCCCTTACAGAAGAGCAATGCAAGGTAGTCATTGCTCATTGTCATGCCAGTTAAAGAAGTTACAGCAATACTCAGAAAGCAGGAAACAAGCATCCATAATCAAGTCTCGCATACAGCACTACTGCAATGCAAATCTGCCTTACTAATAAATCCTGAAACTTCTCAGCACTTCCCCTAAGGTCTGATCAGCTGTAACTACTGTCATCCTCCATCTCCCATGCATACGCACAAAAAAGCTGAGGTCCCCTCTGCACTGAACTTCTGTGCATTTGCTCTCCCAGCTTTAGAGAGATGCTTACAGCACTGATTTTCACACATGGAGAAAACAAGGGGAAATCTGAGGGCTAAAAAGGAAACAGTTTGTTTCCTTAAAGGATGAACACAATGCTGGAATGCACACAAAACATGAACAGTGATCACAAATTGCAAAAAACACTTTTTCTCCTTGATGTTAATTCACTTAACTGACCTATAAGTCATTCTTTTGTGCTTCTCACAGAGCTTTGACACAATATAGATACCATCTGCATAAAATGTTAAGAGGAGCATAAAACAGGACCTACATAAAGACTTCTATAAGGACATCCATACACAGCAAAAACATCTCCTAATCCACAGAAGAGAACGAGGAAAAACTGTTCCCACTATCAGGCAAAAGAACAGAATGGTTTGCAGTGACCGGTACCTTGGTATAACATGTATTTTTTTTTTAATTAATTTTAAAAAATCAGAGACATTTAAGCTGTGCTGTTGCTTTCACAGAAAAGCTGCAATGTACAGAAAAGACTTAGTCAACACAGTTGCAGTTTTTGCCAAGACACTTGTAAGGTGCTGAGAAATTAAGAAGAAATTAAATATGTATCAAAGAGACCGGTGTCCAAATGCACATTTTATCCTCTTTGCCCAATTCAATTTATAGCTTTATTCTACCATGGAGCAATCCATTCTTAAAAATTAGGAAAAGAGAAACAGGTATTTTATTCAAGAGGTGAAAACTCTAGGCACTCTGCTTCATAAAACATTCATTTATACAAAAAACTTAAAGCCAGATAAAAGTATTATCAAACCGCAGCCATGCAGCTCCCTGGAAAACATTTTCAGTTGTATGATTTGCAAGTAAAAGCTGCAGATCTCTAATGACAAATTAGAAGGACAAGACAGAGCAGATATTAAGAAGTCCCACAGTTTCTTTTGTTCATTTGCAAATGCTCTATCCAATGCATGCTTTAGAGCAATTAATAAATGCGATGCTATCCACACTGAACTTCTGTGCACTGCCCACTTCCACATAACCATCATAGGCTTGGCACCTTAAGCAAAAAAGAAAAGGATTCAGAAAGCTGAGGAGGATGTTAAATTATTTCAGCCACTTACCTCTTCAGCAATTAAACAGGAAGCAGTGCTTGTGTGTCCTAGTAAGTATAATATGAAGACCAACCAATAAGAAGAGGCACCAATAAAATTCATGTCTTTTTAGATTAAAATCTGTTTCCATCAGCACAAGTTTTGAGCCCTGGTTAGGTGTTATTTAGCTTAATCTAATTTGAACAATTTCCAAACACCAGCTTGATTAATTTCAACAGCATGGTGTTATGGAAAGATTTACTGTACAGAGGTTGTCTAGCAGGGAATTAATAAAGAAGCCAGTTCTTAGCCCTGAGTAACATGAGGTTTTAAGACTTCCCAGATTTCTAGTGGGAATACTTCACAGCACAAGCATGTTTTCTTCTGGGAGTGAAACCCACCAAAATTATTAAAAACTGAGATCAAATGGTGGTGTCAAACCCAAAGGAAATCATTCTACAGCTGAAAGATTTTTATCAAATTAAGAAAGTGGAAAAAAAAGTTTTTGTTGTTGCTGTTGTTCTTCAGGTTTTTAAAGGGTTTTTTTTTGTTGGTTGGTTATTTTTTTTAAACAGAATACAGAGACACATGCAGAGTAATCTCCCTCAAAGACAAAGCAAACTTCTATAATTGGGAGTTCAGAAACCAGGACATCTACTTGAAAATTCATAAACTACTGAAAATCCTTCATTACAGTATTCAGAAAACATTTTCCCCAGCAGAGACTGTAATGTCAGCAAGAACACAATCCACAATCGTTTATTCCCATGCACACCTCAAACTACTGAATTATGAGCGACTTCAGTTGGACTTCTAAACGGGGACCCTTACCCTGCAACAGAGACTAAGAAGCTCGATTAGCAAAACAAGAGCCATCTTGAGCAAATTATCTAGATAAAGATTTCATATATTTAACAATAAAGCATGCTTCCACAACTGGCAATAACCACAGGAAGCAATTGAACTACAAACATTTCCTAAACCTAATCTGCTTCTGTTTTTTCTTTAGGAGAGAGCCCTCTCTCCAGCAAAGACAGTCCATTCATTTATTTCTTTGTGCTGCAATACAGCTGACCTCACTGGGTATTTAACTCTCTTTCCCTTTCTTTTAAACAAATTTGAAAAATTAACCTAAATTGAGAAAACTGTTTTAAAAGGCAGAAATCACCATCCACTCAGCACAGGAGAGGTTTGTCAGTTTTCTTCTTCACATGCTGCAGCTCTGATTGAAAAGGCAGAATCCAATTAGGTTTGACAGTTTTCAATTATTCAGAAATAGCTGAATCTCTGCCCCAAATATGGCCATCCTACATCATAATGCAACATAAATCCATAATTTCTGTTCTGAAAAACTTAAAAACACCACTCAGAAAAAAAAAAGGGGGGGGGGGAAATGGTGAAGCTTCAAAGCTTCAGCCTGTCACTTCTTCAAAACAGTGTAAACTGCAAATCCTGAAGTGATTGGAAATTAAAACTTACTGTGTATGCTAATAGTCAAGAGGTTTCTATTAAATACTTGACTTGCTGAAGAAACGTAGAATAATTTAGGTTGGAAAAGACCTTTAAGGGCACATACAATGGGAAAACATAAACTTATATTGAGAAAAGATCAACTGCGCTCCAAAACTATTTTATTCTAAGAGGAAGGACACCAAATAGTATTTGAAAAAACAGGTATTTGTTCTGATCCCAACACCACTTTTATTTAAATCACAGTGTAGCTGTAGCTGGTGGCAATGTGAGATCTTTCCCAGAGAATTCTGTAGAGTCCAGTTGAGGGCTGCAGATAGAGGATACACAATGACAGGCTGAATAGGCACAGCTGTGCCATTGCCACAGTGCCACACGTACACAACTGTTCACACACGAGAAGGATCAGGCTTGAAGCAGATCCCAGGTTCAGCCTGTGCAATTCAGTGATGAGGTGGAAGAGACAGCTCACACGTTTCAGCAAGGGTTAGTCATGTCCATTAAGGCTCGTTTTCAAGCTACCATATAAATTATAAATATAATTAAATCAGACAGAATATGAGCTGTTGGCACTTATTTACAATAAATGCTTAGTTTGGGCAAATGGACTGCGTTTCAGCCTTTCACGTATTAAGCACCTGCTTACAACAGTCTCATTAAGAGTCTAAGAATTCTTCCACTGTAAATCTTTTTTACTGGAGACTGGAGGAATGATTTTGCAGTTGTTTGTCACCAACCACTCAGAACCACGTGAAGAAAGCTGTGTGTGCAAACTGACAGAAGCCCAGTGGGAAACCTCTGTGTCAAACACAGGAGATTGCATCAGGATCTTTGCAACCACACCGGGCTATGCAAAGCAAAAGCATCAAGCCCCCCATTACAGCAAAAGGTTTTGTTTAAAAACAGGGACCTTACTTTCTGCTAATCCTCTGCTCTTCAATGTGTTCTAGACAAAACAAGAGATATCTGATTTTGCATACAACAAGTAATATGATGCTGTTAAACTAGTGTTCACAGGTTTATAAGCCCATTGCAAATAATTTGTTCCAAGACACAAATTGGTAAAGAAGAGTTCAGTCCACAGACTACTTTAAATACAATGTTTACCAAAGTAACAAAATAACGTTAAACAACACTACATTGTAGAATTTTTCTTCTTAGAAGGGTCAGAGGAAATATAAGGACAGTATCTTCCTCCTCCTCAATTATTTTTGCTGGCTGTACATAATCAATAAATCTGTATGCAGGAAATACATTTCTATATATTATATTTTAGCCAATGGTGGTTGTAAACCACAAGATATTATTTATATCCTTCTTCTGATTCCAGTCCTTTCTGTGGCTTTAGTCTCCCAAACATCACAGCTACCCCAGACCATAGGAAATTTTATAAAGTCGCTAAGATCTCTGCATATGTCCCCTGCTTCTGACAGCTTAACCAGCCACAGAATCTTTCTCCTACATGAAATAACAGCTTTGCCATTTAACACAATATATTCCAGGCCACCTTCCCACCACAGAAACGTATTATGAATTTTGTAATTTGATTTTATAATACTTGAATTTCTCAGAAAATTGTATAAAGAAAAGCAGTATTCAGAACATACTGAGATCAACAAGAAATGTGAAATAAAGAGGCATACGAGGTATTTACCTCTAGCACAGTCTCTCCTGCTGTGTGGCTAGGACACAAGTGTTATTCTCGGGAGATGAGGTCTTCTGCTAGTCACAGCAGACAGAATCCTAGAATCATCAGTTGCTTCTGGTAACTAACCCGCTTTGCTGAACTAGTTGCATTAACTTAACCCAAACTTCAAATCTGTCATACCGGTTGGGTTCAAAGAGCAAGAAAGAGAGAGGCCACTGGGGCTTTGTGCCACCCAGTTAGCCTAGCAACAGCCACATGCAGGGCAGCCAGGAGACAGAAGGAATTAAACAGGAGAATAAAACATTTCCAGCTCTCCATCTAGATAAGTGAAAAGTGAGACCCATGATAACCCAGATCTCAAAATACGGTCTTAAGGGAGTCTGAGTCAGAAGGCAGCACAAGTAGCTACCCATGTTGTTCTCAGCTTCCTCTGCCAGCCAGCCCCCAGACAAGACAAATGAAATGCCTGTGGATGTACCAGTGCCATGCCTCCAGCCAGAGCCACACAGGCTTTTTCCAGTTCACATTGAAAGGCAAAGGTGAAGCTATGTTTTTTTAAAAAAACAAAACAGGCCAGTTGTTTAAACTTGCATCCCAATTAATAAAAAAATAAAAAAAAAGAAGAAAAAAATACCCTGCAGCAGTACTTTATTATATGAACTAATGGAAAATATACTCATTTCACTCAAAACCAGTGAAGGAAACGCTTTTAAATTAAACTGGCAGGGTTTTTTTTTTAAATCATCTTAAGCCATTAATTTCCTTGTAAGTTTCAGATTTTGGTTTCTGTAATTTAAAAACAAGTTTAGAGTTCAGGAGGGGTTTTTAGTTTGGGGGACTGCTTTCTGTTGTTTTTCTCTCAGCTACGTAACAAAATTTGCCTAAGGGGCTTAGGCTCGCTACACAAAGTTCCATCCAGAATTAATTTTAATGGCCATCATTTTAAAAAAATTAAATCTGGAACCACTAATGAGCCCTTAACTTCAATGGTGCTAGCAGATGCCATCCTATTATGTAATTTTTAAAACAAAAAAAACATCTTCCAGCACAAGCATTTTAATGAAGGTTCTGTTAACTAGTCTCCTGGTACTGAGATAAGTCCCCTGGAATGTAACAGAAAATCTTTCGTAGGTGGTTTGAGATTTTATTTCTGGAGAGGAGCTACATACCACACTTGGGCCTGTTTTGGGATGTTCACTGGGACCCACCAACAAGCTCTTTTCTTCTTCGTGTCCAATCCTCTGTGAGCCACCCCCTGGCAAGAATAAACTGTATCACCCCTCCCTCATGCTACCATATAAATAGCTGACAGAGAGTCTAATGTAACTGCTGCATCTACATCTCTGTCTTCAGGCCCAGTTGCAGGTTCCAGCTATAAGACAAGCTGGATGCATCTGTAATCATCACCTCATTCCCTCATGTCTTTTAGATACTGGAGGCACCGGGAAACCTCATTTTAAAGTGACAGCTTCAAGAGATATGGCAGTACTGGTTATGGGCAAAAGTTACAAGTATGCAGGCAATAGGACAAACCACATTAAAAACTGTCTCCAAATTAATGTCATCAAACTCAATGGTTATTCATGGAGTTCTTGATCCTGCTACACTTTCAGCAAAGCTTCAGCTACAGCTATGGCAACATCATGTACAGAATGTACCCTCAGCAAGTTTGCTGATGACACCAAGCTGGGAGGAGTGGCTGACACACCAGAAGGCTGTGCTGCCATTCAGAGAGACTTAGACAGGCTGGAGTTGGGCGGGGAAAAACCTGATGAAGTTTAACAAGAGCAAGTGTAGAGTTTTGCATTTGGGGAAGAAAAACGCCATGCACCAGTACAGGTTGGGGGCTGACCTGCTGGAGAGCAGTGTAGGTGAAAGGGACCTGGGGGTCATGGTAGACAGGAGGATGACCATGAGCCAGCAGTGTGCCCTTGTGGCTAAGAAGGCCAATGGCATCCTGGGGTGTATTAGAAAGGGTGTGGTTAGTAGGTCAAGACAGGTTCTCCTCCCCCTCTATTCTGCATTGGTGAGGCCACATCTGGAATATTGTGTCCAGTTCTGGGCCCCTCAGTTCAAGAAGGACAGGGAAGTGCTTGAAAGAGTCCAGCGCAGAGCCACAAGGATGATTAAGGGAGTGGAACATCTCCCTTATGAGGAAAGGCTGAGGGAGCTGGGTCTCTTTAGTTTGGAGAAAAGGAGACTGAGGGGGGACCTCATCAATGTTTACAAATATGTAAAGGGTGAGTGTCAAGACGATGGAGTTAAGCTTTTTTCAGTGAAGACCAGTGATAGGACAAGGGGTAATGGATACAAGTTGGAGCATAGGAGGTTTAAGATGAATATCAGGAAAAATTTTTTTACTGTAAGAGTGACAGAGCACTGGAACAGGCTGCCCAGAGAGGTTGTGGAGTCTCCTTCGCTGGAGACATTCAAAACCCGCCTGGATGCCTTCCTGTGTGATGTACTCTAGGTGACCCTGCTCTGGCAGGGGGGTTGGACTAGATGATCTTTCGAGGTCCCTTCCAACCCCTAGGATTCTATGATTCTATGATTCTATGATCATTACTAGATGGTGTTTTTCTGGCGTTAGGGGATCACAGAAATCTTCATCAAATCTTCAGTGGGAAAATGAATACAGGAGAGAACAAGGAGCAAGAAAGAGTAGGAGCCACTCTGTCATTCCCTCCTCTAGGAAGCAACCAACTGCCCCTCTGTCACCCTTTTGCCCAGTTAATATGCAGAGACCCTCCAGACAGCCTGCACCTACAGTGCATTACGGGTCAGGAACTGGCACCTGAGGCTTGGTCTTTACTTAAAATGCTTATCTTCCACACCTCATGCCTCTGCAGAGAGAGAGCAACTTCTGAGTGGTGTTTTCTCATGTTCCTTTCTCAAAGACAGAAGATCAAGAGCTGTGGGGGAAGTAGTCCACAACTTCACAAAGGTGAGATCACACATTTGAAAAATATCTATTTGAACAGTATTATTTCAGGAACATTTATTTTTATCAGCCAGCAGGTCACATTAATCTAATAGTTTTGCCTAACTGCCACATCTTTATCAAACAAGTCATGAGCTCAGGGAACAGGAGTTAACAGGTACATTCTCTTTCTGTGGTATGCACGGTACACTTACTTTGTTCAGACAGTTAGTGATATATTTTTGGGAGAGAAGAAAGAACCTACCTACAGGGGGACTGACTGAGTGGGGATTCACTGCTGCAACACTACCTACACAGAGCTACACTGGAGAATCAGATACTCCTGTTAGTGCAAATGCATGTGCTCACTTAGAGGTTTTAGCCAAAGAAAGCAGATTACATCTGCTCTCCAAAGGCTGAACTGGTACCCAGTTCACTTCTGGATGCCATTCCAAATGTTGATAAAGCTGTATGGCACACAACTAGAGCCAAAGGTACTGTAGAGAGAATCTCTCTTTCTACACATGGTGCAGCAGAAAGGAGACTTCTGCTTGCAGCTCTAAGACTCAGCTTCAGAGGAAATAGAGAGTCAGGTTCCCTGAGTCTTGGGCCTTTAACTACAGTTAGGTCCCTTTTCAAAAAGACACTGCTGTCTTATGCATCCAACACTGGGCCCTTCTGCCTACAGGGTTTTAATCAGAAGACTCTGATGGTGTGGTAGCTAAAGGGTCACAGAAGTGTCAGTCCCAGGTAGCAATGTCTTAAGAGACCAAATACTCTTATTGGCATACATGTCCACATACTTGGAGAGGCAAAAAAAATGGAAAAGAAAAAAAAGGTAGCACAGCTGTTTATTCTGAAGGAGAAAGAAGACTTTTTACTACTTTCTACCTGTTTATGGCATTCTCTGAGCTCAGCTGTTTGGTAGGTCAGCATGACACTGTGATCACATTAATATAATCAGGAAGGCTCAAGCCAATAACAGAAACATTACATTCATTACTAAGCCAAACCCAGACACTCCAGTAAGCCTAACTTGAGCTTTACTTTCAAGCAGTATGTCTACTTATAGTGTACTTGCTCATAGCAGACCATATGAAGTCTACCATCCAGACTTCCAGCTTGAGCAACAAATGTGACTTTAAAAAAGGGGAAAAGGAAAGAGGAAAGAGGAAAGAAAAAGGAAAAGGGGAAAAAAAGGGGGGAAAAAAAGGGGGGAAAAAAAGGGGGGAAAAAAAGGGGGGAAAAAAAGGGGGGAAAAAAAGGGGGGAAAAAAAGGGGGGAAAAAAAGGGGGGAAAAAAAAGGGGGGAAAAAAAGGGGGGAAAAAAAGGGGGGAAAAAAAAGGGGGGAAAAAAAGGGGGGAAAAAAAGGGGGGAAAAAAAGGGGGGAAAAAAAGGGGGGAAAAAAAGGGGGGAAAAAAAGGGGGGAAAAAAAGGGGGGAAAAAAAGGGGGGGAAAAAAAGGGGGGAAAAAAAGGGGGGAAAAAAAGGGGGGAAAAAAAGGGGGGAAAAAAAGGGGGGAAAAAAAGGGGGGAAAAAAAGGGGGGAAAAAAAGGGGGGAAAAAAAGGGGGGAAAAAAAGGGGGGAAAAAAAGGGGGGGAAAAAAAGGGGGGAAAAAAAGGGGGGAAAAAAAGGGGGGAAAAAAAGGGGGGAAAAAAAGGGGGGGGGAAAAAGGGGGGGGAAAAAGGGGGGGGAAAAAGGGAAAAAGGGAAAAAGAGAAAAAGGGAAAAAGAGAAAAAGAGAAAGAAGAAAAATAAAAAAAGAAAAAGAAAAAAGAACAAAGCCCACACTTTTGTTACTCTGCATTTTCTCCAACTCTAAAAATTGGTAGTGTATGACAGGTCCACCCCATTTTTCTTAATGATGTTTTTATTATTCTTTCACTCAATTAAAACAGAAATGGATATTGCATCTTCTGACTGTATAATTGTTATTGTAATCTGTTTTCGATCACTGCTTGGGAAATTGGTCCAAAACAACATAAACTACCCACAGTCTCAGAATACAAGTAATTTTCTTTTACTACAGTACTTAAAGAGACATCTATCATGTTGTTCTGCTAGCATGCTTGTGTTATAGCAAAAAAAAGTTATTTTTAAGTTGGGAAAAGATATATGAAAATCACCTTTTACTCCAATGTATTGTATAACTCATAATTTATAACTACATTCCTTGATAACCATTCAAAATAATAAGGTTGGAAAATGTGCACATCTAATTTCAATATATAAATAATGGAAATGCATATAAACCTAAATATGCTCAAAATATGAATTTATATTACTCTCAAAAAATAGACTGGTTATAGTTTTGAAAATGACATGCTTCATTTCCAGTATATGCCTGTCAGCTAAATTTATGACAAAACACTCTCTGTGAGTTTCGATTACCATGATGGTAAATACATCAATGCAAGTTTCCTCACTTATCTGAAGTCCAAGTGCAGACAAACTCAGCAACTTCTAGAGAGTAAAGTATCAGCTATGCACCAGTAAAGACAAACTAATCCAGCCTCTTCTCAACATTATACAAATAGAAATGGAACATCTGAGAAAGAGTGAGAGAGTAACCTTGTGGCTGTGTGCAGCGATACAAATCATGGGTTTGGATACCAGAAATTCCCCTCCACACATTTCTTGCCAGATTCAGTGCTTTTGGAAAGGTTTACTTTCAATAGAGAGTCTTCTCATTCCAGTGTGTGTCTTTGGGCAACAAATAAGGCGAGAGCATATTTCAGTGGGAGGCATTTGTACTGTTACCTGAAAATGCAGTGGGTTATCTCAAGAGATGCCACAGCTTCACACAAAATATAGTCTGACAGGTTTTTATTAATCTTTTTCTGAGCTTTTTTACCTTACTGACATTGCTACTAACAAGGTACAGTTGTGCTCTGATTGTTTAATATTGTAGCTCCATCTGATACCAGGACACCAGTTAGAGCAAAATGACTGACAATTTTTACTATTAGCTAGGTAATTTTCTATTTAGAAAGCAAGTCACATGCTTAAACTCCTATCTAGAGGTACCTGTCCCTTTTCTTCAAATTCTTTTTGTTTCCTTCATATAAATAATGACAATCCTCTCTTTTTCCTAACATTGCTGCATGTACCACCAATAATCATTCAGCATTTGCCAGGAAATTTAAAATACATCTTGAGTTCAGACATGAGATCTCTGTCCTAGCATCAGCTCAAGATACATCAATGCAAGGCTCAAACTCCATCTCTTAAGCCATCCTATAAATTATTTGCATTGCCTTATTCCAAGTAGAAATGCCTCCCAAAAGGTTTTATGTAAGCCCTCAGATACGAGCAACATCGACATTTACATCTTTAAAAACCAGAGTAATAATTACACTTTAAAAAAAAACCAAAACAAAACACCTTTCAAACATTGCCTTTAAGGGTTTCACAGTGTAAGCAGCCTTAAATTGCTAATGGACAAATGCTGACATCTTGGTATATTTGCAAATCTTAAGGGGATACCAGCAGAGCAAGCACAGGCATTTAAAAAGAAAAAAAAAAAAACCACTTTAAAAGCTATTTGATTGTTTTTCAAAATTTCTCTAAAATAAAGGAAATAAAACCAGAAATAAGAAATGAAATATGTTTCCCTTACTAATATTTGGATTAATGCAAATGAAGACAGGCACAAAGTACACACAACAGCTGCAATACGTACTTTTGTACAAAGAACAGGAACTCTGTGGGGAAAAAATTCCTAACTATAGAGCTGCGACAATATGGACAACATGACTTGCTGGCTGGGAATGTATCACACATTAAAGCAGTCAACACTTTGTGAATGGCCACAAGAACATCATCTAGAGGGGCGAGCAGTTTCCCCCAAATGAAATGACAAAGCATATTTTCTGTCTACCACTAATCAACGTAAACTCATTTGTATGTAACCCCACAGCAGAGAGGTTGCTGATGAGCTTTCTGCAACAAGTACAAAGCTTGTTGGAGGGAGATGGGTTTTTTTTAGTACAGCTGGAGGCTAGAAAACATTTCTTAAAAGCCATCAAACACTCAGCTGCCTTTTGTCTGCTGTGACTATTTCTTACCTCTGTGTTAGTGACACATGCTATGGCGGGACCAATGCATCTGACTCAGTACATCTAATACAGTAGAAACTAATTACCACAAGACAATTTTTTCAGCTAGGAAGGGCATCGGTTCCTTGTTCAACACAACAGAATGGTTTCAAACCCACTTTGAGCTTCAAAAAGCAGAGCACACTTGATCAGTAGTTACAGAGCCTGAATCAGGCACAGGTTATCTAGAACAAAGCCCAACCAGAACAATTCAAAGGGACTTCATAATACTTTATACCTTGAAAAACTGGGCCTTTAATCCTAAAACACAGCAGCAGTTACTAATTTAACTAAACTATGAGAGATAGTAATTAAAGGCCTAACTTATCTATGCCTTGCAATTTGGGATTAAAAATAAAATCTTACTAAGTTTTACAGATTTTCAGCTACTTTGAAAAGTTTAAAAATAAGATTTAAAAGCAGGTTGTGGACTGCCCAATCACAAAAATAACAATTTTCCTGAACAGGTCATGCAGCTGTTTGGCAAATATAAATGTATGACTGCACTAAAACTGTCTTCATTTTACAACATCATAGATGCTATATTGTATTACCATCTTCTGTGTTGATGCGAACGACAAAAATCTTACTGGTTCAAGTATTTTACTTAAGCTCCAAGTCACTGCTATGGCCCTTTTCCTCCCCATTCCACACAAACAGTTTTCAGGAGACCAGCAATAATGGAAAGTAACTGGAAAAACAAATATTCAGGCTAGCATTTCCATTAGAAGTATTAAACTAAATACTTTTAAAGGTATTTAGTTAACTGATACCATCTGAAAGTCTGCTACAAATGAGAAGTTTTAAATATGACAAGCTGTTGAAATTATGACTTGATTACCATTACATTATGGGGTTTTTTTTCTGCTTTTAAATCTAAATAAAATATTCAGTATGGTAAAATAATATATAGAATATAAAGACTCCTAAAAAATAAGTATTTACCTCAATACCTAACTTCTAACCTTATAGTGTTTATTCATAACAATAAAAAGTTTAATACTGTTTTTTTTCCTTCGATATTTGAATCCTTCATCTAAATTCTGAGTGAGAAATATGCTGCTATTTCATTTCTTGAAAGTACATTTCCTCACTTTAACTTGTTTAATATGATTTTGCCATCCTCTTCCAGTATAAAAACAACTCTGAGGAGTCACTGACAGAATCACTTTAACACGACTTTTCAAACAAATGTCCTATCAATAATTCACAGGGTATCTACTCGGTTCTGTCACAGTGAAACTAAGAAAAGGCAGGACCCAACTTACAAAGGGTGGCGGGGGAAAAAATAACATTGTCTTTTTCAAACACTTTGGTTTCTTTTTCTGTCCTTTGGTTCATGATGACAATAACAGCATCTAGTTAACTAAGCTGGCCATGGGTATGGGAAGGAAGCAGCGACATAACTTGAAACACTTAGGAACCGTTGTAAGCAAAAAATACAATCTTACTACAGTTAATCTTAAATCTTGAATTCAAAATTGTTGGTGGCTTTATGCAGATGCAACTTAAGAGGTCCAAAATTACTCTAAACGTCAAATTATGCCTAGGTCACCAAGTGGGTGGATACCCTATATTCTGTTTAATGGCCATGTTCAATTGCACATACATTTTAACCAACTGTCTTTATTTTAATAACAGAGCAAGTACTGAAAATACATAAAGAAAGACTATTTTTCTACTTCAGCAAAAATCCAGCTGATATACTACATGACCCTCCAGGAGTGACTGCTGTGATTATTCTATTTACATGACATAATCTGATTGGAAAAGGGGGCTGGGGGACTCAGCAAAAAGACCAGCAACTCATTTTTAACCACCAGTCATGAAAAAGAAATCACTGTTTTGCTTTTCCTAGTGTCCCTGTTAAATGTTAGGTCTTTTCCTCATTATTTATCAGAAACGTGTAAAATCCAAGAATTTACATTTCCTCATAATCCCTAATGAATGATATCAAAGTACAAGGCAACATTTTTCAACTATTCTGCAACAGATAAAACATGAAATATGTTCACATACTGTGATTCCTAAACTAACAAGGATTTGTGGGTTTCATGTTTCTGTGTCTCAGTGTGTTTAGTTCTTTGAAATAGTTACGTTACTTCTTTCAGGCAGCAAGAAGATACTCTTCACTGTGGCAGGAAGACTATCTAAAACTTAACCTTTCACTTTACTCAATTCGCAAGGACAAGTGAAACATGCTTTTTCACTCCATTCAGGATGCCATTTAGGGTTTAATGTTAACTGTTTAGAATGGAGGAGCAAATTTGATCAGGCTGTACTCTTCTGTCTGCACAGAAGTGTTTTTTCTCTCCAGTGAAGTACTTTAAATCTCATAAAAGATAAAAAAGGTAGCAAAAATCCTATGACATTTTCACAGAAATATTTAGAATGGATTTTGACAAACAGCTCTTTAACCATCCTCAGTCAGCATTTCTGTTGCCCCAGAGATATATTAGAACAGCTTCCTAACTACACCTAAGCAGACAAGACCATGATACAACAGAACTTTACAGGGCTTACAGTAATTAGTAGCAGTGCTTCAAAGAGTCACTGCATCCACATTTCTGGTACGTCTGACTTCGTACAAGCACGGTAACCACAGCTACAGATTAACATCCCAGTCATACAATTTAGTTTGAATAGACTGAAAGTTTTCTCCTCCATTAATATTCTGTAAATTAAATTGCATATTTTATCATTTAAATGAATAAGAGCATATTACTATCAGATTGCATCTAACTAATCTAACCAGCAAATTCTTTGTAATCATTTCCTGCTCCAAATGTGAATGTCCGTCTTAGCTGTATTTTAGTTCTATGTTTTTATTTCAGCTCATTCTGCATACTGGCATTTTAAGTTGCATTCAGAGGCTTTAGATACTTATTTTTCATGCTTTTCAAACTCAGCACACACACACATATATATGCACATCCATCCATACACAAACAGTTTCATGAATTGCCATCAACAATTTTGTAAATATAAGTTTCCTACCCATTAATCATTTTATTTTTTAATCCTTATGGAGTGAATTACTAACTGAGAGGAGATGCCAATTCTAGTAAGTGAATGTTACCCAACAGGGATATAAAGCTGTCAACACCACAGTGCTCTTGCTTGCTCTAAACTCTCTCCCAGGCTTCATATGTTTTTTAAAGTGGTATTAGCCTTTTTTTCCCCAGGAACCTTTATAAAATCTGCCTCTCCTGAACATCTGAGCACTTGTGCTTTATTACATACAGGTCTTAAAACAGACTGGTTAGGTAACTGCTGAAACATTGTAGCAAGCACTGGGTTACTCAGGCAAACCAAAATTGGACTCTAACACATTGGACTGACGCTAACAACATCGTAAACAGTACCGAAACTTTTAAATCCCCCATTAAACACAACCTTTAAGACCCTGTTTACCTTTTTTAGTGACCTTCACTAGTTTATTACAGCTGCTGTAATGGCCCTTTGAATTAAGTACATTCAGATTAGGAATAAAAAAAAGGAGAGTCATAAGGCAAAATTTCTCATGAGAACAATTGATTTTTCTGTCTGCTCTACAAAAGCCTTGTTTAAAATACTTTTTCACTCATAAATATAGAGAGAAAGCTAAAAACAACTACAGCACTATAATACTTCTCTATTTCTCAGGGAAGTCACTAAAAAAAACAATTGTAGCAAACACTACGATTATAAAACTTGCTACCAAAGGTCATCAGTCTCATCACAGCACCAGCTAGTTGCGAGCTTACTGCTCTGTTCGCAGGGATGAAGTTCAGAAACAGGTATTATTACCCCAAAAAGCCAACTGACAAATAGGAAGGAATTTCAGCATTTGCATATCTAAGACCCAAAATTAGATGAAAAAAATAATTGCTACAATCTTTGTTTTCAAAACCTTTAGATACACCTCATAGAAGAAAAAAAAAAACAAAACTAAACTAAAATGGTCTTTAGTTTCCAGAATTTTTTTTTTCCAAATCAAGTTAACATTCAATATATTAGTGCATTTTAAATCTTTTAAAATATGAATAAACTGAAAGACTGACAACTGAAGCCTTAAGTGTAATTTAACTACTATGTTCAACAGTTTACTTTTTATCAAACACTAGAAACAATACTAGAAGTGCATTTATTAATACTTATTTGAAGAGAAGTTATACACTTTTTGTCAGTATATTAAAAGTAAACCTTTCCATTAATGTCTACAGCTGCATTTCATAACTCTAGTGAAAAAATTACTAACACTGCAGAGATCACTGCAAAAAGACAGACTTCAGAAATACTTGTAATGGTGTGATCTGCATTCAGAAAAAGATCACTTAGTCACACAGTTTCTTAAAGATCAAACTTGAAAAAGAGCAGAGGAAAAATATCTGGAAATTAGCTATGCTGATTTACCTTGAGAGCATTTCCAAGAGGAAAAAGAAAAATAAATCAATTTTAAACAGCACCATTATCTTATTAAATAAATCTGCCTTAACTAATTTAGTATTGAGTATTACAGAACCTAGGTAAATATTCAGACAGTAATAATTTTCTTCTTGTTTTCAGTATCACTAAGAAGTAAGGAGTAATGAATAAACTTTATTATGAACAGCCTAAAACCAAAGAGATTGAGACTGTTCAAAGAACAGGAAAAGAATAAGAAAAATTAGTCCTGCATTTCCCATTCCTCCACACTTTTACACCCCAGCCTATGCCAACTTCATGAATGAGCTGAAGAGTAACAAATTAAATTGCAGACTCTTAAAAGCTTGCTTTAAGAAATTAAAAACTGTGTCTTAATTGAAAGAAATATTCCATAACTTCACAGGCCAGAATCAAGCTAAACCACAAATACAACTACAAAAGCCGGTGGATTTCTCTTGGCTAACACAGCTGCAATTAGAAAGCAAAATTTTTTTATATATATATATATATTTTTATATATATATATATATATAAAAACATTTAAAAGCACTCCTTTAAAGTGTATTTCTATAAATGTCCTGAGGAAGATGATTTTAGCTATAGTTCTAACATTCTCTTTAAAATCAAGCAGCTATAATGCCTTAGTCTCAAGAAAGGCAAACAAAACTATATATATATAACTTTTTGTATGATTAAGTAGTTAATTTTTAAATTATTCAACAAATTATTTCTCCACCAATTTGTAAACAGAATAGTACTACAAGTCTTTCACTGCAAAGCTGTCTCTTCTTTTTCTGTATGTAAGAACACAGAGAAGAGGTTTAAAAACCAGACATATTGTCATTCAAGAAACCTAAAAAACACTAGTGAGATCTCTTACCCCTCATTAGATATAGAAATGAATCCTATGTTTTTAAAATAAAAGCAAATCTGCAGCCCTGTAGCAAACTTAAGTAATTATAAAGCCTACTAAGCCAAAGAGGTCTAAAACAAGCATCTAATGGTAAAGTACTAAATAAACCCCATGTAATAGAGAGTCATGTGACAACTGTATCAAAGTATCTCCTGATAAGTCATTTACACAAACTCTTCATGTATAAACAAGAAAATTTGTGTGCTACCACTCTGCACATTTTAAAACACATATAAAAAGGATTAATTTTTTTCAAGATAAAGTTATTTGTGGCCTGTCCTGCATTATTTGGCTCACATCTAGCTAAGTCCAAGATTTTAAATACACTTTGTCCAACACGAGGCTGGACTGTGTTAAACGCGACAGCAACAGAATTCATAAGAAAAATAGTGTTCAGGAGAAGTGACTGGAAAGCTTAGTGGGTTGGATGGGGTAAAAAAAAAAGCAACCATGTGTGTAACTTAAACATATTCTAAACACAAAATTGAGCAGCAACTAGATAGAAAACTAAGTATGAAAGTTAAAGTATTCTAGAAAAATTAAAGGAATGTTGCAAAACCGATGCTCAATAATTCTGCTGAAAGATAAGAACACACATTTTGCCTGGTCCTCTTTTACAACAACCACTAAAAAATGCTACTTACAGAAAGAAAAAAAATAATCCCTAAATGCAACTATAAACGCTGCCGTTTGTTTCAGTCAGGAGACCCCATTCTCAGAGGTGAGGGTGGCTGCAACACACCTACCTCATGTCACCAGCCTGAAGGCAGCCAGGGAGGCTGACCGGGAGGCAATGCCTTCTTTGCCGCCGCTGCCCAGGCCGCCCGATGCCGACCCTGCAGGGGAGGATGCCCACGAGCTGCCCCAGCGGCGACCCGCAGAGAGCGCCGGGCCCAGCTCCCCTCAGCTGCCCTCCGGCAGGATTAGGCCTGGCCTTTGGTGAGCCGCCCGGCTACAAGCCCGGGCCTAATGGTGGCCTCTTTGGATGCCTTCTAAGAGCGAGTTCTGTGCGCCGCAGACCTCGGCACAAGTCCTTCCACGGACCCCTAACACCGCAGCCGTGTGAGCCGCTCAAACGCTGCCAGGAGCGCGGGCAGCAGCCCGTCAGCCGCCACACGCAGCCGGCGGCACGTCCGCGCGCAGTGCCCGCCAAATACTACCCGGGCACGCGGCTGCGCCTCCTGCCCACAGGGGCCGCCGGGCCGGGCAGGGCCGAGCCGAGCCGAACCGAGGATGAGCGCGGCCGCAAGGTTACCTCCCACGGGCTTGCTGACGGCGCCGTTGGGCCTCCCGCGGGTGCCCATGGGGCTGCCGTTCTGCTCCAGCCTGGCCACCTTGCCGGGAGGAGGGCCTTTGACATCGGGGCTGCCGCTGCCTCTGTCGGGGCTGTCCCGCAGGCAGGGGCTCTCACTCCTCCGCTCCATGCTCGGAGACGCGGCTCCCGCTGGCAGGTCGCAGTAGAAGGAGCACGGACCTAGGGCGAGAGAAACATGGGGCGCTTCAGTGGCCGCCAGCCCTCGCCGCCGCCCGGCACTGGGCCCCGCTCGCCCGCCCGGGCCCCCGCAGCGCGTCCCCGGGGCAGTTCAGCCCAGCGATGACCGGGCGCCACGCCGCCCCGCTGCCGGAGCCAGCCCTGCTGAAAGCGAGAGATTTGGGCCGGACGGGCCCGGCGTGGCAGCCCTATCCGTCCGGCTCGCGGGCCCACCGTGGCAGGGACGCGGATCCCGCCGCCTGGCCCCAACCTGCCGCGGGCGGGGGCAGGCAGCAGTGAGACCCAGTCCACATCGCGCCGGGCAGCCAGCCCACCCGCCCGCCGCAACCAGGTGCTGCGCCCCAGGTCCAGCCTCAGCCCCGGCCCGCCCCCGGAGGCCGCGGGGAAGAGGCTGCCAGTCCGGGCAGCCCCACTGGCACGGCCCCCTCGCGCCGGCCAGCTGTGCAGCCACGGAGCAGCCGGCTGCTGGCGGGGAAGCCTCTAATGAGCGGCTACCGGGAGCTGCTGCTGTACTTACTGCTTATAGTCTGTCTGTAAGTTGGCTGAGTTGGGCTCTGTCCATGGATCAAAAGTAAAGAATCCAGGGTGGAAAGTTTTCTTGTTTCCTCCTCTCAAGCCGCTTTCTTCCCTTCTGCTCCGTCTCCCCACTCCCAGCCTCCTCCTGCCCCTCCTCCGGGGGTGCCGAGGCAGCGGGGCCGGGGCGGCTGCCCGCGCAGCGCGGGGCGGCAGGGGCCAGAGCCTCTTCCCGGAGGGTCCCGGGTGGCGAGCGGAGCGGGGAGGTCGGGGCGAGGGGGCGGGGAGCCGCGGGGCCGCCGGCTACGGTACGGAGGAGAGGGGAGAGAGCGCCGACTTCTCACACCTTCCTCGGAGAAAATCAATACTGGGGGAGACGGGGGAGAGGAGAAGAGGAGAGAGCGCCGCTCTCCCGGGCTCAGCGGCGGGTGCCTGGAGGCACGGGGAACGGCGGCGGCCCCCGGTGTGTCACTTTCAATCGCTCCCTCCTCTGCCAGCAACAGCAGCAGCAGGAGGGACTCGCCACAGAGAGAGGAGAAACGGTTATTAATTGCGTTGAGTCATCGAGGCAGAGTGAGTCCTTTTTGGGGTTGTCCTTGGTTTCGGGTTTGGTGTGTGTGCGCGCCTGTGCGTGTGTCTGCCTGTCTGTCTGCGCGGCGTTCCCGTCCCAGGGCTGTGCATCCCAAACATCGCCACCCCTCCTCTCCTCCGACACCCCTCCCCCTCCCCGCCCCCCCGCAAAAATCAAGTCTCGGTGCTATCTCGGGATCGGGCGCAGACGGGCGCGCAGCAGCCCACCTCCTCCCAGCCCGGCCCGCCCCGCGCAGCCCCGGCCCGTGCGGCCCCGCTGCGCGAAGGGGTGGGAGGCAGAGACCCACCTGGCAGGAAATGAAGCAGTGATAGATAAATAATACAACTCGCACACGCGAAGCAAGCGCGGTGCCGCAAGGGAGGAGGGTGGGCTTGGATGGGGAAGGGGAAGCACGGCAGGACGAGGTGGTGGTGACAGGAGGAACACGGGGCAGAAGGGCGCAAGGAAACGGGCAGTAGGGCTGGAGGAGGGACGAGGGGAAAGGAGAGGAGGAGCCGGGAGACAGATGGGGAAGGGGAGGTGGGGGAAGCCGGAATTGGGGAGACCGGACCGACCAGGAAGGAGCAAAGCTGCCACCGGCATCCAGTCCAGGCTGCCAGGTCGGTCCGACGCAGTCGGTGCGGCCTCGCCGCCTCCTGTCACCCGGACTTCTCCCAGGGAGCCGAGCGACGGCGGGGACCCTCGCGCCACCTCACCCCGCCGGGGCGAGGCGGCAGTAACTTTTCATGGTGCGGCGGAGGCTGCCTCCCCAAGGGCCGGTCGCGCTTCCTCCGGGGCTCCGAGAGCGGGCGGGAGGCCCGGCTCGGCCCCAGGTAGGGCGCCGCCGCCGCCCTCTGTGCGCCCGGCTCCAGGCAGTTACCGGGCTGGCCTTGAATAATTGATAGAGGGGGCAGGGAGAAGGTGAGAAGCAGGCGGAGAAGAGCTGCTGCTGCCGCTAAATTATTTAATAGCGGAGCCTCGCGTAGGGCATGACAGCGCCAAGTGCAGCCAGCGGGAAAGGGAAAGCTCCGGCGGACAAGTTGCAGCGGGCGGGATCGGGCCCCCTCGCCGGTCCCGGAGAGGGCACAGCATTCGCCCAGCAGACAGTCATCTCTCCCTCGGGTGCAAGGTGCACTGGCATGCTCCCCGGGGCCGGTGGCGGAGCGGTCGCTTCCCCCGGCGGGCTTTGCCCGGCGGCGCGCCCCGAGGGCTCGCAGCGCCCCCTGCCCGGCCCGAGGGGCGCCGGGGAATGGGCCGCCAGCCCCGCGCCGCCGAGCCCTCCCCGCCCGCCCGGCGGGGGAACGGGCCCCGCGTTAAGGTGGACCGAGGAAATCCCCTCCCGTGCTGGGGGCAGACAGAGAACGGGGCGGCGAGGGAAAGGGGGAATTGCGGCGGGCACAGAAGGTGAGTCCCCCGCCTTCCCCCGCCGCCTGTCTGCCGCTGGCTCCCTGTAGGACACCCCCCTCCCACCGTGCCCCCTTAAGAGCTTTGCTCTTCACGGTGGCGCCGAAGGGTCAAAAAAAAGAGGGGGCTACGGGAGTCGGAAGGTGAGGGGAGAGCTCCCCCTCCCCAGACACAGCGGGAGCATCACCGCCACCGGACAGCCCTGGCAGCAGGTTTCCGTCTGTCCTGTAAACGCCCGGGGAGGGTGGGCAGCAGCGGTATGCCCGAGTGTGCATGCAACCAGTACGGTGCGGCGAGTCCCGCCAGTGCTGCCCCGGCATTTTTGGAGGTATTTGTAGGAGGAGAAGGGCAGGTCCCCCGCAGGAGGTCGGCCGCTGCTGGCCCCGTTACCCCCTTTCTTTCCCCCGAGCGCCACTGACAGCCCGCCCGCCCCCGGTGGGCTCCGGGCCGCCTCTGGAAGCGGTGCCGGTAGAAGCAGCGGATCCCCGGGCAGGGTAAGAGAAATAATCGTTTCGCTCCGATCCGCACCCGATCCCCGACCAGATCTCGAAAAGCAGCGCTAAGTGTGGGTCGCCCCGCCTCGGCAGCTGGACTTGTGTCTCTCCCCTCCTCGGAAGGGGCTGGAGGACCCGCCGCCTAAGTCTGGACTCGGTGCCAGCCTTGCCCCGGGACAGCAAGCCGTGCACGGGGGTGGGAGCCGGGTACCATGGCGGCTGAAGTTTGGAGCAGCCAGAAAAGATATGGGGGGGCAGCGGAAGGCCGGGGGCCGCCGCCAGGGTCGGGGCTCCGGGACCTACCAGAAGAAAGAGCGCCGGTGCCCTGGAACGCGCAGGCTGCGGAGGAGGCGAGAGTGCAGAGGCTGCCGTCCATACCAGAAAGGAGCCTCAAAGTTTGGAGAACTCTCGTTTTTCTTTTTTAAATAACCCGATCTAACTTTTCTCTCCTTTTCCCCCTCCTAAATCTGATAAAAGTTCAGCAGCAGCTCTTACATGGAAGTTAACGTTTTCCACCAGTTATCGAATAATTGAAAAACGTTTTGTTCTTACCTTTGATGTTGAACTACGAATTCCCGCAGATCAATGGCCAGAAAGTTAGAAGAACTGGTGATTTAGGACTTCAGTACTTCTAGAAAAAAAAAAAAAAAAAAAAGGCAATGGTTTAGCCAGGATGTTCCCTGTCTGATTCGTTACTATTATTATATCTGATGATGTGGATGGATGCAGAGATTCAATCCAAGCCCATTAATGAGCTATTTTATAAACAGCACTGTCTGAAGATCTTAATTTACATTTTGTCAGTGATCCTTTCCTTAACAGCAGAGACGTGTGGTGACAGCACGATTACAGGACTTTAATAAAGCTCCTATAAGAGTACGACTAGCTTGTTAATCGATTAATATTTTATTAAGTGTAAATATTTTATAAAGTTTTTAGGAAAACTATCGATTATAAATTATTAAACTTCTCAAGAAGGGCGTTTGAATAATGCATACAATTAAATATTTTTAAATACATATGTAGCAATTACTTTATTTGCAATGAATCCCCTGCACCTTTCTCTGGTGTTCGTTTTTTTTCCCCACTGGCAGCTAGTTTCTCATTTGTGTGTTCCCTAGAATATCGGGATCGACAAAGACGTGTTTATTCCTGTGTTTATAAACCGAATGCATATACACAGTACTCTTAACTTAGAAATCGGGATTTGTAGTAATTTGAAAATTTCGACGCGGAAGCAAAGGGAAGTTAAGCTGAAGGGAAATCGAACTGAGCGCGTATAAATTCTGCTGGTTGATAACCTCTGTTTTGTAAACATCATTTAATTTAGACGGATTTAGACATGATGCTCATTTTTCTTTTACATTTTTTTTTCCAATAAAAGCCTTTTCTTTCTGTTTCAAATTAGAAATGCTTTTTTTTTTTTTCCCCTGTGCATGATTTTCACATATTGTCCTTATTTCCACTGGAAAAAAGGGGCTATTTTTTCCCATCGCTTTTCCCAATCTTGCTCAAAAAGAACTGGATTTTTAAAATTATCTTAATCAATAACCTCTTTTTCTTTTTCTAACACGAACTTCCAGTACGAGAATTTTCTGCTCTCGCACTCTGGTGAGAGCAGGGGTGGGCGCGCTCCGACTCCCCAGCGCGCCCCGTTACTGAAGTTTATGGACGCCTCAAGTGGTTGATTGCCAAAAAGAAATTTGAACAAAACAAACGAACAAAAACACCTCCTTGGAAAGGTTTGGTTTTCATTAACCACCGCTGTTAAAGCCAAAACGCATGGCAGCGATCGCAGCTCCGTGCCTGCAGCAGCCTTCAGAGACGTGCGGCTGCAGCCAGAGCTGCCGCGGGTTCCCGCGCCCTCGCCGCCCGCGATGCCGCGCGGTGCTGCCCGCCGGGACGGGGACGGGGCGGCCCTCGCCCCGCGACGCTGTTGCCGAAAACCGGCCGCAGTGCCTGAGGCGATCCGCCTGGCTGCCATACGCTCCTCTCGCCTCTTCCTTTCTCCCCTTCCGCCGAGTCCGTCCCAAAGGCCGCGGCGTCAGCGGGACGATCGATTCACCGCGGGGCTCGGCCGAGCCGGGCCCCCCCACGACATGGCGGAGCGCTGCGGCCTGAGCTGAGGCGGGGGTTCCGGCCGCCGCACACCTGGGTCCCGAGGAGAGCCAGCCCGCCGCCCGCGGGCACCACCGCGAAGCGCAGAAGTCCAGGCTGCCAGAACGGAACAGCGGGTGGCGGGATGGGAGCGGGGTGGCCCTGCGGCCCCGGCAAGAACAGCGCCGAGGCCCCGCAGAGGCGTCAGCCGCAGCAGGCACCGCCAGGGCAGGCGGGCTCGGGAAAAGGAAGGCGTCTCCCCCAAGGCGAGGGCCCCTGCCTTCCCACTCCCGCTCTTCCCAGGCTCGCTTGCCAGCGGCCCGCAAGCCGGCGGGACCCGATCCCGCGGCCGCTCCTCCGAGCAGGGACCGGACCACCGGCCCGACCTGTCCCGGCATCTTTCCCTTCGCACAGCGCCATCACGCGGGCAACGGCGCAGCACGAGGCGGCCGCGGCTCGCACCGCTGCCCCAGCGGCTCGGTGCGGCCGGGCAGGACGAGCAGCACCTGCCACCAGGGCCGGCCGAGCCCCTCCTGAGCGGCACAGGCAGCAGGCAGTGCCTTCACCCCGGCAGCGCCACTCTACCCCGCCGCCTCGGCATGCCGTCGAGGCTTCCGCAGCGCCGCGGTCCTCGCGATCCGGCCCGGTCAGGGCAGCCACGGGAAAACCCGCGGCGAGCAGAGTGTGGAGACTGACCTCCTGCCCGGCTACACTTTTTTCGCGCCCCCACCCCCCGAGCGGGACAGGCGCTGCGCAGCGGGGAGGCTGGCCTCTCCCAGCTCCTCCGTCAAGCTCCCGCCGTCTAATCCCGCTGCTGGAGGAGCCGCTCCGCACTACCGCTATCCCTCGCTCGGTGCGAGGCTTTGGACGTGAAGCTAAAAAGAAACGAAACGAAAATGTCCCCAGTTCCAACGGGGGGGTAGAGTGGGGTCTTGTCGAGCCTAGCCCTGCTCGGCGGACTTCGAGGGGGAGAGCTCTCGCTCCAGCCAACAGTGCCGGCGAGAACAAGAGTTGGGCCACTGCCGTTTCCCAGCCGCACGCCGATGCTTTCCCACTGGCATCCTAAGCCTAAGCGGGCGGCTGCTTGGATGGTGAGTGCGGTGGCCGCCGGGGCGCCCGGCGAGTTCCCCGGCTCCGCCGTACAACGCCTCGACCCTGCGGGGGCCGACGGAGGCGGCTCTGCCTCCCCTGCGCACCGCTTGCCGCCTCCAGCCCCTTCAAGGTCCATGCGGCTCATTCTTACTGTGCCAATTGTAAAAGAAAAAATCAGAACCAAGATCATCTTTACGGCGTCCGAGCTCCGACTAAACAGTTTCGGGACGGCTGTATCTCTGCAGATCCTACCCTTGCCTTCATCCTTCCCCTCAGATTTTATTGTAAGTCTTTTACCGCTAACGTTAGGTATATGGAGAAGCAGCTGCGGAGCATAGAGAGGAAATCTCTACAGCCAGCCGTACACAGGGGAGGGAAGGACTCGATCGGAGCTGTTATTACAGCGTATTTCGGTGCTCAGAAGGTAGCACAGACCCGGCCGAGGCGGACGCAAGGAACAGGGCTCGCCGCCGAGACGGCTGGTGCTGGGCTGAGCCGGTCGTTGCCATGGTCCTGCCAAGGCTCCCCTCCCGCCCTCCTGCTCCCCACTGCGATCTGCAGCTTCCCCTTGTTCCTCACATTCGTCTCCAGTTCTTGGTTGTCCCTCTGGCCGCGGGTTTGCGTTTTCCCGCAGCCACACTCTGCAGTGTGAGCCGCAAGGGATTTCTTCCGTGAGATTTCACGCTCATCGACCCACCTCACCGCAACAGACTTGCGAGACTCTTCAGTTTTTTACGGCTTCTCTAAATAGATCTATTTAGATTTGGAAACTGTCAAGAGCAGAGAGCACAGACCGAAACGCCTGTGCCCTGCGGCTTTTCTTCAAATTAGCAGCTCGTAGGTGGAAATAAAGGAAGAGTTTCGCCACTTTCGTTGCCATTAAGGAAAATTCCCTAGATCCCACAAAGAAGTTACTAACAAGTTCTGAAATGAGCCCCGCCACCCGAGCACCAGCTGCGACTACTCCTTCACAGCAGCCCAAGAGCACTCTAATGCCGCTTGACCCGGGCCGGGCGGCGCCACCGCTCTATGCAGCCAAGGTGGCCGCGTTGAACGGGGGAAACGAGCGTCCTGCCTGTCGCGCCCGGCCCGAGTTGGGGCACGAACGAATGAAAGAGGGGGCTGCAGCGGCTACCCGCCAGACTTGGCCCAGGGGCTAGCCTCTTCACCCCAAAGTTGTTTACAGGGAGCGGGGTGCCGAGGGAGCCCGCTTTTCTCTCCAGCCGCACTCTCGCTCGGGGTGGAGGCGAGAGACGGCGGTGCTTAGCAGGACATACAGAGCGTGCAGGGCTGAGGACTCATACCCCGAGGCAGGAATCGTTTTAATTACAACGATTTACGTGAATTAGCAAGATACCAGCATCTCTCCCCCACCCAGCTCCGACCTGGAAACACAGTATCACCCGCCCACGTCGGCCACCACCGCCTCCCAAACTCTGTCCAAATTCCTGTGGCCGGGGGAGACCAGATGGGAGCAGAGACCACAGCAGAGTCGGGAGGACAGAGCCGCTTCCAAGCGCCCTCCCCAGGAGCTTCCTCGGGAATAGCGCGCAGCTCCGCCGTCACCACCGCGCTCATTCCCCAGGACGGCGCACTACATTAACGCCTGACTTCTGTGCAGAGTGCCATTTTCCTCCTAAATCCAAACTTTAACAGACAGCCCAATCTTTGTAAGCAAACCGCTTGTGTGAATTAAACCACCAACAAATGCACACGGAGAACCCTCGGCTCTGCGGCACAAGGCAGCAGCTCCCGCCAGCTATTTCCACGCGAAATGGTGCTCAGGGAGCAGGAGTCATGGTGGGACTGCACAGGTCCCACTGCCAGCCTCAAACTCCCATCCTCGTTCCCCGCCGCTCTGTTGAAGCTAAGGGCAGGTCAGCCCCTTAGCAGTAGAGCTGAGCCCAGCCGGCATCTGGGCTGCCTGGGATGGAGGGTTCACGCTGGGGATTTACAGTTTTCCATGCAAATAACTGAACGCTGCGGATCTGCCCAGAGAAAAAGGGCAGACAGTGCAGGGGATTTCGAGTGAAGATAAACTACGGCATTTTTATTGAACTGCAAAGGCTGAAAATGCCGTTGAACAAACCGAGGAAAAGTACCTTAATACACAAGAGCAAAAATGTCCCACAGTCCGTCTCTAGCAAACGGCAGCCAGCTCAGAACCTCCCCGGACCGCCACGAACTGAGCTTGTCCCTGTCCCTGGCGAAATCACCGCAGTTGGAAAGATGCAACAGGCTGGCGGGGTAAAGCTCAGCTTTTTTAGGCTTTCGCAACCCCTGTACTGTTACCAAGGGGGCTCAGCAGAGCTACAGAGGGAGGACACATGGGGCACCGGGGCAGGAAAAAGCCAAAACCTGTCGCCTTTCCTCCTGCAAACAATCCTATTGTTTTTTCCCGTGGCCTCAAGACTTAGACCGTCTATATGCGCAAACACAAATATCTTTCGGGGCCAGAGTTGGTACGTGGCCCGCAAAGGGAACCCTGGGGTCTGACGTTGCTCGCCGGCTTTCTGCAGGTTCAACGGTGGCCGAAAGGTGGCCCGCCGCCCGGGGCAGCCCCGGTTACCCCGCAGAGATGGCTACCTGCAACCTGGACGTGGCTTCCCGGCGCCGCGGAACGAGGCAGATACCCGGCAGATGCCGGGGCGGCTGGGGGCCTGGGGATACTGCCCGGAGCCTGACTGCCTTCTGCTCGCTGGGCTCCACAGAGCTGGCCTCCCTCTGTTTCCACAGCCTCCGACGGCGCCGTTTCCGTGCCCCCTCCCATTCCCAGGCAGCAGGCAGGGCGAGGAGCAGACCAGCAGCATGTGCCCGATCGCCTGCGGAGGCTGCCACTTCCCAGCTTCGCAGTGCAGCCGCAGCCGGCGGAGCCGTCCTGTCTCCGGTGGCAGCGCGGCCGCCGTGCCCAGCCGTAGCAGTGCCCACGACGCCACGCACCGCTGTCACACAGCGAGCGTGATGCCGCCTAAAGCTTCGTCTTCCACCAGCCCCAGCGTTTCTCCCGGCCTGCGGCGCCGGCATTCCCCCGGCGTACCCCGCTTCCCTCTGAGAGGGGCCGCCGACCTGAGAGCTGCACTCCCGTGACAAATTTCAGATTTATAAAGGGACGGACGGGTTAGTGGTATCCGCCGTTTGAAATCCCGTTACAAAACCAGACCAGACGCAGTTGCTCGTCTCCTCCACGCCACAAAATCACCCCAACTAAGTCAGCATCTAACAAGCGAGTTTGTCGGCAGCGGGGACGGCAGCTCCCGCTCACTCCGCTCCGAGAACGGCTTCACTTCTGCCCCGGGAAGTGCCTTTCGGCCACACCGCCCCTGCTGTGGGACACGATTATTTCCCCCTGGCCAGCGATGTGCTGGGAGCCGGAGACACCCCCGACCGCCTGCCGAACGGGCGCCGCTGCCCCTCGCAGGGGTCCCACGCCGCCGCAGCCTCCCACCTTCCGAAAGACGAAATGCTCCAAGATCTCTGCGCTTTGTCAACACGCCGGAGTATTTGACAGCCACAATTACCTGTAAATATTCCGACTGTTTTGTATAGGAGACGCTTTTTTAGCCTTAAGCCTGGCAACTCTGACTCGAGAGGAACTGTAACATTACCGCAACTTAATCGCGCCAGACTGTAAACATCAGCGATCCGCGCTCGGACCTGAGCGGCAATCCTCCCCGGCACCGCAGAGCCCAGGAGGGGGAAGGACAGCTACCGCTTCCTTCTTTCCGCACCCTGAAATGCAACAGCTAAGCACTCGATTAAAAGTGCTAACATTAAGGCAAGATTTCAAATTACTGACAGAAAAAGAGGTGTTCACTATTAAATCATCCTTTCGGACAGAACAAGTATGTTCACACACAGGCAGATAAGGTGCCAGATTTTCTAACACACTTGCAACCACAGTTTAAGAATTAAAAAAAAAAAATAAAAAAAATTATTATGAGATCTGAGTGGGTCACTACTACCTTAACTCCGAGATTTCATAACCGGTCTTCTCAGTTTTTACTTCAACCTCTCTCTTCCTTACCCATCGCATCATAAAAATTAGCGGTGTGGAATTACCTATCTGCTTCTTTGTGCCTCCTTCAAGTAAAGAAGGTAAAAGTCACTTCACCTATTAGCTTGTATAAGTAATAAGAAAATGGTAATCTGGTGCTACCACATTTTGAAGTTTGTGTCACATGCTTTAGCATAAATAAGGATGTTATAACCCTAGCGATTAGTGGATCGACTCATCATCTGTGCAACAACTTGTGGTGCCTTCGGTCCTTAGTAGGTATCTTCTCTGTCCCTGACAATAGTGCTGTACATCCTGCCTCACTACGATGGTCTTAAACAACAGCAGGACTTCTGCTTCTAAGGCCACTCTCTGTGCGTTTACGGAGGGGAAAGCGGTTTGTCAGCGCCTTGATTCCGTATCACCCTATTTTGAACCAGATCCGGTGGGATTTCTTGGGTTGCATCATCTCCCCTCCGCAGCGAGGACAAGGCAGAGATGCAGCAGCTCCCGCGCTTGTTCTGACTCAGAGAAGGTCGTGGTGTGCGGCTTCGTTCTCCCCTCACAAAACAGGGAAGAATTTGGCCAACTTTCACAAGAGTTTCACAGCCCTGGACTTTTCCTAAGCCACTTGCAAGAAGAGAAGGGCTGCTCAAGAGCACGGCCACCCTGGTGGCCAGCTCCGGAGGCTTTTCACAGAACGGTCTCAATTCGACCGAGGTGGGGTGAAAGAAGCGCACGCCTCGGACGGGTGAGCTCATAGCATCCCGCGCCCCGGCGGCTCCAGCCTCCACCCCTCTGCTTGCTCCTCTCCCGGGCCCCGAGGGAGCTTCGGCACCCGCTCGGGCCAGTCCGAAGGCAAGCCGGCTCCTTGCCAGCCTGGGAACGAGACGGGCAGCGGCACCTCCCCTGGTAGGCACTGTCACTTATACCACTGGGAGCCCACAGCCCTGCTGGCATGCTGCACTGAGTAGGAAGGGGACACGGAGCTTTGCCAGGCATAGGATTGGCAGAGAAGACCCCACACTGTGAGAGTCGGGCTCCGGCTCCTACAGGATGGGACGGACCCGAGGGAGCCAGGCAAGGGCAGGGCGACAGGTGTAGCGGGGCAAGGCGTGCCCCGAGGTCAGCACAGGAGACAGGACATGGGGTTGCAGCCGTCCCCTCGGTGTCGGCAGCGACTCTCCGCTCCGTTCGCCCTTTGAGGAACCTCTCGGGCAAGACGGGAGAGGTGGATATGGGCCAAGCGTGCGGGCCGGGTCACGGGCAGCAGAAGCCCCTTCCCGGCCTGCCGAGCACCGGCAGTCCCCTCTGTCTCTTCCCTTGGGCATTACCAAGGCCAGCGAGCCCTCCTGCCAGGCTGCGGGAGAGTGGGCAGCCTCTGCAGATGGGCAAACCCCCGAGCCGCCTGTACCTGGCAGAGGTCACCGGGCTGGAGGGCTGAGCCCTCTCCCCGGCCCTCTGCAGGCGGGGATTACGAAGCTGAAGTACCATTAGGCCGGCGGCCCCACCCTGCCAAGTGCTCAAGGCACGGGGTTTTCCCCACTCCCTTTCTCGGGTAGGTGCTGCCTGGTCTCCTCTCCTCGTGTCCACGAAACGATGCTGCTACTGTCAAAGTGTGTCAACTCGCCCTGCAAAGGCCGGTCCTTGCAATAGAATGGAAGTTTGCAAGCAGCACTGCTAACCCAGTCCTTTCGTTTGCTCTTGGCCACCTCCCCCTATTCAGGGTCCCTCTGACAGGTCATGGTGGCTTCTGCAAGACTACAAATAGAGGAGATTGTCCCAGGTTTTCACTGCCAGGGCGTTCCTCCGATTTACATGCTGCAGAAAGGCTGTAGGATGCTGGGGGCCTCACAGCCTGTCAGCAGCTATGCGCCTGCCCGAGAGCTGGCACCGTGGCAGGCGTGCCTCCATCCTCACTGCCCCTTGCCTGACAACTAGGAGCCTCGAGGGGTCAGCGGCCACCGGAGCGCACAGCCGCGGGCCCCGCTGCGGGGAAGGAGCTCCGTCCCGGTGCGGAGTGCAAAGCGGCAGTCCGCGCCGGCAGCTCCGGGGCGGCGACGGGAGCCCTCCCCTCTCGCAGGTTTCCCAAGGCGCGCCGAGGCACATCTGCCTCTGGGGAGTCCAGAGACAAATATGTGCAGACTAGCCGCAAGCGTACGAACAAAACCAGTCCTTCAGCTCCCGCGTGCAGCCGGGGCGGCAGAAGCCCGGCTCGCTGCCTGCTCCCTTGCGGCCCCACAGGGCTTGGGGAGCCCCGGCCGGGCCGGGCCCGGCCGCCCCTCGCCGACCCCTCCAGGTCCCGGCCCCATTAACGCCGGGAGAAGCCGACAATCAGGCGGG
Source organism: Apus apus (assembly GCF_020740795.1). Lineage (NCBI taxonomy): Eukaryota > Metazoa > Chordata > Aves > Apodiformes > Apodidae > Apus > Apus apus. Next base: position 28,788,816 of record NC_067287.1, on the reverse strand, counting down.
GGAAGGGGGTGCTGACAAGAGAGAGAACCAAATAAATCACTTTCTCAGTTTCCACCTTGATTATATAGTCCTTCTTTTATGGGCCTGCCCGGCAGCCTGTGCTCACAGATATACGCACTTTTCAAAGCTTCAACAGTAACATCCCAAAGAAGTCCAGGCGCACGCCCTCTCCCGCAACGCAAACTGGGGCGCCCCGGCTGCCCGCGCCCGCCCCCGCACCGCCCCTCTGCCACCCAACAGGCCTCGGGTGGATGAGCCTCGTATGTCGTTCTGCTTGGAAAAAAGAACAGAGCAGAGGAAGTCTGAGGTCTATTTATATTCATGTATTTTCGATTAAGACAATTAAGAAATCCGCACAATGCAGCAGCCCCTCCCTCTTAACAGTTTCCTTATTTCTGCCAAGACAACTTGCTCACTGCAGTTAGAACAAGCTTCTTGATCCCTTCACAAAAATTAGAAACAACAGCTAATAAAGACGCAAAATAGGAGGTAGGGAAACTGGACAGGGAAAGTAACAGTGCAATTGCCAGGCTGGATTTCTTTCATATATTCATGACTGCTGGATAATGCACAACTCATGTCCCCTAGTTCTTAAAGATTAAGCCTAGGCTGCAACTGTCCATCTGTGCAGCCATGTATACTGGGATAACGCCCTCAATTGGCAGTGACTTTTCCCTTGGAAACGGCAGCAAGGGCCACTGTTAACTCACAGGTCATCTCTCTGACCCCCAGTTCTGTACAATCAAGGGTTTACCAGGAAGATGGTGGCAGGTCTGAGGAGATCTGGGCTACATGCCTTCTCAGAGTTCTCCTTGGAACACGGTTCCTACATTTTTTCAGTCTCCAAGTATAAAAAGGGTAGAATATACAATGGCATATATTTTTAATCTTTTTGGTGATTCACATTGTAACCTAGGAAAACTATGGTAGTGCCCATAAATTAACATGTTTCCATTCAATATAGTTTCTACGAATGTCTGCAAACAGCGTCAGTGACCCCATTTGTTCCCCCCCCCCCCCCCAGTTTCCTATAGATCAAATCACACATTCACAACTCACTCAAAAACTTGTAGCTGATGGTTAAAGCAAGCCATGGCTTAAATGCTAATAAAGGAGACATGAAAAACTGCGACAGAGGTGAGAGAGATCATGAAGTTTCTGTCAGTAATTAGCCTTCAGGAGATGAGTGAGAAGGGCAGTCCTATCAGTACTCCCCTGGTGTGACCTGCCTTAAGAAAAGCTGCAAGACAAACCATCTTACTAGACGAGAGAATCGAAAAGGATGAAAGCCTATATAAACACTCCACCTGCAGCAAAGAAACTCCTTGTCTTGGCTCATAGTCAGCTATCAGAAAATAAGCCACAAGAAACCACAAGTAATTCCTGGCATTTGTGGAACTTCAGTGTTCAACATGCAAAACAGAGAAGGTGATTATAAGAGATATGGGGGGTTACCTGTATTCAGGACCTTATCTCAATGCTACTGACTTACGTCCTCCATAACTAAATTCCCAACACAATTTTAACTGCAAAAAGAGGTGGGTTTTTTTCATTTTTGGCCTTAAGCAACAGCTAATAAAGACAGTATTGGGCATTTTGCTCCCTTCCTTTCAGTAGCTCCGGTTCAGCAGGACTTGAAGTGACCACAGTGAATGATTTGTCTTTGGGTCAAGGTCATGATCCCATGTCAGCCTGAACACAGCTCTGCTTTTGAAGCCAACAAGTCTTGCACAGGGATCATGCCGCTAGTTTGTAATGCAATCTGGAATGTTTTAGAATGAGAAAACATTATAAGATCTGAAGTCATTGTCCTGATACAGCTTCTTTTGTAAATGGTAAAAAAATATTGTTACCATGGCATACAGTTCTCTCTGTATTCTCATGAGATCTGTGCTCTAGAAATAGTGCCCAGCATTTCCTAAAAGTTCTTGGGTAATGACTGTTTTTATGCAGCTTCTATTGTGCTCACTATTGCTCCTAAAAGAGTGGAGTTGTTCGAAGATGCATTTGGTTTTCCTTACTGCTTTGTAAAAGGTTTTGGAGTTTTTTGTGTTTGGTTTTGTTGTTTGAGTTTTTTTTAATAAGCAATTAAAAATAGCTTGTCCTCTAAAAATGTGTCTTTTCAAAGCACTAGAAAGAGTACAAGCAGGGGAAACAGCCTTTGAAAGAAAAATTACTTTGGACAAGTTTTGAATTTCAAACATAGTCTTTGTTTAGATTTGACTGACAAAACGCTTCTCAAATATTCTTTGAAAGGTGATTACATTAGGCAGGGGGTATTTTAGCAATTTCACATCTCACAGCACTATTGTATACAGGGATCTGTTCACCCACTTCCCTCACTACAGTCACAGCTCCTTGAGCCTCTATTCAGCTATTTTTCATCACTTCTAAAGTCATGCAAACTTTTTCTTTTCTTGCAAATTCAAGTCAACCTCTTCCACACCACCAAGTCTTTTCTAGGACTCATAGTGGGCTGCAGAATCCTTTTTAATCTGTTAGTGATGTTGTATTTAGAGGTTTGTTATAATACCTTGCTTAGAGCTGGGCAGAAAATGTTCTCCTGATTTAACAAAGTTTTCAGGATAACAAAAACCAATTGCCATTTCAAATTGCAACAGAAGGTTGAAATTTTGAACATTTCATACTTTTAGGGGAAAAAACCCTAACTTGCACTGCAAGTCCTTTCCAAATCACGTATCCTTCCTTCTCCATTCTATTTTTTTGTCACTTAGGAAAAAACCATGGAGCGCCTCCTGCGAAGGCACTGCATGGCCACGATAAATTCTTATCAGCTCGGGTGTTGAGGCCCATTCAAGTTCTGGAGTGCCAGGAAAGCTCTCACTCTTTTTACTTTCTGCATAGTCTCACACCATCATATTTTGATGTTCTTGCTACACTTGTGCGTCTCATACCTGCAACCAAACCTACACTTGTTGACATATTTCAAAGTTGAAAAATAATATTTAAGTTTTTAATATACATTTATCAAGGGAAATTCTATACTAACTTGGGATCTATCAATACTAGCAAGCACCTCAGAGTTTTAGGAACATTCCTGGGCCCCAAAACACAGTGGCCTGTGCCACCGGTGATTGAGACCAATTCTTGGCAACCAGCACTATATGAAACAACACTTGGGCATATCTCAAGAGTTAACCCAGGCCAGGCTTCAACACCAAAAGGCACTTCAGATGAGGTTACCTTGTTTTGGTGGTCATGACAGCAGAATAGTGTTGATGGAGACTGTTTTGGGCAAGGTAGCCTCAGTAACACAACCCTTCTGATAGATACACTAGTACAGACATATCTTCTGTCAGTCCTGCATAACAGAGATGGAGTAACGTGTTCTGAACATTAGCTTAGGCTTTCAGACTCCAGGCTCCTGCACAGTGCTATAAAAATGGTCAGTACAGTGCAATGCATATAAACCAGCTGAAAATGAAGGGAAATGGCCATTCAGTGTTGCTGTGATGTGTTTTTGTACAACTGTTCCAGAGCAGAGGAAATCAGAATTCTGTTCTGTGTTGTGCTATCAATATTTAATTCTTCATGTCATGACAACATCTGTTGCTTTTCAGGTACAGTAGATTGGCAATCTATGGTGTAACATTTTAGTGAAAACAAATCAACATACCTACTTTTAGTAGTTTTGTGAACACAGGTAGAGCCACAAAACTTCTCTTTGCCATCAGACAAGAAAAATGCTTCATTTGTCTTCAATTCTCAATGCTCTCACCCTTCAGATAATTGTTTGCAATCAGATGATCAAATTGTTTTAAGCAAAAAATCTGAGCCAATTTTAGAATGGATCAGTTTATTATTTCACCTGGATACCATTCTAAAAAATCTCATTAATTTCAGGGTAAACTCCTAGTCCAACTCGAATCAGAGACAAAACTTCTGTCTTCAACAGCATCAGGATTTTATCCTAAACATTAAGGCACAGTCTCCCTGGTAGTAGAAATCAGCACAGTTCAATTAAAATAAAGTGAAGAATAATACTTAGGATTTGGGCTTTGATGCTTATACTTATTTCACCAGTGAGTATAAAGAGAATCTTTTCATGAAGCTAGCTCAGTTACAAAGCCATGAGCAGAACCTAGTTAAAAAAAAAAAATTACAAGGCAAAAAACTGTAACTATTACATCAAGTATTCAGGCAGGATCCAGAATCACACTGAATATCTGCTTTTGAGCATGTACCTTTTTAGACCAACCAGAGAGAAGGAAGGCTGCTGCCTGTGCCTTAGCTTTTCCTCTTCGTTATTTTAGAAGTGACAGCAAGTCAGTGCTCATATAGAGAACAGAAAGGTGGAAAAACCTTCGGTAGAAAGAGAAACTGCACTAACTCTGACAGGACAGTAACGCACAGCAGACTGGAGACAGAAAGTTATACATGACTTAAAAACTCTGAGCAGTGATGCAAGCACAGTTTCCTGACTGCATGTCCAGTGGCCAAAAGCAAAGGTTGACATAACAGGAGAGATCAGCATGCCTCTTCAGGGCCTGACTGCAAATACTGGAGAAACTTTGCTAAGGGTCCTCATCACATTCAATGAACCTAGATTAGTAACTGGCAGCCTAACTCATTCCCCATTTTGTTTTATCTGTAATCTGGATGGATTCCAGAATTTGGTGGAAGAGGAAGGGGTTTGAAATAGAAGGTGCTAAGAGATAACTCTTAGACACTTCAAAGAATACAGATTCTCCGTGAAGAAAGAGGATTTGCTGAGAACTAGGAACAGCACGTAAGACATTTTTCCTTCCAATGTAATAAAACCAGATGATTCTGCACATGCAAGTCCGGACCTACTCCACTCCCCAGCACAAGCCACTGAAGACAGTAAGCCCACCAGCTGAAGTCTGGCCTTAAGATATTAAGAATGACCCAGATTCTGCAGTGATATGAAATGTTATATCTGCCCCACTCAACAAGAGCCAGAGTAGTCTGGGAACAGTTTTGCCGGATGTGGGTTAAAGCTTAGTAGGGCTAATGCTACATAACAAGAGAACTTATCCTCTGGGATGTAGTATTAATATTTGACAACTTCCACATCAGCACTTATTAATGTCTGGTGGAGCTCATGTCTTATTAGCTCCTGTTTTAAAGAGATAGTCTAACAGTTAGTGCTCAGCCTGGCTGCATACTTAGTTTTCCTCCAGTTCTCTGTCCACATAGAGGTCTCTTGGATGGGGTTTTCAGAAGCACAGTGTTGACACAGAAGAACTTAATTTGGCTCATCACCTGGTCTGAATCAATAATCAACTCAATGTGGGAAGGGAGGTTTTGAGACAGGGCTGAATCTTACATATCAATGGCAAAAATCCCATGTCTACAGTTGCATCAGGAGTAGGCTTCTGTGCTGTTACACAAGTAACTAAGCTAAAATGTGCTAACCCTTTGCCATTCAGTCATTTTAAGGACCAATTTATGGAAGGTCTATACACAATAGTCATAAGTGTTTCCTTTTCCACACTGACAATTGTTGTTGTAGAGAAAGTTCAACCATTGAATAAGCCTTCAGATTATTTCCTTCTCATTTATTCTGTTTTTGAAGCCTGGATTTCTGCAGCCTGTTAGAAATTCAAACAATCTTGTTGATAAAGTCAGCTAGAACTTGGAATAAGTAACACTGAAAAATAGTTTTGCCCAAGCTTTTTGTCTTCTGTTGTTCTTTGGGTTACTCCATCAGGCCTCCTTAACTCACACTAAGTCATTTCTTAGTAGTAGAAAACTACTTTTGCTGTTACTAAATCAAAGGACTTAATGAGCTGTAAGTATCACCGTATCAAGAAAACAATGCAGCCCCTTCAGCACAGACAAGATCAGTAGCTAATATCAAAGAGAAAAGTTTTTAAGCAAAATTGCCAGGCACATCTACTGCTGTGTTCCTACTTTCCTTCCTTCCAGTCACACAAAAAACCCCCAAATTAATGCAACAACAACAACAAAAAAAATCCTGACTAGATACAAGGAACCTGAGGGGAAAAAAAAAAAGGGGGGGGGGGGGGAGGAGGTAAGGGGGCTTACACACAGGAAAGAAACTCCAACTTGTATACCAATATTTACAGCAAGATGAATAATGGTCAGCTATAAATAAATTCAGAAAGCCTGAAAAACATAAGAGCCAAGCCTGGGACCCAAAACTTCAAAGGGTGGTTCTTTGATAGACATACACAGTTCTGTTACTTTGGGGCATTCAGTAGGGTAATAAACCAAGCCACTTGATTACCATGCAGACAGAGCTGCCTCACTGAGGTACCTGCTTTGCAGACATCATAAGTTTTCATTTTTGTGCCACTGGCCGAGCTACAAGTTTTGGATAAACTCATCAGCATTTGCTACTTTCTGGCTGATATTCACCTTGACTTTAGATGGATACTATTGTTTTTTGTCAAGCTATTCTCTTTGATATCCTGCTGCCTTAGGGCTTAGAGACATTCAGTTTAAACAGGTGGCTATAATTAATTATTCAAAATTATTTTTGGGAATTTGGATCTTTTTTCTACTGACAGTGCATTAGTAATAAGCATTGTGCAAAAATAACGCAACTGCATGTTTTTTGGGGTAGTTGTGATTAAAAAGACATGCTCTAGCTCATTGTAATGTTTCTGTAGGCTGGCATTCTTCACAAGAAATTTATTTATTTTAACTGCTTTGTGCTTATGTTAGTTATATATTTTAAGAACAACACCTACTAAAGCAGTTTCCTGGGAAAAATGGAAGTCTGCTTACCTCAAAAAAGTGAAACCGTAAGTGCATTTAATTTCTAATTTCATATGAACTACATTTCTTATCTCATCTCGCTTTCATTCTTAGTAGGTTTTTATCAAATACTTGATTGCTAGTGGAAAATTTCAGAATTATCAACCAAGAAAATTATTTAAAAATAGTTAGGGCCAGTCAGCAGATGAGGATACTACAAAATACTGTTCTGACAAGCAATAGTGTGAAGAAGTTGGAAGAGTACCAGGAGCTAAAGTGAACATTCAGAAGCTGTTGTTCAGCATACATAATATACCATATTTTTTAACTTGTTAAGCAGTAAGCCTAGTCCTGCATTCAGTTAAAACAATTTCTTGAAAAGAGAACATGGTGAGCTGCACTGGGATAGATAGATATATGAACTGCTGTAGATAGAAACAATGGGAAAGGTAGAGAGATCTTTGCACTACCTGCTTTTTCCCCATTTCCCCTCAGCAGATGAGGTATTTGGGGACAAATAAGACACAAATTTAGACACAAGTGTTTCTTCACAACGTTTTCCAGACAACACTTCTCATTCTGATATCGTGGGTTTTTTTCAGTTAAAACGTAACTAGATTAAAAACTAAACATTTTTAAAATTATGCCAATACCTAAAAATGAAAAAAAAACCACAAATCCAACAACAACAAAACAACCAAAACTCCAAGCAAAAACAACAACCCCAAATATGTACCCTATGATTTAAACATACATATTTGGAATACATTACGTTAACCTTCTCCAACATTTCATTCTATTTCATTAACCACCACAAAATCTGTTAGTCTGACCTGAAGTAATTATTTTCCTGGGTAGATTGTTTGTTTCCTGATTCATAACATTCAAGAAGCAGCAACTGCAAGCCAGGGCTGAGCTTAAATAGAGTCCTTGGTCCCACAGCCAAGGAGTGTGAGGGGAAGTTCCAGGTGAGGCTGATCTGGTCCATTAAGACCTCTTTGCACTCTCAGGGCCCTGATAATTATTAATCTAGCTCAAAACTGTGGCAATAAATTAAAGAGCAAAATTTAAAATGAGTTTTCAGTATCCTGGAATCAATGCATACTTTCTCACTCATGCAGTGCGTTGGACCAGGTGAGATGTGGAGTACTCATGCACATGCAACTTTTGCTAGAGTGGAAAGACATCATATGATCTATCTTCAGCTCCAATATTAATAATTTAAATAAGAAGGCATTTCTTTGTAATGTAAGCACTAGAACTTAATCCTAATAGATAACAGTTGTAAATGCTTTGGAGACTGAACCAGGCTTGGGTCAGTGGTGCCCACTATAATCCTGAAAATCTGAGGAGAAATCCTGTGTCACTGAACTCATGCCACTGCTTTCCATGGAGCCAGGATCTTGCCTTAGGCAAAAAAACCAAACAAACAAACCTGCAGAAGTTACAATATAGACTCTTCCACTCCGGTTCCCAAGAGCAAGACCTGAATAGCAGATGTATTATTATTTATTGATACGCAAACTTACACCAGTCTTATAATCTCAAATGATAGCTGAGTGCTAGTTGATAAACCATATTTGAAGAGCTTTTCCAAAGAAGGCTAAAACTAATATTTTTTTTTCCTGAGAAAAATGTGTGCTCAAAGTATAAAATCTGAATAGTGAGAACTGACCTCTTGAGATGCACTGGAGACAAAATCTTCAGTTGGCAAAATCTGGTCACTGTTACAAAGCAAACTTCACCTGAAGTTGTACAATGAGTTTGGGTTTTTTTCACCACATAAGGTGTTTTTATAGCTTTATTTAAATGGAAAACAAGTATTTCTGAAATATTATATAAAAGAGTATATTAGGAATTAGTTCTGTCACAGAAGACAGCATTGCATAACATAAGGACCATGGAATAGTTAAAAGAAAAATCAAATATATCAGCAGAAAGTGCTTTAATTTGCTGCTGAAACTGTCTGTAAAACATAATTCTACCTTCTATCCTTCTTCCTTTCTGAAAGATGGAAAATCAACTTGCACTTTTTTTTTGGCTAGCATCTGACATATTTTACCAAGAGCAGATGAGGTTTTTGTCCTCGCTGAGCACCAACCAGCCTGGGACATGTCTCCGTGTCATACAGTGTGGTCAGGACAGTCTTGTCCTGCTCCCCATGCCCGCATTTGGACTAATTTGTGTTCATCCTACAACAGCTGGTCAATTCTTAACTGTAATGCTGCATCTTGCTGCCTTGGAAAGACCATGATGAACCCTGAACAGCTGACTCTTGGGCACTTACATTTAGAGGACAACAAAAGCTAGATCTTACAAATGCCCTGAGAAAACAATGTTCCTCTGTTGCAAACAGGAACTGAGGGAACTGAGTCAACTCACAATGTTAAGTAGATGAATGTCTTTTTATCATGGCCATACACCCCCTTCAGTTCATGGACTTAAATTACATTGACAGCAAAGTCCTCTGGAGCACCAGTAGAGCAGAATTAGAAGGCTATTGAAAGGAATTTATACGGAGATAGGCACTAGTCTTTTCTCACAAGTAACTGGTGATAGAACATGAGGAAATGGCCCCAAACAGCACCAGGGGAGGTTTAGACTAGACATTAGGAAGAACTTTTTCTCTTAAAGGGTTATCAGACATTGGAACTTGCTGCCCTGGGAAGGTGGTTGAGTCACCATCCCTGGATGTGTTTAAAAGTCATTTAGATGTGGCACTTGGGAATATGGCTTAGTGCGGGACTTGGAAGGTAAGGTTAATGGTTGGGCTAGATGATCTTAAAGGTCTTTTCCAATCTAAGTAACTCTATGATTCTATAAAGGCCGCTAACTCTAGCAGTCTTTCTAGGCACATTTCTATAATGGGGATAGAGAAGACTTTCTTTGAAGAAAAGGACATCAAGATCTGAGGTACCAAACCTCTTGCTTTCAAATGTCTTGAACTGCTGCAGTTCTGTGATACACCCTGACAGCTGGCTTAGCTGGCTCGTCATACTCCTTCACAGTTGAAAAAGTAATGCCTTAAAAGAGAGAATCGAGGCCACAATTTACAAAGAACCTCTGGGTCCTTTCAATATATTGTGTACATAATTTGTACACGTGTGTTTGTGAGATGGGGGAGGCAGGCTTGGGAGAGGCATAGAACAAGTAGGAATATAATTAAAACTAAAAACTAATAAGAAGAAAGATCTATACGAAAGTAATATCAACTTGTGGTTTTCCAAGTTATTTTCAGTACTGTATAAAATCATTGAGGATGTGATTGTGGTATTCACAGTTGTGATACTAATCACTGGGCTCAGTTACTACATAAATCTGGCCTCAGGTTTAAATTGATTGAACATCTTTTCAATCAATAAAGAAACATAACCCATCCCTTTATTTCATCTAGTCTCAGAGTCAGTCGTCCCATACATTACATCTGAATTGAAGCACTGCAGTTTATCCTTTTCATTGCAGCAGTGGCTCAACACACAATCAGATAGCTCTACTGCCTTTTTCACACTGTGAGCTGAGCCCTCTGGTGCTGCTGTACCAACCAGCAAGGACTAACGCTGAATGAGAAATCCTTCTGGTAGAGCTCATAATAGCATTTTGCTCCTGGACAAAACTTGCAAAAAAGGGGGGGTGGAGGGAAACAGGGGATCAATGGGGAATATTTGCATAGCAGCAAGGACTCACAGTCTGTGGGTTTTGGGCCTTGGGACCTGAAATTTACCACATGGGCTGCTTTTTGATTTTATCATGAGACCCTGAGTTTGGGCCTAGTCCCAAAAGACTAACCAGATATGGATGATAATCCATATAGATTTGAAAAAAAGGCTTTATCAAATTAGGTGGACAGAGTATTCATTTTTAACCTTCACTCCAACTGTGGCCACACAGAATTGGCCAAAGAACTTGTTCTCTTACAAAACTAACACAAAAAACACAGAGAATCTTTTTACAAAAATACCTGATCTGAACAAAAGAAAAAAAGATACAAAAGGGAAGAAGAGAAATTGAAAAACACACACACACAAACACACAGAGGAATCCCCTTCAATCCTACAACAGAAATCACAAGCTTGAAGTTCTAATATTCAAAGAAATTACAAAGATGGAACAGGGGCAGGATTCAGTGGAAATACCACGTTCAATCAGAAAGTAGGTATGTTCTTTTCTCACTGCCAGGAGTTTTGGAAGTTTAGCGAACATTTTAAGGACATATTCCTAAAAGCAAGTAAAAAGTAAAAGGTGAATTACATATTCAGAAACATTAGTATGACGCATGTCAGGCAGGACTTACTTACATTATTAATAACTATTTTGGTTCCAAATTTTTCATCAGTTTAGAAACTGTTTTCCCCAGCCTGACTTTGACAGATAAAACTATCTATTAAGAAAAAAAAAAGAAGCCCAAATAATACCATGCACAGGTGTGTTTCAGAGATTATTTGCACTTTGCCATTTTTTTTCTTTTGTGGCTTTTACATATGTTTCAAATTCCACTGAAGGAACCTTCAATTCTGAAAAATACAACTGGGCAAAGAAGTAAGAGAAGTAGCCCCTGGGTTTCCTGAGTATTTGGGATTTCTTGGGTATCTCCCTATAGAAACGAATGGAGTACTGCATAATTCCCTTTTTTTTTTTTTTTTTTTTTTTTCAAATGGGAGCACTGCCTTTATAGCACTGATGAAGCTTGACATTTCACATCCCAGTAACAAGGATGTATTCTGGAGGAAGGTATTTTAGAGACTGCTGTTGACTCTGCCCTGGAATGTCTGTGTGTAGCAAAGCAAATGATTGCCCTGAGGGGATTTTCCCACTGCTCATAAAAAATGTCACAGCCTAGCCTTGTCCCATCTGTACTGTGCTTTCTTAGGGCAGCATCAGTGCAACCCATTTGGAGAAGCCTATGCTGTAAATACTGACCTTTCATACAGTACACAGAACAGTGCCTTTTTTTTTCCCATTTAAAATGTTAAGAAAATAATGTATTAAAATCAGAGCACAAAATGGTCCTTTACCTGTAAAAAGTAGCAGGGCCAGATCTATGAAATGGCAGATTCGGATCTTGTCTTCATTTGAAGTAAAAGGTCGAAGAAACAGAGACTCAACAGAAGTTATGTGTGTGTTTGCACATACACACATAGCCCAGACAGTTTCTACTAGAATTGCAGCTGATAACATAATACAGAACCTCAGGGGCCTGTCCTGGGACCAGCACTGTTTAATGTCTTCATCAATGACATAGTGAGATTGAGTGCACCTTCAGCAAGTTTGCAGATGACACTAAGCTAAGTGGTGCAGTTGACACACCTGTGGGATGGGATGCCATCCAGAGGGACTTGGACAATCTTTAGAAGCAGACCCCTGTGAACCTCATGAGGCTCAGCAAGGCCAAGTGCAAGGTCATGCACATGGGCTGAGTCAATCCCTGGCATCAAAAACAGCTGGGGGATAAAGGGATTAAGAACAGCCCTGTGGAGAAGGACATGGGTATATTGATGGAGGAAAAGCTGGACATGAGCCAGCGATGTGCACTCACAGCCCAGAAGGCCAACTGTAATTCTGGGCTGCATCAAAAGAATTGTGGCTAGCAGGTCATGGAGGAGATTCTGTCCCTCCACTCTGCTCTGGTGAGACTCCACCTGGAGTACTGTGTCCAGTTCTGGAGTTCTCAGCACAAGAAAGACATGGACCTGTTGAAGATGGTCCAGAGGAAGGCCACAAAAATGACCAAAGGGATGGAACATCTCTCCTGTAAAGAAAGGTTGAAACAGTTGGGGTAGTTCAGACTGGAGATGAGAAGGCTCTGGGGAGACCTAATTGCAGCCTTCCAGTACTTAAAGGGAGCTTACAAGAAAGATGGGGACAGATTTTTTAGGAGGGCCAGTTGCAGTAGGACAAGGGATAATGGTTTTAAACTAAAAGAGGGTAGATTTAGACTAAATAAAAGGAATAATTTTTTACACTGAAGGCGGTGAAACACTGGCACAGGTTGCCCAGAGGGGTGATAGACATCCCATCCCTGGAAACATTCAAGGTCAGGTTGGGCAGGGCTTTGAGCAACCTGATCTAGTTGAAGATGTCCCTGCTTATTGAAGGAGGGTTCAACTAGATGACATTTAAAGGGCCCTTTTAACCCAACCTATTCTATGATTCTATGAACACTACCCTACTGGGCCCATCTCTTATCCTTAATGGATGTAGGGAGATCTGAGGTCTTGCACAAGAATTACTTCCCGCAAGGATGGCCTAGGATGTGGCAGGGTCCAGGCATGATTTAATTCAATCATAGGTGTGCACTATAGTCCCTCTGTCACAAAACCCACTAGAACTAAAACGTATGAGCAAAACTAGTCTGGGTCTGTGATGTATCTCCACTTCCAGCGAACTCTGGAGTGCAATTTAAGGCTTCCTCTTAGAAAAGACTGTAGGATATGGATTCAGATTTAGCATGTCTGAAAATGAAAAAAGCCCCAAGGCTGTACAGCACTTCCAGAGAGACACCAGAGGACAAAATCCTCACCAGACCTACCTCTATAGACCAGGACACTTGAAATGGGATATTTGAGCTCTTGCTCTGACAACACCTTCCAAGTTGGTCTATTGGCTAAAGTGTTCCACCTACATACAACCCGCAAGGTAGCATGCAGCATGGTTCCTTCCACCACAGTGTTTCACCAGCCCTGCATGCATCCTGGCCACACTGAAAAACTCTGTAATGGCATCAACACAAGCAGTCAAACATGCTCACAGCTAGCAGAGGAACTGTCCAGTAGAGCACAATCACTAATCTAATAGTTGCAACTAAATGCTTGTTATGACTGCATGGTGGCTGCCAAGAAGCTTTGAGAATTGGCAAGAACAAGGCAACAGCCACAGATCAAAATATCTGTAAGGAAGACAGTAAGAGATTCTTTGTTTTATACGCTTGGACTTACATTCTTTCACTCCCTCCTTCCCATACAAACTAGTGCTGTCCATGAATGTCTCCACAGTCATGCCTTCAGAGATTTTCACTGCGCTTCTCCAAACACTTCATTATTGTGTCTTTTAAATATAAGACAGGTTAATGTGAACATGACATACAAAATGAGCTTGTGCTTTTGAAAAGCTGGAGATAAATCTGTACCTTTTGGCCTGATCACTCTTTCAACATGCTTATTGTTAGAAGATGAATCAGTCCAGATTTGACTTATGTCTGTGCAGATGTGAATCTCTAATATAAAACTTTTCAATTCAGAAATCAAAAACTTCAGGGAATACAGAGACACACTGTTATACACACACTAATTCTTGGGGTCCTTTTCACCTGGTCTGAAATATCTGTTTGATTCTCACTTTCTGCACAAGAGATGATACTCCCTGTAGAACAGAAAATGGTCAGAACTGGAAACTATGGATGCTGACAAGCACACTATCATTATAGGTATTTATGTGCTGAGTATCAAACTGATAATACCTTCATTTGTAACTTTTGCTCATTTGTTCACTATTGTTAAACGTGTTTAGAAACCAGAGGAGATTTGAGAGTGACAGAGGGCAACTACACACTTCCGGAGAAGAGATATTCCACCATAGGTTTAGAACATAACAACCTATTTAAAAAAAAACACAAACAACACAACAACAAAAAGCCCCCAAAAAACCAAACAAACCCCCCCACAACCGAACCCAAAAAACCCCACAAACCCATGACAGAAGGAAGGATGTAGTTTTTTCCATTCAGCTACACTGCTGTCCTCTTAGAGCAGTCTCATTAAAAAATCTACTTCTCATTTTGATTCTAACTAAACATGCAAACATTACAAAGGCTACAAAAAGTTTTTACCTTAAATACTTAATTCTGCTTAATATAGATTTTTGAAAATCTGTTGTATTTAAATTGTGGACTTGTGGTGTTGATCAATAATATTAGGATTTTTAATGAGTGATTCAGCTGTTTATTTTCGTAACATTCATCTGTACAGGAATTGGTTTAGACTAGCTGTAAAGTGGCTCTGGGTGATTTATTTGATCTAGCTTCAAAAAGCTAAATATTTTATAACACTGAAGTCAGCACTGGAAAACATGTATATCGAGGATGAGCATCAACCAAAGTGGAGAAGAAAAGGTGTGAGGTAAAACTAGCTAGCAATCCTATCCATAGCACCAGCCAAAATGACTAGTTCCAGCTTACCGAGGAAGGTGTCCGAAACAATTCCTTCAGGAATAAACATAGCATAATTTTATTCCTGGTCTTGTGCAGCGAGGTCTTCCAGTGGCAACTCACCTTTAGTTTGAATTGTGTTTCACATGCTAAGCAAGGTTTTATTCTTCAAAGGAATCCTATGATTCCATTCCACCACAAAGAGCTCGCATCAACTGGCTATTGCTTTTCTCATACAGAATTTCAAGTCATTTGTCTATTCCTCCACAAATCATGCCTGCAGCCTAGCCAAAACTCATGGGAAAAGATGTCATTCTGTCTGAAAGAGCTACCCAGAAAGGACAGAAGTTCCTGGCCAAGGGTAATTTCACTTTTTGTTTTTTGCTACCCTGATCAAAAGTTTATTGCTTGTGTCTCAGTGTAGGATGTGCCTGCAAAAGCAACATACTACAGAACTACAACCTGAAAAATACCAACATTTGCCTCACAACATTAGGAAAAAAGAAAGCAGACTCAACAGTGACATTGACTTCCAAAAATGACTCAACCAGCACATAAGTAGGCCCAGACAACTGTCATTTTATGACCCTCCAATTACCACAGACATTCTCTTCTCTGCAAACCTCCACTACCTCCACTTCATATCACGCAGGACTGTGTTGCTAAGGCTCCACTGTAAGTAGTGGTCTTAACATAGTGCTGATGACCACAAGAAGATGGTGTCCGTTTGCTTGGTGGAGATAGTTAGCACATGTCATTTGGAATACTTTTTCAGTTTCTGCAGGGTCTAATGAGCTAATGTCATGATTTGAAACAAGGAAAAATCAGACCCGTGTTTCATATAATAATTTTTTTCCAGCTGTTTCTGAAACAGACATGAAAAACGGTACTTTCAAAAGGGAAGGGACTTGTGGGAGGACTTGTGATCAGTGCATGTATGGGTACTTGTACATGAGTCAACTGTATGGTCCCATTTCAGAGTAAGGCCAAAAGGACTGTGTTTTCGATCTTTTCCTAGTTATTGCTAATCCACTACAAATGGAATAGTCCCCCTCTTCCTATCTCCTCATCTTCAGAACTGTCTAACCCAAACTGATACTGGTGGCAAACTAACTTAGTAAGATGGTGTATATGTATTCTGGATCAAGATAAAGTAAAATGTCAAAAGCATTTATTGTGTTGAAATTTTCTATGCCAATTTTCTGCTAAGAAGAAGATATTCAAATGGTCAAGGCTTTTACAGTACAGAGTTAGTGGTATATTAGTTACAGTAATTCAGCCTGAAAATTCCAGGAGAAACAAACACGATGGAATGTCATGAATTGCAGGAGGAGACCACAGCTTTAATTAGCTCTTGGGAAAAGAGAAACATGCATTTGGTTATTGACAGTTGATAAACTGAACTATGAGGTTTGAAGAAACTTGGAGAAAGGAGTTCCAGGATTTTTTTTTCTTTAAATAAATAAGCTTTTGTTTTCTTACATTTTTTTTCCTGTTTATTATACTGTTAGACTGTCAAAACTATTAACACTTCCTGGCATGCAGGTTTTTCAGACCGTCACTGGACTGTGAAGGCTGAGAAGACTCTACCTCTAAGTGATGTCTTGAAATAAAATCCAGCAAGCAAAGGAGATTCTGAGAGGGGTGTGATTGATTCTGTACAATGAAATGGTACCAATTATACAACGCTCTTAAAATTCAATCCTGAAAGACTAACTGAAGCTTTTAAAAGACAACACAGTCAAGGCTTCTCAATTAGCTCACTGTGTCTATTTTCAGGAGCCACCAATTTTCACAATTCTGTCACTGGGGAACTTGCCACTGAATCTTCCTCTTTGTACAAAATTCTGCTCCACATTTAAGTCTTTTTTTCAAAAATGTAGATCAGCCATGACAGTGTATGCACATTCCTCCTCTTTCTTCACTTCATCATTGTCATCATGCTATTAAACAAATGCAGAGTAACCACAGAAAATAAAAACAATGCATCAATTAATGTAGTATCTGAGTTTGCATAGAGCCTGAAACATGAGCTTGGAGGAATATAAAGTGTCCCGTTAATTTCCAAGCTTTGAATACTCCACAACTCTAAAGCTAGCATGTTGATGTTGCATTAAATTGTTGCTGATAATATCAGAGAATTTCACAACATCGAACAACCTCCTGTGACTGTTCAGGCTGAAACATGAGAGGTCTAAAGAGACAGAGCAGGTAAACCCAACCTTATTCACAGGTATTCTTTCAAAACATCTCATTCATTTCAAGCCAATCTAGTGATTTTATTTATTTATTTATTTGCTTAGTTATTTATTTATTTTTACCATGGCTATTTCCAAATGTTTCATCAACATTTTCTGCATTGGCCAGAAGCATTAGAAACTCAGACACAATACCAGAAGACAAATGTGCGAACTCCAGAAAACAAAACAAGTAAGAAACTGGCCAAATTCAGAAGCAGCACAAAGACATTAAAAAGAAGGAAAGCAAGTCAGTTTTCCCATCTTTTGTTGGTATTACCTTATAGTAATTAATACCATAAGACAGGCATTTTTGTTTTGAGTAAGATTTCTTTACTTGACATTGCATTGCAAACTACCAGCGTATGACAGCTGTCAGGTTTTCTCCTCTTTAAGTAATGCTGCCACAATTTCCTATCAAGTAATTGCCCTCACAAGCAGGTACCAGAATAACATTGGACAAAGAGTTTTGCCATGTTCCTTTATAAGACATTTGAGTCAGAGGTTAAAGAAATCACTGTTCCAGAGGCTCTTAAACATGTCATTGTCATAATATAAAAACTGACTTACTAACTTAGATTATTTGGAGAGTTAAGTGCTTGTGTTATTGCAAATTAAACTAATTAGTATCATTTCCTGACAGCTGCAGTGAGCGATAGCAATTCCATGATTTTTTCTTCAGCCGCTCACGTGGGATGAAGAGAAGAGTGGAGACAGCTTTGTGATTTAATGGAATGGGATCAGTTTATCATTGTAAGGGCACATTGTTCCATTCTTAGCACAGCTTTGCTGCTTCCTCTGCTGCCTCCCAGTTCATCAGCTATTATTGCACTATTAACTTATTACATGGAAACCAGGGTAGACAGATGGAAGTTGCTAGGAACTTTGCAAATACCCAGACAAAAAACTGCTGGAATTTGTTTGCAGCACCTTCCTCTTTTGGAACTATTGTAGATTATATTCACCATCCTTTTAAACAAAATTGTAGCTGCCAGTAGAAGATACAAAAACTCATTTCAATACCACAACTGGTTTAATTGTTATAAGGCAGATTTGCAAACTAGCACTGATTGGACTCTAGCTTCTTTGAATAATTGCATAAAAAGGAAAGTTACAGTATGTAATTGGCAGACATTTAGCAAATCACTCACATTTATCATGTGTGGAAAATGTGTACCAATCGTAGTGGTAAAACCATTGTGCTTAATTCTACCCTGAATTTCCGTAAGATTACAAAAGGAAAAATAGCAGACGGTCCCAACAAACTCTTATAAAATGCCATACTGAAAACTAAAGGTAATGTGATCAGTAAGGAAAAGTCTAAGATTTCTTTAGATGAGCCAGAATGAAATAAAACTCTTGTCCATCTCCCATTTCACAGAAGCCCACACAAATGGATGAAATTACTCTGAATTCAATTATTCTGGAATTCTAACTTTCTAGAGACTATTGGGTCGTGCTTGAACTTTTTCATTAGATCTCTTTGGTCAGATTCGTGCTCTACTTATATTACTAAACTGGCTCCAAAGGTTTGTTCTATCTTGAAGTCATTGGAATAGGCTGTAGCTTTGTGGTTCCCAGACTGGATTAATGTTTTCAGCTGGTAATTAATTGCTGATCACCAGCATGGAAATTGAATTATCTATAATCATATTAAAATATGGGGTTTTGTTCCCCTCCTCCATGAGCTATTTAGCTTAGAAAGTCTTGACGGAAAGAAACACATATTTTTGAGACAATACAGTACTTTAGTAAAAAGCTAAAAAGGCTGGATAAATCAATCATCTTCCTCATTGCTGAGCAGAAATTAATGCATAATGTATCTAATGTATCCGTATGGTCTCTGTTAGCACAAGGTTTGAGCTCCTTCCACTTTTTATGCATTTATTTTCAGAACATTCCACAAAATGGGGGATTTCTATGGTTTCTACCAATAATTTTTCAGAAGAAGTAAAGAACAAAAAGACTGAGAAATCCTCAAGGCAGCACTGGAAATTTGTGATGAAACAGGGAATTAAAACTGCTTTTTCCATGTGCCAGATTTGTATATGTAACCACATAATTTTTCATATCTATAATCTAGTTCATCAAGGGAGAACTAGCTGTGGATCCAGCTTCCACCCCCTAGTTTCTCGTTTCAGGGACCTTATACATTCTGAACCAGCAAGTATTCTCCATGGTCACATAGAAAACACCTCTTTCTGAGCATTTTAACACTTCCAGTCATTATTTTTCCATTACGATTGATTCCCATCACCCATTTTTTTCCTTATGTTTTATCAGGGTAAAGGCCTACATTAAAGCTGAGCCAATCTAGCTGCTCTCCATTACTGAAAAGGAAAGATGCTGCTCCTCATACACCCATCCAATTCCTCTCTGCCACTGCTCTTGACCACACAGTCTTCCTTCTTTCTGGGTCAAGGACCCTCTGGTGGACTCCTTGGTGAGCTAATTCATCTTGCTGACTTCGCAGAAAAGTATTTGCCTTTTTTTTTCCTTCATAAAATGCATTCCCAATTACTCTATCACACAACCCAACCCTTCACTTGAGACACTATGTTCATTGCCATGAGATCTGATGCCTTGGGATCAAGAAATTGAACAGTCGGTGAATACCTTCAAGCTACTCAGGAAAGTGTTTCAAGTCCTGCTCTGTTGACCTCTGAAATGGTCCCAGTGCAATTTGGAGAGCATATTTGGCAATACTGGCCAGCACACAAATAAACCACAAAGGAAACAAAAACACCTACAAGTCTGCCTGGCAGAGTGTCAGGGGCCTCAGCCAATTCTTTCCTGATTTAATTTTTTTCTCTAAGTGGAAATTGTCCCCACAGTGTGCAAAACAGATCACATATTTTAGAAACACCTTGTATGGCTTTCAGTTTGCTTCCAAATTGGCAGTCTTAAGTTTATCACAGGCCATTTGGAAATGGATTAGTTGGGGTCCAAAAAATGTGAACGTGTCCAGGATAGCTCTAGGTTTAACAAATGCCTGTGTGTATTACAATTTTAAAAACACACTCAAAAGCCAAACTCCTATTACTGTTGTCTAACTG
This sequence comes from Apus apus, assembly GCF_020740795.1. NCBI lineage: Eukaryota > Metazoa > Chordata > Aves > Apodiformes > Apodidae > Apus > Apus apus. The sequence goes on along the minus strand of NC_067287.1, from coordinate 28,768,675 downwards.
CCCAGATCTAATAAAAACTTGAGGCAGGAGAGGGGAAGGAAAGAGCTAATCTTTCAAGATTTACACTTTGCCCTCTGCCCTGGTCCTAGACATCATTTCCAGAATGGTGTGGCCACTTTTTCCATACTGCCAGCACTAAACAAATTTTCTTAATTTAAGTATGAGAATCAATACTTTATTTTCAAAATATATTACACCAGCAGTAACCACACAGCAATATTATGAGCTTCTGCACAGAATTCTTTCCCTTTCTTCTTATGTACATAACACAAAAGTTGGTGGATTTCAGCTTCCATGCCCTGCTGCTCCCCACTTTTTCACTTCCACCAGCAGCTAGGTTTGTGGAGAAGCACAACGGGAAGGAATGATGCAGGCTCTGGGGTTGCTCCTGCCATTGCTCTGGCAGTCTCTGTACTTTTGATGCTTCTCTGCAAATCCAAATATAACTGAATTTTTAGAACTTGATGCCAATTGTTCCTAAGTGATCTCTAAGTTCAGGTTCCTCTGACTATTCAGTAGAAAACTCCTTAGTCTCTGGTGCACCCGAGTAATTCAAGTAGCTCTCTAGATCCAAAATACACATGCAAAGTCTGTACCAAACTAAAATACCAAATAAGAATAATTTATCTGAAGTTAGATTTCACAGTATCATCAGCTAGGCCATTCTAGTGCATGACGGAAACCCCCCCTTTCATTAATTTTCTTAGTAAGTCATTAGAGGGTATGATTTAAAACAAAAAAAAATTAATAGGTTTCACAGGAGAATTCCCAATGAAAGACAAGAAGCTTGTACTGTTAAACCAGATCTTAATACATAGATCACTCCACTAAATTTTTTCTTGGGCAACAGTATCCTTTGTGTGTCCAATGATACGACTGACTAAAAACATCCGTTATTTTAATCTGAAGGTCTTAATGAAGATGAAGGAAACAATAAACAGTAATAATACATTTTTCTACTAGAGTACAGTTCTCTCTGTATAAGCCACTACAGGTTATCTTGAAAAATACCTGCTTCTTTCCTTCAAGAGTTAAGGGATTGTTTCAGTTAAGGCAAAAGGATTTTAGATAAAACAGCTATACCTACCACAAGGGCCTTAAGGATGAGTCTCAAAAATGAGAGGACATCCTCAAAATATTTCTTAACACAGCTCTGATGCTATTTCATAATTTCTATTGCTTTATAAGAGGCATTTGGTCAGAGGCACATGGAAGGCAAAGGCAAACATGCTGTAATTATTGCTACTAGGGTCTCTAGCTTTTGAAAGTGACTAGTGATTTTCAGTATATAATCAGATATATCTGAAAGGAGGCTGATTTTAGTAAGTTCTAGTATACATCATTGGAGAGGCAAGCTTGCTAACACATCTCAAGATAGTCTTTTGCAATCTAATTTCCAAAAGTTCTCAAAGATTAGTGGCTTAATACCCCAGATGGAGACAGGCACTAAAAACACACAGTAATTACCTTGAGATCACCAGTTCCCAAGAATATTTAGACAGAGCAATCCTTCATAGGCTTTTTGAGGGGTGTAATCCCAAGACTGTAGTTTCAAAATGATTGAAGCAGCAAGATCGGGTGAACACAATGTTTCCTTATGGATTGGAAAAAATAAATGGAATTTGGTTTCCTTACCAGAAGCACATTGCTGTTTCTGTATTATAAGTAAATTAAACTAAAGAAGTCAACTATTGACTTCTCAGGTTACAAGGGTTACCACAATATCAAAACAAAGCTCACACTGCTGATCTATTCCAGGGGTTATGGCCAGTCCTGTCTGGAACGATAGCCACAGTAGAACCCACACAGTGCAGCAGGGATGTGCTTCTTAAAAAAATATTGCTCTGCAAAACTTGACATGATCCAGTGGCAGACATCCCTGAGACATATAGTTCCCTTGTGACAAATATTTTCTATTACTCAATCAACACATCTTTAAACTGAGAAGAGAGGCTCTTGGCAAGAGGCATTTGTATTGTGTAGTTAAACAGATAAAATAGTTGCTTGACTTGTTACAAAAAAATACTCAGCGGTAGAAATGTGTGTCTCTCCCAGCTGACAGCTTCTCTATTCCAAGGTGCTACTCAGCCATCTACAGCACTGAATGCTCCACATCAATATGGAATAGGACTTACAGTGACCTGACACAATTGTGTACAAATTTGCACTGCTGCATTAGTGCACACCAAGAGCTGTAAAACTGCATGCTGCCAGCTGTAGAACATGTCATCTTCTCTTCCTCAGCTTTCCTACCAGCTACCAACACTGCACCTTCAGAGATTTTGCCACAGATCCTTCCTCTGACCTGAGTGAAGAGCATATGTCAAAAGCTCACCCAACACAGCTAGCCTGGTACTCCTCCCTTTTATTTTCAACATCAGAGCTCTACACTCTCAAAACAGCTTAAAGCAGGACTGCAAGCACACACTAAAAATGCATGTCAACATCCAAGAAAAGGAAGAAAGGAAGAAAAGAAAGTCACAACAGTGAAGCTGCTCCCCGTTAGTCATCCCAGTCAATAATTTATAAACAATAAAAAAACAGCTGACCAGAGAATTACAGCGTAAGTTGTCCAATCCTCAGTCAGCATCCCACAGACAAAGGCTCCCTTAGCATCTGACAAAGCCTTCCAAACCCCTTCTAGGAGAGTGTATTTCTGTGGTATGCCACACAAAACTTCCTTTCTCAAAGTTCTTCATTTAACATCCTTGACTCCAGTCAAGAATAGGCCTTTCTCATTCACTTCTTATTCCTTATGTCTTCCTTTATTAGCAGGAATTGCTTATAAATTGCAGGAAAGCAGTTTTGAGAATCTTCTTCCAGAGAAAACAGAGTCTGCAGTTTACTGCTTTGATGGTGAACGCAGTGAAGTAGGCAAGCCTCAGCCCAAACAGCCTATGGCCTCCATGAAATTCCATCAGTGGCTGACAGGGAGGCCATTCCCAGCACTGCAGCACGGGCAAGTCAGTTTGGCAGCAACAGGCTGCTTTTACTTGGACATGGCAGGTATGCAGTCTAATCCTCAAGCTCTACAAGCTGAGATCCAGTATCTTACACCGTTTTTCAGATCCAGGGTAAGGAGCCACTCCTTCAGACATGCTTTCAAACCCATAGTCACAAGCTCTCTCCCCTTTGACTCCTTCTCTTCCCTCATCAGGCAGCAGATGTTGATGTATCAGAGTAAACTTTCCAGTCTCCTGACCTGGCCGCCCCCTTTTTTACCTCTTCTCCACCCCCACAGGACTGCTAAAAGCAAATAAGCTTCCTGGCTAGGCTGCAGTGGGGTCCTGAATGCTCTTCTTCACTGTGAAACCAAACATTTTTAAGAGGCTGAGGCAATTGCTGAGGATGTAGAGCTACATATGAATGTGCTCTTTGATCTGTCACACCTTCACTTACTTGTATTTGCAGATTTGGATTGCTTTCAATTTTATCTTAACTAGGTATACACTTCCTAAAGCTTCTAAAACATTTCACTGCTAGCCAACTTGCATCTTGTTCTTATTGATGAGTAAATATTACTAAAATCTACACCCTCCTAATCTCTAGATTCAAAAAATTTGACTCGTGCTTAGAACACAAAAGGGTGCATACACTGCAGACCTTGCCTCCTTGTTGTGCTAAGTATGCCTCCCTCTATCACAGTGGAAATGTAAACCTGCATTCATCTATTGCATTAGGAGCAAAGAATATAAATTCAAAGCCTCTAGTTTGGACAGCCCCTCACTAATGTTCAAACAACCAACTTAGGAAATACCAGGTTATTTTTAAAACAACAATAACTATTCACAACATGCAATCATGCAAACTGAATAATACTATGCTAGTCTATATTCTGCTATGCTATTATGGATTAGTGAGACTTGACTCCTGTTAAGGTTGCTCTTTTCTGTGGCAGAAAGCACTTCTTTTTGAATCTTACTGCCTCAGTAAGATGCTTTAGATGGATACAGCCCAGGTCAGTGAGGAGAGTTTGCTGCTGCTGCTGCAGTACATTGCAGTTTTGGTGGTGTGTCAGCATGATGCACTGTAAGGCAGATTACTGTGATTTGTCACTGTGTGATCCATAGGTACAACTGCATCTCATTTCAGAACTAAGTGGAACCATCTGACCCTTTGTATTCATTCAAAATGCTTGCAGCGACTCTCAAATCACGGCTGCCTTTACCACCTAAAACACAAAAAGACGACAGCTCATGACCCAGAGCTAACTTTGTGCACCAAATTCAGTAACTTGCCTGCTCTGGTGTGCACAGAACCTTCTCTCCCACAGACAAGATGAGCACTGATGGTATTTGTTTCAATACAAGTTTCCATTCTCCCCTGTTCCCCATTGGGAAGTTCTCAGTCTCTGCCTCCAGCTAACTCTGTAACAATAAAGGTTTATAGGAGGTGTAAGAAATCCCCTGGCAACATGGAAAGCCTTGGAGTCAGTAAGTAACTTTTCCCTTTAATCTTAAACTTAAGTAATAGGGCAGCTGTATTTCACAGGTGCTGTTATTAGCTGTGTAACAACAAAAGAAAACTGTAAGGTTCACCTGAAATTAGGTTCCTTCCTGCTGAATAACTGTTACCCCTGTAGGAAGAGGCAATCCCTGCTGTCAAACCTCACAATTAAAAAACTTAAATAAAAAAAGGCTTATCACTGTGCCTTTTTGGATGGGAACAGAGATGAAAGAATTTGTCCAGGTCATCTAGGAATTCTGCAGTGGAACAAAATGAACACAGATCTTTCAGCTCAGCAGCTTCACTACAAAGTCCTTCTGTTTAAGCGACCAGAAGTAGTTAAGGCAGCAAGACTTGTTATCTTTATTCAAACTAACCAAAGTGTTATTTAAGACCATATATTTTCTGGTGGATGAAATACTATTTCTGGGGACCTCTCTGCTGTGTTATTTTGTAGAGTTTTAATAATTTTGATGCCAACAGTGACAGGATTTACCTGTGTCCTGAATAGCCCAGGGCTCAATCCCAAGAACCTGTGTATCAGTTTGAAATACTGTACACAGGATCCTCTGTTCCTAGCACCACCAACCACAGCCCTGCAGGAAACTGTGTCTTCCCTGGATTGACAGCTGCCTACTGCCATGGGGAACAAATGCTGTGTATAGATTCGCCTATTTCCTCATGCAAGCCTCTCACCAAAAAGAGGCTCCTTAGGAGGTGAGAGGGAGGGGAGTTTGCTGCAGAAGACAAAAAGAGCAGCACAATCCCACTAATTACGTAACTAAAGATAGCATTGTTTGAAACTGAAAACAGGCAGGATAACAACCATTACTACTACTTTCCCTTTCCCAAAACATCTTTCCCTGGGAATACAGGAGGCACTTGGAATAAGTGTCAGATCTGTATTGCTGTTACAGGTAGTACTAGAACACATACAGTACTAGTTACCACAAAAGATTATTTCTTAATAGTTTACAACTAATAAGGAGCACTCCTTTTATAACTGAAAAAAACAGGCCAAAATTTCCAAGAAAAGTGTTTCTTGTGCCACTGCCAGGCTAGCTTCAAGCCTTCCTGGTGACATGTCAGTCAACAAGAATCCTCATGGTCTAGCATACTGAAAAAGACCTGCATGCTGCTAGTAAATATCTGCAGCCTAGACAATCTAATCAAGGAATCAGCATGATTCAGTGATGTCAGTGTCCCACCTTCCACCTACCAGAGGACAGGCAGACATGGGAATGTGAGTGACAGACATGCAGTGCACATACGATAACAAGCAATGTGGTATCTACAGTTCAAAGCAGTACATGCTCATTTATGAACCACATATGTCTGAGACCTTCATCCCAGCAGTCTGATTGCTACAGTCTTCACTTTTGTTCATTGTCATGAAGCAACAACCTCTAGTGTTTTAGCCCAAGAAATACGGCAGTTTCCTCTCCACATCAGAGTCCTTCATATTAGTGCTTTGCAAAACGGGACATCAACTACTAACCCAGAATTACTAAAAAGAAACTCAAAAACAAAAGCCAAGCCTCCTCATCATTATACATCTGCAAATGTTTTGGTCCCGCTTGTCAAATAAGCTTAGTTTAGACACAGACTTCTAAAGTTTCCGCTGACTTGGCAATCAACACCCCTGTCTCACCAGCTTCTTAATATCCTAAAATTCCACAGCTGAGCAGTGAGAAATGATTTAATGAGGGATGATGGATTAATTAATCTCATATATCTGTTTAAGGAAGTAACAGGAATTAAATAATTTAAACTAAAGGTCTTTGCATGTCTTTCTTTTGAAAGACTCTTTGTATCAAATGCTATGAATTCATGTTACTCTGCCACCAGTGAGGCTCTTGCAATGTGGCAGTGGCAGCAAATAACATATAACTCCTTGTGGTAAAATGTCATGAACATTTAATTTGATGCTAAACACATTTCCAGCAAAGAATAGACAGAGATGTTTTCTAGGTGTTAAAAGTACTTCTGTATCACTGAACTGATAATCACAAGTGTTCCATGCCTTCCAGCAGGAGGCTGCAAGATCTGCAACAAATAGATTTCATTTTTTTAATAATGGTTTTTGGCACTTTGTAGAGACCTCATATTCAGCTAACACATCTAGCACAAGTTTACAAGCCCAGAGGCAGACTGGATGCTAGGAGAACATTGCCATTCATTCCAGGGAGTGACTGGAGGTCTGTCAGACCATCTAGAGGCAACACAGAAAACTTTCTAGGAACTAAAAAAAGTTTTTATTTTTCTGTAGCCTTTTAACTGTCTGGCAGGGATTGGAAACTCCTGCTTGCATCAGTCCTAAAGAGGGCTGGCCCATGCTAGTGCCCTGTGAAGAATGTTCTGAGGATCTGAGAAGACCACAGCTTCACTTGCAGGCCACATGCTCTGGTGGCAGTGGTCTCCACTCCATGCAGATGTTTTAATTTGCAACTCTCCAAGCAGATGTGTCTGTCAGAACTAGAAACTGGGGAGGTGAACACACTTATCTCCCTGAGGGGCCAATTGCAGAAGGAATTTGCTGAAGAAAACTGGTGCTTCTGCTATTGCAGCAAAGAACATGGCAGAGATGCTTCCTCATCTCTTTACAGTGGCTGCAGTTATCACTGTTCAGTTGACTAGGCAGCCCCACAGTACTCCCTCCTGGTCATCCTTTCAATGTGATTAGAAATGCAAGGATTTTGTCTTCACACAGTAAGAAAACCACACATGAAGGCTCTATATCAAGGTATTTGAGAATTATATTCTCTACATATCACATAAGGAATAATCCTTTTCTGCAATGTTGGTTTCTATCTACAATAACACTGATGTTATGATTAAACAGATCTTACAGCACTTTGGAAAAAGTACAGTGACCAGTGAAAGTGCTGTATATTTGCATTCATATATCATGCTGAGATCCTTGGCCATTAAAAATGCTATAACCATTTTTTTCCGAATATCTACTGCATCCTCAAAATACAGTTAACCTTGTCCAGAGACTTGGGCAGAGACATAGCAAGTAAGTGCTATGTCCCACAGAAATTTACATTTTATTTCTATGTAGAAGTACAATTTTTCACGTCATTCAAAAGAATAATTAACATACTTTCACGTATATACTTGCATCTCAAATAACCTCTGCAAAGTCAGACAGTAGATGGGACACTGATGGGAATTTCATAAGTATGAAGTCCACGTGGCCACTGAGAGTACACTGCATTGTGCCATGAAAGAGAGAGGATCTAGAAAAGCAGCTTATTAATGATTATGATCTGCTTGGATTATTTCAAGGTGCTATCATCACTGAATACCAAATATATAAAAAACAGAAATGGAGTCGATACTGATGAAGTGACCAGCATACACACACTCACAAGACAGTCCTCCTCTCCACATTCAGGACTTCCAGAAAGGGATCAACACTGAAGGCTAGTAAAGCCCTCATCACTGATGGAACACACATGAGGAGTAACATTTACATACATACAGATCTTTAACATGTCTCTGTATTTTGGGCTCACTTGATGTGCTGTCTTTAACTGTCCCTGTTTCAACCATTATTATCTTGAGCAATAGAAGTTCATTTATGTTTGGAAAGTGCTGTTTGACTGTGATGCTACTTACTGCATTGGGTAATGAGCACAGCTTTTGTTGTTTCATTCCAGTTGGACTTCTCAAAAGTAAGTCATAGTAAACCAAGGCAAAGTTTTTTAGTGTTGCAGTGTTGTGGAGGCCTATTGAAACATTTTAAATTGGTTTAAGTTTCTTCAGGCACTTCAAAGTAGGCATAAATCTCGTGATGCTCAGAACCACACCATATACAGCATACTGCAAACCCAACTATTTTAGATATCTAAATTCCAACTTGAATAAAACAAGTAAATTATTTCAAATATTAAAATTTTACATAACAAGTTGGAAAGTCAGTTATAGAAGGCAACCTGTGACAATGGAAGGAAAACTTCAGTTATTTACATGACTACTGCCAGACATCCTAAACACAGGTTTCACCACCAGGCTGGACAATGCTATGTTTAAATGACAACATTTGCACTTGACACTACACTAAATGCATAAATCCTTTAACATGATTCTTTGCTTGAGTCAGAATTCTATGTCCATAAAAATGTTAATGCTAAAACACAAATATCTCAGCAGTTTAAGAAATGGAAACTGAGTTAGTGATGGGTTATCGGGGTTTTATGGAAGCAGGTACATGATGAAAAAATGTTTAAATGAAGTTTATTTTTTAAAATGCTGTTTTGTGAATAAAATATCATCCATATATACAAACTATTATTTGCCTGTAAGACACTTTGATTATCATACATGTAGCTGCTGATGGTGTTTATGATTAAATAAAGACCTGCTCTTAGCACACAGTAGCAGGAAAAGCTCCAATATGAAAAACATCTTTCATGCTACTTCAAGAATCAGTGTTCTCATTATTTTCACTGCTATTTTTTAGGGGAAACCAAAGCCCTCAATTTATTTCCTTTTTTTTCCATGTGAAAAGGTTTTGATATTACATAATCAACTTGTTTTAGAAAAACATGGATTCTTTTTTTTTTTTTCCTTAAAACCACATCTCTTTGCTAAAAAAAAAAAGAGGCTTTTAACAGAAACTGAAAATTCTTAAGAAAAAATAGACCATGCTAGGTTTAAAAATCTTCTGACAGGAAACTGTTGGCCAACTCTACTTTTAGAAGCTTCTTGGACTCTTTATAGCGAAGAATTTGCTGCCTGAGGGCTGTCAGTTGCTAACAGTGTGCTTTATGGCACAAAGAGTATCTCAGCACATTTCAGCAGTAATTTCCACCTCAAGTTGAGCATTTCAGCAGTGGGAGAGTGTTTCAATGTTTCTGATACATTTTTCCTCACTGTGTCCCAAGAGCACTGGGACAAGAGGAGCTATGGAATAAATGGGTAACACTACCTGCGCAAATGAAGATGGCTCTTCACAAGAGTAGATTTCTAATTCCTCTTTAGAAAGGAGGTGAATTCTTTCCTAACACAAGACAGTGCCATATCCCAGTGAGCTGATTACTAAATCTGACACATTAGTTTATGAAATGAAGAGGTCATTGTATTAGAAAATACTAGCAAATACACTTTGAGTACAGAGTCCTGTATTTGGCTCCAGCCTCAGATAGTAGACAGCTTTGCAGCCTCCCTCCTGCTCCATGAGGCTACATACAATGTACATGGGGTGACGGTTTTCAGTGGTCTGCTGACTACCTGTGCTTTGCCCATGAGTAACACCTTAGAAAAGATTGTGGCTCTGCACTGTATCCATGTGAGAAAAAATACATCCTCACTACATGAAAATGTGAGATGGAGTCAACTTGTTAATTTGCCTCTGGATGTGTGTGACTTACCATGTGGGCCAACACACCTCCAATGGTGTATTTGGGCTAGCTCTAATTTTCCTCATCTACTGATAATGACTGCAGTAACCATGCAAAAGGACAGGCTCCAGCAACTACTTGTGGAAAAGCATCCTTTTCCCCAGAGCATTTTGACAGGTTCTGGATGTTCTACTCCAGGTGCAGAAAATTATTTTCTCTTTTCTATATATTATTTTTGTAATCAAATAACTTCAGTCCAGTGTTGAATCTGTGTTGTGGCCTTTGCTTTTCTTGCAAGCAACATGAAACTGAAAGAGGGAGATTCTGATTTTTGCCAACTGATTCTACCTTCTCTCAGAACAAAGAGATGCTTGCCAGAGAGTCCACGCTTCTGCAAATGAAAATAAGCTTACCACATAAGGGGTGCAGGGTATAGAAAAATATGCTTGTCTATTATTTTTGTATGAATATTTCCACTACCCCGTGACTTGGTGCCAAACTGAGTCTTTTTCTCCCTAAAACCAAATTAAAGTATCCTCACTGGATGGCATTATTTCTTGGTGGTTTTCATAGCCAGCCACAGGAAAATTAAGTTATGTGCATTTTAGTCAGAAAGTCTTGTTTCAGGTTCAACAGAACTGGGAAGTGATTAATCCGCTTCTAAAATATTCCAGATGAGAGCTGACACATAAGAAAAACCCCAACCCTCGAATGGTTACTCTCCAGCAAGGCAGTTCATTTTATAACTGGCCGAAACTGCACATGGGTCAGTAAAAAAACAGCTAGATTTTTCAGCTTCAGTAGAAGAGTATGTTAATAAAAGATAAAGAAAAGAGGCTTAAACTTATGTGTCTCCTAAAGATAAGACTGAAGCAGACACTGTATGAAATACATCATATTTTACTGAACTTTGCAGTTGGCTTAGAGGTAATGAAGCACCCACTGGCAGAGCAATTCCAAGAGGCCAAGGATAGGTGCAGTAACCTTACAGAACACAGGCCACAAATCCAGAGAATCCTCTTCTTGAGCACTATAACATGCAACCTTTTTGAAGAATTCCTTCCAGTACACACCCAGCATTAGGGTTTACGCTTAGTGTGGAAAGAACGTATGTGTCCCTGCCATTTTCTCTGATTGTAAAGAATGAAGTAAACAGTGCAGGTCAACAGTAGGAGGGAGGTCATGGCTACACAGTCTTCTCAGTATGCCTGCCTGACAACCTTGCCACCAGTCTGCATCCCTAAGCTTCCCCTGCCATACAACACCAGGGGTGTATTTGCAGCTCACAGGGCTATAATTCTGGTCCTCAGAGCTCATTTGCTATAGCTGCACAATGCTGCATTGTGCCACATAGACATAACTCACATTCCTTGTAATGCAACCTCAGTCCTAGATGGAGTTATGATTATTACATTTCATCAGCCATGCTTCTCGCAACAATCTAATTATGAAGAAGAAACTTAACAGGACTTCAAAATTACAAAGACTAAAACACACCTCAGAAGTACAGTTTTGATACTCATCCTCAGTCTACTACCACTGCTTTAGCACTGTGTATTAGTACGCTTTCTTACACCATCTAATCACTACTGGTCAGTAAGAAAGTTCAGCCAGGTCAGTCAGCCAAAGCAGAATTAAAAGCAGACTGTCATCTGTATGCTGAAAATACTCTTCACCTTTCCAAAGGCCTCATATTCACATTCCATGGGAAAGATCTTTTAGCAAAAGCTTACTGAAAGAAATTCTGGCATCATCATTTTCATATGTGTGTAGAAAATATTAATTTGTAATTTGAATCTGTTGAAAATGCATAATTGAAATAAATTTCTCTATTTTTTTCTAAAGGAAGGAAGAAAAAAAACACTAATAGTTTGTATTCAAAGCTTTGATATTCACTTGGCATTCTACTGAACTTAATGATAGCTCTACAAAGAAATACAGTTACTGCCTTATGTGGGAAACCATATTCATGGCTGAGAAAGTGCTGCAAAAATTGCAAAGAGAGCTTTGATAATAATACACCACATTTTCACCCCACTATTTATAGCCAACTAATTTAGTCAAAAGTCATGTTTTCTGCTTCTTATTTTTCATTTCATATCCCCTGATTTAATGTTTTAGTTCTGTGTTGAACATAATTTTGTGTGATGAAAGGTACCAAGACACAACTAAGGCTGTAATGCTTTATGAAGTTTAATTACTTCAGTTCATTCCGCAAGAGGGTTCTTAAATCAAAACACAGCTTACATTGCATTGCTTTTATATTCTCACCTCTATTCTAACTGAGCCAGGCCTCCTTCAGCATACAGGTGCCTTTCTCACTGGCCCAATTCCTAACAATTCACACAGAAGTCCACCTGGGATTCCAACTTACGCAGTTTAAGCAAGCTCCTATTTAGCAGTTCACAAAAATTTGTTCCTTCACCAAATAGTCTCTCAAGTTCCTCAAGTTGAACTGGCACTTCTTGCACTGCAAACATGCTAATTGCTACCACTGGAAAGACATTTATCTGCACTCTCTCATCTACATTACCTGACTCTCCTCTGTCGCTATCCAAAGGAGGGTGCATTGTCTGGCTGAAGTTCAGACACAGCTTGTTCTACTGTGTTTCATTCCACTTCCCTGCAGATTTTTTTTTTTTCCTCATAAGAGCTAACAAAGAGGAAAAGTTCCAACTCCTAAAATTTGGGTAGAAAGACACACAGTGATTTTGCATTTGATTCAAGCCAATTTTTCTCTTGATTTCAGTAGGTTTTCCACCAAGCTCTCAAGCTACTTTTAGATAAAGCCAATGGATTATGAATTGTAACACCCACCATTGCCTCAGCATTTGAGGCTTACTGATAGAAAATGACAGTAAGGCCAAACCCTTCAATCATAACACACCTTTAAGAGGGAGTGCTAAAAGCTGGTCATGAGTGTCTTGATTTTTGTTCTATTTCAAACACAGTTGCTGTGTTGTTGCTGCAGCTGCTGTTTCTTGTCAGAATGCCCTTTGACTTTAAATACAACATGGCAATCTAAGTTTCTTGAGATTTCCTCAGAACATGTAGAATTAGAGGTTTTACAACTTAATTCAACAAAACATGGTTCTGTGCTCTCTAACAAGGGCTTCTTTCCTCCACTGTGTTAGCTACTGAAGTTAAATAAATGTTCAAAACCCAAAAGATTTAAAGGACTAAATTTTTTTCTCTTAGATTATGTGAAATTGTTTTATTCATTTCACAGTTCAAGCCTTGCCTTTCAGGCTGGGTAAGATTTTTTTAAATTTAATTTGAATATAAAGAACAAAATAAATCCTTTTGTTTCCTTTATTTTAAAATCTTGTCTTTCCGCAGGCCAAACCATCTGTAAGGGAGAAGAAAGCAGGGCAATAATTGATCTATGGAGATGGCGAAACTGGAGCTCACTCTTCTGTTACATGTAAAGACCTGTTAAAAGGTGTCTGTTTACATTTTTTGGCTTAACTTCTAACCACATTTCTTGCCCCAGTTTTGTAGAAAGGGATGCAAGAGAAATCCAGTAGCATGAGTCCATCATAAGCCTTCATCTGTGTACTCCTTTTGCCTATGACAGTGTGAAGGGTATGACTCCCTGCCCAGCAAGGGGAACTATAAGCTCAGCACTGAGCACTGCTGCTGCTCAAGTGACTTCTTCTTTGGTATAACAGCAGTCAGCTCCCCTTTTCCCCTGCTTTACCATCAGTAGCTGCTATTGAGTTCCAGACTTCTAAATATAAGGTATATATGAAAACCTGTTTTTAATTTTCGCAGGGGGGGGGAGTTGCTCAATTTAGTTTCTTTGAGCAAGAGGAAATGAAAAGTCAAATATGACCAGTACTAATCATCAGGATGCTGTTTTGCACTTCCATACACCATCATAATTACTTCCCAGAAAAATTAATTGGAGAGCAATCCCTTCATCAGTTCTGCACAGCCTCCAAACTAAGGAGCCTAAAAACTGCTGGTGCATCTTCAGGCAATCTGTCATGCACTCCAGCTACTATTTATGATAGCCTAAGTTCTAAGAACAATGTAACCAAGGTACCCAACTCAGCTCCTTAATACTTGCTCACAGGGAAGCATCCCACATATATGCTTTCATAAGCAAAACACACATTGTCTTGCCTTAACTCTCCACAACTTCTGGTTACATCCAGAGGGTGGGACTGTGATACAATGTATTTTAATGCAGAATCACTGCAGTATGATTCCCAATGTGATTAGCACAGCTCAGCCTTACTTGGGATATTATGGCTTCGATTATTCCTATTAGTTTCCAACCTATTCTTGGAACGCAAATATTACATCTGATTTTAATGAAACTTTAGACTTAGTTGTTTTCTGTTAGCTAATGAAATATTCAAACCTCCCCATGAGTTGCTGTAATTATAACAAAGGCTGTGCATTATCATGAACAATGCTAACCTTTTTACAAGTTCTCCCAGTATTTGTGTACTGCTCTGTTTGGAATTGTAAACTGAGGAGTGAAAAGAAATTAATGCTGCCCTGGTGAAATGTGAACTTGTTTCACATAGGGGTTTTCAAACAGTACACTGTGGCACAGCCTCTTGGTTACATGTAACTTTATGTTAAAAGCAAAAGTCACTAAAATCTGTTTTGTTCATGAAAGTCTCAAGCACATACAAAATTTAATCACATTTAGAAGGTATTTTGGAAGCACTGATGAAAAAACTGAAGTGCATTATAGGAAAAAAAAATCAAAGTGGAGACATTCAACATGCAAAGAAAGTTTGCATTTGCAAGAGCTTTTCCAAAGACTTTGGCAAGACACTGTACTTTCAAGACTGAAAATTATTTTCATTGGGTGGCTTGTTTGCTGGCTTCTGTAAAACAGCTTGGTGGTCCCAGGACAACTCTTACTGGACTAATGCTCTTCACACAAAAGCCACGACTGTAATTGGCATTAACTGTTCCCTGCTTTGGCAGCCTCATCTGAGAAACCAAAAATAAAATATGCAATGTGAACTGAATTGCTCCTATGGTCCCTCCACATCAGGGGTAAGGGCATACTAAGGGCAAGGAACTGCATGTGTTTGTGGAGACAGGCAGAGAACTGCTATTTCTCCCCCTATCCAGTCTGCGGAGGGACAGAAGGGCCATTGAGTGATCAGTCAAGAGACAGAACACTATCAGATCCTCTTTGGAGCAATGAGGCATCTTAGTGGCAAAAACAAGGAAACTTCACTCTGCCACTGAGCTGCAAAGTGGTCTTGGTCATATCAATCTCTCAGTCTCCTGCCATATGTACACCTATTATAAAATATCATATCTCTGGCAAAGTATCCACAGCTGGAAAGGGCTATTTAAAAACTAACAAACTCTAGTACAGGGTTTCTTAAAATTTAGACAATTTTTTTTAACTCCTGGGGTGGGAGTGTGGGAAGAACAAACACCCTCCTTTGCAAAGTTACCCTGTTTACAAACTGATACAAATTTGAAAGGCTTCAATCCTTTACCTCACTTTTCTAGTATTCTATTTCTTTGCTTGTGGGCAAAGGAATACATGAAGGGCTTTTTCACACTTACAAAGATCATCAAGAGTCCACAGATCAAAGGCTGGCAAGCATAACCACTGACCAATACAAAAATTCTTACTGACAGAAAGAGCCAAGAGTGAATAAAGTAAACTAGGTTCATTCTTGACAAAGCTGGCAGCTGTTCTTTCCAGCTGCCCCAGTGGCTGATACCCACTGCTACCAATGGCTGGCTTTATACAGTAAGCAAACTCCAACCATGGAAAAGCAAGCTAATTTGCCTTAAAATATTTTAAAACCACAGTGACTTTCTCCTTCCCAGTAAGCAGTATGGCAGAACTACATAGGTCCAGCAACACTGAAGAAGCAGTACAAAATCATTCTGTCAAAAAACATTATCCCCAAGGACTGCTGCACACAGGTGTTCACAGGCACAGGTCCATTGGTTGCACTTAGGCCTGAGAGAATGAAATTTTGACCCTGGATTTTTGAGGGTTTTCAATGAGAACAAACATGCTGTAATCCCAGTTGTCTTTTCATATCAAGGACATGGGGGTCATCAAGAGCAGTCAACATGGTTTTACCAAGGGTAAGTCATGTTTGACTAACCTTATAGCCTTCTATGAGGAAATTACTAGGTGGATAGATGATGGTAGAGCGGTAGATGTGGTCTATCTTGATTTCAGTAAAGCATTTGGCACCGTCTCCCACAGCATCCTTGTAGATAAGTTGATCAAGTATGGGTTTGATGATCAGGCAGTGAGGTGGATCAAGAACTGGTTGAAAGGAAGAAGTCAGAGAGTTGTAGTCAATGGGGCAGAATCTAGTTGGAGGCCTGTGACTAGTGGAGTCCCTCAGGGGTCGGTACTGGGACCGATGTTGTTCAACATCTTCATCAACGACCTGGATGAGGGTACAGAACGTACCCTCAGCAAGTTTGCTGATGACACCAAGCTGGGAGGAGTGGCTGACACACCAGAAGGCTGTGCTGCCATTCAGAGAGACCTAGACAGGCTGGAGACTTGGGCGGGGAAAAACCTGATGAAGTTCAACAAGGGCAAGTGTAGAGTTTTGCATTTGGGGAAGAAAAATGCCATGTACCAGTACAGGTTGGGGGCTGACCTGCTGGAGAGCAGTGTAGGTGAAAGGGATCTGGGGGTCCTGGTAGACAGGAGGATGACCATGAGCCAGCAGTGTGCCCTTGTGGCTAAGAAGGCCAATGGCATCCTGGGGTGCATTAGAAAGGGTGTGGTTAGTAGGTCAAGAGAGGTTCTCCTCCCCCTCTATTCTGCATTGGTGAGGCCGCATCTGGAGTATTGTGTCCAGTTCTGGGCCCCTCAGTTCAGGAAGGACAGGGAACTGCTGGAAAGAGTCCAGCGCAGAGCCACAAAGATGATTAAGGGAGTGGAACATCTCCCTTATGAGGAAAGGCTGAGAGAGCTGGGTCTCTTTAGTTTGGAGAACAGGAGACTGAGGGGTGACCTCATCAATGTTTACAAATACCTAAAGGGTGAGTGTCAAGAAGATGGAGTTAAGCTTTTTTCAGTGATGACCAGTGATAGGACAAGGAGTAATGGACACAAATTGGAGCATAGGAGGTTTAAGGTGAATATCAGAAAAAATTTTTTTACTGTGAGAGTGACAGAGCACTGGAACAGGCTGCCCAGAGAGGTTGTGGAGTCTTCTTCACTGGAGACATTCAAGACCCGTCTGGACGCATTCCTGTGTGATGTACTCTAGGTGACCCTGCTCTGGCAGGGGGGTTGGACTAGATGATCTTTCGAGGTCCCTTCCAACCCCAATGATTCTATGATTCGATGTTTCATGCAGATAAACAGTTATATAGTAGTTTTAGTAAGACTAACCACAGCCTTATAACTATATGCTTTCCTTAAAAAAAAATTCCCTACAGTTTTCAACAACAGCACAGTTAAGGACTACTCCTTCAAATTAATTATGAACATTTGCAGACAGAAAATCCAAATGCTATCACATAAAAAAATTGCAGGCAAGGTTCATGCATCCTTGCACCAGGAGTTTGAATATAGATTGTTGCTCAGTCTGCTTATACCTTTGTAACCAAGACCATTCAAATACTGTTTGTAAATGCAGTATGAACCCCTTTTCGTTTTGCCTGCCCTGTATTTTCACTCAGACACATGTTTACTAACACCCCAGGCACAAGCAAGACAGATGTTGTCAACTATTCATTTGTACAGCCATGTCACTGTGGATCCCAAAGTATGGGACGACTGCTGTGCTAGGCTTTGCAGGGGTACAGAAGAAAACAGTAACACCTTCAAAGAATTTCCAGGATGTAGCTATACACGTTTTAACCATCACTAGCTCCCAGGCTCACATGAAATAGAAACAATTACTGATAAGCCAACAGTGGTTACCAGGTCTGCTATGGAAGAACATAGAAATTTCAAGACAGAAGTGTCTCAAACTTCAAAGTACCTAAAAAGATAGTCATAATTAGAAGACTTGGGTGACTTCAGTACAGTTATTGCAACAGTTCCAGTTGTAACACCATTTCAGTTCAGCAACTAACTTCTAATTTACTCTTATGTAATTCCAAGGTAGTGTCGCTGAAAAGGTTTAAAATCTACTGCTTAATGACTAATCTACTCACCAAATTAAAAGAGCTCCAAACTTAAACTAAAGCAGAGTTCCTCCAATCTTCACATTTAGGGCAATAATCGTCTTACTCTCCAAACAAATGGGGTATATATAAGATGTACAATCGGTGCCACAGAATAGCAACTTAATGCCCATATTAATAGTAAAATACAAATAACTAACCTATGGCCTGGCCTTTCATAAACAATTATTTTCCTTTCAGGATTAGGAACTTAGCTTATTTTTCCCCCTCTGACCTATTTTGTAGTATTTTTTTTCCTGATTTTCTGTTTTATTCTACAACTATAGAAATAAAAACACTGATCTATAATAAAAGGAAATAATTCTTTCATGAAGCTAGTAAAAAAGGTCAAGTCTCTCATGATATCCTGCAGACACAGATATTTAGATGGAGCTTTCTGTGACAAGTGCATGCCAAACACAAAAGAGGTTTGCTCACTGTTGATACACAGCTTCTACCATACAAGGCATCATAAATAATTATGGCTGATACCTCCTGTCAGTGATGGCAGTCAAGAGTTTCTGCTTTCTGCAGAAACTGTTTGTCTTTGCTCATGCGGTTGTGAAGTTCAGTTTTTGCAAGGGTTATGCTCCGATACACAAAACAATGCAAGATTTTTAATTCCTCGGGGCTCACTTGTCTCTAGCCAGCTTGATATAGGCCACTAAATTAAAACATCTTAAATCATCTCCTGACACTTCAATGTACCATCAGAATTAATACCTTGCAACAGACAACTGGTAACTCAATGAATAGAAAAGCACTTGCATTTCTGTGTGAAGAAAGGTTTCCTGGTGCATAACTGGTACTGCTGAGGGCCGCAGGCAGTAAACGGGACTCTAACTGTATTTCTCAAGAGCTTGACAGGTGCCTGTTCGAAGAAGTTTTGCTCTTGACTGATCAGTCCTGCTCCTCGGCAAGGAATGACAGAACAGTTAAGGTTGGAAGGCACCTCTGGATATCACCAAGTCCAACACCGCTTCTCAAAGCGAGGCCAACAGAGCAGATTGCCTAGGACCTTTTCCTGAGGTGAAAATACCACCTCTTCTTCTGTTGCTGGTACAAAAGCCACTAAGATTTCAGAATAAAGCAAGAAAGACTTTGAAACTCCTTCTTTAACCTAAGGCCTCTTTATGAATCTGTAAGGTGGCAAAGTGAGTGGCTGTGCTTTTCCATTCAGTCTGCTTTGGACAAATACTTTGATGTCTACCTCAAACATAGCAAGTATTACAAACTGTGTCAAAGTTATTAGCAAGAAATCAGTAAATCTCCTTATGCTGTCCTTAAGAACATGAAAGATACATGGGTCTAAGTGGATAAAGCTGAACGCTCAGAACCCTGTTGATTAGCGTCTGTTCCCAGTTCTTATCTAGTTACTTCAATAAATGTGCTGTCCTGTAGAGTGTTTCGAGATGACAGCCCTCAGTCCCATTCAGACACACACTAATCCACACCAGGTCATGAAGTGCTGTCGAAATCACATTGCACCCCTAAAGACACAATGCATGTCCTGTTTTTTTTTTGAACTGTGCTTATTATCAGATTATACAAAATTACATGCAGAGAGAATTACACTTCATTAGTTAATTCATCATAAATGATGCAAAACTGCTCAGAAAGCTAATTTCTAAACAATGCTACAATTATACTCCAAAAAGCCAATCCAACCCACCTCAAGCAAGCAGTAAAAGAAACAGAGAAGTTCTGTTTTCATGAATGCTTGTTTGTTTTTATTATGAAATGTATTTGTTTGTATCTTATTAGGCTGTTTTACCAAAGACTCATAGTGGCAGAATTTAATGATCCTTAAGAGAATCCTAACTGACATGTGAAATCCTCAGGCAGCATCTGCTGATTAGAATTGACTTCTGCATTAATAGATGATCTATTTTAAAAGAAAAGTTGCAGCCAGAAATATAGTACCATCAACTATAAACACAGAAGTTACCATTAACAAGGTAAGCAGGTTAGGAAACGAACAATAAAGAGTGAAGATATTTACAACAGTTAAGCTAACTTTTCATCAAACAATACTGGCTTTCTAAAAACAATTTACAAGGAACCTCTATTCCTCACATCATTAAACTACAGACAGATGACTCTACACAGGTAAGATGCCTGCTAAGCAAGCTGTTGTGGGAAAGTTCTGGCCAGGTTCCTTAAAGTAGGCTAGAGATTTTTTTGACATTTCCTGTACTAGTACAGCAGCTACTCTTGAAAGAACAATTGAGAGGCCCCATGCTTGTAAGTGGATTATCAAGAGACATAGAGGTTTGATTTTTTTTGAGGGAAAAAAATATTAAGAAGCTGATTTTAGAATTCAAGTAAGCAGCCTAGAAAAATATGTAGTGATAGATACAGTAAACATGATTGCATGTCATGAGCTGTGGAATGCCTCTGTCAATTTATCCTGTTCTCTTGCAAAACAGGGAAAGATGGAAAGCTGCTTCCAACTTTTGTCTAACCTACCAGTTGTTCTGAACATGCTTATGCACAGCCTCAAACTAGAGCTGACTAGTCATGAAAATTATTTGAACTTTGCCTCGTGAGAAATGTAACTGAGTGACAAACCAGTACTTTTCCAAAGACTCTTCAATGGCTAAAGCATAAAATCATAAAAGGTCCCTCTGTGTCATTTCTTCTGACAGGCACATCCAAATTGTGAAACCAGCATTGGTTTTCTGCTTAGAGAGAACAGGAGGCCATAATATGGCATGTTTGGCATCAAAGCAGAAGACGAAATCTTTACCTATATTTAAAATTAAATATAAATTTATAAATAGATTTAAGTATAAATTTAAATATAAATAAATAAGTCAGCGGTGAACAAAAGTACACGAGAGAAGTTTCCCAGGTTCTGATTGATGAAGAATTAATCTAAATTGAAATCAAAGCAGATAATTATTTTTTCAGGAGTTTATACATATCTGTTTACATAGCACTGGCCTTCACTATACCATCCCCTATGTATACTACCAATAATTCAGCACATCTCCCCATGAACAAATAGTTTAAAAATGTAAGAAAAATAATGAAGAATTTGTAAAATAATTCAGCCATAAAAGTATGAAAAAGCATCTGATAACCTACTTGCTCATTTGCTTTATATATATGCTGTTTTTTTTCCTGAGTTGGGAGAATTTCCAATGTTGAATGATGGGTAGCCCAGTTGGATAATTGCAGAAATATCTCTATAGTACTGTCTTCAGCATATTATTAAAAAAGCTCAAGCTAGGCATCAGTTATAGCCAAGAACTACTAGTATTTGTCTGTACTTTTAACAGATAACTTCATCAGGTTAAGGGAGTTGTTTCAGAAGCGCATTATACCATCTCCAGGGTTCATCATACAAGTTCCTCATGCTAGGAAGTGTTTTAATACCCACATCTAATAAATACTTATTGTAGCTGGCAAAGAGAGGGGATGGATCACAAAGTTCCTTTGGAAGGTGATTCAATACTGTTTATAGCAGTGTTGCCCAGAAATGGGTTAAGTTCATTTAAGTTTGAATACAAAATTTCAGGTGACATAAGTCTGATCCTGAATTGAAGTTCATATTGGCACAGTGCATCCATACCCTATCTTCAAGACTGTGGTTTTGCAGCATATTTTTCTAAGAACTGCAATACAGGAAGAAGCCCAGTAGGAATGCAGTGACTGAACTAGAAAGAAGCAGAGGGAGCTAACTAACCACTCGTCAAGACTTAGCAGATGAATTTTCTCTTATGGGAGAGAACATAAAATAATGGTGACATGAATCATTTGTGATGATTTTAAAATTGAGGCATTCGCTAAGGAAGAATGAAACCCCTTTCAGAAGAGCAGAGGAAGCTTTTAACAAAGGGAAAATGACAGAAAAGAGGCTGTTTTGACCAGGCTCTGGAACTTTAACATATCTTTTAGTAATATCAGATCAGACTTTAACATCTGCTGAGCTAGCAAGTTTATTGTACTTTAATAATGATGCAGATAGTGTGCTTGGATATTGTGTGTTTCTTTAATTGATTGCTGACAATTTACTGAATTCTGTAGCTGTAAAGGATTGTTCTGGATTACTGCTTATAAAAACGGTACAATGTGTGAAGCAAAAGCTGGAATGACAACACTGCAACCACAAGGACATCGTATGTTGAGGGCCAAATCCTACAGATGCTCACTACCGTAAGGATGTCCCTCACCACAGTAAGTACAATGCCCAATGACAAGCAGTCACAGGATTAACTTATGCATAGTCAACGGAATGACCAGTGATGAAGAAAAAAGAGTGCAAAATAAGCACTGAAAAATAGCATGTAATTAATAAAGTCCCACTTTTTAAAAAGCTTTTCTTAGGTTATTTTTCTGAGCTTCAAAGGGAGAGGAAAACAAACCTGTGGTAACCATAACATCATAGAGAAAACCACGAACTGTTTCCAAATAAGAATCGATCTAGGCAGGCAAATGTTACCCCAGCAGTATATGAGAAGGGGAACAAATTACATAGTATCTTGCCACGTCTTCCCAAAACCAGGGAAACAAGCCAAATGGTTATCACTACAACAGAGATTTTCACTGAGCTTTTTCACTTGTAGAAACATGATTGTTCAGGCCTAATAGAACAGCAGGTATGACGCTAGAAGTGGAGAGGTAGTTTTTGCTCAAGCAGTATACATCTGAGGGGGAAAAGAGAGAAATGGGCTTTACACTTTGCCGCAGCCTTAAAAATGCCAGGCATTAGTGGTCTAAGCTGAGGGAGTAAATCTGGAGTCAGGAAAAACCTTGAATAGCCTGCCTGACAGAAATTTTCTGCTAACTGCTCCTTTTTTCTTCCTTCAAGTAGACTCCAGCTGATGTATTTTGGGAGATTTCAATTACAGCACACTGAAATCCTCAGTGTTGCAGGTCCTTCCAATAACAGCCTCCTGTGCTCTTTTAACGTGTACTAGCAGGAGCATGCTCCCAAAAGGACAAAACAAAGGCTGATTTTTAAAATTTACTCAATTTTAGCTGCATTGCTTTCTGATATTATATTTTCTGTCTCCTTTCTGATAGTCCATTTATAAGATTTGTAGACTTGTATCCCAAATGCACTTAATTGTTGCTTAGAAAGTTAACTTTCAATGTTTCTAGTAACTATCCCAATAAATCTGACTCTGTAGAATAAATAACAACTACTCCCACGTAAATGACATTTAAATATTCTCTCCCTTTATCTGTCATAACAGACTTTACTTAGAATACTAACAACCATGCCAAACACACCATTTAATAGCTGTTTGGTCTCATTTGATACTGTTCTAGCAATCATTTGTTTTATTAGAACCCTAGGATCACTCAGGACGGAAAGGACCTTGGGAAGGCTCTTGTCCAACCTCCTGTTCAGAGCAGGCCCAGATAAGATGAAATCAGATCTAGTTGAGACATACACACAATCATCCCCTTACTAAATTGTAAAGCTTGAAGTCTTGATATGGGACAGGAAGTGGGTGATAAATGGCTGATTGTAGTGAGCATTGTGCCTTTAAGCAGGCTGGGTGTTCTAATTCTGACCACCATGGACTAAGGAAACTGGTGTTACAGAACAATCATTTGGGGTTAACGTATGATATTGGCACATTTGAAACCTGTTATTTTTCCTAGCTGAGGTTTATCCTGAAGCTTCATAAACTTTCCATTTTAAATTACAGAGCTTCCTTTTTTAACTATAATAAACTTTTATCTTAAAATGGTGTGCGCCTTTTAATCATTCCAAAGTATGTACTTTAATTAGATTTTAAAAACTCTGCAGAAAACAGCACTGTTCTTAATTTTGCCTGTGAGAGTTTGTTCTGCATTCAGCTAGCAGCAGTTCCTAATACCCCTGCTGAACTTCAGCCAAATAGAGCATTTGAGGCAAAGCAAGATAGCGTGAATTCAAAGTATTTGTTTTCATGAAAACATTGGTCCAGTTTCATGGCATTATCTATAATGCACTGGTTTAGTAGAAGAAAATGGTTTTCATCTTTCTTTCTCTACAGACATGCAGCATGTGGCATTCTTGGAGTATCAATATTTTCTTGGTTTTCCCACGCATCATTAAAGGTTCAAAGTTCCAAAGCCCTGAGGATCTCCAACTCACCAAAAATCCCTGCCAAGCTGCAAACACCCCTTTGCACACCAGGTTCAAATTCTATGTACAACCAGAGCGGAAAAAACCCAAAATCTTAACTTAGGTTATCAGTTCAAGTAACAGATAATTCAGGAACTTGGAATTCATAGCAAGTACTATCTAATTTAAAAACCAAGATGCCTTTTTTTTTTGGAATTTTAAGTCAAGTTGGCTTAGGGAATCTGCATTAACACACACTATGGCAAATTTTATCGGAGTATAAGATTTTTCTGTCTGAGCAATCTAAAGAGTTCTGGCCCTTTTCTAGTGTGGGGTCATGCAAACAAGACCTAAGATGTGAGCAAGACTATGGGCTGAGCTCATTTCAGCATCACTTCCTTACTTACTGCACCTGAGGTTTTCCCTTACTGGACTAACTGTTGACTGCAGCCAGAGGTACTGAGATGGGCACTAAGAGGTATGGGATTAATGCTCTCTTGTTTATTCTGTTATTCTAGCAAAGAAAAACTATTACTTCTTCTTATTTAGGACACTTCTTGGTGGGCCAGGGCCATTGGAAAGCATTAACTCCTGCACAGCCATTTATGTGAGGACTTATTACTCCAGCTGTACAACCAGGAAAAGCTGCTCCAGCTACAGAAATCCTCCGACAAAAAAAAAAAAGGAGTAAGTTGTTTCCTCCATTTCTTTCTGGGAATATTGTAGAAAAATATGCCAATGCAGCGAGGCTTATTAGCTCTTACCCTTCTCCCAGTCAATGCATTCGAAACTTCACAGGCTCTGAAAACTTTTCTTGTAAACCAGACTGAAGAAGAGAGTTACCAGTACTCACACACCAGGAGGAGCGGCTGCTTTGGTTGGGTTATAGTCCTAGGCCCTCAAAAAGAGAAAACAAGAACCAAAACACCCTAATTTAAGGATCGACTTAATATAAGGGTAACAGAGTAATAATCACCTTTCCCTGGAGTGCTAGAGCTTGATAAATAAATATGCTTATAATATAGATTCCTGGGTTTTAGATTGCCCTATATTCAACAGTATGTAGGTTTTCTGCATTAGCATTAGACTCCTTTTCAGTTAGTCTTTGTTCCTGTTTATGTACTTAAGATGTCTGTTCTGCACAGGAATAATAAGGCTATTAAGCCTCACAGATGTATACTCGCCTAGTGACATTCAAGAGTTCTGGAAAGTCAATAATATTATTTCTTAATCTGGCCACTAGTCCCAGTTTAGTCTCAGAACAATAGACTCTGCCTTCCTACCTAAAAAGATCTAATGTAGCACTTAGATGATAAAACTTAAAAGTAGACTTCCAGTTGAAGAGTAAGAAACATCCAAGTAAATCACACATTTTGAAAACGTCAACATGACTTTTAAAAATCTTGCTGAGCTGGTGACACTGGGGCTGAACATGCTCTCATTTCCACTAGTGCAAAGCCCTAGTTTGCACTAGCCTAAGCAATATATGGACACATTGAATTTTAAACACACCACTCTCCTTAGCACATCAGCAAGGAACTAGTGAAATACATAATACTTGCTATGTACTTAAGTGTCTTGACAGTGTGAGACTCAAAATAAAGCTGCATGCCACTACAGTCATTGTAGGCTTTTAAACACATTCAAATGGATAAATTGCCAAGTCAAGCCATAGGTTCTGATTACTTTTTATATTGTGAGAATATGTATTCCTCTGGTCTGTGCAAAGACTGGAAATTGAATGATTTTCTGATAATACTGTCATGATTCCTTTACAGACTGGTGCAGCACATCCCTTCTGTTGGCATGAAAAGCACAGAATAGGAAGTCTTTTGTTGCTAATGACTGGTACCTTCTAAGCAAGTTAATTCATGCCAACCATGCAAAGCTTGAGAGAATTGCTAAAAGAATACTACCATCGTGGGTTTTTTGTGGGGTTTTTTTGTGTGCTTTTGTTTCTTTTTACTCAAGTTAGGGCAGCACCAATTACTCAACAGAAGGAAAACAAAGAGGAGGTGCTGACAACAGAGTGGAAAGAGACAGTACTTCAGTTTTGTTCTAATCCTCTGTGCATTTTCAACAGAAGACTCTCAGCTACAGAAATTAATTTCTTTTTACTCTATATTATTTAAATCTTGGCTTGACCTTCAAAATTTTCTTTCAGGTCTTTCTTTTCTACTAATCTCTCCTGGAGCAGGCAACTGAAACCAGAATTGAGTAGTCACTACAAAATTAATTCACAGATTTGGGCATGAAAAAAGGGATGGCTTAGTGGCTTTGCAACATCTTCCACTTTCTCCCTGCAAACATTTTTAAGAATAAAACTGTGTTCACAAGAACATTGACAGAAAGGAGCAGGACTGGGAATACTGAACTCATGGAAGCGCCATGGGTTCAGCCAGTATGCAGTCAGGAGAGGAAACCTTACCACATGACTTGAGCGATGAGACAGAGCATGAAGATCAACTGCTTTTAGCAGCAGTCATCACAAAGAATTCAAAAGCGATTGACAGGCTAAAAAAAGTGGAAAAAAATCAGAGAAGTTCAAGTAATTAAAACAGTAAAATCTGCTCTTGGAAACTCCATGGCTGAAGTTCCACTGACTGCTGCTTCACTTGTTCCAACTGAAGCTGGAAAATTAAGTGGGTGAAATGTTATTTGCAGAGTCCTTTGGCTGGATCCCTAACAACTGGGAATTTTCATAGTCCCAGTGTCTTCAGGGAACTCAGACTCATCTTGGCTTCCACAGAACCATGCCAATTCAGACCAGCTAATTACCTGGTCATATGTAGTGGTTCAATTCACTGCCAATTTTTGTTGTGCTTTTACGAGTAATATGTAAGCACCTTGAGTTGTGAGTAGGTGCTGTTATACTGAAAGAAAAATAATAAGAGCAATTTGGCACTTGTTCTTCTACTACCAAGTTCTATATAATTATGTCACTGGGAAATTCTAAGAGAAGCTGTAACAAATGTTGCTTATATTAATGTTTAATATTCAGACTGCTGGGTCAACAGGAAGAGTTACAAGAGAACCTAATTGAAGCCTGTGAAAAATATATTTATACTCAGTGGTACTCCTCTTTTTCATCTGTTGGGCTTGCTGATCTATAGATTCACTATTTGGTCAGTGCATCTGGCCCCACAGGCTTCATAGTTCGCAAAGCACAACCTGCTAATAAGCACCCTGCTGCCTGTTTGTTAAACAGATCAGTGCTGGCAGGCACCCAAAACTCTAGCCTTTGAAACTTGGAGCTTTTTTAACTTGCCCAGCCTATTGTGTAGCAAGAAAGACAATAAACTCATAAATGTTGAGCAATTAAACATAAGTTAGTAATATAGTTGTGGCAATAGAGACTGCTTACCTCAATCCAATACACGTCTCATTTCTTCTTTGTGTCATCTCTGCTAAAAGCCAACCATAAGCTGTTTGCATACACACTAATGGTTGAGATTTCCTTGTAAACAAGATGGTGGCTGCCTACTAAAGGCAATCCATCATTCAAGGAGCAATATGACTTTCCTTTCATCTTTAGCAACAAAAGCATCCACTCAAGCTCACAGCCCCTGTTTCAGCATACAATTGTGACTGTAGATGGAAGTTCAGCTCTTATCTGAACACCCTCCCATTGGTTCTCTGTAGCAAAAGCAATTTACATTTGGAAACACGTTTTTAAGAAGCAGCAGCTTTCCCTTAAAACTGAGAAGCATAAAGCCAACTTGATTAATGAATCATTCCAAGCTTGAATTTTGGAAAAAGCTGTGTCCTGCCTATGCCTATATTATGTTCCTAGATTCTCTAAACAAGATGGCTCCAGTAGCATACAGAATACAGTAGGACTTCAGTAGTTAGGTCCCATGGCCTGGCGAAGACCTTTAAGTAGGGTAAGTACCTGTGAGATTAAGGCATCAGGAACAGCCATAGCTTGGGAAAACAAGCACAATTTATCTGAGTGCATAAAAAAATGTGAATGGTAGTGAGAAGACTGTTTTAGAGGAAGAAAAACTCCCTAAGAAGGGAGAGGAGATGAGTAGCACAATATTTGCCCTTCATCTGCAGATCTTACTTTCATCTACCACACAAGGCCCTTTCAGTCATGTTCAGAGCACCTGCATACACCTGGCACCTGTTTTGAAAACTGAATATCATCTAAACTTTGGAAAAAAGTATCTGGCTTCACAACGAGGCACTGCCCTAGCACACAGATGTGAACCATTTATTTCTGCATGAGTCAGCTCTGCCTTGGACTGGCCATTGTACATCCTAGCTTAGTGGTCACCCAAAAAAGTATCCAGGAATGGTGGAGGGACTGCAAAGCTGTTTTGGGAAAAGCACTCATGGAAAAGGTTAACTCATCCTCCATAATTCCCACGATTCCCAACTCTGCCATAACTGTGATCCATAAAGTTAATTCAACATAGGTATTTTGGAGGAACTGCTATAGGACAGAAAAAGGTAGGAAAAGTTCCCTATCCTAGTGTCCTTCTAAAGACACTTTGTGCATGTTAAAAAAGAAAATGGAATAATGGAATACAAAAGAGAGGGAAGTTTCCCATACCTACCAGATCCATTTCTAAGTATTGATTAGTTCTCAGGTAGATATTGGCTCACATCATTTTTTCATATATCTAAGAACTATGTTTGGTGCTCAGCAAAGCACCAAAAGTGTGCTTGGAGGGAGATGGGAGATGCACTATGTGTTAGCTTTACTATTTTAAACAAAACCTTATTCATAACCAGTTGAAAATTGTTTTCTTCAGACAGGGGAAATATGACAAGCTCTTTGCAAAAAAGCAACTGCTCTTCATCCAGTCCAAAGTCTTACTTTGGTGCTAAACAACTACATTTGTAAAGTAGAAAGGTAATTTGAATTCTTATCCATAGCCACAGGAATGAGCAGGTTGATTTTTTCCTAACCAAATTATTAAAATATTTTCAGCATCAGTTTATAGAGTGTGGCTAAGGAAAAGACTGCTATCACAACGGATCTGTTCTCTGCCATGTGTTTGTAGGTCTTCATATACAACATACCTGTCTGTTACTGTACATAGTAAATCTATCACTCTAGGATGAATGGACATTTGTTTCAGTAAGGTCACTCTACAGCGAAGTAAGAGTTACAAACATGAGGTCACTGGCATTTTCTGCTGGTTTCAACTGAAAATTCTATTAGCTGGAAAGTTAAAATTAATTGATCATTTATAGTTACTCCCGAAGTACCCCACACCAAGGGAGCTCCTGGACTGGAATAGAAAGGATGATCCTATGTGCATTAGCATAATAACAGCTTATCACATAAATTTACAGCTCCAGAGAGATCATTCATTTCACTGTTTTTTCTCAAATGCTAACCCAGAGAGGCCCCTGCAGGGATCGGGAGGGTGGTACACATCCAGGATCACTCCACTGCGGTCCCACGTAGCAAGACCAACAGTGCAATTTTGTAGAGAAGGTTTTAGAACTCTAAGCATTATCCACTAAAAAACAGACAGAAGATATCCAACAACAAATAGCTAACAACCAGTTCTAGTTAGTACTAATGTTGGTTGGATCCAAACCTGTAACAAAGGAAAAGTCATGCCATACTCTGGGATCAGTACTGATCCCAGAGACCTTGGACACCCCCAAAGTCTCTGAGGATGGATATTGTTCATCTAAGCTTTCTTCACAGTACTACTGTCCTTGTTTTTTAGAAAACAAAACTATCTCTACTGCTTTCATATTTCACATTAAGTGAATCCATAATGCTAATTGGTTGGATTTTACTATGCCTGCAGCCCAGTCACAAGAGAAAAACAAGTAATCTATTTCCTTATTTGAAAGCCAGAAGCACATAATGTCTATTAATAAAGAGTATGGTTTACACAGGTTTTACTGTTATTGACCATAAAATGGTGTATACTATAAGCAAGGGTGAAATTTCTAACTAATTAGCCCATGAAGATCATATTTAATGGAGTATATAAACTTAGGTTCTTTACAAACCTTTAGGGTCTTATTAATTAAGTGTATACATATGCAGCCTTTATGCTGAAACAGGAGTTTGATACATAATTCGAGGTTAAATAACCCACCTTGAGATTCACAAAACAGAACAGCTTACATTTTCCAATTATTTTAGCCTTTAAGAAAGGAATCAAGTAAAATATGATACACCTTTCTCAGCCAAAGAACTCTAAGTACATTCAGGAAAAAAGCTGTAATTACCCAGATACTTAAAAAATGCAGTCAGCAGAAGAACAATAGTGTTCACCACATACATTTTTGTTTCCTTGTGTCCTGATTCAAAATACAGTTAGTTAACTCTTACAAGAACAGCTTCTACACTTGTTTTTTTTTTTTTAGATTACCTATTGCCACTCTGCAGGCTAACAATCTTGCTTTACTGATAACCTAAGGATTTGGAGTTCCTTTTGCAGTTCTCTCCACAAACCACTTCAGCATCTATGTAATACACAGTGACATCAGTGTGACTTGTACATATTTGCAAGTGCTTTGTTAAATAAAAAACCTGTGGTAAAAGCAGTAAAATCTCATTCAATGGGAACAAAATTTAACCCATCTCATATAGCATTATTAGTCATGAGCAGCTAGAATGAGGAATAGCTAAACCAGAAACACTGGACTCAATCCAGTACTTGTTCACCCAAAACTTCTAGTAAATTAACTTAAGCCTAAAACCATCACGTAATTTATACTCTTAAAAATTAGTATTTGCCTATTTTAGTCCAAATCTCTCATCTGACCCAATCACTGATCCAACTGATGTCCCTGAGAGCTCTTCTACCAACTGTGATCATCAGGACCCATGTAAGTGTCACCACCTGTTTTGATACCTAGTTTGCATGAACTACCTGTGGCTATGAATTCAGTAGCATTTTAGTCACAAAATGCACAGAATTTTGGTCCTTTTCTCATTTTGTTTCCATTTTTATTTCAAAAGGCCTGTATTCAAACAGCTGTAGGTGTCACAACCATAACCAGGGGGTGGTAACCACTACTCTGAGGAACATAGTGGCAGATAAATATTATCATGTCATTGCAGAGACACTATAGTGGTCCTGTAATTGTGTATTATACACTTGCTTTGTCTTAAAGTCAGAATACAAACTAGATCCTGGTTTTAAACAAACTGACCATATTTGTGTAACCTTTTGGAGTGTCTCCAATTTAGACTGAAATCCTTAAATTTAATGTGCTCCCCACTTGTTGTCTAGGTTGATGCTGCCCTCTTCTGAATATACTGGATTATGACACCCACTTTCCAGGAATTTCAGGACAGTCAGAAAGCAAGCAAATAGTTATGCAGCAATCATCAAATAAGAAAAATATTTTCTTTTTAATCTCACATTTAATAATCTTTGATGGGATTTTATTAAAAAGGCCTTGGATAAGATACTCAGTTATTTTGAGGCCTTCAAGGACAAGTCTTACTCAACTTGTATAATCTCATACTCTGTCATGATGACAGCTTTCTGCCCCTCATTTGGCAATATAAGCATTCATTACCCACTTGTTACATTTCCAGAAAAGCCTCCCCATGCTCTCCCACACGGCTTTTCATGTATGACAAGAAGTAACTGTAAAACTATTTCACTGTTTTTCTACATCACCTCATATACTCTGCTGTAATGCCTATCAGATATGTGTTCAGCACTGTCTTTGAGTTTTCCTGCCCATGCACTGCAGTTTCTACACTGACTATAAGCCCTGTGGGGCAGGGACTATTCTTTTTTTCTGATTTTGGTCAGCACTTAATACAGTATAATGTCTGCCAGAGCTCTTTTCTGTTGCCATAATGCAATTATTAAATTTGTCTCAGAAAGAAATTAAACCAGTCATTGATTAAAACTATTCTTCACAATCAAATCACTATGGGCATATTGGTGAATCTTGTGCTGTGGATGATGAACCTGCATGAGTGAGCTTATTGATTCTTCATGCAATTAGTTTACATCCATCTCCCCTGGAGTTTGAAATCTGGTCCTAAATACATTTGCATATTTCATAAATGCAAATTATTAATGAATAAGGCAGATGAGTGAAGAGGAAACTAACATTCCCTTCTTATTAAAAAAATTAATGAGGCCCTTAGATGGAAACAGACTCTTATTTTGCTACTTGAGGGGCCTATGGCTGAAGAGTAAATCCAGTTTCTGGTTAGAATGCAAACCTTTGGAACACCCAGAACTTGAGCTTCTCACTCAGTGCAAGAAATCATATTGCATCAGTTTAGTATGTATCTGAATCGTAATTTGAGTGTGCTTCACTCAAAATAGTGGAGGCATTCTCCCTGCCCCTAAGCTTGACACTATTTTTTCTTTAGTGGACCTACTGACCACTCAAAGCAGATAACTAAATTTTTACGAGTAACTTTAATCTCTGTATCATTCTTCACTAAGATGGTACTAGGAAGATTTTCTTTCTTGATGCATTTCACCTTCAAACAAGAACAGTACAAAAAATTAGTTTCAGTTCTCATGGAGTTGAACAAACTTTTCTTCTGGTTTTGATTCATATCTGCATTCACACACTTCAAGGTTTGATCTGAGTTTCAGTCAAACAAACTGATGATATGCCAAACCCACCGAGTTTGTTATGCCCTGGGCCATATCAGCATGGGAGCTATTCATAAAGCACACAAAGGTTTTATTTTTTATGTGCTCAGCCTCACCAATCCCACACAATCCCAGTGCTTACTGATCACTTTGGAGCAGTTTCTTCACAGCAAGAACTTGAAGAAGTAGACCACTAGGCTGCTAACACTAGAAGACTTTTTTAGGGTAGTAAAAATACAGCTAACTGCAGTTCACATAACCAAATGCCTGCCCAGACCAGTCAAAACTTGTACCCGTGGAAACACCGATTATTTTGAAGTTCATTCCTGGTAATCAAGGTAAAATGACAGTGTAAAGCTATGAAACATTGTTCAAATAAACTACTAATTATGATAATCTGGAAATCAGCTATTGTGCTGACAAGATATTAATGCCTTTTAATACACAGCCCAGATTATCTCTGAAGTTGTGTATCCTCTGCTATATTAAACTTCGAGGTTATTCGTAACAAAAAGCGTTTAGATCAACATAGAAGTATGAAACTTACCACAGTCCCCCCCAAAGGACACTTCTGTGTGTGCATCTTAAGTGGATCTTGATGAGTTGGAGCAAGCAAACGCTCCTAATGTGGGTTCTCTGTAAAGGAATGTAACAAAGCAAGCAGGACAGTTTACAGGCACATCTGGTGCTGAATTTCCTGGTGCCCTCTGGCACTGCAGTGCAAAACTGGAGTGGATGCAAGGAGTCAGTTGAAGAAATAGGCAAAGGAGAAAATTAACCCAGAACTTACCCTACCTATTGAAAAGGCAATTGCCACAGTGACCAGCCTCCAACACTCCAGGACACACAAAACATTCCTGAGGATGTTTTTTTTTTTTCTCCCTGAAATCTAGACGTTTTCAAGCCTCAAATATGGTAACTAGGCCACCTGTTCAAGCATTTAAAAAAAATGAGCCTGGCTCTTGAGAGTCACTATCAAGGCAATTCACACCAAAGCCAGTTGAAGCCACCAGAAAGCTTAGCACTTCTGTCAGCAAAGGTCATAAAGACACAAAAGATTAACTTTCATGCATGTTTTTGAGAGCTGTGAATACCTCCCTGCATTTAAAAAATCTTGGGATTTTTAGGCTAGAAATATTCCAAAGAACCTCCTTATGTCACAAAGAAGGGAAAAAGTGAGCCCAGGGAGAAGAAAAGCAAACCTCCCTTTGATAAGAGATAAGAGAAAGGAGGGAAACGTTGACCTAAGAAGCAAGAACCTTGGGCCTGGGAGAGCTGATGTTCTGAGCAGGGCATCACATTCTGCTCCTCTGGGCACAAACACTTCAGGAAGTAATTTAGTTTATCTCAGTTTTCTGTCTATGATAGAGCTAATATTTTTCTTCGTATGGTTTGGTGTGAATTAAGAGTGCACCTACAGCTCAAGAAAGATATAGAGCACCAGGGAGTACTGAACTGCCTACACCAAAAAGTAAACGATCTTGACCAGGCCACCCAAATAAAGAGATACACAAAGATAACAAATCTGCATTTCTTTTTATCAGCCTTCCTGATTTGCACCTGCTATATGCATTTTCAAGAATTATTTCATTTACTTGGAAACCTAAACTCTTAAGTAAAAATGAGATTCTCACACAAGTCTGGGTAAGCTAAAAAATGGAAAATAGTCTTGTTAGAAACATGCTCTTATTTTACTAGTACTAAACCGTCGTCTGTCGAAATATTTTTTGTCCTGTTTGCCCCACATCACACAAATAGATCTAGAGTAATGTAGTAAAATAGGCATGCACTTTATGCTGCTCTGCATTATTACTTCTAATTTTGTTTTCTTTTTCCTAATTAAATATTAAGATGAGGCATTATCTGCTTCCTTCAGGATACAAATTCATAATGATATATGTAGAGCTAATTGATGTGATACTTTAAGTCCATTCCAGTACTAACAGGCTCTAAAATCAAACAGTGCTGAGTTGTTTGTGTGGGCTTTATTACACCAATTACAACAATTAAAATAAAGATGGAATTATAACAATAGCTTTGATGCTAACAGGATTGTCCATATGCAAATAGTTACCCATCTCTGGACAGAAATCTTTATTTGTTGAAACAACAGAGAAGGGAACTATTTAGCAAAAGAGATGGGCAGATACCTGAAAGATGTTTGCTCAACTCTCTGATATGAAAAATAAGTGAAAGTGACAAGGGTTTCACCACACTTATATCCATGAAGTTAAATGTGGGACCACATTTACTGCCATAATAAAAGCCACCTGATACCTGGCCTAAGGCACTGATTATTAGTATATTAAAGCTACCTCTCCAATCAGTATTTTTATAATTAAGACGGCACATCCCTAGAAGTCAAATAACCTAACCCATTAGGCAGCATTTGTGGATATGACTGCCATTTTGAAAGTGTTCTAGCATAGTTTGTCTTTACAAAGATGCCAGATTCAGGTCGAGGCCCTGATTATTTCCTTTATACCTCCTATTATAAGTCTCAGTAGGACTAAAAAAAATCACTTAAATTTAAGACTGATTTGAAAGCCACCTACACTGTTTGATGCTCAGTTCTATTCATCTCAGTGGAATTTTAATTTCCAAATACTTTAAGTAGCACTGGAAATCTCAATCCAAACCTCTAGTCTCATTTTGAGTTCATTTGAAACTTGCATGGTCTCCAAAGGGAGCTTGATTAGGATTTATAATTAATCCTAATATATGGGTAAAATTACACTGGCAGTATCTCAGCCAATTCCCTATAGCTGCTCAAGTCTGTCAAATCAGGTCTTTAATCTGATGGTGAATTACCTAACCAGTGCATCAGAGTCAGCATATCACAGGGGCTTCAATAACTTGTATTTATGTTCTGAATATGTCCATAGCAGCTGTTAGATTGTGAATAATGACTTCTGTAGGAACCTTCCCTGCATTCCCATACCAAGCAACAACTGGAAGAAAAAAAACTGGACAACTTACAGATCTCAACCTTAAGAAGGATCACAATCATAAACCAAGTAATTGCTTTACCAGGGAAAGTAACAATCTTAGATGTTCCTGTGAGGAACTACACTGATCAGCGGAAAAGAAGTCAGATCCAAGTTACCACTTTGGCACACTACAATGGACAGGACTTTCCTTTAAACAAGGAGTGTTGGTAAGCATTTTTAAATGTTTTTGTCCAACATATCACTATCATAAGAATTACTTTAGAAGTGTTATTTTTCATTTTCTACATGAAAACTGTATAAATTGTCCAAAAATGTGCATTCACTCCTAAATGAACTCTTGAGAGCTGGAAAGTAGTTTTAAATAAATTTGAAATATACTTTAAAATTATTCTGTAATTAAGGAATAATATATGTTATAAAATTTAAATTAAAACACAAAGTGAAAACTGTGTAAAATTTTAGCAAGCATTTTTAAAAAGTGGAGACAACTTTGGAAGACTTTAAAACACATCTTAAAAACTTCAATTCATTTTTGCAATATACTCTGATGAATACAGAGACTGAGAAAATGAGTAAGTCATCTGGAACAGGCTTAGAATTCACTGATTTGAAGTTTAACAAAAGCTTCTAAATGGAAACAATATAACACATTCAAACCTCTACAACTACCTGAAAGGAGGTTGTAGAGAAGTGAGTGTTTGCCTCTTCTCCCACTTAAATAACAACAGGACAAGAGGAAATAGTCTGAAGTTGCAGCAGGGGAGGTTTAGATTGGATATTAGGAGGAATTTCTATACTGAAAGCTTGGTGAAGCACTGGAACAGCCTGCCCAGGGAAGTGGTTGAGTCACCATCCCTGAAGGTATTCAACAAACATGCACATGTAGCACTTCAGGGCATGCTCTAGTGGCCAAGGTTGTAGGGTTTGTTGAGGGGTTTGTTTTGGGTTGTTTTTGGTTTTTTTAGTTGATGTTTTCTGGTGGGGTATGTGTGGTTGTGTTTGTTTGGGGGCTTTTTGTGTGACGGTTGGACTCTGATCTCAGAGGTCCTTTCCAACCATGACCATTCTGTAATTGCTGAGAATGCTGCAACCACACCTGGTTTCAGGGATCTACATAAATACTGTTCTGTTTGCCAGCTGATGCAGGAAGAGATTAAACAAGTTGACAAAAGGTACAAACACAGCATGAACCAGGAGGTGAAGCCTTGGCCCTACAGAGACAAAGAGCCAGTTTCATCAATGGCTGCACTAAATCCAAGATTTCCTCAAATGCATATATTAATCTCATGATCATCTTTGTCCCTACTGCCATACTGACCCAGATCCAAAAATGATCATTTGAAAAGAATTCACAGTTTCTCCCACCCATGTGAAAATAACTTTTACAAAGTTTTAAAAAGTAAGCTCCTGAGACCCTAAGAGCTATTCCCCATTCCACTAGTGTGGAAACGTCCTTGTTTAATCAAAGTGGACCAGCAGTGGGATTCAGTGGGAAATGACCACTTCCTTTCATGGAAGCAAAATTCTGTCTCCAATCTTCTCATTCCTGACAGCTTTTGCAAGAAGTGTTGCTAGAGGCAGGAATACTTTTTTTAAAAGCCCAGCAGATTTCTAAAGTTGGCTTTAAAAGTGTCCTTTAAGAGTGGTGTCCAGAGGTGTTTATGGTTATATTGCTCAATTAGCTACTTTATGTTGCAGTATTTTCCTCAAAATCAATCTTTGACTAATTGCAAATGCTAATATTTTTAAAGTACTATGTTACAGATGCAATAACGTCCTCCCGGGTGCATATTAGATGGCATAATGATACACTTTAGCCATCAAAATCCCTTACTGAGCTTCAGCATCCACCCCATCATCATGATGAATGTCTCGAACTCTTTAGCCTTGGCTAGTAACAAGATGATTTTAACACCTGTTCTTACAAATGTTTTAATAGAGATGGGGCCAACCTGAATGCATCTGGAGAAGTTCAGTTCTGAGGGCTGGCTGAGTTCATCATAAACACATGGAAGTCTTATAAAATCTGAGTGTGCACAGATCCCAGGGTTTAGTTGTTTTGACATTGGCCTCCTTTAAAAAAAACTATATGGATGACCAGACCAAAGCACATTTCATTCTCCATATATATTGGATAGCTAAACATGAAAGTCATAAAAAACAGGGAGTAGCTGAAGTTCTGAATCTTTAAAAGTAGCCAGCTTTTGCACCTAGGACTTGGGATAAATATTTCCAGGTTGAGTTCAGTTTTGAATGAATTCTTCTGATTTTCTATATGGCTTTTTTACTTGACTCCTAGTAGTTATAATAGAACTAAAATTTTATTATGTCATAATTAGAAAGTAACAATCTCCCTGGAGTCACTTATGTTACAATGATGGGTAAATCCAGTAG
Source organism: Apus apus (assembly GCF_020740795.1). Taxonomy (NCBI): domain Eukaryota; kingdom Metazoa; phylum Chordata; class Aves; order Apodiformes; family Apodidae; genus Apus; species Apus apus. The sequence goes on along the minus strand of NC_067287.1, from coordinate 28,730,769 downwards.
TGCTAAAGCATTGCAGCATACTTATGCTCATCTGAAACAGTAAAATTTTCTTTGTATAATGAAAACTTTTCCACTTTTATTTTTCTGTTCACATAAAGAAGCACTGCACCTAAGCTCACAGTGAGTTAATGAAAATGATTTCAGTGACAGCAAATCTTAAGTCTTTGGTACATCACTATGAATTTTAGCAGCTTGAGCTCATTCATTAACTGGTAGAATTCTCTTGTCTGCAGGAGCATTTGTAAAAAAGCAACTTGAAACCACTACTCAATTCTTTCTTCAAGGGAAATACAAATGATACCAAATAACTCAACATTCTGCAGTTTGTCTAGGCCCTGTTCCCAAATTAATGACAGTCCAGCTCCAAAGACACTTAAAATAAGTTCCCAGTGGGAACATGCAGACAAACACCACAAGCAGATGTTGACAAACTCTACAAACAAGGTAATCTTTAATAGCTCTTTTTTTCAAACTGAATATGCAATCTGTCATCACAGCATTTTTGAGTGAATGACAAGCCAGGGGACAGATCACCCTTACACAGACTGCCGCCAAAACAAAACTGAAGTGCAATTGGACCTCAGAAGAGAACAGAACAGACTAGTAAAGAAGTGTCAGACAGAGATGCTCCAAAATGTGGTAAACTGTTGGCACTGGCTTCCAGCTTTGACTGCCTCATAGCTTCTATTCCTAATCCTTCCACCATGCTGCTCTTCGGAATAGGCCATCCTGAGCACAGCAGAGTAACCCCAGAAATGCTAATTTAGGGGTTGGGAAAAGGCAAGTTTCATTGCTGTGCTGAACAGACTTGCATAAATACCTAGGGGGCTAAACTCCCCTGCTTTTTTTTGCTTCTGTTCAGTAGGAGAGATCATAATTTTGGAAAAAAATTATTCTAAGATTAATTTAGAGCACTGACATTAAGAAAAATTCAGAATCACTTTACAAACAAACCAACCTCCCATAACCAGGACTTTTAAAAACATTTATAGCTGAAGAAGCTTGCTATGCACTTCACAGTTAAGCATATACATGTATGTATGCCTCCCCAATAAGGCACCACGATGCTGTTTTCTGTAGCAGAGAAGACTAATTCCCACAAGACTGTGCCCAGTGGTCAGGAAGAACACAGAATAAATAATCAAGATGCTTGCACCTCCTGCTCTTGAAAACTCCCAAGTGCAGTGCTAGGGCTGCTGAACAACATGAACAGATAAGCACATAATGACCCAAACACACACAGCAAGACAAAGTAATGCCTGACTTCTCAGCTCATGTTAACCTGCACAGGTTCAGTGTAGTCATAAAGCTGATATTTTTTGCCAGCTGAAAATCCGCTGTCAATCTTAAAGCAGGAGAACACAGCTAAATATCAGAAGCTTTCCACTGAAGATAACCACATTCATCCAGCTGAACGCTATTAGGAAGCTATATTCTTTTTGTAACTGAGCATTGTTTTATAGCTAACATATACAGTGGGTGTCCAAAGGATAGGCTTTGTGTTTAAAGAGACCTACATATATTAGCCAATTTAATAAATATCAGTGGTCAAAAAATATGGATCTCTCCCTGAAGGTAAAGAATGCCCTCCTAATGAAAAAAAAACAACTTGCAATAACCTTGGATCCATCTCCAATTAGACCTTGTATTTTCCCATCACTGGAGTTTCAATTGCCTTTGCTATGAGCTCTCAGTTTCAATTTCCAGAGCATTAGCCCTAGGCTCCTCATCAGCATCTTCAGGTCCACTGGGACATGCATTCCAAAACAGCTGGAAGATCATCTACAAAATCCTGAGTGACAAACAAAGCAGACAAGTTGCTCAAGGAAATGGTTGCTCAATACTTAAGAGTGCCAAGTGAACCCAAAAACCAAAGGGGCCAAAACAGGCTGAAGATGCTGACAGGGAGCTCTCCCTGAGGAAGGATGTCTGTTTTTCAGATAAGCAGCCTACAAGCCAGGGAAAACCAGGCAAAGTGAGAACCAAAAGCATTCAGAAGGATACATTAAAACCATACGTATATAAAGATTCTATGCATTTGTGTATCTCTTATTATTACAACATGCCACACAAAGTGCCGACAATATGTCAGCAACATGCATTACAACAAAAAACATGTTAACCTGACAAGTATCATGAGAGCAATTGCAAGCAAAGGTGATTAGACCTCAGTTGGCTTCTCCCTCCAAACCTTCTTAAAACAAAGGTGTATGCCCATAAATCAAGCATTACTTTCCCTGCTTGACATCTCACTCCTTGTTAATTTTTTTCCAGTATAGCATACCAGCCCATACAATTGAAGGAGCATTAGCAGTATGCTCTTTCTTGGCACTGACTGCACATGGCAGGTGCATAGCTTGTAGTCTGAATTTTGCAGCTGGTCTGGTAGCAGTTGGCAAAAAGCTACTGTCCAGATGGACATTAAATTTGCATTATTTATAATATATCAAAAGTGAACAAACCTAGATCAAAGTGACTTATAAGGACATTTATTTAGGAACTTGCTTCTGACAGTTCTGAAGCTGCTTCCATCCAAGCAATGCTTAGATGCTGAATGCTTTACTCACCCACAGGGATGTTCCACAGCTCCTGATCACTCTTAACCCTTACATAACCCACACATGTGGAAGTAGAACTGGAGAGTTCAGTCCATTTCAGATTACTACCTTAAACTTCATGGCATATGTGTCCAAGAGTATAAATTGTGCAAAGATCTGGCCTGCTGAAGCTTTCCTACTTGCAATGTGAAAGAACAGAAGCAGGTCACAAGTGGAGGCCTTCAAATGAAGAAGCAAATGATTGCTGGAGGGGTAAGCTGCCGTGAGAGGCCAGTGCCTGATGGACTGCGTGACCCGAGTGCTGTATCACACCAGATAACGCAAACTGGTTTCCTTCAGTGTTTCTCCCATCTCCCAGCCAACTTTGAAAATTCCCCTTTATTACACAGGTGGTAAGCCCCACAATGTCCATCACTCAGAATTTATAGAAAACACTCATTCTTTACATTGAAAGCTTTTCAAAACTAGCACAAAACACCACAGGGAGAATGATCTAGTGTCCTTTTTTTGCATAACATGAACTGAGATATATCTTTTGCTTTGAAAATTATAGCCTCTAAAATGGTTTTACACAATGCTTACAGTTTTATATTTTCATGTTTAATAAAGTAGGTTTGTTTCCTCTCCATACAAAGCTTTCCATCAAAGGCTTTCCAAGCATTTTATAAAGGCAGGTAAGTATTACATCTTCATCTATATCTTTGTTTATTAGCACTGTCAGTATATGATGCTTTTTGCTAATATATACTTCAAAAATCTCAACTATACCTTTGAAAAGAAAGCAAGTCACTGGGAGATTATTTTTGTTCCTATAGAATGACAGAAATTTTGACTTCTTCAGGCCCCAACAGTAGAACTGACCACTTCATCACTTTCTGAAGCTAACAACCCATTGCCACTCCTTCAGCCCCTTCTCAATACCAGCTGTGACTGAGTGCATGATTTGCGTATTTTTTATTGCCTCCTCACTCTGCTCAGGAGATTAAGCATGCTAATAAGACTTTGAAGCATGTGGACCAATCATGTAGAGTACACCACAACAAACACCCCTAGTATTTCCACAGCCTAAGCAGACTGCACAGCCCATAGTGTTTTAGCAAGCCAAGGTCACATGCCTTATAAATTAGTCATTCCTAGATTCTACATCATAAAACACATGACTCCATTCACTGAAAATAGCACAAGCATCACTGGAAGAAAAATTACTAAATCAGCCATTACAGCTTTACTATAAATTTGCTAATCCAGTATAAATAGAGTGCCTGTCACAAGTCCAATAGGATACAGTTAAACAACATATCTTGAGTATTGGCTGTTATTCACAGTTAAACAGCTATTTGATGGAGATGACAGTTCCAGTCTAACAAGCAGTCACTTTAGAGACACATGGTGCTGAAGGCAGTGCAGCCTGTACTGTATTGCCAATGATTGTACAGCTTGCTCAGTGCTGGGAGCAGCCACGGGACAATGCACTCCAAGACAGTACAGCATGCAGGGGCAGCATGAAAGGAGCAACTAGAACACCCAAGAACCTATGTTCTTTCTAGTTGTACTTTCCTCTTCAGATATGCCAGGTAATGAGAGAAAACAGCTATGAAGAATGGAACTACAGTCACCATGGAACAGAGAAACAAATTCCACTATTAAATTCACCATAGTAACCAGTTCAGCAAAATTACTACCTGCTTTCAACAACATCCAGTGCCAAAGTGTTGTTAAATTCAAGTAAATTCTTCTGTTGATGTTCTTCACTGTTTACTTTACAAACATTTAAAACTTGAGCTGAGTCTGGTGTCAAATTCTGGTGCCAAAATATGTATGAGTGAGGACATTTTTCAATCTGATTCAGCATCAGGTAGCTTTCTGCTGCTATATTTAGGGCATCTACAGGCCTGTGCTTCAAACAGCTGTAGCAGTGAAGCAGTTTGCAATGTTTTGGTCATCTGTACTAGTTCTTCCCTGCTATACCAGCAGAGCTGCTATGGAAATGCCCCTCTTCCAATCAAAGTCAGCCAGGTTAACTTTGTCTCAAGAACAGATCTTTCTGAGCAAGCCTGATCTGTGGAGATATATTTGGAGAAGGTCTCTTCAGCAGCTTTGATGTCAAGGGTGTTTACGGGTGTCAAGGGTTGGGAAGGCTAGTGGCAGCAAGCTGTAGTCAGTATATCAAGTTATAGAAAGGGACAAACTAATCTAATGTTAAGAGTAGTCACACTGCAGCTTGCAAAAACTAGATTACTCTGAAATTATGCTCATTGTAGAGTCAGTGAAGCATCTGTGTTTAAATCGCTTTGGGCTTGTCTGCCACAGACAAAACATGATTATTAACTGACAAATTAGACGTCCAAAAGAATAGCCTCTAGTCTGCAAACAGAAGTGATCTATTTACTTTTCTACATCCAAGTAGTCCCCTGGAAGTCTCAGGCATATTGTTTATTCCACTTAATCTTATCTTGAGCCATATGCAGCATTCTAATGTTGTGGATTGGGTTTTTTTGCTTAAAAAAAGAAATCTAGAAGACAAAGCTTCTCTTCCAGTAAACAGTAAGGAGTTTTTTCTTCTAATTAATATTGTATTGTTAATATAGATTTTAAACAGCAGAGGTTTCTGCTCATTGGTAATTCAATTCTACTTAATTATTCTAATATCAAATACAAATCCCAGAAGATAATTTAGTTTGCAACAATTATTTATGTCATCTTGTTACTGAACTGTGCAGTAAGACAGAAAGTCTTAAAAATGTTTAATACTTCTGGTTATTATGCATGGAAGAATGCAACAAAGGCTTGGTGTTAAGCTTCCAGATGGAAAAAATATGCTATAAATGTGTACTTAAATTAGTCACGGTAGCACAAATGAAGAACCAAGGAGTTTTTAAGAAACCATTAAAAACAGATGTCCCAAATTAAGACTTTGCATTAGGTTCCTAACCCTTCCAAGACACTTATGTCTGGGCCAAAGCCTACCACAGACATCAGGAGTGTTACTTCTCAAGCCTTAGTGGCTTTGGAGCAGGTCTCAAATCCCAAAAGACTCAAGCAGGCTTCCTCCTGAAGCAAATCTTTGGCTTCACATACAGAAGTGCAGTGCAGACTAACATAAGGCAAGATTAACCCCTCAGAGAGATCACATTTCCCATTCCACTGTCACACCATTACTGAGATACTCCTGCAAAAATACACTGCTATTGAGGGTGATGTACAACAGTATTGAAGCTAAGACTGCTGCACTCACACTATAAAACTAATGTTTCTTCACAAAATTAAAATTGCTTTCAAATGTTACTGTATGGCAACACAATGAAAATGAAAAATTGGTCAAATTTTAATTGTGTAGGTGGAGTCCCAAATAAAAGTACGGGACAAGCAAAGCACAAAAGGAGGAAGAGCACCCTGAAATCAAGTGTTTTCTCAAAAATACACTAGCTTCCTGATCCTGAAGAAAAAGCTTCTTGAGGTAGTAGCTGAAAGGATATTTGTGTAGCTATGCACAAGGAAGCTGCTTCCTGTTGTTGCAGCTCCTTTGTTCTGGAAACTAGGACTTGCACTTCTCTCTGAAAATAGTATTATATCAGTATCTCTTTTTTTAGCATTTTCCAGGATATTTTTATTTTTTAATTCATTGTCACTTCCAAAGGACTGACTATTAATGAAGTCTGTTAAGTGCTGAGAAGGGAGAGGGAGTAGCATATTATATCCAATTCCCTCTATAAACTATATAATTTGAATAAAAGTAATAAAATAAAACAACAAGATTGTAAGTAGTTCCGGATGGTTCTTAGTAACATGAGTTAGTACCTCAGAACATAAGATTATTACATTTGAAACATTTCTTGGAGCTTGCATCTATACACTAAAATAATTTTGAGTTAACAACACTTGGCATGACATTGAACTGTTCTCAGATCACAAGCTGAGATTTTCAGCCAATATAAAATGCCTCAGCTCCATCAGCTTCATACTGCAGGATCAGCTGCACTTTGTATAACTGGAGATGTACATCGATTCTCATTTAGATTAACAAAATGACACTGGATGACCATAGATACATTGTCTTTTGCTTCAAAATTAAAGTTAGCAGAATTTATGCATAAGAATGCCCTTACTAAATGCATTGTCACTTTCTTAACACATGTTTTACATTTGGCACAGCAACAATACAAAAGTGTTTACAAACTGGATCAGAGCCAACAGATGGCTCCTCCAAGCCATCAGCCTCAGAATCCTACCCAGTTCCCACTGCTTTCCAGAAAAAGCCTGGGAAAACAGATTGGGAAGATTCATAAGTACACACATGATTTATATATGCCTTTGTGTTTAGGCATGTGCATATACAGACACACAAGTGTATGCAAGTATAAAAATCTACATATACAGTATGTTCTATATGTACAATAGCTCAGATGTAAAATGTTACCTGGACTCTTCAGGTATCTAAGACCTTCAAAAACCAAAGTTTATGCAAATAACATTTTCAGTGTTTAGTTGAGACATTTAATGAAAAGACAATGCTATTTTGGGGAGGGTTAGAAGTCAGCCATCTGTAATTAGATAACCTAACTTCCTCCAACAGGGTATTCCACATTTAGAGACTAGAGTCTCTGTTCCACATCTTGGCTGCAGGCTGGCCACCACAGGGACTGCCATAACAGCTATGTCTAGGTACAGCTGGGGTAGCTGTTGAGCCCCTCTTTGAAGGAGGTAGGGAACAGGCATTTCAGAGATGCATGACAAAACAAGTGACCACAGGCTGCAAGTTTTATTTTGGAGCTGGTGACTGCTACTTCCTACATTTTGGAAAGGGATTCCTCTCTGGCACTGTATGGAGAAATTTCTTCACTTTGACAGAAAAGAACTGCTTTTATTCTTTACAAGCTGCAGGGGTTGAATTGCCCCTTGTTTGTCCTGATCAGCCTAACTGTTAATGCCAGAGAAGGAGTAAAGAAAAGCATGTGGCTGTAGGCAAAGATTTTCAGACTTGTCCTGAGATTACTAGTTGCAAGTTTCCAGCTGGTGCCCATTACTCTCCTAAATGCTATCAGTAAAGCACAGGACTTATTTGATACATCTGATTCTTGCTAGAGAAATGTACATATGGTTCTCTTGAAATTCTTCCTTATTTCTTTTTATATCACTTTGATATTTACAACATCCAACATCTGTACTGTAAGTCACTAGAAAACACTAAGTATATGCACTGCAGATAACTTTTACAGGAAGAAAAATCGCATTAACTCCAGAAAAACAACAATACACAAAAAGCTTAGAAACAGGAGAATAAAGGGTTTCATGCAAGATCAGAAATTTTTAACCTTTCAAAGGTCCACCAGCCTCAAAACAGACCTTTGATTCTAATTTAGTCTCCCAGAATGCTAGTTTGACCTGGAAGGCCTTGCAAGAAGGCCCTCCAAAAGCAATAACCATGTGCCTTTCCCTACCTTTTTTCTCAGGCAAAGATGGCACATAATACTATCTATCTTGTTTAGGATTTGATTATTATACAAGTTACCCTTCCTCCTAAGGGTATCATCTGCAAAAAACAAACTAGTTAGGACCACAGCTTTCCTACTCCAAGACAGACTCTGGGGCACTGCCTTATTGATAAACCTGATCAATGACCCACAGCTGGGAGTATTTGTACCAGAAACCACACAGCTGAAACTCCTGAAATTCATAACAAAGAAGTTACTTCTGACTGATTCAGGAATGCAACACAAAGTGCAGCCATTTTTTTCCACAGCCAAAAAGGGGTCCACACATACACCAGAATACCTAGGGCAATACCAACCAGTAAGGAAACCAGTGGAAATGCCACCTGACCTGTTCCAAATACAGATGTACGTTTATAAGACAAGGAAGCCACTTCATTGGACAGGCTCTCACTTCAATGGGAAGAAACATTTATGAATCAGAATTCAGAACATAAACCATTTTTTAATTTACAGAAGACACCAAGCTAGAGATAGCACACAGCACCTCATTAGAAAACCAGATTAGAACTTCATTATCTAAAAAGATATCCTTCAACATAAAACCTATAGAGTGAGAAACTGTGCAACCCATTCATGTTTTGTTGGCCCTTCAAATATAACTGCTAAATGGAACCTAATACAAAGTACTGGAAAATACTTTAATAGCTTTCCTACTACACAAGATTGAGAAGGCTTTCTATTAAACATATTTGCTAAGTTATTACTAATCCCTTATTAATCTAGAAGGAAATAGCTATTTAGCCATCTCCAGCAGTCTGGAATTAGTCTTGCCAATAACACGGACTGCTTGAATGGCCTTTAGGACATGTTTTAATTACAACTGGGAATTATAGCTCGAAATTTTCACATTGAATGCATTTTCAGTGGAAAATACTGACTCAAAAACAATTTCCATGAAACTTTATTGCCTATTCAACAAAGTTCTGCTGTGACACTGGCTATTCTTGACAGCTCACCTGGCAAGAATGGGATCTTCATATCTGTAGTTTTATTATGGGAAACTATTTATGCAGCAATGAGATTTCACAGGATGCCTCCCAGGAGTTGAAGCCAGCTGTCTACTCCACTTTGGTAATAACAGGAAAATAAATTACATTTTCAAGGCTTTCAAGAATGCTAATTTTCCAGAAGTCCCCTTCTGTGGAAAGCCTCAGGATTTCTAGGTTTTTCTCTTGATCAGAATAACTTACTGAAGCTTCCTGAATTTCCTCTGGATTTTTCCACCAAACAAAAAGTCTGAATTTCCACTAGCTCTCACTGCAATCTCTCTGGGCCATGCTCAGTTGGCTTAGCTTGTGTCTCATTCATACCACAATGGCTCTCTCCACATCAACACAGGACTCCATGTCTCCATGAACAAGGCTACAGTGACCCAAGATAGAAGGTAGTTTGAACTGAGAAAGCCTCTCTACTTTGGTCGCTAAAGCCAAAACACTGAATACAGTCTGTGGTATTTCCACTCCTCCTCTGCCACATGGCAGCTATCACTCTTTTTTCCCTCCCCCAGTCTTTATTGGTTCATTTGAAAACACTCCAGGACAGAAGTTATCTTTTATTGTGTGCCAATTTGTGGCCTCTGGGAAAAGCTACAGTAAGTGAAGGGTCTAAGCAGATCTTCCTTACTAAGTTCTGCCTAAGCTCATAATTGTAAGGATCAATAGCAGAGAAAAAAGACTCATTATTTCTAAGTAGAAATACAGCTTAGAAGTGTTGCCCAATGGAGCTACACAGGGGGACAATGTTTAAAATCCAAGAACACATCCCTAAGTTGTTAGAAATCTTTTTGAAATCTTTGTCCCTGCCCTCTGCTGCCTGCAATGTACATGAGCAATCTAAGCACACAGAAAGAATCCAAACTATGGGTAAATTAAAGCAGTGTATATATTTTAGCATAGTTACGGCAAGAAACACAAGGATTCAAGAAGATTTGGATCTATTTTCTAACAAGCCAGAAAAATGATAATATGAAATGCTGGCTTGTTATTTTAAAAATCGTACAACAAAATTAAGACTCAAGAAAAGAACACCATAGAACTGTACAATTTAATTGCTATGGCAACTTGCAAAGCAGTTTTACAAAGTACTTGTGTCAGTTCCCCCATACTATCAAAACAAATATGTTGAAGACTAAAATTTCAAGAGAAATGGTCATTTAATGTGTTGTATTAACAAATATATGAATCTTATGTAATGTGAATTTTATATTACATCTGCATTATGTTGTAGCACATGAAACTATTAATATAGGGATATGGGACTGCAGGGAGGACCTCCTAGGTTACAGGTCCAACTATAGCTGATTTAATCTTACCCTACTTTGTCAAGTTCTGAATTAAAACTAGCAGGGTTTTCTAACTCCCACAATGTCATTCCAAAGCCTCATTCTAATAATGGTTTGCAGTCTTCCACTAAGATCCTGTCAGAACTTACTTATATTCATATTATGCCTTCTTGCTCTTTGCCAACATTTTCTTTCAGTTTAAATATGATTTCCTGTTTTAGTGTTTATTTCATCTCTAATTCCTCCATATCCCCCACTGAAATAGAACAGTGATTTCCAGGACCACAAAACAGCCTCAATTTTTTCTGACTCAAGTAATTCAGCACCTTGTTGCATAGTTCCATGGGTTACTCAAATTTGCTCTTGTAAATTTTAAGAGCATCACTTAATGCTAACTGGATTCCTTTAGATACAAGAAATGGGAAACAAGACCTTCTACTCTACCTTCTCAATCTATGCTAAACAATTTCTTTTCAGACTACCATGTACTTTCTTACTCAGCTACAGTTGAAATTAAACACAATATTTTCAGCCTTCCAATCTGTGAAAATTTAGGTGGTTTCTAACTATTCTGTTCACCCAAATCTCTAGTTTTTTCTTTCAAAACAGTGACTGGACCACAGCCATTCAAGTAAACACAAGTCTTAGTTTTCTACAATGGCATTTTAACCTTCCCATACTATTCTCCATCTATGCAATCTAACATTTTTTTTTATTACTTTGGATACAGTCCAACAGTGAGCAAGAGCTCATCTCAGCTCACTTCTGAAATTTATTCTACGATGCAACCGGACTGACTTGCAAGACTGTTTCAAACATACTCAAAGATGGAGGTTTGCTGCATTGTTACCCCTAAAAAGCACAGTTAGCAGTTGCTATTGGCATGAAAAAGTTATTTGTCAGCCACAGTGAAAATGAACTGCAAAGCTATTTCCTTAACAGGTGTTCAATTCAGTGGGTTCCACAGAACTAGACAATTTTGTCACTAGATCTTTGATACATTAGGTATTACACAAGAATTTTCATTACTTAGAAGGATATTGGAAAAATATGGCCAATGAAACTATAATGCACAATGCTTGCAGTTTAGCATGAGTATTTGTCTTCACCCCTTTCCCCAGTAAAAGAAAAGAAAAACAGATCTCAGATTTGCTTTTGTGCATTGAAGAGGTCAAGAAAAATCAGATTTGGCTAGTGAGTTTTTAAATTAAGATGACAGAGCTTAACATGTCTTCCATGTGCACTGACTTAACCATACCAAAATTAAGCTCTAAATGGCAGCTATTATGCACACTTACTGTAAACTCATTTTAAGGTGATTTATCTAGTGTTTCCTTAGGAGCGGCATTATTACTGTTTTATTGTTATACTATGTTCTTAGGAGGTTGTGGATTACACCAAATACTCAAACACTGGCCATAACACGATGATCATACGATATCATATATGATAGCTTGTCTCCACAAGATTATGAAATCAACTTGTCAGTTATGCTACAAGCTCTAATTTCTTTAGCATCTCTCATATCAGGATCAGCCAGTTTTTAAAGATGGCTCACTCTTAACTGATTTACCATGTGCATTAACAGCTGAGTTAGAATATAGGAAGAAAGAGTGAAATGGATGGAATGACCAGCAGGTTGGAATGAGCATATAACTACCTCCGAGTAGCAGCACTGCTTTCTGACAGCTTAAGCAGTTTGTGGAATTATGAAGTTATTTTGCAAGCTGATGACATTTTTCCACATGTTGAGAAGCCACTGTAGCCTTAAACACATATGCTTTGGAAGAATGAATTCCTTCTAGCAGTCATTGCTGGTAAATAGAAAACCTGTCTATCTGATAATTGTTTTCCAGTTATCCAGTATCTCTGACACAATTATCCAAAGCTAATGTCCAGGCTTCAGTGCACAACTGGGGATTCCAATTCATATACTTGGACTGATTAACTGGCATGAATCCCATCAGCCCCACTGCCAAGGTTACCTCAGTGGAGCTTACTTCCTCATGAGCATGTGTTCCACTCAATAACTCAAATTATACCAGCACCTTCTTATTCCAAAACCAAATATTAACAATCGAAAATTTCTCAGGTCTACAATTTAATGGCCACCTTATTTAAACTGTCATGGGCTTTGAACTCTCAATGACTGCAAAATGTGCACGATCTGAAAAATAACACTAATGCAAACCTAATGCTGCCTTTGGCCAGTTCCTTGAAGAATTCAATATGAATTAGTTTGAGAATAAAGAGCAACATGTAATTTCATTAAAAATTAAGCATTACAACAGAACCAACAGCAAAACAGCATTAAGGCAGCATTTCTGAGCATATGATGACGTAAAAGTTTTCACTGAAGGAGCTATATTCGAATGTATGTATGTATACCTGTATGCTTTATATTTATACATGCAAACCCAAAAGTTCAACTTGTATTACACCACAGATCTCATTACAGTACAAATTTCAAAGAATACAACCTTGCTTATGAAAATATGGGAAAGCTGTATCATGCTTTATTTTTAAGTTGCGTCATATACTGTACCTGCCTCAGTAATGGCATCCTTAGGGAAGGGCTAAGGCTTGCATTAGCCAAGTAGTATAGCATATAGCTTATTAAAAAATGGGAATATACCTTATTTCCCTGGTTAAATAACAGCTAAAAAAGACATTAAAATAGGAACCTGTAATAAGAAAACTCAGAAAAAAGCAAAGGAGCAACATATGGCAAACAAATAGTTTTTTAAAAAATGTCAAGAGTCCTTGCAACAACTGTCCTAGACTTGAACTCCTGTCTCAACTCTAGTAGTTTTTATTAATGAACTTTGAAGGCACTGATTCACTGGTATATACCAAACAATTGAGGGTGAGCTGAAGGCTGCATTTAATAAGTAGTATAGAAGCAGCTGAGAATGTTTTAATCAGTGGCTGCCACTAAAAAAAACACCAAAAAACCCCACAACTTTGCAAACTCACCATGTCTGTTTCAATTTGGAGAAACTGTTTCACTATGCTTCAGCAGATAGTGATCCCTGTTTTAAAAAATTAATACAAAAGATTCAATGTGACCAATTTGTAACACCATAGAAATTGTTAGAAGGAAACATTATATTTACTTCTAAAATATACAACGTACATCAAACTATAGACAACAAATTTTACTTCAGTAAAAGCAGAGTTAGGATCAGCCCTCTGAAACAGCACAAAACCATTGTAAGCTGATACTGAGGAAAGCTAATTTTTTCTTTCAAACTGAATGCTTAGCTCGTTTGGATCCCTCTGAAAATTCTCGTGATATTTTAAATAAGTGATTCACTTGGAGACAATGAATCTAAATTTGTTGGGAAATGGCAGGACTACTGGGTCTACTGCACTCAGCCTAAGCAGAAGAGACGCTTTCTCTAAAAGCAAGGTCTTCGCATTTCACATGCGGCAGCCTTCCACGTTTTACCACCAGGTGGCAATATGACAGCAAAAGGAATGCCAAGTCCGTGCTACATCGGTAGCCAGCTGCCGCCCTCTAATGTGGCGATTAAGAAAAGCAACAGCGACGTTAAATGCCGAGATTCGATATTAATGACCATTGCATTTTCTGGATTTACAAAATTATTGGAAGCTGAAAATATTTAGGGTTCCACATAGCTCTATAAACCAATTCATAAAACGACTGACAAAGCAGGCAAGGGTTTTGTATTGCAGTCTGTGTTGTAATTTAAGTTATTCGCTACTCCATCTTCCTATACACCCTGGAAAGAACTCAGTGCTATTTATAGAAAAACAACAACAACAAATGAGAAAAAATAAGAGGAGCAGACCCTGATTTTCATGATCTTGAGAAGTAAAAAGTAACCCAAAGTATGAACCAACATTCATTTGCAGAGATAAATGAGGTGGCATTGAAGTCAGTTCAACTACATGAATGAAACAAGGACAGGTAAATAAAAACACAGAAGCCAAAGTTGGAGGTAAAGAAAAAAATACCAGTAAGTCCTTGATGAGCTTCTCAAACACTAGATGTTTAGTCCTAGAATGCGGAATTTTAGATGAAACCCACATCCATGGAGTGGGATGGACTAAAATTTTAAGTAAAACACAAGAAAGCATTAATTGCAATTCTAGAGGAGAGTGTCTTTAAAAGAAAAAAACTCTTGTTACTGGAAATTTTTAAGATTTTTTCTATTAAGAATAATTTGGTGAAATTATATTAAAAAAATCTGTAATACAAATTTTCTGGTCTGGAAGACTATCTCCCCACCTATTTCTCTACTTCCCAGAGCCACAAAATGTATCAAAAGACTAAGTCAAAGATCCCTGCTAGCCAGTATTGTTATGTAAGATATTAGTAATTGACATCACAAAACAAACAAAAAAAGCCCTTGGAACAAGTAAATCCTATTGTTTATCAGATGCTTTAATCAAAACTTACCTTCAAATAGGACGGAAGAACAAGTCCTGTTCAGGCACAAGCTATATTCTTACATGTAATTAGAGGCAAATATGGTTTCTCTAAAGAACTTCAGGTCATACAGGGCCTATTTCCACAGGTGTTCATACAGGATTCAAAGCTTAATTTTTAGACAGCAACTTGAATTTGCTGTGCAACAGAGAAATTGGCAATGCTACATGAACTGTAAATAATCAAAAACATCTCCAGAAAGTATGGATTTAATGCACTGACTGGCAGTTTTACATCCCACAAAGTAATTCAACAAATGAATATATTTGAAGTAGGTGTAACACATGAACTCTTGCTTTAGATAGCCAGAGGAAATTATAAATATCTTGCAGATCTGTTACATGAACTCTTCCTGGCCACTGATTCCAATTCCTAGACATGAAACCAGTTATTGTTAGTCAGGGCATTCTATTCATGGCAGGAATAACAAAAATCTCCTTTTAATGCACATATCTTTTCATTTTGTTAACTTATGGTGATGTCCATTTCATTCAGAAGTGTCTAGGTTTTTTTTCAGATTCAACTTGACTCCATATTTATCTCCTTAACTTCTTTTTCTTCCTTTCATCTAGAAAATCCAAACCAAAAGAAAAAGTCCTAGAGGAGCAAGTTACTTACAAGAACAAAGCTCAATGTAGGAAAAAAATGTACACAGTATTTCAACTCTGTTGACTGCCTCAGTCACTGGTGACAGCACCACTCTGTAGACTCATCTGGAAAATGAGGTAAAGAGAGGTACTGGGAGTCAGGAAATGTAAGTGCTCTTGACTACTGACAATCTACTAATATATCTTGAGCAGATCAGTTAATTTCATCATGTATATGTTAAAAGGATACATTGATTTTATCTGACTTTGAATTAAATATTTTAATCTCATGCCTTCAAAGCCATTCCATTCTTATTTGTTTTTAAAGCTAGATCATCAGATAGGGTCAGATAAATCCTGATATTCTGTGGCAGTATGTGACACTGGTTCCTAATTAAACCATTAAAACAAAGCAGTCACTAACTTGGAATGATGACAGATTGACACTGTTCACTTTTGCTTCCCCAAACACTGCAAGTTAGGATTATTTACTTTCATATATTTCAATTAAATGCAGCAAAGTTTTTTCAATGCTGGGATTAAAAACACATTTATTTATATATTTAAGACATATGATTCATCTGATAAAATATGGAAATTGCTTCCCCCCTTCCAAAATTATCCAGTGCCTTTTATTAATGCACACAATGTGCAATGCTTACAGTCCTCTGAAGTAATTCCAAATAGTGCCATCCCAGCTGTCTTCTTTCCATAGTCATGGGCTGATTCTTTAAGCTGACTGAGGACAGACATACAAGAAGTATCCTCAAGAACATAGTATTGAACAGATGCAGCCTTCATGTGCAAAGTCAGTGTATTGTCACCTTATCTTTAAGGCTTCCCACACCACAAGTTAGTTCAGTTTTCACATTGTGAGGAAAAGTGACCATCCACAGATCCTTCAAACCACTTGTACTGCTGCCTTGGATAGCACCTGCTATTTCACTTTGTGTAGCCAAGTCTTGTGTGTCCATAGTCACACTGTACCTCATCAAATATGAGCTGGCTCCAATACCTGTAATCATTAGAAAAACAGATTTGTCAGAATAAAAATCCTCACTTTTCCTTCTATATGTTCTTTCACATTAATAAAAAAGAATAAGATAGGGTTCTAGCTTTTCTAAACCTATCCTGCTGGCATCCCACCTGACTCAGTAAGAGTTCATGGACTGATAATGCCTCCACTTGTCCTGCTAATATTTAGTGTTTTTTCATTTCTCGATGTTCATTCTCTTCAACTTTCTTCTTAATCACAAATAACCAATATGTACACATTCAAATTCCTTTTATTTTGTTCAGTATTTCTTCTGTTCCTTTATTTCACTCCTAAATATACAGGTATTTTGCATGTACAGAGGAAGACATTTATCAAAAACACAAAAGACATTTAATTTGTCCCCTTTTAAATACACATAACTGCTTCATTGTCCATATTATAAAGTAACATCTAAATAATTTTTCAAAGATGGCCTCTTGGTTTTCCTGTTGAGTGTTCTGGACAAGGGAGCTAAGAAAAAGAGAACTTGTTTCATAAATACTAACCTTCTTTCCACTTCTCAAAAATGGAGCAGAAGATTTAACTACCCAAATTCCTTTCTGAGATAATAATTGGTATATACTTTTCTCCAGTCGAGATCAACAAAAAATGGATATATCATTGTGTTTGAGACAGAATCTCTAACATGGATTCTGTTTTGATCTACCTCCAAAACTTTGAAATACAACTACTGAGCCCTTATCTCTCCAAATCACCAATGTTTGTTGCTCAAGAACAATCATAACATTCAGTCTGCTGGACTTGACTTCACACTGCAGGAAAAAGCAACTATTTCTATGGTTTTGGCACAACAGGACATTCAACAAAACTTTCCTAGCTGCAAACAGAAAACATCTTGCTAATAACACTCCTTTTAGACAACACCTTTACAAGAGTCTCTAGATTATAAAAACCACAACCTTCTAACTGCTAACTCCTGTTTCTATGAAACTGGGGACAAGTTAACCAAATATCAATTTTCAGCCATTCACTGCCAGCTATAATCAGATTCATATTCTCAGTTAAATATATTACAAAACAACTAAAAATAATTTCAACTGTTCACAATACCAGACGAAAACAAAATGCTAGTATGTTAGAAGTCCAGATTTTAAAATGAGAAACAAGTGTAAGTGGATTTATATAAACCCAAAATAGTATGCTGAAGTCTTATATTATACAGTGGTACAATTTGTAGATATTCAGAACCTCAGGTAACAACATTCCTAGTTTACTTGCTACAATATGATTGATAAAGGCCTGGGGCTGTGCATGGCACACAATCCTCTGCAGGATTAGCTGTTACCTTTTACTCTGAGTAGTGATTTAATCAGAATCCTTGCTGGATGTTCTCTGAGCACTCCCTGGCACTTAATTCATAATAGGCCCAATTCTATTTTTATTTCTACAAATGAGATCTGACCAAGCTCCACAACAGAATTTTCTTTGTGACCCTTCTTATCTTTATTAACATAAATAATTTGTTACAGTTCTTTGCAAAGAAAACATGTCTATGATTTTTCTCATGCTCGAATTCAGCACTTCCCATACCTTACAAAGGGGAAGAAGGAATAATTGTGATGCAGTTCTAGTGATTCATCAGAACATGATGGATCACAACAGTTTTTAACAACTAATGAACAATCCAAGGCCAGAATGATTTATATATGTTTTCCAAGTTTTAGAGAGTGTCATTAGAAATTTGCCTAGAAATGACAAGAGGACAGTTCTGTTGAGACAGAGTAAAACTCAATCCATGCTCCAAAGAGCAGACAAACCACTCACCATTTTTCTGTTCAGAAACAGCAGCCCAAGAAGTTATAGTGCAGGTCATAGTAATGAAGACAGGACTCCATAATTCTGATCTCTACTCTAATGGTTAACCTGCTCAATCATACTGAATCCCATAAGGACACACCCAAAACTGTTTGCAAACAGTATGCAAATAAATCAACTAATTAAGCATTCAAAACAGGTCAAAACAGGTAAAAGAATAATACAAAGCTTCAAGTTTCCCTGGTAATTCTGTCATCTAAAAACAAGAGAAAAAACTCTGCAATGCAAGCCATACAGCTGGTGATCCTGGTAGTGCTGTAAACTCCTTAAGCAAGACTGTTTAAACACAAAAAAGCACAAATGCACATAATTAATATCTGATGTTTGCTTTTTCCTCCAGACACAAATGCAGTATTTGTGTTTGAGCACTGGCAGTAACAACTGTGAACTGCTATTAATGTCCAATTTAAAAATGCTTGTGGCAGAAGCCTGCCTGGAAGAGCAAAAATAAGAATCCATTCAGACAAAACAGTGAAAAGTACATTAAGAAAACTAAAAGCAGTGATTACAGAGGAAAACCATGTATTCTTCTCCCAGAAAGTTATTCACACAACTTCTCTAAAAATAGATGCAAACATTGCCATTTTCAATAAAATCTAAGTTTTCAATAAGATAAATTTTTAAACTATATGCAAATCCTTGTTTTATTTAACAGGAGAAAGATACCTTGGTACTAGCTTATTTTCCCTGAACATTTTTCAGGGTAAATAAATTGCTACTAAACAGGCTGAGGAGTCTTGCTGCGTTAATGGCTTCATTGAACTTGGGTTTAAGAATTTACATCCTTAAAAATAGATCACAGAACTGAGGTTTCTAATATCAGTAAGGGATGCAATTAAAATTGCTGGCAGTTTAGAGAAGCAGTTTCCAAACTGACATCAGGCATCCATTTCTAAATGGATCTCTAGCTCTAAATCAACATCTGGAGGTGCATCCTTTCACTTTCAAAGGAATTTAGCTGCCTACTATAAGTGGCTAAAGTAGGACAATATGAATTTGTTTCCTTCTCTGTTCCTATTGTGACATTCTATGTTTGCTGACACTGTGTAAAACCAATCCTACCAATTAGTCTTTTTTGTGAGATATGCACATAGAAACATTCTGGTGATTATTGCTCCAAAGTGTTAAGGGCATACATGACTGAACGCAGCCAAACCAGAAGCTTTGGGAAACCCATAATCCAGGTAGGCAGAAAAAAAATCCATCCTGCCATCTTCTTGCTGTGTTGGGGTTTCTGGCAGCCAGTTCTGGCAAAGCATCCTGCCAAAATTTGTCTATTCATACTGCTATCAGTCACGCTGCTTCCACTACTAAGATTCAACAAAAACAGAACTTCACAAGATGGCACCAAATTCCCCTTGAAGAGGAACAGCTCTGTGGGATCTGTAATCAATTAAGTGTTTCAGTTTTGTTTCCAGAAAAACACAAATGGGCCAGATTATAGCAGCTAGGGACACTTGAATGTCATCAGCTATTCTGAGGATGGACTTTAATTCCAAATATAGCTGAATAAAGAACAAAACAGCATCCTGAGTGTCACTACAAGCCCTTAGAGCAATGATTCAGCAGATTGGGAAAGTTAACTAAATCACAGGTGTATTTCCTTTCAGGTCAACATGGCCTGCAATATGTTTGTCTCAGGTTTCACATGTGTTTGCTTGAGATGAGTTAGAGAATCACAGAATGGCTAAGGTTGGAAGGGGCCTCCAAAGACATCTAGACCAACCCACCTGCAGGGGCAGCTTAGGCAGGCTGTCAAGGACCATGTCTAGATAAGAGTCTCCATACTTAGAGATATTCAGAAGTCTATAACCTCTCTAGACAACCTGTTCCAATGTTCCATGACCCTCACAGGAAAGAAGTTTTTCCTTGTATTTAAAGATAGCTTCCTGTCCTTCAGTCTGTGTCCATTGTCTCTTG
This sequence comes from Apus apus, assembly GCF_020740795.1. Taxonomy (NCBI): domain Eukaryota; kingdom Metazoa; phylum Chordata; class Aves; order Apodiformes; family Apodidae; genus Apus; species Apus apus. The sequence goes on along the minus strand of NC_067287.1, from coordinate 28,710,603 downwards.
TCCTGTCACTGGACACCATTGAGAAGAGTCCGGCTTCATCATCTTCAGTTATTTCATCAGATGTTTATACACATTAATAATATCCCTCTGAGCTTTCTTTTCTAGGTTAAACAGTCCCCACTCTCAACCTGTTTGTATAACAGATGTTCCTGTCTCTTAATCATGTTTCCAGCTTTTCATTGGACTTGCTCCAGTATGTTCATATCTCATGCAGTGGAAAGCACAGAACTGGACACAGCACTGCAGATGTGGCATCACCAATGCTGAGTAGAGGGGAAATAACCACCTCAGTCAACCTCTTGTCAACACTTTTCCTAGCACATCCAAAGGCATCTCTAGTCTTTGTCATCAGGGTGCATCGCAGGCTCACGGTCAGCTTGGTGTCCACCAGGACCCACAGTGCCTTTTTTGCAATGTGGCTTTCCAGACTCCTCTTCCACATGTGCAAGACTTTGCACACCATTTTTTGAAGTAAAATAAAAAAGTGGTTTCATGTGAGTTGCATCTGGAGAATTTTCCTTCCTTCTCTTTTCTCTCACCTCTTCACATTGAATATTTCAGATCTAGAAATGACAAACACTACTGATTCTACTTGTTTGTCCTAGTTATAATGACAGTTAATCAAATCTGTTCCAGACAAAAGTTTGCTTATGTTTACATTTTAATACAAAAATAACTTTCTCTATGATTTCTAAGTAGTGTGCCTTGTAGCACAGATTTTTACTCTATTTTGGAGAAAGTATGTCTGTATTTTCCATAAAGTGTTCAGGATGAAATTATGAACTAGCAGTTTCACATAGAAAATTAAAATAAAACCAACAACTATGGTTTAGCCAAAATTCTCTGCGTATTTGTACATGACCAGGGGAAAAATTTAATGCTGAGAGAAGCTTCTCTCAATGTTTTCTTCTCAGGAGCTGCTGGCTGAGAAAATTATAAATGCCAGCCTTGAACAAGAAATTTCAATTCTAAGCAGATTTACTAGTAAAGCAGGGAGCAACATCTGCCTGCTTTCATAAGAAACATATGGAAGATTCTGTTCCTTTTCCATAATGGCTCAACAGCTATTAAGCAAGCTATTTCTCAAAACGTGGACCTGTACTTGCCTCACCTTCCTCTTACAAATGAAGACTTTTTAAGTCTCTCTCCTGTACTTTTTAATGACTGTCAGCAAAACCTGTTTAGATTTTACAACTAAGTCACATTGTTTTATTTAATTATGAAGACCAATAGACCTCATCATTTGCTCTCCGTGTCTGAATAACAGTCTTGCAAAGAGGAATTAGAAGTCTCTCAGCCAGCATGCCCAAAAGTCTTACTGAACTCAGTGGGAGTTACTCCACAGACTGATTTCATGTTAGACTGACAGCAAACATTGCTGACTACACTGAATTAATGGAATAAAGTGTTGCAGTTCCTACCTCTAGGACCTTATTATTGGAAAGACAGAACTGCTACATCAGGTTAAAGTGCCAGTAAATTGAAATCCTTCCTTAAAAAACTACTCCCTTCTTTGAAAGAGACTTCATCTGACAGCCTGCACAAGAAACATATGAGTTCCTAGGAAAAAGTCAGATCTTCAGCTATGTAAGAAGGAGAAAACAATAACCAAAGAAAACCAGATCAAAGAAAGCAGAAAGAAGAAAAATGGTAAAGTGTGATTAGATTTCTTTATTTTACAGAATACAATTTTAGATTTAACTGTATAAACCTAATAAAAAGTATGAGACCAATAAAACGTCAGATTCTATGTCAAAATGGTACATCATTCTCAACAAAGCTTCAGTAACCAAAGTCAAAGCAGACAGTTTTCTTGACTGAGAACTAAAGGTTCTCAGACTGAAAAAATCTGGAGTGAAATAAAACCGTTTCAGAACACAATTCACATTTTATGCTGCTGGTTTTGGTATTGAACAAAACTCGGTAACAGTTTTGAGCACTGAATGTTAGAATGTTGTATTTTATGGTTCTTAAAATTCACATGTTGCTTTATTATCAGTATCTCATGTTTGTGCATTCCAAGTATCAAGACAACTAATTTTAAAGGAAAAAAGGCACATCTTATTTGTCTATCAAAGAAGAAAAAAGGTATGACAAAAGAACACTTGCATGAGCTGCAAATCTCAAGCATTTCAAAAAGAAGAAATTAATAGTAAGGGCAAAAGTTCTATGCTTACACTGTAATAAAAGCATTCTCCATGAGGAGAAACCTTAATTCCACTGATTGGCTTTGTGCCATTTTAATATTTTACCTAATTTAAAAATGGTATGCATCTGAGAACAGTGATGCCACCATCCTGCGTGTCTGGTTTAATGTAAGGAAAAGAGATGTGGCTCTTTTTGAATAGAAGAGCTGTTTTGATGTTGACAGTGTAAAGACAGATTAAAAAACAGTTTTGTAAATATTTAAATAAATAATGCCTAGATTATATTTAAAAAATATTAAAGAAGTTCTAGCTTTATGAAAGTATTGCTCTCAGACAATCATACAAAGATTATTATACTTAGATATTTCCATTATATAAAGAAATTATTGGTAGATTAATATTATCTGATACAGCAGTGTCTTTTTAATAGATGACCATCTGAGTACTACCTAAATGGTAGCATTCAAGTCCTACATACAAATTATATAGCCACCTGCAAATTTCACCATTCATGCAAATATCTTCCATCAACTTTCTCATTATTATGTAGCATCCTCTTTAATTAAAAACCACATGTTTAACACTTCTGACAAAATTATCATAGGAAGGACTCCTAATTCCTGATTTATTCAATAAATCTCTGGTCAGGTCTGCAAATCTATGGACAATGTAAAAGGCATCCAATAAGAAAAAAGTAAATCTATCATCAGTAAGCCTGAATTCAGTACTGGTACTTGCAATAGCAAAGCTCTGCAAATGGAAAAAGCAAAAAACAGAAGCAGATACATCAGACAAGTAGCAAACCAGTGTCCATCACCCAGTGAAACAGAACTTTCTTTTGTGATAAGGATTAAAAGAGATTAATGAACATTAATATAAATTATTCTTACCTAACATATCAAGAGGAGTTGCTTTGATTAAAAGATTATTATAGGCACAATCTAGAGATTTAATTAGCATTGCTACTTGACTATATTTCTGCCCTAGGGGAAGATAAAAATTCTAGATTTCAAGTATGTAGCAAACAGCAAAAATCTCAATCCTCCATATCACACAAGCATATACTTAACTTTCTGCCTGCACTTAAAGACAGGTCCACAGGTAAAGCTGAACAGAAGAACATACTTAGAAATTTTTAATTATAATGACTTAAGTTATGAGAGCTACCGTAAATAAAGATACCTATATCATATGTTCTGAAATACTCCAAGTGTATCTGTAAATAAATAGGTTATTCCTCATCCAACTTATGTACTGCCTGTAACAGGATTATTTCTGTTAATAAGAATGAAGAATTGCCTTTAGAGGCCCGATACTGTATTTGCACATATGTTGCCTGTTGCATAGTTTCCAGTGTAATTGGAGGGTATTACTGGAAGCTGAAGAATGTGTGGCCAGGGGAAGTCATGCAGCTGAATATTTTACAATAATAATAATAATAATAATAATAATAATAATAATAATAATAATAATAATAATAATAATAATAATAATAATAAGCATCAGCATCAGCATCAGCATCAGCATCCAACAAATGAACTAGCACGGAGTCCTAAGGTTTTGCAGTGGCCCACCTAAGCCAATATTGCTCTCTGACAAAACTGATTTCAAACTGCAGACTTCCTTCCTATTTGTCTAATGTACCATGCAAGCAGTGTTTCAAGCCACTTTTGGAAATAAAAACTAGAGCAGAGGATGTGGTATAAATTCCAGAAATCCATGGTGCAAACATACTGTCTGAGGCCAAATTCCAACCTCATTTTTGTGTATGAAGCAATTAAAGTTAATCAATAGGATGGCAGAAGTTAGTCTCATGTCAAATACATTGCAGTACCCATCAACAATCCCAGAATATTCTAAGGCAAAGATTGAGAGACAACCCTCAGACTGCAGAAACAGTTAGGGGGCTGAGCTTCGGTTCTTTTTTTAGGCCAGAAAATGCCCTTCTATTCCACTTCCTGGGCCACTGTGTGCTGTTTTAAATCACAAATAGATTTCCCAATTTATATTGGCTCATACCAAACAGCTTAGAGCATCCTTAAGCCACAATTTTTTCTTGTACACTTAGACAAACTGCAAAGCACAGAAACTTTGTCATTTAACTATGTGTTCCATGAACAGCAGAACTACCAAAGCTTTTTTATGGACTCCTGTCCTTTGTTCTTAACTTTTCTATTAAAGTAATTCCAGTCAATGTCCTCTGTGAACCAGCCCAGGATCAAGACCAGCATATGCTGGCTCCAGTATGAAGAGCCAACATACTGAATTTTCAGACTATTGCTTTATAGGGACATTGGAAAGGACTGATCAGTAGACAGACAAACAAAACAGATTTCCATAGAAAAACTGCACAAGAAGAAAAGATGCTTTAAACAGTAGCAATATTTCTTAGTTCTTTACCCACCTTAATTTTTTCAGCAATTAAAAAAAATGAGATCACATATCCTGTTATTTTAGTAGCTTCTCCACCCAACTGACAGGAAAAGAACATGGATTTCTCATGCTGAGAAGCTTTTATTCTCACTTTCATACAGCTCAGTAAATTGCCAAGAGACTAATTTATTCTTCCCTAGGGTCTCCTGAATATCCATATGCACACAAAAGATGGATGGTGGCAGGCAGAGTTGTCAGTAGGAATTTCAGCAGTAGTAAACTGTTTAGTACTTATAATGGAGCATAATAGCTGTAATTTCATTTGAACTGTTGCCACTAATAAGCTAATAAAACTACCAGTCAAGACCTAGCCATTCATCACCATACAGCTGCTGGGAATTTCTCTGTGCACAGTTCACCACAAAGCCAGGTAACTCAGTCCTTTAAGTGTTACTATACTTGAAAGAATGACGACACAGGCCTGGCACAGTCTCTCAATATTGAAAGACATAGCTCTTTCAACTGAAAGAGTTTCCTATCAGTATTTCACAGGTTTTCACAGCTATTCCTATCCTCTGCCAAAATGCAAACTAGCAATTTGGATGCATATGCAGCTGAAAAATGTTTAAAAGGAAATTAAAATATAAAATATAATACAGATATGCAAGCATTTACACATGCACATTGAACACTAGCTGGACAGGAAGCATGTTTTTCTGAAGACCTCTGAGGTACCATGAAATACTACAATTGCTACATATGAACAGACAGAAATGAATATACATTAGGTACTTGGCTAAAGATATTGTCACATCACTACACAGTTGTTCTTCACCTAGAATTCTGAAGTAGCAAAATGCGTTAAGTGGTATGATTACAACAAAGCACAACATATTTTCTTGGTCTGAGTAAATAAGTACAGCCAGAACTATACTATATTCTGTGCTGTTTACATATGTACTGAATGAAAGCACAGAATTAATAAATGAGTTACTGAGGCAATGAAACAGCCAATTCCAGAAAAAGTGCTCTGATTGCAACAAAGATAACTTTTGCAGTGGTGCTCTTTCTACTTAGAAACTGCAGATATAGTTGCCTCTGATAAATGAAACTAATTAACCACTCTGCAGACAGCCACAAAAGTCTGCATGGGAGCTCAGAGAGACTGAAATGGTGAATAAGCCATCAGTTCTCTCCAGAGGAATTAATTTTGATATGCATGTCTTTCATCACTGCTAATCAACCATGATACACACTCCTTTTGCCAAACTGTGAGAAAAAAGGCATCCAATAAGAAAAAAGTAAATCTATCATCAGTAAGCCTGAATTCAGTACTGGTACTTGCAATAGCAAAGCTCTGCAAATGGAAAAAGCAAAAAACAGAAGCAGATACATCAGACAAGTAGCAAACCAGTGTCCATCATCCAGTGAAACAGAACTTTCTTTTGTGATAAGGATTAAAAGAGATTAATGAACATTAATATAAATAAATATGGGTAGACTTCTGCAGAGTCATGAAAAAAAGACATTGTGCACTTTACTGTCCTGTCCAAGCTATAGTAGGCAGCAAAAGTGAGCAGTGAACTACATAGTGCAGGCACGTAGGAGGGGCTAGCAACCCAGTGGCTATGAAAAAAGCAAGGGTCACTGTAGGGAAAGACCACCAGATATGGTAATAAGAAGGGAACGCAAAAAGTAAAGGTCTTCCCTTCTACAATGATAGAGCTCATAGCAAGTAAAACTTCTAAAAAGAAAACAGAAGAATGGAAGAATGAGGCATCAGAGAACAAGACAAACATGAAGGCTGACAAAGAAGCCTCGCAATATAGTATTTCCTTGCCTACATTGGATATTTTTAAGGATCGATTCACTCATGTTTATTGAATCTGCTTACATATTAAAAAAGACACATGACAAAGGTAAGAGAGCAATCACTACCATAAAAATTTATAGTATATTGTGGAATATTTCTTGTATCTTCTTGAAATTAGGAAGAAGCAGGCACTTTCTATTTTAAGGGGAAACAGGTTTACCATTATTTCCTATGCCAACGGACAGCCCACTTCTTTATTTTGGTAATTGTGCCTACCTGAATTCTGGATAAAATACAGACTAATTTTCATGCTATCCCATGCAGTATTTGAGATGAGGATGAATTCCTGTATATATTAACTTTAGTTTTCTGTTAACAGTTGCATTACAAACAGACTGTAAGGATTTCTGGGCAGAAGGACAATCATCCCCTTCGGCTGCCATAAATAACTGTCACTAGAATGTTCATGTCTGTAAACACTTCTGGACAAGCCAGTTTCTAACCTGGAGAAACAAGAGGTGGCATATAGAAAACAAGAGGATAAGAACAGGGTTTTTTTTTCACACTACTGATAGTAATTATTCACCTTTCTCAAAAGCAGTTACTAAAATGGAAACTTTCATTCTCCCAGCCACTTCTCTTACATGGATCTTTACTACTTCATCAGATGTAATTTCTCATAAGAGCTCCACCTGTGTAAGCAAACCTTAGCAATCAAGGTCCAAGTAACTAGATTTTCATAGCAGAGGCATTATACTGTTTGAATACTTCTGTGGGCAATTTTTTTTAAATATCCACCTCATATGAGAAAAGCAGACCACTTGTTTTTTTTTTTCTTATGCTTATACATTCGGCCAGTCCTGCCTAGTATTTCCTTAGCACAGTATCTAATAGGTACAGAACTGACAAGGTCTCATAAGTCCTTCTAATTGCATATCATGTACTAGAACTGCTCAAAATTAACTTAAGAAAATCTGACTGCATGACCTGAAATAACCAGTTATATGGAAGGAGCTAGAGGTTTTTTCCTTAATTTTGCTTCATTAACTGAGGCATTGTAAATGTTTCCACTAGGATTTTAGCCTTAGGTCATGCTCACAGAGACAAGAAAAAAGAAATCTAAAAAACATACTACAACTATACCCCAAAAACTCAAACCAGAAGGAGAATAAGGATTTCCTTGGGGAGAATCTAAAGTGAACACCTGAATATTTCTAGCTGGCCTAGGCACAATGAGTTGCACTCTGAACAAATGCAGGTGCCTTACAAGGCTTTTACGACCCTTGACCATAACTTTTTTCCTAAATTAATCTTCCATCCATATAAAGCCCCACTAACATGAGTGCAGCCCCACCTTCCTGCAGGCAATGCCACACCACAACTTGTGTAGAAGCAGGGGTGAAACAGGGGCCCACATTTGCAAACATTTACTTTATGTCTTTGTTATCTAACTTTACTAGTTCTCCTCCAGATAGTCCAAACTAAGTATCTTCCCGAGTACAAGACAGACAGATTTGGATCTTCATATTTTGATTTCTCATACATACAGAGGTATATTAAATAGCTCCACTAAATCTTTTCAGAAAATCAAACTACTGGTTTTGAGCTAATTCAGGCACCAGTTTTTATCTTTTTTCAAACACAGCCTAAAACTGCACCACGAAGTGTTTGAATTTTTAAACCCAACTTACTTTGTGGCTCTTCAAAGTAGTTATTTGGAGTCTATTGTCCTGGTGGCTGTGCGAACAGACTAAACACATTGAGACATCCTAGATGATGCACATTACAGGAAAATGGCAGCCTTGTAATATAACTGAGAAAAACACAGGACACAACATGCAATGTGGCTTGTGGCAAAGACAGCAAACAGCATCTGGACTATGTTAGAAAAGGTTCACCAGCAGGTAAAGAGAGGCAGTGCTTCCCTCTACTCAAACATGGCATCACCAGTGCTTGCAGGGTTGTGTCCAGTTTTGCACTTTCCACTACATGGGACATGGACATATTGGAGCAAGTTCAATGTAAAGCTCCCAACATGATTAAGAGACACAAACATTTGTTATACAAGGAGAGGTTGAAAGCTGGGACTGTTTAGCCTAGGCAAAAGAAAGCTCAGGGTGATATTACCAAGGTATATAAACATCTGAACTACTCATCTTGAGTACAGACAACAGAGCCAGAATCTTCTCAGTGGGGTCCAGTGCTGGGACATGACACAATGGGCACTTTGTTGAAACACAAGAAAGTGTTAAGCCATCAATAAAACACCTTTCTTCCTGTCAGGGTGATTGAACACTGGAACAGGATGTTCCAAAACCCAGCTAGACATGGTCCTAAGCAACCTGCTCAAGCTGACCCTATTTTGAGCAGGTGGGTTGGTTGATATCACCAGCCACTCTATGGTTCTAAATTTCTATGAGCTTTAAACTTCTGAGAGCACAGGCAGGAATTCCCAGATGAATTCAAGTTCCAAAGATAGACTCTGCAACTGACCACAAGCTCTACTGTAAAGGTATTAGAAACACTGCTGAGATTAGCTGCTCAACAAAAGAAAGCATTGTTGAAATGCAACTCTAATATCAGAGTCCCAAGACATTAAAGCGATTATCATCAGATGACTGTTCTGATACAGGTTTTTCAAACCACACTGCACAGCACCATCTTCTGGGGAGCAAAAAGCTATGGTTTTGTCTGGTTTTTTTTTTCTTTCTTTCAGGCTCTGAGAAAAAAGTTCTAACCATATACAGTTAGTTTTACACAAGAAATAGTAATGTTTAGTTTAAAAACAATTCATTTACAATGAGGAACACAAAAAAATTTATTAACCTTTGCTATCACTAGAAATGTACAAAGTGAAAATTCCTTTAAGATGTCTTAACCTCTTCATCATAGACCACACATCAACCTTGCTCTGATTTCTGCAAGTACAGAAAAAAAGGTACTGCTCACACAATAAACAATGAAATCTCAAAGTATACATCACAAGGTAGGGTTCTCCTGAGCTTGTATGTGGACTGCAATAACAAGATTGGACTTTTCTGAAAGTGCCTTTGGATAACCTTGCTCTAGCATGAGCCCAAAGACATACCCATGAAAAATACAAGTGTGCTGAGTAGACCATTAACATATCATCGCTCAAACTCAATCTCTATGAGAAAGTTGCACAAAAACATGCAGGCCAGAATTTATGTTTAGAAAATAAGCCAGTTTAAAGTACTTTGCTTGTTACTAGCTTGCTACATTGACAACCTTAACAGAACTATACTTCCTTTTCATGTTAAAGTTTTCAACAGGAAGATAACCAGTCAAGAGTTTGATGTAAAAGTTACTTGATTACATAAACACAGTTCAATTAACTCTGCTTTCCTGCACAACTGATGTAAAGAGTAAGAGTCAGATCTGATATATGGTAGTTTCCCAAGTTTGCATACTAGTATTTTTAACTAAACTATAAAAACAGAACACAGGAATGAACAGATACGATAGGAAAAGTTTAGACAAACTGAACAAGAACACCTAGGAGGAAAGGAAAGGCTCTTTCCTTGCTATGTCTGCCATGTAACGTAACACAGAGTTTCTCACAATGGTACACAGGGAAATTTTACCCCCAATTTAGTAGCACTAGTATAAACAAACTAAAGTAAGCATAACCAAGGGGGTTTTTAAAAAATACAACCAACACCTTTGGGAAATAACTGAATTCACATATCTTTGTTTCAAAATTAACTTCTCTCTGTGGAGTGCGATATACCTCAGTGCTGTAACTGCACTAGAGCAGCAGGCTCTGGGGTTTTACTGCACTGCAGGAGGCCTTCTACAGTCACACAATCAAGTTCAAAGGTACCTACTGGCCTGCCTTCCCTCGGATTCAGCAGCCAAGCACTATTTTCAAGCTAAGGTAGCACAGACACAATACAAGCTGGGCACCACCTGCTTAACTTCGTTTTAGCAAGAGCAGAACGAGGCCAAGGGGCCAGCAATTGCGTAGGCTCACCTGGTGTGCCACACAGCCTGAAGAGAGGAGCCTGGCAGCACCGGGGAACAAGCCAACAGCCCAGCCCGGCTGACAGAGGATCAGCACCCGACACCGGGGTGACACGGGACACCGCGAGCGCGGCTCCCACGGGCCCAGGGACGCGGCGCCCAGACCGGCCGCCTCGCGCCCAACGGCGGCCGCAGGGCCCCGCGCTTCCCGCCACTCGCCTTTTAAAGGCTGCAGTGACGTCCGCGCGAGGCGGCAGCCGTTACAGCACGTTGCTCCGCCCCCGGCGCGCGGCCTCGCGGCGCGCACGTGCGACGCCCCCTGCCGGGCCCGCGGACGGGGGGGGCGGCACCGCCGGGCGGGGCGGGGCGGGGCGGGAGCGCTGCGCAGGCGCGGCCGGGCGGGCGGGAGGCCGGGCTGGGGGGCGGCCTCTGGGGCCGGGATCGGCAGTTCCATGAGCAGGCGCTGCCCGCCGGCCGCCGCCTCGCTGCTGCGGGGGCTCGTAGGCCCCGCCGCCCTCTGCCTGGGCAGGAGAATGAGCCTCTGTGGGGCGTCGGCCGCCTGTGCTGCAGGGCCTGCGGGTGGCGGTGAGAGCGGCGTGGGCGTCTCTTCAGCTCGGCTGAGCCCGCCGTGGCTGCGGCTGCCGGAGGTGCCGGGCGCGGAGCCGGAGCGGGCTAACGACCTGCTGCTGCTGCTGCCTCCGCCCGCCCCGCGCGGCCCGGCCCCCCCGCAGCATCACGTTGTCTACTTCCCGGGGGACGTGCAGGTACGGCGGGGCGGGCGGCGGGGGCCCTAAGCAGTGGAGGGGAGAGCGGCCGGAGCGGCTGAAAGGGCGGGAGCGGGGAGGCGGGAATCCGCTGGCCGTGAGAGATGGGGGGCAGTGCCGGGCTGCGCGGATCCCGCCGCGGCTCATCCTCGGGGGAGGCATCTCCTGACCAGCCCCTGCCCGGCACCGCCGCGGGGACGTAGCGGGAACCGCGTTTCTGACGGTGACGGCGGTAACTGAAATCGTATCGAAGAGTCTCTGTGGAGAGAAGAGGATGAAGTCCTAGGCAGGCTCGGCCCGGCACGGCCGCTCAGGGCAGGTGTACGGACACCCCGGGCACCCTCTGGGCGTGTTCGGCAGGCACCGATGCTTCCTCAGTGTGTCCTGAAGAGGACAAGTGTTGTCTCTTGGGTTGACAAAAAATTGAAGAGACTGAAGCATGTGGTCCACCTCTGTAACCTTACATGCTTGGGGTGGGCAGCTCATCTCGAAAGTCACTTCTCCAAAGCAGGAGTAGTGTCTTTTTTTATGGGAAAAGGCTTTATTTTCCTGTAAGATAAAGATGCAGAACTTTGGGGATTTTAATTTTAAGGATTATAATGGCCTAAATAAACCTTTTTTATCACCATTTCTAGGTATGGCTTTGTTATTGCTTTATAAAGTAAACTAGTAAATACTCTCTGTCATTACGAATTCAGGAGTGAGGATCATTCATGATTTGGGGGTTAATTTTTTTCCATCCATGCCCCATATGGATGTAAAGAAGGGGAATAAAGATCCCTACAACTGAATGAGAAGGACTTTTTTTCCTGTATAAAACATTGGAAACTTGTTACCAAATTTTAAGTCTGTGTTGTCTGGAATAAATAATCAGCATTTCTACATATGGAGATAGTAGAGTAAAATGATGTATTCTGTGTCATAATAAATTGAATAATAGTTTAATCTTCTCTTGTAGTGAAGTAAACAAAAGTTATGAATGCTTCCCACATGCTTATTTTTATTGCATTAGTTTTGGAGGTATTACAAATGTGTGGTAAAAATAATAAAGTAGATTAAGTAAGTATAAATATACCAGTTTCTTTAATATGATTCTTGTTTAGGAAGACTAGCAAGCATATGCCTCTTTAATGCATGTTTCTCTGTTAGTTACAGTCTGTACTTATGAATGTAAGTACACTAGACAGAGCTGAAGTATTTTCATAATGTAGTAATGCATCATTTTGATGTATTTATTTTTCAGAACTATCATGACTTCATGTCTCGCCACCCAGAAAACTGTCAGTGGGAACAGTGGAGTTTTGAAAATATTGCTACCATACTTGCTCGCCGGTTCCCCAGTAGCTTTGTTTGGGTTGTGAAGTGTTCTCGAATGCACCTGCACAAATTCAGTTGTTACGATAACTTTGTTGCCAGCAACATGTTTGGAGCGCCAGAGCACAGCACTGACTTTGGAGCTTTCAGGCATCTCCGTGCACTGCTAGTTAATGCATTCAGACTCTCTCAGAATATTATGCTGTCCCAGAACAGTGTTCATGGTGTCAGCAAGGATGCAAAAATAGCTGCTTGTAAACCACAGCCACAGTCTGTTCCTACAATAAATGACTGCTCATCCACAGAAAGAGAGAGAGATTGTGAATGCTGTAATAATTCAGCTATGAACTTCATTATACCGTCTGCTGTAGGTGCAGTGTCGTTTACTTTGATTGGCTTCAGTAAAGGTTGTGTGGTTTTGAACCAGCTGCTTTATGAGCTGAAGGAAGCTAAAAAAGACAAGAATACAGATGCCTTCTTAAAAAACATAAAAGCAATTTACTGGTTGGATGGTGGTCACTCAGGAAGAAACAATACGTGGGTTACTTGCCCTGAAGTGCTGAAAGAACTTGCACAGACAGGAATTGAAGTTCATGCTCATGTTACACCATACCAAGTGTTTGATACAATGAGGTCATGGATTGGGAGACAGCATGAGAAATTTGTACAGATACTTGAAGAATTTGGTGTGGAAATAAAGGATCAACTACATTTTGCTGACGATGTTCCCTCCTTAGATAACCATTTCAGAGTTCATGAAGTATTCTGAGACTGTATGTATCTGAATAATATATTGACACTTTTGACACTCTTAAATGTTGTCATCTAGATTTACAGCTTTGGGCAGATGCTTTCTGAAAAGAATACTAAATCAGTCCCACATAGCTATTAGATACTAGATATAAATATCAGTAGCTTAAGATGGAGGACTGGGACTTTGTACCTACAACAGATGTTGTCAGGTGATTCCTGGAAAAAGCGTTATGAAGAACTGTCCTATATACGCTTTTTTGTTAAATGTGAATGTTTATTCTCAAACTGTGGGCAGAATTTTTAGCACTTGATGTCTAACATCAAATACTGTCTTTAACAGGAGTTTAAAGTACTCAAAGACTCGTATGTCTGGATACTTAAATTTAGTAGCTTTCAGGGCTAAAAGATTTGGTCTTTGTCAACAACAGATGTAATGTTACTTTTTTTGCTTAAGGAAAATTATAATTGGTAGACCAGTCTTAGTTACAGATTTTGGTGAAAATTGTTTTAATTAGTTAATTCAATCTTCCAGTTTTGTAACATTACTTTTATGGAAATGAAGTCACAAATACTTATCTTTGCAATAATAGTGTCAATGCATTTTTCTTCTTTATGTGTGCCTTGCTTTTTCAGTTGCTGTAACGTTTCATTTATTCATTGTGTAGCATCTGCTAGTCAATAGCCATTTCTCTGGGGGGCTTGAAAATTTTGACATAGCTATGTTAAGGTACCAAGAGTGTTGATGAGGGTGTAGCTTATTGCTGTTTCAACATACGTTGCAATTGCTTTGACTAATTTCTATAAGGACCAGCAGTAATATCTGTATTTTCAAGTCAACAGGTATCCTTATCCCTGCCTTGGACTGTTGAGGATTCTCTTCATAATTGCTGTCTTGATGTTAATCTAAATTGAGCCATAAATACAAGTATTACAAGTTGCTTACAGATTTTCAGACTAGCTGTTTCAAAATACTTTGTTTTTTAGAACTATTATCTCCTTTAAATGTACTGCAGGAGGTGCTTCTTGAGCCACTCAAAAATAAATTTTCAGAGCCTAATTTTTCTTATTAAAAAAAAAAAAGGTCCCTCTAATACAAAGCTGGACCAATCAGATACAAAAGATGTAATCTAGTTTTGGCCCCAAACCTGAATGTTCTTCAGAAAGAATTACTGAAAGGTGGACAAATGAGGGTATCCGTGGAACTTTTCTACTGTTGTAACTTTTCGAATTTATCTATTAATAGATCTTACAATCACTCTTAAAGACAACTGCAGCTATTAACAGTGAACCAGTAGTTTAAAATGGTTTCGTATTTCCTGGAAGTACAAAAATAATTAAAAAAGGCAAGTTAGCAAAATACTGTGAAGATTACACAAAAAAATGTGGCTCAGTTCTGAAAAAATGAATTTTATTCAACTTTGTTCCTTTTTGATGGCTTAGCAATATCTTCCCCCTGCTTCTTGTTTCCTATGACTCTTACACTGTAGAAGGAAAGTCCTACTTCATCTTTCTTCTATTGACATCATTAAAACTTACAAGGTTCACTGGAGACAATATTTTCATTACTCTTGCAGAGGTTGTGCACATGTTAGTGACCTCTGAAGAATGAGAATTGTGTTGAGCTCTAAATACTCCCAATATTATGGATAGTAGGATTATGCATACAGTGGGCACTTTCCAATGTGAATGTTAACTCTGTTGCTAATAGTAAGTAGACTAATGTACCTAGTTGATCAAAGGGGAAATAATCTCTTTTAATTGATGAATAACAGTGCAACGTGCAAACTAGTTCCAACATTTAATAAAAGAATCTAAAATCCAGTTCCATCAGCTTTTTTTTTTTCTAAAACTTCTCAGAGACTTTGTTCAACCCTGTTTATTGATTACCTTCTTAATGTGCTTATAACAATGTTTATGTGTTCCAGGGAAGGCTATTTCCTTTTTTTTTTTTGTTGATCCTTTTGATAACACTTGCACCATATGCCTGGACTTTTTTCTGTAAAGGAGGTATGGGTCACCTAACAAAGTGGTTTTAATAGCCTAAAAATTGCTTGAAATATATCTGATTATCCACTTAGGAAATAAAAGTTTAAGCAGCAAACACCCCAGAACACCCCACTGATCTTGCTTCCTCTCATTTCCATTTCAGACTGACCAGACTTGCTGGAGTATGCTAAAACTTGACCTATCTCATAGCAGTGCAGATAACAGAACAATTTCTAAACAGTCCTGTGCCAGCCAGAACAGCAGGAGTAGGTTGTTGCAAGCTTTTGGAAGCAGCTATTAAAATATTGATATTGTCTTCAGAAGTTTCTGGATGGCTTTCCTCTGAAACTAATATTAACCTGTTTGATGGAGGCTGCTTACAATAACTGTTAAAAAAGGTTTAAGTGTTGCTGTATTAATTTAAAGAATAAACACTGTTGTAAAACTAATCTTGTTTAGAGATTTCATGTTGTGGAGGAAAGACTGGTTGTTTTTGATTCTCCAAACAGCTGCAGTACTCTGTTGGAATGTGCCTCTGTCACTCACTACAATGCATGCTAAAAATAAATTTTGCGAACAGTGTAGAAAGTAAACTGTTTCTAGTGGGTGAAACCTCTTTGATGTGAATATAAAGCCATTAAACAAGGAATGTGCAATTAAGTTTTCTGAATTATCAGGTGTTTGTGGAGACCTAGTTTAAAAAAAATATCAGATTTAGTCAATTTCCTCAAGGCAGGCTTTGTATTTGTGTAGTCAGCGTCTGTAGTTCTAGAACAGCTTACTGGCATGTTGCATGCATGGGAAGGCTGGCATCAAGTACCCAAGGTTGTGAACATTTCAGTGTTAGGATAAAATGGGTCATAGTTTGTATGTGTCTCTTTTTTGATGTTAACTGTAAAGGCATTTTTTTTAACAAGCTTAAATGTAAATGCCTGAAGTTAAAGCATTCTCATGCTTATTTCCAGTGGTTTAGTTCAAGACATTTCTGGGTTTGAATGGAGTGAGGAACATTACACAGTCCTTTGTAGTACCTAGTAAGTAATAGCTGGTATTGTTTATATTACAACCTTGCTTCTTGTACAATAGACAAGACATTCTTCACATTTTGAGAAATGCTAAGAAGCTTTAAACAGTTCCTGTTAAATTCCTTTAAAACAGGGCTTGATTCTGTAGAATTTCCCAGATTCTGAATGACTTAGATTATTTTATTTTGTGTGTATCTTAAATACTAGAAACTTTGGTAACCTTCCTATCCAATTGTATCCCTGTAAATGCTTCTGCGTAAATGGTATCGGCCCCTAATTTTGGAAGGTGATTAAGTGTCCAAGTCTTAATGGATAGCTGAAAGGATTGATGTTTTCTGTCCTCCCATTGGTAACATCCTGCTGCCTCCCTTGTGGTAGCAGAACCACTTCATGGTGAGCTTTTCTGTCTTACTAAATTACCATTGCTGATGGGAGATAACTAACAGGAGTGCTGTGTATTTTCAATAGTCACATAAATTATTTTAAATAAAACTGCAAAGCCAGTTGAGGAATTGGGATGTTACAACTGTAGATATTCACAGATAAAAGGGAATGTGCATGATCATGCCTTCTAGTTTTCCCAACAGGTTATTTTTAAGCTATTTGAAGAAAGTCAATGTCACTTGTGAAAAATAAATTACCATGAAATCATTAAGCAGGTAGTCCAAGATCATAGAACATCTACGTGGCAGAGACGGGCACTCCTCCCAGTGCCAGACATACTGTTCCTGACAAAATTAATGTTATCAGTATTAATAGCATAATTCACAAAAAAACCCACTTGTCCAGGATTAGCTGTTCCACATCGCTGCAGAAAATATGAAAAACTGATTTAGGCTGTAATTTTCAATATAGTGTCATGTGGGTTATAAAGTAGTGAGTTTTGTTGTCATTTCCTGTCATTAGGGCTTCGTTACATGTTTCTAAGTTACCCAAGAAGTGCTTAAGCAAATGACCAGAAAAACATCTAGTAAAATAAAAGGGAAAAACATATTATTATCTGGTTTTAATTCATGTGTATAAACACCTAAGGTACTTCGAGCAGAACGCCACTACTTCAACATGCTGAATTAATTTTCCTCCTTTTTCAGTAAGCTTCCAGAGAGCACTTTTGGTCATGATTCTTAGTTTCCTTTATTAAGCTTGGCACTTAGAGCTGTGCCCTTCCTAAAGAAAGCACTGCTGCTAGACACAGAAAACAGTCAAGAGACATACCGATGCACAATGACAAAACAAGGTTCTGCACAGCTTCCACACCAGAGTTTATCCTCTGAGCAACACTCCTAAGCCTGGCTGTTAGTTAAAGCTGTTGCATCCCTTATGGGGTACGTGCATAGCTCTTCTTCCTCATTCTCCATCATGAGAAACATGTTGATTTTGTGTGAGGAAAGTTTTAGGCAATTCATGCACCTATTGACAGCTGAAGTATAAATGTTTTCACAGGAAAAATTATCAATTTCTGTGATCTGTGTTATTATTGCAAGCAATGGCTTCTGAGCACTTTTGTACGAACATGGTATTGCATGTGGAGCTACACAATTTACATGGTTGAGCAATTCTTTTAATATTTGCAATCCACTCTTAAAAATGTTGACTAGGAACAGATCTGAACTAGTGAAAAGGAAGTAATGAGCTCTTCTTGCTCTCAGGAATTGCCACTTAAATGAGATTGTTGCTCTCAGGAATTACCACATACAGAGCTCAGACTCTATCCACACCCCTAGAGTCTGACCCAAAACAACATAGAAAATCTGAACAGGCAACTTTACTGCAAACTTATATAACTGTCCAAATAAAATTTACAATTTCATCTGTCCTAGTAACAACAGAATCTGATTATTGAGTGATACTAAATTCTAGAGAATTCCTTGCTTAAGTTACTGTCTCAGAATGTGTGTCTTTTGACACCTGTGTTGTCTGCATGGAAATATCTCAGTGTCTGAGGTTTGGGAAGATGTATTTTGACCAAGAAAAAAAAAAAAAAAGTCCTGTTGTGGGTCTAACAGTGTGAATGTGAGGCAGTTTCATCCTGCATATTTAAAAAGGATTGCAAATATATTTTTGATCCTTCATGATCAAATCAAACACTTTCACATTATGCATTTAACTTCACACTTGTATTGAGAACTCAGACTCTACGTAGCTCCTGGAAAGAAAACTTTCTTAAGTTAGGTACATCCAATCTTCAGCACTTGTATGCCAGGCAGATTTTTATTGACCTATTTAATAGTTTGACAAGAAAATATTTTGACATCAGTTTTTTCATTTGATTCTTCCCATACCAACCACATTAAGAAAAATGTATAAAATATTTATCTTCTGAAATTATTTTTCATCCTTTTTCATACATCCAAGTATAAATTATTTCCAGGTGTTGATTTGCAATTAATGTAAATATTAAAAGCCTCAGTGAATTTTTAGAGTCATTCAAAGTTTGAGGTAGGCCAAGTTTAAACTGCTGCTTTCAGATACTGTCTACATTTAAGTATCTTAACTCATCTTTCAGTCCTGGGCAGTCTGCATCCTCTGTTTACTACACTGTTTGATGTGGCTGGTTTGAATGCTTAAGATGTTCAGTGTCTAATTTTCTAATACCTGTTACCACAACTTCATCTATTTTATTATGGCACAATCCCATTTTGGTTTGCGTCTCTAAAAGGACAAACTTCCACAAATGTCAGTGGCTCTAATTCTTTGGAAAAATCATTACTGGAATAACACAATGTGGCTACACATATTCTTTCACTGTGTTATCTGGAAGTTATTCCTTCAATGCTTTCACTATTCATTCATCACTTTATTGCCTGTTTCACATCATGTAACACAGTGGTTAGAAAGCAATGAGTCATTTATGTTTTTTTTAACACAGTAACTCAAGATTTTTATCACTAGTCACATTATGTTCAAATTAAGAAAGTATGTTTTTAAACTGCTTTGTTTCTTCTTTTATACTATTTCAGAACAATTGTTTTACAAAAAAATAAAAAAATGAAGAAACTGGTTCAAGGTGAAAAAAGAGAACTATCACTGTGCTTGTCTTCCTGCTGATCTACATAGAACAGTTTTTGTTGGTCTTTCTTGAATATGCACTTACATCACAACTGGTGGAGTTCACTGACAGTCTTAAAGAAGTGAAAACCAAAGTGGTCATGGCGAGGAAAAATACCCAACCCACTATCACTGCTGACATTTCTCATACAACACTGGAAAAGAAGCATGAGCATGGCTGGGTTATCCACCAGCTTATCAGGGTGAGATAACCTCATTTGCTGACATAAGAAAATAAAATAAAGGCTTCATTTTAAACTTTGTAGTGTGAGGAGAAAATAGCTGCACTTGCTGAATTAAATGTGACCCAAGTGCTATAGCATGACTTCCTCTTCCCAGCCAGATACACACTTTCTAATCCAAACTTCACACTAGCCTGAACAAGTGAATTATTGCAGCTTTCCTGCTGGGCTACCTCAGCACTAATAACTACAATTGAGGGTTGCATTAGGTCTAAGGTGCTTAGATTAATAGTTTAATAGCCTCCCTTACAAAATTGTCCTGGTTTAAGCCAGGGTGGAGCAAATTTTCTCTTTGCTGATTTTGCTTTCCTTTTAGTGAACTTTTTTTAGCAGTGCCAGTGGGCTGCTAACAACCAAGGATACTTCTGAAGCTCATGTCTGCAGCTGCCCTCCCAGCCATGGGGAAGCAGACTAGACTGAAGGCAGGATCAGCAAATCAGAATACTCCTCTCTCATAATACTTTATTTGGCTTTCAGTATAGGTTAAGACATCATGGAAGTCAAGCCTTTGGTTTCCTTTGTCTCTCTTTTTCTGCTTACTCTCACTTCTATACCCCTCTCTTTGCCTCTCTCTATTTTTTTTTTCCATTTTTCTTCACAGCCAACATCTGAGGACCCTGTCCCTGCGCCCAGAGCCGGGAGTTACCAGAAAGAAGAGTTGCTGTGAGAGTTGCTGGGGGAGGAGGGAGGGGATTGGGTGTTGCACATCCTTTTATAAATACATATATATATTCCCCTATCACTAATAAGTAAAACTAATTAGTTTCACTTTTCAACCCAGAAAGCCTCTCTCTCTTATTTTTTCTCCCTCTTTCCCTACCTTGGGGAAAGGGGGGATCGAGAGCATGACTGTTATTGATTTGACTGCCACCTCAGAGCCAAACTGTGACAAAAATTAAAAGGGGGATTAAAAATATTCAAAATGGCATTCTGAATACTTGTGGGTTGACAGATCTTACTTATACTTTTTACATACACAATATGAAACAAGTATTATTGAAAAATCTTAGTATCATCATGAGGTTGGCACAGCAATGAATGCATCTGACCCACTAGATTATACTTTCTCCTCTCCCCCAGAGCTCTAAATGGGTCCCACCCTTCCTCCAGAGCACAGCAGGCACTTCTCATAAGCTGAGACACAAGCAGATTCCTCATACAACAACTGCTGCTTCAGGAAGCTCTCCTTATTTATACTTGAGTGTTAAGGGCGCCTGAGAAGACCAAGCTAGCACCTCTCTTTTGAGAATGGAAAATCAAGAAATGGCAGAATGAGTGATCAGCACAGTAATTCTCTGTACTAGCATATTGAGAAAGTGCTGGCAGTTAGAGTTGACAGAGATAGCTGTGCAGGCACAATGCTGGAACACAGCATTGACTACCCCTGCAGGTTCTCTGAGCCATTTACTGCTAACACATGAAGAATAAGCTCTGTACACTTCTGCAGAACAATTCATATGGGGCCCTCGACATTACCCGTCCAATGAAGTCAAGAGACTTCCCCAGCCTAACAGAGATTCTGTCTCAGCAGTACGCACAAGCAATCCTTGTTCATTTTTGAACAAGAATTTTGGGAGACCTTTTTGTGATCCCAAATTTAAATTCTACCCTCAGAATGTACAATGGTGCCCATCAGAATTGCTTGGCTGGCTCCATTCAGGCCCATTCATTAAGATGGCTGGGTGCCCATTCACATGGTAGCAGACTATTTTCACTGTGTTGAACTGCAAAAAAGGTTTAGAAGAATAATCTGCACAGCATTGCAAGCCCTTGCTCCTCTGGAGAAAGTTTTTTCCAGTACTTGATAAACATTACATATCTATTTAGTCTAAGAGCTTTGACAAGAAGTTACAGGTCTCAAAAAACACTGCTAGAAGTAACACTGACCCAAATGTCAGATAAATGCTGTATTCCCCAAACAGCAAATGCAATAACATGAGAGGGATTTCAAAGGGACAATGACAACCTATCTTTTCTATGAGATGTCTGTCTTCACAACACTTCTGTAAGCACTGAAATCTGCTAAAAGGTAACCATCTACAGTCCCTTTACAACAGGCTTCATCCCAAAAGAGGTGATGCAACCCTCTTTCATATGGTAACACAAAGCATCTCAAACACTAGTAGATTCTCCCAATAGATTCTGCAACTACTCCAGAACTATGAACCTCATTTCAGATTCTAGGACTGTAGCTGTACAGATTTGCAGACAAAAGTTTAAAGTTTCACAGCTGCAGAAACAGCAATGCCATCCAACTGCCCTGAAGCAGTGACAAACAAGCCTTCCTGAACATTACCATGTTCAGCTAGAAAAGGGCTAAATCATATACCTTGTGGTAAAGCTGCTCAACAATTCTAAGCTTATAACCTTACATTATCAGCTTTGTTTTTTTCCCACCCCAGTTTCACCACAAGAGGGAGCAGAAACTTCCCACATTTATTACCAGGCTATTACTCAAAAATAAACCGTAACAGTTAGATCCACCACCAATGGCTTCCTTGGCCCAGCCCAGATACAAAAACGTGTGCAGCAGACACGCTCCTGACACACCATGATGGTCACAAGCATCAGCAGTTTATTATGGGTTACACTGCATTTTTATACTTTGCTCTCCTGTCCAGGCACCCTACGCTTCCTTCCTATTTCTTAACAGCCTCTGTTCACGCATTCTATCCTATTCTATGATAGGCTACAAGCTTCTTACATTTTCTTACAAGAATGTCAACATACATCTGTATCTCACATACCTTCTTTCCCTCAAACTTGTTTATCCCTAACTGTCAAGGGTGCAGCCAGTTTGTCAAGATCAAGGCCACCCGTGGCTCACAGCTGATCGCCCACACTTGTGTTCAGAAAAATATAAGTAGAACACTCCAAAAAAGTAGAGTTGTAAGTGCAGGTACTGCAAATGTATGTCTTGTTGTAGAAGAGAGACCATCTCCAGATGAAGAAGGTTGTGCAGCTGCTGCATGTGAAGAAAAAAATAAGAAAAAAATCTACAAGATAAACATTAATCTGTAATGAAGTTTATCAACATAGTTTATATTTGTCTTAGAGAAAGTTTGCATATGTACACATGGACAGTTTCCATATTAACATACAATTTTCTGCTTTCACAGGAGCTTAATTGTTATTTTATCCATAATCATTCCTATAGGCTTTTTCTTGGATGCGTAACACCATTCTCCGAGCATAAAAATCTCTATAATCTTCAGGAAGCTCTTCAAGTGTTTTCAAGGCCCTGTCCAAGATTTGTATAGCTCTAGAGGCTGCTGTGGGATCTTTATTTCCGTAAGTGTCACTCTTGTCATAGGAGTCTGCAGGAAGGTGCTTCCAAAAGACGTTCAGTGCCACTCCAAATTCCTCAGAAATTACATTGTGGAACCACAAAGCTGTAGGAAGAGGAATGTCTAAAATGAAAAATACTATCTGAAACTTCCACATAACTCATAAAGTGTCGCAATCACCCAAACTAAATCATGCCTGAATACATCGCATTGTACCAAATTTAAGACATTCTTCAAAATGTTTACGTTAGTCCATAACTTCACACAAAAGTAACAATTGCTGAAGTATAAAGAGATACTCAAATGCAATCAAATGATGAGCACGTGTAGGATGAAAATAAGGGATCTTCCCTGTTCACCTCACTAATCTCTACTCTGAATGCAGATATCTGTTTCATAGATTGAGTCCCTAACCTTGCACAGGTTGTCCAAGCACTAATGTAAACCACTGGCATCAGCCAGCTGACCCATGCAGGTTGCTAATCTTTTAATAAAGAAGTCAGGAGAAGTGCCTGAGGACTGGAGGAAGGCTAATGTCACTCCAGTCTTCAGGAAGGGCATGAAGGAGGACACAAGGAACTACAGGCCAGTTAGTCTCACCTCAGTCCCTGGGAAGGTGTTAGAAAAAAATTATTCTGGATGTCATCACAAAACGTGAAAGCAAAGAACGTAACTGGGAGAAGTCAGCATGGATTCACCCAAGGGCAATCATGCTTGACCAACCTGATTGCCTCCTATGACATCATTACTGGCTGGCTAGATGAGGGAAGAGCAGTGGATGTCATCTACCTTGACTTCAGCAAGGCTTTTGATACTGTCTCCCATAACATCCTCGTCAGGAACCTCAGAGAGTGGGCTTGATGAGTGGACAAGGAGGTGGATTGAGAGCTGACTGTGTAACAGATCTCAGAGGGTGATGGAGCACTGGAACAGGCTGCCCAGGGAGGTTGTGGAGTCTCTATCTCTGGAGATATTCAAAACCTGCCTGGATGCAGTCCTGTGTAATGTGCTCTAAGTTATCCTGCTTCAGTGAGAGTTAGATTAGATGATCTCTAGAGGTCACTTCTAACTCCAGCAATTCTGTGATAAGGTTTTTCAATTGAATCATCATGGCTGTGGTAAGGAAGCAGACATTTTTGCCTTTTCAAGTACATTTAAAAAATAAATTTAATATGGTATATTTACCCTATTTCAATTTTAAGCTAAAG
This sequence comes from Apus apus, assembly GCF_020740795.1. Classification (NCBI taxonomy): domain Eukaryota; kingdom Metazoa; phylum Chordata; class Aves; order Apodiformes; family Apodidae; genus Apus; species Apus apus. Next base: position 28,686,659 of record NC_067287.1, on the reverse strand, counting down.
GGCTGAATGCCATACTTATTGCAGCTCAGTTGCTTTTATGTGCTGAAGACATAGAAAAGCTTATCCTGAGAAATTAACAAGAAGCTTCTTCAAGGTTAAGAAGAAGGTTTGCTTCTACTTTTTCCATAATAACCATTCACATTCCTCAAAGAACATCTCCTTTTCCAGTGATAAGGATTCCAGAATGCTGACAAAGCTAGCAACATTCTCAAAAACCCCTATATTCCCCAGTCATTCTTAAGAGTGCTGAGTGCCTCTTAAGTTTGGACGAGCAAACCTACTGGCAAAGACAAACTAGTATCTGTACTGTTAAGAACAAAACTGAAATTACACATGCTGAAATTAGCAACAGTGAGACTTACCTTTCAACAGTTGTAACCAAAAGTTTCTTTAGAAAGAAACATAAATGATAAGTTAAAAATTAAGTGACAAGTCCAAGGCTGAGATTTAAATCTTCCTAAAAACCTACTGCCTTCTTGTTTACTGGCCTGTTTATATTGCCCAGATAATGTGAAAAGCAACAGAATAAATATCTTCCACAAGCTCATGATGAGTTAAAATTAAAAATTAGTATCAACTATGAATAGTTCAATAGGAATAAATAAATTACTTTCCCTTATCAGCAAAATTGTTATCTCAGCCCAGGAAGCATCTTTGTATTTTTAGCTTGTGCAGAAGAATTATTAGGACTTGCTTTTTCATTCCCAAAAGGTGATTATACATTTCTAGAAGGTCTACTAACTCTACCATCCATAATTCTCATCAATCACATGCCTCACAGTTCTTAAGTGCCAGCGCTACAAATCAACAGAAATGGTACTTCACTCAAATTCTGCCACTAGAAAACTCAGGTCGCTGCAGTAATTTCAGATTTCACAAGTTAATTTTATAGTGCTAATCTATTAAGACAAATTCAGAAGCACACAGTGCAGTCGTGAGGGAAGATACCATTTGTATGCAGATATAATACCTGTTATTAGGCTAAGTAGTAAAGTTGGAAGTAGACAAGTTTTGCCAATGTCTTTAGATGCTTCTACTTATAACACAGAAATGCTTTAGTAACATCTTACCATCCCTAGAAATGAGAAATGTCAAACAAAACTGTTTAAAAAAAACATAACATGGTCAGGAACTATTTGTCACTTACCTGGAATAAATAACACATCTCCTGCTTCTAGAAAACATTGATAGCGCTTGGCTTTCACAAAAAGAGGGTATTTATCAAAGTCTGGGTTATCCACATCCAGCACCTCTGATTTAGTACCTAGGAAAGTTTTCAAAAGTAAACATTGCTACCTTTCTCAACAGTAACCAAGCATTACCGTGTTGCTGGAAAGAGCAGTTCTTGAACCAACTATAATAGTGGCTTATTGCTCTGTAATTCTTCCTAAAACCAGGCAAACCTGATGGCACTCCTTATTTACTGAAGAGACATATTCTCCTGTTGTCTATATTTTTCCTGTAACTGCAAACTTATTAGCACTAAAACACATTTTCCCTGATACTTAAAAAGCTGTTTTGAATCCAGAGCACTGTACTCCTCTCCACAGTTAGGTGCTGAAAACAGAATCCAGCAAAGTGCTGTGCTCCTTTGCAAATTTCCTAACCTGCCCTGCTGAAATGATTAGTTTGACTAAAGCAAAACACATCAGAATTATGGGACCAAATTACTTCCTTTATATCAGGCTGTCTGTCAGTGATTTTTTTCTACAGTGCAACACTTGTGAGTTGGAAAGACAACTATGATCACCAGACTCTGAACGAAAAATCTGACATACATACCTGATAAATATAAATATGGTGCATCTCTAGGACTATACAAAACAACTCGTTTTTTCCCTGTTACTTGGATTAAGAAGTTATCCATTACCTGGAATAAGCATAGTAAGAGAGATGTCAGCCAACAGTTAAGAATGAATACATTCCCTGTTACTAATCTAAAATACCATCAGCTTAAAAAAGGGAATTATTAAAACCTTCACATGCTAAGGATTAGCTAAAAGAGCTTTCACATACAGTTAATCTAAAATACTCAAGAATGTGTGTTATTTTATCCCCTTTTCTGCACATTCTTGACAAATAGTATATTTGGGAACACAATATTGCTTTTCAAAAACTTGGAGTATTTTCTTAAATAGGAATCAAGTTCTTCCATCTTAAAACACAGAAATACCATACTTCAGACTTACAAACCAGCAAAATACAATGAAAAATATATTTGGGATTCCTTTTTTTGTTAGTATTACTTCTAGATCATTTTGCTGACTTTCTATTGATAAAGGATTATTTTTCCTAATTATAATGCAAAACCTTATCTTTCTTATAAATAAATTTATTCAGAATTACACTGTGCCATGTTAGAAGATAATCTTATTTGGAATCTATCACATTGTGGCAACAGACCACCCAAATCATTGTGCAATTACCAATAATCTGGCCATTAGAATAAAAAAATGAAGTAATCTTGGAAGATGAAAATGTTGACAGTTAACTGTGTTTCAGACTTTTGACTGAAACTCAAGAGTATAAACAAAAAAAAGGAAAAAATCAAACAATTTAATATGACAAGTATGGAATTAGACATAAAATAAGTAAGATATCATGCCCACACAATACTTCTATTTAAAATTCACTGTACCACCAAATATGATTAATTTCATTATTTCAAAATACGTGAAATTTGTCATTAACAGATCTTTTTCAGAGATTTGCACCTTAATATCTCAACTTGGTAATGCCATCTGCAACATTTTATGCTTAACACACCTTTTACCTACATCATAATGTGTCCATAGTTGTAATCCAGCTGAGCTGATGCGGAAGACACTAGAGAAAAACTGTTCTTTCTCAAAATACTCTGGAATCCGAACATCTTCGGCCAAAATAGGAAACTGCTTTCTGATATCTGCAATATCCTGAAACAAAAATGACATAAGTCTTAGAGAACCATATATGCACACTAAATTAAGGGAGCACTTCACTATCATTTACCATCATATGAAACACAGGGCTAGAGCTTCAGTATTGGCAAATAGCTGAAAATAGCAAAGTTTGTTGGTGGTCACCCTTGCAGCATTGACTTGGTCAAAGATAGTAGAATAGCCAGAGATCTGCTTTGAATAATTCCTGCTAGAAATCACACTGAAGAAGTAAGAGATGATCAGAAATCCTGTTATAATAGTTTACAACAAAAGCTAAAGAGCGAGAGGTGAGGAATAACTCTTCAGTTATCAGCTAAGCTCTTGTATATCAGCAACTATTTCAGATGCTTTAGTTTAAATATTCTGACCTAAATCCAGTTAAATTCACAGGAAAAATGAGCATAAACAAGTTGTATGCCTGTACTACACAGCCAGCAGATGACAACAGGCTTTTAAAAACATTCCTCAACTGCTACTTTACAGTATTGGAACTATGATGTCAAGTAACTCACCTTCCTAGCATCTTCACCCACTGATCGCAAATAGTACTTTTCATCCTAAAGAGAATACAAAAAGAGAGGTTTTAGGTTTTTTTTAATTAATTACAAACACATTTAAACAAAGAGCCTGGTTTTCTCATTAATCTAATGCAAGGCTTCATTAGAACACGGTACAAATAAATGGCATTTAGGAATTCAGCTCCTTAGGTTTACTGCCTTTAGTGCTCCCTGCTGTTCACCTCAAGAATTAGGAAAAATACATTAATTAACTGAGAGTAGAAGAATGGAGTAGGGGGAGACCTGTCAACTGCTTTAGCACTGCTATCAATGAACAGGATCAAAGCAAATGCTTTTCTTCAGTAGAATCAAAATTCTAGTTCAATTGTCTTCAAAACTTCCATGCAGCATAAAAGGTAAAAAGCATGTCTGCATTCAAAACTGTTTGTATCCTAGTCACAGCTACCTGAAAAATCCCTAGTTTGACCACTGTTGCAGAAAGACAGCCACACATTTGCCACACAAATTACATTTCAATAAATCTGTGTTTGTATTTTCCTAGAAGATGCAATCAAACATATATTCATTATTTTTTCTTGCAAAACACCTAAATGCTAGTTATCATTCTAAAGAGAGGTTTCATGTCTCAATTTTATGCTGGAATTTTTTCTCATTTATACAGTTTTTGTTAACAGGAACAGGACCACTGAAGTTAACTACACTGTGAACACAGAAAGCAATTTCCAAGAAAAAATATCTTCTCCCCACATTTTTTAATTTGGCTGCAAGCCATGCAAAACAGTTAAACCTAAGATGAAGTGCTTTACTGAAGTAAGACTTTAAATTCCAAACCATCATTTTCCCATCCATATACTGCCCAAATAACAAATACAAGTAACTGTATCACTAAGGAAATTACCTCAGAAAGAAAGTACTCCTTGTGTCTGACTTCAGCTGCTCTTCGTACAAATACATCAAAAGGCAGAGTTCTGAAACATAAATATTTAAATTTATACAATGAATCAATATGAACATGGGTTTTTCCAGCCCAGAACCCACTAACTGTCACCTCAGCTGCCCCTTGACTGCAAAGCTCCACTTCTTGCTGTAGAGGCCCCTGCTGCCTCTTTGCTCTGCCCTCTCTTTACCATGACCTCCAGCCTTTCCTTCTGGTTTGGAACTTCCACACATGGGGATAGAATCTGCATCTGGGGAAGAACTGTATCTGGGGAAGAACAACCCTATGTATCAGTACAGGTTGGGGAATGACTTCCTGGAGAACAGCTCTGGGGAAAAGGACCTTGGGGTCCTGGTGGACAACAGGCTGACCATGAGCCAATAATGTGCCCTCGTGGCCAAGGCAAATGGAATCCTGGGGTGCATTAAGAAGAGTGTGTCCAGCAGACTGACAGACCCCTCTACTCTACCCTGGTGAGGCCACATCTGGAATACTGCATCCAGTTCATGAAGGGCATGAAGATCTGCCCTATGAGGAAAAGCGGAGAGAGCTGGGGCTGTTCAACCTGGAGGAGTCTGAGACGGAAACTCATAAATGCTTATGAATATCTAAAGGGCAGGTGTCAGGAGGATGGAAACAGACTCTTTTCAGTGGTGTCCAGTGATTGGACAAGGGACAATGGGCTGAAGATGGAGCACATGATATTCAAGCTAAACATAATAAAGAACTCCTTTCCTGTGAGGGTAACAGAGCACTGGCACAGGCTGCTCAGACAGGTTATGGAGGCTGCTTCTCTGGAGACATGCCAAACCCATCTAGATATGTTCCTGTGTGATATACTGTAGGTGATCCTGCTCTAGCAGGGGTTTGGACTAGATGATCTTCAGAGGTCCCTTCCAACCCCAGCCACTCTGTGACTCTGATCTGAATGCCAGGTTTAAAATCTTAAGCTCTTTTACCATATCTAGTATAACTGAAAATGCAATATGCTGCTGCTTTTTTTTTTTTTTTTTTTTAAACATGGTGACTAATCAGTGTTTGCAGTGGATGTTTGAAGAATTCTATCAAGACAGAAATCCTACATTTACAAACCTCTCTGCTTTAGTAAATTGTTCCAATTGTTCTAAACAGAATCATGTAATTGGTGAGGCTGGAAGGCACCTCTGGAAACCCAGCAGGTGAGTCCCCTTGCCAAAAGCAGGGTCGACTGCGGCAGTTTGCACAAGCCACTCTCCCATTGGGCTTTGCTTATTCCTTCTACCAGAATGCAACCTACATCTGACAATACTTAGATCACTTCTCTAAACATTTTAGGCAGGTCAAATACAACAATTGCTGAAGTCAATGGAAAAGCAAACAAACAAAACCAAACCTCTGTCTTCAGCTGAACTGTTATATCATGCCTATTTACATTTACTGCTGAATAAAGTGAGATCATAGCTCTGTAACAGCTTAAACTGATGCATACTGGTGCTGCCACAGTTCTGCTCTTGCTGTCTACCCTATTCATCCCACCTTTTCCCTTACACTAGCACTGGCACCCGTCTGACCTCATGGTGAACCTGCTAGCAAAGTTAAAACAGCAGAAAAACATTCTGCAGCATAACACAACAAGGCTGAACGAGTTCAGAATCAACAGAAAGACAGGTTAGGAGCATAGAGTTTACACCAGGACTGCAGTGATACTCACATCTATCAGTTCAAAATCATGGAACCGCATATTAACTCCCCAGTGTTCTCTTATTTCTACGTATTCTCCCTTCATACTAGAATGAGGCACTTACTATGGAAAGGGTCAGTATTGTGAATTTCAAGTGAAGTAGATGAAAGCCTTAACACCTCCTATGATAAAGCACCATCAGAGCACCTCCATATGGCTGTCCAGATCAACGATATGTCAATTCACAGTAAGAGATATTATAATAAAGAAACAAAACAGAGCAGGGAAAATAAAAATGAAGATGAGGTGAAGTCATTCAAGTATATCCTAATTTCAAAGATTCAAAAGTTCATTATGCAGTGAGAATACAGTGTGACAATAAGGTTTTTTTTTCCCTGAACAACAGGCTCCATTCATAGACTTGTAGCTTGTTTAGAGGATATGTTTCTGCCTTCTTAAAAGTTTAACAGAATGAACACATTTGAACAACAGAACTTAGGAAAAAAAACAACTGAAATAAAGACATTTAACCTTGCAGAACAATGCAATGACTAGATTAGTTGAACGACTTTATGTGACCCACAGTGAGATCAAAGAGCTGACGAAATGTGTGGTATACAGTAGTTTGAACATCTGAGAACTGCACATGCTAACTTTGTAAGAGGCTTGGTTTTAATTAGTAACACCTCTCTACAGTGGAACAGCACGCCTGCCACATCCCAGCATTCAACAAGGTTCAGACATACAGTGAGGCAGAAACTAGAACTATTTAGTAACACTGAGAAAGCATCATGCAACTAGAACAAAATAGCATATCCCCTAGTATCAAGGCATTTGGGTTTTTTTTGTTTTCTTTTTTTTTTTTTGTAACACCAGTGAATACCAGGCTAGCACTTCATATAAGAATGCTCCATCAAAGTATCTTTACAACACTTCATGCCATCACTTTTATAGCCCTGTTTGGTCCCTCCTTTTCACCCCTGTAGTATTTATTCAGGATGTTGAGATATTTGTAGAATGAAAAGACAAGGGGGTAATCAAGGACAGCACTTTGACACATAATTTAAAGTCTGCACAAAGTATCTTCATGTTTTCACTCTCAGCTTCAATCAGATGCTCTATAGGTCTTAAGAGTTATAAGCACATGCCTTTAAAATACAAACGGCCTGGAATGAAGTACCTATACACAAAGTTCTTACTGAGGAAATCCATCTGTGGCACTGAAGAAACATGAATCTTTACTTCTTTAGGTCTTTCAGCTTGGCTCAAGTAATCTACTGTCCACTTGGTTGTGCAAGCGCCCAGTTCCATTCCTGTCAGCACTACTGGCTTTCTCTAAGGACCAAAAAAAAATGAAATGGTGAAATGATCATAGCATCCAGTGAAAAAAAATCAAAACAACTAGAATTAGATTTTCAAAGTACATGCAAACAAGTCAGTTGAATACTGGTACCTGCTACATGAAGTTGCAACTGATCTGTTCAGAAATGAACAGAGTGAATCAGAATGCTAAATGTTGAAACAAAATCCAATAAATTATGCAATTGTTTCTCCATTTACTACATTCTCTTTCCTAGCAGGTATAAGGAAAAATACAGAGAGGCCAAGACAATTCTAAAATGCACTTTGTGCTGGGGTCATTGAAGCATCTAGCCAGACTAAGGAATATCTTCAGTCATTCTAGCCAAAGCTTAGCAAAAAACAGTCAAAAAACCACACAGTTAAGGTGTTGACTGTGAGCTGTAGTGGTACTGTATGTTCTCATGAAAGAAGCTCTTTCTACCTTAAGGCTCCTTGATGCTGACAACCACAAACAGATTTGATTCAGCACACACAGAAAAAAAAAGCAGAGAGACACTTCCGCTTTGAATTGGGACCTCAGAGAAAAAAGGAAGCAGCAATGACAAAGCAACAAAACCAACAATCATATTTTTTTTTTAACCACTGTCAAAGAAAATGAGCTCACAGAGATCAGCTGTCAGAGCTCTCCAGCATCGGCGGAGGGATTTGCCAGTAGGAGCTTTTAGTTCCTAAACTCACATTCAATGTAATGAATTTCCCTCTTGAGACATACAAACCCAGACTTGCGTTTTGCCACCATCTGCTCTGCCTTCCCCGCACGGTCCCACTCGGTTCCAGCGGCCCCGCTCACAGCGCCCGGCCTGCACGGAGCCGCCCTGGGGCGGCCGCCCCGGGCCCACCAGGGCCCTTCAGCCCTCCCGCGCGGCTGCGGAACGACTCCGGGCGGCGGGGCCACGGCGGGCCCGAGCCGAGAGAAGCAAAGCCCTACCTGGGGGTAGATGTCTCGCAGGAACTGCTCCCGCCCGACCCCAGCCAGGCGCGCCACCGGCACGACCGGCTGCTGCCGCTGCTCCATGGCAGCTTGCGCGCCGCTGATCACTGTCCGCCCAGGAAAGACGAGCTCGCGCAGCAACGTTCCGCGCCTCCCCCCTCTCGGGGAGGGCCGGGGAACCAGCGGATTCCTCCCTTCTCCGGGGCGCGGGTTCCTCGGTGACTGGGCTTCTCTGAGCGAATCCTCTGAATCGCTGTCTTCCGGACCTCCACCACCCCCGGAGGAGGCCCCGCCGCGGAGGAACGGCAGCGGCGGCTCTGTTTCCCGCGGAGCGGGAGCCCCGGCAGGACGGGGCGGGGCAGGGAGGGGAGAGCGGCCATCATGGCGCTGCGAGCCGGGCCCGGGCGCTGCCGCTGCCTGGCGCGCGCGCTGCTGGTGCCGGGGGCGGCCCGCGTCCCCCCGCCCGGCCCCCCGGCCCCGCCGCCCGGCCCGGCCCCGCCGCTCGCCGGGCTCCGGCCGCTCCCGCCTGCCGCGCGGTTCGCCAGCACCGCCGGGCGGGGGCCGGAGGCCGAGGGTCCGCAGCGGCGAGTGGTGGTGGTGAAGATCACTAGCCCCTTGGCCTGGCTCCGCACCCGCTTCTACTACCTCCTCATCCGCCTCTATTTCGACCAGGAGTTCAGCGTCGAGGAGTTCACCCGGGGAGCCAAGCAGGTGAGCGCTGGGTGGGCGGCTGAGCAGGGTCCCCCGGGCCAGTGAGGCGCCTCAGGCCTGAGGGGAAAGGTGCCCGCGCCGTGCTGGCTGTGGCTCGGCCCGCCGGCCGCACCTCAGCGATCCCTCCGGCTCCAAGTGCCTCACTTCTGAAGGAAGGGAGAGTTATCAGAGGTGTGCTTTTCTTCAGATTTTTCTCATTTTCCCAGATTTCAGAATTAAAATGAGCTGGTTCAGCCATCCCCAAAGTAGCATGAAGAAAGGTGCTTCTAGATGATTTAGAGACTTTAAGGGGAAACATATCTCCTCTTGACTGGTTTTACTAAAACGACAAAGCTCAGGCAGGTGTAGACTTGGTGCATTTATTTGTTTCTCCAAACTTATGAACCGAATAAGCTTTGTTATCCCAGTGTGGCAAAGAGTTAGTGATCTCAAAGCGAATCATGTAAAAAATGTTGTGAAACTTCAGATATTGTGTTAAAAAAACCCCAACAACCAAACAAGAAGCGAACCCAAACCAGCACACCAGGTGATAAGAGGACAAAACGTTAAAATGCTTAATATCACTTTCAGATAGAAAAGTAAACAACTTTATACCAAATTAATTGGTGTGTGTGCAGAACTAGTGGTTTTACCTTGCCCTGGGTTTCTTTGTTTTCACTTGCTGTAGCATCTGAAACAGTCAGCATTTCACAAGCACACTATTTGAATATGCAGAGGCATTATTGTATGTAACTATGCATGCAAAATTGATGGGAAAAGGGGAGTTGAGTTTCCTGAAACTTGGAGACTAAACCAGATTTTAAAAAGTTTTATTTATTTATTTTTTAAGTAATCTTTCCATTCACTTGCCTGTTACCAAAAGTCTTGATGCCTTAAATGGGAGACTGAAAAGAAACCCTATGTTTTTATCAGTTGGTGCAATCACTCTGTTAATGCTGGAGAGTTTCCATTTCAGTGGTGATATACTCTGTAAACACTGAAATATTAAATAATGGAATATTTGGGTACCTTGTTGCATAATGATGGGTTTGTCTGAAAAATAAACCAACCTAGTGTTACTTGTTCATGGGGTTTTTGGTTTTGTTTGTTTTGGGTTTTTTTTGTAGGCCTTTTCTGTTGTTTCAAAGCTGCTGTCTCAGCGTAAACTTGACCTGCTGGATGAACTTGTATCAGCAGAGGTAAATTATTTCTGTCTCTTATTCTAGCAATTGATTTTCCACTATGAAGTAACACGCATTCAGCTTTTCATTATCTACAAATATTGTCAGTTTGGTTTAATATGAGAACAGCATAACGCAGAACAGAGCAATTGTTTGTCCTGCAGCTTTTTTATGTTTCATTTCAAGGCATGAAACTTAAGTTAAAGTTACTGTATTTTTAAAGAAATAAAATAAATCTTGTCATTGAGCATAAGAGCAATTGCCAAAAAGATTGCTGGTGTACCAGAAAGGACTGCAAGGCAGTGGGTTCTGGTTAGCAGGTGGAATTGCATACCTCTCTTGGTTTTGGCAGGTAGCTGACACTTTTGGTCTGTGCACCAGAATTCCAACAAAGAAGGAAACTGGTCTGTGCTCATCCTTGCTGCACTAATGCTTTCTCACCCCCAAGCAAATCATACAGCCAGTTACTGGTCTCAGCTGGAAGGCCTCTCTCTTGTGTCATGGTCTCAGTGATACGGCTGACCTGGCTAGTTAAACATTGGTGCTGTGTTTTCTGTGTTTTTATGAATTTTTAATTGCTGAAGTTGTCTTGGCCTTCCCAGGGGACGGAAGTAGCTGATGCTTCAGAGTCAAGTGGAGGAGATACTTCAGGTCTATGCCTTGTTACTGGATGTCAGCTTGGCCTACCCTATTACCACCCATGCCTTTGCAGCAAAAATTTTGGTCTTCTAGTGCATCCCCACTGGACAATCTTGCCTTCTCTCTCTGATCAGAGATAGCAATAAAATGTGAGGTTTTTTTTCTTATAGTTGTTTTGAAAGAGCATCTCCTCTTCCTCTGCTCATCTTAAATTCTTCAGGTGATTAGGTTAACACTGATCCGGAGACCTCATGTGACCAGAGCATGTCACGTGTCTGAGGCTGTGATACTACACTGCTTTATTGTTGCTTTGGCTAGTGAATTTTATATCAGCAAAATGTATTAGAAACTAATGTCTTCTAGTGAAAATTGCCTCTTGCTTCCATAGGACCTCTGGATTTGTTCATTATTATAAAGTGGCAATTCAAGTTAGGCTAAAAACTGAGTATGAGTTAAAAATAAATCCTGTGTAGCTTCATCCTTCACTGTGTCATGTCATTCTCATGTGGTGTTTGAGGTGATGCCTCTGTTCAGTTTGTGCGTCACACCCTTCTTCTACTTGTCACAGTTTTTTAGATCTTAGGACACTCAAGTGCTGTGGATGTGAATGTGATATGGAACCAGAGCAATGATTTTTCAGTCTTTTCTGATTGTGTATAAACTTTGTGTAGTGGAAACGTGGATCACAAAGTGGCAAAGGTAAACTTAGTGATAATGGAACTGATTTTCAAAGAAATTTGTAAAAGATAACTAAGAAATAATTTAATCAAAAGCTAAGGAATATACACATGGAAATCAGAAGTGAGAAGTCAGAGTGTAAGTATGATTGTGGAAGGAAGCTTGGTTGGTGTTTTCTGGGCCTTGCTACACAACTTCTGTTTTGACAGTGCCTTTTCCAAACATTTTTAAAAATACCTTGTTTTCATTGACTTGAGGATTAAATTGATCTTTAATATTGCTTAATTGGGGTTTGGGTTTGCCCAGGCTTCCTACTGCATTATCATTTCCACTGTTTTATACATTATGCAAATGTTTAGTGATACAGCTCATTTTATTAACTGCAGTAGAAAGGATTGTTACTCCAGTTTCCTAATGAAAAACTGACAGTTTTTCTGAATTTAGGTACTTCAGGTGCTGAAGGAAAAGATTTCTTTGCTCCCTGACAACCACAGGGATGCTTTAGCAGCTGACATTGATGCAATCATGTACACAACAGAAGGAGATGTTCGCATTTACTATGATGATGATGGTATGTTTAGAATTCTAAAACATTTCTGCAATGGGCAGTCTAATTTCCTGATTTTGCTCCTAAGCAGGCATTCTCCTTACAGGTGTGTTTTTGACTTTTGAGTTTCTCATTCCTTGTTCTTCTGTTTATAGTTCTTCTTTATATAATTCCCTGGTTTCCTTTTAAACCAGACCTGAGGAATTGTTGTGATAAATCATGGTACTGTTTTGATTTCAGTTTAGGTCTTGCTTATTCCTCTTCTTTTGCAATTTCAGATTTTTACATTATTAGTCCTTAGCAATCTCAAACCACTCAAAAACAATTATACTACTATGTGGAGAAAGCTGTTGCTTCAGCAATTAAATCTTCCAAGAAGAATAGTGAAAGCTGGATAATGAAATAAATGTTGCTGTCTGCACTTCTGTTCTTCTTTCATGGAGTACTCTTTGTGCCAGGACTTCTAAAGTATTTTTTTTTTTAGCTAGTGATGAGCTGAAACAAGCTTTTCTTTTAGTTAAATACCAGCATTATGTGCTCAGTTCACTATCAGACACACTTGAGATGGCTTGTAGTCTTAACCATGGATCTTCCAATGAGCGTTTCAAATTTTCAGACCCAGTGAGCTTTTTCCTCTTTTGGGAGATAGGGGTTGTTTTTTTCTCTTAGTTTGCTCCTGAGTTTCAACTACTTTCCATACTTCTGTAGTATCAGTAGTTGGCTTTGGACCTTGTGGTAACCAGCTTTTTCATACTGTTTGATTGTGTGTGATGTCACACTATGCTCATGAGAAAATACATACCTTTCTACAGAGTGTGTTTTATTGCTGAATAGCATGAATATGGCTTTAAATAGCTTTGTTGGTGTTATTCTATCATGCATTCTTTATACCTGAAGTAAGCTGCCCTTCCAGGGTCTCACTAGAATATATACTAGGTAGCAAACAGGAGTATTTGACCAATGAGAAAAAGGAGATCTACCTTATGCTTTGATTTATTTCCAACAGGAAGAAAGTTTGTTAGTATCCTGATGCGCTTCTGGTATCTGAATGGTGCTAACCTACCTGATGAAGTACCAGGTGAAACAAAAGTTTTCCAGATTATGTTTGGAGATGAAAGCACGAAAGAAAAAAGACATCTTTTAACAGCAAACTATGAGTAAGTTTACTTCTTCTTTTTTTTTTTCCTGTATGTACATCCTCTAACACTTACATTGGATAGATGGATTTTCATAGAAATGCTTGTAAATAATGTCTGTGTACTGATCTCAGAGCAGTGCAGACAAATCTGAACAGCTGGCAAAATGTACTGAAAATAACATTTGCAGAAGTTGGAAAAAGTGAGGATTTGGTGAGAGAAATGCAATATAATCAATGACTCCTATACACAATTAGAAATTGAGAGACTAGGGGGTCTAGATGATCAGGAGTTCCTAAACAAAGGCAGCACTCTGAGGACACCAGTGCTTTTTGCATGGATGGATTATTGTGGATCTATCCATTAGCCAAACTTAGCATATTTTTAGAGTTAGAGGCTTCTGAGGTTCCGTTAACCACAAAAACCTCCCCTGAAAGCCCTAAATACCGGTTCCTAATTCTCAGCAGAGACACGCTAGCAAGTATGCATTCCTTCTGCTATTTACAGTGCTAACCTGAACTCAAGTGGTGAAGATGCTGTGGCCTTGGAAACCTAGTGTTAAGTATTTGGGTGTCTGGAAAAGACAGTTTCTGGGAGTGGATTTGCATGCAATTGCAAAGCAATGAGATTATACTGTCTGTGCCCACAATATGCAGGTGACTCAGGAGCATTAATATTTTAGGTGTTAAGCAGTCAAAGCTGACATTTTCAGGGAGGAAGGTGTTAGTGACTACAAAAGGAAGAGGAAGATTCTTTGAAAACAGGGGTGGATGTTTTAATTTCCTATCAGCAATTGTGAAATTTTCTTTCTGGGAGATTCAGTACTACTGGTACCTTGATGTTTGATGTATTTTTGAAAATATATTACTTTTAAAAATATAGTTCAGTAAAAATGATTTTTTTCCAGTAGAACACGTAGCATGTGATTTCCCTTGACAATGCAGTTACCATCCCATTAAATACAACCCTTTATTTAGAGATTAAGGTCTGTCGCAAAGATATATTCATAGTTACTGCTATGAAAACTGAGTGGTCTCGATATCAGGGCATTTGCCATTGCTGCTTTACCCTGTCTGTGGGATCTGAACTAAAACACTTAAGTCAGTGCATTTTGTTTTTTACTATGGAATTAATTTTGATCTTCCATTTTGTGGCATAAGCATCAGAGTCTAAGGAGCTTTCACAGGCATAACTGAAGTAAAATTTCTTGATGATTTTTGTTGTTAGTAGCTCTTTGAGGATCAAGTAAATTTTAACAACTCTCCAATTACTGTCTCTCCTTTTCCAGGTTCCAAAGGGAATTTACAGAAGGTGCAAAACCAGATTGGACAATTACACGAATTGAACATCCAAGGCTATTAGAATAAATGCCTTCTACAGTCCTTTTATGTACCATTGTAGATGTTCTGATGTAACAAATATCAGGGTTTTTTTGATCTTTTTTTGCCTTCCTGCCTTCTTGAACAGAGGGATGAATTTTGTATGTTTGATTTCCCAAAATTGTTTTTGAAACTTACACTATGCTGCAGCATAACAATAAAGCCTTTTCCCTGGAATAGGCTGGTACAAGTTTAATGCTCATCCAAGGCACGTACAACAGCACAGTTTCGTGCAGGCCAGTATTACGGGTATGTCAGCTTCTTACATTCTGAGAAGAAATGGTACTGCTTGAAGATAAACAACACTTCCGTGACTGGTGGCCCTCCTGAGTTATTTTCATGTGTTTCTTTTTTTCCTAGGGACTACACAATATATAATTGAATAATATGCGAGATGAAATAGAGGTAGATGGACTTCTTAGATTGTCTAGCTTCAGCAGTTCATTTTGAGGTAATCTTGCTCTTGAGTATATTTGGGATTAAGAAAGGTAGAGCCATTATCAGTATTTGGTACAGGATTAGAGTAAGAAAAAACATTTAGATTGCACTGGGAAATGGATCAAAGATATGTATTTTGAAAACTAATAACATTCCTTTCAGTTCAATAACGTACAGGCAATTCCAAGTTCAGAGGTTTATGAAATATAAATCAATCAAAACCATGAATTTTGAAGAGACGCAACAGAGAAACTATATTAAGTCCTCTTTTTGAAATGCTTGTTGAACAAATGAGCAAGTAATTTAAATTAGATGTTGCAACTTCACCATTTCCCAATTCTCAGATTCTCTGTTTCTGGAACCTGAGATCCCTAGTGTAGGTAGCTTGAGATTTTTATATACAGATCAAAAGGACAACATCATAATAGGTTTTTTTAATCTCCTATGTCAACTTTAAGACTAACTTTCTAATCTAGAGATTCATGCAGTGTTTTAAAAGTAAAGTAACTATAGTAACTGTTATTCACAGCAGTTGTGATTGAAAAGTGTAAATAAAATTTTAAGTAGTTCAGCTCTTTTGATGCAGGATGCATCAAAATGAGAAGCCATGTTTAAAGCTTCTCAATGAGTTTTTATATCAAATCTTGGCAAAACAGTTACAGTATTTTGCTCTGCCTTAGCATCAGCAGCCTAGCCCTGTAATGGAGAATTTGGGATTTGTCCTCTGGACAAAGTTCACTGATGACAGCCTTGTCTTCAGGGGAGAAACAACATTATGCACTTAGAATTATACATAGCTATTTTGTATGCAGTCAGTCTGGAAAAGTTTGAGGCAGAGTGATAAATGTGTTATTCTGTGGACCATTTCCTGGAGTGATGCTAAATGGCAGCACGTCCAGTTCGTCTTGGTTTGCCACAGATAGCTGTGATGAGACATGTAACATAGTAACAGCAGAAACAAACAGAACACTAGTGAGATGTGCAGATTCACTTCTAAAAGAAGTAATTATTTATGGAGTAAAAGAAGATAAGAGCCAGTGAAGCCATGTTTATGTTCTTTTTTTACATTAAAATAACAGAGGTCTATTTATAAATGCTAATATATATTAATTTTTTATTTAGGTTACTTTATTAGTTGTTTTTTTGCTTGATTTGATGTATCAAAACAGGAGTCTCGGTTATCACAGATGAGGGATTGCCCTTAAACTAGTGAGTGCTCCATTTTGGAAGCAAAGGCAAAGCAGACCCTTCTGTATGACGAATATGAAAAAAAAAAGTTCACTATAAAATTGTGACTTTATATGAACATGCTTCAAATTGATAACACAGTTTGCTGAAAGAAGAGATGTCATTGGAAATCTATGTGCTATTTTATGCTTTCAAAGTTGTGTTTGTCTAATAGGGTGGGAAGGGACAGCTGTTGGATGCTTGGGTCTTTTTAGCTTCTAATATCCATTTAAAAAATTATCCCGGAGACTACAAAACTTCACCAGATGCAGAATCACCCATGGCCTTACTGCACAATAAATAAATTGGAAAGTGGTTTGCTTTCACAGTGAATAAGACTGGTGTCATTACACTGGATTTACAATGTAAAACTGGCTTCAGAAAAAAACATCACCCACCCACCTAAAAAAAGCAAAACCAACCCCAAACCCAACTTGGAAGGAACAAGCAATTGTACATCTTAAATAAGAGGGTATTAAAGTTTACAAGAAGCTTTGACCTCTTTCTACTCACTATCCATAATTCTATATACTATAAAGGTTGTCCTAAATTCTTATGGGAAAAAAAGATGAGTAAAGTTAAGGTTGCTTCATGTTGATTTGAGAAGAAGATGGAGGAGAACATTTTCTTGTAATTCAGAGATTTCCAGTGCTGCCATTCAAACACCTTACTTTAAAAATCGTCATACTAACTTAAGCATTTTAAAAAAGATAGCAAGGGAGTGTTTTATTATAAACATCTTGGTTATGTGGTAGTAATGATGTTGAACAGGGAACACAGGAACAATGTGGGGATCTTTGTGTCACAGTGTGCTAGTGCTCCTAAATTCTTGCTGATTTGTCTCAGACATCACCTTTGAAATCACATTGTGCAAGGATTTGGGTGTGCTCCCTTTCATCTCCTTGCCTGACTTCCATTTCTGTTGCTTTAAGTCAGGAGGACAGTACAGTTTTACTTATGGAGTATAGCTTGTAAATCCACATACATGCTGATACACATAATTTGCAGTTTTAACTTGCAAACCCAGCAACTCATGAAAACAACCTTACTAGGTCTGGTAGTGATTTTTAGGGTAAAACTCCTGTCTCTATTGGCAGCGTTCGCATTTCTGATTTGTGTTACACAGAACAATGAAGTCCTAAGGTGTCTGGACTATACCCTTCCAACATGGATGGGGATTCAAAATACCACATTCTTTTTTTCTATAGGTTCATGTGCCTTTATTTATCTATTTGTTAATCTGAAACTGTGGTCATATTGACTAATTATTGACACTCCTCAACTGTAGACAGCTGCGTGGCACAATTTCAAAGTATTTGTCTAAATCTTGACAAGCACTAATTAAATCTGGCCAACAAAAACCCCATTAATTGGCACAACCCACTCACCAGTAGATGGCCTTGGTCACAAAGCTATTGTGGCTGGAAAATGACTAGTAATGAGAGTGTAAGAGGGATAAAGAATAAAATGACAGAAGCATTGATTCTCATATAAGTGCTATTTAAATAATTTAGACTTTTTTTTTAAAGAGTCTTGCCAGTCTTCCTGGCTTTTATACTGAGTCAATGATAGTGCCTTGTGTTCTCTCTTCAGTGCCTACTCATTTGAAAGTGGCAATTAGCAGGTATAAACGCAAATTAATTGTTCTTAGTATGAGAATGATAAGTTGTAAGTGTGAATTCACACCTTAGTGCCTGACAGTAGCAAACCTTTGTCCCTATATTTACAATTTGAAGTATGTATATCATGTTGATTGTGGTTCCTTTCCCATCTGTCCCAGCATTGTGTGATTAACTCACAGAGCCACATACAACTTGTTCAAGCTTGACCTTACCTTTGCTATAGGTTATATTTAGTTAATTATTTTCAGGTCTTATGGCTGGAAAGCTGTTTAGTAGTAAAAGTCATACTGCTTGTCACAATAGTGATTATACTTCAAAACTTCACAAGTCCTTTTTTTCTCTATTTACTTTTGTGGTTAAACTTGTTTTCTGCCTTATGTGCCTCATTTGCTGCAGGTGAGGCCTTTGAGAGCCCTCAGAGGCGGGAGTCACATGATGGCTCCCAGTTTATTTGAGATGGGATACAAGTGTGTGTAGTGGGAAGTGGTTTTAACTTCAACTCTTTCTCACACATAGGATGTGACATTTGGTTTCTAAGCACTGGACTATGTGTGGGAAGAGTAATAGGTACTTAACTGTTAAAAAAGCAAGTGTTGTCTACATAGCTTTTGCTTTTGTTTTTCAAAGGGAAAGGCAGCGGGGCCAAATGGAGTTTCATGGAGAGAACAGAGCACAGTAAGTCATAAAGGTTTCTCTCCTTGTCTTTTACCTTTTTTTTTTTTCCTATTGCTGATGTGCTGTTCTTTTGGGTTTTTACAGTCTTGCCAAATAGGATGGAGGTTGAGTAAGTTACTGTCTACATCTGCACTGTTGAAAACACCCCCTTTGTCACAACTCTGTCTAAAGTGTATTTTGTCTAAATTCTGTGACATGCTTTGCCTGATACAAGGTACTCATACTGAAGTTGATGGGGAAACTGTTGTGGATTTTAATGGAAGGAGTAGACTGCAACTTTCTTGCTGCCTTTCAAGTTACTCTGTCAGAATTAGAGGCAAGATGAAATTAGACACTGTAGTTTCTGTTGTGTGCTATTCGCTTTCTCCTGGTCTGTCACAGAACAAGGCTTCTGATAGTGTGCTTGGTATTGTAGTGCTTGGGATCTGCAAGGGAAAAGAGAAAGAAAACCAAAGCGAAGTGCATGTGTGAGAGAGGTCAGATCACAGTAGTGTCAGGCTTTAAAGACAAGATTGTCCACATGGACAGATCTGCCTTTTTGGCACTGGAAAACTTCTCTCCCAGTTTGCTGTTGTTGCACCTGGCAGAGAAGATGGTATTTCTTCCAGGGGAAACAAGTGGTGACTTGAATGTTCCAGTTTTCTGTGCCTGCTGGTGGTGTGCTGTTTGAGGACCTTTGAGCTCTTTATCTATAGTACAGCCAAACAAGGTCATTACTTGTGATGTTATTTTTTTAAATGCATGTATCATTTTATAAAATGAGAACTGATGAATGTACATAATGGCTTGGGAGATTTTTTAATAAACTTTCAGGCAGCATGGGGTTGAGGGACTGCAGTGTAAACTGAAGAGCAAGCTAATGAAAATGAACTTTTGTGGTCCATAACTCATGTCATGCAAGGCATTGACCATTAAAGAGGTGAACATCTAATCACTGCTGGCTTGGTTGGGGTGGAAATTAAGTAATGAAGAGCTCTGCCTTGGATTGGCAGCTGCCTGAAACCTCTTATTTCTTGTATGTTTAAAGTGAACATATTAAAATCTGTAATGAGCTCAGTCAGGTGCTTTTGTGCTTTTTAATTGCCAGTGGGGTGACTGTCCCTTAGGTCTGTCTCAGGCTCAGCCCCCTATAGCAGAACGTTCTGAGCTGTTGGGCTGTTCCCTCTGGTT
Source organism: Apus apus (assembly GCF_020740795.1). NCBI lineage: Eukaryota > Metazoa > Chordata > Aves > Apodiformes > Apodidae > Apus > Apus apus. The sequence goes on along the minus strand of NC_067287.1, from coordinate 28,666,948 downwards.
TTGCCACTAGTGTAATTAAGCCATCTTTTTTTCTTCTGAGATAAGAGGGATTTTTCATAAGGTAGAGAAATAGAGAAATCGTTGAACATCTGGGTGCAGTGTTCACTGCTTGTTTGTATAGGTTAGGATTTCCATTAATATGCAAAATTCTTTATGGATTTCTGCTCTGAAGTACTTTCAGAAGGCATAATTTTTGCTGTTGTAGTTCAGTTTAAGCTTATGAAAACATGGTGCAACCCACTGGTGAGAAAATTAAACTGCATGATTTCACTCTTGCCATAAGGCTCCAGGTCTATGTCCAAGAGGATATAAAACGTTTGTACAAGTACTTGTAAAGATGATAGAGTCATTGTGCTTTTCATTATAAACTATTAGGTTGTGTATCTACTTAAAGGTTTCAGAAGTAAATTAACAGATCATATTTTGAGTCTTGAATATATATCAGCCTTCAGCTGCATTAAAACAGTAATTATAATAAAATTTTAGGTAGTGCTATTTCTACTGTGAGGAAGGAAGGGGTTTTGCCCTTATTGCTCACATTAATCTGCAGTGCGTTTTGTTTGCATCTATTTTGTTATTCTTTCCTGAACACCAGCAGTTAGTTACAGCTGAAGAAAGTATTCCATTGTTGAGAAACAGGATAGATATCTAAGGGAAGAGCAATTCCTTTATCTGGTCCATCGTTCTTAAATACTTCACATTCTACTTTCAGATTCTAGGTTGGAAAGAAGTTTTTTTTAATGCCACATTGGTAAGGTTCACTCTCTTTCTCTGCAGTGGAGGCTGTTGACTCTTGATGGAATCATCTGCATATAATTTGCACTGTTTTCTGCCAATACAGCATTCCTAGGTACAGCTCTCCTGTTTTCATTTCACTGAAGTACATGGGCTTTGACAGGGGCAGCTGGGTGAAAGGTGGTGCCTGCATTATATGGGAGATCTGGTTAAGTGATCTGATTGTTCCTTCTGGGAAAATCTGTAAAACTGTAATAGCAGAAGTAGAGAGAGGAAGGAGATCAAAGGTGATTGGTAATGCAAGATTCATATAAAAAGGAAGCTGTATGTATTCTGACTTGTTAGAGCAGAAGCTGGAACAGCCCTGAAATGGAAGTAAGTTTAGAAAAACTGAACAAAATTAAAACATAGCGAGCAAGTTGGTGTTCTGACTGAATGTTGTTCTCTAGCTGCTCATCTCTGCTAAGAGGTAGGTGAGTATTATTTTTCTCAGAAATTTCAGTGTTGTACTTGCTCCTGTCAGGACAGTGCCTCAGAATCCTACCAGAAATTCTCCTTTCCACTAACATTAACAACCGAAATTAGCAAAAAAATTTGTCTCGATTGTATGATAAAACTAGGATAATCTCTCTCGTAGCAGGAAGAAACCAGGTCTAGAGGATTTACAGTGGCTTGTCTCAGTTCTGAGGGAAGTCTTCAGAAAACTAAAATGTGAAGGCACACCTTCTGAAGCCTTCAGTTGCAAGACCCCGTGTTACTTCTCCTTAGCAGCAGTCTGTGCCCTTTCATGAGATTGATATATTCAGTCTGCAGTCAAATGGCTTTCTTGCCTTTCTACTTATTTACTTTGACACATCCCTCTTCCTAACCTACTTGCAGTTCTAGCATTTGTATGGTGGCTAAGTCAAGCTGGTGATATTTTTCACAGATGCATTAATCTCATTGGATTCTCAAAATCCTTTGATTGTCTTTTCTCTAACATCTCAGTGTCTCTAATTGCCTAACCAGAGCTGAGCACAGCACTGCAGATGAGCCTTCTGTATTTATCTTGTGTTGGAATAACTTTCTCTAATTTCATGCTTCAATTTATGTGTTCTCTAGCTTGGGTTGCAGGGTCTCGTTTCTCCTGTTAAGCACAGTAGCAAGGAGTACTTGAAATTTCTCCCTAGCGTTATTTCTGACCCTGTGTGTGACCAGTAAAGATTTATTTCTGTTTCATGGGGCTTTTTGTCCAATGACACATTACCAGCATAGTTTCTTTTCACTTTGTTTTTAACCCTGTGTGTGCCTAGTCTTTCTACTGTATTCAGCAAGTCCGTCCGTTCTTCTTCCTTTTGCTTTCTTTATGGTGCCATAAGTGATGATTTCTTTAATCCCGTGTCTAGAAAAATAAATCTGTGTTTCAAAGATTATGCCCAAAGCTACTTAAAAACAAAAATAAGTTTGCTGATTTAGACATTCAAAAAATGGCAGGAAGAAGGCCAGCATTCATTTCCTGTTCTTAGTTTTTTCTTGAGCTTTATCTGGCTGCTTGTCTGCATGTCCCTGCTGGGACAGGTATAGCCATGTCACTTGAAGTCAAAGCCTGCTGCTTGCAGCTGATTCTGAAAACTGACCAGAGTACTGTGTCGCAGTGCATGTCCCTTCCTGCACAGGTTTCTAGTCGTATCCTTCTTATGTAAATCAATATCCTAACTCTCAATACTGTGTATTTTATATATTTGTGTTAGTTCAAGCACTAATCCAACCTATTGTTTGAGCACAGAAAACCTAACTGTTTAACTTCTGTTCTGCTTTACTAACACAATGCCCCTGTAACTTACATTTACTTGGTCTTTCCTTATTGCCAAGATTTTTCTTGAATTTTCACTAGACATCTACTTAAAGAATCCTCTCTACCATTTGGGTGTAGAATGAGCTACTAAGCAAAGAGGATTTAAACAGGATTCAATTAGATATATAGTGTTGGTTGCTTGCTTCCTAGCCAGTTATCTGGGGTTTGGGGTTTCTGAGAGCTGTTGTGGGGGAGTTTTGAATTACTTTCTCTTCTTTTTTTAATTTCTTGTTTGCATTCACAACAGGCTGCCTGTTTTAGTAGTCCTCTATATTTCTCCCTAGTGGACTATATTTCCTGTTTTCTTTGTGAACAACACCATATGTAATTGTTTTACCATTCTTGCTTTCTTCCTGAATGACTCGGGAACTATTTTGGAGCTTTTCTCCAGATACACATCCCTCTCCCAAGCATGTCAGTGCTCCAGGCTCCCAAGTTTAATCCTAAACAAGACAGGTTTGAAATCCACATATGCCCTTTCACATACTTCCATTTTCCTTGCCCACAGTTCTGCTGCATTTCTTTGTGTAGTCTTGACAACACGTATTGCAGAGTGCCTCCACTGACACCACAGCAATTTTAGACACATCTGAGAGAAGTGGTCTCATGCTGTCACTTTAGCTATTCTTAAACAGGTAGTCCTGAATATTGGTGAAGACTACATCTAGATACGTGGTCTTGGCAGTTTTGTTTGGGTTATTGTTCTTGTTTGCTTGTTTTGGTGTGGGTTTGTTGTTTTTGCCAAATACTGCATCCACCCTAATATTTCACAAAGTAAAGCACTGCATAAATTTGTAATTTCTGTCATCAGAGCACCAAATGCCTGGGGTGCTTCCTGCTTCATATTCACAGGGCTGAAATTGCACATAATTAAAATTGTCTTACTGAGTCATATTTTATTCACATGCCTTTTCTCATTGAAGTTTCTCTGGTATGCATCAAGCATTTGCACATTAGTCCTAGTCTGCTGTAGCAGCTTAATTTAGATTAATTTCTTGCGCTCCTTGGTTTGTGAAACTGTTCTGGTTTTGAGTTTTAGCTTCTGTGTTTTCCACACTTCCTCCTCTTCTGTTTTTTCTTTTCCCTAGAATTTGTCCAGAAAGATTGTATTTCATTATTTAAATGTCTGGTCAAAAATCCAAAATGTACACTGCATGTGTTCAGGGGATTTAAATGTAGCATGGTTATTGTAACTTGTTTAAATAGCTTTTTATAATTTATATCTCATTATTTTTAATGCTTTATTCCATCCTTATATTCTTAATGGTGCTTTCCACCAGTGCAGACAAGAGCAACACTAAGTAAACATGGAAGAAAAGTCACCTTGAGAATACAGGAGTGTTGTCCCTGGGAAGGGAACACTGAGAAGAGATGTAATTCTAATTCTTCCCATATTGTTTTGTCTTCCCAGGCAGCAGATGGTGCTGCATGGACTTTATTCAGTGTGCAAGCTACTCCGTGATTGTTATGCTGGGATTGGTCTGCCAAAATTTTTAGCACTGTTGAGCTCTGCCTGGACATCCTTAGGCAGTTTTTAAAGGCACCAAAGGAAGTCTCCATGTGTTATAAGGCATAAACACTTCAAAGGGGTCAGAGGCATGTGTAAATGTATGACCTGCTGGCAAAATAATCCTGGTGTTTATAGGATTGGTTCCACTTTGCTCACCTTCCTCACGCTTAGTTCTCAGGGGTAATGAAATTCCTAAAAAACAACTGTCCAGGGTTGTGCACCTGGGCTGAGGCAACCAGAGATAGGAATAGGGGGGGAAAACATGGCAGAGAGCAGCTCTGTGGGAAAAGGGGGTGCTCATGGATCAAAATCAGACATGAGCCACCAATGTGCAATTGCAGCCCCAAAGGCCAACTGCATCTTGGGCTGCATCAAAAGAAGTGTGTCCAGCAGATCAAGAGAGGCAATTCTGCCCCTCTGCTCTGCCCTGGTGAGACCTCACCTGGAGTACTACATCCAGCTCTGGAGCCCCCAACACAAGAAGGTTGTGGACCTGTTGGAGTGTGTCCAGAGGAGGGCAGTGAAAATCATCTGAGGGCTGGAGCACCTCTCTTATGAAGACAGGCTATGGGAGTTGGGTTGTTCAGCCTGAAGAAAAGAACACTTGGGGGACCTTATAGCAACCTTCCAATGCCTGAAAGGAGCCTGTAAAGAAGGTTGGGGAGGACCTTTACGCTAGGGCATGTAACAATAAGATAAGGAGTAATGGTCAGGCTTGATGGTGCTCTCAGTAATCTGTTCTAGTGTGAGATATCCCTGCTTATTGTAGGGGGGTTGGACTACATGACTTTTAGAGGTCCCTTCCAACCCAAGACATTCTATTATTCTATATGCTTGCTACACTGCATCGTATTTTCTTGGGTATTGTCCTGGTTTGAGCCAGGATGAAGCCAGTTTTTCTTTTGCTGATTTTTTTTTTTTTTATTTCAGTGAGCTTTCTTCAACTAGCAACTGCGTGTTCTGCTAGGTTGATAAGACACTGGAATGTTTTTGTAATTGCTGGGCTCTCAAGGTCGTGCCTTTGCTCTGCTGGCTCAGATACTACGGGGGGATCTGTGGTCCCCCCCCCATGGGAGGCTGGGTTAGACGAACAGCAAAACTGGCCAGAGATATTCCATTCCATATATCTACGTAGGCTCGGGGGAAGGTCGGAGATGACAGAAGAAAACTTCCTTCCTTCCTGCTTTTGCTCTCTCGCCGCTTCGCCTTGCCTGTCTATCTGCCTTCCTTTTTCTCTCTTTTCCTTTTTCTTTTGTTCGTGGCCGGCGTCTGGGACAACACCATCTGCCCATCATCATCGGACCATCGACCCCAAGCCCTCCTGACCCTCGTAACTCTCTGCCTTCTCCAGGAGCAGCTTCGGGATTCCTCGGAATTGTCTCATCTGAGGGAAGTGCTGTGAGAGTTGCTGGGGGTGGGGGGAGGTGAGAGGTTTCTGCCACACTTTTTGTATAATCACTATATATATATACACTCTAACATCACATATTAATTTTCTAAATAAAGTTGCACGGTTCAGTTTTCAATCTAGACAAGTCTCTTTTTTTTCTCTCTCTCCTTCCCTACCTGGGTAGGAGGGGGAGGGGATCGAGAGCATTGTTGTCCAACTGGGTCAAACGTTGACAACAATTAATTGGCGCCACAACGTGGGGCTCGAATTTTTAAGCCCAGATTACAAATTCCATCTCTGATGGGAGAAATCCCTCACGTAACAATGGCAAGCAATTTTGCTGAATTTCTTGAAGGAATGAAAACTGAACAGACATTTGATGCCATGAATCTACTAGATTTTTTATCAAGCCTGCAACTATACTTGTGGTATGCAGCCGAGAGCATTCTGCTTTTTGTGGCTGCTCTTGTGATCGTTTTGTGGTTTATTGATAGAACGGTAGCCATCATCAACCGTATAATCACAGGCTTGGTCATTTTAGGGATTATGATACTATTCTTTATGGGGGCACTGTATATGTACACCTATAGTACAAGTTCTAGATGGTCCATCTTTAAACCTCTGTTTTCTTTCAAGTTGAATCTCCCAGCTTTTGATCTGAATAGCATTGTCACAGTAGGAATGTTTTTGCTGAATGTTTATAATATAATGTGGATGCGTAGGGCCAGCTGCTGTTCTGCTCACTGCCATTCCCCCACAGGCAATATTGCTGCCACTGCTGCTGCCAACACCACTGCTGCCAATACCACCACTCCTACTGCTACAAAAACCACTGCTCCTACAGAGATAGAGTCTGATCCATCACAAATCAGGCTAGTTGATCCTGTGACTAGGAGCAAGGCGAAGGCAAAGCGCTCCACCCTTTTCACCCGCTCCCGTCTGAGATGTCCAGAGTTCCTTAAAGCAGTAGAAGGTGAGGGTGAGGAAGAAGAGAATTCTAATACAATTGATGGAGCAGGTGCTTCTCAGACAGATAAAAAACCAGACCACTCTCAAACGGATAAAGCGACAGCAAGCCCTCCTCAATCAGATGACGACGACGACGATGACGACGACGTCCTTTTCTATCCTCACTCTATGAAAGAACTGCGCCTCATGAGAAAGGACTTTACCCGCATTGAGGGTGAGGGAATTCTTCCGTGGTTGCTCCGATGCTTTGATAGTGGTGCTGAAACCCACAACGTGGATGAAAGAGAAGCCAAGCAGTTGGGATCCCTGGCCAGAGATGCTGGTATTGACAGAGCACTTAGTAATAAGGTGGGAACTACCACCCTGTGGGACCGACTCCTTTCAGCTGTGAGAGAGAGATACCCCCACAAGGGTGACATCGAATGGCGCCGGAGTAGAACACCCACTCTTGAGAAAGCCATCACATACTTGAGAGAGATAGCTGTGAGAGAAGTTATCTATGATAAAGATGGACTTACAAATCCTGATGATGTTGAGTGTGACACACCGATGTTCCGGAGATTTGCTCAAGCTGTGCCAGCAGCACATGCCCATATATTCTCCTTCATGGGATGCTTTAATGAAGGCGCAAGACCAACTGTGCGTGAGGTGGCTTTCAAAGCACGACAGTATGGAGACATCATCTCTGATTCCCTTCAGTTCCAAACCTCAGCAATTGAAAATGTGACTGACAGAAAGAATAGGATGCCAAATGGATGGGGAGGTAAACCCCAGATTCTCCCTAGAGACGACGGGCCACATGTTGCAGTCATTAATAAAAGACGTCCTGCTACGAGACAGCAGCGAGGAAGACAGGACTCACTGCGACGCCACCTGTGGTCTCTCTTGAAAAATCATTTTAAAGAGGACATGAGAGTTTGGGATAAGAAACCCACTGATATTCTCCAGTTGCGTGTGCAAGAGCTACTAAACAGAACAAACCCAGGAGATGGTTCTTCCAAGAGGAAGGTTGCATCAGTCAATAATCAGGATGGTTCATCGAGTTCTAATGCTCAGCCTTAGAGATGCCCTGCCTCCGGCCAGGAGGAGGAGAGGGATAACCGAGTTTATTGGACTGTGTGGGTTAGATGGCCTGGCACATCAGAACCACAAAGATATAGAGCTTTGGTGGACACGGGTGCACAGTGCACACTGGTGCCGTCGAATCATGAGGGAACAGACTCCGTCACTATCTCTGGAGTGACAGGAGGCTTTCAGCAGCTGACTGTTGTGGAGGCTGATGTGAGCCTTACTGGTGAGGAGTGGCAGATGCACCCTATAGTGACTGGCCCAGATGCTCCATGCATCCTTGGTATAGATTATCTTAAGAAAGGATACTTCCGTGACCCGAAAGGGTACCGATGGGCTTTTGGTATAGCGGCTGTAGAGATTGAGGATACTGAACAGCTGCGTACTTTGTCTGGCCTATCAGATGACCCTTCTGTAGTGGGGTTGCTGAAGGTTGAGGATCAACAGGTGCCAGTTGCTACTTCAACGGTGCACAGACGGCAGTATCGCACCAACAGAGATTCGGTGGTCCCCATTCATAAGCTGATCCAGCAATTGGAAAGCCAAGGCGTGATCAGCAGGACCCATTCACCCTTCAACAGTCCCATCTGGCCAGTGCGAAAGCCTGATGGCGAGTGGAGGCTAACAGTGGACTATCGTGGCCTGAATGAAGTGACACCACCGCTTAGTGCTGCTGTACCAGACATGCTAGAACTTCAGTATGAGCTGGAGTCGAAAGCAGCTAGGTGGTATGCCACTATTGACATTGCACATGCATTCTTCTCTATTCCTATAGTACCAGAGTGCAGGCCACAGTTTGCTTTCACCTGGAGGGGAGTCCAATACACCTGGAATCGACTGCCCCAGGGGTGGAAACACAGCTCAACCATTTGCCATGGATTGATTCATGCTGCACTGGAGAAGGGTGGAGCTCCAGAACACCTACAGTACATTGATGACATCATTGTGTGGGGTGACACACCAGAAGAAGTTTTTGAGAAAGGTAAAAAGATCATCCAAATTCTTCTGGATGCTGGTTTTGCTGTGAAAAGAAGTAAGGTCAAGGGACCTTCACGAGAGATCCAGTTCCTGGGAATCAAGTGGCAAGATGGTCGTCGCCAGATCCCCATGGATGTGATTAATAAAATAACAGCTATGGCCCCGCCATCAACTAGAAAGGACACTCAAACCTTTTTAGGGACTGTTGGTTTCTGGAGAATGCATATTCCATGTTACAGTGAAATTGTGAAACCCCTCTATGAGGTGACCCGAAAGAAGAATGATTTCAAATGGGGTCCTGACCAACAGAAAGCTTTTGAACAGATTAAAAAAGAGATTGTGCAGGCAATGGCCCTTGGTCCAGTTCGAACGGGGCCAGACATCAAGAACGTGCTCTACACTGCAGCCGGACACAATGGTCCCAATTGGAGCCTCTGGCAGAAAGCACCAGGAGAGACTCGAGGTCGACCCTTGGGCTTCTGGAGCAGGAGCTACAGAGGTTCCGAGGCCAACTACACCACTACTGAGAAGGAGATACTTGCAGCATACGAAGGAGTTAAAGCTGCTTCAGAAGTGATCGGCACTGAAGCGCAGCTTCTCCTGGCGCCCAGATTACCAGTGCTAAGATTCATGTTCCAGAATAACATCTCTCCTATTCATCATGCCACCGATGTGACTTGGAGTAAATGGACTGCTTTAATCACCCAGCGAGCTCGAATAGGGAAACCTAACCATCCAGGTATTGTGGAAGCAATTACAAACTGGCCAGAAGGCACCCACTTTGGAATGCCACCACAAGAAGTGGTGAAACGAGCTCAAGAAGCTCCACCATATGATCATCTACCAGAGACTGAGAAACAGTTTGCCCTTTTCACCGATGGCTCCTGTCGTCTTGTGGGGAACCACCGGAAGTGGAAAGCTGCCGTGTGGAGTCCTACACGACTGGTTGCTCAAGTAGCTGAAGGAGAAGGTGAATCGAGTCAGTTTGCAGAGGTCAAAGCCATCCAGCTGGCCTTGGATGTTGCTGAGCGAGAGGGGTGGCCGAGACTCTATCTTTACACTGACTCGTGGATGGCAGCAAATGCCTTGTGGGGTTGGCTAAAGCAGTGGCAGCAGAATAACTGGCAGCGAAGGGGTAAACCTATTTGGGTTGCTGACCTCTGGAAGGACATTGCAGCTCGGATAGAGAAATTGGTGGTAAAAGTACGTCATGTAGATGCACACGTACCTCTGAGTCGAGCCACTGAGGAACATCAACACAACCAACGAGCAGATGAGGCTGCTCAAGTGTTCCAAGTAGACTTAGACTGGGAACACAAGGGTGAGCTCTTTCTAGCTCGGTGGGCCCATGATGCTTCAGGTCATCAGGGCAGAGACGCAACATACAAATGGGCTCGTGATCGAGGGGTGGATCTAACCATGAGCACTATTGCGCAGGTGATCCACGACTGTGAAACGTGTGCTGCAATTAAACAGGCAAGACGATTGAAACCGTTGTGGTATGAGGGGAGGTGGTCGAAGTACAGATTTGGGGAGGCTTGGCAAGTTGACTACATCACACTGCCTCAGAGCCGCCAGGGTAAGCGCTATGTGCTTACAATGGTGGAGACAAGTACAGGATGGTTGGAGGCATATGCTGTGCCTCATGCCACAGCCAGGAATACTATCATAGGTCTTGAAAGGCAAATTCTGTGGAGACATGGTACTCCAGAGAGAATTGAATCAGATAATGGGACCCATTTCAAAAATAGTCTGGTTACTGATTGGGCTAAAGAGCATGGTATTGAGTGGATATACCATATCCCATACTATGCACAAGCCTCAGGGAAGATTGAAAGGTACAATGGTCTGTTGAAGGCTACCCTAAAGGCAATGGGGGGTGGAACTTTCAAAAATTGGGATAAAAATTTGGCAAAGGCCACCTGGTTAGTTAATACCAGAGGATCCATCAATCGGGCTGGGGCTGCTCAATCAGACCTTTTGCATACTACAGATGGGGATAAAGTCCCTGTGGTATGTGAAAGAAACTTGTTGGGTAAAAGTGTCTGGGTCTATCCTGCTTCAGGCAAAGGTAAACCTGTCCGGGGTATTGCTTTTGCTCAGGGACCTGGACATACTTGGTGTGTGATGATGGAGGATGGTGAGGTACAATATGTACCTCAGGGTAATTTGACATTGGGAGAGAACTATTGATTTAGCAACTGGTAAGGTATAGAGCCTATACGTAATGTATGGTATGGAATAAGGGGTGGAATGTCCTGGTTTGAGCCAGGATGAAGCCAGTTTTTCTTTTGCTGATTTTTTTTTTTTTTATTTCAGTGAGCTTTCTTCAACTAGCAACTGCGTGTTCTGCTAGGTTGATAAGACACTGGAATGTTTTTGTAATTGCTGGGCTCTCAAGGTCGTGCCTTTGCTCTGCTGGCTCAGATACTACGGGGGGATCTGTGGTCCCCCCCCCATGGGAGGCTGGGTTAGACGAACAGCAAAACTGGCCAGAGATATTCCATTCCATATATCTACGTAGGCTCGGGGGAAGGTCGGAGATGACAGAAGAAAACTTCCTTCCTTCCTGCTTTTGCTCTCTCGCCGCTTCGCCTTGCCTGTCTATCTGCCTTCCTTTTTCTCTCTTTTCCTTTTTCTTTTGTTCGTGGCCGGCGTCTGGGACAACACCATCTGCCCATCATCATCGGACCATCGACCCCAAGCCCTCCTGACCCTCGTAACTCTCTGCCTTCTCCAGGAGCAGCTTCGGGATTCCTCGGAATTGTCTCATCTGAGGGAAGTGCTGTGAGAGTTGCTGGGGGTGGGGGGAGGTGAGAGGTTTCTGCCACACTTTTTGTATAATCACTATATATATATACACTCTAACATCACATATTAATTTTCTAAATAAAGTTGCACGGTTCAGTTTTCAATCTAGACAAGTCTCTTTTTTTTCTCTCTCTCCTTCCCTACCTGGGTAGGAGGGGGAGGGGATCGAGAGCATTGTTGTCCAACTGGGTCAAACGTTGACAGGTATGTGGTTGTTTAACCAGCTCACAGCAGTGCTTTTAACAGTGCATAATTATGCACTACCCCTTCAGTGTATTTGTAATGAGGATGAGGTATAGAACACCAAGATATATATGACTCCTGAAAAGGTGGTGTATGCATACAGAAATATTAGTGTATGTGTGCCCCATAAGCCAACCATGGTAACTAGTCTTTCTAAATTGCTGAGAAATGAAAAACCTGTCCTGCATGCAGATTTCAGAGCATTTTATTTTATATGTTCATTTACAGCTGGAAAAGGAGAGTGGGTGGAGGAGGTCTTGAATGTGTAGGTTCACTTGCTGAACAGGAGAGAACACAGTTCTGCAGTCCAGGCCTAGTGCAATTTCTGTCAGGTCACACTTGTGTGCTCTAGTATTTGTTCTTCATTAGCGTATTCTTTTAGAGCCTCCATTTTGCTTGTTTGAGGCTTAATGGCTCTATTTTTCCAGAGGCCTGAGTACCTAGGGTTTTTCAATTACTTAGTGAATGGTATTAGGCAGTTGTACTGCTGAAGTCAGCTTACATAAGACATGACTCGAAACCTTACAGATAACTTTGTTTAATTTTGTTGTCTTACCGATAACTTTGTTTAATTTTAGGGTGCTTCAGAATAAGCTGGAATTCACTAAGGAGCCTGGGCATGCAACAGTTATAAGGAGCTGCTGAGTGTACTTGCCCCAGTCCTACCAAATATTCCATAGAAGCACCATGGATTGCATAGTTTTACTCTTGCTTTTTAAGTTTTGTGGATTTCTTGGTTTGTTGGTTGTTTGGGAGCTTTTGTTTTAGCTTTGTTTTGCTTTTTTTGCCAGAATTGTGACCAGACCACCTGTCATATTGCAGACTTCTTATTTCCAGTTTTAGATTTTTTGTAAATCCAAGCCTCAGTTTCCCCCTTTGATTATTTTTTTTTAAGAGCTACTTGGGACATATTCTTGCATCTTACTGTGCATGTTGCTTTGTCGCAGAGCAGGAGCAATGACTTTCTGCTCTTTACTGAGTGCAGTCCAAAGCCCAGCTTTGTATGAAACCAGACCTGTTCTACCCTAGCATGGCCTTGGAGAAGTAAAATAGCCTCTATCATGTTATGTGGAACAATCTGTATGCTGCCTTCCTCAAAGCAGCAGAGCTCTCTGAACTAGCCCTCTCCATGAATCAAAGTTCCCAGTGTTTGTGCTTCAAATACTTCCCTGACCTATATAGCAGACTAAAGCTTCCTGTTCTAATATTGGTTTAAGACTTAAGTATCAGTGGCTTATTTTTCTACATTATAGTTCTCTCTCCTACTTAACAGTCCTCTGGGATATGTAGAAGGCCAAAGTTAAGACCTTCCCCGCAATCACGATCGGGGTGGGGGGAAAGGCATGTGCAGGATATTGATGAAAAGAGGCAGAGCTTGAATTACAGTGCAATGCATAGACTATTTTGGTTCAGCAATCAAATAGTGCATGGTACTACTTGCCAAAATAGAAGAAACACATCTCCCATTCTCTTACAAGCTCTCTCCTGTATTTGCTAGCTTACTTTAAAGCTTCGTCTTACAAATAAGCTCTGACCCAGACTTCTCAGTAAATGTTCTCAAAACACTAGAAAAGGAAAGTAGAAGGTATTACATGCTTCACGCAGCTCTCTGGCAAACAGTTGTGCCTCTTAAAGAATAAATAGCCAGTGGTGATAAAAAATCACCATGCTCACCCTCACAAGTAAATAGTACTGCTGCAGCATGTACTTGCTTCTCCCCAGGATCCTCATGGGGCAGGAGATGGCACAATGCTCCTAAGTGCTCTACACTGCAAAAATTTAATTGTGGCTGAAGAGAGGTTTACTCTTTTTTTCCCCCCTTGGCTACCTATTTCCTCTCTTACTTCCTTGCTGTTTTTAATTTTTAAAAAACTGTCCTAGTCTGGGCTCCTAAAGAAGTACAGGCTGCTGAGAAATCATTGGATTCTTTGCTTGGTCCAGCAGCCGTGAACTTTGTGGAGGTGTGAGAAATCATTTATATTCCACCTCTGCATGTCATCAGCCTGCAGGATTGTGCCTTTTTTCAGCAGCAGTTCTCCCTTGTGAAGCCAGATCTCTCCAGTTGAACCAGTGTTTGGGCAGCTCACTACCCCATGACTGTCTGTTGTGTCAGACCATCATCTGCATAATTGTTGCTATCCTGGTATTATGCAATAATCTTCCTCCCTTAATTTTTTGTCCTTGTTCTGATCCAATATTGCTGACCACAAGCAGTCAAATTATGGTAGCAGCTTAATATTTGTAAAATTATTTGTAAAACAGACCAAACTCTGAAATTCGTCTACTTTTTTCATATTCTGGTCTTCTGAGCTTGTATGCTCGTTAAAGGCATATTTTTGAAGCTTTTCTCTGTGACATTGAAGTGTGTATCTTCAGTGCCACCAAGATACTCCTCAGTTGTCATGCTTGTAGGAAATGGGTGTTTAGGGTCCCTGTGAGGCAAAGTCACAGGAGTAGAGAACAGTGCTTACTGTTTGCAGGGGTAGAGGATGCACAGACACAAGCTAGTTGGCCATCCCTGTCTCTTATAACAAAAAAAGGTCCCAGATTTTTTCATATGTGTTGGCAATTGATAGTCTCTTTTCCTTTTCATAATTGGCATATACCTTACTTTAATGTATATTACTTGAAGTCCAAACTGTGCTTTGTAAGTTAAAGCCATATAAATAAAATTCTAGCATTTGCTGTCTCCCAAGGCTTGCACTTTTCCACCTTTTCTGTTTAAGGGAGATTTTAAAGTATTATAAGGAGTTTACCCTGTATGTTTTCTTCAGTCCTACTTAGGAAGGGAAAAAAATTCTAATCTTCCCAATCTAGGAGAATTTGAATGCAGTGGGAGCACTGACAGTCTTTCATTGTTGCCCTTCAGTATGTTTTTATATGTTTATGTAACTATTAACAAAGCTCCCCACTACTTACTAAAACTACATCTTATATAAGGCCAGAATTCATAATAGTCTCTTAAGTATAAGTGAGATCAGCACCCAGCCATTACTTTTTCTGGTAGGAAGCTTGGAGTGCAAGAGGATGTTCTTGTATGGCAAACTGTTTCTCAAAATGTTTTACGTGTGTGCAAATGAAAACAAAATATGCCTTTGCAATTAAATTACCTTGTTTGTATTCCTCTATCTAGACTACTACAGACAATGTTAGTAATCATTAGAGGATTTACCTGTCACAAGACAAAATCATAGGGCTACACAATGAAACCAGATCAGTTTTTTCATTGAACAGAAAATCCTCTTGACTGGTTTAGTTCCTACCTTAGAATAAAATCTGCATGGTTCACATCTACTCATGTGTGTTTATATACTTATCCACATCTGGAAGGCTGGAGGAATTAACAAGGTTTCTGAAGTAATACAGAGAATTTTTAAGAACAAGTTCCTAACCCTCATATGGCCTGTTACCTGGAATTTGTTACTTCTAGAGATTTGGCTGAAAGAGGCAGGCACCAAACAAACAAACAAATTATTTGGGATAGCTTCAGGTAATGAGGATTAAATTGTTGTTGTTGTTGTTGTTGTTATTGTTGTTATTATTGTTATTGTTGTTGTTATTATTATTATTATTATTATTATTATTATTATTATTATTATTATTATTATTATGTGACTGTGAGAAGCTTAGAAGGAAGTTGTCTTAATTGTAAGGTTGTCAACTATAAGGTTGTGCTCCTAGCTGCCTGAGTTAGTAAACATTCTGGTTGTGGAAGTCCATGTGTCACTGTTTTAGATAAAATTGAACTTCCAGTTGGTAAATCTGGTGTCTTTTCAAAAGCCGTTTTACTGTCTTATCATTATTCCTTTGAAAAAAAAATTAAAACTTGATGTTTTCCGTACACAACAGCCACAGTTTTTTCTGGGCACTAATTTTAGCATTAGCTATTTAAGATGCTTCTGGGAAGAATGTTGCAGACTCTTGAAAGATGGTTTTGGGAAGTTTTTACTGTTTCTGTATGGAAAGTATGTTTCTCATTAGCATCACAGTTACATTCTGTGAGTCTGCATGCACTAACTTGAAGTGACTGTTAATGAAGAATATGCTCCCTGGTGGTGGCATTTATCCACTCCCTGTTTTCTGCCAGGAAAATGAATTGCCTTTGTAGTAAACATTGTTCCTGGAGCTGAAAGTATCAGGGAAAAGTAGTTTGTGGGTGGGCTCTTTAATATTCTCTGAATCTGCTGAATACCTTTGTGCCATATGTCTAAAAGATTCTGCCTACTTTGTCTAAAAGATTCTACCTACTTTATTGCTTAAAAAGTAAGAGGAGTTTTACTGAGGGGCTAGAAAGAGCTCTCACAAGGATGAGGAAAACATCACAGCCAAAAATACCTCTAAAATGACAAGATGTGGCAGTGAGGGATTTGCCCTTCATAGTGTCATGATTAATTGCACAGGATTATGATGTAAAGTCTCTCCTTCTGCCAAAGATTTTGCTTGAAATAATGTTTTTGATGTTCCCAGTACAAGCTATTCTATGAATGCTGTACAGTCACTTAAAAGTTTGAGGGGCATGATTGTCTCTAGTTATAGATGTGGACAATGTTGCTAACACTTTGAACTGTCCAATGCTAAGTAGTTTTGTTGCTTGCTTACTTAGATTCTCCAGCGAAGTTAACTTCCTTTATAAAACATTTATTAGAATCAGGCAGAGGGCAACAATACTTTATTTGACTTGGGATCTCAAAAATATTGAACTCTGGTTGAATGGATGCGCACATGACTTTTTCATTATTTTGCATTAAAATTCAGATGGTTTTAATTTAGACCAAAATAATCTTTGCTGTACTTTAGAGATATTTGAATATTTGACCTTGAATATTTATGGAATTAGACTGTAGCTAATTCATGCTAGCAAAAATATGCAAGAACTGAAGTGGCTTAACCAAAAATAGGTAACATAGACCACTGTCGTCTTCTATCACAGTAAAGAATTTTCTCTGTTTTTTGATGATTGCAATGTCAGAAGCCTTGTAGGGTAAGTAAAGCAGATGACTTAAGATTTTTGTAGCAATTTCTCACTTATCAGCATACACTTACATAGCGGAAAAATGTAACTCTAACATTTTGTAGTTTCACTCTCTATGCATAACTCTGCTGATCAGTATGCGAAAATTAAGAACCTGGTTTATGATTAAAGGAAGGTTAAGATTTTTGTCAAGGAAGGTATGTTGTTTCATTGTTCCATTCCCACACCAGCCACTTTTAAGTGCTTATGTTGTAGATACCCAGAAAACAGAAACACCATCTTCTGCTTCATCAAGTGACCTGTCATAGGTGACTGACGATTGTTAGTGATTTTGTTACCAAAACCAAACAGGCTTGTATGTGAGCAATGTTGATAGTATATTTATAGAAATGGAATTAATTCAGAGAGCATTCATAAGCATGTTTTTTTCATTTTGCTCCAGGTAACTTGTCATAGCTGTAGACACAAAAGTAAATGGCTACAAACTAATACTTGTCTTAAAAAAAATTTATAAGGATGTATTGGAAATTTCTGTAATCACTAAAGTTGATAGGGATTATTTAATTCTTCTTTGAATAATGCTAGAAACAGTTGTGTAAAGCAGTGCAACTGTTTAGAAAAGGAAATTATTTGAAATTGTAGAAAACATGGGCGAAACTTAAGTCAGCAGACGGCTCTCAATGAAGGTTGAATTGTTGCAAGGTCATCATATCCTTCCTGCCTGTTATTTGCTGAAAGAATAATTCCTGGTATCCTTGATTATGGTCAGAAACATGAACATCTTATCTGAAAGCCATCATGTGTCAATGTGATGCATTTAACATTATGTTTTGGGATTAGATCTTGATGAAAAGTGAGAAAGACCTGAAGACTCATCTTGATAAAAAGGTTTCATGCAGTTTCTTTTCCTTGGTATTTGGTCAAATACATTTCAAAATGTCTCTAACTAAAATTGATATTTCCTTGTAATGTATTATAAATTTTTTAAACTTGGGTATTAGGGAGGTGAGCAGGCTTGAATGATAACCAAGTATCATCTTTTCCTTTCTCTGGGTTTGTGGAAGAAATAAATCTATTGCTCTGGATTCTTATACTCAACAACAGTGTGTGAATGGTTTTTAGGAATCCTATTCAGAATGCATGTTAGACACCAGTCCTGCCATATTCTAAAAACCTCACAAGCATAGGAAATGTACTTTGGCCACTCCCTAAATTTGAGTTAGGATTATGGTGGACTAGTACATTTCCATCACAAGCCAGGGAGCAGTTCCAGAGGCAGGCTTTGAGATTAGGCTCAACGTGTTGCCAGCAAGTTTGGAGCACATGGTGCCTCTTTAAAATTCCTTCTTGAAGAATGATACTTAAAATAAACTCATTTTCTGTAAAGCCATGTGTAAGCTATTATCAATCAAAATTTTTCCAAATTCATTGTTCAGCATTCTATAAAGGGAACCCTCTCAAGCAGCAGGGAGCCTCCACCTCATGAAATGCAGAGGAAATGCAGAAAAAGGAAGCAGTCCTCCATTTAAAAACCCAGAGAAGGGTTTAGAGGTACAAGCAAACAAGTTTTTTATGGTTGTGTTTATGTATTTTATATCTCTATGGTTGTTCCCCTTTAATCTAGAAATATCAAATCGTGATGTTTTTCTAAAGAAGAGAGTTC
Source organism: Apus apus (assembly GCF_020740795.1). NCBI lineage: Eukaryota > Metazoa > Chordata > Aves > Apodiformes > Apodidae > Apus > Apus apus. Next base: position 28,648,775 of record NC_067287.1, on the reverse strand, counting down.
TCTTGTTCTGTTTTTGTTTGGGTTGGGTTTTGTGCCATGTTTTATAAGCTAGACAGTGGCTTATTATTGAAGGCATGGTCAACCCTAGTAACTAAAATAACACCTGTTTCTTTAAGTGCAAAGCAAGCTCCTTCTTGCCTATTCAATAGGAAGCTCTAATTCCCTTGCTTTACACTGCATGTCTGCAGTGTAAGCAGCACAGAGGTTGTCTGTTGGCAGTGCCTTGTGGCTTCTATCTTTGAGGTCAGCTGCAGAGGAAGCAATTTTAAAGACATTAAGTAGATTAGAACAGTTTCTCACACTGTATTGCATAACCATAATTTACCTCTTCTTGACAAAACTTGCAGTGCATATATAGTGTTACCCTCCTCTGAAATGGTAGCTGAGTTGCAGGTCTAGACTTAGGGGTGGAAAGACCCAAGTGTTTCAGTCCAGCATTCCTTCACTCTACTTTCAATCCTGGCTTTTTTGGAGGTACATAAATCCTCAAATTGAATGTCCTTTAAAGCTGTGTTATGTTTCTAGAAAGAGGAAAATACAGGCATTCTGGATGTGGCTCTGACAGGAAATAACTGCTCAACTGTTTGAGCTTTTTTTCAACTGAAGCCTGGGTTTTGCTGCAGTGCTCTTTAGAGCAGGCACAGCTGATAATGTTGATCAGTTCTTGCCTTTTCAGTCTCTGTACCTTTTCCTTTTACTCAGCCAAGGCATTTAGGGTTTCTACCAAAACTGCAATTACAAGGAATACAGAACAAGTATTTCTATAGAGGTGCTGGATTTTTTCCTACAAAGATAAAATTATTATAGATTATTGTTGGATGTGTTTATCAGTGTTTGCTAACGTGTAAATCCTTTGGTGGTTAGTTCATTGAGCATCTCTGGGTTTATGATTGACACATCCCTGTATTCAGGCATATGCCCAAAACTTTGTTGTTTTGCAGAATGAGTGATTTGACAGTACTTCTCCAACATTGTGTGAGCTTGTCTGCCCACATGCCCTACAAGTATGTACAAAGCCAGCTGTTTGCAAACATCTTTGTGTCATGTTTTAAGGACAGTGTCCCATTGACATGCCATTTCCACTCATGGCCACCTCTCTTTCCATTTGAATGTGAATTTAGGTTGTGCAAGTCCCTGCATACCAGAAATAAGCTAAACCGGTGTGTGTCTAGTCCATCACAAACATGAAGTAAAATGTTTAGGTTAATCCACCTTGAAGGCACTTGAGCAGAAGGTGCTAGTACCAAATTTATGGGCTGTAATTCTTTTACCATCATAAAAAACAATGTTTACTTTGCACAGAAACCATAAATATTTCAGTTTTCAAAATATAATCCATGGAAATGCTGTGGCTTGAGCTATATAGCTGATGTTTGCTGTTTGCTATTGATAATTTTTTTAATATACAGAACAGTGAGGAAGACTAACTCAGATCATGTATCCTTCCTCATCTGTGCAGGTTCAACCTTCTTTATTGATGTTGATTTTGCTCTTTTTTCTTTCAGACATTCTTTTTCTCAGCAGAATTTCAGCAAACTGTGCCCAGATAGATTTAGATTTCCTCCTAAGGAGTAAGAAAAATGTCCAAAGCTGGATATATATATTTGCCCTTACTGCAGCATTCAGTTTATAGTAAAATCTGGCAATTAATGAGAACTGAGAGCAGACAAAATGGATGCCTTCTCTTTTCCAATCTATTGGCAAAAGCATAAAGGCAGTACAACCCATCTATCATGGTTGTCCTGGGACTTTATAGTCAGGCCTCAAGGCTGTAATTGGCTGAAGATTTTGTGGCAAGTTTGAGCTGTTTTTGCTCACATAATCCTAAAGACAGTCAGGATTTTTAACTAGCTTTCCTTCATCCCTACTTCTTCCACTGTAAATTGAGGTATCACTAACAAGGTGTCAGCTTATGGTCCCTGTTGTGAAAGTTAGAAATACAAATATAACTTGTAGTCTGCCAAATAAAGATTTTTGTTCCAAGTATATGCATTTTTCTGTATTTCAAAGAGGTTTATTACTGGCTCTTTTTATGTATTGAACATTTAGAGCAATTTTTCTGCCGATAAAAAAAAAAAAATAGAGGCTGACAGCAATAGCCAAGAAATGTGTAATTCAGACTGTCTGTCCAAACACATTCCCCCTAACTTACACCATGTCCTTTTAGTCCCTTCCCAGAGTTTGTATGAATGGATAATTCAGGTCAGAGGTCACCAGCACCCTAAGCTTTCTCCAAAAGTCCTTAAACTGCAATTCTAGCACCAGGACTATTCCTGGGAGTTGACTGTAGTGAGAGTGAATGCAGATCCAGCTTTGGACATGTTTCTGACTCCTCAGAGGAGATCCAAAATAAGGATCTTAATTTCAAAGCAAAACAGGCGGAAAAGACTCCCTTGGGTAGATCTATATAATAACTATTCTGAAGTGATTGATTTGGGATTGCTAGCAAGGCTAATTCTTGTGATTAAAATTAACATCAGGGGAGTCCCCTCCAGTGTGTGAGAGGGAATAAGCCCTTAGCTCATTCTCGTATCAGAAGTTTGGTTGTGAGTAGACAAGATCTGTGCAGTGAATCTCTACCCAAAATGAGCTTTCCCTTGGGAGTTATGATTAAGGAAGTGATGGCAGTTGTGTGATCAGTAAACTCATTTCCACTTCCCGTCTTAGTGTATTTCCATGGGCAGGCAGCTATTCCAATCATAGAATCATAGGGGTTGGAAGGGATCTCGAAAGATCATCTAGTCCAACCCCCCCGCCAGAGCAGGGTCACCTAGAGTACATCACACAGGAAGGCATCCAGGTGGGTTTTGAATGTCTCCAGAGAAGGAGACTCCACGACCTCTCTGGGCAGCCTGTTCCAGTGCTCTGTCACTCTCACAGTAAAAATTTTTTTTCTGATATTCACCTTAAACCTCCTATGCTCCATTTTGTATCCATTACTCCTTGTCCTATCACTGGTCATCACTGAAAAAAGCTTAACTCCATCTTCTTGACACTCACCCTTTAGGTATTTGTAAACATTGATGAGGTCACCCTTCAGTCTCCTTTTCTCCAAACTAAAGAGACCCAGCTCCCTCAGCCTTTCCTCATAAGGGAGATGTTCCACTCCCTTAATCATCTTTGTGGCTCTGCGCTGGACTCTTTCCAGCAGTTCCCTGTCCTTCCTGAACTGAGGGGCCCAGAACTGGACACAATACTCCAGATGCGGCCTCACCAATGCAGAATAGAGGGGGAGGAGAACCTCTCTTGACCTACTAACCACGCCCTTTCTAATGCACCCCAGGATGCCATTGGCCTTCTTAGCCACAAGGGCACACTGCTGGCTCATGGTCATCCTCCTGTCTACTAGGACCCCCAGGTCCCTTTCACCTACACTGCTCTCCAGCAGGTCAGCCCCCAACCTGTACTGGTACATGGCATTTTTCTTCCCCAAATGCAAAACTCTACACTTGCCCTTGTTGAACTTCATCAGGTTTTTCCCCGCCCAAGTCTCCAGCCTGTCTAGGTCTCTCTGAATGGCAGCACAGCCTTCTGGTGTGCCAGCCACTCCTCCCAGCTTGGTGTCATCAGCAAACTTGCTGAGGGTACGTTCTGTACCCTCATCCAGGTCGTTGATGAAGATGTTGAACAACACCGGTCCCAGTACCGACCCCTGAGGGACTCCACTAGTCACAGGCCTCCAACTAGATTCTGCCCCATTGACTACAACTCTCTGACTTCTTCCTTTCAACCAGTTCTTGATCCACCTCACTGCCTGATCATCAAACCCATACTTGATCAACTTATCTACAAGGATGCTGTGGGAGACGGTGCCAGATGCTTTACTGAAATCAAGATAGACCACATCTACCGCTCTACCATCATCTATCCACCTAGTAATTTCCTCATAGAAGGCTATGAGGTTAGTCAAACATGACTTACCCTTGGTAAAACCATGTTGACTGCTCTTGATGACCCCCATGTCCTTGATATGCCTAGAGATAGTGCCAAGGACAAGTTGTTCCATCACCTTTCCAGGGATGGAGGTGAGGCTGACCTGTCTATAGTTACCCGGGTCCTCCTTCTTGCCCTTCTTGTAGACTGGAGTGACATTTGCTATCCTCCAGTCCTCAGGCACCTCTCCTGTTACCCATGACTTACCGAAGATTATGGAGAGTGGCCTAGCAATGACCTCCGCCAGCTCCCTCAGCACCCTTGGATGCATTTCATCTGGACCCATCGATTTATGTATGTTCAGATTACTCAACTGATCCCTAACCCAATCCTCATCTACCTGGGTAAACTCCTCCTTTTTTTGAATGCTTTATTTTCATTCATTTTCAGACAACTCTCAGGTTGTCACAGAACTGTATGTATTTATTGTGGCATTTAGAAGTATGTACATGATTTGCAGATGCTCTACGGGACTGTAACCAAACTTGGCTGTGTCAGTTTTAACATACACACACAACAAAACCACATTGGCTCTGAACAGAACTCTGCCTAATAAACTCTCTACATTCTCCTTCTACATAAACACTTTAATGTCCTTACTAATTAGAAACAGAAGTCTTTCTTTCAAAGTTCCTGTGATAGCCATCAGGCCAAAGAATGAGGCACATGCAATAACTGAGTGGTGTTAGAATAATACTGCCAGGGATCTGAAGTTTATTTTGTGTGTATGTATCTGTGTGTATGTATATATAATTTGTATTTATATATATAAGTTAAAGAAGCATAATCAGTAAAGCTTTCTGGAATATCTAATGTGGTACACTTACAGTTGATGCATTTCTGTATGTATTTCACATGGCATATCACTGACCTTAAACTTCAGTGAGTATTTGCTTGCCCTTAGGTCTTAATGTGTTTCAGTTTGAACAGATTTTGAAGCTGCTGTATGAATTGGGAACAGCACTGTGGTTTACTGAAATAAAAATACGAGAACAATCTGTTACTAATTATATAAATCTTCCCACAAGAAGTCCTTCAGGTTGGCCGTATGTTACAAGTATATATGAGTACCTAGCACTAAGACAATATTTGAACATGAAATATTTAAAATAACTGCGGCCTATTTAACTCTGGACAAATGGGGAGTAATTTAACTACAGATAATTTAATTACTGATAATTTATTGACAGATAAATAGGCATAAGTTGAGGACATGGTTTGACTATAGCAGTCCAGTTACTTAAGAATTTCTTGACGAAAATGGCTCATCTGCTGTGCCAATGAACAAATAAAATTTCAAATTTTCCTTTGATTATAGATCACCACAAACTAACTTTCTGTGCACTGATATAACTTTCGTTGCAGACTGATAGGTGGTACAGAAGCCAGGAAAGAGGATGGAGTGAAGGCAGATGGTAAAGAAGAAAGCCTTCTCTTGCATTAAAGAGTGTGTTTACAAGTTACAGTGACTATGGGGGTAATGAACAAGCAGAAGTTTCATCTCCTTAGTAGACCCATATCTTGAGGCTGTAAAGTTACGGGATAATAGTGTTTCAATTAGTTGCTTCAGTACACCCATGGGAGCTTCTTTCAGAATCCTGTTTTCCTCCACTGTGCCCAGCACTGATGTGAAAGGGATGATTCGGTTACCTTCCTTTCTCTTGACTATAGTCATATGCGTGAATAAGCTATGTCTGAAGGCAGCAGGTTCTTAACATATTGTTGTTTTTTTTGCAGGTTGTCTGTCTTCCCCATCTTCTCATCATGCTTTAGGGAGAAAGTATTTCAAATGTATTCTGTAGACTAGGACTGTATTTTTCTCTCCCTTTTTTGACTGTGTAATTAAATGCTAGTTGTGTTATCACAACTCAGTATAAGGTTTTCTTAGTCTGGATTGTGGTACGTGTAGTAATATAAAGGCTTGAAATTGAGCTAGCTGTGAAGTTGCCACCCTCACAAGATTCTGAGTTCAGTTTCCCCTTCTACCCCTGTATTTTATGTGATCTTGGATAAAATAGTTTCATTTTTCTTCCCCTCCTCCCTCCAGGCAATGAGGACTGACTGCTTTGCTTTTCATCTGATACTGTGTGTGTGCGCGCGCGTGTGTGTGTGCACGCGCAGAGCACTTAAACATGAGTTAGGCTTTATTGTTACTGAAGTGCTAGGACAACTGTGTTTGTACAGCCCCTAGCAGACCATTTGGGACTTCTAAACACCGATAGTACAGTTTACTATGGAACAGAGGGAGCATGTGTACTCTGATGGTGTTTTAGATAATTATCTGCATAGCTGATTGGGAAGAATTCCAATTAGCTACAACACACAAATGAAAAAGCATGACACTTTGACAAGGAAACCTTAATTTAGTTGATTAATCTGCAGGATGGATGTTGATTGTAATTTCTGAAGGAAGCAAAAAAGGTCAATACTTATACTAGAATTTGTACTGTGTTAAGATAATTACGTTGCGGTATATTTTTCTTTTAAAAAGGTCTTTTGATAGCAAGATAATGTTATTTTCTGCAAAAACTGTCTTACACTGAGGCTGAAGTATCATAATTAGCAAAGTCAGTTCAAAAACTCATGCTAGATAGAAGTCATTGGACCAAAAACTATATATGGTACTGGTGTTGAGACATGGAACTATAACTGTGGTAGAACTTGTAATTTTTTTCTCATTTTTAAGAAATCAAGCTTTATTTTCCAATCAGCTTCTAACTCTCCACTGTTATTTAAATAAACATTCTCTGCAGACTACTATAGGGTTAAGCATTTCTTGGAAGTCTCTGGTTAAAGCAGAATAATGGCTGCTGCTTTTTTGTGGTGTCTTTTTTTTTTTTTTTTTTCTTGGATTGATTCTATTTGCCATTTGTCCCTGGCTCTAATGCAGAACTGGAGGGAGAACCTCATGTGTCTAATGGTAGTCAGCAAAGTAAAGCCAGTGTGTTATGAGAGATACTTTTTTGTTCTACCTGCATAGATGAAGCCAAAGAAATTGTATTGTGCAAGTAGAACCTACAATAGCATGTATCCTTTTCCATCTGTACTGTTTTTCTAAATTATTCACTTTTTTGTTCATATCTATCACTTGAGCAATGGGAACTGAACCTAGATTTTCTGAAATTAAAGTGTTATTTACCACTTGCTTGGCATTTACAGTAGAAGTAGTACCATCTATTGCCTCAGGTTTGCAGTTGCAGTACAGTTAAGGCTCAAACACATAACTGAGTCACCCTGGACCAGCTTAGCCACAGAAAATGAAACCGAGACACAGACCTGGTAAATTCATGGGCCTATAAATCAGTAAAAGGAATTTTAATTTTTTTTTTTAATGCCCAGTGCCTGATCATATCAGCTGTGGCAGAACAGTTTTGTACTTAGCTGCTTCCCTTGCATGGCGTTTTCCTGTGCGGGACTGTTGTTGTCCAGGGCAGGTGTTTCTCTGCAGTGCTGATACTTGGCATGCCAGAACAGAAGTTCTACTGCAGAGTGCTGTAATGCAGCTTGCTCTTGACCTAACAGTTCACTTGGCTAGTGTTAGATGTCATGATCTATTGTCCCTCTTTTGAACCCTCTCTCACTGATGAGTGAGCTCTCATGGGCTTCAGTCATGGTTTAATTGCTGCTTTCTGTAAGGCTTTCAAGAATCCATTCACCTTTCTCTCCATCACTTCTTGTCTAATCAGACTGAAAGACTGAATGAGGACTGGGATGGGCTGTGTCTCATTTGTACAGGTAGCAGTTGAATTAACAAAGCCAATGTGTGGTACCAGGGTGACACTGCTATTTCAGATCTGATTGGTCTATTCAAAAGCATGGCCATCTTTGGGCAGACTGACCAAATGATGCTCATGAACATCCACCTAACCTTGTGAACACTTCTCCCTGGGTGACTGTAGTTTGGATTCTGCAGAGAAGGTTTCTGCTCTGACTTGGCCCTTAAACATGCTTCTCTTCCGTGATGCTAGACTACAGTCAGGTAAGGTGATATATACGCCTTTCAGTGTAAAGTAGTCTTTTCTGTCATTTGGTGTTAATTTTAGTACCCCCAGTAAAAATCCCTGTAGCCTGGTTCACTTTGCAATTGTGTATCCTTTTCATTCCAATAACCAAGGGTTTTGAGTATGTTTTTGTTAGTGCAAAATATTATGCTATCTGATATTGAGCATATATTTGATCCTGTGCTAAGGTGCTAGTAACGGAAAGAGTTCCCAGAGCCGTGATGTCTGGATTTAGAGGTGAGGTTTTTTCATTCAGATTTGATCACATCAATTTTCTTATATGGCTGCATTTATAACATAGCATGGTCAACTATAGGTCATGTAGCAGAGAAGATTACCATACTATAACTGGTTTATTTAAGGATAGGTAATTTAAAGGGAAAATGGAGTTGATTCCCCATGCTTCCTTCTACAGGATGTAAAAATATTCTTATGTAATAATTAGGTGCCTCAGCTCACTTTTCATATAAGCAATAAAAATGAAAAAAAAATTTTGCTGTTTTTTCAAACTTCTTTTTCTCATTAACAGTGCAGATAGGCAAAAGGAAATTAACATTTTGCTGAACAACAAATAACACTAAATATTTTTGAGGTCTCAGCTGAGACAGTGGGTGACCAGCTACCTGTCTGTGCTCAGTCTTGTCTCCACAGCCTGAGGTGCGTAATTCCATTGTGAAGGCTATGTGGCATTTTCAGCACTACAAAAGCACTGTATCAGGTGAAAATCAGCAAAATAACCTTTATCCTGCCCTTCATAAAGTGTTCTGTCTTCCTTTGCTTGTAGAACTTGAATGTTTCTATTAAACATGCAGCCCTCTGTTATAATTAGATGTTTTTATATGATCCCTGGGTCATACATTCATGGAACATGATTCTAGTTATATGGACAGTGATAGCAGCTGTTGTGCTGCCAGCAAGCTCTTCTGCTAGAGACACACCCATGTCTCAGAGCAAGCAAAGCCAACATGCTTCATTACCACAGACAGCAAAGAAAATACTTTCTCTTTTATTAATTCAATGACATTCCATAAATGAAGGACAAGGTTAAAGTGAAAACTGAGTTAAAAGAAGTATTCAAGGGAGAAAGGAAGCTGGTGCCAGGAATGCTTAAATAACCTTTATCTGCCTCAGTGTTTGTACCCAAGTAGCCTTTTAGCTGCTTAAGCAAAATGCTGTATTTGTTGCTTGCCATTCTGTCACTTAGAGAAGTATTTAGTCCCACATTCACATGCTGTGATACAGTAATAGGAGTTGTATGCCACTGATAAATCAATGTGGGAAGAGTATCCCACCAAGAAAAGGTTTGAACTTCTCTCTTCCTTTGGGACGAAATGAAGAACTGCAGAAACAAATCTGGTTTCTATAGATTTCTACTTAATGATTTATACAAACTTTGACTTTTTTAGTTGCAAAATTTGTAGGAGTAGCCTTCCAACTATGTTTTCCAACAAAAGCCAATCCCTCAGATTAGGTAGCGTCCTCTATCTAGCCACCTGTCGTCTCTTAACTCTGAATTGTCCATTCCTCTTTCAACTTAGTTTGAAATCTGTTAATAAATTTATAAGTTACACAAGACATGATCCTGCATGCACAAAAAAATTACTTCTACACTGTGACTGTTACAGTCCCATTTTCTTTGGGAACTAGCTGATTAACTCAAAACAGAGAGAACTCCTTGAGTTGTCAGGAGATGTTTTGTAGCCAAGGGCTAGACTTTGTCATATGGCTTGGCAAAGTAGTGATCTCAGATACCAATTTAATGACTGAGCCATGTCAATTTCTTTGTCTGAAGGCTGGCTTTTGTAAGATAGGCATGGTGGTGTATAAAAAAAACCCCTGTGTGTTTGTAGTGGAAATAGGTTGGTATCCTGTAACACAGACTCATTGGAAAACAGAGAACTTTGGCATCTGACAAGCTGTCCCTCCCACTTCATGGTGGGCTGATAGATGCTTGTATCACAGTTTGTAGTATTTGCCTTTCTTATCCTCAAACAACTCTATCTTACCATGCAAGATATTTTCAGAACTTCCCTGCTGTTACCAGAATATTTTGTTAATAATTAATAGACTTTTCAAAGTTACAAGCTTTTTTATCAGCTGTGTCCAAGTGAGAATCTGTTGGTCTTGGTGTTAGAGAGGAAGAGGTAAAGTATTAACATAAAAATTTGCATAATCCACTAATATACACCATCCTAACAGGGCACACAGATTTCTTCCCTATAGTGAGGCCTGCAAGTATCATCCCATTTCTGTTCTGCACTTCTGGTTCTGTTCCTCTGGACAGTAACTGACTCTGGACCCAGACTTTTCTGCCTAGTTCTCCATCAAAGTTAATCCTCTTTTTCCTCTTGTGTGTCCCACCACATACTCATCCCCATCTCTTTCTCTTGACCGTAGCAATGCTTCCATGCCTAGAGCTCTGTTGCTGTAACAAAACAAGTGCGCTAATGACTGAGATATAACTGCACACTTTTGGTACCTGCAGTGAGCACAGGCAATCACTTGTGAAAATGGCACAGTAAAGACCTTGCTTGATTCTCTTACAGTTGAGGTTGCTGCTCTACAAAAATGCCTCAGCTAGGACCTCAGACAGCAAAGCTGAAAGAGTAACAAAATGTGTTATAAACATCTATTACAAACTCCACACAAATGTCTGGGTTGTTCCCCGTGCTAGAGATGTGAGTTAACAGGGGTGCCAGCTCTCTGAATTTCCAGACCTGTTTTGAATGAGAATAACCTGATTTACAAGGGCAGAACCATGTGAGAAAAACTTGCTTGCTGGTCCTGACAAGAATGTCCATCATGCTGGTGGAGGGACATTGTTTTCAGGAGTCAGAGAAAGCCTCTCCCCAGAGCCGGTGACTCGTAATCTTCCCTAAAGCTCAGATGAGGCTGCTCAGTGGAGCCAAGGAATTGTTTGCTGCCTGTTCCTGTATCTATGAATGCCCAGTAACTGGCTGATCTGCAGAAACTCATACAATTGAAGACCTTTCCAAGTTGCCTGCCTACATCATTCTTTGGAAATATGTCTAGATGTTATTCAATAACCTTTTCAACAACCACACATCTTTATGTTTTGGGGTTTTCAGGGTTCTTACCCTCAGGGGGTATAGCTTCTGCTCTTGTGATCTGCTGTGTCTCTGCACTGCCCCACTGACTGCTCTGTATGCAGATATGGAGCTTCCTCTGTTAATAGCTACTTGTTAAGGAAGACACTGTTGCATAACAAAGAGTTGCTAGTATTCCTGGTCTTACATTATCAATCATAGTAACTTAGTTGTTGCTGTCTCATTTATGGCTTAAATGTTACCTAGGAATTACCCTTTTTTAACACTGGACAATTGCCTCAGGAAAATGTTAACATCCTTAGTGTAAAACTTAAGAGTTCTGGAGAAAAGCATGAACTCACACAGTAGAACAGGAACTCAAAGCCAAAATACCTAGGTGCTTTTACAAACTCTGGAATGGATTTATCATGGCTAGATCACTTAGTTTCTTGGATGCTCCATTTCCCTTTACCTTTTGTCTGTTTAGGTCATAATTTCTATGAGGAGTGTGGTCCCATATTACATATGTTATCTGACTTTAAGCCTCTGCCATAATACAATTAAATAATGCTCTTTAGGGTCTGCAAATAAGTCAAAGTCTGTAAGTGTCTAATGGCACTCCTCCTTCAGCGATACATCTGGAGTGATCAGAGAAAAGCAAAGCTGACTTAAGATACAAGACAGAAGTATCAGTGCCTGCTCATCAGTCCATCATTCTTGCCTACATAGCTGCAAATGATACAAAGCATTCTTACTGCTGCATCCTTCAGGGTGAGTAAACGCACACCTTGGAATAACAGTTTTGGCCCCCTTGGAGGCCAGCTCCCTGTGAAGTCATTTATTAAAAAAGAGAGGGCTCTGGTACAGGTCTGCCCTACCTCGGCATGTTAGAAAATGGGACAAGTTGGTTTGGCGGAGTCACGGTTACTTGTTACCATTTTTAATTAAACAGGCAGAGTTCATTATTACAATGCAGTAGGGAGAAATATGGAAATTAAATAGGCTCATAGTAATTAACAGGTTAATGGCTGTTTAAAATAAAATTGCTGTGTCACTAATTCATGTGTTACCTCAAGGTTATAGTGTTTTGATGCAGTTGTAATTCAGAGCAAAAGTTTTGTCTTGTGTAACAACCTAGTTATGTCACTTACCACTGAAAAGTAAGATAATGGTACTATCTGACGTGTGAACAATATGCTAGTGAACAAGTGTGTAGAAAGCCGATACAAAGTGTGAAAATGTAAATCAGGTGCCTGCCAAGCCAGGACATGTGTGAAACAAATGTTATCGCAGTGGTGCTGACAGGTGTTAGCAACAGCCAGCACATGGGTTTGCTGCTAGTGCTCTTTATTACATCTTTCTATTAAGTTAATCTCAGCTCTCATTCTTCCATTTGAAAAGCTATCCTTTTATATATATATATTTTTTATTTTTTTTTTTAAATAACAACAGATAAGTAATGTGATGCTGTGATGTGATGCTGTGACTCATTGTGGACTAGTTCAGGTCCTGCAGGCCCTGGAAAGGGCTGGAGGGTCCTGCTTTCCTGCCTACCTGTGGCTCCCTGTATAAACCTTGAGAGTTTACCTGTCCTCAGCAGCACAGATAGAAAGCACTGAAGGTGACTGTGGAAATGAAGTACAAGTTGTGTTAGGTCTGCAGATCTTGTGTTGACCCTTTTGAGATGCACAGCTTCTCTATCAAGAAGCAAAAAGCCACATGATGAGGCACAGAGGAATGAGTTATCGGAAATTTTGGGGAGAGGGTGGGAAAAGGCATTGAGATATTTAAAACCTCAGTCCAATACATACATTTAGAGCAATGCAGAAGGAACCCTGGAAGCTAGACTGGGAGCAGGACACAGGGGCAAGCTGATGGAGGGATCTAAAGGTAGCCTGTTGGTTCCCATGGAGGTGAAACACCAGGTTGCTTCTTTTTGTGCGTGAGCAGGACTGTGTCCCCAAAGGACACCTTTATGTACAAACATGAGACTTAATGCTTATTGTCCCTGAGCCCGTTGCTGTGTCATCTGACTCGGTATGAAATAACAGAATTGTTCCTGGAAGACAGGAGACGCTTTGGCATTGTCCATGTCTGTCACCCAGTGAAATGTGAGGTAAAAGCAGTTAAGATACAGTGCTACCAGAGAGTGGCAGGCCCTCTATATCTGAAGTTGAGGAAGAAACCACCTGTGACAGTTTAAAATGAGAAATGAAAGCCATTTGTAGGCTCTGCAGTCAGGCTTTTACTGAGCATGCCCAGAGGGCTGGCTCTGGAGAGCCCTTCAGAAGGGCTGCATTTTAAATGCTCTTTTGCAGTGCTGAGGTGGAACATCTATGTTGTCCACTTTTTTTTTTCCTACCAGGTGGTTCATGATAAGGGATTTCTGATATCAAGGTGCTGAGACCTAAAGACACACAAGGATCTTTACTGTGTGAGCATCTTCCTGGAGCTTGCTGAACCTGCCCAGAGCTGGTACAGTGCACACAGAGCAGGACATGCCTGACATGAAGGCTGAGATGGGCAGTTTGGGTACTTGGTTAGGGAAAAAAGTCTCCGTAGGAAAAGAGGATGAAAGGATCTTTGAAACTGTGCAGCAGAGGCTGTGCAATCTTTAGGGATTATATATCTGCAAGTAGATCTCATAATTTACCTTTCTTTTTGTTACTCACCTTTTCATCAACAACTTGGTAACCGGTGGGAGCAGACTGGTAGGTGTGACAGGAGTGTGTTGCAGGTGATACAAGATGCCTGTGGTGCAAATGATGGAGCAGCTGCCTGAAACCTGCACACTTACAACGGAAGATAAGGTGAGAGTCTGTCCAAGTGGTTGAGCAAATACAGAGTGGGTTAGCACCAGCTTCTTTCAGGCACCTTTAAAGAGCTCAGGAAATTGGATTTAGATAATCTCAGCACAGAGGTAACAAATCCTGCTCTAGTGTTTTCTTCCATTGTGTTGGCAATATGATTTTGTGACCAGTTTTAACTGTGTCTACACAAAACAAAGGTGTGCTACACCTTTGCAAGATCAGTAGACTTTCCATGTACTAAGCAGCTGTATGTTGCACTCACAGTGGCTTGACAGAAGAGGGCTGGCTGTGTGTCACGAGCCAATGTGGTTTGTGGTCTTCTGAATTTTGGACTAGGGCTTTTCAGTTATCAAGTGTAAGCATTGCAATGAGGGACTTGGAAGTTATTCTTCTGTCTCAAAATGTACATGTTGTAGTGAAAGGTGACAATTTGATAAATAATTCTCTAGAATATTTTTTCAGTTAAGTTTTCTGGCATTTGGCATGGATCAAGATGGTACTGGGCAGGTGTTATCCTGTCCTGTGGGGTTTACCTGGGGAGGAAGAGATCATGCAGGGTAATGCAGGGTCTATCTGGTCAAAATACCTAGGTAGATCATTGTATGACTGGAAAGGGACTGAGGGATATCTAAAAGAAAAATGACATATGCTGCAGCAACTCTGCAACTTGGTTAAGTAGAGTGATTGTTGAACATGTAAGCATATGGCTGTAGGAAAGAGATCCTAGTTATAAACAGCATTAGCAAAATAATTCCACAAATAACTTGTCTGGGTCTTTGGTATCCATTAGAAGTCTGTTGGGCATTTGGAAAACATGTAGAAACAAAAAATAATAGTTAAGAGCTACAAAGGTTGTTTGGATGAGGGATACAAGATTTACTTCATTTCAGTAGGTGGGTATAGCTCTAATAGACAGGTCATGTATTCATAATTGTAGTGCTGCCCCTTTGCTAATTTTAATTATTTACTGTAGCAGGCTGTTACCTTGTTATATTCCCCTAAATTGCCAAAAAAACATAAAATGCAAGCTGATTAACTCTTTTGGTATCCTTGTAACTCAAATGGCAGTAACCTAGAGAGAGTCAACAGCATAAAGGAACACCTTATGAGCCATTCAGATAAGAGCTGCACCAGTTTTTGCCATGTGAGAGTCTAACCCATCATATGGGAATCTTATTTTTTCTAGATGTACTGTAAGGTCTAGTTCCTGTGAATATGTACAAGTGCGTAATTTTACTTGCTGGTTGGTACCATTGCTCTCTTTGTCTCCTGTCCATTTATTCAAACAGAAATAACATTACAAAAGATATTGCTGAATATAAAGCTGTAAACATCTGTGTTGGAAGAGGTATTCAAGTTCTATTCCCCCCTAATTATAAGACCTATCCAAGTCACCTAGAAATGCTCATGGTCACTGTTAAGCCTATTGTGTGATCTGAGGTACAAACACACACACAGAGCTATGTACTCCTTGCTTTTAAATATTCTCAGTTTGCCACAGATTTTGTCTGTGGGCACTGAAAAGGATTGTCTCAAGAGGCAGTTTACATTGGGCGTAATTAGAAAAGGTTACTGTTAGTGTCAAAATAGAGTTGATTATATTGTAGCACAAATAAGGTTTTTCTTATGGCAAGAGCCTCCCAGCATCAGATTTAAAATCCTTAGGCCCTGATCCAGTCTTTCTGTTGCTTTAACTGACGGCTGGAATAGGCCTTCATTGCTCGCATACTGGCCTACTACCTGCTAAATCTTTTTGGCTTCTCCATTTTCTGGCATCTTCTGCAATAGATTAAATGATACAAAAAATGCCTTGGCTTGTAGCTGCAATTTCACATATGGTAAAGTGAGCTCAGCACTCAGTTATGTTTGGGTTTTTTTACTCCATCCTCCCTCCCAGTGACACTTCCAAGAACATAGTTGAAAAATGAAAGTGGAAAATAGGAAAATGTGAAGTGAGTAGTAGAGATTTGAAAGTATGAAAGTCTTAATGCAAGCATGATAAGCCAAGCAGAAAAGCCTCTTCAAACCATCTCTGCAAACTCAGAAGAAAATATGATCCTGGGTTTTGTGCAAAAGATGAAGAATTTGGAATGTTAATGCTCTGAGCTAATTTGGAGGTTTCTGTGCTGGCCTGATACAGAGGCAAGAGCACAAATAAGAAGGATCAAAACCTATTTGTTAGCCAGTGCTCGTTGAAAACACAGAAATTGAGTGAAGCGCTAATAGAGCAAATAGGACAGGAAACATCTGTCATACTGGCACAGTCAGCACTGTAACAGAAAAGGGCCTTACCTTGCAGTCTTTTCTAGGGCAAGCTGAAGAATGTTAAGTTGAATGAAGCAGTTAACATGTTAAAGAGCACATTCCAGCTTTTTGCATCAATGATGACTATGTGGTATTTTAAGCTCATCTTTGATCTACAACTTATTTATAAAGTCCTGAATATTTGGTGGGATTTTTTTAAGCTGTTCTCTTGATAGACTGATACTAAATGTCTTCTTCACTCATATACATTATTGCAGTTCAGCCTCTGAATTAAAAAAAAATTAAAATCTGTTATAATGACCACTATGTATATAAACATTTATCTGTTTTTAAAATGCAGTATTTCTAAAGTTAATGTGTGGGTCTTAAGTGACAGAAAAAGCAGAGTTGCTGCTGAAAGTCAGGCACTGAATTTATAGACATATTGAAGTACAGTGATCACAGTATGCCCAAGTTTGTCAGAAATTCCACTCTTTGGGGTAGTAACAGAAAGGAACTTGCTTGTCAAGACCGTGTGCAGGTGGGATCACCACATCACTTTACACAGGCTTACCAGTTAGCTCGATACGTAGTTACCACTCAACTGAGAGAATGTCAGGACATGCATGTTATTGAGGAAGCTTAAAACAGACACTTATCTGCCTTTGAGCCCCCTCTTAACTTTCTTTTCTTGCATAACTGCTTCTGCTTTATACTACAAGATGACATTACTGGAGCTGAATGTAACAAAATGAGCATCAAGATACAATTTGGAAGAATACAAGAACTTTTCAGATTACACACCTCAAAGAGGAGATAAATACTCCCTAACAAACATCTCTGCTGTGAAGCTTTGTTAAAAGTTTGATGTAATGGACAAATGATTAACCAGTGTTCTGTATCAGAAACCTGTTTGTTTGGCTTGTTCCTACTGGTTTTCTAATCATCTAGGGAAGTGCTCCTAGCTGTTCTGCAAGGCTGACGGAAGAACAGACCTAGGAGGTTTCAGAGATAAAAGCAAATTTCTGGTAGCTGTAAATAAGAAATTTATTATAATGCCTTCACATTATGTTAGAGTTTGAAATATATCCTGTTGTGGGCCCTGTGGGAGATGTGCTTCTGCTGTGCATCTCCCCAGGGATGCCAGGCTCTTCCAAGGTCACACAGTGCTTTCAGTCTTGTTCTGCTGTGTTTTCCTCACTGACATGCAGTGTCAGCACTCTGTCCACAGCAGGGCCTTGCACACACCCGAGGGAGAGGCTTTGCTTCTGCTCTGTGTTGCATGAAATTGAGTGCTTTAATGTACCTTGGTATCTTGGCATACTTCAGACTTGTCTCTGAGACCATTATGGTTGATTCCTTCTTCTTGAATGCGAAGATTAAAGAGGCATGAATATCAGCTGGGCAATTATTTTGAAGAGGAGGGTGCTTCTCTTCTCACTGTGGATTGTGGATACACACAAATGCTTTCTTTAGGGAGAAAAAGAACTGGGTATTTGTGTAGCTGTGGTAGGGCCATTGCCACCAGGGTCCATCTAACAGATGGATTCCCCAGTATAACTACATTAATTGGTGTGGCTGTGGTGAGGATGCAGGCATGCAAGAACTGTATTGTCACCACAGTTCATTCACTTAGTGTCCTAGGAGTATATGCCCCATGTGACAGGAGCTGAGAGGGGAGGGAGAGCCTCCTCAAATCTTCTTTAGTAAGTGTGCCCCTAATAAGGGACTCTAGCTAGGTACTGTGGCTGCAATGGATTTGTGCTTGGGTTGAAATTAACCTTTAACGCTTACAAAAGAATTGGGTAAAGGAATCAAAAGTTTTTTTGATCCATAAACTCACTTGCTCTGTAATACTTACATTTCCTGGAAATCCTTGGCAATGATGTTAGGAAAAAATTTACTTGCTGGAAGAGTGGTTAGGCATTGGAACAGGCTGCCCAGAGGAGTGGTGGAGTCACCATCCCTGGAGCTGCTAAAAAAATGTGTGGATGCAACACTTCAGGACATGGTGTAGTTGGCATGGTGGTGTTGGGCTGATGGTAGGACTTGATGATCTTAGAGGTCCTTTCCAACCTTAATGATTCTGTGATGACTGGGATTTCTTGAAATAGAATCTTATCTGCCTCAATATTTGCTTTTGCTGGAATAGTATTATATAAGTACATTCTGGGACCATGACATCTTAATTACTAAAGAAAAAATGAAATTGGACTGGTGCTTTTTGAACCATCATTTTTATCCGCATGTTCCCAGTTGTTAGTATAACATGGCTTATACAGTGTGAGTTTTATTCATTTTCATGAGAAGGATGGGCTCAAGTCCAGTGATTTGTGAGACTTAGCATGACTTTTGCATACAAATGTTTGACATGAGGTGTGGGGGAATGAGGTTGATCTTCCCTGGCCTAGGAGTGTGGATCTATAGGGGAAGGCTGGGGCGATTACAGGAACCATAAGTAATTAACTGCTTAGCAAATAAGGGAGAGGGGGATTCCTCATTCCAATACCCTGATATAAACTCATATAAAGCTTATCCAGGTTCTTACACAGGGAGAAGAAACTGAATCATCAGTACCCATACAACAACATTTTCTTGCCATTTTAGAAACTGGATTTTGCCACCTTTACCTGCCACCAAACCGAGTAATAAATCCCGGGAGCCAGTAAGTCAGCTCATGTGACAAGGACACTAAGATTTGTGTGTTGTTCTGCATCTGGCCACTAAATGTTTAACAGAGATTTTAGGTAAAAGATAACCTATAGGTAGCAAGGCTGACTTGTTTCTCTGGAGTCATAGAACTGGAATAGCAGGACGTTTTTGTCACCATTCACTGATCTCATTTGCATGTGGAACTAATTTGCATGCCATTGACATTTGGGGAGAGTGCTGGGAAGCATCTGGGAGGATCTGCACTCAATGCAGAACAGATCTTTGGCTGCAGTTGGATAGGAACAAAATTAGCTTGGCCTGTGGGAAGAACTGACAAATGAAACTTGCCTTCATGAAATGTCTCAGTTGTACATTTTTGTTTGAGAAGATGCAGCAGTGCATTATAAGTAAGGCATAGATGTTAGGTATTGGTAGGACAGAGAATTTCATTGCACATCACATTCTGGGCCATATAGCTAACTATTGTCTTTGGAAAGGTTTTGGGGTTTCACTTTTTCCCCCTCTTCAAAACACTTTTCTGGTTTATTGAAAGACTGTAGAGTCCAAAGTTTTGTTCCTTACTGTGCCAACATGGTTTGTGACCGTGTATGAAAGATTTTTTCAAAGATAGCCTGTGGTTTTGAAATACACCAGCTACACACTTGTCAGCAAAATTGTTTTATTAAGTGCAGGAGCCAGGATAACTTGTCTGGTGTTTACCAGGACCAGTTTGGTGGAATGAGTATTCAAGGTGGTGAACTGTGGCTGGAGTTGAATGTACGTGGACACTCTCAAACCTGATGTTTTGCTTGGGGTGAATCTTAATGAAACTTGTATGTTTCATGATGGATTAATTCAGACATTAAGTAACTGGAAAAAAATAACCCCTGAAACATATGCTTATGTTCCTGTTCCTCAAATTCTTGTAATAGCAGCATGCTTACCAAAAAAAGAGTCCTGGATTCTGACTGAACACACGGTCATTTAAGCTTCTCCAGGACACTTAGCTTCCCTGTGGCTCAGTTAAAGACTAGGATTTGGGATGTCTGTGAGTGAAGGAGGAGGCCCATGTTGCATGTAACCTAAGAGGACTTGAAGCAATTGGTGAAGCTGGACCAGAGAGGGGATGTTAGTATTAAATAACAGTATTTGTTAAATCATTCTTTTTTAAAAAGTGTTTTTCAAATAGAATACCAGGATAATTATTTAATTTATTTCTGTAATTACTTTAATTTCTAGACTGGCATGGAAATTTTATGAAATCTTAGTTAGGGAAAGACTACTGTCTTAGCCAACAGAGCAGCACCTTTTAGGCCTGCACCTGGGGTGAATATGTTGAAGTATTTTCAACACAGTCAAACAGTAAATGTAATTGCTCAGTTTGTGCAGTTGTGATGCAAGTGTTCTTGGGAAGAAATACCCAGTTCTGGATTGGATGGGCCTTCCTATGCGATTTTGCTCAACTTTTAGATCTTTCTATGCCTCAGGTGCATCTTTTCAAGAGGGTGATAATTTTCCTACCTTTGTTCATGTGGCTGTTCTGTTTGGATCATACATTATCACAGGCAAAACTGTGTCTTTCCTAGTCATTATGTGTATAACAACTGGCACTTTATATCTTCATAGGTGATATTGTCATACAGAGCTCAGTCCTATTAAGAGTTATAAAGAATTTCCATTCATGTGAGCCAGAACTGAGCCACAGTAGAACCAAGGAAAAGGCTGGATTGCATGAGGTGGAGGGTGCCTTGGCCTCATGCTAGTGTCACCCAGAGAAATACTAAGTGTCTGCAGCATGAGGCTGGGCATTCTGTAAGCCTCCAAGGTTTTCCTTTTTCATGTGGGAAAATTTCATATTCAGGATGAGCTTTAAATTCTACATTTAGTTCAGGTACCTGGAATGTTTTATTTACATTGCATGTAGTAGCTGTACAGTGAGGTTGTAAGGGACTTAAGGGTGGGAGAGGAAGAAATACATCTATTGAAAAATTTTTCTCCATTTCTACAAAGAAGCTGATGCCCAGTGGCTGACATGACCTATGCAGGGAATACTTGCATAAATGATAAATGCATATATATGAGCAGTGCCCCTAACTAAGTTGATTTCTACTAAGAAATGCCCAACTAAGGTGTTCTTTGCTAAGAAATGTATAGCAATATGCTTAACTGCTAAATCCATTGCAAAATAATGACTTACCATTTTGTCCTTGTATTTTTTTAAACATGGATGCATGTTCTTTATATGTAGGAATACATAAACTCACATACTATTTTAAGCATGTGATCAATACACACCAGCTTACAAATCAATTCAAACTGAAGTGAGATAGATGGCATCAAGCTTGAAGGAACATTGATCCCTCAAGCCTGATATTACATGCGATTGTTATTAGGATGTGGATTTCATACTTTGTGCCTTATGGGTTCTTATCTTTTAGATTTAAGCATAAAAAGTCAGTCTTGAAAGGTCCCATTGGTGCCCTTTTACATCAGCTAAGGATCTGGTTGAGAGGACATGTTGGAATCCTAACTTGTACAAATCCTGCTATAAGTGTTAATGTCAGTTCCTGTATTCCTGTGGTGACTAACTTCGATTTTCACAGTTCACTGTAACTGAAATTTAGTTCACTGTTAACCCAAAGTCCCTTGTGAAAAACTTTTCACAAGGAGTTTACTGAAGTTTGAAAGATACACAAGCACTTAGAAATAGTAGGTAAATCCCTCATTGCATTTGAAAATCCCATTTAGTGCTTAGTCCCTGTTGACTTTTATGGGAACTGAGCTTGTTTGTGTTTTGAAAAATCCTACAGATATTCTGTGCATCTTTATCTAGTTAAAATGCTGACTGTTGACAGTTTTCAAAGTATCTTCTGACATCTAGCAAACTGTAGAGTTGATTTCTGTTCCTGTCCTGGATTTCAGTGACTGTTAGCATGGCCCTGTTTACAGGGTACAACTTAATCTTTTGTTTGGCATAAAGATTACCTTCTGGCAATTTCCAGTTGATTGATTTCAATTGATTTTAGGTATTGGATTAATCTCCCAAGGGAGGCGCTAGATTCCCCTACATTGGACAGTTTTAAGACTCAGCTTGACAGGTGTCATTTTTACCTAGAATGTTGGACCAGATGATCCTTGAGGTCCCTTCCAACCTGGCATTCTATGATGATTGTTGGTATGACTTGTTATTTATCTTGCTTTTATGATATTTCTCACGCTGTGTTTTAGGGTGTGTCAGCTGCAAAGGACAGAAAGGATTTCTGTGCCTGGAGGTTAAAGGCATACAACAAAAAACTGTATTTACTGGCTCCTATTGCAATGAGCAAATTTTCACAAAACCAGAGTCTGACCTTCAGAGTTGACACTGTATTTAGCAGCACTGTATTTAATGTGCTTGTAATTCATTTGAAGGCTTCACCGATTTTCATGTATTTTAGCTTTTACTGTCTGACACATTCACATAACTGAGGGATTCTGCAAAAGCAATCCAAATCATGACTGAAAAGGAAAAGATGCAGAGTCAAAAGCCTTGCCCCCTATTCACTGTCCAGAGGAAATATGTAAGAATGGGGATATCAGGTATCTGCCTAGGCTAAGAGGTTAGTGATTTTTAGAAAGAGTATCAGCCAGCTTGCACATGTGAAAAGTGTCCCTCTTTTAAAGGTCAAGTAAATAAGTAGAAATGCAGAGTGAATTTTACCTTATGAAGTGTTGGTAGTGAAGAAACTGACAGATCATGAAAGTCATCTAGCAAAATTGATTCGGATTTGAGTAACTTCTAGAAGTTAGTTTGTTCATTAAATGCTGGCAAGAAGCAGTAGGCATGGCTTTTTGTCTTGCTGCAGTGATACTCTGCAAGCTTAGGTAGCCAAGACAGGAAGGATAACAGCAGCTGAGACTGGCTGCTTGGCAAAAGAGGTTGGATGAATTTGAGCTCTCTGGATAAAGAACAGCTTTGAGATGGCAAAGCTTCAGTACGAAACTGAAAGTCACAAAAACTGCAAACAGGGAGATGTTGCCTCATGTCCTACTAGCCTTCTGAACAGGGAGAAGGTCCAAAGGCCTTGGAGCAAGACAGAAAAGGTCCTGTGTCTGTGCTGGGTCTATCAATTGTCCCTCCAGCCTATTATTCTCCTTGGCCTCTTGGCGAAGATTGTCATATCTTTTCCTGTCTGTTTAATATCTGATAGGCCTTTACTGTGAGGGCTTGCTATTAAATAGTTCTGTGGAGCTGGACTATGGCCTGTGAACTTCCTTTGTCTTACAGTAGGAGAACAAGGCAAACAAGCAGAGAAAAAACTACTTCACTGTATATTTTCCCATCCTCCAGCAGTTTGCAGCTCAGAGATGTCCTAAAACAATGGTGTTATCCATGTAGTAAGTGCCTGATGGAATCTAATAGACATCTTAACAGACTCTTCATCTCTTTGAGAAGCTGGGGATACTGTGTGGTAATTAAGAACAGTATCTTTCACTGGCTTCTCACTGGACCTCAGTGTATTGCTGAGCTGCAGTGCACAGGTACAACTGGGTTTTAGAGGCTGTGACAGGAGCAAGCTTGAAAGAGAATTGTATGAAGTGTCTGTCAGAGTCTGCCAAAGACCAGAACCATCTGTGGAAGCTGCCTCTAAAACAAAGGCCAACCTGCCAGGTGGTGCTGTGAAGATTGCGGTCACATAGACTAGACTGTTTGCAGCAGAGCTACTAGTTTATAAACTGACACTTGGCACTGGGCAAGAAGTGAGCCAGTGGTAAGTGAGACAGGGGGAGTGTGGGGGCACTTACACTGTAGGCAAGCCAAAAGGCAGAAACCAGAGGCTGGTGTGCCTGTTACCTGGATAGAAAACTTAAAAATGTGGCAGAGTGGATGGGCGTCACATCATGCAGCGTTGCTGACTGAAATGAGTTATTTGGCTTCAGGGTTGGATGCAACTGTACAAATACAGAAAATTAGTGCTGGAAAAGGAATTCCTGGCAAATTCAAAATTAGCAACTGGGAATGACAATTGTTAGCAGATGTCAGGTTTCCATTTATTTACTTGTTTTCTGGAATGTGTATAGCTTTCATTTTAGTCTTTTTTTTTGTATGTTGGTCTTTCAAATTTTCTCACGTGAGGTGCAGAGAATTTGTATACCAGCTCTTTAAAATGGCAACATTGAGGCATCTGGATGAGATTGTATGATATAAAGGAAATGCTGTATGTTTGCTGCTGCTGTAGATCTTGTTTGTTTACAGAGTGACATGTTATTAAACAACTAAGCTATCAGGCAGAATAATCAGTCTACCCTGTCTGAGCTAGTATGGATCATTGTCATTCACCTATCTGCTTTCTAGAGCCTGCTGATAAAATTAATATCCCTGCAAAAACTAAGTAGCCATTAGACAAGAAGTCTGGGCCCTAACAAGACAAGGGAAAAACTGTTCCCCTCCCCTGGAAGAGATGAGCAAAGACTTGCAATCATTGTACCACTGAGCCTCAGTGGCTCAGTGCTGTGGAGCCATCCTGGCAGCTGTAGTGCAATGGCCAGGACTGTGGGTCTTTCTGCTGATCCTCCACATTTGCAAGGAAAGCATGAAGGGAAAAGGAAAAACTGTATAATTGTGTTTCCAAGATAGTCCTTTCGCTCACAGCTGTTGTGACACAGCTTGGTCCAATGAACATTGCAGAAATGCATATTAGCAGCTGTTTTCCCTATCAAAGCATTTTACTTAGATGAGTGTCAGCTGGCTGAAAACTGTCTCCAGCCATTTGACTTTCCACAGTGGGGGTGTTACTTTTATCACCAATAAAATACAAGAACCTTTGGATGTGATATTACCTGGCTTACTTACATATCCTGGTAAAATTTCCAACAGCTTTTTTGTGACTGTCAGCTTAATTTAAATCTCCTAATTCTTCTGTGCAGGTGTAGGAGAACTCTCAGTCTCTCAGTATGCCTGCCTCAGTTTGCCTCTATGATTCAATTGCTTTTTATCTCTCAGTTTTACAGGCCTGGAGTGGAAAGATTCCCATGGGAAAGGAAAAACTTAGCAAGCTCTGAGCTGGTAATAACCTTGAAATTACAAACACAGGCCAAGTTGATATTCATAACACCAGCTGCTCTCCAGTGTTGAAGAACACAGAGCCCAGCCTAGTCACAATTAGACCTGAAATGGAGACAAAATAAGAAGGAACAGATAAACAGAAGAGCTTGCTTGGTGAGAAAAGGGTCTTCTTGGCTTTTTCCACTGTTTTCCTTTTATTCTCCAATGAGAGATTTTGGAGGTACTGCTAAATAGTTAAATGACAGCAGACAATCCACTTTATTCTAGAAAAGCCTGGTCCCATCTGTGATCAGGGGGACTCCCCTACACTTTCCCAGGAGGGGTGCTGGACCTTCTCTCCAGAGGACACCTGCCAGAGGGATGAATTCTTGAGAATTAAGGACTGGACAAAGGGACACCCAGCTGAGGCCGTGTGAGGGTGAGAGAGATTAACTCCCTTATTGTGTTTATATTAGTTAATTTGACACTGAGCAACTTTTCATCATTGAGTTTTAAGTGTTAAGATTTTAGGATCCTTTTACAGGTGGCAATTAATGTTCTAGATCCAAGTATAAAACTTGTTAATAAGAAGGCTGCCAGCATTTAAATGGTTTACCTTTATTGATTGATTTGACTATCAGTGGTACATTTTATTGCTTAGAAACTTTTTGCATTATAGCTTCAATGTTCTGTTCTGATCTCCCAATTTTCCCACAATTTGACTGTGCTTCTCTCTTTTACTTTAAAACGGTTAAGAGCCTTGTACTGTTTGCAATAAACCTTGTTCTGTGCATATACATCTCCTCTGCTATCTCGCCCTGTTTGGGGCAGCAGGGAAATGAGCAATGCAAGCTAAAGGATGCATTTCCAATGCGCTTCTTCCCTGAAAAGTGCATTTACTTTGTGTGCTGAGTGGCAGGGAGATGGGATGGGACACAGGCTTATTTCTTTGTAGTTTCAAAGAAAATGTGAAAATTTTTACACAATTTATATGCAACTTCCTTGTGTAGGCAGCTAGACCCTTGATAAGGATTTAGTGTCCTTCTTCACTTCAGGAGTCTTTGAAAATTTTATTATTTGACTCTGGTTTAGTTCCATTTTAGAAGCATATGGAAGAGGGGAAAAGAAAACAGACTGGAGAGGACAGTGTTCTGGGAGGTCAGAGACATAGGTCCTATCTCTGTATCTGTCACTTGATGCCTAACTGAAGGCAAATGGCTTTAGGTCTCTCAAATTTTCTTGTCATGCTTTTCCTCCTTGCCTGTTAAGCCTTTAAAAGTAAGTACAGCACCTAACCACAGAAACTAGAGGCCTGCATGGGGTTGCCATTATTGGTAGTCATCATAACAGTGTCTCTGCAAGGTTCCAGCTGTGTAACATCTGCCATTCTTTACCCATTCCTATTTGGCAGTGGCAGCTTGGCTTTCTTATACATGTTGTCTGATCAAAAAAGTAAATTTCAGTGATCTGGAAAGTTCTACAATAGTCACAAATGTTCACATAGATCTGGTCTGATACTGCACTGTGTATAATGCTTTTTAAAAATAACTGAAAACAAACCAGAACTTGTAGCTTCAAAAGTTGAGTGTACAAGGAAAAAGGAGGAAGAAAGTTGAATATCTTTTTTTTTAATCTTTTACCAAGTATTGTAGGCAATTGTCTGAAGTTTCTTCCCAGTTGGAACATGGCTAACTGAGAAAACTGAAACTCTGTTGTAAAAATTTGAAAAGACAGTTGTACTGACCTGAGATCCCCTGGTATGGTGTAACTGAAGCATATCTAGCACCAGTGTTTCTCAACACGGTTGGAATGGCTTTGTAAAATCCTGCATAGGTGGTAATTTTTGAAGAAAATACTTCAGAGACTCTTGATGGTCTTGTTAAGAAGTGTGTTAAGATAACTGCAGTACTTCAGTGAGTGGGCTTGGTATCTTTCTGCCAGAGGAGGCATGGCTTTCAAATTAGTTAACCACACTGGTAAGTAATGTCTCAGATCCAGTTAATGACAGCTCTGTTCCAAAGGCTGAGGAGCACATGACATTTCCAGCTACTTAGCTGTCTCTCCAGGACTGTCAAGTAGTTTGACTAGTGTGGTTCGAGGGACCTGACAAACTTTTTTTTTTTCTGTAAAAATTTGCAGCTTTTAGTTTAAACTGTTCAGGAAAACATCAGGTTATGGATGTGGGGAAAAATAAATGAAACATAAGAGTAACATGGAGTAAACATGGGAAGTAATATGGGAAGAAAATAGCTCATTGTGATCCTTGCTTAAATTCAAAAAAATGTTAAGTTTGTTTATCAGAGCCTGACCCGCATCCCAACCATGGTTTACTCCATGCACTACCTAACACTAAGGGAACATAAAACATTCAACCTCATATGCTTGTGATAGCTCCCAAAATGTCTGGTTCCTCTCCTGGTAGCAGACCTTGCCACTTACATCATAGTATTATTGTGTGAACTGTTCTTGTTTTGCTATCAAAAGTACATTATTTCATCTTTAAGAATAAGGAATTAGGGTTACCAGAACAAGTAGTAAATAGGAGAAGTAGTGCAACTCAGTAATTAATTTTCTTCTGATTTTTTTGGGGCTTATAAAATATGTGTATGTTGAGATATGCTGAGTACATGGATGTTGTTCCAGGTGTATACACAGCATAACAATGACCACAGAAGTATGCAACAAAATTACACATGCATAGTTGAGAATACACTTTACTAGGACCATGTACCCTGGCAGTAATATACATCTCCTGCTAAACATTTATCTTATGTGACTGTATTTGCTTAGATTGCTTAGGGTGGGCTTGAGACCTGTGGGGCTGCATTTGTAATTGTTTGCCTAATCAAGTATTATGTGGTAAACAAACAAACTAGCTCATTAATGACAAGAGAAATTAATACATTGATGTCCTCTGAATAGTCATCTTCCTCTGAATTGAAGGGTTTTGCTCTTGATAGTGAAATGACATGTAAAGGCAGAGGATGATTGCTTAAAATCCAGTTGAAGTAACTGATAAGGCTTAAAAATGATGGCTTTGATTGACAATGTCATTTAAGGATAAGCACAGAGGAGTCCACTGTTGGACTCGAAAGTAAGCAAAGAATATGGCTAGGTGATGTACACTGTTTTTCCTCTATTGTGTAGCTGTGAACAGACTGAACTAAGGCTACCTTTGCTGCTTTTGAAGACCTGAGAACAGGATGTGTAGCTAGCATTGAATTCTTAAAAATAGCAGAGAAGAATATGTCCTTCAAACACAAACACTCAAAACTTGCTGAAGGACAAAAGGTCCTTTTACAAACCAAGGCCCAAATAATGGAATTCCAAGGAGAATAGTTTCTATCATAGCTGCTGCTGAAGGTCTGTGCTGTAGGACTCTGTAAGATACTTGGTTATTTTGTCCTTCTCTGACTAATCTACACACTGTGCTTCCTCCGGTATGTTTATTTTAAGTTGTCCATCACACAGAATTCCTCGTGGCTAAGTAAAATAGGTTGATGTTACTTCAGAGCTTTTGACTATCTCTGTGGCCATAAAAGAATTCCCTGAAAAATTAGGCCCATCAAGCCTGAACCATTTGTCCTCTGACCCCAAGACTTTTCGTTTCTGGATGCTGTGCTTGGGAGAAGTGTCCTTTCACCGTTTTTTATCGAATTTCAAGCCAACTACTTTTCTTACTAAAAAAACCCAACAAAGAACACATACAAAACACTTTGTTCACTCTGCTGTGAATATTATGACAGTAAGTGTAGCATGAAAAATCTGTCCATTAAGCAACGTAAAAAAGGAAAGTCAGCAGGAATACATATGAACTTATAAGAATATAGAAGGAATTTCTGCTTTGAAACAGGAGGAATTTTGCTGACAGAGGGAGGCTGACTTACTATACCCAACTACTAGTTATCATGTGATTGCATTACTTTATAAAATCTACTCTACAACTGTATGCAAGATGATGCTGCAAAAATTAATTCTTTAGTTTCTGTATGCAATGTACATACTGGTGTCCTGGTTTGGGCCTAACCCAACAACAAAGAACCAGCCATGTGGCCACCCACTCACTCCCCCACCCCCTACACGCGCTGGGATGGTGAGGACAAAGGCCAAGTAGAAGCTTCTGGGTTGAGACAAAGGGCAAGGAAGGTTCACTCACTGATTATAGTCACAGGCAAACCAGACTCAACATGGGGAAAATATAATAATTTAACTTCTCACTAATCAAATACACACAGGACAGAGACAAAAAAAAGAGCAGGGCTTACATATGTTACCCCTACCACTCCCTTCTTCCTGGGCCAAAATCACTTTGTTCCCAGTTTCTCTACCTCGTTTCTCCCCCTGCCCACAGCACCAGGGAACACAGGATGGAGTTTAGAGTTAGTTCACAGTTAGTTCCCCACAAGATCCTTCCTGTGGGAGTCCTTCACAAACCTCTCCACCATGAGTCCTTCCTACTAGGTAGAGTCCCTCGGGAGCAAGCTGCTCCAGTGTGGGATTCCCACACTGGCATGGGCTGCATTGGGAACAGTCACCTCCCTTGGAGTGGGGTCCTCTGGCTGCAGATCGAAGTCCATGGGCTGCGGGTCCACATTCACTCCTCCTGGCAGCTTCAGGGGGGCACAGGGGGACAGCTGCCATCTCCCTGTGGGCTGCAGGGGAACCTCTGCTCGGGCACCACCTTCCCCTTCTTCCTCACCAGCCTCGGGATTTCCACTCCAGCACTGCTTTTACCTCTCCAGCACAGCTCTTCCCTATGCTCTATGTGCTTCCAGGTCTTATATCACTTTCATATGTTAATCCCAGAGGCGCACCTATTGCCTCTAATGGCTCGGCCTCCGCTGCCTGATTTGGAGCTGGAGAAGCTTTTAGTAGCTTCTTATCAGAGCCACCCCTGGGGCCTCTCCAGCACTACCAAAAAAGCCCCACCAAACCAGCACAACTGGCATGAAATTTTTGTGTGAAATAATAATTTAAGGTCAGTAGAAAACTAAGCAAAGCTTACAGTGTCATTCAAAGTCCACTGAATTCAAAAGCATGGTTTGTATCAGGTCCAGATTGATTTATTTAAATTTATAGATGTTCAACATGTTTTGGTGGAGTAGATTTTTCCAACAAAGCTGAAAACTGACTTCATTGTTCTGCTAATGAGGGGAAGGGAAGAACCTCAGGTTACACTGTTTTCTGTATGCATAATGCTACATAGTATTTTGAAATCATAAAAAAATTTCTGTAAGAGAAGTGCCATCCATATGCTTAGAAAGTAAGACAATTTCAAAGATAATTTATCAGCTGTCAAGTTTAAAAGAATAAATCCACAAATATTTAAGTGAAAAAGAATAAACAGTGGATGAGGAATACTTCAGAAGTGTAACACTCCTATTCCACATCATGAGCTATAGTTGGAAGGGGCTGTTAAAACAAATCTGATTTCTGTAAATGTAAACCAGCCATCTCATGACATATTTTTCAACTGCAGTTTGTAATCTAATCTTAGGCCTGGTTGGAAGATGGATTTATCAGTGATGTAAGCAAGGTTACACCATATGTGTGTACATAGACACTAGATTGTAGTCAACTGTGCTACATAATACCGTATGGATTACTGTGAATTTAAGAAGTATGAGGAGTCTAGCTTAAAATAGAAGTGCAAGCATTGTTCGATACTGGTTTGGATATGTGTAACTGTGACCTTTGCAAAAGTTTTGTTGGAGGACAGTCGATTGTTCAGCTGCTGTAAATTTACCACATTCCAAAACCATTGCATTCTTTTGCACAAGCTGACACTCTCTCTCAGAGGATATTGTATTCTTATCCTAGTACAAACAGCAAAAGCACATAAGTCAGTTTATTAAGGGGTGTAGATGCCCAAAAAAACTGTTGAATCACTTCTAGTAGAATTAACTTAAGTTTAACTGGAAAAAAATAGATCCTTTTTTTCTAAAAAGGATACTGAGCAATAATAGATTATGATATTAATATTCGGGCAATTTGGAAGAAAGGTGCCAAGAATTGGATTCTACTCATATTAGTGTGATTTCTACCTACTTGCATACTAATCTGTCAGCCCATGCAGAAAAATAAGTGCTTAACTTCCAAGAAAACAGTAGCTGGGCCCTCTGAGTCAGTGTAACTCAAGTTCAGTTTAACTTGCTGTCCCACATCACAGGACAACCAATTAACATTTCCACCTGTGCAGAATTCAGGCTTTTAGAAAAGAGGTGACAGGAGTAAAGAATCTGCCTAGTATTCAGTCTGTGGAAACAGAGGCTGACTGTCCAGAATGTACGTGATGCCAGGAGTGATGGTGTTCATCAGTAGTCCATCCTTGCACTGGCCTTCATTTGTAAGCTGCAGCTTGGTGGAACATTTCCTGCCATCTCCTTTGACTGGGTAGGGATCCTTCACTACTGTGTGTTTATGCTATAGAGAGAGATCATATCCTTTCCTACATGCTTTTCCATACTAATGAAATCCATTGATGCAGTGTAATATCTGGTGAGTAGCATCAGAGCTACAGTTTATGGATCATTTATGTAGCCATTTGGAGTCTGGTGTGACACAAACACTCATTTCAAGAATAATTATAAAATACATATTGCTAATTGAAGAGGCTTTTTACACGTGTTCGTCCATCTCCCCCTCCCTCTCAGCACTTTTAATCCCCTCCCATTACATTGAATAGCTTCAATATGTGCTGTGGGAATTGTGGATCACCAAATCATTCAGGTGTTGTCTGTTCTGGTTCTACCAGCATTAGTTACAGTGTGAAGTCATTTCACTTTCCTGTGAAATAACATTTAATTCTACAAGAAATATCAAGTGTCTTATACTGCTATAGATTGCAGCCTGTGAACTTGAGTCTGTTATCTGAAGCAAGAGCATGGTGGAAATTTGAGAAGCAGTGAGGAATGGATAGCTTGTTTGGCAGTCAGAGAAGTATTCTGTCATCAAAGGCAGAAGCTTTGTCTGGATAAGCAGTTCTGAATCCTTCTGAATGAGATTCTGCAATCTTCATTGCAATGGAGTGGCAGCAAGTGGGACTTCCAACAGCAAACAGCCAGGTGAAGAGTCCTATGACTTCTTCCAAAACTGTCTGCTACCTTGCAATTGTTCACAGAGAAATTTCAGCAGGGTTTAGTTTCTCATGCCAAGGAATATTTTGAACTATTATTTTTTGCTTAATCAGTTCAAAGGAGTCTGGAGTGACTTTGTGGTGTTGGGCTGAAAATAAGTTGGTGCTCTTTTCCCACCTGCACATCACAAGCTGTGTTGCAGCAGAGGCAAAACCAACATCCCAGAAATGCAAATTGAAGTACTGCAATACAGTAAAAATGTTGCTGAAAAAGCACTAAAAACCTTTTCTATTACTGTTTTCTCTTCCAAAATCATTATTCAACAGAACTTGCAGAAAAACTTGAAGATCTACAAGGAAAGATGATAGAAGAACAAAATAGTTTTGCTAGAGAAGCTAGCTTTTAGTAGGGCTTCGTTTTAGAAAAATCGTTCTGTAGTTGGGCTGATAAAAAGGCTGAAAGAGAGAACCTCTATCACCTTGCCAGATAAGCCAAGTGAGAGAGGAACCTTTGGAAGTAAAGGGAAGTAGTAAAACTCCACCATTGTGTCAAAAAAGGATAATTTAGTGCCTACTCTAGGTCATAAATCACAAACTAAATAAACCTTGTTTCCTTGGAGAATACATCAGTATCAACCCAGAAGCTCCATTTTATTTAGCACAGGTATGATTATTTCTAACTCGTGCTCATTAGGCTACTTAGAAAGCAGTCACTAATTCAATTAGAATGTCTGGTGCATTAGAAGTGTTTGAGGAATAGATAGATTAGATTTCGCTTGCAGATTTGCCTTTGCCATTTGTCAGAAATAATGAATAGCTTAAAAAGGGAAAATCAGGATAATACCCAGGCATGCATGCACTATCAGGTCTGCAGTTTTACTTCCTTGGAAATGAAATTGAGATCCAGTGTGCCAGAAGAGAGTATGGGATTACAAATGCAAGCATTTTCCTAAATCTTTGGACAGTCTAGTGTAATACTCAGGATCTCTTCCTTGTGCCAAGAAATTCTGCATTATATTAGATTTAAAAATTGTAGTCTTTTTAGAATTCACCTATTCTCTAAACTAAAAAAAGCAGAACTATAGTTATCTGATGAGACTGAAATACAGATATTTTAAACCAATTAAAATAAATATGCCTTTGTATACTATGTAGTGTCCTTTGGCAGTGAGTTCTATCAGTTTAAGTCACAGAGTTTAACAGGATTTTAAAATCATTAAAATGTAGATGGCAAAATCAACTGTTTCATAAGCTTTTTAAGGTTAGGCTACATTCTCCTGAACCCTCCAGCTGGATGATATGAAAAGAAATCTCACTCTTATCAGGTTTCCAGTGAAACCAGCTGCTCAGCTAACCAGACTAGAAATGGAGAACTTGGTTGGTTGTTCATTAGCTGACGAGGTACAACCTGCATGTGAAATGGGCTCTAAGGCTGCAGAGCTGCAGGCCAAGTTCCATTTGCTGTGTTCGGCAAGCAGCTGAAGGCTGGCCCAGGGTGCTGAATGTGTCTGACTTGCATTAGTGGCTTGAAGGTATTTGCTGAAATGAAATCTAAGATGTCGTGTCTTTTCACTAGGATTTATTTGAAAGTATTATGTACAGAGAAATGGTGAAACAGATGTGTTGCTTTTCAGCCTCCTACCTTTTAAAAGATTTTATTAGATTGTGATACCTTTTTATCCGCTTCCTCTTAAAATCTTCCGGTCTGGTTTGCTTTTTTCCCTGTTTTTGTTGTCCAATATTTATCTGTTTAAAGAATAAACACTATATTTCTTCCTTATAACACAAAATACAGCATCCCTGATGGCTCATGACCATCTCATGCTATAAATGTTATTCTTCCAGTCAGGTCATGGTAAAGAACTTACTTCATTGCTTGCATTTCAAGGACATGAGCTTAGTTGATGAGATACTTTATAAATCTTTCTGTATTTGTAATTTCCTTCTATACAGGTGATACGTTCATTGTTTTTTTAGAGAATGAAATAATAACTGGAGACAATTTTGTGTTCATGTATGTCTTACAGTTTTAGGCATATACATTTGTAAAGTGCTCCTAAAACTGTGCAGTATGAGATGCTGAAGGATTCTTGAACTTGGTGAAGAAAATCCAGAAAATTCAAGCTAGTTCTCTTCTGCCTGTACTAGCAGTTGCAAAGCTGGGTAGTTAGAGTACATGCAAACACTGCAGTTGTTTCTGTTTTTTTGTTGAAGCTCTGTTACAGTCCAGTACTAAATAAAACACCTCATCTTCTAACCAGCATCTGAACTCAGCCAGCAGCCCAGCACCCACTCAGCTTCTTGCTCACTCTCTTCACCAGCTCCTCAAAGTGGGGGGGAAAAAAAAGAATAAAATCAATAAAACTCTTGAGTTTTGATAAGAAACAGTTCAATAGGTGAAAAGAAGGGGGGGAGAAACAAGTAAGGCAAAGGAGATGGCACACCACCTCCTGCAGGCAGACCAATACCCCGCCTATCTCTAAAGAGACACTTGATTAAGTAAAAGCCCCTTCTTTTTCTTCTGCTGCTCCAGTTTTTATTGCTAAGCATGAGGATACCTGGTACAGAATGTCCCTTTGAGTCCCAGTCAGGTATCCCAGCTGTGTCCCCTCCTAGCCTGCTGGCTGTGAGGCTGTAGTGGGAAACAGATGCAGCCTTGACACTGTGCAAGCACAGCTCAGCAATAGCCAAAACACTGGTGTGTTATCAGCACTGTTGTAGCCACAAATGCAGAACACAGCACCATATGGGCTGTTATGAAGAAAGTTGACTCCATCCCAGCCAGACCCAGCACAATGCCAGATCATTCTACTTTTTTTAGTTTATCTTTGCAAATCCTAGTTTAAAAATCCAGTTTATCGTTTTCTTTGGGATAATTTTCTCACTGTAGAGGCATAGAACACTCAGTTTTCCTCAGGTGATTACCACATTTCATTGCTGCTGTGACTTCTTGGCCTATTCACTTGTTGTGTTATTACTTCAGTACTGTTTTCCACTAGCACACTGGGGCCAATATTTTCTTAAGTTACTGGGAAAATCTGTTTTGCTTAGCCTGGTTTTTTTTTTTGGTACCTGTAGTAGCATTTAACAGATTTTTCAAAACTATTCGTTTAGGGGCAGCAGAAAAAATTTCCAGTCCTCTTTGTTTTATTCAGTCCCCAGATATATTTTAAATATCTCTCTTTTAAAATTGTTTATCCAATATTTCCAAATTGTCTCTGTTAAGACCAACATTGGCCCCTGTCTTAGCAGGTCATGGACTTGCAGGCACAGAAAACATGCTCACTCGATTCCAACTGTCAAAATCATTATTACAAGATTCTGAGGCAATGCTGCATCCTCATTACAGTTTACTGCCAGACAAGGTGTGTCTGCTTTTTAATCAAATTACCATGTATAATGTCTAGCTGTAGACTTTGTGTCACTGCAAATGTTTGTATACCCTGTATTGTTCTTGGGATGTTTGTGAGCAACTTGCTTTTTCCATTTCATATTCCTTACATATTTTCCCATGACTGGAACTTAATTCCTTCAGGTTGTTATTAGTCTTTATTTGAATTGACAGCCCACATCTATTGTCATCTTTGTACAGCAATGCTTTCAGGTTACTGGTTTGAGCAGCTGGATACCAAATGCGCTCCCTCATTTGGAGTGCTAAAGAACCTTTGTAACCCTTATTTGCCTGTGGGAACAACCCCAACCTCACACTGACGCAGCCATACCTATTGCTCTGCCAAGGCCTCCTTGCCCAGCTCATAGCCCTGCAGCAGATGGCTGACCCCTCCATCTCAGCTCAGTTATAATCTGCTCTACAGCTTTTCTGCCTTTCTTTTCATATATTTAGATTAAAAACATTTCTTGTGTTTTGTTTTCACGTGGAGTGAAATTAGTCAGACAGTTTGCCCCCTTCACCTGTATTAGCTGAAAGATAATACAAAGACTTGCTGGATCTGTGGAAAGGAAATCTTTAGATCCCTTTTCCTTTCTTTGGCATGTGTGACTCAGGACTTTTGAACTACTCCCTGGACTTCTCTCTAAGGAGAACATTAACATTCGTTCAAAATTTTATCAGCTTTTTGAGAAAATGAAACATTACAGTAACTTTTAAGTGTTTGGAATTCAAACTTGCCAGTGGTACTATATGCATGGGCTTTGTGTATTAAACGTGGAAGGTGCATTCCAGAATAGACATCAGTAAAGTTCCTGTGCCTAATGTAGTTGTGGAGGGATCATGAATTTCTTGGCAGTGATGAGGCTGTTGACTGACAATATAATTAAATTGTAACATACTTGTTTTTGATTGATTTAATGTTGTGGTCCTGTTTAAACGTGTATTTTTTGAGTACCCGTATATTAAGTAGGTCACTAGTTCTTGTGAGAACTGTGCAAAAAACCTGATCCTGAGGAAGCTGGGATAATAATCAAAGCTGAGAAGATACAGCTTCTGAGTTGAAGTGAGGGACAGGGACTTCCTGGTCTAAAAAAGAAAAAGCGAAGTGAAGATAAAGAACAGTGATAAGTTGTAATTCCACCGTATATGGAGAAATTAGGTTAATTTACCACAAGGAAACATAAGTTTGATATAAGGAAAGATTTTCTGACTATACAGGCTTTGAAATTCTGGAGTATTCAAAGAAACTGCAGAACTTTCCTCAGCAATATTGAACAGAGACATGCCAGAATAGACTTGGAGTCTATTCTGCTTCCCAGCTCTTTTCTTATACTAATGTGACTTTTGGTCCTACAGTACAGATTATTTCCGTTTTTCCTTCCATGGAAAGCTAATCCTTAATTTTATTATTGTTTGAGTAATAACAGTATAAAACTTCTGCCTTTCCATTTTTTTTTTTCTGAATTTTGGATGCTTTTTTTTTTGTCCTCGTTCAGTTGAGTTTTTCTTGACATGGGTGTTGCTGCTCACTGTCACAATTTTTTTTTTTAATTTTTGCAATTTGTTCTATTTTTCTTCAAGTTTCAGGTCTGTGGCAGTATGTGATCAGGTGAAATGTTGCTTCTGATTTTTCTAAACTACTAAAAAGATTAATCATGGGAGTTTCTGAATCACAGCAAAGACTCAAAAACCTAAAAGGTAAACAAATTATTTTTGAAATATATTATAGTTATATAGGCAATCTTATGCTTTTGAATATGCCTGGGTCACAGTTTTTGAGGCAGACAGTGCTTAGTCTGTCTAGACTCTGCTAAGTTACTTTAATGTATTTTTCCAGTGTTTCCAGGTAGGAAAGCTGACTGGCACTTACATGAGTTCTTGCTTCAGTTCCTGTGCAGCAAACAGGACATGTCTCAACTTTGTGCAAATGGCAAAAGTGCCAACTTATGTAAAGCAAAAGAAAATATTGTCAGGACAAGGATTTTGTAAATAGAGAACTTCATATTGATGTAACTTGCTTTCTTTGAAATCTCTGGGTAACAGTGAGCTTGCTGAGAGCAGCTCTACATTTGAATTACTTAATTTGCCTTTTAAGTAGTATTGTTTGTTTGCAGCAGACTGCCTCTCTAAGGAGTCTTCTCCAGGGATAAATAGCAACACTGGATTAGAATCACCTTTGCTATATTGCACTTATATTTTAGGGGGGAGAAAAATGGGAAAATAACATAATTTTTTATACATATTGCAAAGTATTAAGAAATATTTCTGCCCTACTTGTGTGGAAAAGCCAAACCAGATACATTTGGCTCTTTCCCTGGAATTTGGTATGTAGTAATTTCTTTTTTCCTTTAATTCTGTATGTACATATTTTAGGTTAATACAGCAAAGTATTTATCTCCTTCATTTATCTTGCACTCAGGACAATATTTTTCTGATTCGTTTTACTGATAGCTTTAAACCCAAATATTTTCTTGTTTGCAGGAAGCTCTGAATCACAGACTTCTTTTGGTCTCTCAAACCTGCATTCCAAGAAACAATATAGGAGATAATTAATAATTATTATATATTTAGTGTGTTCAGGAATTTAGGATAACATTCTCCCTTACTAAAATCAGTTGCCTTCAAAGGGGTTAGATTTGATCTAACCTAGTTCCAGGAAAGCTACGTAATTTCCTTCTCTAAGATTGAACAGCAAGTTTCCCTTGTGATCTTCATTTACCTTAGGCTGAAATAGTATGATGCTTGCATAAAAGCTTGTTAAAGTTATTTTGAAGTCTGCAGAAGCAGAATTAATAAGATTTCCAGAGTCTGGCCCAGCATTTCTCCAGAATATACCTTTGAGTTAAGATGGCTTTTGTAAATGCTGACAATATAACACAGTTTAGGCTTGCTTTCTTTCAAACTCTGGCAGCTTCATAGCAAAATCAGCCAAGACTAAGAAAATGTCCTCTTCCTCCCAGTGTCTCTTGGGCTTTAATGTTTCAATCCTGCAAAGAGCTTAGGAGCCTGGCCTTGATCCAGGCAACTATTTGGACTTCAGACCCATGTGAAGTAACACACTCAAGTGCTGTTTAGAATTTCCCTTGTTCAAACCCTGAAAGATTAAGATCTTTATCCTCATAATTTCCACCATGCCAGAAGAAAGGTACCCAAGCTGCACACTTCTGGAAACTGGGAAGTTTAGTGGAGAAGCCACACTGCACACTTTCTCTTGTCCCACACTCAAGCATCAGTTACTAAGTGTGACTCAGAGATGAGACACTGAGGTCAGCCCTGTGATCTGACCCTGTACCACCAATGTTAAGAAGTTCAAGTGCTCTTTTCTGACTGAGATGTCACTTCCTCAGCTGACTGGAGATGAGTCTCTTCATCTTTAAATTCTGGAAGTGAGCATGTTTTACTTTACCAAGCAAATAATACTTGAAAACTGAGACTGACAAATATGCCTTAGTCCTGGTGTTGTGAACTGCCAGGTTTCCAGGGCACAGAAGGTGAAATCTTGGTGGCACTAATAGCAGTGAGCTCGTTAGTTTTTCTGTATTATTTTCATGTGACCAAGTGTTTAGATGGCAGGTTCAAAATTTTACTGCCCTCTTAACTCCTTCTACTCCAAATAACAAGTGAGAAACAAGTATGTTAATAAAGCTTATTTTGTAGGAGATGTGAAATACTTAAGAGAATTATTCTCATCAGCATGAAGAAATCTCCCACAACTCTGAACCACTTGCAAGTATATTTAATGTTAGTACCTTATGTCTGATATAATCAGAAAAGATCCTGATGTCTTAAAAAAGAAAATGTTGGTTCATGCACAGTTAATACTCTTAGTATATATATTTTTCCAGACCTCATTTCTGGAGTGATCATTACAATTGTTAAATTAAAAAAAAAGTCAGAAACTGGAAATATATATAAATGTAAGGAAAGATTGTTTAAAAAACCCTCATAGAAGTTTATTTGATTCTTTCAGCTACAAGGTGAGCAGGTTGGCTAGCAATGCATCACATTTTTTAAGTGACAGTTCAATATCCTTTATTTGGGATGAAATTGTCAGGCATGAGTAAAAGATGTCAGAGAACATTACATTTAATTGATTATTAATAATGGGTGAAATTTGGAGGTCCTTACTGGATTTTTGTTTGACTGCTCTGCTTAAATGGAAGTTTGCCTGAATAAACATTAAGTAACATCTGATTCTGAACCTCAGAATATGACCCAGTAGTACTTAACACTTATCTTGGCTCTAAACTATCAGAGCTCTTCCGGGGGTCTAATCTTAAACACAAAGAGGCTATTGAAGTGAGATGATTTGGTCAATTAACCTGTTAAATCATTGTGCGCAGGGCAGTCAGAGGCCTACTGTGGTTTTGGAGAGGAGTTAACATCCAGCGATTTAAAATATGTTGAGAATCCCGTAGAGGGTTCTATCCAAATAGTGGCCTTGTCAGACCCCTGCTCCTTGGTGGAATAATAAATCACATAGTACTTTTTTGATAGAAAAAACATAATAATACATCTGCTGCTCCAGCTGGAGGGAATAAAATAAAAGGTTTATGATAAATTGCACATATTTCTTGTATCCATACCATTTGTGAAATATTTTTTCCCCTCCAGTTGAAACTACAATGACACATAGAAAGGTTTCTTTATAATGCACCATCCATGCAGACTGGAGGAATACTAAGGACTAATTAAAAGCGTAAGTCACCAAAGTTGCTTAGAACGCAAACTAGGCCCAGTTTCTTGAAGGATCCATTAAAGACAGCCAAGGTTGTAGTGGAGATACAAAAAGGCTGGAAAGCTGCTATATAGAGACTTTAAAAGTGTACGCTAAAGCCAAGAATTCCACAAACAGGAGATGAAGGTCCAAAGCAACAAAGGCAATAGGAAGCAGAAATCAAAGGGGGAAACCGTGGATTTCAGTCACACTAAAGGCTTCTCTGTGGTGACCTACCAGAGCAAACTAAGCAGGGTTTGGTCAGAGTCTTGCTGACTGCCGGGCTGATCCTGCATCACTCAGTATGGACCTTGAATGATGCTCACTGTGAAGAGAACTGAGTTTTTCTGCCCATCAAGATGAGATGTGTAGATACACCTTTTATTGAAACTGTGAGCAGCAGACCTAAATATTTCTCTTTCAAAAATTAGCATGATGTGATTCGGTTTGTTTTTAATAACCCGTTTGTGGGTTCATTCCTGTGTTGTGGTTATTAGCTATTACCATGCCACTTTTCCCTTCTTCCAAATCTTTCTACATGCTGATAGCAACTTCACATATTAATTCACAGCACCATCCCTGCAGCCAGCTGTGTCATCACAATTTTTCAGCCTTTTGACTCACTGTGGTTATTGGTTTGATGCAATGCAATCAGGATTTTTATCTCAGAGCAGCTTTGCAATAGCAGTGAATGCTGAACATGACAAATGATATCTTCCTGAACCCACGTTTGTCAAACTGCCAGCATTTCATCTTACTTGTCCACTGGGTAGCTTTCTATCTTGTTAATCACAACACTTTGATAGGGGGATTGTAGCCAATTGCTGGTATCCCTGGAACAAGTACCAGAACTACATTTTACTGCACCTTTAAGTCCTATCTGAGATTTTATTCTAGATCTGGTGTTTTCTCCCTTCACAAAGCTACTTTAGAAAAAATATATATAGGTGAGTCTTTTGTTCATTGCCCTTTGTTGTTTGGGGCTTGGTTTTTTTTAAATGCAGCTGTTCTTTTACATAATTTAGTTAAAATTAACAACTGCTTCCTAGCCTGTTTCATTACAGCTCAATGCTTCTGGGAATGAAGGTTTGATATTGCGTTTAGTCAGGTTTGCAGTCCTTAATTTACAGCTGTTACTTACAGAAACACAAATACGCAGCAGGCTTTTCGTGAGGTCCTCTTCATCATTCGTTGATGTAGACAGTAGACACAGACCTTTTATTTCTTGTTGGGAAGATAAGACTTGGGGAATTCTGGCACTGATTTAAGTGTTATCAAATGTGTACAGTCCTATGAGGTGGTAAGGGTGAAGCCTTTAGATACTGAAGCAAGATCTGTGCACTAGAAAATAACAATTAAGTTCTCCCATTGTTCTTTGAGGACATTACCCAGTATTCTAAGAGCTCCAATAGGCATGCCTCTTGCTCTTCAACTTCCTGTTTTTAACAAAAGAATAGATTATGTATATGGCTTTGGTTGGCAAAGTTGCCAGACTTCCTCAGGTAAGTGCAAACTCTTATTTGCACTTCTGCTTGTTATTAATAGTCTAATTTCACAAGATACAGGAGACTGAAGAGTGCTTTGAAACTGAGCTCAGTAGCTACAGCATTTATTTTTCTACATGGTATATTATGTTTTATGGCTCTTGGAGATCTTTTTGACAAGTAGAGTTCACAAAAGATGGTACAAATTTTTTTTTCTGTAGTTAATTTAGACCATTTGGCTTGTGGTTTGTAGGGGTCAAGGTGGGGTTTCTGAACTGTATCTGCAAAACAGTATCAGCTGTTACTTGTAACACTGACTACTGCTGAAGCCTTTGAGCTGTGGGAATGGTGGGGCTCTGCACATGTATTTCCTGCTACTTCTTTTCAACACTGAATATCCAGTTTCAAGTTCAAGCAGAGCCGTTTTTGCAACCATAAACAATGATGCATGCTGAAAAGAAGGATATTTTAGCATAAAAAACCTGTTCCACTTCAAAGGGTTTCTTTAAAGCTGGGATTCTAATGGCGTAACAGTTGCAGCCTGCAGCTGCTCTATCATTTTGATTTCTTTCTCTGCCACTGTTCTTGTGGGGACATTAACTCTTACTTTGCTGTAGGCAAAACACAGCTTATGTAGTGTTTGTGACATAATGGGGGGGACATTTATTTTGTGGTCAACTCAGCAGGGTAAACTCGGGTGACATGACAAGTTTTACAACAGGGAACAGGTTTTTCAGGTAACTATGTCCTCCAAGACCTACATGGTTGGGTGGAGAAGACCATCTGGATCTTTCATGATGTTCCCACACACGCTGAGCCTGTTCTCCAGGAAAGTAAGACCTGCTCCATTCTGCTTTCCCTGCATCCCTCTGTCTTCTCCTTCCATTCCACTTGTTTTCCAGCCTGTTTGTGCCAGAGTCCCATTTCACAGAGCCTTGCTGTCCTGACTCTTCTACTTCCTCCTTGATGCTACTTCTATCAATTGTTTTACTCACACAGTTTTGGTGAACGGGATTGGTGGAAGAATTATTTAATGGGAGAGGGACTAATTATTTGACCTGTGTAGAGCCAGGTAAGAGCCTGAACCAGCTAGAAAATGGTCAAACTCCTTATTTTGTCTGTAGCATTTCTTCCTCTGTACTTTCACCTTTAGATGTGGGCAGCATGGAAAGATTTGATGCCTTAGTAGCCTCCTTCTGTAGCAGTTGTCATGTTAATATTTATAATGGATATGCAGATCAGAAGTATAATGCTGGCTGGCATGTTATATGTTCTTTGGTGCAGTCCTCTTACTGTTTACACCATTTTATCATGAACCTGCTGCCATTTCACTGTACCATGCTCTTTTGTGTCAGACATACCTGGCCTGTAGACAGCAGCAATATGCTGATCTCTGCAGCTGTTGGTGAGCAACAAAAGAAGATGCGGGTAGTTTTTTGGCACATTTTTACCCCAACAAATGCTTGTTCTGACTTTTGTTTGATTCTTTTTATACATGCTGAACTGCAAACAGCATAATCAGCTTCTTAATGTTCAGTTACCCGTATGAAAGGACAGCTTTTGTTCCATCTTTCCTTTTCACTAAATTTCATATCAGATTGAGCTTTTAGGACACAATGCAAAATCTTGTCTCAAGCATTAGTTTCTGTTAAGGTTCTGAATTTGGAAGTCAATGGCAGTTCTGCTGAGAGAGGAATGTGGCAGAACAAAATAGTCTTTACAGTGAAGTGCGGATAAGTAACAATACATGTTTCTGTGCCTTAAGTTAACTTCAGAGAGAAGTGCTCTGACATATATAATCTTTCTCATGAAAGTTTGAATCCAGCCTAAGGTTTTTAATAAGGAATTACATTATTATATAATAAAATGGGTTGCAAGTGTGCCATGTTCATTATGTTCTAGAAGATTTCGTGACTGTGACTACAGAACTGTTGTCTGAATTCTGATACACACAGTAGGGCACATATACACAGGATAACCCCAAGGTTTTGGTTTTTTTATAATATGTGTATATATATTTGTATCAGAAATAGTGTGGCCAGGAGGACCAGGGAAGTGATCATCCCCCCATGCTTGACACTGGTGAGGATGAACTGTGATCACTTGTGGACCACTCACAAAAAGGACTCTGAGGTGCTAAAGCAAGTCTAGAGAAGGGCAACAAAGCTGGTGGAGGGTCTAGAGGACAAGTCTTTTGAGGAGCAGCTGAGGGAACTGGGATTGCTTAGCCTGGAGAAAAGGAGGCTGGGGGGAGACTTTATCACTATCTACAACTACCTGAAAGGAGGTTGTAGCCAGGTAGGGCTGGGTCTCTTCTCCCAAGTAACAAGTGATAGAATAAGAGGAAATGGCCTCAAGTTGCACCGGGGGAGGTTTAGATTGGATATTAGGAAGAATTTCTTTATTGAAAGGGTTGTCAGGCACTGTAACAGGCTGCCCAGGGAAGTGGAGGTATTTACAAGCCTCGTAGTTGTGGTGCTTAAGGACAAGGTTTAGTGGTGCACTTGCCACTGTTGGGTTAATGGTTGGACTTCATGATCTTAAAGGTCTTTTCCAGCCTAAACGATTCTTTTATATTTATTTGTATATAAACATGTATGTCCCTTTTTCAGTTTTGTCTTCTGTTCTTTTAATGTCAGCTTTGTCTTCTCTTAGCGCATGCCCTGTCCTTTCAGGTATTTGAAAGCAGAAAGCTGTTTGTGTGTTGAATCAAGTAATTGCACCTAGACAAATTTTGTTCTTGTTTTAGTCAGAGTGCTGTTTTAAGCAGAATTAATTTTAGGGTAACTTAGTGGTGGCATATTTTATTTTGTGAACTTTTAGTTTCTCCTGTCAGTATTTTTTTACTACTTTCACTACTTCCTTTAATTCCTAGCATGCTATGTAACAACATTAAAGCTGTAATCCTTGAATGTATTGTTTTTTCTAACTTGATTGTGTATCTGCAGTTGCCAGCCCTTTTTTTCAAATACTGTCAGACATGTCACTGTATCAACAACAATAACATCAACTGCCAAACTCCTGTCTCCAGTAGTTAAACCATATTTTAAATGTGCCATTTATATTATTTAGATTACTTCCCCGATAAGTTTTATGTTGAATTCCAGATTTTGAAATCACACTACAAAGCACTGAATATCTTTGCTCTTCTCTTTTTTCCTTCTGGCCAGGATTACCTTGTGCAGATGAGGTGGTGTTTGGGTTTTTTTTTTATGTGAAGGAGTCTGGAGTAATGTCCATATGAAAAACCAGCCCTTGACTGGAGTCTCTACTTTGCATCTTTCCCTGTTACACTCATTCATTGC
This sequence comes from Apus apus, assembly GCF_020740795.1. Classification (NCBI taxonomy): domain Eukaryota; kingdom Metazoa; phylum Chordata; class Aves; order Apodiformes; family Apodidae; genus Apus; species Apus apus. The sequence continues at coordinate 28,604,091 of NC_067287.1, read as the reverse complement.
ATCAATGTGTCAGTAAAACTCCCATACGTCTCTAAGATGGCAGTGGAATACTTTGCTATCAGTGTTTAAAGGAAGTTGTTTTGGTTTGTGTGATTAGTAAATGTTATGGTGCTTTTAAGCTCAAGATTATTGTTTGAATTCAGCCTGGCTTACTAGCAGCAGAAAGTAAATTGCCAACTATAAACTCACCCAGCCCCTGTGGAAAAAACTTCTAATTGTTGTAAATTATTCTTGTTAGCAGAAAGGAGAAGAGGGCAAGGGCTGAAGTACCCTTTCGTACAGGATATAAGACACAACTCTTATGTAGAAAATGGAATTGCCACAGTTTTTGTGGAATACTTTGTCCAGTGGCGTGGGAGAGACAACTGTAAATAGTTTTTACTATAGATCATCTTGCACTGCAAAACTTGGAAGCAGATATGCATCTTTTATATGTCAAGTTTTTCATCTGCATCTGTCCTTAGCTCACATATGGGATTAGTCAGGGACTAGGACTGAATCCACTTTGGAGAAGTGGGACAAGATTTAATTAAATTGTGAAGTCATGGTGCACAAATTAAAGATTCTCAGTGAGCTGCAGCATTTGTGATACCGTATCTTCAAAGCTGGAGTAGTTTGCTCACTAGACTATGACACAGTAGTGAGTTTGCATGTTTTGGAGTTCCAGTGAGGTTAAAGAAAAGGGATTTTTTTACTAAATTTTGTTCAATCAGTGTGTTTGCTTTACCATCAGCACTCTGAGTTGGCTGCCTATCTTGTAAAGCCAAAAGGGGAGAAGTGACCTCGGCATCAAAAGAGCCAGCTCTCACAGCACCTCACTTATTTGTGCCTGGAAAGACAGGGCTGTTGCTTATAAAATGGAGTCTGCAATGTTCAAAAGCTCTCATCTTGCTTATGAACCCTCAGATTTCCTGCTTATATTATTGAGTCCAGACAGAGAATGGCAGTCTGCTAGAGCTACCAGCTAAGAGAAGTTCCCTGTTCTTTTGTTGCTGGAGTTTTGGTGGTGGACCAAGCCCTTTCAGCAGTAAGCTGCTGAAGTCAGACAGTGGTAGAGTGCATCTGGCTTACTGAGGGGTAGTTTTCCTTACAGGCAAGTGCTGCAGGAAAGGAACACAATTAACACTGTGACTGCTCAGGTCATTCCTGCACTGGGGTTTCTCAGAGTCAAGCACCTAATTCTGGTGATTATGGAGCTGAAAGCTCCTGTAAAGTCAGTGGCCACACCTGTGATTCCCTGACAATCTAGGGACAAGGGCTGCTAGTTTAGGCACCTGAATTGAATGCCTAAAGCTAAACAGTGAGACTCTCTCCTCTTTAGCCCAAGGTCTAGTCCAACCACAGAGCAAAAGTCTACCACTGCTGCTAACTAAAGGAAGTACCTCTTCAGCTGTACCTTTAGTGTCGAGCACATACCAGCACCCTAAATGCATGGTGGAAGTCTTCAAAAGATGAACATTAACACAGCTTTAACATCCTGGAACTGCAAGCCATTATCAGAAACTCCTCCAGCAAACCACATCCTTTTTGAAGGTTGGCTGGTGTCAATAAGAGTTGTCTCTGTATCTTTTCCCTCCTGTTTGGATGCCCATACAGGAGAAGGAAGGCTGTCATCCCAAATAATCCCATGTCTAGATATAGAATAGTTTTTCCTATGCTTTTACACCTATTGATTAATTAAGAACTTGTGCAATAAGAAACATCTAAAACGAGAGGGCAGCAGATGTTAAGCCATGCACTCTGCTACAGCCCAGAATTTGCTGCTGTACAGAGTGCCCCTCTCTGGAGTCCTGGCAACCACAGTGAGGAAGAGGATGAGGCTGCTTTACCCTATATGTTGCAAGAACAAGAATAGGTGCCAAAGTCAGAGTCAGAATCCCAGGACCTGATATATCATGGTGCATTGTTAGCTGTGTTTGCTTTGGGGGCTTTTAGTAATTTTTCTTCTAGGTTTTTGTGTCTCTATTTAATTATCCTTTTCAGAACTGATTTCCTGACTTAATCTGAATGTGCATAAATCTCCACCAGAGATTTATCATCTCTATAGAAAGTGCTTTCAGAGTGGTTGTGCAGCTTCCCAGAAAAGGGACACTGTTGGAAAATGAAGCTTTCAGATTAAACAATAAGGCTACTATTATGCTGATTTTTGCCAAGCTTTCCCTCACTTCTTACCCACTTACTACAAGAGTGAGTTCAAGGCTTCTTTTTGTTAATTTTCAAACTTCAGTCATTCTCAAGTGTTTACCACCCTGCTCAGGTCCACTCACTCTGAGACACTGGACCACCAGATGCTCCTGCATTGCTTCTGGAATCTTTTTTTCAATGGCATATTTCTGTGAAGGTTTTAACAAGCCTGCTTGCCATTATTTAAAAAAATGTAAATATAAAAATCTTTCTTACAGTATTGTACTTTGACTGTCACAGTCATTTGAAGACATCGTATTTTTACCCAAATGTGAGATCTCAGAGCAGCAGTTGAAATTATCTTTGATATAAATAATTTCATTGCAAAACAGTTTTTTGTTTATACAGTACATAGTTTGCGTGCTCATAATCATTTAATCAAATTCAGGCCTTGTCTGAGCAAATATAATGGCCATTAACTTATGTGTGGGTTGTGAATTATCCTTTCTGAATTTGACTTGTAGCTTTGAGAGCCAAAAAAGCTGGCTGTCCAGATTTTTTTGCTTGGGATCACACATGTAATACAGGGGCTTTTCTATTTCTAGAAAAGTTTTAAATGTTGGATACAATTTTCTGATGATAACATGTAGAAACCCAACCTCTCTAGGTTTTTGTTGGATTGTGGCTCACTCTTAGAATTTTTTTTTGTAGTTACAATTAATTTTTTTCTTTCCACATTGGTACTCCATATATATACTCCTTTGAAAGGACCTTCTGTCTTTTCTTTGCTTGGCAAGTACTAAGCAAAGTAAACATCTATCTCCTGAAGAAATATCCATGTTAATAACTTCTGGTGCCTCTCTTTGAACTTTTTTTCCATTAATGTTGCAATTTTTAACAGCAGTTAACAAAAGCCAGGATAAAATGTTATCAGCCCTTCTTCTGTCTTAAAAGAGCTGTGTTATATTCATGCCCCAGACTAACAACTGTTGTATGACATGAGCTGCATACTTTGCTGTTTTCTGTATCTTCACCCTCAGATCAGTTGCCAAACCACTGTGATTGTGCCAATTTATTTTCAAATGTCTGTGTCAAATCAGTTTCCCCCCACTGCAAACTAGAAACACTTTTGTGCCAGAGCAATTTCAATTTACTGAATTTGTTGCCAGTTAACAAACTTTCAGTCACTGATTTTGGTATTGAAGCCAACAAACAAATACACAATTTGAGTGTCACACCTCGTCTCCCCTCCAGATGCCTCTCCTCCCTGCTCTGTGGTCTCCAATCCTGTCCCTGGCACGTGGCACTTGTTCCCCAACTAGCAGGAGGTGAGGCTTTGTAGTTAGTGCAGTGGGCAGGACTCGAAAGACCTGTGTCTCATTTCTGCAGTTGGGAAGTTCTATGCACAGTTTCTCTCTGAGCTGCTGTGTCTTACCTGTAACCCAGGGAAAATGGCAGTGACCTGCTTTGGGTAGTACTGTGAAACTGATTACTGAGAAGCTGTCCAAGAGGACTGATGTACACTTTGGAGCCTGTGAGTCTTGGAGAAGTGGCTGCTTGAGTAAGTAAGGAGATAAAACAATTCCACAAGGGTAAATTTTATTACCTTTGCATTCAGCAGGTTCCTGTCCCATCCATACCCCTAAGGAAAGCAATAGTAATCAAGTGGCACAAGGTATAAACCCATATCATGTGTGGTGGTGTGTTTTTCCTTTTCAGAAACAATGAATTCACAAATGTTGTGTTGTGACATCTCTCTGGATTACTGCAGCTCAGTAACTGATGTTCAAGTATGACACATCAGTTTGCAAGGTCCTTTTAATGGCAGGTTGCCAGCTGCTGGAGCTTCACTATCAACTGGATCTCTGTTAAAAAAAAAAAAAAAAAATAAAGAAAAGGGGAGTGATATTTTTAGCCCAGGTCATTTCAGTGGCCTGGTCTGCAGAGAAGTTTTACAAACTGAGAAGAGTAACAGATTACAGTGCCAAGATGAAGACAGGGAGGTAGCAAGAGAGCAGGAAATCATTAAGGCACCTTTACCTGCCAGAGTTACTACACTGCACAGATATACCCAGAGGTTTGGAAATTTCCTTCTGCTTTTGCAAATGGGAAACTGAGGCCCAGAGAAACTAAAGGAGTTCTCTGTGGTCACATCAGAAATATGACCATGGCTGTATAGGAAGTATTGTGAACCGAGGATTCAAAGCAAAATCCAAAGTCAGTGCTCTGACCAGGCCTTCTGACTTCTAATACATCACCATCTGGGATGTTTAATTGTTGGTGATTATCATTTTGTCTTTATCAATGAATAACCTCTCCAGAGAAACTGAACACTGCAATGTGTTGACCATAAGGTTCATACTGCCATTTGGCATAAAGAGAAGATGAGAACTAAGCTCTGGGCAGCTGGTGTTCTCTTTTTGAAATTGTAGGCTCAGCACACAGCCAAATATACTTCAAGTCAATACAGATTTGCATATTTGCTGCAAAAATTAAAAAGCTGATGGAGTAGTGCTAGGAATCCTTCAACACTGATGTAGAATCTGTGGCACCTCATCTGGAGATCAGCTTCTAGATGTTGGCCCTTTATGCCCTAGGAAAACATATGCAGATGTTGCAATAGGCTCCTGTTCCCTCAAGATGTGTTTGAGGCAGGCACTCACGGTCCTCACCACAGAATATTTGTGATCCCTTCTATGTTCCTGTTCCAGCCTCTCATTTGCTGTGGATGGCAGTTCCCTTGTGCCAGTTTTTGCATGCACCTGCACACTTCCCAGTGTTGTTATTCCTTCTCTATTTGTTTAATGCCACCTTAGTACTTGGTGTTTTCCTCACATGTGTTTAGCACCCAGGAAACTCATCCTCCAATATAGAATTACTCATCAACAGGAATTAAATAATTTCAGTGCACACAGGGTACAAATGCCTTATTAGAAAATACATTAAAAGTAGATAACTTAATTTTTATTTAACTTTTCTAAATAAATTTGTAGTTCATCTTCAATAGTAAACTTCTTTAAGTTGCTGCTTTTTTAAAAAGTAAAAAATAGAGATGTGGAATGAAGTTGCAGCTAAGGTTTTTCTTCCCACTACACTGTCACAGAAAAGCCTAAGCTATTTCTGACTGATCTTATTTTAGATTGTTCTTCGTATACCATCTAACGTCATTGAAATTAATGAGAAAATAAAAGGAGTGACCTTTGGCTGAGCACATACAGTTTATGCATGAGCTAAACAGCAGGATCCTTTTTCATTCTTCTTTTTCCCACATTCTCTTTCTCCCTGCTCTCCCCCATACAAATATAATTTGTAAAGCCTTTAGAGCCTTTCATCCATGCGTTTCCACTGTGTTCCTTTAGATGAGTCTCAGGTCCATGATTCTCATCTATTCGCCCATGCTGAAAGGTCAGTGGCACCCTTGTTTTATGAATATAATGCACTGTTCTTTTGAACTTCGGAATCGTTTCCAAAACTCCTAGCTAAAATTCATACAGCTCAGGGTGCAGATAAATATCAGCAATACTATAAAGAGCACTCTCGGAACACAGCTACAAGCCTGGACATTCCTGTTGTTTAAAATAAACCTGCATTTACTGAAGATCTGAATGCTCTTGAAGACATGATTCCAAATTAACTTAATTCTGAACCTATGAACTCACCACAGTGCTAAATACCAAATTTTCATCGATTTCTGCACCAGGTGGATGAATCCATTCAACAGACAGGCATTCCATAAAGCCACTGCAGAGGGATAGAGCTGACACTGGCCAGCAAGGTTCTCACAGGCACCACCATTGGGGAGAACTGTGTGCTATCACACTGTGGTGGTTGGCTCTCATTCCACCTGCCTGCCATTGGGGAAACACTGCCAGCTCTGCCTGATTTGGAGGGTGGGTCTTTTATGTATTAATTATAAATCTCACCTTGAATTGTTTTCTGTGCTGCAGTTTGGGAATCCTTGGTTGAAAATAATATGTACCAAGTGCCATTTCCAAACTGGGTTTGAAGGTGTAAGAATGACTAACAGTCTCCTTTGCGTTAGCAGGAAAAGAGGGATGCAGTGATTTTTGAGAGGAAATGCTATGATTTTCTAGTGCTTGTGGCTTGTTATTTGCTGTTATTTTAGCTTTGTGATAACAACCCTATGTATTTTCTTTTGAGCATTTAGGTAGTTTTTTAAAACATTTTTTTACTGAAACACTGCAAGTTTTTCTGTTCTGTTTGTTTGCCAAGAGTATTTGCAGATAGGGGGATTCGCGTGCTGGCAATGATTTGTGGTGCCCGTTTCATTTTGCTGAGTGACAGGTTCTTGACTAGGTTCTTCACGTGGGGACTAGTGCTGTCCCTGTGGGTCTCAGGCGTTTGTTTGTGCGTGGCAAGAGGGGCACACAGAAGTTATGACCCTGCTGTAGAATTAAATCACTGGAACCCAGGGGGCTGCTCTCCCTCCCCTAACTCTTCCCATCGCGCACCCAGGGAGCACAGAACACGCTGTGCTGCCGGAGCCGGGCTTCGTGCAGCTTGCCAGCTCTCGAGCCCCGTCCTTGCCCCCGTTTCCCCGCTGTCTCCCCGCCGGTGCCGCCCCTGCTGCTGGGGCGGGGCCCGTTGCGGCCGTTACCGCGGCGGGCCCGGGGCGGCGCGCGCGGCCGGGGCGGGGCGCGGGGCGTGTTCCCCACGAGCGGGCGGGCGGTGCCGCCTCAGCTGCGCCCCGCGGGTCCGCGGCCTGCTCCCCCCGCTGCCTCCTCGCCGGGACCTGGTGGGTGCCAGGTAAGGCGCTGCCCTGCCCTCTCCTCGGTGGCACCTGCGCGGGGCGGAGGAGGGCCCGCCGGGGGTTTCCTACCGAGGGGTGCCGGGAAGGGGAACGGTTACTGTGGGGCTGCGGGGCGCCTCCTCCCCGCGCTGCTCTAACGCTTCGGATCCCGGCACCGAGACCCGGCTGCGGCTGGAGGGCCCCTCGTGACGGCGTAAGGACCGCAGCCGCGCTCGGCCGCGGCCCCTCGGACCCGCCCGGCGTGCCGTGGGACCGACTGCGGGCTCCCGGGAGCGGCTCGTCCTCTCCGCCGCTCCTCCAGAGCCCGGGTGCTGCCGGAGCCGAGACTGGACAGTGCTGTGCTGGCCAAGGCTATTCAGTAACAGCCTTGCTCATTAATGATTAACTGCGCTCCCGGGAACAGGGAGCCGGGTCTTGCCGAGCGCAGCCGTTTGTCCCCGGTTGTCTTGACGGGCAGACGCGCTGAGCCAGCTTTATATTCGTTCCTGAAATGCTGCCTTATGTTCTTCCTTGTGCTGTGAAACGTTGCTCGGAGTGCTGACGTACCGCAAGGTAGGAGCGAAGGTTGCTGTGACCTGTTTACTCTTCCTGCACCAATCCACCTACTTGGGGATTTGTTTTATATGCACCGACGTAAAAGACCACTGAGGTGATGGAGTTTGTTTTTTGGACATTTGTTGTCTTTCTTACTGTGCATGAAAAATTTCGTGAGGTATGGAATGCGCTGATAAGCAGTGGCAGCTGGCAGTATTCTTTTATTCCCTATGAGAATGCAATGCTTCCTTTGTTGAGCTGTAAATGAATAGTGTAAATTTTTACCCCACCCTCTCTCTCTTCATTCTGAGATGTGAATCACTCGTACTACCAGATTTTCTCTAGAAGAGCTAAGAGGTACCAGAGAAAATTCATCTGTTCCCTTCCAGGTTACATTCCCCTGAATCGATTGGTTGATTCCAGCTTGAAAATACACTTTAAGGCAACTGGTGTTCTTTCATGTTAACTTTTAAATTAGAATTACCAGTAGACGTGTAAAGAGTTTTTCTTCTGGTTTTTTGAGTTCTTGGTAAAGTAATATTTTTCAAAATGTGATGATTCAAGGAAGGTAACCTAAAAACTTTATAAAGAGAAAGTGGAAATACTGCACCATGCAGAATGTTAAGATTAACCAGGAGTGTATTTGTAGTGACCATGAAAGAAATCCTGGGTGGTAACCTGTTGAATGCTACTAACTGAAGTCTGTAAGCTGCTGTGAGCAGGACACTGTGCTCCTGCCACAATTGTTTCCATCAGTGCAGTTAAAACGTGTAAATACAGAATGATTTCCAGGTCAGAACAGGTTGATGAATTGTGTGAGGCACCACCACAACATGCTGGAGCTGAATGTTGCTGTTAGACTGTGAGTGTTCTCCTACTAATTGTGTTATGGGAGATGAAGGAGTTTAGCCCTTTAAGAGATCTGTTTAATGTAATGAGACACCAATCAAGGTAAGGCTTGTACTGTGTCAGGTGCTGTATGTGTAAGGAGGTGAGGTCCCAACTCTGGGAAATTTTCTGTGTAAGAAAGTGTTACGATTAAGACGAAATGAATTAAGTACCCTTCAAAATGTTCTCAGGCTTATCCTTAAGTGAAGGGTCTATTTCCTCCTTCCTTATGCCTAGATACCTGAGAAGGAACATGTGCTTGAGCATTACTATTTTGTGAAACATAAAATAATGAACCTGAAAATTGAACATGAGCATCTCCAGGTACTTCATGTGTTGAACGAGGTTTGGTTCTGAATCTGGGTAAGTTTTTCTTGTCTAGTCTTTCTTGCTCAAAGGAGCAGAAATGAGGCTATGTCAGGACACCTTCCTCCTGGTTCCTGAATTTTAAGGAAGTATCTGTCCAGAGCTGAAATCAGCTTGGGCCTGTTTTTAAGAGAAAGCGCAAGATTCTAATATCGTGCAATGTCTTTTATATTTTGTTTGAGTTTTCTTCTAGCAGTGGTGGAAATAGCAGAGCTGTGCCTGTTAGCAGTTTTAAGCAGCCTGTAGTTGTTATTAATTCCTTTAGGCTGCTATATTTGTGTTCCTTTTCACCCATACATGCTGCCTCTGTTGTCATTCTAGGGACTGTATTTCCTCCCATGTTTTCAGGTCTTTGGATGCTGTTAAGTAATGTTAGTTATGCAGAATACAAAAATCCATCCTCAATCATTTCCTCAAAACATTCTGGTGTGGTGCTTTACAAAGGAAAGGTCAAACTCCACTTTTCATTCTTCATTGGGGGATAAAAGTAAAACTGTGTAATAATTTGGAGCAGAAGACCCAGGAGCAGTGAGGCTTTGCACAGAGATAAAGGGAGGAAAAATAACTTATAGTTAACTGTTTGTTATAGATAACTTATAGTTAATTTTAAGGATTTTATTGGGGAAATATGACCCTATACCTGTGGCTGGTGCTGCTGACTCCTCCATCCTCCTGGGCACTGTCCCAGTCCCTCAGTTTCTCTATTCTTCCTCTTGCCTTTTCTTCCCTCCTTAGATGCTTCAACTGCTTTCTCTTGCAGTTTTCTTGTTCACATACAAAAATGAACAGTAGTGAAATAGTTAACTTCTATAGCAAAGTGTCTTTATTTTAGATGGGACACCTTCCCCTTCTGATGGTTATTTGAAGGCAACACTCTGTAGCATTATTATATCAAAGAATTTGGCTCTGAACTTCACTGAGATGAGCAGTGGGCTGTGCAGCTCCCATCTCTTTGCCTGGTTTGGTTTCTGAGCTCCTTGAGCTTCAGGAAGACAGTGCAGCAGTGTTTTGCTTTGCATTTGCATTTGCCAGATTCTCTGTACAGTCCTGAGGACTGTAAGTTTGTGTTTCACAGAGTGTGGGATGATAGAGTGTATAGTTACGTGTGTGTGTGTGTATTTGGCATTGTAGGACTTCTATTTTTGGTACATGTCTGAAAATAGGGTCACGGGTGATTCCGACAGCAAAGATTTTAGCCCTGGTAGTTCTGTCCTGTAACATGCAAAGACCAGCTCCTTGCCTGATCTGTTTTGATGAGACATTCAGAAGAGCTAAATTCATCTGGGACCTTGACCAATGATGTGAGCAAACTGATGTTTCTTGACTGTTTAGTTTCACAGTATGTGGGTGGAACAGATGGGTGAAGAGGGCTGGTCTGACTGTGACTTTTGTTTCTGAATGGAAGTGCAGTTAATTCCCTAGTTCTGGATATGGATTAGAAGCAATCTGATTTTGCCTACTAGCCCCGCTGTCTTTTTTGCTGCAAGTTTGTCCACGTGAAGCTTGTTTAGAAACTCTGTAATTAAATCATGTGTGAAAATCCCATTTTCAGTGTGGGTGCCTTTGTGTATAAAACCTGAGAACTGCAATATGACTGGTGCAGGTGGAGAACTGAAACATTTCTTACCTCTGAGAAATTGTCTGCAGATGTAATCAACCCTTTTTTTTTGTGACAGATGTCAGAAACAGACTTCAAAATTAGAGTCAAATGCTCATTTCTGAATGTAAAGGCATTTTATTGAACAGGCCAAGATATACTTCTTGGGTGATTGCAGATTTGCTCAATTGGTAAAGTAACTGTTAAGTAACAGTGACAATGCTTTCATTTATTGTCCCAGTGCAATTACACTTTTATTAGGTCTTTTACCAGAAAAGCTTCTGATGGTTTTCTGTTTAGACAAGGAAAATAGTGTTGCAAACACTAATTAGAGTTTTGGAATAATCAAAACTCTGCATGTGTTCTAAACTTCTCTCATAAAACAATAATACAGAATGCCTGTCCATCCTTTTATAATACAAAAGGGACTACTTTAAAAATATACTCTGCATATACATAATAGGAAGTTTTGTGGCATAATATTTTCAATGCCTGTTCTTTACTTGATTTGCTCTTAACTGAAGCTATACAGTTTCTTTAAAAACCGTGAGTTACAAATGAATCTGACTCCTTGTCCTTTTCCTTCAGACAAAAGGCTCTTTCAATCTATTGTGGAGCAGTCACCAATTTTCATGTGGTCATTCAAGAAAAGGATAGTGATTGGCCTTCATAATAGGCCTTTCAGTATGCTCTCTAGTGGTTTGCTGACTGAAAGAAATGTCTATGGCTGTGTACTGTGCCCAGTGGTTACAGATGAATCTAATCTCCCAAGTGTTGAAAAGATGAGAGTTCCAATGAAAAAGAAGCCTCACCTGTTTGAATACCAGTGTGTTGCAGCTCAGAGTTGGGGATGGATTTTGGCCTGTTTCAACTAGTACAGTTTTATGTCAGTTGACTAAAGGTGTCTGGTTGGGGGTTTTTTGTTTGTGGTTTTTTTGTTGTTGTTGGTTTGTTTAGTTTAGTTTTCATGGTGGTTGTTGTTTTTTAGTTTTTTTGTGGTAACTTAAGCATGGTGTTTCTATGAGCTATGCTTCTAAGAGGACTGGTGCAGTTTTGTGTTCTGAGTGGCACTGAGCAATGTTATCTATTTATGCTGTGCATGGCCAAGTGGACTGTGAATATGATTTCTTGGGAAGTGACTGTCCTTGAAAGTTGTGGGATGTTTTGAGTTGGCATGAGAGAAGCTGCTATCAGTGTTGTGTTGACAGTGCATTGTCAAGGAGTTGTTATCCTTCTCTGCTCGTAAGGCCAACCTGACTGGCAGCATTTCAAAATAAACACCTCGCATTCAAATTTGGTAGGTTGGTGTTTGTTATCCCAACCATACACAAAATTCAGTTAAGGATTTATGGTTTTTTACTGAATCTTACCTGGAACAGCACCAAAAGTGTTTGTGCTACAAGACATGTCTGAATTATGATAGCTTTTCAGGATCCTGGTTGATTTTGTTAGAACCCTGTGAAAAGCTTCCCCTGAAGGGTCAGAGCTGGGATGTCTGCCTAAGTCCATGTGGGGTGTGGCTACTATTACTACTAATGACTGATGCATGCTGACAGCTAATGGGGAGGAAGATTGGGACTTGAGGCTTTCTTACTGGTTTAGGTACATCTGCCAAGAAAGAGTATTTGTGCTTCGGATGACTCCAAGCTCAAGCATGTTCTCAGATGGTCATGTCAGTATGAATTAGTTATATGTAAGAACAGTTTTCAGTATGTAGTGTCATACACATGTCCAGTTTGTGGCTTCCACTTCTGAACTGCACTTAAACTGTCCACTTTTAGTATTTAAATTATAGTGATGTGTATGGCTCTCTGTGTAAAATTAAATGCAATAAAAAGCCTTGTATATGCATTATGGGTGTGGTGGTACTTCTGACTGGGAGTGTGTTCAGTGACTGTGGTTTTGTACTAGCAGTTGAAAAACCTACAAGTCCAGAAATTTTATCACTGTGGGTCTTACCCTTTCTGTGTTGGTGGAGGGAATAACTATCTTGTGCACTAATACTAGCCTGTGCAAATTTTGATTTAGTGGCCTTCAGGGCACGGTCTGAATGAAATTTTTTGTAGTTCTGTTTTTCGGAACAGAACGTAGTGCTGGCTAGAAATTGTTTTGAATTGTCTGTTAAGCTGCTGGCATGAAGTTGTGCTTTGGTGTTAGGATCAAAGCTTGTGCTCCTTGTGCTGGAGTGGGTGAAGAGAGGTATGGTGTGGAGATAGAATGCATGCACAGTACTTGGGTGGAAAGAAACTTCATCTATTCCTGCAACTCCTGAGGTTTCCCATGTAGTGCAGCCACTTTGTTACTGGAGTGAAAGAAGGCAACCTACTTAAATCCTCCAAGAACTTCAGGGTTTCTTCCTCCACAATAGCCAAATTAGATTGTATACGAACACAGTGGAATCCAGAAAGGATTGGATGATTCGTTTGGCCAGCAGAGAGACAACTAGGTCTGAAATATAAGGAAGGAACACCAGAAAGGAGTCAAAAGATCAGGTGATTCACAGAGGTATAATGTGGGTAGGGCAAGAGGTGTGTCTGCCAGTGGTGCCCTGAAGAGGTCTGCAATGAGCAGCAAATACAGATGAGCTAGAGCAGCTGCTGTGGCGGTGTAAGAAGAGCACCTGGAGGCTTGTAGTAGTGAAGAGAGTGGAAGATAGTGGTTGAAAGGACCCCTGGTGAGGGAGGAAGGCTGGGGTAGATCCCAGAGGCTGGAAGGAGGTCTGGCAGTCGGAGGGCACCAGGTTTTTTGACTATGTCTGTTTAGATACTCAAGTTGGAATGGAAGCTCATAAGGTGAGGGTGAAAAGGGAGAATTACATGGATTATCTTTTCTGTGTGATGGTAGTATAAGGTCAGGGTTTCTCTGGCCCTAATGCAGTTTTCCTCAGGTTTGACCATTTGGTTAAGGATCTGAGGGAAATTATGGGCTTGCAGCAGTTCATATGTTAGTGATGTAGAGCCACATTGTCTTGGGGCTTATGCTGACTGAAATCCCCTAGTACAGAGTTTGACCCATTATCGTTGCTTCCTTGTCACTCAATAAAAATAGTTCTCCCTTAATTATCTATTGCTAAAACCACATACGTATCTTTAATATCCATTCTCTTGTGCCTTGTTGATTAACAAATTCTGATTCTTTACTGAATTGCTGGTTGATGGAAGGTTTTACAGAAGGCTAGAAAACATGGTTGGCAGAGTTGATTGTGGTGACTGCACTGAATTCTTTTGATGTGGTGGTGATTATTTTATCCTAAAAGAAGTAAAATATATATCAAAACAGTGATGTGTTGGGGAAACCTTGAGCGGAGCAGACAATTAGCTTGACATCAGAAGAGCTCTTACTCTCTAGTGTTTTGTGTAAAAGGGAACTGGAAAAAGTCATGTTTTTTCCTGACATGCTGAGGACAGGCCTCAGCATCAGTGGAATTGCATTTTTGTGATTCTGGTGTAACATCAGTATCTTGCCTTATGATATTTAAAATATTTGTTATCTTTTTTTGTTCTGTAAATATTTTTAAAATTACATTTACTGGGCTTTATGACACAAGGTAGTTCTAATGGTGTGCCACTTAATCTCATGTCCTGTGATAAGAAACAGAAGCCCTTCACATGTCTGAAATAGGTACAGTCTAGGTCATCTACAGATTGCTTTCTGGGCAAGGGATATCTCTAGCTACAGTTCTGTCAGAGTTCCACATGCGTTAGAAGTTTTGCAGCACTTGTTGTGAGTAGGAGTTTGGCTCTTAAGTACTTAGTCAAGAACATGGCATGAGATGCAGCTGTGGAGGAGGCTGTAGCAGTGTGCTGCCTTTCACTCTACTAGTCCTGTGTTTATGAAGTGCTCAGTCCTGAAACTTCTGGCAGTCCTGTGGGAGGATTCACAGTACACAGAGTTTTGGGATGAAGGATACTCCGTAATGTGAAGTGTTGTGTTTTATTTTGTAATAAAGAGAGTAAGCCTACAAAACCAAGTAAGTTCTGAACAAGGACAGGAATTTGGTAGTCTGGAAAGCCCCTCTGCTGTTGCCTAATGTGGCAACAGATGGTCGGATATGTAAATTCATCCATTGCACTGCAATCGTTTGATGAAGAATGAGGGGTTGTCTTTCTCTATGCTAAAGGGAGGAGTTGAGATTGCCATGTTAACTTTTTAACACAATTCACTTAAGTTACACTGTATCTGACTGATTATTTTACCTATTACTCCATAGGTGAGGAAAGGTTGGAAACTTCTGATTGCCTTGCTGGTTTTGGATTTTTAGAGATGTTGAGTGCAGAAGTTTGGAATTGTGTGAAGTCAGGTCCTCTGAAAATCAGGTTGTAGGTGAATGGGAATACCTTGCAAAGCATTTTAATGAGAATTGCTGAAACACAAAAACTTAAATGCAACAGATTTCCTGATTTCATTATAAGGAGGAGGGGGTTTAAAAAAGTAATAGGTAAGTTTTGTACTCTATTCTGCTGTTGCAAGGAGAGGCAGTCATGAACTAGTCTACAATTTAACCATGTATGCCAGACAGAAATTATTCCTTTCATAGTTGCTACTTAAGTGAGTTGCACATTGGTTCTTGTTTGCTTTGCAATAAGATCTGCATCGTAGCAAGGGCTGTTTTCAGCAGTGCTAAGAGACTTGGGGAGGACAACTCATTTGAAACCCTGGCAGGAGTGTGGTGAAGGTGCTTCACACATGTACGGGAGCAAGGCTTTTGCAGTGCTGCATTCTTCTTGCAGGCCTTATGGCAGGTGTGGGGAGCAACCGCTGGAACTGGTGCCAGCTGGCATCTGGGATGGTTTGGGATGACTATTGCTGAGTCTGCTGGTTTTATTGGATTTTGTCTTTAAACAAATCTGGTACCAGGATTCATAAAAGGCTTTGCCTCTTGCTAGTTTAGGTTTTTTCTGGGAGGGACCTCAACGGCTGTTATGTGCTACTTTTTTTTGACATTTTCAGAGATTACAATACTGGCAATAGAAAGAGCTTTGGGAGGGAATCTGCTTTTAATTGAAATGGAAAACATAGGGGTACACTATATAAACTCTTGACCAGCAGCTGGACTCCTTAATAGACAAGCCATAAATTATTAACCCTCCATGTTAATACAAATGTAGAAAGGTACCTGTTCATGGATTAAAGTTTTCTTTAAAAAAGCAAAACAAAACCCAACAAACCAGCCTTCACCTCCCCCAAAAAAACCCCCCATACACAAGAAAAGTGTACAAATAAATGGTAAGATTAAAGGAAGCATCCAGAGAGGAGTTAGATGACAATGATGAGATGGGAATATATCAGCCTTTCATATACAGTACTATCTTAGCTCTGCTACATAAGATTTTCAGCACAAGTCATACACGGAAGTCTAAGAATTATATGTATGATCTATCTTGTTATACATACAGATAAAGATAGTATAATTTTCTCTGTTGTAACTCTGTATGCTTTTTCACATGACAGTTTTAAACTTTTGTGTAACTTTTTCCTTGGAAGAGTCTACCAGATTTACCTTTCCACAGCTTGGTCCTGCATCAGGATCAACCTAGGAGAAGGAATGAGGCCCAAGCCTTGCCTGTTTCTAACTGTCTCCCCAGATTGTTTGGAACACTGTTTGCCTATTTAGGATATAGGATAAAACCTGGAGCCATCCAGGCGTCTATTTGCTTTTTATTAGAATCTAGGATTTTTATTTTTTTTTTTAAACAAAATATGAAAAAGTAAGATTATGTTAAATTCTGCCTTGAGGTGGCTAATGAATCCAGGCTGGTAAATTGTATAAAAGGTTTGGTTGGAAGTCACATTAAGTGAATGACTTCTCATTATTCCTTGAAGTGAGCCAAGAAGAGAATTGCTAATAAGGTCCTAACCATTACATGTTAACAATTGTGATAATATTAATGTGTTTACTGACAGGTGTGAGCATTCCTCTGTGAGAAACTTGAGAGCTTAGGTGTGTTGAACCTCTCATCACTAAAATTACAGGTCTTCCAAAGAAAAACACTTAGCACATATTTCAGAACTGTTACAAAAACAGCACTGTAGAGAGTAGGGCCAAAGTAACACCTGTGAAAAACCTGTTGCTAATGAGTGTTAGTTTCTTGGGAACAGGTTTTTTTTGTGTCGTAAATGATTTGAAATTCACATTCTAGTTGTACAGGAATTTATTTGCCAGTTTCTAAGTTTTTATTTTAGAAAAACCATTAAAAAATACATGACTGAATAGTGCTCTGATTACTTGAAGTAGTATTTGTTAGTCAACCCGGATGGCAGGACCTGCCCAGCCCTGGCTACGTTGCTTCCCTCATCCTTGCAGGGGCTTTAGCTTGGTAAGATTCTACATTATTATTGGATTAATTGTTGGGTGTTTTGTTTTCTTTTTCCCAATGGCTCTATCCCTTGTCCTCCCATGATATCATAGTAGTCAAATTTAGGTCAAAGTAGTACCCGAAGGATAGGCTATGTTTCCAGAAGTCTTCTCTTAGATAAATGCCAGGCATGTGAAAGGGAGACAAGGTAATGGTATTTCTGGTGAAGTGTTGTGCTTTATATTCTATTACCAGACTTTATATTGTAGTTCTGTCTTCAGATTTTAAAAATATTTTTTAAATACTATTATTTCATGTTATAAGTAATATAAGATTACTATATATTGGGGAGTACCTAAAGTTCAAAGGTTTTACTTAAATTTCTGTCATCTTTTTACTGAACTGTAAGGCATCAGTGCTGAAGTAAGACAGTTTCAGTAGTTTCGTGTTTGTTCTTTAGCGGGCTAGTGTTACGTACTGTGTTCTATAATAGTTCATGGGGGTTTTTTGCATTTGCAGCATGTTTGGGTGTGGGGATGAACAGATCAGGTGTGCACTGATTTTTTTTCTTTATTCCTTCCCTTGTGGTGGAAGTTCTGACAATTATTATAGGGAATTGGGTAAAAATTGGCCTCATTCAATGAAGACTGGTTATTTCTTTTTTATCTGCTACCCTTTTTGAAATAGGAGAGATGAAAATAATTTTCCCACCTACCACCCCCACATAAAATGTGTTTTCCATATAGAAAGGTATATATAAAAGGTATTTATATTGCCGTAAAAAAATGATTTAAGCCATGTTTCTTTTAATCTCCGTTTACTTTCTCTTCAGAGAAGATGCAATTAAGACTAATTAAAGCATATAATGTTTTGACAATCTTCTACTGTAAAATTCTAAAGGTGTGCATTTTTTTTCCTGCCTTTTTTCATCCTTCTAAGCACATTCCTGGAAATCATGCCATGCCTTCAGTTCTGCATGCATAGTAGCATGCATCTAACACACCATGTCTGGTCTAGTTGGTCTCATAGTCCTTCGAGTACATCAGCTCTCTGACCAGATACTGTGGCAGGAAATAACTCTGAGGACTGACTACTGTGGGTTTTCAGCCATGCTCTAGGACTGGCTTGAATACTGATAGTTCACTGTTAGTATGATTTCTGTTAATTGAGGCATATCATTATATACAAGATGTGAAAAGATGTAGTAATTTTGCTCTTATTTTTTTACTTTGTAATTCTGCTTTTAATGGCCAGCTTTTACAGTGTGTTGTAGTCCTGAACATACACCAGGAGTTGCTCATACGGCTTCTCAAGTTCATTGACTTCAGTAATTCACTAGGAGATGGATTTGTGTACCAAGATGGCTGAGATAAATTTTCATTTTTAATGTGTTGGTGATCAAGGTGAATATGAAGTAGTCAGGCAGCATATGTGTTTGAAATGTGCAGGTATAGATGCTAAAATATTTGCTGACATGTAAAAACTTCATTGTTCATACTGAGGACTAGAATTAAAAGGATGTTGAGTTGATTTCATGGGAGATATGAGCAGAGCCTATACACTGCAGATCCATCTGTGAAAGTGAGGAGACCACGTAAACAAGAAAGGTAGGTTGTAGCCATATTTATTTTTATTGTACTCCTCAACCCTTCTACTCCAGCAGCAAAAATCTTTGGAAATAGAATGGAAAAATAAATGACATCAATATACTGGGAGTCTGCAAAGCTGAACAAAACAGAACTCTGGGAGTTAGCAAAGCAAATGTTGAGTTAAAGATGGTAGCTTGGCCACATTCATGCTCATAATGTTTTCCATGCAACTTTGCATCAAATATAACATTACTTTTTTTTAGGGTACCATAAAATATGCAGACTGTGTCTTGCGGGGGGAGGATGTTATTGGTATAAACTTTACTTTTTGAATCTTAAAGGCACTTGGAGCAGAGGTGCCAAGTTAGAAATCTGTTGCTGAGGCTCAGTGTCAGCAGTATATACATGTTTGTTCCTAGGAAAATAAATACAGGGATTTTGAATAGATGATCTGTATAGAAGTTGCTATGAGAATAAACTGAGGCAAACTCTGGTTTCCTTTGGCATAGGCTGCATCTGAGTTCACTGAAGGCACTACAGATTGACACCAGCACTTACTTTTATCCAAACTCCTTAGCAGATAAGAAAGCCAAGCTGTATTTTTTGCTTTATTTTAGCCAAATGCCTTCATAAAGAAAAGACTGACATAAGCATTTCAGCTAAAACCCAGGCCAAAATATTTTAAATCATCAAAGAAACAGTAAGTTCCAGCATGAGAAGTCTGCTTCAAAACTTTGGGGTTATTTTGGTATTTTTATGTCATTTGTATGAAATGGCTGCTTTGATGTATACACTAGTGTGTCATGGAACCTTCTGTCTAGGGCTGAGAGCACTCTGTGTGCTTTCCTTTGTGATGTAAAATACCACATGGGGATGAGATCTCATTTACACCCATGCCTGAGTCTGACCAAAAATCCACTGGGTAATTTTGTTCCTCCTTCCTGTTAAAACTTCAAAAGAGGTTAGAGTTATACTTACAGTTGTAAATCAATTTCATTATTCTTTTGTTCATTATGATCCGATTCTTAGAATATGTATGCAAAAAAGAAGAGAGGGTATTTCCCCGTTCTAAATGGAGAGAAATAAGGTTTGGAGTTTTATATAGGAAGGAGTATATCTAATCCCAGGAGCTCTATACTATAAAACATGCTTCATGGTTGTGTTCAACTCTTGTAGGGGCACCAGGAAAAAGAGTGTGGAAATGCTTAGATGATAGCTGGCTGGGAGTTCTCAGTCCTTCTCCTTTCCAGAGATTAGGTCAGCTAGAATGGAGAGAGGTGGAATCAGACTTGATGATCCTGTTGCTGCTACATACTGGACCGTGGGTGGCGGGGATGCTGTCTGAGCAGGATGCAGTACCTGCTTCAATGGATGATGTGGAGTGTACAGCCCTCTACTGGGCTACCTTCCGTTGAGGATTCCCAGGAAATACTGTCTCCTTCTTTGGACTTAATATCCACTTACATGGTCATAAAGTCAGAATCAACACTGTTGTTACGACTTAGTGTTGATGAAAAAGTCTGCTTTTCACACTTATGGTGTACTTTTTTTTTTCACAAGCACAGTGAGGTTGGCAGTAGACCAGGTCCCCTGAAGCCCCCTTATCTCTGTGTCCCAGTGTAACTTGGAGGGGACAGTGCTAGATGTGGTCTCTAGTTTAGGCTTTTTGGTGATTTTAATTCTTATTTGTTGTAATCTCTGATAGTAGGTAGTAGTACATAGGTAAACCCGGTATTGACTGGGTATCAGTATCAGGAAAAGTTGTAAGCCTGTTCCTTAGGCTTGAGCTTTTGAATGCATCCGGTAGATTTCACAGTATTTGTGTATTTCGCATGTTAAGCACATGTCTGCTGCAGCTATACTGTGTTGGTTTTGGTACTGATCTCACTGCCTTACCTGTGATGTTAAGCTGCTGTAGTACTGTCTGCTAAATTGCAGCATAAACTCAGCATCCACAGCATTGATGTATTATCTACCACACATGTATTATGTTCAGTAGGTATCCTTTGTCTCCAAGCATAATCCCTCATTTAGTTAGAAGTATATACTCAGACATATATTTTCTCTGCCTACTGCTTATTTGGATATGCTTTTTTAAAAAGTTATTTGCCTAGATATAATTATTTTCTTTCTCAGAATATGATTGTGTCTGGAAATGTGTATACAAATATAGATACATTGGCATTGTTATTAAGAAACTGTCTTTTGGAGCAGTTAAAAAAAATTGCTGTATAAAGTCCTCAGGGGTTGATACTGGGACCAGTACTATTCAATATTTTCATCAACAACCTGGATGAGGGAACAGAGTGTGCCCTCAGCAAGTTTCCTGATGACACTAAATTGGGAGGAGTGGCTGACACACCAGAAGGCTGTGCTGCCATTCAGCGAGACCTGGAGAGGCTGGAGAGTTGGGCAGGGAGAAACTTGATGAAATTCAACAAGGGCAAGTGTAGAGCCTTGCACCTGGGGAAGAACAACCCCATGTACCAGTACAGGCTGGGGGCTGACCTGCTGAGGAGAAAGGGACCTGGGGGTCCAGGTGGACAGGAGGATGACCATGAGCCAGCAATGTGCCCTTGTAGCTGAGAAGACCAATGGCATCCTGGGGTGTATTAGAAAGGGTGTAGTTAGTAGGCCAAGGGAGGTTCTCCTCCCGCTCTATTCGGCCTTGGTGAGGCCACATCTGGAGTATTGTGTCCAGTTCTGGGCCCCTCAGCTCAAGAAGGACAGGGAACTGCTTGAAAGAGTCCAGTGCAGAGCCACAAAGATGATTAAGGGAGTGGAACATCTCCCTGATGAGGAAAGGCTGAGGGAGCTGGGTCTGTTTAGCTTGGAGAAGAGAAGGCTGAGAGGCAACCTCATCAATGTTTACAAATACGTAAAGGGTGAGTGTCAGGAGGGCAGAGCCAGGCTTTTTTCAGTGGTGTCCAGTGATAGGACAAGGCGAAATGGGTGCAAACTGGAACAGAGGAGGTTCCACGTAAACATCAGGAAAAACTTCTTTATTGTGAGAGTGTCAGAGCACTGGGACAGGCTGCCCAGAGAGGTTGTGGAGTCTCCTTCACTGGAGACATTCAAAACTCACCTGGACGCATTCCTGTGTGATGTGCTCTAGGTGATCCTGCTCTGGCAGGGGGGTTGGACTAGATGATCTTTTGAGATCCCTTCCAACCCCTAAGATTCTGTGATTTTGTGAAAGTACTGAATAAAACCATTTGATAGGGTAAGGGCACAATTGATTTTGCTTAAGTGTGCAAAATGTGAAACACAGCTTACCTCAGAAGCTTCTGTCCTTCTGTTAGAAGACTGAAGACATTATATGAAGGATGTGCCAGTTTGAAAATAGTGATGATTGCACTTTAATTGAAAATGAGGTATTTCAGCTGTTTCTGATCATAGAAATAAGTTATTGTTCTGATTTGCTAGAGATGAATGGGCGGATATTTTTTGCCCAGAAAATGACATTGTAGATATTTTTTGAAATTTAGTTACACTTCTTAGATTGTCTTTTAGAATGAATCATAAGGTTATATTCTGTGTAAACAGACTTACCCAAGTTTGCATGGGTCCTCTCTGAATTTTCTATTAAATCTGTGAAGGTTATTTTTAACTTTTTAACCCTTCTGCTGTCTGAGACACAGTACTTTTGAGCTCTCCAACCTCAGTAAGAGGAAGCTTTCCTGGCAGATAAACCTTTCAGTGTGCAGAACTGGCAAGTGAAAACTCAGTGGATTCCATGTGACAGCAGAATTCAATTCAGAGTTTTTACACAGAAGTATGGAGAGGCCACAGATTGCATGGACTCTTTACTCTCATTCTTCCTAGGATCTTGTGGCCCCTGAGGTATACACAAATGGAGCTCACATAGCTACTATAGGCACTGAACATATCCTGGCTTGTAAGGGTATGAGCAATTATCTTAACCAGAGCTTTCCAGCTTTGTGGTGTTGCTTGGTTACCATCATTCCCACAACTCTCAAGTAAAGCAAAGCAAATGTAAAATAAAAAAAGGTTTCTATTTGTGGTCTAGGCTACTGTACAGATCTAAACAAAACAGAATTGTAAATCCTCTAAAGCTTCTTTAATGATTTCTTTTTTTTCTCAAGTATTCCACTTGGCTACTTACAAAGGCTTTCTATTTGAATATGTTTTTTCAGTATATTGGACAACTACTAGGATACTGTGCTAACTCATTAACTTCAGAAACTGGAATGCTGACTAGAAGCTAGGAATAACAAGTAGTGGCTTATGGGCATTGGGCAGTCTTGCTAACTCCGGCTGGGAATACTGCCTTTTCAGATATGCTTTATATGCATCCTAAGTTCAGGGTAGGGAAAAGGGCAAAACTTAGATTGGAATGTGTTAGGAAATATTTTCTTTAGTAACGGTAATAATGAAGAACTGTCATAAACATTTGGCTGAGGATCTCATACCATGTTATGAATATTTCCAAATGTAACTTCAGAAGTCCTCTCCTGCTCCTAGGGCAATAATTTTGGTGTGTGGGCTCATGTGTTTCAGGTAAAATTCTAATCTTAAACCAAATTAGCTGATCTTAATAAACTATGCAAACACTTTTAAGAACTGAATATGGCATAGGTGCGTGGGTAGCTATTCTGTTGTTATCCCTGTTCCACAGAAGAATTCTGCAAAATGAAAACTATAATTTTTTATCACCTTTAGGCTGAAAGAGATAACAGCTCTGAGACAGCCATTCTATTGACACATTACAAATTAGTATAAATTTCTTTTAGTGAAGTTTATTCCCAAAATAAGGCTTCTCTGGGGACATGGAGTTTCTTGGTGAACAGAGAACTTTCCATGAATCTACTAAAATCATTAACTGTGTACCTAGAGTTGGTTACTTAAACCTTCTTACTGTTCCTGAGAGTGGAGAAAGCAAAAATAAATGGAGATATCTGTGAGTTAGCCAGACACTGAGGAAAAGTAAAGACATCCAAGTAAAACATTCCCAGATGTGGAAAGAAAACTATCCCTTTTTATCAGAAGTGTGGAAAATGTAGGAAGCAGACAGCAGCGCTTGAAGGAATCAGAACTTCTAAGTGTTGCCTTATGCTTAATGTCTGAAAGCTAGTTCTTTAGTGGGCCCCACAATTTTGTCCTCTAACCATTTTGGATTTTCAGGGGGTCCAGTTCTTCTGACAAGTGGCCTTTTAAGAGAAGTTTCTGATCCAGTGAGATAATAGGTATTTAAGCGTATGGTGTTGTATTTCCAGTGTCATATGACTCTGTTATGACATATGACCAGTCTATTCCAGCTCCACTTCTGTCCGTAGGAGTTGCTTTAGGTCCTCAGTGTTTTGGGAGGAAAATGTTGACTGGCGTTAAGTTAGGAGGAATAACAGACTGAAATCTTGACAGATCACTGTTAGGTGAGTAAAGGTGCTTACACATTCTATATGTGGACTTGTTTTAAAAAATGTATCTGTAAAGAGTCTGAGGCTCATCTTGACACTCCAGCTCACACCAAAGTTCCCACACAGCCAGAAAGAGTTTCACAGGCTAGAAGGACTGGATATTCAACTTCTGTAAGACATACAGATCATAGTAAACCCAGATTTAGTTTTGTTGTGGTTGTTTTTTTTTAAAACCGTGCTATTTCATGCTGACTGAAACTGAAGTGGTGCCAGTTGTATCTCTGATTGCAGTGCTGACTCTCTGCAATGAGAGTCTTCAAGAACTATTTTTCTCTTTGACAAGACCACACAGCATTTACAGGTTTTCTTCCTCATTGCAGCCATTCTTCATTTAGTGTAGTTTCCTCCTGGACCAGGGTTGAACATGTGTCCTCTCCTTTGCCTTACTGTGGTATTGTTATCTTACTTGTGTCGCTGGACAGAAATCTGGCATAGGCTGAGTGCTGCTTCGGTCCTTAAATCTTTCTTTGGTTATTTTCCAACCGTAAATTCAACAGATTCTTTTGCTGTAAAATCTTTGGTAAATATCAGATGAGGATGGTTTCAGTCAAGGAGCTTATGCTACTTCATAGTTACATGTATCTTTTGTTGTAATAAGAAATGTACATAGTAAATGTCAATATGAAATGTTCTCTGAAGGCTGAATCCTTCCGAGTATCTGTAGCATTGCATTTCCTGACTGGAGTTAGAAACCGCAGTGCACAAAATGGAACATTGTGGATGAGTTGTAAAGGCAAGCAGAGTTCAGCTTTGGAGGATGTTGTTACTAATGACTGAATGCTGAGATGTAAAACAGGAATCTTGCAACTGTTTTTAAGTGTAGCAATGATAATCAAGGAGCACTTTGTATTTATTTTGACTAAATCAGAGCTTACAGTCTGTGTTGGGCGTAAGGTTGAGACTAAATGTCTTAAGGTTTGACTAGGTGTCTTGGAGATTTGCTTTCCACGTGCTAACTGCATTGGCAATTAGGGAAGTGTGATTGACTCAGTAGCTGGGCCAAAATTAAAACCCAAGAAAGGTCCAAAATAGCCAGGTTGCCAAAACTCTCAATCTTACTTTTTTTGTGTGTGTGTACCAGCAGACTCCAAATAGCCTCTGCACTTGGTCATATCAGCTTTTGATTGAAGATTCCTTGCCTTCTGTTGACTTTCTTCTCAAGCTAAATGTTCCATCTGTTCCATCAATCTCACCAGAGAAATATCCTGGAATGATCTATCCATAGTCCATTGTATTCTTGTGTTACCAGCATTGACATGCCTCATTACAGCAATAAACCTAGCTTTTTGGGGAAAAAACACCAAACAAAAAACCTAAACAGACAAACATTAAGTATAGAAGTGACAGGTAGAGACATTAGAATTAAATGTGAGCTTTGGACTCTGAAAGCTAGTGGAACTGAAATCTTCCACTTCTTCATATGATAGTCTTTTGTTGAGCTTGGGAATATATAGTGTTGAGTTCAGTTTAGTGTTCAGCCCTGCAATATCTCACTGCTTGTGTGCAGTCTTCTGCAGGCAGGATCAATGCCATGGCTTCTGCTTAAATTTGAAGTTCTGTTGAATGATAGCTGTGTTTCAAGTTGGGGGTTTTATTTAGGACTGGAGGACTTTATTTTACTGCGGGCTTTCACAAAGGTTAAGAGCTGATTTAGACACAGTCTAATAACTTCTAGGTAATTTCAGAGCTAATCTTTGTCAATGGGCTATACTTACAGTATTTTGGACTATGTTTAGGATATGTAGTCAGGAATGGAGGGATTGAAGGTCGTGTTTACTATTAGGATCTAGAAGGCTTATAGGTCTGCAGTGGAATTAGTGTAGTGTTCAGTTTTTTATCTCTTCCGGGTGACTGGTGTATTGTGAAATTTTAGGTTGGGATCAGGGTTAGGGATTAGAAGAGAAGTGGTTGAAGGCCCGTATCTCTATGAATAGCTGTTGTGATCTATATTTCTTCTTAGTATTTGATTCTGGTGCTTGTATGTGTCATGTGTCACATTTTTTGTAGTAGGATAAGAGCACTGTTAAAAAGGTTAGAATTCAGGATGGAGAGGGATTTAAGTGCTTGGTTTACTTGTATGTTCTCCAGGGCTGTAGAGCTGTGTTGAGCACTGATTCCTGCTGCTTTATTCGGTTGATACTAGTTTTGCTGCAGTTGTTTGTCGCTGAGCTCTGTTTGATATGAGGTTTGGGGATATGTCTGAAGCTCTGCTTCTTTTCTCTCTTAATACCCTGCAGTGGGGGAGAGTGGGTTGAGGGTTCTGAGAGGGTGTTTCATGTCATCTCCACACATACAGCCTTCATTTGCCGTAGGGTCACAGAGGGATATAAACCACTGTTTTTTAAGTCTGTATGCTTATCTGCAGAGTCATAGCATGCTTTCCTATTTCAGGATCTTTTTTGTTTCTAAATAAAAATAACTAAGAACTGACCTTCCATTATGATAGAAAATTACCTTAAACACGTGCAGATGTTAAGCAACAGTGTTTTCTTAGATAATATAGAAGTTAAATAAGTTTCCTTTTATGTGTTGTACCTTTACTCTTGCTTTCCTTTCTCCTCCCTGAAGTAATTATTTCCTGTACGATGTTTTCTTTGATAATGTGCCATGAACATTGAGAAAGAACAAAATGGTGATTTAGGAAGGTAATTGTGGAGTTGTCCCACAGGACTCTTTCCTCCCCCCACCCAAAGTATTACATGTCATTTGGTCTGACTTAATAGATGTGCTGTTGTTTGGAAAGAGCAAACCTTTACAATATCCAATAAAACTTTTTTTTTTTATTTTACATATGGTGTATAGCTGTCCTGATTATTTGCCTTTTTTTCTTTACAGTGATGTAAACAAAAAACTTTTTACTTCAATTTTTTCCTTGTGTTCTTTGTCTTTTATAATAGTCTGTAAGTGCAGCAGCCCTCAAAGAGCAAGAGTTACAATTCCAACTTGAATAATTTTATACTGGTGACCATATTTCATACCTGAGACCATAGAAAGAAATGAGATTCTGAGATTACCTGTCACTTTGGTCTTCGATATTTCATGAAGTTGAAGAGGACAAATATTGTCAAAAGAACTCACTGAGCGGGGGAAAAAAATAAGTTGTAAAACTCTTCCCATTTGATTTTTCAGATTTTAATTTTTCACTGGAGAGGAATCTCTCACATGCTTGGATTGAAGAAGATCAAAACTGAGGT
Source organism: Apus apus (assembly GCF_020740795.1). Classification (NCBI taxonomy): domain Eukaryota; kingdom Metazoa; phylum Chordata; class Aves; order Apodiformes; family Apodidae; genus Apus; species Apus apus. The sequence continues at coordinate 28,577,294 of NC_067287.1, read as the reverse complement.
TTAGCAGGCAATATGTTATGCAGGAAAAAAGCAGAATCATTAGGGTGCCTCAGTACAGTGATGTGCATGATAATGGTATGTTCTGTTTAGATCCTAAAAATACCACCTGCAGACTACAGACATTACTGGAAGGAGTTAAATGTCCATATGTTGGCAGAAGAAGTGCAGTGACTTAGGAATGTTGCTTTCTTTCTCTATCTCAATTCAGGTGCTCACTAGACAAGAGAGATGCACAGCGCATCCCTCATTCTCAGCCCTTCCTTATGTCCCTTTGGAGAGAATAAATAGCTAAGTCTTGCCCTTGCTTTTACCAAAGAACAAAGTACTGAAAAGGTTGTAGCACCTCTTCCTAAGCTCTCAGGGTGTTCTGGCCAAAAGCATGGAACTGGTTATACTTCACTCACCAGGTTTCTAGCCCCTTTATTCATCTGGTGGATCTCTGCCTGTTGTGTAGATTTGAACGCTTATAAGTGCTCTTTAACACTGTGACATGTGTGAGTAATTCTATTTCTTCATTGAAGCATCACATTTTAAATTGCTCCATTCATTCCTTTGATTTTAAACGTAAGTGTGACTCAGCAAGCCGTGCAGAAATGTGTGTATAGATTGCAGTGGACTTTGGGACCTAAGCTGTGAGGGCCTTTGTTGTGGGAGCCTTTTCTAGGTGAAGTGCTTCAGGGAGGCCAGGCACTCAGCCATCCGTGTGGTTTTGTGTCTTTTATCTTTGAGGAGAACTCCTCTGAGACGTGTATGAAAGTCGGCAAAGGCCTCCACTGTGGGCAAAGCATTGGTGTCTCTCTTTGGGCTTCCCCCATTTCATGAGATTCCTGAGATGATGTTGCTTATTGGAGAATGAGCACACTGAAAGCTGCACCCACTGGTGCTGCTCAGAGGGAATTGCTTAGTAACTGATGAGTTGCTGTGACTTGCACCTACATCCCTCTGGCATTAATGGATAGAATGGTCTGCATCACTTAAGGTTTACCTTTCTGTGCATGCCAATGTGCTGGTTTGTATGAATTTAAAATGTGTGTTAGTTTTAGAAATGGATTTGCTTTAGCTGAGAGAATTGTATGTGCGGTCAGGAACGGGGCTTAGATAGTTGCTTAAGCTTACATGGCAATGAAGATAAGCCCTGTAAAAACTGGTAAGGGCATCTATCAGCACCCCCATGTGTCAACAAGAGCAGTAAGGGGATCAGGGATGGTTTTTTTTCACAAAAGTTTCCTATAAGGAGAGAGTAGTTAAGTGCATCAAGAGTAAATTAACTAATTACTTTTTAACTTCCATCTGTTTTTGCAGGAGATACAGTATCTTGGAGAAGACAGAAAAGTAATAACAGAAACTGGAGTCATTCACAGTGGTAAGATACCTTTTATATCTTTGCTAATCATTGTGACTGGGTAAATTCAGAAACTTGTAAGTCACACGTCCAACCTACGATTTACAACTGAGTTAAATGGGTTTCTTGAGCTATCCTACTAGAGCTGATCATAGTGCCACTGAGTGATCACAGGGAAAGAAAAAAAGACTCGAATGCAACAATTAGTAAAACGGTGTTTTCTAAATTGATTAGTATGTAGTTTTGACTTAGAAAGACACAGATTAGTGGGTAAGCATGCCTGCTTTCACATTCTGCATGTGTGACGGATAACAAATAGGAAGGTATTTTATAGATCTATCAGGGTGGGAACAAGAAGCCAGGAACTTCATTAAGTTGACCAGCTCATACTGTAATGTCCTACTGCTTCTCCTCATACTTTTGTTTAATTGTTCAAGCTGGTGTGAATATGTATAATGGTTTGCAACTGAAAATTCTGCTGAACAGGTATTCTGAAAGCATCTCACACTAAGTATATTCCAAGGTGATGTTCAGAGGATGGTGGGAAAGGGCTGCTTCCTAGTAATAAGAAGGAATAGCTAAACCTATAGACTACAAAACTGAGAAATAGGATCTCTGCAATTGCCTTAAGTTCAGGGGTAGTCTGAACCCTACCTTTGTCACTTGTTTTGAAGAAAATATTTGTTCAAACATACCAAGTTAATCCTTTTGCTGTTACGTTTGTGAGTAGGCGATTTCTCTCTGTCCAGCATGTTATGAGAGCATAAGCTGAGTGTGTTCCAAACCCGTTTCAAGAGTCTTAACAAGTGGGCTAATTGCCTCATCATTCTGTGTAGTTCTAACAAGGATTACTATTTTTTCAAATGTCTTTAAGGTTCTTCAGTTTACTTGCAGCTTAGGATATCTGGATTGTGTTCCCTATTAATAGCTTCTTGAGAAATCTTCAGTGAATCACTTAAGGCCTTAGTTTTATATCTGTAAAATGAGATAACTGTACTCCTACACTTGAGCTTGGGTGTCAGGATGATAAATAGATTATGTATTGAGGTCTGTTAAATACTTAGGTGTTAAATAAAATAAATAGGCAGAAGGAAGAGCCATTTGCACACATTATTAAGTGCATGCACAGTTTATTTGATGGAGGGTGGTTACACCCTTTCTTAAGGATTTCCTTTTTGCTTGGAGCTTTTTTTACAGAGTTGCTAAATGGCAATATTCCAAGGCTTTTGGTTGTGGAAGGTTTACAGGGAGTGGCTGAATAGAATGGATCTGTTAGTTAATAGTTTAGCACGCTAAACTCAGTAGCAGTGAGATGTGCAACTTCCTCAAAGGAAAGAAGAAAAAAATATATGAATGCCCAAAGTGGTTCTTATGCATCTGCTGATTCCAAGTATGGCCAAGTACATGATGAAATATTACTTATCTGGGAGCTCTATTTACTACAAGTAAGTGAATCATTAGGTCAGTTCCTGACCAGACCTTGAACTGTCTGAAACAGATGGCCTGCCTAGAGAGCAAGATACCTTGGAAGCAGTGTTGCACAGCACCACGATTTCTCAGAAGAGCAGTGCTGGCGTTCAGTGATTTCAGGGAATAGACAGTAATTTTTCAGTCGTACTTGGTCCTCTACATCAGAATAATGTCTTGTGGCTCTGTAAATAGGAAAATTGTTGTCGGCTTGTTAATGAAGGTCCAGTTTTGTGAACGAGATAATGTACTTGGAGGGATAGTAGTAGGGAGGCCAGTAAAGCCCTTAGACTTCTAAAAGGCTGGTTTTCCAGCTCTGAGAAGAAACCTTCAGGTTGCTGTTAAAAGATGGCTGGTGTGTGTACATGTTCTTCCTGGAAATGTGGATAAAATTTTTAATCAACTCTGAAAATATTTTCCTTTAGTCTCTGTACCTCTTTAACCTTTAGTAAGATGATCGTAATAAATGCTTCTTTCCCCAGACTGTAGAGTTGTGATGAAGATTATACTTGGCTCAGATATGTAAAGTGTTACACAGATATCTACAGAAATAATAAAATATTGTAGATGCTGAATATTTGGGCAAGTTCTACATAAAAATCTAAGAGTATAGTGTACCAATCTGGAATGGGTTTTCTGTATGATTTCCTGTGGTGGGTTTACCCTGGCCAGCAGCCCGGCACCGAGGCAGCTGCTTGCTTGCTCCATTCACCAGCTCTCCACTGTGGGATATGGGGAGAAAATAGGGAGAACAAAATCAAGGCAACTCTTGAGTTGAGGTAAAAACAGTTGAATAGATGAAGAAAAGGTGGGGGCAGGGGTGAGGAGATGGCAGACCACCTCCTACAGTTTTCAAACCTTGGAAGTAAAAACCCCATGTTTTGTTTAATTCTAACCCAGTTTTTATTGCAGGGCATGAGTCAACATTGTACAGAATATCCCTTTGGTCAGTCTGGGTCAGGTGTCCCAGTTGTGTCCCTCCCAGCCTGCTGGCTGTGGGGGAAAACAGAGGCAGCCTTGACACTGTGCAAGCACAGCTCAGCAATAGCCAAAACACTGGTGTGTTATCAGCACTGTTGTAGTCACAGATCCAGAGTACAGCACCATACAGGCTGCTATGAAGAAAGTTTACTCCACCCCAGTGAAACTCAGTACTCTAACTTTTTAAGGTAGTACAAAAAACTGAAATACGAGAAAAATGAAATCCTATTGTAAGATCTTAAGAACAGAGTTTTCTTGATTAAAATGTTTTCTTGGATGTGCAGATGTGACATTTGCATCTTTATCGTAGGCACTTTTGAAACAGTTCAAAAAGACCCTAAGTATGTGCTGAAGTTCGTTTTTCTCTGAAAAATGTCTCAAAACATTTGTTGAAATTTCATGGAATTCAGTAGCACTTCAGTGTTTTTCTGAAGAAGGTCTGCCATGTTCAAGCTGACCTGTGTGTCCTTCTGTCCTGCAAGAGCACTTCTGAAGAAAGGTCTGATGTTCACGTTGGGCAAATTATCTCAGAAATGGGTAGTTCTGTAATAAACTATAGATGCATCTTGTTACTGTCTGTATAAAGGTGTAGATTTGTGCCTTAAAATAATCAACTCCTCAAATTTTCTAAGATAGAATTGTCTGCATTTATCGTGAGACTAGGTAGATAAATTGCTTTCAAAATCAAAGCATTAAGAATTAGAATTGTGATTATCCTAGCAAATAAAGAGAGCTGAAGTAGGAATGAAATCTTAGTTCACTTCTGAAAAAAAATATAAGTCAATCACTGTACTGTCAGCATCTTCCTTGTAACACTTTATTTTTGATCATGTACGCAGCTGTCAGTGAAAAATAAGTGGTAGCTGGGGGACACAAAGAGCTCAAGAAATAATTCAGATCAGCTTTCACTGATCACTTTGATCAATATCAAAGTCTGAAACAGAAAGAAGGTTGAGCTTTCACAGAGCTTTCTGAGGAAGTAATCAAGGCTAAAAGAGACTCTTGAGTTCTTGAAGATATTATTTATTTTTAGGTTTGTACTGCTCTGTTGTTACTGCTGGCCCTTCTTTATTCTACTTCTGTTAGTGTTAAGATGGATAAGCATCTGTTCCTGGTGGTGAAAAGCATCAGAAAGGCTTTGTTGAATGCATAGCAATGTGACTAGACTAAATGTGAGACTTCAAGGTGGCCTTCTTCAAATCTCTTACTGGATTTGTCAAGTTGATGCTGTCCAGTTTGAGGAGAGATACGGCATTAGTGGATTTGGTTGGTCATGTGGTAAGCACAGAAGAACTGAAACTTCAGTGCCTTCATAAAATATGTTAAGCAATTTCTCATGGCTTTCATTATTGAAGCACTGACTTGAATGGTTTCCTTGGATGATGGGGAAGAGTTAACATATTCATTAAAAGCAGCCTACAGTGAAGGCAGGGCAGAATTCCCCCCTCCAATGTGTTCTGAAAAGGTTCATGCTGTAAAGGTTCATAATCAGAGCAAGTAGTTTTTCTTGGCCAGTAATAGCTTGCTTTTTTATTCTCTCTAGGGAGCATGCATTCGAAGTAGGTTGGAAGAATTGTGCATATGTTTATCCTCACCAGCAGAAGAATAAACACCGTCTCTGAGGGCAGTAGGATGGAGTGTGTGTTCTGCTAGAATGGAGGAATGAGGCAGTGCCATTTGTGTTCTTTCCAAAAGCAAGGTATCTGTGGGGATAAAGTGGTGAAAGAGTTCTAGTATTTTTCCTTCAACTGCAAAGTTCAGGCAGTTTAAAAAGAGCCAAAGCATTACCTGTTTACTGTGCTCAGGTTGTCAGCAAGGTGGCTAGACTGTCTGGTCTCAGTTAATGAGCAGAACCCCTGGAAAAATAACAATGGATGAAGTTCAAGTCTTAGAACAATTCTGCTTTTGTCAATATTACCGGAATATTTAAAGACAGTCAGTGGAGCTGAATCTCAACCTGCATGAATTATAAATTGCTTATTATACATGGATCTTTTTTTTTCTTTTTTTTTTTGCCATTGTTGGACAGTCCAAATATTGAGCAATTATAAAGTCAGCTTTCTTCAGTCAAAATCCTTGAATCTATGGATGCCAGCAATAGAGCTTGTTACCCACAGAATCTAGTGGCAGCCCACATCTACTGCCTGCAAAGCCAGCTCTTTGCATTTTTTTATGTGGCTAAATTGGAGATTTGAATTTGTGGCAGTTCTGACTTGAATGGTTTGGTCTACACTAAGAAATCTACATGAATGACTGCCAGAACTGCTCTTTGGGAATGAAGACAACTTTATGCATGATTACAGGAAAATGTAGTCAGACACTTGAAAAGAGACTAGCTGCTAAGGATTCCCCTCTGCCTTTACTAGGGGTAGCTCTTTATGAGTGAAGGAAGAGCATGACTGATAACAGGGCCTTACTTGACAATGAACATTGTGGTCAGCTCTTCTGTGACTGCACAAGCCACAGTAACTTCCTGGTTTGATAAGTTAAACTTCACTTATTCCAAGTTTTCTTGTGATTTGGGCTCTGTGGGAATGGATAAGTGGTTCATAGGGAATTTGATTAATTTTTTGGAGAAGCCTTGTTCAGCAGATGTTTGAGAAATGTTTCAGTTATGATGAATTAACTCCACCCACCCCAACAAACCCCTGCTTGATTGAAAAATACCTAGCCAGCTCAATTTATTCTCCGTCAGTTTACGGTATGGCAAGAGCAAGTTGTGATACTGAGAATTTGGCTTGTTTAGTGTTATAACTGTGTTAACTGGCACTGTTTCTTTGATAATGCTTACATGCACTATATAGGAGCTTGTAAGTGCTGTTTTAATGCTAATTAACAGCAGTGGGAAGGGAGATGCAGCAGTCAGGGCAATTTTGAAGTTTGCATACAAAACACAGGGTGTTTTGTGCACTTACCTGAAACATGCTGGTATCCTTGTTTGCCCAAGAAAAGTGGGTATGGGCATCCTTTAGCACACTTGCAGTTTCAACATTGATAGTAACTGCAAATGAGGACTTAATTTTATGCTTTTGAACACTAGATTCTGTGGAGCAAATAATGTTACTTTATCCTACAAAGCCATGTTAAGTATGCTTTTGTAGAAATTCTGGACAGATGCAAAGTAAAGGTCTGTCTAATGTGCCATAGGTTTTATCAACTCAGGGATTGTGGCATGCCAAAGATCACCTTCAGAGAATGGGCAAAAACAGATGAGCTGAGAAATGTTCTAAAGTATGTATCTGTGCTGTGCAGTGTAACTTATCCTTCTGTCTTTGAGAAAAGTACTGTCAAAATAAAATACACATTTATTTTCTTTAAAATGTTCCTCAACAGATGAACAAAATATCTTATTTTCATTCTGTTGCTAAAAATTACTCCATTTGCTGTCCCATGTTGTGTTCATTTCTATGGCTAGTCAAACAGCTTTCTTTATCAAGATAGCCCTTGCCAAGTTAAGGAATCTGTAATTTATTCATTTTTTTAAAAGACCCTTATAAGTGTGGCTCGGTTCATGCATGTTAGGCAACACTTCATGTGCTATTGACCTTCAGGGGCAGTAAACTTTTCTGACATACTCCAGACTATTGGGGTGAGGGTTGGAGGGGAGACTGGTTAAGGTGCCTTTGCCTATTTTTGGCAGTACGCAGTCTGTATTGATTGACTGTATGTTTGCAATTAATTTTCATGTACTTGGATAGTGTGGGTTTCAGCTGAAAATAACTAGTTTGTTGTATTTTTTTCAATTAAAAAGCTGAGTTGGAAGTCCAGTAAATAGTGCAATAGCCACTTACTTTAATATGTAATAGCAATTAGGTTGAAGGACTGTATAAACAATAAGCAATTATAGGTTAACATTTAATGCTTTTATTGTTGTTGTTTCCAGGAATACCTTTTGTTAACATAGGCAATCAATGTTTTCCTTTGGGGTAAGAAGGTGGGGGAGTAGAGGAAGGCTAGTATTTGTTCGTATTGCTTCCAGTGTAGTGTGTGACTCTGGGTAATGTGAGATGGGAATACTGCTAGGTATGCCTGTATACATCAGGTCATTTTAATAGAGGAAATTGTAAGCTTTTTTAGAGTTTTTAATGTACATACATTTTGTGTATGTGTACATATATACAAATTTAAAATACCGTTCAAGGAAAAACATGGATCTTCTTCAAGGACCCGTATGGGTTGCTTTGATCTTAGGAAACAAAAGGCTGCATTTAATGCCAGTGTTCTATTTTGGAAGGTTCACGCTGCTCTGGCATATTCAAATCAAGTACTTACCTTCAAGCATATGTGTATAGTCACTGACTTGTGAAGTATACTTACATACTCTTTGAACATAATGTTGGTCACGTGAGGCCTAGCTGCATAGGGCTTGGATAGGTTTGTCTTACCTCCAGTTGAGTATCTGGCTTTATCAGTATTCAGTAAGAGCAGTTTACTTCAGGAGGCTTTTCCAGAGCTCTGCTAAAATTCTTCGCTTCCCCAAGCTCACCATAAACATACTAACTTGTCACCATGAGTGCAGTGCTTGGCTATGGCCCAGAGGCTCCTTTTCCATGTCTGCAGCCAGGCAGTCTCTGCTGTCCTGTACATTATTGGGAGGCAGGTGAACTATTAGATAGTTTAGCAGTCCACATGCCATTCTGAGCTGAAATACAAGCTACTGTAAATGATTTTTAGTGACTCAAGCGCCTGTAAGAATGACTTGGAAAATAATACCTACTTTGTAAAAACTGAAAATCAGTCTTTTTGTTTTTATTTTACAGGGGGTTCAGTCAAATGCAGGATTTGAGTAGATTATATTTTACCATTTCACTGCTCTCTCCTCTTTATCAGTATGTTTGGCAAGCTTCCTTCAGGTCCTTGAGGAAGAGCAAAATGCTAATGTTTATTTTTGGCAAGCATTGCTGTGGAAAGTGAGTTTTCTTAGTCTGAAATCTTCCTGCCAGTTCCCACATCCCTCCTTTCTGTGTCTATCGGAGAGGACCACTTTACTGGTCACGTAGCTGAATCCAGCCATCCTGAATTGGGCTCAGCTCTACTACTGAGATGTATGTAGTAAACCTGGGAATTTTTGCATCTTCCATTTATGCTGAATCAGAGTGAAAGATGAAAATTACTTAGAGAATTTCCCCTTTTCCTCTTAAGAATGGCCATGAGGTTAAAGCACACTTCTAGTATAGCAGGAAGCGGGTTTGGGACAGACACTAGATCTTAAGTATTTGTAGGCTGGAGGCATTCCATTGTCACTGGGCTGCTGAGATGAGTTTTTTCAGTCTCTTCCATGTGAACAGTTTCATTTTGTTTAAATATTTATCAGATTGATGTATAGAAAAGGACTCCTCGTTTTTTCAGAATTTATGCTTTTAATTAATTGATAATTGCCTACTCTGAAATGAAAAAAATGTTGGGAGTCTTCCTGGCTCATCATATTTCAGCATTTGAGTATTTTTGTAGTTCAGTATAGCTTCTTAATATCTGTGGCTCGATTCTTCATTCCAATAATTTGCTGTAACTAATTCAGAGCTGACCTTTTGTCAATGTTGTGATAAAGGTGTCTCATATAGCAGAGTTCTAAGTTGTTTCCTTACAAATATTGTAAGAGCATAGGGAATTGTAAGAGCAATGGGAAAATGTAAGTAGGGGGCAGAGATGGCTTGAGAATTTAGCCGGAAGCATTAGGCTTGGAGCAATCTGGTCTAGTGGGAGGCATCTCTCTGCCCATGCAGGGGGTTGAAGTGATCTTTAAGGTCCCTTCCAACCCAAACCATTCCATGATTCCGTGGTTAGTAAAAAGAAAAGTAATTTCTAATGTTTTGTATTCTTTAGCATGTTAGGCTACAATTCTTGAGCAATTGCTTAGAAGTGCAATAAAAGATCAGCAAAATGTTACCACTTAGTACCTTTTTTTTTAACATTCTTGCAAATGCGGCCATATATATATTCTGCAGATATTTGGGTTCAGCTGTTCTCCTGAATATTCTGCCCTTGGGAGCCAAAGGCTATGAGAATCACTTCGATGTATTTCACTGCATTGTAAAGCTGCTGTGCTGGTTTGTTTTGGCGGGAATTTTGGTAGTGAGGGAAGGGCCTCAGGGGTGGCTCCGGTAAGAAGCTGAGAAGCTCCCCCTGCTCCAAACCAGCTGAAGAGCCATCAGAGGGACAATAGATAAGCGTCTGCAATTAACATACGAAAGAACTGAGGTAAGACCTGAGCAGAGGAGCACTTAGGTAGAGAAAGAAGAGCTGAGTTGGAGAAGAGTGGTGCTGGTGGTTTTATGAGGAAGAATGGGAAGAAGGTGCCCAAGCAGAAGTTTACCTGCAACATGTGGCAGGCTATCCCCCTGCATCTATGGAGGAACGTGGTGGAACATTCCCTGAAGGCTCCAGGAGGGGTGAACTTGGCCATTGGACTCAGATTTTGTGACCAGTGGATTTTCTGCCAGTGGACTCTGATTATGCAGCTTTGGAAGACCCCGGCGCCAGGGGAGGTGACTGTTCCTGTGTGGGAAGCTCCTGCTGGAGCCACTTGCCCCAGACCTAGTGGGAAGGACTCGTGAAGGAGAGGTTCGTGGAGGACTCTCTTCCATGGGAGGGACTCCGTGGGTAAGCAGGGAAGGACTGTAAGGACTTTTTCTTCCTGAGGAGGAAGGAGTAGCAAGAATGACCAGCCTGTGAATTGACTCTGAACCCCATCCTGTGCTTCTGGGGGGAAGAAGGGAGAGAAACTGGGAACAGTAATTTGGGCTTGGGAGGAAGGGAGAGGTGGGGGTAATGTATGTAAGCACTGCTCTTTGTGTTGTGTGTGTGTTTGATTAGTGTGAAATTATTTTTTCCCCAAGTTGAGTCTGTTTTGCCCAGGACCTTAACTGGTGAAGGACCCTCGTCCTTTGTATTGACCCAGGAGCTTTGTCCTCCTCATCCTAGTGGGGGGGAAGAGTTGAGTGAGCGGCCATGGGGCTGTTCCTTTGTTGTTGTGTTGGGCCCAAACGACGACAGCTGCTTACACTGTTTTTAAAGTTGAACAGTATTTGCTGTGTAAAGACTAATTCTGAAGGTATTGAAATCTATACTTCCATAGGGTTTTCTGAAAATTGATCTCCATTGCTCAGATACAGCATGGTGTTCATGACCTAAATATAAGCAATGGTACTGGATCCTTCTCAGCCAAAGATATATTCTACAAAGTTAGCAGGTTCTTACACTTACACATCTCTGGGATGGTAGCTGTGGTGGTAACTGTCACATGGCTGAACACTGTTCTGTTCTGGTCCCTTAGGCAACAAAGCTGGTGAAGGGTCTAGAGCACAGGTCTTATGAGGAGCAGCTGAGGGAACTGACTTTGTTTAGCCTGAAGAAAAGGGAGGCTGAGAGGAGACCTTATTTCTCTTTACAACTACCTGAAAGGAGGCTGTAGCCAGGAGGGGGTTGGTCTCTTCTCCCAAGTAACAAGTGATAGAATAAGACAAAATGGCCTCAAGTTGCACTGGGGGAGGTTTAGATTGGATATTAGGAAGAATTTCTTCATTGAAAGGGCTGTCAGGCACTGGAACAAGCTGTCCAGGGAAGTGGTTGACTCACCATCCCTGAAGTATTTAAAAGCTATGTAGTTGTGGTGCTTAAGGACCTGGTTTAGTGGTGGACTTGCCAGTGCTGGGTTAACGGTTGGACTAGAGGATCTTAAAAGTATTTTCCAACAAAATCTGTATTACAATATGTATTACTGTGGTGTCAGTCACTTGGCATGAATGAACATCAGCCTAATGCAGTGATACTGATCTTTTGGGGAAGCCACACTGAAACTTGTGTTAAGAAGGAGATTATCATCTAGATGTGGCACCTGGGAATATGGCTTAGTGCTGGACTTGGTCAAGTAGGGTTAATGGTTGAACTAGATGATCTTGAAAGGTCTTTTCCAGCCTAAGTGATTCTGTGATGAGCTTGCATAGGGTAGACCCAGCATTCAAAGATGGTACAGGAAGAGTGTTTGCAAGCACTCTTTGCTGTATAAACGCAGCTGTAGTGTTGTCTGTGAACCAATGATAGGAGATACATCCAGAATCTTTTGTCATGGGCTTATCAAAATATAGGGTCATATCACTGAATATTTGTGAACTGTTTTGATGAAACATTAATGGATTTTGAGAAAGATGTCAGCCAAGAAGTTTTATTTTAGCTCTCTCTCAAACTGAACTTCAGGACTCCCTTTATAGTGGGGGCTGCAGCATGAGGTGCATGGAGGATCTGAGGATCTATCACAGGCCACATTGTGCTCTTTCCAGTGTGAAAGCACAGATGCCCATGGAGCCCATGTATGTAGTGGCCTGGCTGTGCTCATCCACTGGACCTGCAAGCGAGAAGTGAGTGAGCTGACAAGAGAGAGGAAGCTCAGGCTCTCCATGGTTTATGTTAATAGCAACATTACTGCTTGGGAAGAGAAGGACACAACAAGATCAGAGTAGTGTGGTATATCAGAATGAGGTACAGGACTTACTGGTGCTTAATCATTTTCTTGTGACACTGGTAGGATGTCACTGTTACTGTGATACCTGCTTAGAACCCATTCCTGCTGTTGGCAGAAATCTGAGGACATGAGACAGACTTCAAAGGATTCTGACCTGGGTGCTAAGGTCTGTCCTTCTTTTTATATCCCACTCTCGCCTCTGTCCCTTTTTTCTTTATAGAAAATTGGTCCATGATGACTTAGTATGGATTTTACACTGTTAAAAACCATAACCGAGTTCCTTATGTGCCATTGCATGTTTTCCAAACTTTTATGCCCTACTGCCTGTTTCAAGCAAGCAGTCTGTAAGTCTGTAGTACCTCTGAGACATCTGTTTCTTTCTCGGACTGTAATGTCAACCATTTCAGAAATCCTCAGGGAGGAGGTGATAAACAATGGGGGAGCATAAGCCTCTTTTCTGTAGGAATCCAGACCCACATGTGGAATCAGTGAGACGCTTTATTTCCTGCATCCTGTTTCCAGCTTTGCAGCCAGTGGATTTCAGGCAGAGTGTGGAGGCCATAAGGGAATTGGACTGCATTAACTGGGCAGAAGGGAGAACGGAGAGGCAACCGCTGCATTCTGTGGTTGAGACAAGCATGACCAGGGGACAGTATTGCGACTGGCCTCTGCAAATTGAGAATGTTTATGCATGCATTTAAAGAAAAGGATACTAAAGGCCTCAGATACCATCAAACATACCCAGAGGCATTTAACCAGAACCAAGTGGCTAATCTCCAACTTCTGAAAACCAGGAAATACAAAATTATAGTGTGTACCAATTCTGGATACAATCTTTAGAAAGATGTAAAACAGTACTGGAAAAAAAAGCAGTTCTGTATTAATTATGATGTTTTTACTAAGTGTGTTCGTCTATAATGAGTGCATAAACATAACCAGTGTCAGGGGCATCTAGGACACAGCAGGCTAAAAGGACAACTAGGAGGGCATTTGTTAATATATGTCCTAGATGTTCTTGACACTGTTTATGTTTATGCTTTTATTTTTTAATTACTATATTTAATTTTATACACGAGATTACAGCAAAGGGAAGTGTTTAAGTCTCATGCTATTTCTAGTGTCCTTAGTTAGGCACAAAGTCCTGCCAATGTGGCTGCAAAACTACTAATTTTAGTAACGAACAAACGTATGCACAAATGCAAGCAAGAGATGTGAAGAAAGACAAAGCATGTAAGATGACATTCAAACTGAGAATCTCTCACACTGTATTTCATGCATTATGAATTTAGTTCTTGTGTTAACTTAGTGTCACGAGCTGATGCCAGGGGCTGCCGGCTGTCAGGTGCTTCTGCCACGTCCCTCCCAGTGTGGGGGGCTTTGTGAATGAACCTGAGGGCTCGCAGAGGAACGGTCACTGCAGGGCCATGGGGGGAGAGAAGATGGACCGTTCCCCACACTTACTCTTAGGCACTGCAGAAAATCTTCCATAAAAGATCTTTCTCCAAACATGGTGTATACTGTTAGTGACATGCAGAGCACTGTTCTCCCCTGGCTTTAGGGATCATTAGGACGCGCTTGAGGGCTGTGTTTTGATGTTCCACAACTCGGACAGAAAGAAGCTTCTTTGAAGAGCTCAGATTTAGATCCAAGGCTGGAGCTAAAACTTCTAAATTCAGTGGGACTATATTGTTCATAATGTTATTCACATGTTATAATCTTTTGTCACAGGATTAGAAATACATTAATTGTTCAATACAGAGATTAAAATATCATCCAGAGGAAAAATACCAGTTAATTCAAAAAATCAGTTTGTGTTATAATGAGAAAATGAAGTTGATTAGCTATTGAGTGTAGCCATAAAGGATATTTTTAAAAATTAGTGTTACACAGACATTTTCCTTTTAATGTATCATTTGTATTTTATGTAACAAACAGTGCTATACTGAGTTACATAGATAAGCAAGTGTTTAATGCAGGTTATTTCAATTATCTGTCCTTGGAGAAGGTAAATGATAAATAGTTCCAACTCAGTTTTAGCATCTCCTTTTGATGGCTTTAATATGCATATTAAGTGATAGTCTGAAGTGCAAAGGAATTAAGCTATTTGTAAAAGCTGGTGTCTTCTTAGTTCTTGGTATTAAAAGGCGGAAAAAAGGAGAGGAATAAAAAGAAAAACCATGCGTATGCATTGTATGGCTTGCCAAGTCTTCTCAAAACAGCTTGCAGTTCCCGGCTAGCTAAATCAGCACCGTGTTCGTCAGTGGAAGCCTATAATCATAGTATTACCTGGAGCATACAGCAAAGAAGAGACAAGTCAAATCTGGCAAGGTGTTCTATGAAGTTCTTATGTCTGGTTTTAAACTGAGTCAGATCATTTCTACAAAGAGTAAATTTGGCTCAGTTCTGTAGTGGAGTTTAATCAGCAAATTGAATCTGAATGCGAAGAAATATTTAGCTAGTATCTTTGAAGCAACTTGAATTGAGAGGTGTGGGGCTTTCATAAACTGGGCTTATTTGGATTAATTTGGAGTTTTAAAGTGTGCAGTTTTGGTACAAAATTAGTAATAGTTCTGCAAAAAAGCAGATTTCAAGTTACAAAGATATTTTCCCATTATTTGTTGGTTGTGACAGATTAATAAATTTCTAAGGCCAGAAGGGTTTGTTAGCTATAATATTTACTGTACTTGCTTCCATGCTGTGTGTTGGTTCCTCAGTAACAGTTTTTTTCCATTCATTGTGTATAAATGTTGTTACAAGGTGTTGAATCAGATTAAGTGTATTTAAATTGGTATGCAGGAAGGCAGGCTTTCTTAAGTTGTCTGTAATGTTACAAAAGCTACTAGATAGTAGATATAAGACTGAACTAGTTAGCTATTCCTTAAACAGAATAACATCAGTCAAGCGTGGTTTTGATGTCACTAGACAGAAAGCATGTATTTCTGAAAAAGGAGATGAGGACTTAGAGTAGTTTTAGAGCTAAGTTTTCCAGTCTGCATGGGAAATTTGAAGACTTATATCTTATGTTCTGTGCCCATTTGACATGAGAAATAGCTGACAGCAAAAGACGAGAAGTACATAAAAATTTTCTGTAGGAACTACAGAGTACAATAATTTCTCAACACTTTAATTGTTGAAACACACTAAATATTGGAAACTGAGTTACCTCGAGCTCATATTCTGTGTGATCTTCTTGCCTGCTCTATCCAGACATTTTATAACTCTGCTTTTAGCCATTGGGTGGGTTTGATAAAGAAAATAATTTGATCCCTTGATTTAAGGAGGGGTGGAGAACCTTTTGATCTTAGATACCAGCAGACAGTAAGGCACTCAGACTGACAGAGTGAGCCAGTTGCTAGAGAGAAGTCTTATCAGATGTAGTGAAGCTCCAGTTGAGTATCTTGGCAAAGTGGTTCAGTCACTGACTACAGACAGATATGTGTATTTTAATAAAGAGTATCTCTTCATGGTATAATAAAATAGAGATGGTGGGAGGAACCTTAAGTATCTCAAACATTTTTTTAATAAGAGGCAATAGAAAGGGTTACTTTTTTCTTCTGGCACCTTATTTTTGAGTTTCCGTAATTCAGTGTCTGCTCTTCATCAGACCAAAACTCAAAAATTTATTCCTGTCTTTTCCTTCTGTTATATTTTCCCCAGTCACAACAAAAAAAAGTCACATTATTTTTGAAAATATGCTTCCTTGAACCTCATCTCTTTAATTAGAAAATGAATGCATGCAAAAAATGAATAAAAAGACTTAACTGCTCTTTGTGGATACTGTAATGGAAGCACTTAGGTTCTGGAGCTTGAACTCCACTGAAGTGCTTTGTTTCAAAGCATGAGTTAAAAGGGGATTGTGCATTAGGAGGATCTAGAAGAATTATGGGAACTCATATCAGTTCACATAGCAAAGGGATGAAATGGGAGAAAGAAGGATGTGTTTCAACAAACTCAGAACTACGTTTAATTCTCATTTATGTACATCAGTACATTCTTATCAGTGTACAATAGAGTTAAATTGGGTGACAAAACCAAACATATTTCTTTTTTACTTAGTCTTTGCTGTGATTCTTTGTGTGTGACTTAATTTAAAAATGTGAAGATTCAGGCGTGTTCCTTACTGAAATCTGAGGCAGTTCATTTTGCTGGGAGCCATGCAGCACTTGTCAGGCTAACCTCCTCGTATGTTTAGCTGCTTTTTAAGACAGGATCTTTGACAAATTTTCTGGCAAAAATTGAGCTTACTGGTGAATGATAAAACAGAAGCTGTTGAGTTTGTCAAAGGTATTCTTCCTCTTTAAAATCTTGAGAATATCAAGTAATAATTAACAGCGTGTAAGAGACATGGTTGGGAGAAGCATGATGCCTCTTCTATCCAGTTTCATAACTATGAGGCATTTAAAAAATGTTTTTTGCAGAACTGATCTGGGTAAAGTATGAATTTTGGAGTAATTTTTATTTTACGTGAAATTGAGCACTTCTATGCAGGGCATAGGTTTCTCATGTTTCTCTAATGCTTATATGTAGGCACATGCATCTAGTCTTTATAGATGTAGCTTTGACAGGTTGGGATTAAAACCTCCAGATGAATCACTTTATATTTGATTGCTTGTTTTTTTCCTCGTTTCACAGACAATATTCTCACTTGAAGAGAGATGGCAGAAATCAATTCTCCTGTAAATATCAAGGAAAAGGTAGGTTCAAGTAGCATTGCAAACCAAAATTATATTTGTATATATATTTCATCCTTGCTCTTTCAAACACTGTTCATACACTTCATGGACAGAGTCAAAGCATGTTAAAGTACACAGGCTTATATTGATAGGATTAGTATATTAACCTTGGTTCATCAGAAATATTTTCTGCAAATAAACGATGTTTTGTCAGATGGACTTCTCTTACTCCTTTATGATTCCTGTGCATTCTAATGCTGTGGAAATTAGCACTTTGTGATGGTTGCTGTGGTACAAAGTACAACCTTTGAAGAAACACACCCTTTAGAAAATATCTTTTCTGACCAAAAATGTCGTATCTGTTATACCTAAAGGCAATTCCTAAAATTACAAGGCCTGAAAATAGTAGGATTTTTTGTTTCCTATGTAAGTAGGTTTGCTTTTAACTGCGTTCTATATGCTGGAGTATGTTGTCTCCATGTCCTGGCTAGTAGCAGAGAATACCCACCCTTTCAGGAGGAGTGAAGTACCTAAAAGGTACTTAGTATACAAATAGGAGGTAGATGAGATCTTTTTTGACTCCCAGCAGACAGATTGTGAAGAGACAATCTAACCTACAGGGTTAAAAGGAGAGAAAAAAGTGGGAAGACTGTAGGAGTATAACGTGATAGGGCTGTATTTTAAAAGCAGCCAAGATTTTGATTATTCTTCTGAATCACCCTTTTTTGTAAAATCAGGTTTGTTCTTTTTCATGTTTGGGAAGAAAGATGGAGTTTTGTGTTCAGGAAGTTCAGAGAAGGCTACTAGGATCCCTGATTTACAACTTTATTAAGCCAGATGTGGTTCTTTTTAAGGCAGTGTGATAAATGTTAAAGGCTAGAATCCAAATCAGTGGAAAGGAAAATAAAAAAAATTGTGTATGATTCCTTGGATTAATTCCTTTCCTGAGCTGATGGAAAAAATTATGCAGCAGAAAAGGTTTGCCTAACTTCAGTTTTGCAGTTAGGTGGATTGATAACAAGGAAAAAAATATTTGGCATGAGGAATGTGTGCAAGATACTGTAAAAATTGGCTTTCTAATCCAGAAATGTCCCAAGATGTGATAGAGTATTAGGATGTAATGTAACACATCATAGCATGACAGAGAAAAGAAACAGCCTTGAACTTGAGGTTAGTAGTCAGGTTTTTAGATAGCTTGCTGTTGTGCTTCTGAGGTGAACTTTTCAGTCAGAGAATGTGTTTCTCATGACTTACTAGTTAATGGCTTAGACATTGCACTTGGCTTATAAAGACTTGATGAACCATGACAGCTACTGAGCCTGAAGCTGGGTTTCTCCAAGTTACAGATTGCTAATGATGTTTTCTGAAAGAACAGTTAAACTGCTACCTGCCCAACAATACATGAATGAAGCTGCTGGTGAAACTGCATAGCGAGTTATGATTTATATTAAGTAGTTCAGGTGGGAATAATTTCCCCTTCAGACTGTTGTGTCCATCTTTTGCTGCTTACTCTCACTTCCTTTGCTTTCAAAAGAATGTAGAACCTTTTTGCTTTATATACCCTGATGGGAAACAATTCCTTACATGATGTACTGCCCAGGTGCCTATATTTCAAGTTTTTCCTCATATTTATTGTCTCCTGGAGTGCTCATTGTGCTTGAGAATTGGAATGTCAACACAAATCTTGGGATGAGTATATTCTGTAGTCCTTGATAAAAGCACAGGGTTTAAATATTGAGTAGCGTGATGGATTTTGCAATAGAAAGTAATGACATCAAATCCCATACCCTAGTGCCAGAATGCTGGCAGATAAATTACAGTAACTCTCAATATGCAACTCAGTAAATCAATTGAAGTTCTGCCTATTTGCTATGTAGTTTGGATTTTTTTATTAATATAGTCCGTTCTACAAGTGCAGGATTTTACAAATAATCTGTCTTTTGCTAGTTTAATAATGAAGAACTGTAACAGGACTCTTATTCCTACTAGATACCTGCTATTCAAAGTCTGATATCCATTGAAAGCATTTAAAATCATGTCTCTGAGCATATACATTTTAAGGCAGGAATATAATTGGATCAATACACTCTGTTATAAATAGGTTCTCTCTATTCATATATCTTCCATCAGTATTTAGTGCCACCAAATCCCAAAGTGAAGACCTAATTTAACAGCAATTAACATTTTATTGCAAAATTGCTGATTTTTATTCTGGAAAATACACATTAATAACCTACTAAATAAAGGCTTAGTAACTGACCAGCATAAACCTCAGCAACTCCGCATACATTAGCTGAGGAGCTAGCATGCTCAATTTGCCATTTCACCTGGACAAGTCTTGTCTTGTTTTAAAATGAGTTAGCCATGGCACAGATGCTCCATTTGACATCTGTCAGCAACAAACTGATTAACTCTAAAGCAACTGTGGCTTTATAACCTTCTGAGTAATGCACTAGAAATAGAAGGAAAGGGAAATGTAAGGGCTTCATTTACACATTTCAAAAGCAGATGTATTTATAGTGTCCTGGTAAGAGAGTCCAAATCAAATCCCTTTCTCACTTAGGTAAGTTAGAGCAAGACATGGTCATTCTACACAACATTGAAGCTGGGAGTTTAATGTTTATTTTTACCCATCCTTTGGACAGAAGTATTTCTTAGAAACAAAACAAAGATGTATAAATTGTAATATTTTTGCTGATGCCCACAAATTTATTGCCAACAACACAAATATAAGCATACCTTGTTAAAAAGAACAGAACAGTATTCAGTTCCTTCCTAGTTCTTCCTTCTACCTCAGTGCTTGCTGATCATAATATATTTAAGATTTTGATCCTGCTAATGCTTAAACAAAACCAAAGGAGCTGTACATCTGCTCACAAACACTTATTCTCTTAAGTTTCTGTGAAGATAGAACACAAATTTTGCCTTAAATGGAGAATATTTTTTCTGTGACAAAAACGTAGTACAGATCCCATGAAGTTTTACATAAGGTTTTGTTTGTTGTTTTTTTGGTAGGGTTTTTTTGTTTGGTTGGGTTTTTTAATGGTGGCCTTTGCCCATGTCCTCCTCATGATCAGCTTCTAGTAATTCAATGAAATAAGACCTCTGCCACCCTTTTAAAGGTGCTGTGAGGCTGAGGCAGACATTTTCCCATTATGCTAAAACATGGGTTTTCTAAGACCCTACCTGTAATTTTAGTCAGAAGAGGATACTACTGTAGTACTGATACTTGTATAATTCATTCTTGGCAGTTCAGCTGAAATAGTTCATTAAGTCAATAGGTTAAACATTCTATTTTATATCAGAGGGCTTTTTGGGTTTTTGTGGGTTTTTTTCCCCCAAGAGATTGACATAAATGTTGGCCTGCCATATCAGGAAGGCTAATTAAAGTTGTCATAGTTGGCAGAGACTCCTGCAGCTTTGTTACTCTTGTGGGGAGCCATGACTGTTCTGATTACCATATTTTCATGTATATAACCCTTACATTTTCTGGAATACCACAAGTTCTGCATTTCAGTAGCCACAAAGGTCATTACATGCCTGCATTGCTAGTACAAGGAGAAGTTTACTGTCAGGGTCTATCTCAGAATAATTCCCTCTATCCTGAACCTTGCTATAGTCTTCCTTCACTGTGCCACACTCACTCTGGTTGTACTCATCTCTGTGTCTGAAAATACAGTATAACTGAGGACTTGTTTTCTAGTATAAGGATTTTCAGAGACTGAGAATTATACGTAGTTTAGATCATATGCACACAAATTCACTGAATTAAGGGATAAAATGAGCTGAACTCCAGTTTAAATCCCAAATAATTCCATACAATGAATTGAGGTATTTAATCATTAACCTAGTACATCACTAGAAGAGGTGCTGAGATTCTGAATTATGTGTTCTCCAAAGAAGCAGTGATTGAAGTGAGGAATACAAGTGATATATTGTCTCCTGCAACAATTAGACCCTCTTAGTTTAACAAGAGGAGAGTGGATATCAGGCAGTCCATGGGATAGCTGTCCAGCTCTGACCACATTATTTTGGTTTTGACCTGAAGAAATATTGGGAATTCCTGAAACCTCAGGACTTGCTCTTGGGTCTTGTGTGTATATATATATTTTTATATTTATGTATGTATTTTTTTGTTCATTGTGTGACTAAACATGTTTGAACAAGTGAAATGTGGTGTCAGCTGGAATTAGCAAATTACTCATTCAGATTAAAATTCTCTTTTGGGAATTCTGTGAGGAGTGAAGTCTTAATGAAGTTCTTCTGAAAGGTTTACCTTTTTTTGCTTGAAGTTCCAGAGCTGTAGGAGCAGATGAGCAGCTTTGTTCCACAATATGCAAGAAGGAAATTTTATTCAGATGAGTTTTTTTGGGGAGGTTCACAGTTTTGTTGAGACCTTAACAGTGGTTTTCATAAGCGGTAGTGTGCAAGGGAGGAGTAGGATTTCTAGTGGAAGGAATGGAAGTAGTATATAGATTCAAAATCATACATTACAAAAGCAGATAGTTCTCAATCTATGATTTCACTAGGTCTCCTTAAAGTTGAACTTTCCAACTATTCCTTACCCATGAGTTCAAGTAGATTAACTTAGACCACAGACCAGTAAGATGGGTCAAAAGCACTTGTGTCTCTAGATGAACTACTTAACTTGGGTTAACGATGTTATAGATACAGGTTGCTAAATATTGCTGTCATTACTCAAGCAGAGCAGTTCTTACTGAGCCAAACCTTTTAATATGTTCTTTTAGAATTTCTGAAATGTCTGTTTTTTCCATTTCATTAGATTAAAATTTGGAGGACAGCAGCAATGTGATAAATCCATAATGATTGCTTAAGGTAGTGTTTACTGGAGCAAGTAGACTTTGTTTTGTGTTGGTTAGGGATAAATTATTTGAAGGTATCAGTGTGATAAACTGGTCATGTAATGAGAAGAGAGGTGCAGACCTGATAAAAGCTGTTACTTTGCTCAAAGTGAATACTTGGTCAATGTGTCATGATGACCTCAGTACAGCTTCTGGTAGAATGTCTCAGACATAGGAAATAGGCTCTTAATGCAGCAAAGTCAGATTGTATTTATGAAATATGTTTGCGCAGGAGTTTTCAAAATCTTAAAAAAATCTGCCATTAAATGTTTTTAAAATGTATTTTCTTGCTTAATGTAGCCAGGACACTTGCCAATGCTAAATTCCTAGGTTACAGAAACCAGCGGAGCTGTGCAGACAGCCTTCTTTTCACTGCTCCTCTTGCAGTAATTTGGGTCAACCACAACTGGAGGTATAATCCAGTTGAGTGTGGCCTACACTGCTACCTCTCCTTGGTTGCAGTGAGTATATATGGTGTATGTGTACATAAAGTAAAAATAAAGTAGGAAAATGGCTATGTATTTGTTGATAAGCATACTTCTAAATGAATTTGACTCCCAATTGGATAAAATCTGTTAGTCTTGGTGTTTAGTACAAAGTGAAGGTGGATCTGCATTAGTGTTCCTAACCAAGCGTAAGTAAGAATATTTCTAATGGAGTAAGTGACTGTAAGAGTAACTAACTTAAAGGGGATTAGAGCAGCTGTGTTCAGGGGATTCAGAACAGCCGTGAGCTTTCAGCAAAGAAGCTTAATTTGTCACTATGTCAGAAATACATAATCAAATCCTGTGAACCCCGGATATGTTACTTATTCACCATAAACATCCTGTTTGAGA
This sequence comes from Apus apus, assembly GCF_020740795.1. Taxonomy (NCBI): domain Eukaryota; kingdom Metazoa; phylum Chordata; class Aves; order Apodiformes; family Apodidae; genus Apus; species Apus apus. Next base: position 28,554,675 of record NC_067287.1, on the reverse strand, counting down.
TGTTGCCAAGGAGGAGCAGATGGAGTAGAGCAGCAAACAGGCAGCAATTGATTCCATGTTGTTACAGTTGCCTGGGAACCATTGAAACTTGACAGAGAACCTAAAGGACTGGAATGACTGCACAGCAATGTCAACTTGGCTCCGGGTGAAGAGTAGTTAATTTGCTGTCACAACTTTTAGACAGGCTGTATTTCTCTTAGAGCTTGACTTACCAGGGAAGTCTCACGAGATGGGTGTTCATGAGGACTTTCAGTAAGATGCCATAAGAGGTTAGAATTTCAGTGTCCTCTTCTCCTGTGTGCCATGCTCCTTAGAAGTTACCTGTTACTGAATTGTTTTTTTTTCCCCAGGTGAGCCAAACAACCTGCCTCAAATGACAATGCTTATAGTTTAACAGTAATCCTCAGAAAAACAGTCAAGTATATCTAATCACACCTTGGGAATTTTTAATTTTGGGATAGAAACAGCTTATCTGAGGGGACCTGAAACCCTTTTCAGTTCAATTTTTGTATCGCTTCTATGCAGTCCTCAGCCATTTGTGTAAGACACTGATAAAATGCTCTCATGACTGTGGAATCTGGTCCTGATGAGCTGCAACCTGGCTCAAATTACAGGAACTTTATAGAGCTTAAATCTTAAAGATAAGAGTTTAAAGATAAGTCTGTGCTGAAGGCTTCAGCTCAGAAAAGTGGCTAAAGTCTCTGAAAATTTGAACTAGCTGTAATCTTATCCAGAAGAGTAGCTAGGTCCATAGGAATTCAATGCATGCTTGCAGTGTAGGTCTCTGGACCATGGATTTAAATGGAGGTGAACATGGGTTCTGCCTTCCTTGTTCTTGAGTGTACACAGTTGTTTTCAGGATCACAGCTTTATGTTTTAGATCTGTAATTGGTTTAAAATAGCTTTTGATTCCAGCCTTTTGAAATTCTGAGCAAGTCATCTTAGAGTAAACAAAGAAATGTGCTTTTTCAGTCAGGCTGCAGGAGGAAAGCCCAAGAATTTAACTACTCTCAGTGACAGCCTCTCAACTAGTCCTGATATTAACAGCACAGTTACTGGTGGTTCAGAAGGCATGTTACTAAATTCTCTTAATGTCTTGGAATGCTTGTCTTGCATCCAGATGGTTATAAGTTCACTGTGAATCTACACTGGACAAAGCTGGGATGATTCACAAAATCATTCGAGTAGTTGACTTCCTTTTAGTCTGCCTGGTAGTGTTGTTCTGCCTGTGATCAGGTTTCAGTGAGTAGGAAAAAACCTGTTTTCTGCCACATACTCAGAAATAGGAGACTGCTGTGAGTTTGTTCTTGCAGGCTGTTAGGTATTAACACTGTAGCACTGCATGTTAGGAGATTCTTTGGCTCTTGTAGTTTAGGATGTTAATATTTTTTAAAAGGAGTCTATTGATGAGAAGTCATACAATATAGGATTATTCCGGTTCAATCATCTGTTGCTTACATATTTGAAAAGATGGACATTCTTGGTAAGTTTGAGGACTATAAGTTTATAGAGACTAAGTTGTAAATTATCTCCTGCCCTGGAATACCACCTTAGCACACCCTTAATAAAAATTATCTCTATATAATTCTCTGGTTTGGGAAGTGGCTGACTTTTCTCAAGCAGAAGGAGACTTGTAAGCAGTTGAGGTGTGTAGCTGTACTGGCAAAAGAGCTGGTTTGTCACTTGAACTAGCAGGTGAACTGGAGAGGAGTCAGTGTACTTGGGCTGCCTAGATCCAGCTTACATGCAGCCCTGTCATGTATCTCACACTTGTCATCTTGTATTTGTCAAGTGTTCCTGGAGCTGGCAGTGCCTCCATTTACTACAGTCTAGGATATGCCTGTTTTGACCTTCAGCTGTGTAAATGCACTTATGTTGTCAGGAAGGTTGTCTACACCTTCTATTGGGTTGGGTTTTTTTAGTTGCTGTGTACCTTCCCAGGAATATATGAGGCACTTTTAGCATGTGGAGACAGAGCTGAGCTTCAAGCACATAAATCTACACACTTTTGAAACCAGAGTGAAAGGACTAAGAGGTGGATTATTGGGGACCTTGAAATTTGCATTTCTAGGCTAAGGCTGTCTTATGGCCTTGGCTCCCTCAACATGCCTTGTTCTCCTCCCAGATACACTGTGAGGCCACCTTTTGGGAATTCCCCTCTGTTGGAATTCTAGGTTTGTATCTGCTTTTGGTGTTTCTGAACAGAGCAGTATATGTATTTCTTAGTATTGATATATCCTACTGGTTGGAATATTTATTTTCTTAATATTGATATATCCTACTGGTTGCAAATTTTAGTTTTCATCTATCCCACAGAAGTCACAACAGAAATCTAGAAAGCAGAAACAGGAACTTTAGGTATTCTGGGTAATGTAGCATACATACACAAGGAAAGAAGATTAAGAAAGTATAAGCAACTTCTGATTTGGAATTAACCTAGTCCTGAATACTTTAGTTTGCAATCTGATGTTCTTTTCCTGAGGAATTTTTCATTAAACTACTTAACTTTTTTTATTTTCTAATGGAAAAATAGACAAATACATATTTTGTACAAGAGTCAACAAAGTATATTGTTGAGTTTTGGCAGTAGAATATTTGAGCTCTGCAGTACATTAATGTTCCCTAAATCTAATTTTTATATACTCCAATTAAAATGGGACTGTTTCCACAGTGCTGGTCACATGCTTAATTTCTCTGCATTGGCAAGTATTCTTAGGATCATCATCCTGCTTTTTTTTGCGTTATCTCCTCGACTAGAATGTTTCCATAACCTTTTGGTATTTAATCATAGCACTAGTTGGATGAAGCACAGTTCAGCTTTTAATTCTGATTTTTCTATTAATAAAAAATTTATTAACAAGACCATACAATGTGAAAAGAAATTCTCCAGTAGAGTCTGTAGCCTAAAACATAGTCGGCCTGGTTGAATTCTTGTGTATCAATGTTCTCCACCCCACAGATGTTGTTCTTAATGTCTTTAAGGAGTTTCCAAACTGCATTGTGTGGCGAGTTGCCTGATCCATCCTGTGGTCTTGTCATCACTTTGTTTCCAGATGCTTCCTGAGGCTCCCAGACCTTTCATAGCAAAGAGGGACCTAGAAGCCATATGAAATTCCCATCCTTATATTTAAAGATGGTCAGAATACACTAGGTATTTCCTTTGACTATTTTTCCTATAAGCAGCTGCCACAAGGAGATTATGCAATTCTGAGTAGGCAGAGAGATGATCCACATGATTGTGAAAGAAGAGTGGATATTTTTTTGAGTATATGAAGATGTAATCCACCTGGTGGAAGTGTTTGGCGACTACCAGCTTGAAAAAAAATGGACTGCAGCTTGTGGTCTGCTCTACCCTGGTGTCTTTGCCAGCTTGTGTTGTTACGGAGCCAGCTCAGTTCATGCTTCTTGCAGCCTTATCAGTAGATAGCACACCTGACCCTGCAATGAGATGAAAAATCTACTTTTTGCAGGGCTTTCTCTGCACATCCTGCTGGTTTGGGGTGGTTATCACTTTAATGTCTACAGTGCAGAGGGGGGGCTATACTTGCCACTTCCCTTGCCCTGCATGCATATTGGCTGTAGAGATAAGATTGAGCAAACAGATCTTCTGGATAGTTTCTGGCAAAAATATCATCAGGTTCAAGCAGTCCAGTTGACAGCCTAGCCTGTCTGAACTTCCAACACAGTTACCTGCATTTACTGGAGACTCCAAACCAGCTAGCTCTTTGGTTGGGACCTAGCTTGTGGGCAAGAGTCACGCACAGGTACCTTCTGTCTTTTTTCATAGAATCATAGGGGTTGGAAGAGACCTTGAAAGATCATCTCGTCCAACCCCCAGCAATAGACCAGCAATGTTAGATGAGTAGTTAGATAGGCCTTTGGAAAGGGTCCTTGGGAAGCAGACAAGCAATTTATTTCTGCTGCACTCTAAATTATAGTTGTGGCCTCAGTTGTACAAGGCCAGACTTCCTACTTGAAATGTGTTGTGCTCAAATGTGATACTGCAAAGAGATGTGTGATAGGATGCTGAACAGGAGCAGAGTACTAAGTAGAAGTTGTGTGCTGAAGTCAGAAAGTGGTCATCTTTACACAATGAGAGAGAGATTGAGCTCGTCTAGAAAGTGTCCTCCAGAAAGTTTGATCCTGTATGGATTTAACTCAAGCAAGTATCAACCTTTTGTGGTGCTGAAGTGGCATCATGAATCAGCCACTGTACATTCACAGAACCAGAAGTGAGTCATGGCTTCTGTAAGTGTACGGGACAGGGAAATAGAGCATTTGAGAAGTGGGGTGAACATACTACAGCAAAATAAGGTTTTTGGTCATAAATCCAAGCCCTTAAGTGTTTTGAATCACCTTCTGGTGTCTCCACTGATTGACACTCTGTAATGGGAATCTCAAAAGATTGTTCTTCACCATCTACATGGACAGCTAAGACAAGATGCTGTGAACACTCAGCATGTAAGTCAGCCTCATTCCCTTAAACAGGGAACTGGCTGTGTATTTTTTATATAATGTAATTTTTTTTCACAGTTTTATTTCACAGTACGATGAAAAGGCCGTTAGTGCTTCACAGTCAGAAATTAGCATGACAACACTGTGATCCTGTAAGTAAGGTACACCCAAAGCAAGGATGTATTCCCACAGAAGGATGGCAAAGAAGGTTACTGGATAAGCATTTGCAGTGCAATAATAAGTTTCTAGTAGTAAATACATGCTGGATAGCTTTACACAGAAGCTCAGAAAAATTGATTTGGAACAACTAGATTGCTTGTGGCACCAATTCTCTTGTTTTTTTCCCCGAGTACTACTATACCCTCTTGATAGTTTTGTTAATTACATTTAACTAAATTTTTTTTTCTACCTAGTAAAGCTTCTCTTGCATTAAAACAATATAGTAATTCAGTTTTGTGTAACTAGTTACTTTCAGCTGTGTTACATGGACATGAGGAAGTAAATCATCCAACATGGTTCCAGTAGGAATATTTTATTTAAAACGTAGTGGTTGAATTACCATTTGATATAAATGGATACTGAAGACAATATGGCAATAGAAAATACTGTGAAATTGAAGCATGGCATGCCAGAATCATCTGTGGGTGTAACACCTCATCCATCAGCAGAGTTTCCTGAAGGAAACATTTGGCTTCCTCTGTCCTTTGTTCAGAATTTTGCTACACAAGCTTCCTGGTAACATATATGGAACAGCAGAATGAAATCATGCTGAGATGCCACTAGAACATTTAAAAATTATACTGTTGTGTTTTGGTTGTTTTTAGCCTGTGACTTTTTTCATGCATATGGCTGTTTACAAGATGTTAAGAAAACACAAATTGGAATTTCTGTGTAACAAGGACATGCAACAGTGTTGCTAAAGTAGTTGTGTTTCATAAGTTTGTATAGATGATGGGTCTTGTTAAGTCACGTGGCAGCAAATAGAACATTTATGGAAGAAACGTAGGGCTGAATTTTGTCAGTTAAACTAGTTCTCCCACTATGACTGCAGGCAGGACTTGATTCCAGCCTTACTTGCTACCAGTTCTGTAATTTGCTCCCTTGAAATTGTTTTCATTATAAGCATGGGCCAGGCAAGGAGAGGATAGGTATTGCTTTGTACAGATACATGGTTTTATACTTGTAAGCACATCATGTATAATGTGCATTTATATAAACCTGGATCAGCACAGAGGTACCTTGTTGTCCCAAGGAGTAGGATAAATCTCTACATCATTGTCTTCCTCTTTTTTTTTTTTTTCCTTCCAGATCAATGCAATCCGATCAATTGTTCCGAACAAAAGCAATAACGAGATAGTTCTGGTGCTGCAGCAGTTTGATAACAATGTAGACAAGGCTGTTCAAGCTTTCATGGATGGTGAGTAAAATGGACCTTTTTCACTAAGGCATAAGGGATGCAATTGGATGCTGAAGTATTTGTCTCCAGTGGCTCAAAATACTCTGTTGTTCTGCTGTAATTCAGATGATTGTGACACTTAGAAAGTTTATTGTTTTTTAATAACTGATCCTCCTGTTTGCATCTTTTCCTCCTCACATTATGCTTGGCATGACTATTGAGTTCTACCCAACTTTGCCTTTTTTTGGAGCCATTCTTGTTGCAGACCTTCTTCATTCTGCATGAAAGTTTATGTTCTTTAAAGTAGATGTGTCACAATATGATTCATGGTTGAAGATACAGTAACTACTAAGAATTTGGGATAGTTCTGAAGCAGATAACCAGGCTCCTAAACCCCTGAACTTGATGCATACATTGACATTCAAACCTCAGTCTGAGTTTTGCAAATATCCTTGACATTTATCGTGGCTGAACAAAGACGCCATTGGAAGTTCAGGCTGTTCTAATCTGAATCTGAGTTTGTATTTTGCATCAAGAGACCATCTCTAATGAAAGGTCACTTCTATTTAATTAACAGTTTTCTGATAAATATGTAATGGCAAGTATTTTGAACTTTCACCAAAATCTGTAAGAAACCCTTGGTAAGAATAATAGGATGCCACGATCTAATCCTCTAAAAAATCTTTGTAGCTTGGGGATGTTTCAAAGATATTAGAAGTTCAGTGGTCTCAAAAGCTGTAAAAATGCCTTCTTACCAAGTTGCTTATTTCATATCTATTTTACTTCAGAATAGTTTAGGGTTTGGTTTGAATTAATTTATAAAAAGCATCATGATATACTAGGAATTACTTACCAATATGCAAAAAGAATTTATAAATGTATCAGAATTCTTCCATCAGATGTCTATGGTGCCTCTTGATCCAGGCATCAGCAAAGAAAGTTAGATTCTGATAGATGTATGGAAATTGGTTTTTGTTAGTGCACACACACACACAAAGGAAAAAGTGATGCATCTAATTAACAGTGATTTTATTCTTCTGTGACATGTCCCAGGGAAAGTAGTGGAGCATTGCCCCATAATTATTAAGTTATTATCATTTAATTTATTTTGTCTTAACTTACCATTACTCACTTGCACTCTGAGTTTTTTCTCATGGATCCTTAAAAGGGGAAGTGCTTTCATAGCCACGTGTCATCATCTGCTGTTAGGAAGAAACAGGGCAAAAGCAAGCCTTGGAGAGTGCAATGAGGTCTTGTAGAAAAGCAAGCTGTAGTTACCTGAGTTGAAATGATCTTTCTTTGAACTTCACCAGTTTATAATCATTGTGCCTTGAGTTCAGAAGTCTTTGCTAGTGAATAATTGAAAACAGCCAGTATCTGTTATTGTCTGGAAGCAATGTGAGAAAAGATGTGTGTCCAGTCAGCTGTCACTGTGGGTAAAATGAATCTAGCACTTCTGGTATCTTTTCACATGAATGACAAAAATTACTAAAATTGAAATAACGCAGTTGCAGTGAACGCGTTGCCGTATGCAGTGAAAAATACGGGGACAGCCATGCTGAGTGAAAAAGCTGAGCACCTCCATTTAATGCTTCTCTCAGAGGTGCTGCATGCTGAACCGAGAAACACTAAAACTTAATTTCCTGAGATTAGCTCCTCTCTTGCTTTATAACTGTAGTGGCATATAGGTGATGTCTCTATTATGATTTAATTTCTAAATGTCAAATTTGAGTTAAACAGCAGTTTAAATGTTCATTTCCTATGTTAGTGTTTACCTAATACAATAAATCAGAAGCTCTGTTCAGCTGGTCTGTAGATGTTTTCAGGAAAATACACTGGTGGGTTCAAGCGAGGGCTTTGGAACTTGTATGGTTAGTGCATTTCCAACAGGTGGAAACAGGTTAGTTGACTGAAACCCCAAAATAACCCTCCTCATGCATAGTGTTCACAGGGGAGCTGAGAGAAGCAAAGCTAAGATAATACCAGCCAACACAAAAGCTGTCAAGGGAAGTTGCTTATTTTCAGCAGCATGGAGTAAAATGGACAGCAAATGTCTGGGTTTATTTCTACATACTGAAGTGTGTTGTCTGTCAAAAGATAGCACGTCTTTAGGAGAGGGAGTTCTATTTAGATGTGCATAAGTATGCATGTATATAACTTAAGGTAGGTATATGTATAGGTATACCCATAATAGAAGTTTTCTTAACCTTTGTCTGCACTGTCATGTCATCTAGGAAACAAAATTTGGCTTTGGATGCCATACACATTTTTTCACAATTTAACAAATTATGCTTGGCGCTACTAGACACATAGTCTCCTCTAATGTGTGCAGTAGACTCACCAGATAATCTTGTATCTGGATTATTGTGATAGAAAAATATTTTTTTGTAGAATCATAACATGGTTTGGGTGTGAAGGGACCTCAAGGAAAGTAATTTTGGTACATTTAAAAACCTCACACATCTTTGGCTGAATACAAGTTCACAGCTCATGGTTGTCTGAAAACAGCATTACTTCTTAATACTAATGCTATCAAGAGTTCACTGAAATTAGTGAGAAGGATGGCAGAGTATGAAATCCATTTTGAAGGGATGATTAATATTAGCTATAGTTATGCAATGTTGGTGAAGTGATTCTTAAATTCAAGCAGAAGACCTTCAACCTGGTTATGATTATATGGAATATTGTGGCAGATACTGCTGTGGTAGTTTGGATGTTGGTTCAGATTGCCTCCTAACCATCAGTTTCTATTTTCAGCTTTGGGGTCAGGAGAACAAAATAATGTTAACTAAATGCAGAAGAGTTTCCTTCTTACACAGCAGCTGGCACTTGTCTAACCAGGGCTCTGCTTGCTTTATTCCATACATTTATATAACCAACTCATTAGGGCTGGTGGACAGGACTACAAGTATACAAAATTTTAATTATTTTTCAGTATAAATTTCAACAGCTTTTTTCTGCTAGGTCTAAGTTTACTGTGTTTGTGTGATGCAGAATTTCTGTTGGAGTTATTGAAGCTACTCTTTTGGATTCTAATTAATTCTTCATTTTTGTGTTCTTTTGTCTTCTGAATATGACAGATAATACATAGGAAGTAGTATATAATGCCAAAATGTTTCAAAACTCTCAGAAGCTCTAGAGTCAGGGTTGACTATCCAGTTTACCCAATGTGTGTTCTAGGGTGCTGAGATGTTTCCCTTTTCAGGCAAGAGACCTGAGTGTTGATTTTTCAGGGGCTTATGGTAGTGCTTTAAGTTAGGCACCCACTGAATCACTTTGTGGAATGAAGGCCATAAAAAGCAGTGGAGCCAAACATCCCATCCACTCTATGTATGTAATAAAATGTGTGACAAAAAAGGAGGAAGTCGGCAGTACCCATTCTGCTCTCCCCACATAAGAATTTGCAACAACAAAAGGAAATGCTCCTCATCTAGAAGACTAGAAACTATTCTTGAACACACTTGTTTTTGTGCATAGCTGAACTTTTGTTGAAATGTTTTATCTTTCTTTTTCCTAGGCAGCGCAACTCAGGTTTTAAAGGAATGGAATATGACAGGGAAAAAGAAGGTAAGAATTTGCTCTTGAGAAGAAAATCATTAAGACCATTTATCAACTGTCTGTAGTTGAATGTAGTACTTCTATTTTGGCCAGTACACTGTCTGTCTCTGCTGATGTAGGTGACTTTATGTGTATTATGTTTATCCCTGTTAATTTTTTGCTGTCTCTCTAGCCCACTGTTCTGAGAGAATTTCTGAACAGCATGTGTGTGTACATGTGAGTAGGAGCCAGACCCTGGACAAGTACAGGACAAATCCCTAACCAGTCCATGTGCAGAAACACTTAATAAACAATTGTATACTGCATAGTCACAACCACGTATAGTGGTTTTGCTGCCAGGTATAAAAATAACTTATACACAGGAGTCATCCAGTAGTGACACTATCAAGTCAGGTACTTAAAGTATATATCTGGGACATAATCTTCATGCTTATGTATCTCCAAGCTGGAGCTGTACCAGGAGGCTGCCCTCTGAGTCACTGTCATGGAGATTCCTCTTTATGGCTGGGAGAGCTTCAGTAGCAGTGGCCAGCCTATGTCCCCTGTGATCACTTTCTACCTGATTAGAGTGATGCCTTAAGGGTTTGTCTGTTAATATGTGCATGTACCCTGGATTATGAAGAACTGCTCGTCCTAAGTGACTGCAGACATTTTGAGCAGCATCTTGGCAGAGGCTCTGTTATAATTTTGCCATGCAAGAATTTTGTGTGGAAGAAAGGAGAAAACCAGTTTGGGGCTTCAGGTTTTATTTTAAAGTGTTTGTATTCAGCTGAACAGATGCAATGTGTTGTTGTATAGCACAGTAGGGCCTGTAAATTGCATTACACTGATGTCACTTGTGTGGCGTTTTTAGAATGTGGACAATTTGCTGGTAATATTTTGAGTTTATGAGTTGCACTGACTGATGTCTCTGTTTTTGCACAATTTCTCCATAGAACAATAGGAGAAAAAGGAACAAACCTAAACAGCACCAAGCCAATAAAGATCCTAAAAACAAGAATAGTGGACCTGAGAAGGTGTCCCAAGAGCCCCAGGGAATATGTGACTGCCATCAGAATGGATGCTCAAAGGACAACTCTTGCAGTGGTTCTGCCAATCAGAAACTGGAAGCCACTTCTCCTAAGAGGAAAGGCTCAGGATTTGTAGAGTCAGCACTGGTCTGTCCAGAAATCAGAGGTCAGTTCAGTTGGGAGAAGACACCTTTTTAACTGGCTGTAGCCAAGCCCCCATTTACTTAAAGATCATGGTATTTTTATGGCCATGAAGTAGACTTCTGATAGAGGTGTTTGTGCAAAATAATGCACATCACTATTAAAGTCACGCATGTATCTGAGCATAATTCACCTTGCAATATGTTTCCTTGCAAAATGTGTTTGTTTTTTTTATAGAGACAAAAGGACCAAACTATCATTAAAGTTCCAGCTGATAGAGAATATTACAGATAAAAATAGAGAAAAATGCAATGTTAGGAAATGGCTTGAGTGTAAAATGGTGACAGAAGCAATAAAGTCCCTCATCTGGAGCAAAGTTATCTGAGCAGTATGAGCTTGGGGCATATTACAAGATTTCTTTATTGCCTAGTCCAGACTAGTCCATTTTGTCCTTTTCTTATTTTCCCCAAATAAGCTGGTTGCAGTCGAATTCCAGTAGCTCTCCTTAAAAGGGAAGGGCAGATCTTTGTGTTGAGGAAAAGCAGTCTGATAGTCTCTCAGTACCTACCTGTTTCTGCTAGGCTCCAGGTACTGATTCTGAAACTGTGGCTCAGTAACACAGAAGCCTGCTGGGTTCTAGTAGATACAGAGTTACAACTTCAGCAGCAGCATTGAAAACAAACCTCCTCCTCTGGGATAGAAGCTCTATGAAAGCTGTATGAAGGATACTTGGCTATAAAAGCTTTCAAAGACATTTCAGACTCTTGACAGCCCTACATTATTGCTGGTATTGGTATTTTCTTCCTGTGTCTTCAGCAGTAAGTAAGACTGCATTGAAAGTACTTTCCTTGAAATCCGGTTTTGCATGGTTGCAAATAGAGCTCTCAAACCTCATTGTAAAGGAATGTGCCAAATAGATAATTATCCTCAAATGAATTCTCTGCTCTTTCCAGGTGACTTTGGTGGTCCCAACCTCCAGTCAGTTAAATTAAAACTTTGCAACCTGTAACAGTAAAATAGACAAACTTCTTATCAAGAAATTTTGTCCTAAGAATGTGGTGCCTTGCAAAGGATCAGAGATACTCTTCCCACCCTTGCTAGAGACTCCCACTCCAGATAGAATATGCAATAAGCCAAATAATGCTGCATTTCCATAATACTAAAAGCGTTCCTGCCACCTATTCTGCAATCCATAAACATTTATGGTATAAATATATGTCAAGCTTCCATGTCAGACTTAGATTTGCTTTTTTTGAAAATGCTTGAATAAAGACTGAATTATCTATGGAGGAGTGTTTTCTAGGGGTAACAGACCTGAATGCAGGAAGACTATCCATGCTTTTAGTGATATTTTTGTGCTGTTTTGGGATTGAGACCTTTTTTTTCTTTGACATTATAAAGTGTGGAGTTGAACATGCTGAGAGCAAAAAAAAAGTGTCTCAGAATTTTTATTTGCTTTTACAAGTGACAAATGAGATACTACCATAGCTTTACAATTTTTATAAACTTTTACGCATTACACGTTTCAAATACAGGGGAGAGAGGGAGAAAATAAAATGTGAAAAAGGAAAGGAAATTGAGATAAAAAACCCTGAAACTTTAATATTCATGTTTCACTTCAAGTTCCAGGCGATTTGTTTAATACAGAGAAGAAAAGTTTCTTCTTTACTTTGATTTGCACTAGAATATTTGTCTTTGCAGCCAGTATAGCAGCTGTTTTCTTGAGGTCCAAAGCCACCAATATACGTATTGGTAATTCTGTGCTGAAGTGCATGGAACTAAATAGAAGAGAAGGGTGACCAGGATCCCTCAGGAGCCAGCAGCTATGGCCTTGAAGTTTCCTGAGCAAGTCACACAGACTGTTCTAAATCAGTTTGAAATGCTGAAATGAGTCCAAAGTGCAGCTGTTTCATATTGCTCCCTTTTGTGTTGTAATCTCCTTTGCTTTGTCCTTGTCTGGCTTGTTTGTTTTGATTCCTTCCCTATCAAATTAATGTTGCTGTAGTCATTTTGCATCACCTTCAGACAGCTTACAGCTCAGAAGGATCATAGTCGAGTGTCTGCTGACAGCCCCTTATGCTTTCATCTCCATAAGGAACATCAGGTTGAAGCTTTCCTTATACCAACTCACGGTCTGTGAGATTAGGTCTTTCTGAGCCATAAAATCCTGACTGTCTGGAAGGGACTTTGAGGACTAGAAGGGAGGATGCAGTGTAGATGGTGCTTCTCCATGTGTCCAGTGCTCAAAAAATGATAGGGGAGATGATGTGGCTATTACCTTTAGTTCAGGTGTGCTTATTTCTTGCTGTTATTCCATCTTTCTTTTTCTGAGAAGTCTTAAGTTGTTGCTTTTTTGTGTGATGGTTTCCCACAGGGAATCAAGACCTGCTAGAGAAAATGAAATACAGAATTCAAGGCCCTGAAAAGCCAAATTACCTCATTATGGAGGGCCTTAGGGAGTGTTTTGATTAATTATGAGTCAGTTCAGGGCCTCTCCCTCTCAATACCTTGAAGAGAAAAAGGCCACAAATGAACCAGATTGCTTCAAAACGATGACCAGAACAAATCTTCCAACTCTTTTTTTTTAAGAGACCTTAGCAACACAGGATCTGAAGGACTTAGAGCTACCTTTTCTGTGCATGCCTGTGTAAAGAAGGGGCATGAATGCACCGAGGGGACATTTAACACTGTCTTAACGTGCTATTGCTTTTGCACAGACTTGGGTAGAACCAAATATAAACCAGATACTGATCTCTTTCCTACTTTTAAAAGTTGTTTTTCATGTAGAATGTTTTTTTGTAAATCCTTCAAAATTCCTGTTTATATCAAGGGAGTTCATTCTTCTCTCAGCCAAAGAATCCATTGAGGTTTGATTCACTTAAAAAGTCTTGAATGGCAAGCTTATTATAAAAAGATAAACCACTTATTTCAAAGATGGAAGCTCAGCAGATTTCAGAGCAAGTTTATTTGAGCTGCTGCCATTACTCATAGGTCTAGTAATACTTGATGGTTAATACAGCAGAAGTCACACAATAGACTAGTGCTGAAGTTCCAAGCCAACATGTACTGAACCCTGTGACAGTTTACTTGTGGCTACTGTAACCCAAACCTTTGACTTTTCTTACAAGTATTTAATGGATACTTTGTCCTTAGGTTTTGTTCTATATATTTCTTAGCTGGCCCAAGTCTTCAGAGATTTAATGCAGACTTTCTCAATCTATTTTTGTTGGTGGTCCTCATACAAATTTGAAGGTTGCAGCGTATTATGTTGGTAATCTTGCTGCTGGGTTTCAAAGCAGCTCGTGTTATTTCGGAAGAAATAGTGTCAAAGTGTATGGCAGACAAAAATTGTTACAAAGTTTTTGGTGTATAACTATTGTTCTGGATGACTTCAGGCAAAAAGCTGTCAGTTTGTCACTTATCTTGACAAATATAGCAAAGCTGTTAATTGCAGTAAATAACAATTTTGTGCTTTAACAACACATTTCAAAAGATCTAATCTTGAGGACAGAACCCAATAAATAGCTCTGGCCTTTCTCTAGGTTAGCTGATAGACTGCTTGTTTCTAACTGTCTGTTGGAGTTACTTAGCAAGGTCAGCCTCATCTGACAGTAGGAAAAACATTCTCTGTAAATCAAAGTTATCTGTGTTATTGTAAGATGTAGCCAGGGTTGCACAAAGTTAATGGCAGTTATCTCTGACTATGTGTGAGACTGATGTTGGCATGGAAACTTTTTTGTTCAGGGTGCTGCATACACAGTGTTTCTTGCTTTCATAGATGTATGTGTTTCTTTAACTTCTTTAGTGGTTTTCTTACATGCTGTTTTATGTAAGATACTTTTTCTGTTTGTATACTCCTTTTAAAAGCTGATTTAGAGATGTGGGCAGTAGTGTTCCTCCTTGTTCCTCTAACATTGTGATTGCTGTGGAAACATATCAAGATGTACTTTACATCCATCCTAGTGCCCAGCCAGGGGAAAATTCATCACGAGGTAATATCCTGGAGTTGTCCAGGTGGTATTCCTCAGTCCCAGCAGTATTAATCTCCCTCCATGGGCTACAATCCAGCTGTTAATGTGACAAGGCACTTTTCTCCAGACACCACACATCAGCTGAATAAAGTGATGCATAAAGGGCTTTTTAAGAACAAACCATCATTCATTCATCAAAGTGAGTGCAAAGATTAGAAAATGGAGTTAACAAATAATTTTCTATGCATATTTTCTTAACTAGAATTCACAGTGGCAGTAATAGCTGGCCTTACCTGTCAGTTTCCACATCCATTCTTTGGCTGCTTATTCCTCCAAGATGATGCTGGTATCTTGAATCCTTTTGGAATTTTGGAAAGAGTAAACCAGGTCATCTTGTGACAGCCAAACAGGCTCAGGCTTTGTTATCTTACCCTCCGAAGCTGTTGAACACAGGAACCTAATCTTTTCCTCTTTGGTTCCTCTTAGCAGCTGCTAAATCTGTAGTCAGGCAGGGTAAGTATTTCAGATAGGAATGTTTTAATCAGTGATGTTAAAATGCTGATTAAATTATGAATGTTTTGTGTGTGAAATAGATATGTCTCTCAACATTAAAGTCTCGTGCTTTCCATAGCAGACATCCTCTCTAGTTCTTTAATATTTGGGCAAAGGTTAGAATTGGTAGTATGCTTTCTGTGATATGAGGTCTTTTTTCATGTCAGCATGGAACAGTTGATTTTTTTCGAATAGGTTTTTCTTTTTAGACTTTTGAAACATAGATGTGTTCAGATTAGTGTTTAATGACCAAAACCATTTTGTTACTCTTCTGTCATTGCTTTCTGCAGTTCTGTAAAATGCATGTCAGTGAAAAAAACCTTTGATTTTTCCAGTGTATAAACATAAAGTCATTCAGACTCAACAATAAGGCTTCATATCTTTCTTAATCTGATATCTCCGGTTTCTGCCTTAATGTTTTCTTGCAGACAAAGAACAAGAACACCAGAGAGTATCTGTGGAATTAAACCCAAAGACTATAAATGGAGTAGAACAGCGTGAGTCTCTTCAGTCATCAGTTCAACTCCAGTGTAACCTAGGCAAGCCAAAGTCAAAATCTTTCTCAGTTAAATCATCCAATGCTACAACCCAGCTTGATACAAAGACAGATGATTCAGTCAAAAAAAGAGGTAAATTGGATCCCTGGTTATTGTGTGCTGAGATGATCAGACAGCTGAGGCGTCTAAGGAAAAAGACCACTTACATGAAAAGAGATGTGCTGGAAAGTGAGAGCAGAATCGTGCTCAGCATAGCAAAAATGAGTAGAAAATTGAATGGTCTATTTAACATACTAAATGAAATTGAATATAAATACTTTGAATTGATAGTGCTGTTTACATCAATTTGGGCAATATATTTGAGCAACCATGCTTAGAAGCTTAGGAAGAATACCATGAAAGGACTATGGAAAAATTGGTTTTATGGATTTCAGTAGGATAACCACTTCTTCCTAATCTGGGCAAATAACACACTAGACTGTTCCTGCTTCCTCATTCAGAAAAAACAAAATCAGCTTTCTGACTTTTGTGCAATTTTTGTCTTCTATTTTAGGGCCGAACATTGAAAAATCAGTAAAAGACTTGCAACGTTGCACTGTTTCTCTAACTAGATATCGTATGATGATTAAAGAGGAAGTGGATAATTCAGTGAAGAAGATCAAAGCTGCTTTTGCAGAATTACACAGCTGGTAGGTAAATCAGCTTGAGATCATCCGCAACACCTGAGAAAAGGGGAGCTAATTGGGCCACTGGCATTGGTGAGGCGGGGTCACTTACACCCTGGGTTTTTTTGCAGCATTTGGTTTCATCAAAAAAATACCTGGTGCCATTAAATAACTCCTCACCAACCAGCAAGTAATATATGCATAAGTGAATGTTTAAATACATAGATACAGGACAAAAATACATTTCTTTGAAAAAAATCTCACTATGTTGTTTTTCCTAAGTGATCTATCTTGACCTAATTCTTCTGTATCAAGTTCAGTGCCAGCCCATCTGAACAAATGAAAGCTTTTCCAAAAGTCCTGTCTATGGAGTTTTCTGTTAAATATCTTCTTTCTATACTTATTATTTAGTCTTGTCTTTTTTTGGCAGCCAGTCCTTTACTCTCCATTTTCTATCATCTTTGCTTCTTATCCCACCATTCTTTTTTTGCAGCAAGGACAGTATAATGTAATGTCAGGACATGTTTATGGAAATCTCAGTGGAAGCTACATTGCTTTTGGCAGTTCATAAACCTAATATTTAGTTTTTTCTTGAAATTAATGAAGGGAAAGATTGGATTAAACAGTAAAATACATTTCTTAACACCTTAACAGTTTTGGGATATTTCATATGACCTTGTGGTTAAACTCTGAAAAAGACAGGAACAACTGTCTTTAACGCATTGTTGACAAAAGCTGGCTGCCAACTGCCATAGATTCACTGGATTTGAGTAAAAATCACCTGAGACCTTAGTCAACACATTGTATTCCTGGGCTAAATTATTTTGTTTATGATATGTACATGGCAGTTTCCTTGCTTCAAAACTGAACAAAGTATCACTAGTGGTAGCAGGAGGATAAGGTTATTAAGTGAGCATTCAGCCTCTTGCATATTTATCACCTGCCATGGTATGGGAATTTCACTGTGACACAGTCGACTTATCTATCAAGGAATAATGAAGCAAATCAGCTAAATTGTTCCTCCCAGACTGCTAGGGAGTAACCAAAAGCAAGGGCATGACAATGATACCTCATTTTCTTTCTGATAGTGATTCTGAAGCTTTTTGCAGGTTATTCTCCCCATTGCTACTGGAGTGTGGACTGATTGAGATGTACAACAGATAAACATATAACAGCAACTAAGTGGTCAGGACAGCAGGCAATACTTGATTGAGCTGAATACTTTAACCTAGATGGGAGCTTAACCAGTTCCTGTTACACACAGCTGTCACCGTCTAAGGGGTTTCAGTGAAGCTAAATGAAGTCAGAAGTTTTAATCTTGCATTGCAGCTGATTGCTGAAACACAGTGTCTTCCTTTTTGCTTTTACTATCAAGGTCAGATTAAAAAAATGCATTTCAAGAGTCAATAATCTTTTGGACTTTCTAATAATATTTTTTTAATCTTGTAATCTTGCACCTGGGGAAGAACAACCCCATGTACCAGTACAGGCTGGGGGCTGACCTGCTGGAGAGCAGTGTAGGAGAAAGGGACCTGGGGGTCCTGGTGGACAGGAGGATGACCATGAGCCAGCAATGTGCCCTTGTGGCCAAGAAGGCCAATGGCATCCTGGGGTGTATTAGAAAGGGTGTGGTTAGTAGGCCAAGGGAGGTTCTCCTCCCCCTCTATTCTGCCTTGGTGGGGCCACATCTGGAATATTGTGTCCAGTTCTGGGCCCCACAGTTCAAGAAGGACAGGGAACTGCTTGAAAGAGTCCAGCGCAGAGCCACAAAGATGATTAAGGGAGTGGAACATCTCCCTGATGAGGAAAGGCTGAGGGAGCTGGGTCTGTTTAGCTTTGAGAAGAGAAGACTGAGGGGCAACCTCATCAATGTTTACAAATGTGTTAAGGGCGAGTGTCAGAGGACAGAGCCAGGCTTTTTTTCAGTGGTGTCCAGTGATAGGACAAGGGTTTAATGGGTGCAAACTGGAACATAGGAGGTTCCACATAAACATCAGGAAAAACTTATTTACTGTGAGAGTGTCAGAGCACTGGGACAGGCTGCCCAGAGAGGTTGTGGAGTCTCCTTCACTGGAGACATTCAAAACTCACCTGGACGCATTCCTGTGTGATGTGCTCTAGGTGATCCTGCTCTGGCAGGGGGTTGGACTAGATGATCTTTCGAGGTCCCTTCCAACCCTTAACATTCTGTGATTCTGTAATGGTTTTACTAATCACTGAAAGGATGAAGTGCAAGCATAACATCTTGTGTCTTCCTCCTACTTCTGTATAGCATATGAAACCATTATGGAGATAAATTAATAGCACATATGGCCTAAAACCTTCAGCAGAAAGATGTACAAGAACTTTTCCTTTTAGCAGTAGAAGTTGTTGAGTGATAGGTGCCAGTTGAAGTCCATGTCTCTGCCTGGCTCAGTATTTTACAGCTTGACCTAATCAATGAAGAAAAGTTACTCCGGCAGACAGTCAGTACTATGCTGCTATTTAAAAAGTCACCTCTCTGGTGAAACAGTGCATGCTATCCTTCCACAATCTAAAAAAGGAGTGGCTTGGAGCAGGTGTGCTGTGAACACCTGTAAATGCTTGGGGGGGGGAAAATTGAGTGCTTGCTTCTGCATTTAATTTTTCAATGAAATGGAGTTAAAAAACATCTTCTAGAACATAGTTATTTAAAAACACCATAGTCAGCTCACTTGGGAGTTCCTGCCAACTGCAGTAGTTCTCTGCATGCTCAGAACAAGTGATAATTGCTTGCTTCAATATAGTGCTTTTCGTGCCAGAAGACACCAGAGCATTTTACAGGCCATGGACTGAACCAGGCAGGGCACTTTGCCCCAATCTGTGACAAAACTTTTGCAGTCTTGTGTGGATTGTGCTTCTGCTGTGACCTAGTACTGGCATCATCTCTGCTTTTGCAGGGTTTTCTGTGACATTGCTTTCACTGGATGGAGCAAGTTGAAGGGCAGTTTCTTAGACTCATAGGTGCACCTGCAAGTTACGAGGAAGATTGTTTTAATCGTACTCCCTGAGCCAGTATTTCTTTTCATTGCATCCAGCTTTGTAGTATAATTATCAAGAATACCTTTGTGTGAGCGTGAATGTAAGCTGCTCCACTTACTGCGTGCATGTAAAGCATGTCAGAGCATAGCCATGTTTCAAAGTAGTGTAGGGCAAGGAAAAGAAGAACACCAAATAATGCTTGAGTTGCAAGGGAAGGTCAGAATAGCTAAGTGAACTCCCCTCTCACTGGAGTGTGCTTGAGACATTTGTTGTCAAGGTTAAAACCACTATGCTATAATTACGTTCTCACTTTTCCACCAAGAGACTGAATAATGATCTTGGGGATAAAGAGAGAGCCCCAGGAAATCTGAGTGAAATATGTAGAACACAAAGGGAGCCAGTTCCCTGTAACATCCCTTGCCAGAAAATAATTTTCACATATTGGGCATCTACACAGTCATATGGAGAACTAAAAGGAAACATCTGCTACTTGCCCATGCAGTCTGCTTCCAACCACAAATGGAAAATAGTCTGTAGAAAATAGTAAGGGCCATGTTTAATTACACTGCATTCAGAACTGGACCAAAAAAAAAGGACAAGCTTCCTCTGCTCTTTGCATCTCAAACACATTGGTATATCCAATGCTTTATAAAGAGCAGGAAAACCAGCACAGTCAACAACTTTTGGAGTGAACAAAACCCAGTTAAAAGTTCCACCATAGGCTGGATAAAAAATTGACATTATGTTGGAAAAATTGAGTTTGGCAACACTAACAATTTTGAAATATATTAAAATACATTCAGGAAACAACTAGAAAGCATTTACTGTATGTTTTGGGGGCGATAAAGCAGTTTTCTATTGTTTCCTAAGGTAAAGCAGAGGAGTGGTTGAATGGGGAAGAAGTAATTTAAAAGAACATAGTTGTGACTTTACTAACTGCAGCACTGGGAGAGGGGCTTGATCTCTTCTCACAACCTCTGGCAGTTTGGGATTATCCTTGCTGTGCATTAGTGGAAAGAAGAGACACAGCTCGTGAAATTTAGGGGGGTTAGGTTTCAATGAGATAGATAAAGTCCCTTCTGGCCCCTTTGCCTTTTACAGATACTTTAGATACTTGCTTCATCCCTGTATTTTTTACTAAGCTTATGAAGACAGATTACAGAGGTGAAATCCAAAGGTGGATTACATGGTCTCTTAGCCTGTTGTTCATACTTTATGACCTTGCATCTCGCCTTTTCTCTTTCAGTCATTCGTAGATTTGTTTTGTCATCCTTAGTAAACAAGAGCATATGTACTTTTTGGAGCCGTGTAGGTAGACTGTAGCTTTTATGCATGTAATTGTGGATTAAAAGTTAATATATCCTTTCTCATGTCATTGTCCGACTGGTTTAACTTATTAAACACATATAGGGAATATTAACTAAAGAAATTTCAACAGGTGTTAGACCAAACAGCAAGACTATTCTGCTTTCTTTGTGGCCACTCACCAGGGTGCTTTTGGGAAAATTACCTCTCCCAAGTAGCAGGAGCCCAACAACAAGGACCCTGGACTTCAGGCTAAAATATATAAAGCAAGTAAGATACTCGCATACCTCAGTAGTCGAAGCAGAACTGAGCCTCAGAGAGGAAAAAATGTTTTACAAATTTATGTAAAAATACGCAGGATGCTAACAATCATGGTACAACTCATACAATTAGTACAACTGCCAAATCCTGAGGTGAAGCCATAATTTCTAATTAAATAAAATTTAGAAGTATTCTTTCAGGAAGAGATTTTCTGTGTCAGTTTTCAGCTTAAATAACTTTATGATCAGGCAGTAGATTTCTAATTGCTTGTAAAGAGGTCCTCAAATAAATCTTCAGATGGCTTTACCAGATGCTGCTGTGCTAGCTGGCTGCTAAAAAGAGCAATATTAGTGAAAGTTGATAAAGAATTACACAAAATAAACGTAAATAATAGAAAGCTTTTGGACATTTTTATTTTTACCAGATGGTGGGCTGCAGAGGGAAGGACTTCAGTGAAGTTGATTTATTCTGTTTTCTCTTTATCTGCTTATTGTCAGACAGTGTTTGTGGTTAGAATGAAAATTCATGTAATCTGGTTTGCTTTGTAAACATTGTGCATGGGCTAACGTAGTGATCAAATAATAATCCTCAAGTACCATGAACTGAAAGAATGTTATTGAGACATTACGAAATACATGATGTAACAACAGCTTTTCCTACAGCTTTATTAGTATAAAGAAAACATTATGAAAAAAAATGAAGCATCATTTCTCCAATTACAAAATAGCATGACTGTTCAGTAGACCTATCAAGCTTGTAATCACCCATTGCAGGTGTTTGGCCTTTATATTTACATTCCCATCACATCATTCTAGTTCCTTGTGGTGAAAGTTTGACAAGGACAGTTCTGGTTTTTTGGATTGAGGTGGGGGCTTTCTTTGTGAAATACACAGTTGGCTTAGAGGTTCTTATCACTTGTCTTTTCACCCCACCTGTGGGTGAAATATGTTAGTGGTAGAAAGGAAATGTGTACATGAAATAAAACTTAGTACTTAAAACCAACACTAAGCTTATCAAGACTATCCTATGAGTTTCTATGTAATCTCAGCTTGGATATAGCAGAAACAGTGACAGTACTGGTGTCCCTCAACCTTGCTTGAGGTTGTCATCAGATTGTTAACTAGCACAACTTTAATGAGCCACTGGGGTCACTCTGCTGACAGAGCAAAGTCACTGGAAAAGGGTGCAGTGTATTTTTTGAAGGCTAAGATGTCAAACTCCACCAGTATCCCACAGCTAACTCCCTTCTGTACTTCAGTGTTCCAGCATCTCACCTGTTGAACCAGACCTCAGAGGATGCCCATGAAAAAAATAACTCTTTTCCCCCTTCCAGATTAATAGCCCTGCTACAGTTGTTTAGAGTGCCACAGCTGACTGTGTCCTCCTCAGTCTCCAAAACAACATTCATTCTCAAACTGTGCACAAAGCTGGTTCAGGAAAGAGTGAAGCTTATTAAACACCTCAAGAAGAAAATGGGTGTTCTGAGGTGTTTAACAGGGTTTTGAAATGACTTGTTTGAGCTGTGCTCTTAATGGTTACCTCTCTCCCTTACTTTGTGAGTTGTGTCAACGTGTTTTCCTCCATGTCAGCTTGGTCTTTTATTTCCCCATTTCTCCAGGCAAAACAGGTTTTTCAGAAAGCCTAGAAGAGGCAGAAGGAAAGAGGAGATTCTGGTCATCTGGAACCCTTGTGATTCTCATCAGTAAAGCTATGTCAGTCAGCCTGGCAATCCAAAGCAGCTTTTCTGAAGAGTCACTGATAGCTTTAATCATTATAGTGGAATTTTGAGCTATTGCAGCTGACTAAAAAAAAATTATTTTTTTTCTCTGAGCAAGCACTAAATTTCATGCAGTAAACTAGAGGAAGATTTATTTGTTTATACTAATATCAGAACAAATACAGAATTTGTTCTGAGTATGGAACTATGAAATAAGGCAGCTGTCAGCATAATTTACCTCTGTCATTGCTGTGCTGTCAACTCACTGCAGTTTGGCATTTGCAGCTCTTTTGCCATTGTGTACTAAGTGTGAATTCTGCTAGCTTGCATAAGTCCAAGGCATGAGTACTGTCCGTTTGACCACAAATAGGACACTTCTGATGTTGCCTTCAGAATCACTTCAGCAAAACTAATCCTATAGAGCCACTCTCTCTCCTGCTGCATCTCTTATCTCTACAGCACAAGCACTGTCTGTGTCCTGCCCCACTTTGCGTGTCCTCTACCTTAACTGTCTGCGTTGCTGTTTTCTTCCAACAAAATTATCTCCTTCCTGAACTTCCACCTCAAAATTTCATCTGGATAATAAAATCAAACAATGCTGAACCCTTTGCTCCAGACTGCAGATAAATCACCTGTGGTGAATAATGATACAATCCTGACAGCTAGAGTTTGGTACCCAGGCCCCAATCCTGAGAGAGTGAGGGGTGAGAGAAGAATATAATCATTCTTTTCAGAAGAGGCATGGCAAAAGGAGACAGGAAAGAAAGATATAGTAGTGTTACTCTATTTTAGCTCCAGCATCAGTCATGAAATATAAGACTCAACTGATTCAAATCTATCTTTGAGGCTGGTCAATGGGAGGAGAGATTTGAGTCACAGTATTTGCTCCAGTGAATATTATGAAAGTGTCATAAAAAACTGAACACCCACAGCAGAACTGACAAATGTTATTGCAGCAGGGGAGCCAATGGGCTGATGATGAGGGCATGGATTCCAATAGGTTCAGAGAGGGAAGTGGGGGTGCTAAGTTGTGCATTTGTCATGGGAGTCTCAAATGGTTTATGGGATATACTGAAATGCTGATGTTGGAGGGAAAGAGGAGGGATGGCTGAAGCCCGATAAAATGTTAGTGCTGGCAGTAATCAGAAAAAAATGACAAGGGTAAGACCTCTCTAGAACCTCAGCTAAAGAAATGTTTATGATTTTAACCCTGGTTCCTAACATCTATAGAAAACCCAAGAGAAACAGCATAACTAGAGAGGAAGGAATTGGCAGACCGTCTTCGCTGAGGCGTCTAGGCCTGAAATGCATTCTGTTCCTTGTTCTGTTGGAGCCCAGATCTGCTGATATGTGGGTATGAGGCAAGTTCCCATAGCACCCAGTATCCAGTTCTCCACAGCACACCGATGGCTGCAGGCTGTGCACAGTAGTGAACCAGCTTGACATAACATTTTGGTATTAAGTAGACACTAAGAAGCATTGAAAAAAATGTGTTCCCAAGAGGTACTGCTGACCTGAGCTTTGAGCAGTTCTCACTGTGATCTGATTGTGATCATCCTATTGATGTAGAGTAGGGCATTATTTCAGAAAATATACTAAAATCAGTTAAGCTTCTCATGAGTTAAGAAGCTGTTCAGCTTGGGTGGCTTTCTGAGCTTTGTGTGAAAACAGTGGGACCTTGGTAGGAGCAAGAGACAAGATTTGATCCATTGATTTTTTTCATAGTGTATCTGTTAGCATTTAGTTGTCTCTTTGTACTTGCTTTGTCTTTCAACCTTTTTTTTTTTCCAGTCCCGTTTCCCGGCTTCCTCTCTGTCATTTTTTTTATAACTTTGCTAAGTTCTTGATGGAGGGGGAGTTGGTCAGTTTTGCACTGAGGTGCTCTATGTGACTGGAAAGGAATTGATTCCTACCCTGTTTCCTTAATAATTGACCCTTATGTGAACTAAGAAGAAACGTAGCATTTCCTAGTGCTCGTTGGCCTATGATGTTTCTAAAGAAATGTTCATTTCCCCCATAATTCCATGACACATAGTAATTAATTATTTCCAAGCTGAGAAATGTGGCTGTACACTTCTAGATGAGCACCAGTATGTTCCTTTCCTTTTATCAAGAGAGTCCATGTCCTCAGCTGGTATACGTTGGTACAGCTGCATTGTCTTCAGGGAAGGGCAACCCCATGAAGATCTGTCCATTAAAGAAACTCAGTTTATCACATTAACTAGTCTCATATTGACAAAGGCACCAAACAACTTTTATAATTTTATTTTTTAGTTTTCCCAATGTTAGTTTGTGTAGCCACAGGGGAAGTACTGACATGGTTGTTCTCCATCAAATTCGTCAGTCCTGGTCTCTGCTACTACAAAAACCAAACACTTCTCTCTGTCCACTAGAGACCACTCTAAAAAGCAGTGGAAAACTGTCTAGTAACAGATGAGCTCAGACATTAAAATATATAAATATAGGATTGCTATGGCCTTGTTCTGGTATTAAAAGTGGTTTTATTTGGCCTCAGAATGTTAGGGGCAAGCAAGGATGCATTGTTGGAGTGGGGAGAAGACAGAGAACATGGAAGGAACCAGGCCAAAATATGGATCTGAGGAGCAATGTGTTTGTGAGCTTGTTGCTTGAATATTTTTTCCAGCCGAAAGTTTCTGTTTATATAACCTGTGCAGTACACTAAGGAGGCATTTCTCTAATAGCAGAAACAAAAATGTGCATACTTTCTAAATAGAGGGGAAAATGCTAAAGAATATTAAAAACTGTCTTTGTGAAGAGTAGAAACAGATGAAAGCTTACAAAACTTATTTCAGCCACCCTGTTGTTAAAGCAAAGGATTTTTATTTTACCATGTAGTTACAAAAGCTTAGTGAAAATAGATTAATTCTGAGAAGCAATGGCTATTTAGATTCTCAAGCTGAAATAATCACCTGCCTATTTGGAGTCGAAGCTTAATGCTTATGCCTGGAGAATATTGAAGGCTAAGTGGAACAAGTGTGTCCTTTCATTCTGCATGTGTGCCTCTTAACTGATTTGCTCTACTGTAAAAAACCCCGCTGTTTTATTTTCTCTGGTGTATAGGTCACACGAAATTGATCTGGCAGGCCAAAACACTATTTTTAGTCTTGTTTATGTGTATGAAACAGAAAAATGTTACATTGTAATTTTATTGTCAGCTGTGTGTCCTCCATGTGTTCCCAGCGCTGCTTGCATCCTAATATTTTCATGTTGTAATTAACAACTCACCAGTTCTCCTCTCTGTAAGTATTCTGTCTTTGGTTGTTGCTCAGTGAACTCTGTAGGATCTTTGCTTTCTTGCTTAGACAAATATTTTGTTCTTGAGTTTTCTATAGCATCTTCCTTTTGATATAAACCAGTTCACTCAGTGTCTTCACTGGGTACAAAAGCTTAGGTTTAAGAATGGTTTTACTTAAAGTGTTGAGAACTCCAGTCTTCCCTTGAGCATGTGCCTGGTTTCATTTTTTATTATTTCCCCCACAGCTGCTTGAGTTTGATTTATGCAAACATAAACATTGGTGGTTATTAAACATGAACATAACTAAGAATAACTACTGAGGGGAAAATGGAATGTCACATCAGACACTATCCACTGAAGAGTATTCTGCAGTGGTGTTATTTCACTGAACAATCTTGCTGGGTTGATGACATGAACAATTTACCAGACCCACTGTCTCTTCTCAGTAGACCTACCTCATCAGTTTGAACTTTTGCAACTTAAAAGCAGTCAGGGATTGCACACCAGAGATTTGTGAAAGGACAGGCACATGAGACCGTCAGAAAGGCCAGGTAAAACTGGAACCAGACCTCCCTGGTCCCGGAGAATGTGGGGCAAGGAGCCAACCTCTATTATAGAGATACATCCATGCTTATTTTCATTACAAAGCATTTTCTTGTTTATCCTTACATATTTTGCACAAATATCTCTATTTAAGGAATAGAAGGACCTCTTTCCACACAGCTTCAAATCTGTTTTATTGTTAGTGATCCACTGTATTAACCTGGTCAGCAGCAATATGAAATCTTGCTTAATTAGGGAAGAGGCTCTTGAGTTCTTTGGGGACTGCTGTGCCCAGGCCATGCAGAAAAGCTCAATCAGAGTGACTTCTACATCTGTGCAGACATGTGAGCAGGCCAGCTGTTTATTCAGCTTCCATTTTTAAAAATCTCAATTATTTCAAGATTGCCCATAACTAAGTTCTGAAGTATTTGTGTAGTTACTGCTTTTGATTTGATGAAGTTCTAGCATGGATTAAATTATGGATTTTTTCTTTTTTTTTCTTGTTTTAGCATTGTAGACAAAGAAGTGTCATTGATGGCAGAAATTGATAAAGTTAAAGAAGAAGCCAGTAAGTAAAAAAATTACACAGGGAACTTTTGGAATATTAATGGAAATGTTTGTTTTGTTTGACAGAAAATTGTACCATGTATAAATTTGGTTAGCAGCTTGTATTTTTATCCAATCAAATAAGTCTGATGTTTTGGGATAGTTTCTTTATAGTTTCTATCTATAAAGATTGTGCATAAAAATCTTAATATTTTGAAATTAAAGTAAACCAGAAGTTGATATAAGTTAGATTTAAATTAATTATTGCTTCTGCTTTTCTCATCAGAGCTTTTTGACCGCTTTCTTTTTTCTTATTTCTGTGGTTTGTTGATTAGTCCTTTTCCATTTCCTTAATCACTCTTTGCTTGCTTATATTACATATGTAAGTTAGAATGCTGAAAATTACATGGGGAATATGTTATTGTGTGGCCTTGCATAGCTTTAAGGGATAGTGATCAAGCTTATGAATTAGAACCAAAAAAACTTCCAAACCGACATTTGTTTACTGAAATCTGTGGGAGTTGATCTGATTCCAGACTTCCATGTCATCTCTGTTTTTTGCATAGGTAAAAGATATATATTCTGGTTTGGGGAAAAAAAAAAGCAGCAAGATGAGCAGTGTATTAGGATACCACAATATCTGCCTGAGATACCCTATTTGTGGCTTAGTAATCAAGGGGATGCACTTTATTAGAGATTGCTAAGCAAGAAACTGAAGAGTAATCAAAATATTGTTAGAATGATACTTTGCCTGACAGATGAAAAAATATATATATCACTGCTGTGTTTGCATACAATCCTTTTATTGATTTGTGAATTTAAGGTCCTTCCAGGAGGGGTCGCAAATACATCTAACATTCTTGATTTACCAGTTTGCATTTAGAACTCTCAATTACTTCACAAATGTATACTAGCTAAATTTTTATTTAAAAAAAAAATATATAATCTAAATCTTCCATTGCTAGTTAAGTCTCTTGCAGTTATATATGTGTAGAAACTCAAAGCTAGGAGTTCTTACAGCAAATCTTGGCATTTGTTTATTTTTCAAATTTTGTATGCAAACTTTCGTAGTACGAACATGAAATAGATGTGAATTTTGAGTTCTTTGTTATTCTGGAGAGGATTTGTGGATAGAAAACATATCAGCAACTTTCTGGTTACCTGTAGAGAGCAGGTAGCCATAATCAGCTACAGGGCAAGTGCCCACTCACAGGAAAATCAATGGTAAAATTCCCATTGATATCAGCAGACATAGATCTAAGCCCTAACTGCATAAACAAAAACACGTTTTGGAAATCCACTGTCCAGGGCTAATGGTATCATAGGGCCCATTCATTAATCTTGGCCAGGTATAGTAGTACTTTTTGTGGAAAGTAAACCTAATTTTAATCTACAGGCATGCAAAGTGCTGCATTTGCACATGGCAGGTTCTATTTCCCTGCATTCATGCTGACTCCACATGTGACATGAGTTTCTGCTGTCTCTCGAGGCTGTTACAGGCTTTTCAAGTGCTTTCAGAACTTCAGGCAGGAAGTTGTTACAGCACTGTAACACACTAACCCAGATTTACATTATTATTTATTTTCACATCTCTGCTGCTGCATTGGAGGACTATTTTACAGTGGGTAGTCTTACTATTGCTGTCAATAATGGTAAAATTTCCAAATACGGTAATTTCAAGTGGGTTTTTTTATTTTTTATTTGTTTTTAATTGGTATTTGTTTGGATCTCATTCAGAGATGTGTCGGTATGAGATGAGATTGTGTGGTTTGGGTAGTCATTTCAGCAAAGGGGATACTGACCTTGGGGGAAGAGAATATTAGCATTACCTGCAAAAAAGCAGAACTATCAGACGTGGAAAAAAGCTAGTTAACTGTTAGTGTATTCTGATAAAAGTTTCTCAGATTTGTAGATCACATTCCACAAAAAAAAAAAAATTTAAAGATCAGCTTGAGATATAGATACACACCTTTTCTTAGCGTAAGTAATAATGTAGGTAGAGATTTAGCCATAGGGCTAAAGGAACTGTAGCCATCCTCTGCCTTCCCTGCCCTGTGTGACATGTACTACTCTGTTGTGGGGTTTGGTTGCTACCACACAGCTGTACAGCTGCAGCTCTGTCTTTCTGCAGCTGCTGGACCGTGCTGTAGTTGGTGAAATACTAGAACAGATAGCCCAGAGAAGTGGTAAGATACCACATCTCTGGAAATGTTCAGAGTCAGGTTGGATGGGGTTCTGAGCAACCTGATCTAGTTAAAGATTTCCCTGCTCATTGAAGAAGGGTTGGACTAGATGACGTTTCAAGGTCTCTTCCAGCCCAAATAATTCTGTAATACTTCCAAAAGAAGGTGCCATCTGATTAACTAAATAATAATGGGTTGAGAAACAAACTCTGTGAAGTATCATTAATTCTTACCTAAAAATCTGCATTACAAAGTATGTGCTGGTTAGGTGACTTGCCAAATCTGCTCTGAAAAGTTGTGGCACAAGAATCCAAAGTCTACACAGCTGCAATGGAGTCTGTGGCCTTAGGATAGTTTACGATAACTACCACTCACTGTGAATGACATAAGCTCTAGACAAAAACTATGGTTGTAATTATTTTACATTTAGATGCTATCTCTCCTACCTGCTGTAAGGGCTGATCACACCAGCCAATTAATCAGCTGTTACTTTTTCATTGAGTTACCACATAGGTAATAGAGTTTGCATATATTTACATTTTCACCAAAATTGTAAGGTCATGTTATGCTGCATGTAGGTGGACCATTGCTTTGTGGTTCATGATTACTCTTTTCCTTTAAGAATGTTCACTCTTTCTTTATATAACGTGTACAAGATGGGCAGTAGTGAATATTTTGTTTTTTCCTAAAGACTGTTGACCTTTGTAATACTGCTGTGCTGTAGAAGTGGCAACTGTGTATGTTCTGTACTTGAAAGCAAAATCACAGTGCCAGTGATTTTAACGTAAGCTATATATGAACAGATTTTTTTCAGAGGAACTGAAATGCCCCTGTGTAAATAAAATACAGCATGTCTTCAGAAACAGGCTGTTGACTCAAAGTAATGCTTCTTTCCATGTCTCTATGGAAGGCTCCCTGGATTTGTGCTTAAAAATAAAGCTCTGGAAAACTCAAAAAACGGGTCTCTGCCCCTGTTTGTCTAAATGTTGAAGGATTAGTTTAACTTTGATTTTCTGACAGCTATCCCATCTCCAGATCTTTTTCAATATCAGGCAGTTCAGTTAAATATACTGATTAATTTAATCTGTTCAAGCAGCACGTTAAAAGTCCAGTTGAATTTGGGGGTCTGAGATGTGTGTGTTTGTCTCGCATGTGATGTGTATGGTGTCAGTGCCCAAAGAGTAATGAATTACAGAGCAATTTACCTTCCTGTTAATAATTGACTGTTGGTATTTGACAGTGGAAATCCTGACTGCTCGGCAGAAGAAAGCTGAGGAGCTGAAGAGACTGACAGACCTAGCCAGTCAGATGGCTGAAGCACAACTGTCTGAACTCAGGGCTGAAATTAAGGTCAGGCATTCACTTCTGCTTGGATATTTAAAGCCAATAAAGTGTTGTCAACTTAACGTGCCCAGGCTGTGAATTCCTGCCATGGACCGAAGTGTAACTGGCTTTCCGTGGGGAAAGCATTGCCTTATTAAAGAATTATAGCACCCCTGGACAGCATACAGACACTTTCAGAGAAGTGTAGCTGTCCCCTCATAAGTGGAGCAGAGGGGAGTTCTGCTGTTCGTGTTTCATGTATCAGATTCACTTAACAAGTAAACCTGATAGCTTCAAGTTCAGTGATGAAAAGCATTCTCTGATGAAATGACCCACTTCTCAAATGTGGGAGTGATCCACCTGTTGCTAGGCTGTAAGACATGTCACTTGGTACTGATAGGAAAATACATGGTTTTCCATAGAGTTCCTGTGTACGGGGCAGGGTCAAGAGTTTGCTGAGCCTTAAAGTGAACTTCAGGGAAGTATTGACTGGTTTCTGTACCTTCTATATAGTCTTTTGCTCAGAATGCAAATCACTCTTAATTTGTCTGTATTCTTGTAGCACTTTGTGAGTGAACGGAAATATGATGAAGAGCTGGGCAGGTCTGCCCGATTTTCCTGTGATACAGAACAGCTGAAGACCCAAATTCAGCTCTGTGGAGAAAGTAAGTGCTGGTGATTTTTCGTACCGAGGGTCTTGAACCACAGAATATTAGGGGTTGGAAGGGACCTCCAAAGATCATTGAATCGAACCCCTGTGCCAGAGTAGGACCCAAAAAAACCCCACAAAAAACAACCAAACAAAAACAACAACAACAAAAACTAGGGCAGATTACTTAGAAAGGCATCCAGAGACAGGTCCTGGAAGTCTCTAGAGAAGGAGACTCCACAGTCTCTCTTGGGAGCCTGTTCCAGTGCTCTGTAACCCTCACAGTAAAGAAATTCTTCCTTATGTTGAGGTGGAACTTCCTGTGCTCGAGTTTGAATCCATTGCCCCTTGTCCTATCACAGGGCACAAGTGAAAAGAGCTTGTCCCTGCTTTCTTGATGCCCAGCCCTCATATATTTATAGACATTAATTAGGTCCCCCCCTCAGCCTTCTCCTCTCTAGACTGAAAAGCCCTAGGTCTCTCAGCCTTTCCTCGTAAGGCAGGTGTTCCAGTTCCTTAATCATCCTTGTAGCCCTCCCTCAGACTCTCTCAAATAGATCCCTGTCCCTCTTGAATTGGGGAGCCCAGAACTGGACCCAGTACTCCAAGTGAGGTCTCACCAGGGCTTAGTAGGGGGGAAGGAGAACCTCTGTCTGTCTGCTGGAGACACTCCTCTTAATGCACCCCAAGATACCATTGGCCTTCTTGGCCCCAAGGGCACATTGTTGTCCCATGGATAACTTCCATGTCTACCAGGACTCCCAAGGTCCTTCTCCACGGAGCTGCTCTCTAGCAGATCACCTCCTAGCCTGTACTGGTGCATTTTGTTGTTCCTTCCCAGGTGCAGGACTCTGCATTTGCTCTTGTTGAATCTCATTAGGTTCCTCTTTGCCCACCTCTCCAGCCTGTCCAAATCTTGCTGAATGGGCTGCAGCAGGTTTGCTGGACATGCACAAGTTAACTTTACAATATGCAACACGTTAAACTTGCTGTACATGTGCTGCACAGTCCATCTGCATGTGCACAGTACCCTCTTTGTCAGAGATTTCCCAGTATTACTGAGATCAGTTGGAGTTTTCCATCTAAAGAGGATTTCCAGGTGGAAATAGTAGTCAGCTTTGGGGAGCGCTTGGAGTTATTTTATTAATAACTAGTAAATCAGAAGCTTCTCTGTGTGAGCATAGTGTTATGAGACCAATTCAGATCTCTCATGCCAGGAAGTAACTCCCTAAGCTTCATAACAGTATTCACTGGGTTTTTTAGGAGCTCGAGATAGTCCCAAATGTTCAATTCCAAATCGTCTGCACTTCTGTTTGGAAATTCAGCTTCATTTTCTGTTCCAAGTATCATGTCCCTGCTGAAAAATACAAGATAGCCTGTTTCTTACTTTTGTCATGCTCCACAACAACCCCACCCCTCCTCATACCCCCCCACCCAAAAAAAAAAAAAGTAAATTATATAATGCTTTGTCCCAGATGTTACTGTCCTATGATATCCCATCAGTACCATCACTCAGGAGAGAAACTGTTAATACAATACTAAACTAGTGCATCTTGGCAGAAGAAAAACCATTTAGGGAAGAAAAAAAATCATTGTTTTTGAAGAGTTACTAGAAACAGAAAAAAGAAAAAATGTCACACAGTCTGCCAATGTAATCTTCTGACTGCACAACTGAAGAACTGACTCCTTTGAGGCATAACCAGTTTAATTCATTAGACTGTAAGAATTGCTTTTTCAGAACTCTTTGAAGATGCATCTAACCCCATGTCCTCTCTCTCATTGAGGCCAACCAGGATGTTTCAAAGGAAGGCACAAGCTTTCCAGAAATGCATCTACTTCTTCAGTCACCTCATAGACCTTATCTCATACCCTGAAGCTTAAGAGATTGAAAATTCTGTAAATATTATCCTGACTCATAACCACAGCTGCTATTGATACAACCATAGACAATTTTTTTAAACTCATTGAACTACTTTCCTAAATAACTTCCAGCTGCAGTTATTTATGCAAGTTAATTATTTATACCTCATTTCACTAAAGCATTACTGAAGCATAGTTTGGTGGGGACCTGTTGAAATCAGGTCAGTGAAGTCAAAAGGACAGCTATTAGCAGGGAAGCAGTGCCATCTTACAGTTGACTAATAGTGCCCTGGCCGTCTAAAGAACTTAGCTCTAATCTGTCCTCAGTGACCTTAGATGAGCAACTCATGCTGCTGGGATGTCTTTGGTAAGAGCTCTTCAGTACAAAAGAGTATTCTGTTTGGAGCATCTCACAGTGAGGCCCATACCCTGCTAGGAACTGCAAGTACCCCTCAAACAGAGATAATACTGGGCCTGTAGCTAAGAACAGCCACTGTTGAGGGCTTTAACAAAAGCCAGAACAAAAACCACAGAGGTCGTGCAAGGGAAGGCATGTTCTAAGCATGACAAGAGGGTAGGCAGCATATACTGCTAATCAAAGACAGGAAGAAACAAAAATTATTAGACTGACATATATCCAGAATGCCTAGTGGTGGGTTGTACCCATTCCTTGTACATTCTTTTTTGTTAAAAATACATTTTTATGACAAGCAGCTGGATTTTTATATGGGCTTCCATGTGCAGCAGTCTGTTTTAGACAAGGAAGAACAGTAGAATTCAGTGACAGCCAGCCTCACTGAACTTAGGAAATTCAGTTCATTGTGCAGATCATTGCATCATTTTTCTGAAGAGGACACCTAATGGGAGAAGTAGGTGATGTTGGCATAAGTGAGTAAGAGCCTTAAAAAAAAGTAACAGATGGTACTTAGTTGCTAAAATTATTCCACATCTTCTTTTTCCCTTCTAAAAGCAGAAAAATCGAAGTACCTTTTAGATAAAACAACAGGTGTCTCTCTGAAGTGATTCGTCATCACCAGAGGAGGCAGGAAAATTCTGTAATCAGAAACATCAAAACAGCAAATTAAGAACAAGAACTTTACTGCAGTATCATTAGATTAATCTTTTGGACTGCATAGGGGCCATTGCACAGAAGCAAGTAGCTTGAACAGCTTGTGGAAATGCAAAGAGAAAGGAATCAAGGATTTGTTCAGTGCACTTCACATCCAGACATGGAAGTTGTTAAGAAATCAGCTGATCTCAAAATGCTAATAAGTAGGGAGCAGGAATATACTGAGATGAGCAATAGTGATGGTGCTGACTGCCATGATCCACATGAAGTGGATAAGTGAATTGTCTTTTATAGATACCCATGGTACAGAAGAACCTTTGTTAGCCATCTCAGATAGGAATGAGCAACATAAATCCTGTGCTCCAGTTTGTGTCCTTTGCCCCTTGTCCTATCTCAGGGCACAACTGAAAAGAGACTGGCCCCTCCTTGACACCCACCCTTCAGATGTTTGTAAACATTAACAAGATCCCCTCCAGACTAAACAGCTCCAGGTCTCTAAGTCTTTCCTCATAAGACAGGTGTTCCAATCCCTTAATCATCCTTGTAGCCCTCTGTTGGACTCTCTCAAGTAAATCTCTGGTCCTCTTGAACTGGGGAGCCTAGAACTGGACACAGTACTCCAGATGTGGTCTCACTAGAGCAGAATAGAGGGGGAGGAGAATCTCCCTCGACCTGCTGGACACACTCTTCTTTATGCACCCCAGGATACCATTGGTCATCTTGGCCACAAGGGCACAATACTGTCCCATGGATAACTTGTCCACCAGGACTCCGACATCCTTCTCCACAGAGCTGGTTTTTAGCAGGTTAACTAACTCGTAATCTGTACTGGTGCATGGCAGTAGACTTCTTAAAAAATAAGACATAATAAGCTTTGAGGGCTATTACCTGTATTGTACCTAGTACATATAATAGACAACAAACATCAGCATCTTCAGACTTTCATGACCAAAGATCATGGAATTGAATTTAGTCTATGGTGTCTGCAGGCACAACTTCTTTGACTTCAAGCAGTTGAGTTACTGGTGTACATCTCACTTCCTGCCATTGTTTCTTCCTTTGTTTCCTGAAGACTCCCATTTGGAGCGTTACTGTTAGGGCAGCAGTGCATGGGACAGTCCTGACAGCATGTGTTCAGTTCAACTGGTTAGAAGTTCACAAGCAAACCAATAGGTGCCAGGAATTTTGAAAAGTTTTCTTGGATGACCAAAGTCTAGCTTTCTGCCAGGCTCCTTCCAGTTTTAGTGCAGTTCCACCACATTGGCTCTTTTACCTCCAGACGCTTCATGACGATGCAGTTTCACAGAAGTACAATGCTATGGCATAATTGCAGTTCTAGCTATCTAGCTTGCTTCATTGTCTAAAGTAAGGCTAGAACGATGCTACCAAAATTAACTGTAAGCAGGATAAGAATACAGCCTTATATTTAGTTGATAATTTAACTGATCATGCAATAACTTTTTTTATAGTTTCTCACCCAAAGAACAACTATTCCTCAAGAACACCATGTAGTTCAGTGCTGTCTTCAATGACCTCGCATGCAACAACTGGCAAGCAAAATATGCACACCCGCAAATCCTCTAGTAATGCCAAGAACTCTGATAATAAAACAGCCAGCACTAAAGTACAGCGTCACCTTTCTTCCAATCCTACAGAATCTTGTTCCCAAGGAATCCTGACAAATAAGCAGGTAAGAAACCAGTTATGAACTACATTGTTATTTCCAACATTTTGGAAAAATGTGCAGCATGGAAAGTTTTGAGGTAAAAAATCAAATGCCATTTTTGTGTCAGTATATTTAATTAATATATTTTTAAAATATGCAAGTATATATTTTCCAGCTTCATTTTTGAGGCAGTGTGAACATACAAGGTGGAAATACCAGAAAAGCCCTACCAGCAAAGAGCAGTGTCTGGTGTTCAGAAGTGACAAGTGGCAGTTAATGGACTGGAAAAGAGAAAAGCCTCCATAATGCTAGTTGCCCTGCATGCTACAATGGAGAAACATTTATTCCTGATCCTTGACAAATTATCATCAGTTGGTGAGCTGTTGAAGCATAGATAGACTTTGAAAGTGGAATCCTACCAGGTTTAAGAGTATTATGTCAGAAGCTGGATAATATAGCTTATAGTATCATGCTATATTGCTTGCGATATCATTATAAGAGCACCTTAGGATGAGCTTGTACTGTTGTGCTTCAGTAAAGCTGCCACTGAAGTTGGTCTGAATTTTGTCCCAGTAGGGATTTTAAGCTCAAGTAAGTGCCTGAAGTGAAATGTAGGAGCATTACGTAATGTCACTGCTTGTACGGAATCAGCTGCCCTGGCAGTCATGCAAATAAACAGTTCAGCCACTTCCCACTAAGGATCAAAGCTTCCTCTGAGCCAGATGTCACAATGCACATCTTTCCACCTTGTGGATTCTTAACTTGATTTGAATTTACATGTGAATTTCTGTTCTTCTTGCAGTCTTTCCATAGCATGTACATAATACTTTACTAGGAAGTGTATTTTTGTGATTTTGCACAAAAATCAGTATCAAGTTCTTCAGTGCTTCTTAACTGCTGCTGTTGAGATGTCTGGTATTTCATCCCCTTTTCAGTACTCTCTGGAATCATGGCAGATTTTAATTTGGCAGCAGTGGTGAACCTGCCATCTATATTTTCAGGCTACTCTGATGTAGCATACTTCAGTTTTTAAGTGTTATAAGTAGCTCTGGCAACAATCAAATCTGTGTAGTGTTTTCCCTCTCCTAGTTACGCTGAAAATTTTATTCTCCGATTTTTGTTAATTCTGATTGCTGTATTTCTTGTCCTGTTGGAAGGATTCAGATAACCTAACAGTTATCCAATTTCTTTCTGGGAAGAATGGTTCTTCTAGCCAGAGACGAAGATTCAACCCACAGCACCAAAACGTCCGGCTCAATGGATCTCTTAAGTCACAAGGTGCCAGTAATGAGGCAGATCAAAATAATATAAAGAGTGGTTCCAGGTCTGAACACAGAAGACAGCAGCATAACAACTTCAGATCTAAAAATAAAGGAGCTATGAAAAATCAAGAGCAGTCCACAACTACAAGGACCACAGAGAATCCAACACATTCAGAAAAGACCCGACGAAAGCATCATACGCCAGACACAGCAAATCACAGGCCTTTCCAAGGCAGTGTTGGCAGGGTGTCACAATGCAACTTATGCCCTGCAAGGATGGATGTCTCTGCTGATGCCACTGTTCTTTCAGTGCCAGCTGTGACTTTGGTGGCTTAAAATGTCACAGTGATGGCAGGCAAAGAAATTTAATCTCTTAATTTTAGTTTCTTGCTCGAGAGGCTCGTTGATGAAGAAAATAAGTCAGAACATAGTGATTTTAAATCTGTTGCTGCTTAAAACTTGTTGGTATCTTTTTTACTTAATAATTATAAAAATTGATTCATACTTTCAAGTCTTTACCCAGTATGTTCAGAGTTACTTTGTCATGACAGTAAAGAATCTTACCAAAGCAGCATTTACTTCTTAGAAAAATGAAATCTAGATTGGAAAATTTAACTGATAATTACCTTTACAATAGCAAAAGACCTGTTGTAGATATGTGGTGGTACCAGTCAACATTACTGTTTTTCAGAGCAGCCTGTGTTAGAAGGATCCCAGGAAGTCTGTATACTATGGTCTGCAAAGAAATCCAATAGTCCTGTAGAATTTTCCTGCAACACCTCTTTCTGTGCGTGTATACACGTACATGCATGCACACATATACACAGAGAGTATTGTTATATATAAGAACATTTGAAAAAGTAGTACATTTTATTCTAGCTTATTATTCCATAATCTGAGATCTTTAAATTGAAGTATAAATTGCATTAGATGTATTACATATTGGTATTTTTCATTGACAAACTATTTTTATGAGGCTGAGAAAAAATGCTCATTTCTTAAGTCTGGAATGTATATAGTCATGACTATTCAGATGCACAGCCCTATTCTTCATCCTAATCAGCCATTTTTCTATGACTAGTTGGATTTATTTTTTTGCATATGAAAAGTTACAGGTGTTCTAAACTTGAATCGGCTCGTGACAAATCCAAATTATTTTTCTATATTTTTGCTGTAGGAACCATCTGTCCATAACAAGAGCTACGACTGATAAATTTGTTACAGCAACATGCAGCGGAATGTGGAGGTTCATATTTGAGGAGATACTACATCCTTCTGAGTTTTCTATTAAAACAGAGATCTTACTTAGTCTTAATGTTCTGATGCTGTATTTCGGGAAACCTGTTTCTTTCAAAAAATTAAAATGCTCTTTTTAAAATACTCTGGTGTTTGCTGCTTTGCAGTGCCTAACCTTTGTGATCTTACTGCAGTTGTATTTGCTTAATTGTACTGGTATCTGTGGGAGGCTTTCAGCTGAGTCTGGATAGGACAAGGCTTTTCCTTTTTACCTAGATTCTAATGCCACAAGTGCATGGAACAGAGCCTTCCCGTGAGAGTTGCCTACATCCTGGACATTCTTTTAATATAAATTATTATTTAACATTGTGATGCGTTGCCATCCAGATCTGGCATCAAGTGAAGTAGCTCATTTAAGGTTGAGAATCAGAAAGGCATAAAAGGGTTTATTTTCTGCTGAGGTCAGTAAGAGCAGAACACTTGAGTATCTTTAGAAGTTTATTCCTAGGTTCTTATTTTTATTTGCTTTTGCTTTTTACCAGTTTCCCCTGCCTAATTTCTGTTAGCTAACTGCACATTTCCACTGACTGTTCTCCTGTGTGGCCCTTAAAAAATAATCTCTGAGGCTGCATTTTGGTGATTTTTACTTTTGTTTCTCTTGATATCTGTATGCAATGTTCCACATGTAAATAGTGGTAAAACCTATTATTTGCCTTTTAGGCAAATGATTCATCTCTATCTGGAAGAGTGGCGAAAGAAAAATAAACATGCAGAGGTAAACACTGGCTTTCTTAGCAGTGTAAGCACTGCTTCTATCCTAGTGAATTACCTATCATGCTTTTAAGCTGAATGTTTTGAGTAAACGGAACTGAAATTGCAGGATCTGTGTTGTACACACCCATTAGCTGGGTAGCTTTTCAAAATGTATCTGCTTCCATACAGTTTGACTTGTAACCTCACTCTAAGATACATATTTATCATTTCCATGCAGATAAAGCACAGGAATCTTATTATGTCCTTAAATAATTTGTGAAACTTAAATCTCTTCTTATAAGCCCTTCTAAAAAAAAGAAAATCTAACTTATCTATAATGATTTTTACTCCTTCCTGATAGGTTCTTCTCTTGAAAGAATTATTGAAAATTGTTTTTTTCCATAAGTTAGCTTTCTCACAAGCAGGCTTCTGCAAATAAATAAAATCTCTAGCATAAGTTGTAACTCAACACAAGAGGACCACCATGCACTCTTCAGTACCAGCTAAGCTTTGATGTGCTGGAGGCTCAGTATGTGACAGACCCAGGACTAACAGGTGAGAGACAGCATTTCTCTCCAGACTGTGATGCAAACCCATTTTCTTTGATGAAAAATGTGGATTTGGTTGGGCTGGGGAGTGGGCTGGTTCTGGGAACTCTGGAGTCTTGACACACCAAGTGTGGTTTAGTATTGCAATACACATTTTAACTACATTACGTAGCTGTGTCAGAACAGTATCTCTTAATCTTTTCATTTCCTGTGTCTCTGTATGCTTGGAATTGTATTTGCATATTTCTGGGGAATGTTTTACTGTTCACAATATTTGTAAGTAATTGAATGCTCTTGGGTCCATCTTAACTCTTTTAATCTTCTAATTACAGAACCATATACATATGATTCTCCTTTTCATGTAAAGGAATTGAACAGGGGTCAGTGAGGGAATTAAGGGCTGGCGGAGGCTTGACTTTTAGGCCAGCCACCGTTTTTTAAAAAAATGCACCCTCAGTTTTGCAAAGCAAGTACAGCTCTTTTGCATCATTCATACACAAACATGGAATTCCCACTGCACTTTGTGCACTCTTTTGAAAGTGGAAGCACACCTTAAAGGGCAGTATTTTAAAGCAGACTGGATCTGTTTGTCTTCTCTGTAAGATTAAACTCATAAGAGTAAAGGCAGAACTCAGCAAAATAAAACACTGAATACAAAGCTGGAAAGCTAAAAAGAGAGGAGGTGACTTGACATAGCTGAGCTGTTTGTAAAACTTAAATTATTTAGGTATGTTTGTAAAAAGATCAAAAAAACCCACTTAGCTTGTTTAAAAATACCACCCTGAAAGAGCAACTAGTAATTCTGGAAAGGAAACAGTGATCTTGTAGCACTCTTCTGGACCCTGCTGTGGGGTTCCCCTGTTGTAGGGGAACACCTGGTCTGAGCTTGTATGAATGGCAGTTCTTATTGTCACTCTGTTTCCCTATCTAGTGACTGGGCTACACTGGGATTTTATAAATCAACTACATCCTTCCTGTTCATCTGCTTGTGACTACAGCAGAGGGTCTATGGAATCAGAGGTCTCCATTTGCAGTACCCTGCCAGTTACCTGTATGGGGATATAATAGAAATTTGCCAGAAATTTGAGACATCTATTTTATTATGGCAAACTACTGAAAGAAACTGTACTAAAATGTTTGTGTATGTTGTACCAGAGACTAGAATGAATGAAAAGATACATTTAGATATGGGAAAGGGGCAACTTTGAAAAGGGTCAAATCTTTGATGTAAACTGGGCATACTACACAGCTGATCACATGACTCTATGAAAATGCAAAGTAATTTTAGCCAAGAATGATCAGTTATGAGATAAACAGCCAGTTGCTGGTGTTTTTTTTTAAAGAGAGTTGTGTAAGAAGAGATGCCCAAAAAATTCAGAAAGCAGCAGAGGTCTGTAACATTAGCCTTATTTGTTTCTACTGTTTAACATCTTTTATGAAAGGCTGCTGCTCAAAATTAGTTTAGATTTACCACAAAATATTTATATAGTTCTATTTCTGACAAAGAATAGGTGATGACACTGTTAGTACCTTTCCATCATTTTTGCCTTGTCCTTTATTCAGTAAAGCATTTTTTGTTGGGATAGGAAGAGTATTAGGAGTGTTGCTCTTTAGGTTTATTTTTTAAGAAAAACCACTAGCTTAAAAAGTTAAGGTGTTTTTTAATATACACTCCAATAGCAGAAAATTACAGTACTGCATATATGTACATTGACTACTGTTCACGGCCAAGTGTCTCCTTAAAAATATGGTAGTACGTGAAAATCTGGGGTTTTTTTGCTTGTGCAAATGATATTTCCTGTCCTTGTGGTTAGAAGCAAAGCCTGAAAATGTGCTCACTTCTAAATTATCCAGAAAATAAATATTTAAAGAACCCTTCTGTAATTCTAATAATCTCAGGAATTTTAAGAACATTGCATTTTGGCAATGTGGTAGGACTTGTCAATGTTTAGGGCCATCTATTTACTGGGGTGGAAAAGAGCAAGCAGTAGCAAAACCAACAAAAAACCCCAGCACCCAACTGTAAGCAAGCAAGGGCCCAAAACAAAGCCAGGCTTCATTCACTGATTTAAACAACTAAAAGGGCTTTTTAAAATCAGCAAGGTAAACTTAGTTTTCCTCTGCTGATAAAAACACACAGCAGCTCTTCAGTAGCATTACTCAGAATTTACTCTGGCACAAGAAGGTCTCTATACTACTCAGGGTGAGAGAGGAGTTCTTTTACCTATCTTCAGACCAGGGCACTTATGCTAACACTGCTTTAACACAGCTGTGACTCAGACCTGAGATTCCCTGCAGCTGCAAAAAGCACACCCCACAGTGGTGTTAGGCAGAATGCCAAGGCTTCACCCGCTGCCTGCAGCAGCCTCGCCCCCAGGGGCAGATCACACAGCGTTAGGACAGGACTACACGTCTCAGGTCTGTGGAGAAAACTGCCATGTTACTCCCTAGACGTACTGCTTCCTTTCCTGCATTTCTCCCTGTATACAAGCAAAGGTGGTCCCTTTTGTTGCTGTCAACAACAAAACGGTGATTTATCTTCACCAGAAATATCAGTGCATTCAACTTCAGGAATCTTGGGTATGTTGTACACTTGTGGCAAACTTGTATCTAATAAAAGCTACTTATTGTTAGCTACTTTTCCCCACTTTAAATACACAAATTAACAACATCAACTCTAGTTAATGTTAATTGCAGTTGATAAGCAAGTCGTCTTCTATGTTGTGCTCCCTTTGAAAGATCAGTTGTACTAGTACGGACTGACAGAAGTACAAACCCTGTAACATTTGGCTGCACATGCTCTGTATTTGAGGGGCTTTTGTAATCGTTTTTTCTTTTTTCCCCAACATCTATACAATATTTAGCATTAAAGCAGAAAACACACCTCAGTGCTTACTTTAAAAAATTTCTCCCTATGCTTTTCATGAACTTTTTCATCATAAATTTCTACCAAATCTTTGAACAAGCATGAGATGACAATCTCTTCTTTGTCCAGATGATGCAAAGCTATCCAGTTTATCAGACAGCTGAGTTGAACATTATCCATCCACTTTATCAGTCTTAATACTTTCTGCTAATACAGCTGGTTCTTTATTGTTTAGTACCATAGAAATAGTAGGAATTTCACCAGGAGCACTGTCTTGTTCACTTGTTTTACTGGGCATGGAAGAAGACGGCTGAGATGGTGTCACATGAAATAGTGGAGTTCGCTTCAGCTTTACTACACGGTTGCTTATTGCCTTCCTAGACACTGCAGTTTTGACAGTCATTTGACATGGTGTCCCATTGTCAGCACTCTGCCTTCCACTGGGAGCCTGGGGACAGCTGGGTGCTGATTTGCATGTTGTGGATACAGTTTCAGAAGCTACTTTGTGCAGCGTTAAACTTTCATGATTGGGTTGTTTAATAGTCTCTGCAGAATGTGAGGCATTGCAGCTTGCTACCTTTAACAAAGATGAATTTTTGACTTTGATATGGGTACTTGTTGAGGGACCTGAGAATCTAATTGGCTTGGGACCCACTTTACATGGTAAACAGTCT
The DNA here is from genome assembly GCF_020740795.1 of Apus apus. NCBI lineage: Eukaryota > Metazoa > Chordata > Aves > Apodiformes > Apodidae > Apus > Apus apus. The sequence goes on along the minus strand of NC_067287.1, from coordinate 28,511,713 downwards.
TCCTCTTCAGTGAAGTCGATTAATCGTCTGTAAAACAAAGAACTTCAATTAAAGAAACAAACTCTGTATGTAAATTTTTAAAATAACATTATTACAAAACAGACAATCTACAACAGCCATCCACAAATTTGAAGTTCTTTTAATTTTTGCTTCCTACAGTATAATTTATAGTTTCCAACTGTTCATCACTGCAGTCTGGCTTGCTTTTATATTAATAGTATCAGCAATCTCTTCTACCTGAAAAAGTAATTTTACACATTAAAAATTGTAAGAGATACAGTGCACAAACTGCTAAGTGAAAATCAATGAGAAAGAAAGCTGGAGGGGTTATAGTAAGAAAATGTTAAAATGCAACAGATTTCATCAGATACAAAAGCCACCGAATTCAAGTCTGATACAGTTTAAGTTATCTACAAAATACTCCTTCCCATTCTGAAATGATGCTTTAAAGGCTGAAGTAGTAAAAATAGTTTCAGCAGCCTAGAAAAGGTCATTTGTTTCTAGCAAGCTCAGTTCTGCAAGTAAGCTCTCTGATTATAAGACATTTTATAAGACTGTAAATAGAAAAACAGAGAAAACACATTTACAGCTTCTCATAAAACCTGATATTTTTTTAAATAGAAAAATAGTTTTTAAATTCTGCTTTATTTCTGCTTTATTTTACACTACCTATGCACTACCTTTTATGAACTGGTGGCATACGATGCAAACTGCCTTTCAAAGGGCGTTCTTCAAGAGTCCAACATTCCATCAGCTCCTGAGGCACTCTCCAGTAGCTAACACCTGCATTTCAAAGGGACATTCTATTGATGATTTAAGAGAACATAGTCAATATTATGTGTATATACACCTGATTAAATGAATGTGTGTATTTTATTATGTAGATTTTCAGCTTTGAAACCATGCTGACATGAACATTGCTTACAGCCAACGTGCTGCTAGGGCTTCCACCAGAGTGCCCAGTGCTGGCAGGCTACCACCCTGTGCATGTGGTGGCTCTCACTACATCTGTTGTTCATGTCAACTCACATCACTTTGGATCATCTCTTAAGAATCTTTTTTTTTCTTCCAAATAGCCACTACTGTAGGAAATTTTACATGTTACTTACTGAACAAGTGCAGTGTTATTATAGTTGTGGCAAATATTTTTCTTTTCTATTAAAAAGTAATAGTACTGGAAAAAAAAGCAAATTAATACTCTACCTCTCCCTTCCCAGGCATTGAAAGCATCCAGCATCTTTTTCAACTCAGCTACTGAGTAATAGCTCCAGATGTATTGGACGTTATTTCCAGCTTCTCTAGAAATATTGTTTTGAAGGTAACAGTTACATGGTAAATCTAGCTAAGTCCTTAAAAATGTAACACTGATTAAATTAATAACTCTTTTTACCAAATCCTAGCTGTAAGGACTTAATGGTAAATGGTTTGTAAAGTAGAAAGGAAAATGTTACTTAAATTTCATTTTCATTTGCATAAGAGGTTCTAAATAGCCATCCTCCTATGATCTGCATGCCTGTGAACAGCTATTGTTAAAAATGGATATTCATGGAAGAATAGATGTTCATAAAAGATTATACAATTAATAGTCTAAAATCTATTCTTCTAAATCTCAATAATTTATTTAAGGGAAAACACAATTGGAGGACAGATACCTGATACTGTGTCCACATACTCTGATAAAAAATATTAATGTTTCCAGCCTAAATTTAGGAAAATAAACATCTTATTTATAAAGAACTTAATCATGTTTCAAAAGGTAGAGTGAAGTACATTTTTGACACTACTGTATGACCAAGAGAAAGTTAAGACTGCTTCTAGGCACTCAGAAGTACAGGTCTACCAATAACTTGTAATTACTGTCATGAAAATAATAATGTAGTAGAGATGTGCCTGTTCAAATAATTGTTTCCTTTCATAATCAGTTCTTTTTGGTGTTAAATGTTTTTTCAGCTGTCTTAGAAGACTGCAGAGTACAATTGCATGAATCACAACCAACTTGATGAATATTTCCAGAACTTTTTCTGGATGGGGATTAATTCACTGTATTTATTGTAAATATCATCCTAAATTAGAAAGTAATTTTAAATGGTTGAAACATTTTAAAAATAGCAAGTAAAACATAATGATAACTTACAGCAACTGCATGCTAGCCACCTTCTGTGGACTCTAATTCTTGTACTTCCATTATCAGTTTTTATCTTTTTTGTTTGTTTGTTTAATGTGACCATTGTATTAGCCAGCCATTTTCGAAGGTGGAAAGAATTTTACTTCTTCCACAGATACATAGTATAATAATATTGCACTACATATTATAATATTTAGGCATTATTACAATACATGAGTGTTCATTCTCACTTCATAGTGCTTTCATGTGTTTGACAGTCATCTTACCTTTTGTAAATGCTTTTACTATGAATTTTTGTGCCTAGCTCCTTATTAATTGCATCAGTTCCATCAGCTCTCGTGGCATACACACCAATAATTTTACTTTCACAGCTTACTCCACAAGTGTTGAGATAGTGCAGGACCCAAACTGTAGGCTTGGTACAAACTAAACCGTAAGAATCACAGAAATCTAACAAAGTCTTGAAAAAACATAAAATGCAAAATACATAATTTAATATAATAATAATACAATTAATGCAATATTTTTAGTATAATAAATTTTTATATTTAAGTTTTCTTAATGGTACTGGTGAGCTCTTAAGTAAATCAAGGATGTAGTTTATCTAGAATAATGTATGTAGTATTTCTTATCTGATGTTAACAGGTGACACTGTAAAACTACGAGAAAGTCAGAGAAAGGCAACAAAATACTTAAAAAGTAAAGTTTTAACTAGCATATACTGTAGTTTTAGTACCTGATGCTAATGAAGGCTATGGATTAGAGAGTACATCTTTAAAAATGTAAGAAATGTCAAGACCTTTTTAAGCTCTATGTTTGACCTTAAAGAATATGTCTCCATTTCATTGGCCAAATGGTCACAGAGACTGTATGGATAAGGGATTCCAAAATAATCTGCTTCCTCCTGGAGTGCAATTCGAATTTGTTCATCTTCAGGAATCCGAACTTCTCCATGAAGATAATCCAAAAGATACTTAAACAGGTTTCCATCTCGATCAATTAGACATGCCCCTGAAAATGCAAAGAAAATTATTTAAAATACTGCTTCCAGCAAGAAAAGACAGACTTGTCACATTCTACCATATCGTCAAGTAAACCCTGTATATCAAACTAGTTTTGCTTACTTAGTAAATGTAAGTATATTTTCTCTTATTATTTTAAAAACTACTATTTTGTTTACCTGAAATATTTGTTATTTGAAGGTAAAATTCTTAGTTGAGTAAACACTTACTGGAATTTTAATGAATCACTAATCTGCATAGGACCATACCAACATAAAAACTCAGCTTCACTCCACTTAAAATGCTAAAATATAATTCTAAATGCATTTCTAATTCTAACTGCAGATACATCTTTTCTTGCTATTGCAGAGATTTTTTCAATTTTGGCTCTAGGCAATTTAAAAGAGTTAAAAGTAGCTTCAGTTTGAGTACACATGTAGTCTAACTTTCCCTGAATATTGCTCAAGTGTTACAGTATTTCTGGGGTTTTTCTCTCCTTTGCCTGCTGGGCTCAAAGACCACTACAGAAACTGACTGATCTATACACAGCTGTATACAACAGGCTGCTCATTACAACTGAAAGAGAGTAGCAAAGCCCAGCCCTGAAAATGTTAAATATTACAAATATTTTAAACAGTCAAAAGTGTGCAACAAGGAATTACTATTCCCCATCCATCATACCCTTAAACTGGACAAAGTTTGGCAGAATTTCCAAGTCACAAACAAGTATGAAATTTGAGCCGTGATTACTTTTATTCAAGCTTTCATATCTAGCCATGGTGGTGAAAAATTCTTTACTGGATAATGAAGTATTCTGAAAAAAATATTAGACCCAAATCTCCTTATGCAATAAGCAGAGTGAGATGCCTCTGGTGAATATAGCAGGTCACAAACAGGATCCCAGTTAAGATGCCAAATACTCTGCCAACATAAATTTTATCTGTTTTTCATATTCATACTGAAGAAGTACATTCCAAAGCCACAGTTTTGACTGGGACACAGCAGGGCTAAGCACTGTACAAACATGTATATTTGCAAACATGAGCATTCTCAAGGAATTCAGATTAATTACTTGTAAAGTCATGCATGCATAATTGTTTTACATCCTGGAATTAAAGAAGCCAAGTGATGCTCAGTAGATTGGGAAAAGATATATACTATAAAATGCATAGATAGATATAGAAGCATGTATTTGCCTCAGAACTCCCTGATCAAAACGTCATATTTGCAGCTTGGACATATTTACCTGATGCATCCACTTTTAGAGGAAAGCGACCACTAAACATAGAAGCTAGCATTGAATCCTTAAAGCGGCATAAAGACTCGCGCCTGGCAGTGTAGAAACAGCCTCTCACGTTAAGTCGCAGAATACCCTGGACATCTTCAGTCTTGCCCTCTTCCATTGTATTTGCAAATGACTGCGTTAATTATAAGCTATTCAAACCTGTAACAGATACAAACAAAAGTAGATCTAGTGTCAGTTAAGACTGAACACATTATATACAAGAACCTGAGCATTAGCTCAGCTCTTACGTGTTCCTTACACAATGCTGTAAATCAGCTTTGAAAACAGGAGACATTAGTGCAAATAGCCAAATATTTTACAACTTTAATATAGAACCCCTGTAATTCTACTTTGCTAGGAAACACAGAGGTTACTGTTTTGAGACAAATGAGTAAGCAGAACTGTGTGGCGAGTATGTGTGAGCAGAGCATTGGAAGGACATTCTGGGAAATCTTGCTTTGAGTGTAGCTCAATGCACTAAAAATGCAGCAATTTTGTACTAATAGCAACCTGACTTCTTTAAAATGTGACCGTTGGCGGAATTTTTTTGAGCACGACCTTTGCGAGGCATTAGCTCCCACTAGGCGCCTTTTGCCCGGACACCTGCTATTGTTAGACCCAAATTAACTGAAGAACTCGCAGCCAGCCGGGGAGGCAGCTGGGCAGCCCCCGCGGTGCCTCCAGCCGCTCCGCTCCCTGCTGTCGGGCGCTGCTCCGCCGAAACGGGGTAGCCCACCCCCCTCCTCTGGCAGCAGTCGGGAAGGCGGCTCAGCTCCCCGCCCGGGGCCGCCTGCGGGCAGAGGGTCCCGCCGCGGGGCAGGGGGCGGCCGCGGCCACCACCCCGCGTTACCTGCGCTGCCAGCCCCGCGGCGGGGCCGCTCCGCTGCGCCTGCACAGGCTGGGCCGCTGAGGGGCCGGCTCGGCTCCGCAAAATGGCGGCGGGGCGGCAGGAAAAGACGGAGCGGAGCGGGATGGGGAGAGGGGCCGCTGGTGTGGCGGTGCGGGGCGGCCTGTCCGCGGCGCCATCGCTGTGCTGGGGGCACGGCCGCCCGGGCTTCCCCCGCACGGTGTGGCGGATCAGCCGGTGTAGGGACCCCTGCGGCTCTGCTGCCCCTGCCTCCCCCACTTTGTCTGCAGAGGGTCCCTCAGGTAGGCTTTGATCTTTGGGTCTTCTGAAGTGAGGCTTTTTTTTAATTTACAAGTAGGTGTTTACTCGAAGTGGGTTTTACTCGATTGCTTTTTCTGTAGGCTGAAAAAATACTGCAGCTTGAGCTATTCTAACATGCAGTGCCCCCGTTTTACTTCATGGTGGTCTCGGAGCCTTGCCGGCCATCGGGGGCTGGAGCACCCACCTGGGCCCAAGGTGTAAGTAAGGTGTAAGGTGGTGGGCGCTGGCTTCTCCTGCAGCTGTGTCCTGAGTTGCAGCACTAAAGTGGGTGCTTCTGCAGGGATGAAGTGATGCTGGTACACTCAGAGTTTGAAGAGAGGTCTGCCAAATAACTAGTAGTTGTGCACAGAAGTTAACAGGGCAAAACTCTAGGTTTCTGCAAACTTTCTGGAACATATGAATTGATTATATATTTAGAAAATATAGAGATAAGTCCCAAATATTAATGTAATTGCTATCTGAAGTCCAGGAAAAATCCAGTTATTTAACTGTACACTGCACATATAAGAAATGTGTCCATATTGTATTTAAATAGCTTATTTACCATAGCAAATTAAGTCAGTTACATCTACAATTCCTGTTGAGTTTCATCTTGTGTCATCCTGCTATTTACTCAGCATTTCTCTTTGGAGGTGTTTTATTGCCATAAGGTATCAGAAAATCAACCACAACAAGTTCACTTGTTAAAGGGTCAGATCAAAGGGTGTGAAACAAACAATCACAGAGCAGCCGCAGTTCCAATAGTGTAGCTTCTGTATTCTGGTCTGTACTAAATTTTGGGTTTAAGAATACCTAAATATTCACAGGCTACTGTATTTTCAGGTACTATTTAGGACTATAGGCTTCTAATTCACACTTGAAGGACATGAAAGAGCCATCTACGTCAGGTTGCATCTGGTCCTTGCAGGGAGATAATAATAATCTTTGAAATTATTGACTACTACTTACAACTAGCTTCTTTTTAATGTAATGCCTATTGGCATTAGAATGGTGGTTAAAGCTACAGTGAATAGTTCACGGGTTTTTTTCCTTAGGAGTTAAGCATGCTACAGTTGCAGCAAAGAGAGGAAATGGCATTCCAAGGGCCATGGTTTCTGAATACCTCTTGGCTAAGAGTGTACACAGAATCCAGGTCATTAATGCTTAATATCTCATTAATTAAATAAGTGTACAAGTTTAAACATGCCACTGAATGCAGTACAGACTGATAATTCATGGATGTTGGACTTTCTATAAATAAGTGAAAATAAGTGTGACATTATTTTTGTGGAATAATGGTGTCTGGTTTAACTATATCTTTAGTAAGAATGTAATGTGTATTGTCCCTTACTAGGAATAGTTCATAGACAGCAATTGCAATTTTAGTGCAGCTGCTGTTGTAGAATGTTACAATATACTTTAAGTTATAACTTCCAGTCTTTGTCATTCTGAAACATTCACTTAATGAAGATGCAGCTTTCTATGCCTGTTTTCTCCTTTAAGCTGGCTAGGTTTTGCCTCTGAACAATGTTCCTTTATGTATTTCTGCCCTGGGAGACCAGACCAATATACATATTATATTGTGTACACACACACAAAGAAGCAATGCAATAGGTAAGTTTTGGACCTTGGATTTTATCATATAAAATATTATTACTATTCAAGATTAGTACAGCATGTAGTTGGAATAGAAGCATGCAGCATAATCAACCTGCACAAGCAATCTGCCTTTTGAGCTGCATGTTCTTGGGAAATGAACACAGGGACTTTGTTTTTCACTAGTTTCCAAAGGAAGACTGGCTTAGACACTCACCCTCTGCATATCTGTGTTTCAATTTACTAATTTCAGTCAAATTTGACAGAGGTGAGAAGGCATTAAAAAATGAGTTTTCATTAAGCTTGTGCAAGAAATAGTGTGATTAGAGGAAAATGTGTTACTAATACTGTAATTCCAGGAAAAAGTATAGCATGAACTCCGGTCTTACTGGACATCAGAGAATCCACAGAGGAAGAAGCTGTTTTACATCATCTGTCCACCAGAAGTGTTTTTAGTCATAGCACATACCTGACTAGATCCCTACAGGATTGATTCCTCAACAAAGATTCTTCTCAGAGATGGATTTGCAGGTATCTAATAAGACACAAATTCAATTATAGCACTCCCCACATGGTTTGGGCTTTTGTAACAGGTTTGTCTCTGGCTTTCCATCACTCTCATTTCCATTCAGTTTAAAGACCAGTCACAGGATCCCAAATGCCTGAAAACCAGAATTCTGCTCTTAAATACATATTAAGATACACAGGCTGTGAAACTTGGCAGTACTTTAGGCTTTTTTTCACTTTGAGAGGCTGAAAATCACCTGGAGATTTTTACATGTGAAATGTTACAGTGTGGGAGTTCCTCAGCAGAGTGTAAAAGAAAGTATGACCACAGGTGGAAACATAATACTTCACATTCTGTTTTAAATTTATTGCTTGTAGTAGTGACATAAACAGTAAATGGAAGCAAATTGGTGATTGCCCCAGGACTTGGAACTGTTGTAAAACTGAAGGAAATGAAAACTCATTATTGGATCTGGAGGAAAACACTACCTTCTAAAAAGGACAAGGAGGTAAGTTTTATTTTATTGGTTTTCTATGTTTAAAGTTTTGTAATGTTATGTGCTTTTTTATTTGGCCAGGGTTTTACAGTCACGTCCAAGTTGCCTTGTAAGGGGAAATGAGTCAAAAGTATATAAGGTGTGCTGGATACAATCTGTATTTTAAGGAGGTTACCTAGAAAGCACAGAGTTTTGCAGCTTCAGGGCCATGCTGAGAAACTGCCATGTATCATGCCAAATTAAGAAAAAGTAGTAAAGATAGACTATAGATGCTGTTTGCAGCAGATTAAGAAAATAGTTAATAAAGATACATTTTCAAATAATGCCACTGATACTTACTGTGATTCCTTTGATTTACTTTATTGTAATGTTAGCATACAGAAAGGTAAGATTTTCATTATGATTACTACATTACAGAACATAATGCTGTTTTTTTATTTCAGCCTTCTATATCTCTATAAATCTTCAAATAAATTAAAACATCAACACTCTGAAGATTTTCACAAAACTGCTTCCTATAAATCTACTGATTCCTGGATAAAATTTAGGAATTAATATCCATGTGAACTAAGGGTAGGACTGTGCACACATAGCCAGTGAAGGGAGTGTTGAAGTCCAAGGGCTTTTAGGCTCAGAATAGATTTTAGGGGAAAAGCATTTTATTAGACTAAAATACTTCCTTGCAATTTCTAGTCCTGGTATTACCTGAACCAAACTAAAAGTTGGCTTGCTCAAATTCTGACATCAGAGTCTGCGATGCTTACAAATCCATTTATAGGTGGGCAGCATGCATGCTTGCTATAATCTGTTGGTTTTAAAATTTATCATTGTTCTTTTCATAATTGTCTTGATGACTATTTGTTGTTTGCCATTTCATCTATTACTAATAGCAAAAGATCAGCCAGAAAGAATTTTAACTTTCCAGTGGGAAGGAATTACGTGGATTTCTCCTTTTAACCTAAAGGAACTCTGTGAACTGAAAGCCAGGTACCTCAAGCTCTTCCTAAACTGTGACAGTCAGGTGGAATCTCTGCAGTTCCCCAATTCCTTCCTCACAATGTACTAGGATTGATGCTAAGTTTTTATACAATTAATTTTAATTTTTTAATGTTAGTGTTACTAATGGTAGTTGGAAAAAGTAGCTCCAGCATGAAGTTAGAAAAGTTATATGCATCCCATTCCTTATTTTTGAACCATTCAGGAGCATCACTGAAGAATTAGAACTGTGGATTAAAGGTTGATGATTTATGTGTATCTAATTTCTGAGAAGAAATGTAGTATATGTGAACTATTCTACCATGGTTGATCGTGCATGTACTTGACAAAACTGCTACAGTGCTTTTCCTATCTTATCAACAGAGCATTAGAAAAGATAGGATGTTGGTTGCAATAAAAATCCAGCAATAGCTGTGGGCTGGGTTTGTATCAAACTGTTACAGCCTGTCTGTGCCTTTTCCCTTTGAATTATGAAGCACAGAGCATTATTTGTTCCCTGATAAGCTTGTCATCTTTTCTTGCTTTCATACGTAGTTTGATTAAGCTGCCATACCGTGATTTAAGCAACTCTTCCTACAGTGTAAGAGGCGGGCACGGATCAGTTGGCAGGGTCGAGGCCTTCCCGCCGCGGGCGCGCGAGCAGCTCGGCCCAACGGCCGCCGCCCGGAGGCCGTTGAGGGGCGCGAGGCGGGGCCGTTGGCGGGCGCCGGGCTGAGGCGCAGCGGGCGGCGCTGCTCCCGCCCCTCGGGACCGGGAGGAGCCGGGGCCTGCGGCGGCAGCTGCCTCGTCGGAGCGGTTTGCCGGGACAGCGCTCCCTGCTCTCTTCTACTTGTGCTTGTGTGCCGGTCTCTCTCGCGGTTTATTTAAATTTATAGCACTTATCATGCCGTTTCTTTAAACACTTCAGTTTAAAATTGGTCTTTACAAAGCAAAAGCTGGTCTGGTCATATTGTGAAGTGATAGAACCTTGGGTTTTTTCCCTTTTAAGTGTAAACTTGGATAGATAACTTGAGGGAATTGATAATATAAAAAAAATCAGTGATCCTTTCATTCTTCGTGTTTATTAGTTAAGTATTTTGCCACGGTGTGATAATGTGACTTAAGTTTCAAGGAACGGTCGTTAACTTGGTTGACTTAATTGAACAAAGGTAAAGATGGAATCAATTTTCTAAACTTCAGAAATAAAAAATCCTGATAGGAGGTAATGAAACTTAATTTTAATAAGTGTGAGAAATATAATTTATTATTTGGGCATTCCTCCTGACAATGTACAGGTTCGTTTTGAATATGGATAAACAAGCACCTGCTAAATCATCTAACATTTTCACCTTGGATGCTGTTAAAGGGCATATGAGGAAGAAGGATGGGACATTACAAGTTGCAAAACGGAATGCTTCTTTAGCATCTAAAATAAAAAATAAATTAATAAGTAAGTCCTGTTAAAATAAAACTTGAGCCATTTGCTGTGCTTAGAATGTATGACCTCAAAAGGAGCCTAGTTGTATTTAATGTGGTTTGCTGAATTGTTGCCTGTTAAAAATACTAATGCGGGATGTTGGGAATTTTAGGAGAATTTGAAAGATAAAACAGATGGTTGTAATTTGTTTATTTATTTAATTGTCAAGTATTTTCAGTGCTTGTTCTTTGGCATGCCAGTGTTCTTTTAAAAAGTGTACTTAGGTGCATTTCTAACATCCATGTCCTCCATTGGGGGCATCTAAAAACTGAGGTACCAAAATGAGTAAAATCAATTACCTTGTAAAATATAGGTGCCATAGTAAAATACCGAGTAGTTCCATTTGCCAAATGGGATTCATATAAAATTCTTCATTGAGTCATTTGGTGAATCAAGGAAAACTACAAATATTAATCTGCTGATGTAATCACTTGCCAGAAGGTACTGTGTTTTTCCAGTAAGTTTGGATTAAATTCAAATATAAGTTTGTCTTGGTAGATGGTTGGGTTTTGTTTCTGACTCTGATAAAAACAACACTATGGAACACATAAGATCCTCTTCTGCAAAAGGTAGGGAAACTGTAAATGTTTGGAAACACTGCTTTTTCAGTGTGCTCTACTATAGTCAGCATGGTTAATCGGATGTTGACTTCTGCTTCTCTTTCTGTGATTGATGAAACTATTTTTGTTGTTTGGGTATGTATATTTTTGTATTTTTTCTTTCTGTGTCTTTATGTAAATACTAATTTTCAGTGAAAAATAAACAGTATAGATTAATAATACTAATCGCCTTTAGAAATACCTACATTGTAATTAATACAAGTAATTCAGTAAGCTGAATATTAATTTCAAAGTATCATGTTTGGATTAGCTAGGTTCCACTGTTGTTGCCTATATCCCAAAGCAAAGAAAAAAGGCCTTGCAAATTTTGGATGGCAGATCACAGAAGTAATAACGTAAGACAATGAAGAGATCTAGTTGGACCAGATTTCAGGCTAACCTTGCCCCTTTTTGTACTATGGAAGAGTATGGGCAGACTTGTCTCTGCCTTGAGTTCAAGTTAACCCTGTGTATACTATGAATATGAAAATAATCTTAGTAATATGCAGTGTCATTGGAAAAAAACACAATAATTTCAGTTCCTAAAATGTTCTGTAACAGATATGAGTAGGCAGGTTTTCATTAGGACAGTGGAAGGTTTCCTTCTAATGTGAAGACTTTTTTCTTTCTGTTCTCAAAACTCACATTTATGCTCAAAATATTTGAGCTTTATAATTTGTGAAATGTATATTTGTTTGTTTGTTTTTAATTTGGAAACACTTTTATACTTGTGAAACTATGAAATTTTAAATGTTTTCTTCTTAAAATAACCTGATTTTTAAAAACCCAGACTAGAGAATACATGCATGAAATAAACTTGAAGATGAGAGAGTACTCATCAGAATGACAGCCAACAGAAACAGTTTTATATTCGAAAGAATTAGACTTTGCTGTTGTTCCACCAAAACCAACAGATAAAATTGTTGTTATATAGTGATAGTTCATGCAGAGAGGGCCTAGAATTGAAGCTGTTGAAAATAATTATTTTTGTCTCCTTTAGATAACTCATCTATGTTTAAGGTATCTTTAAAACAAAATAATAAAGCATTAGCTGTGGCTTTGAGTGCAGAGAAAGAAAATTCTCGGAAGCTAAAGAATGAGAAGATTTTTCTTCAGAAGGAAGTAGAAAAACTGCAGTTTCATAATATGTTTCTTCGTCGAAAACTAAAGTGTTTGGTATGCTACAAATAATATAATTTAAACTTAGATCAGCTAAAGCAAGTTTGGTTTTTATTGAAATGTTCATATTGCTTCTTAAAATGGTGGTTTAAAGTGTATATCTCAGATTTATTAAATAATACCATCTGATAGCACAGTATTAACGTTTTAAGTTTTCTTTCATAGGGTTTTTTTTACTTACTGCTTTGTCCATCAGTCTGTATGTCTATCCATAGATTTTTTAGTGTCGGCTTCACCTTTATAGGTGACGAGAAGGTATTAAAAATAATTTTGTGTTCAATTGAATAATAAAAAAATTAAAACCCAAAAAACATAGATTCACCTATGTATCATCTTAAGCTAGAAGCCATTTAAAATTTATTTTTGAAATTACTTGTTCTTTTACATGCAGAATAAAACTCTTACAGAAATAGAAGTCTTTTTGAATGATAACCTCTTAACTGCAATAGAGATAAGCAGTCTTCCTGAGGTAAGATGTTTTTCGAACTATTAATATGTTGAACTCATTTTCCAGATAATATTTCCAAAGCATCTAAATGAATGCAATATTGAAATAATATATGTCTTAAAACATTTACCCCAGTTCTCTGCAACTTGGGATGAAACCTTAATCTGTTAAATCAATTAAATTTAGGACTTAATCTTGTTTACAAAGTATCTAAAAATTAAATATCAGTTAGTCCTAGTGAAATCATGTGGTTAAAAAACAAACAAAAAAGCATTGTACTTCAGTATGTAGTTTCTTCACCAACGAGTGCCCTACTTGCCTTCCTTGCTTAGTGCTGCAGTAAATATCTTGCATGAGGAATTTTTATTAGAAAATATAATCCATGTAATTCCTTGTGTCATGGAAAAATTAGTGTTTGGTTTTTTTTAAAATTATATTTATTATTTGTTCTCAGCAGTTGCTTAGTTTTGCTCTATGCTTCTATATGTATAATGCACTTTGGGTTAATTATAGCTACATATGAAAAGTCTATATACATTGCTTTGGGATGCAAGTAGGTTACAGATTTTTATAAGTTTTGCTACAAAATATTTTTCATTAAAATTATTGTGTGTGTTTGAATATCATGCACCTTTCATCAGTACTTCTAGTTTTTGCCCATTCTTTATTTTTTTTCCCATGGGTATTTCTGATACTTAAATGATGAGACAATATTCAACTGTTTCTACTTCCCTGCTGTTACTCTTTTAAAAGAATCTTCAGAGTTGTCTTCCTCTGTCAGCTGGTCCAAGTAGCCCTACTGATGACCAGTTCAAGACAGCCTGTCAGTCAGCTAGGTAGGTGGTTATATTAAATGCAGAAGCTGGTAAGGGCCTATGCATTTTTTTAACATCTAATCTCTGTATATTTTCCTAAGTATTTTTAAGATAATGAGAAATAATTTCCTGTCTAATTCAGAAACTGTCGATTTGCAAGTTGGAATTTGTGTAGCAAGAGAGTGGTAGACAAAACTAGTGCTTGAATAACTTGATTCTTTCGTCATGGGATCTCACTGGCACAAAGCAGTATTCTCTATCATAAGAAATACATTTGCCCCTAAGACAGAACCAGATTTCATACTTAAGTTCTTGTTTTTGTGCTATGAGTCATTATTAAGGGAATGTTTTAACAATTGAATGTTATGGCATAAAATGTAATTAAAATCTTCACAGTAATTTTTTTTGTTTTCAGGTCAGTAGAATCGCCAGTGAAGCTCCCTTTAACTGCAACAGCTAATACAGAAGAACAAGATAGCCCTTCTATGTGTGAAATACCAAATTCTTATAAATGTACCACTATTTTGTCAAAGGAAACTATTTCAGATCAAGTTAAGTTTGCTTTATCATTGCCTTCTGGTACAAATAATCAAAAGGTAAATGATACAGAACCAGTGGAAACGACCGTTAACAAAAATATATTTTTAAAAGGTATGATGTATTTCTGTACAGATCATTTATTTTTCAGAGTTTCTGGTTAATTAGTATTTAATAATTCATTACCTGATGTGTCATACAGAAGGTATAGTAAAATTCCTAAACTCATAAAAAGCTCACCCATCAGCATAGGTGTCTTGACAATCACTTGAGAATAATGTTCATTGAAATAACACAGCTGAAATGTAAATAAAATTAATGTGAGTAGAATAAAACTTTTATAAGATAACCAATTCATAAGTTAAGCAATTATAGGAAGATAAATTTGTATTTATACCCAATTTGAAAAGTCCAACTTTGATAAAATATTAAATTAGTTCTAGTTAACTAAATTTTCAAGGATGAACCACAAAATATGTGTATTCAGTATTAAAAAAAAAAAAAGGCAGTTTGTAATTTTCCATGCTTCTAGTGCAACCTTCAGTAGTTTGTCTTATTCAGATAATTGTGCTGTATTCTTTCTTTCCCCAAGCTGCTGATTTTTTTTTCTTTGCAGAAAATCAATTATGCACAGTACTACCTTGCAATAGTACCTTCCTGGCTCATGTCAAAAATACACAATCTTTAAGACAGTCTGAGGAGCTTACAAAACAGCATAACAGTAGTTCCTTGGCATTCTGTGGAAATGTGACGGAAAGAAGGAAACATGCAGTACTTTATAAATCAAAAGCTCAACCTAATATAAAGGATTTTGATAAAACATGTAGCTCAAATAATTTGCCTCATTGTGGTATCAACAGTGGCAGCAACACCAATGACATGAATTTCCAGGAAAATTCAAGTGACTTGTCTTGCATTATTCCTTCACCTCTTAAATTTAGCAGTGAAAGTAACATAGATTTTAAGAAACTGCTTTTTACTGACAAGATGAAGCCTGAAGAAACTGTTTATGATGCTGATATGGAATTGACCGCCAGTGATGCAGGTGAATTACTCACAGTTTCAGCGAAAGACAAAGATAAATTACACCAAAATAAAAAATGTAATGCCAATTCTGATAAAGTATTAGCAAATTTCAGAAAAGTAAGATATTCTAAGAAGGATAAAGTGAAAATTAAAAGCAAGACTGAAGTCAGTTCAAATGTGTGTGCAGAACAAAGGGACACTAGGGCTGAAGTTTCAAAAACTACTGAGTCACAAACTCAGCTATTCCGAAGTCAGATGGAACAGCTACCTACAGAAAATTCCTCAGGGAAACAGAGTTTCCTAAATACCAGCAAATATTATCAAGCACAAAATTGTCCAAGTAAATTTAAAGATACTAAGAAGACATACAAAGTTAACTTAATAAGTCCAAGAAAACAGGAGACAAATAAAGAAGCTTTCTCAGAAACATTTGACGACATGGAAAGCAAAATACAAAAAGCAGACTCAAATTTGTCAATTAACAAGATCCCACCTGGAAGTTACTGTGCTGAAAATTTACAATTCCAGGGTGACACTTCTAATGAATTGCCTTCACAGTGCGACTTCCTGTATGGAAATGAGAAACATATCAGACAAAAAATAAACAGGAAAACTCTTCAAAACCCTTCTCAAGTGAACACAGCAAAACACTGTGGCGAGAAAAATGGGCAGTATGAAGAATATATTTCACAAAAGGCTCAGACAGAGAGACACCAACATGACAGCAAGAGAAAACAAAACCAGAAGAATATTATAAAGAGAAAATGCACCAAAAAATGTAGTTACAGACAAGGTGAAGAAACTGAGTGTGACCGCATTAATAAAATTACTCAGAAAGTAGACGAAAAGAGTATCCATTTTTCACCAGGCAGGTTAAAGCGTACATTGGCAAAGGCTGGCCGGAAGGCATATATAGTACCAAAAGAAAATCTTACACAGTTCTCGCTTTGTAAAAATGAAGGATTAGAAAATAAGGATATGGTAATGCATGCAGAGGCTGTTCATGAAAATAAAGGAACTGAAACTCAGCAAATACAAGTTGCTTTAGTTACTCAGATTGGTGTAGCTGTAAATAGACCACAAGATAAAGAAGAAGTTCATGTTGATACTAAAACTTTGAAGAATGGAAATTCCTCATCAGTGGCACATAAAACCCCTCACATTAGTGATTATCCTGATAATGTGGTAAAGTGCAAACAGTGGCTTAGTTCTGATATTACTGAGACCAAACCAGAAAAAAATTATTTTGGGGATATTGGCCAAGGGGTGCAGAATATTTTGGATGACCAGGAAGTCCCTCATGAGATGGATTCCTCTATGAGCAAGCTAAAACCTACGGTTCCAGAATTAGAATTTTTAAAACTCTTACCTGTCGAATGTTCTAAGAATATGCCATTCATTGTAGATGGCTTTTTCCAGGAAGGTCTTTCCAATGTGAAGCTCCCAGCTCTTGATAACCACAATGCTGCTATGAACTTCCCTATGCTGGAAAACTCTGAAGTCTGCAGGGAAGGTGATCATAATAAAGCACTGGATGCTGGAAAAGCAGAACAGAAACTGGATCACATTTCTAAAGAGACTTACAATAAGACCACACCTTGTCATGGTAAGTATATGGGTGAGGCAAAAAATGGCAGTTTTAGTTAGGTAGTACCTGAAATAGTGGTAAAGTATCTTCTGTTAGTACTATCCTATTCTTATTGCTTGCTTGCTTGGAGTGAATAAACAGGTAGAAGAAAGCAAGACTGAAAATCACTAAAATTATTAATATTCTGTATCATATATCAGCCACAATATATTTTTTTAATTGTGGTAACTAAAATTCTTGTGGCTTTTCAATATGTTCCAAGATGACATTTAGTTAGATGTCAGTGGTCTGTATTCTTGAGGAGCAGTTATAATTGGAGCCTGTATTCATTTTTCAAAGAACGTAATGGAATTCAAAAAGTTGGGGATAAAACAGATACAATAGCTTGAGCTTTTATAGAAGGGAAATAAGGGGAAACTTCACTGTTCCCTTCATGGTTGGAGAACATAGTTGGACTTAAAGATTTCAATTGTATTTCTTTAGAAACACTGCAGCTAAACAGGAATTCTGAGATCTAAAAAAAGTACTTTGAGCCGGTTTTCCTTAGAACCAACCCATGAGCAAACTTTAATGTGACTACCTCTTTTTTAAGTAAGATACAGGAAGAAAATAATCAAAGTTTAGCATAGTCTGGAAGACTGGTTTAGAAAAGAAGCTAAAGAAATATATGACTAAGATGTCTATGTTAGAGTTTAAATATGCTTTAAAATGTAGCTTTGACATTTTCTAGTATGAGGGTTCTATTTTGTAAACATACTTATTCTCAACAAGTTCCTATTTACTTCATTGTCTCTGAAAGTGTCCTAACACCTGGATGGTTTCCTAGCTCAAATTAGTAGTTTGCATCCCCAACTATCACACAAATATTGCCTTGACTTCTTTTGAATGCTAGGACACAATGGCCAAAAAAGTCTCCTTTTTTACATGACCACAGAATAGGAATAATAGCAGAATTAGACCATCGTGTGAGGTATTAGTCCTGATAATTTGAAGTTGCATCTTCTTGTCTTTGATTTTTGTCTTCTTCGGAGGGTAGAAAAATGATCCCATAATTTCATTAGCTTTAGTGATAAATTAATAAGCCCTAGTGATTAGCATTAGAAAAAACACTGACAGAAAAAATAAGCTAATAATTTTATCTTCATCCATTTAAGTATACTTCAAAAAACAGTTCATCTTTCATCCTACATCCAAGTCCATATCTTGAATTAAAAGAAAGCAAGGAAATGGCAGCTCCTCTGAGGATGCCAGCTCTTCTGATCACTACCTTGAACTGTTCTTAGATATATGCCTTGAAAATGTCCAGTAATTAAAGTCTCTATATAGTTAGGTCTATGTGAACACAAATATTCGCACTTAAAGGCATCCAGCTTTCCTAAATAATGCAAACTCATAGATGTCTCAAAGCTCTTAATTCTTAAGAAGATGTTGGCCTGATCTCTAAGCTTTAGGACAAGCTCAGAATAACAGTTTGCTTTGGCCTTTAAAACTGGTACAAATCAAGATTGATTTGTGAGGTAGCCAAACTTAGGAGGTTCTTCATGATCAGAGAGCCCTCCTGTTTAAAACAAACGAGTACTGCTTTTCCTTAATGAACTCCTTCAAAAACAATGCTTTTTCTTTTGCCTTCATAAATCAGGAAGGACTTGCTGCAAGCAGCCAAAAGTCACCTTAATATGTCAACAATAAGTCACCTTAATATGCAATAAACAGGAGGAGCTGGAGGCCATTGTGCTGCAGGACAGCTATGACATAGTTGCCATCACAGAAACATGGTGAGATGATTGTCATGACTGCAGTACTGCAGTGAAGGGCTATAAGCTCTTCAGAAGGGATAGGCAGGGAAGGAGGTGGTGGAGCGGCACTGTATGTTAGAGAGTGTTGCAGTTGAATAGAGCATGGCAAATGTGATGGTAAGGTCGAGTGCTTATGGGTAAGGATTAGAGAGAAGGCCAACAAGGCAGGCATCCTGTTGGGAATGTTACAGACCACCCAACCCAGGATGAGGAGGCTGAGGTGGCATTCTGCAGGCGGTTGGCAGAAGTCTCCAAGTCGCCAGTCCTTTTTCTCATGCGGGACTTCAGTTTACCAGATGTCTGCTGGAAATACAACACAGCAGAGAAGAAACAATCTAAGAGGTTCCTGGAGTGTGTGGAAGGTAACTTCCTAACACAGCTGGTAAATGAACCTATGAGAGGAGTTACCTCGCTAGACCTACTGTTTACAAACAGGGAAGAACTGGTGGGTAGTGTGGTGGCCGGAGGCCGTCTTGGGCTTAGTGACCATGAAATGATAGAATTCTCAGTTCTCTGCCTGATCAGCATTGATCTCAGCACAATAATCTGCTACAGGGTAATAATAATTCAGCACTATGAGCTTGATCATCAGTTAAGAGTGTGTATGCTAGGCTGTACAAGGAATTCAGATGCTATAATAATGAGAGAAAAATAACTTTTTTGAGAAGTATGTAAACATATAATAAAGTAACTTCTTAGTCTTCAGATAGGCACCAACACAAAAACTGTAATTTATCCCACATATGTATGAATTTCCTCTATGAGATTAGTAACATAAGTGCCACAGAGGATTTAAGGTAAAGCATCTGTACTCAAGAAGTGAAAATAAGAGAGTTTAAAATGCGATTCCTTTGAAAAACTACATTCCAGATGTTCTCATTTGGATGCAGTAAACCTAAAACTTGACTTGTAGCAGTGAGGAACAAATACTCTTGGAAGAACTTTTAAGGAGTACAGATTCATATGATTTATTTCATCTTGGATTACTGTCTGCATTAAGTCTTAGTGTTTGTCAGAGAGACTGTGATCTGGAAATGGTTTATAATATTTGAATAAGAGCTAAATAATAATTTCAATATTTCACCCAACTTATCGAAATGTTTGACTCCAAACTAAATACTGTTTGCTCGGACATCCTGAATTGGTTTTAAAGGATCACAGAAAGCTGACACAGATAGTACTACTTCTGCCAAGGCTAGTTACTTTTTCTATGGAAAATTCCTCTTGGACATGCTTAGTGATTCAAAATATGAAGCATTGAAAATAGTTTAGTAGCATGTTGTTTCTAAGATAAGGAAGCTCACTTATTCACCTTGCTATGCTAATTTTATGCATGTATGTTCAAGGAGAAGGCATACAGTTGGAAAATGCAGTCCTAGAGAACTTGTGAAACAGGTTCAACCTTCAGGTTCTACATATATGCCCTCTGCCTGCATCCAAGGCCATGAGCTTATGGGGCTTTCTTATAATGTTCAAGAGCCATCCATGGCAGACCTCGGAGCTCCAGATTTGTGTAGGTTGAAATCTGCTGTAGTGACATTTTCTTGCATAATCTGTCCCATTTTTTGTTGAGCATCTTTAGAGTAGGAGCAGTAACCAAAGCACCCGATTAAGAAATATTAATAAAAAATAATTATGAGTTGAAAGTTTACTTAATTATTCAGAAAATATTGAAAATGAGGCATATAACCAACTGTATTCACAGGAAGAAAGGCTTTGCAAGAGATGACAAATACTAGTATACCATCTCACACTTTGATAACTGAATCCCCCAAAACTTCAGAAGAAAACTCAGCAGCACCATCTAGACGAGGAAGGGCTACTATTTGCTACAAAGAACCCAGTATAAACAGGTAGGTAGAGAAATTAGGGCTTTTGTTTGTATTTTGGAGTACATAATATTCCCCAGTAAAGATTTGCTATTAAAACCCTCATATAAACAGTTGAACTATCTCTTTTACAAATTTTTTTTGCAAATATACTTCAGTGTTGATATAAAACATTTCGTGTTAGGCAGGATTGCAAGTGCCAAAGTAAGACACCAAACAGTATTCAAGTCTCAAAGTTTAAATATAGCATATAACATTTTATGCTGGTAGTGAATAATGGTGCATTCTTAATGTTTATTATGATACAAACCCCTTTAGAGTTGATGATTGTAAATCTTATGCTTAAATGTAAACGTATACCATAATAATGTTCTTGTAATACAGTCAAGTGGCAAGCTGATTAATGCACTAATAATCTATAATCAGTTGTTTTGCTTTAACTAGCTGTATCTAAGAAATATTTTGGGTTTAAGATCTATTAATTTGATAATTATTTACCTCTCAGTGTTCATAGCAAATTTAGTGGCACAGGATTTCTGAGATTGTTAAAAGACAAGACATAAATTGTATAACTATGAAAATTTAAGAGGATTTTAAAGCCAAACCTCTATTAAGAAAACCAATATATTTACACTTTTGTGAAAAAATCTAAATCCCAATGGACCTTTAAGCTTATTACTTCTGAAAATATTGACGCTATGTTCATTGGGGTTTTTTGGTGGTTTTTTTTTAAGTATAATATTAATTTAAGGAAAATTAGACTCTGTTGTGTGTGTGTTAGTAGAATGCATATTCATTAGGTAAAGACTATATCAAGATGTCTCCATAATAGTGTTGAGAGTGAAATAATTATAGTAGCTTACTTTATGACGAGGATGTAAAATGAGTGTTTTCCTTTACTGGGAAAACTGTGGGAGAAGAAAATCACTCCTCAAACTGAAATGTTCTCATACATCTTAAAAATATTTTTGTTCACCTCTGTAAGTAAAAAAAATTAATTAATTGAAGCAATGAGACTGATGACAAATGGGAGCTACAAGCAATGTAGAAAGTGTCTTTTCACTTTACTATTGGCTTTTCAGACATTTATGCCAGATAGCTTGTAAAAGAAATGCAAAGGGATTAAAGTTACATTTTTCTTCTGCTAATTGATTTGGATGCTAAAATGCTGTAATATTATTATATTGACACAGTCTCCTCTTTTACTCCAGAACAATAAGGTTCTGTTTTTTTTGACAGAGACAGTAACTAATAACCGATGAAAAATGTGGGTGTCACTCAAGATTTTAGATTACTGTCTCCTATTTATATTTTGTTTTTAAATGTGCTGTCCTGGATGGATACTGTTAAGCTTTTGGTTTAAATAATTTTTTGAGTTTTGTCTTATAGGAATAAGTTATGATTACTCACATATTAATATATACAGGCCACGTAAAAAGATTATTATTTTGGAAAACAGTAGTTATCGACACCTTGCTATTTCAGACATTTGTCTTCCATAAATTTAATTTCTTGGGTGCAACAAGCTTTCATTGAGAGTACTTATAATTTGGAATTTTTATGCTGATTACATTATTATAGTTACAGAGGTGCTTGGTGATGTTCATACATGATGTCTTGTATTTTTTTATTTACAGCAAATTAAGGCGTGGGGATCAGTTTACAGATACACAATTTCTGGATTCCCCAGTCTATAAAGTAAAAAAAAAAAGAAGTTTAAAGAGTAAATCAAAATTTATTTGAAGAAGACAAGATAATTGCCTTTATGAACGATACTTCTAAAATGGGTACAATTTTTTATATATGTGTTTAGCAGTATAGTGTGCTTATTGTTCTTTAATTAGTAAAGGTCTTCCAAAGTGTAATTTCCTGGAAAGGAGCCCCTATATAAGGGACACAGAATACTTTACAGAGGAAGGCAAATACAGGTTAGTCTGTGCTCTTGTGTTTTGCATTTCTAGTCAGTGATGTATAATCTGTTCAAAGGGTTTGAAGCACTTAATTTGTAAGAAAAATTTTAAAAATAAATAATCTTTGGGAATTTTAATGGGAGTTAATTGTGTTTACCATGAGTAGAACCATTTCTCAGTGCTGGTTGGAACAGAAACAAGCATCTCAAATAGTCCTCCTTTTTATTTAATTAATTAATTAATTAATTTTTGGTTTTGACAGAATTATACCAAAATTTGAATGAGGAAGTCTCATTTTGAGCAATAGTAGAGAGAAGTATAGTTTTCAGAATATGTGCCAGAGGCAGCCAGAAAGAAAGTAATACTGCAATAAAAATTTAATACTAAAC
The DNA here is from genome assembly GCF_020740795.1 of Apus apus. Lineage (NCBI taxonomy): Eukaryota > Metazoa > Chordata > Aves > Apodiformes > Apodidae > Apus > Apus apus. The sequence goes on along the minus strand of NC_067287.1, from coordinate 28,488,987 downwards.
AGGGTCCAGACAAAGCAACACCATAAGTTTCCAATCAAGAGAGTGCTAGTGTGATGACCAATGCAACCACATCATACCATTAAGCTGTCAGGTTTTTGTATTTCTTATCCTCTGGATTCTCATGCATCACTTCTGCATTCCATAATGCATTGTCAGCTGACATTTTTCTGGCACTATCTGAACTGTAGATGCTTCCAGGCTATATAGCTCACCGCCCACACAACTTGTACACATTACATCAGATAAGGTTCAGGTTCATTTGGCAACCAAGATAGCCATAGCTCATTTTTAAGGAGATACAAGTAAGTTAACTTTTGGTTATAGAAGACAGTTCTTCACATAGTATACAGTTACACTGAGGAATTCCTTACTCCAGGAGCAGATGTTATTTGTTTACATAGGCTTAAAAATTAATTGGACAAATTAATGGAAGAAAAAATCTATGAGGAATTACCAGAAACACCATTTCTGGCACAGGATGTCTCTGAATTCAAGTTGTTGAAGGCTGGAAGAGTATTCTGGAGAAACCTTACTATGCATTTGAACCATTTTCATACTTTTTCCAAGGATGTGTATTGTTGAAGTGTTCAGAGACCAGTTCTTTGCTTAGCTGGGCCTTTGGTCTGATACTGGTTTTCAGAGGTGTAACTAATACTCTTAAATATATATTATTTAAAACAGCAAACCAAACTGTACTCTGTACTTCATCGTAGCTTCCATTGTAAGCTGGGAGAGGATGGAGTAAATATTCTTGGAAACTGTTTCCATACATATTAAAGACAAGAAGGTGATTATGAGTACTCAGCATTGATTTACAAAGGGGAAATCATAGAATCATAAAATGGTTAATGTTGGAAGGGACCTTAAAGATCATCAGGATCTAACCTCCTTACTATGAGCAGGGACACCTCAGACTAGACCAGGCTGCACAAGACACCTCAGACTAGACCTGGCCTTAAACACCTCCCTAGGCAACCTGTTCCAGCACGTTACTACCCTCTTGAAGAATTTCTGCCTGACGTCTAACCTAAATCTACCTTCTTTCAGTTTAAAACCATTACCTCATGTCCTAACACTGCCCTCTCTGGTGGAAAGTCCCTCCCCATCTTTCCTGTAGGCCCCTTCAGGTACTGGAAGGCTGCTATAAGGTCTCCCTGGAGCCTTCTCTTCAGAGTGAATAGCCCTGATTCTCTCAGCCTGTCTTCATAGCAGAGGTGCTCCAGCCCTTTGATCCTCTTCGTGGCCCTTCTCTGGACCCTCTCTAACAGATCTGTATCTTTCCTGTGCTGTGGGCTTGTCCTGAACAGGGTGAGATAGCAGAGATGTATATGCACAGAACAAGCTTTATTTAAAGTAAAAGGCACAAGCACAGTCAAATTGTGGGGAAATCGGGAGATCAGAACAGAACATTGAAGCTATAATGCAAAGGTATCTTAATAAAATGTACCACTGATAGTCAAATCAATCAATAAAGGTAAACCATTTAAATGCTAGCAGCCTTCTTATTAACAAGTTTTATACCTGATCTAGAACATTAATTACCATCTTTAAAAGGATCATAAAATCTTAACATTTAAAACTGAAACACTGGATGGTTATTCAGAAGGACCTGGACAGGTTGGAGAAATGGGCCAAGAGGAATCTCATGAATCTTCGACAAGGGGAACCTACATCCTTCTGTGAGTTGCCAGAATTTCAGTTGCATTCTTTAGAAAAATGAGTCATACATATAAACATTTATTTCTGGCTATAGCTTTCAGGTGTGCCCATTCTACATGTAAGTCTTGAAATATAAGCATAAACAGTAAGAGGCACAAAACATTATTTACAAATATTTAAGTAATACCATGATCGCTTGCTGTTGTGATTTTTTTTTTTTTTTTTAATGACAGTCTGTAGCCCCAAATTAGCTTCCCCAAGATCCTGCAGAATATTCTATGTATTAATTTGGATTTAAATATGCCACTAGCAAGGTAATTTACATAAGGGAGCTTTATCCCCTAAACAGAGATTTTTGTCTACCTGTGGTCACCAGATCCAGAGAGCATGCAAAGATTGTCACTGTACAGCAGTAAGGACAGCAAGATGTTTTCATATAGAACCCCACAGGAAAAAAAAGTATTCTGTCATTATGAAAAGTCTTCCAATACTAAACTTACCTTATCACTTAGGCAATGGGCTCTGTGTTGCAAAACAGGCTGTTAAAATTATTTTCTGAGAAGCTTCAGCAAACCGACTTTTTCTTTGTGAAACATACTGTGTTTGTCATTACATCAGCAAGATTATGAAGAGGCACAGAAATTATTAGGAAGGTGGATTTTACCCTGATTCCATGTTATTTTAAAAAGAATTCTTTTTTTCTGAGAAAATGAAGCATGAGCTTCTGTTTCTAGCTTTCAAACCATGGGCAACAGAGAGAAACGAACATTTAAAAAACCATTGTTTTGCTGCTGCAGTGCCAACACAGGAGACACAAGTTTTAACAGATAATTCTTTTGGATTTCTGATGATATTTATAAACAGTGAAAGCTAGCAAGAACATTTTAAGTAAAAAAAAAAACAAAACACCAAACCCAATTAATTACAAACTTGGTAAAAAAAAAGAGAAAAAAAATGATTAAAAAATCAGCATTTGGGAGAAAAATGCATCAAAATGAAATAGACTTTCAGCTGAGTATCAAATTTGGCTGGTGAGCAAATCAGTTTTTCATTTGTATGTACCTGGCTGGTCATCTTTGATGGTATTAGAGAAGAGCTTTTTAGAGGCACAACAAAGTTAGCAAGACTCAAGTACTGACATATGGACTGTTTGACAACATAAAAATAATATTGCAAGAAGACAAAACTTGATTCAGTGCAACTGGGAGGAACTAGCTGCTTCTAACCAGTGGAATAAGAAATACTCTAATTGATCAAGAAAGTAGGCGTTTCTATTGCTCTCTGTTGTTACTTCATTAAGACAGATGATTGAAAGTTCATATAAATAAAGATACAAGAAAAGTTATTGTTGCTGTTAGCCTTATGGGCTTCCTCTAGTGTTCATCTTAGTACTGCCAGGGAGACTGTACAATCTGTAGAACATCAATTCTTTATGCTGCGCTGCCTCTATTGTAGCCAAGTCTTGCTGCATTTTCATTACTATTGTGACTGAAGATAAATTCCCTTAGTATGACCTTTCAATGAGCAGCAGTTATTTTTAATAGTTGCAAGGTGCCCTAGCTCATTTTTCCTGGAAATATATATGTCTGAGAGGGAATTTCCAGAAGGAGCCCAAACTCTCCTGTGGTTTTTGGCAATTAATCTACTTCTCTCAGAGGAACCGAAGAAGGATTCTCTTCTGGCTTTGTGAAAACATTAAGTCTGTGCCCTGAATTTTGCAAAGCTTTGGTTTCTTAGTTAAATCTTGGTTTTAATTTTTTTACTGCAGATAATAGAGAAGAATGCTGATCCTGAACAAATGCTGTTGTCTTATCTGCGAAAAAGACGTATTCTTTTCTTGACTGTTCTCTTAAGTCATTCAGTTGAAAGCTTTATTTGAGAAAAATTCTCATATATAATTAGAAGGTGATTTACCAAGTTAGGGAAGTTGTGAATTTATTACGATAAAGCAGCTATATTAAATGTTGTGTCATTCTTAAGCCAGATACTCTTCAGTGAGCTGCTGTAGTTTTAGCCTAGTTTCCTAAACAAAGTTATGCCATCAGGGATATGAACCTGTGTATCTGTGTTCCTCCCCTCTCCTCACATAAAGAAACCTAAGAATCCTTTGGGCTTTGTAGTAAAACTTGTCAGAATAGGAGTCTAAAAGTCTCTCTCCCAGAAAAGGGAAAACCTCGTGAGGAGAACCCAAGTCTGATGGAAATTTGAGGTGATATTTTTTATATTATAAGAATTCCAAACAGATTCCTAAACTCAAAGCCCAGGTTTACTGTACAAGTATGTTTTTAAATCAGAGAAGAAAAAAAAAAAAAAAGCTAGACAAGACAGAAGTTGGAGAGTTACAGCTCTCGCCCTTGCAGTTTTGTCTGCAGACAAAGTTCTTTCCGCCTGTCTTCATTTCAGTCCACAGTTTCTGGCCTTTCTGGGTTGCTACAGATTGTGCAGCACTTGCTCTTATCTTCTGCTCTTTACCGTTTCAGAGCCCTGACCCATGTGTCTGCTCTCAATTGCTCTTAGCAGTTTGCCAAAATCTGCTGCAACACAGGCTTATTCCCAGAATTCATGAAGCTGTTGCATAATATTCTGAACACGTGTAGGGACTCACAGCCAGGAGCAGGGAGCAAATGTGGGGAATACCAGAATCTCATTTTTTGCAGCTTCCTAGACTCTCAGGAAGCATACCCCTCACCAGGCAGATGGTGTACTGTATACTACCGAATTCACGTGGTAGCGTTTCTATATTTGTCTCAAAAAAAGCCCCTTGAGTGGAGACATGTTTATTACTGGTCAGTGATAAGGAGGAGTCTGGAGATGACTAGGTTGCTGTAGTTATTATTCTTCAGTAATTTGAACAACTTCAGACTCCATTTGACTACAAAAGTAGCTCAGTACCAGCCCTATCAAAGGAGTTGCACTTCATTGGTCAAAGCACTTTGGTGAATGAAATAATGTAATTTTGCCCTAATGTGCTCTGACACCATTTCACGTATCTGGATCCTTGTACCCTGCTTATAAAATGAGGATAAGAATAACTTGTTTTCAGGAGTGGGTTTCACCATACAGTTTAAATGTTTACGTGTGGTATTCCTGACCTCTGTTTCTGGGGTCTGTATGATGGTGTGGTATTCCCTGAGATACACCTGCCCAGCTGTGTCTCAGTCCACTCTATTAGCCAGGAAGAGGAACTGATCCTTTTCACAGCAAGTCTCCCCATATAGTTGACGTCACGTAGCTAGGGGGACTGCTAACTTTTGTAAAGAGAAAAAAATCAATGGCAAGGAACAAAAATACAGAGCAGGACTATCTAATGCTGATGTTGCCAGACTTTATAGCATGACACGATTGCCTGAGTAATGTGAGGAGCTTCAGTATCTTGTAGTAATGTGTTTTATAATTGCAAAGTACAATATAATACCTCAGTAAGCATCCTGTAAATTTTTATTTATTTATTTATTTATTTATTAAGTTTAAATGCCATGGGAATTGGCACATTAGACCACTGTTAATAACTGGAAGGTCTGTTGTGTATTAGCAAGTAAATAGAATCCCAAGAAGAAAAGAAATTTAACCTTAAAATCTATTTGCATTATGTGTGAAGGGGCTCTGTAAAGCATTTTCCATTGGAAAACATCTTATTTGGATGAGACCTCAAAGCAATATACACATGTCAAAGCTTTTCTGTAAGTGGAGAGTGATAACTTTCATGTTGACTAACATTTTTTTTCTTTTGTTGATGCGTGAAAAGAAGATGGCCTGTTTACCCTTTGTACAAAATGCAGTTATCTTCCTGCATCTTGTGCCAGCTGTGGAGTTCTTCAGAGTTCTGCATACTAATTCCACTCAATTAGGCCAGCAGAACACTAACCCAGGAAAAAAAAAGCCTTTCAGCTGGACTAGGAAGTCAGTTACTGATTAGTTAGCTCATAATTTGCTAGGTCATGGAAGAGACTGATGAGAAAAAGACTTGGTGAAAGAGGTGTCATGGTTTTTGGAGTGGGTAATGTTGCGAATAGGAAGGACAGAAGATAAGGAAGAAATGAGGAGTAAGGCATCTTTTCTTGGTGGCTGTAGAACATCAAATTAGCTGTTTGTCAGTTCACAGCTTCAGATTCAGCGAAGTTCCACACTCGAAGAAATAAGCACTTCTCTCACAAGTATGATTTTTCAGATGAGATGCAGGGTAAATATCCTGACTATAAAAGGGCCTTCTGGGAAAAACCAGGATATTTGGTTTAGTATTCCAGTGGAAAATCAGATATGTAAACATTTTACCCATTACGTGTTTCTTCCTTTCATATGGATTTTCACTTGGAAAGCTATTTTTCACTTCCTCTTTCTGTCCCAATTTGCTACTCTTCCGAAAAAAATCAGAATCAGGTTTTCTATTTTCTCTGAAATAGGGTTTTGGCCGTGCATTCCTTAGCTTCAGTCTTAATTTCACTGAAAATTTTAATCCAACATAGAAAGGAGTATGATACATACACTGTCATGCCAAATCAATTCTGTGTTCCTTGGCATTTCAGGGAAAAAGGTGACCCCAAGCTTTTGAACAGAATAAAGACTAAAATGAAACCTGATAATGTTTGGGGTTTTTTTCCCTAATGACAGCGTTTTCAGTCTGTCTTGCAGGAACTAAGCATGGCTGTGGAGGAGGTGGCTGTGGTGCCTGTATGGTGAGGATACCAACTTATGAGCCAGCTTTGAAGAAGATACAGTATCCTTAACAGAAATTTTGAAAACCACAAAGAATGTTATGGCTCTAGATACAACTTCCAGATATGAAACTTTAAAAGCAAAGTTGTAAAATCTGTACTTACTGGCAAAAGAATCCAAAGGAAGAGTCACTTTAATCCAAAAGAGAATGCTATAAAAATTACTGTTCATTCAGCTGTGTTGTAAATTTGCTAAAGTACCATGCTGAAATACTCAGTTTGCTCTTATGTGCTGACAGCTCCTTCAGGGACTTTTTAGGAGGCATACATTTAATACCCTCTTTATTGACCACTGCAATGTGACTCCTACCTGCAGCTCTGTCATGTGACTGATGGGAAGATAGGGCAGGCAGAAGTTTGAGTCTTACTAGCCCTTTAATACTTAAACTCCCTCTCTACACCCAACCCACAAACAGAAGGACTTTGTAACTCAAAACTGGTTTCATTGAGCAAAAAACTGGAATAAATTACTTTTAAATTGATGAAAATCACAGTAAAATTCTTAAATGGTAATGTGTCATTGTCAGTTGAATATTCTTTTAGGTGGGGAAAACAGTCAAAATATTCCAGTTGTTGCTTTTGACAGTTACATGACATTGAGATGCAATCAAAATGTATAAAGTTATTATGAATGTTGGAATTAAACCAGTCAAAATAACATATTTCAACTATAGTAAAAAAAAAAAAATTAAAACCCATTTTATTACTAATTATTAAAAGTTTTTAAGGATTTTCATTTCAGTATGTTGTTCCTATTTAGAATTTTACATCAGAATTTCCTTTGGGTGAGAACTTTGCATACAGATTTGCAGCGGTATTTCTTTACTTCCTGCAAACAACTACACCAACCCTCCGTTCTTCATCCTCCTCCTCCAAAACACATTTGATAGGTAGATTGTGGGCATGAGAGGCAAGAGGGCAATTAGAAAACACTGAAGTATTAAAGAAGATAGAAGTTCTACAGAACTGTCCTCATAGATAGTTTTTATACTGAAAACAAGAGACCCAACTAGTAAATGATCCCTTCTATAAAGCTTATTCTCTTCTCATTCCAAATTAGAATGTGCTTTGTAAGTATAAACTGTGTCTTGATTTACTGGAAAATAATATTAATGCATCTTCATTATTTAAAAGTAATATTCATGCTCTTTATTGTCTTTTATGTTCCAAAGACATTATTCAGCAAATGCATGTTTGCTTTCCATTTGCTCCTTGTATGGTGTGTCAGTGACCAGAGTGGAAGGTGTTGGAAGTACAAAAACCAGGATTCATCCAGTTCAGGTGAGAGTACAGTATCACTGTGTAAAAGGATTACTGATTTATTCCTTTGTGTGGGCTGGCTTGAGTGGCAGTGCTTTTAGGTGTGGGATTTTCACATGGTTATTCTTCTCTTTGCTAACTGATGACAGAACACAAGTTTCTGATGGTTGATTGATCAAGGCTGATGAGATACAGCTCATGGTGGATCTTGCTTTAATACTGACAGCCTGATCAAATAGTTGGTATGTAGGATATGTTGGCATGGATCAGGCTTGTGCTCTGTTTGGACTAATGGTGCATCTTGGAGAATACTGCTTTAACTGATGTTTTCATATGAATGCAAAACTGACAGAAGTCCATTGAAGGTTTATTAGCTTTCTTAGTAAGATGTGCCTGGGCATAATACCCCAAATGATTATTATTATTTGAGATTGCTTAAATTGTTTTACTTTAAAAGTCTGATTTACAATTAAGACAACATTTAGGATCATGTCTCCCATTTAAGAGAAGGTTCATTAGAATTATGATAGCACTGGAAGGAGTACTGTTTGTGTTGTTTCATTTCAGGAAAGGCTTACCAAGTGCCATGGCTCCCAGTGTGGTTTCTGCACCCCTGGAATGGTGATGTCCATATACACGTTGCTAAGAAACCACCCAGAACCAACTTCAGAGCAGATGATTGCAGGTAAATATTTACACTTTATAATTTGTAGGTATATCCTTGAACCATTTTCTTCAGATAATTCATGTATGTGAGTCAGTGTGAGTACACATGCATGCATGTAGTATGTATGCACTCTATTCAGATTGTGCTTCTCAGCAGAGTTGGTACTGAATACAGACCTTGTATTTCCTGTCATTATCTTATCCTTAAAAATTAAGCACCAAGCTGTGAATTGTTTCAGGAACAAGTGTTCAAAACATCCCCACATGTGTGTTTTGAAGTGCTTTAAATCAGATGTGGAAAAATGATGGTGTATTGGAGAAGTAGCTGCATCTGAAGGTCTCTGAGATTCTGTTACGTCTGGAGTTGAGAATATCATAAGCCTCACAGGAGAGCTCCATTGTAGTAGTAATAAAATGGTCAAATAAGATAGAGAGCTGCAGACAATCTTCACTAAGGGAAAGTGTGAGCATTTATTGCAGGTAAAATAGCCTTCTGTCATCTGTTGTGCTCTAAAGTCACAGTGGATCCAGAGGCATCTCCTGTTACTATGAGGTGAACTTAGATGGAGGTGTAACACTCATCTCCTTCACTATTAGAAATAAGTCATAGGCAAAGAGAAAAACATTTTTAGTGGGTGAAGAATATTGTACAGTTTCTTATTCTCCTGCATGCTAAGCTGTAGTCAACATTCCCATTAGTGCAGCTCTCAAGTATTTCATATTCCCCTTGGAACTACAGCCTTTTTCCTCAGGAGCTGCAGTGTCCTACATCTTGTAACACTGATCTTTTTTGTCTTTTGGAGAGCTGACACTTCTCCTTAAGCTTCAAAACACAAATCTTATATAAAGACATGACATTTATAAGCCACGTACTTTAGAACAAAGCTGTTTCTTATTGATTTCCTTTTTTCAGGGAACTTGTGCCACTGTACTGAATATAGGCCAATCCTAGATGCCTATAAAACCTTCTGTAAGGTAAGAAGTAGCAATGATAGTAGCACTAGATTGTGCCCATTAGTACGTATGTATACAAACCTGCAAGATTTTCATTGAGATTATCTCTTTCCTCCATTAGGAGACATAGATCCAAGTAAGGTGCATAGTGGCCTAACTCATTACAAAGTTTGATTAACACAAACAAATTTAGTGTCTGGATTATGAAGAGTAATCTGAGATAACTCCATATGTTTTACGGTGGGTCAGTACTGGCATAAATAAAAGCAGAATTTGGATCTGTGTTCTTAGTAATTGATCATGTAATGCAATATGTCAGAAACCTACAGTGAAAGAAGTGGGAGAGGGAACAGTGGGTAAAAGAAATAATGCAGACTATCTGTGTGTGCTCTCACAAGGTCAATTGAATTTCATAGTATGGATTATTTTGTATTAAGAACTTCAACATCCGATGATTTTAAATTATTTTTTGAATATCACTTCTTTACACATAATCCTTCCAATTTATCTTATTATTTAACTTCACCTAGAACCTCACTGAAATATAAAGAGACATTCTTACCACCTTAAGCAGGCTTTAATTCATTGCCATTCTGAGCAATATTTAGCTAATGGAATATTTGTACTTTAGGAATCCATTTTTTGTCAAACAAATGCAAATGGGAAGTGCTGCTTGGATCAGGAAGATGATTTGTTTTGCAAGGAAGAGAAGGTAGGGTTTAAAGTATTTTGCCTATCCTATTTTTAGATATAAAACTGTGGCTTTTTTCTTGTAATTACAGTAAATGCAGTATACCATTTTTCCCATCCACCTTATTCACCTTATGTAATATTATTTGTAAAATAAGATACTTTACTATTCTTTGCAAAAAATGTGGAGATATTTCTAAAAATTAAGTATTCTTTCTGTATATTTTATTAGGAGGGGTTGATGTGGCAGATAGTTGGTATAAGGCAGTTTGAATCTCCAGAGCTGAGATCTGAGCAGTTCATTAAGTTCAGAAATATTGATGGTCTGAGCTCTATACAGTGATCATCATATTGTGCAAGGAAACAGCATGTGTGGAACTGTCGTAAATCAATGATCAGTGATGATCTGAATGTAACTACTGATTTCTTAGGAATCTGACTGCTGGCTTGAGTTGGAAGAACTGAAACATTCTTAATTGTAATTTTATATGAAAACTCTTATCCATATGAGTATTTGACTTTGTTCTCAATTCTCTTTTGATAATGTCTGATCTACTTCTTTGCTTTTTGAGTACTGTGAACAGGCATGACATCAGCTACTTTCTCATAGCAGCACTACAGAATGCTGGAATTAATCTTTCAGTTGCTTGCTTCTACACTGTCATTTGTGTTAGCAGTGAACTTTGAGAAACTGTTATGAACAATTCCTTCACCTCAGCAACTCCAAATGATGCATGGTAATTTAATACCAAATCCAAAGGACAATAAAATTGCTAATTTTCTACTGACTTCAGTGGGGTTCTCATGGTTTGTTCTTGGGTTTGGTTTTGTTGGGTTTTTTTGTGATGGATTTAATGAAGAGGGAAAGTTCTTGGCCTTTGCTTGTTTGCTTGCTTTTTAAGGTTTCCTCCGGACTATTTTCAACAGATGAATTCCAGCCCTTAGATCCCACCCAGGAGCTTGTATTTCCTCCAGAACTAATGGTATTTTTTGCTGCTTACACAGTAGTCTTTAGCTGTGTCCTTTCCGTAGTAGTCCATAGTTCAGAACTCATTTTGACGTTCTACCTTGCGGTAATTCATCAGAAGAAATGTCAGAATGTTTTATTATAAATCCAAAATAATATTAATTTTTTTTTCTGATGATCTTATTGAATATTCACACACCAAAAATTGTCATATTCGGAAAATGAAGTTGCAGAGTTAGGTATTAGATGAGAAGACAAATAAGTAACCTAAATTGGGACCTAAATTGGGGTTTCAGTGCTGAAAGACCTGAAGATACAGATCTAGATTGTTTCTTGGCAAATGGAATGGCAAACACTTAAACATTGGCAAAGCAAAGCATTTTCTCCGTTTTGTGACTTAATAGTTTTGTTGGTCTTTTCTGTCAAAATGTCAGTGTCAGGTAGCTGCCCAGACCAGGGGGTGTTTGCCCCCTGTTTGAAGTATGACAAAGATATAAGCAGCTGAAATAAGGGTACTGGAATGGAAAGTGTCAGGCATGCTTAATTATTGGCAGTAGTATTTGCCCTGGAGAACTGAAAGCTGTTTGCTCTACGTAACTATAGTATTAACTAAAAAGATTGGGCCAGATGATCCTTGAGGTCCCTTCCAGCCTGGCGTTCTGTGATTCTATGATTCTCTGTAACTAACTGGCTGCTCATGGATAAGGGTTGATAATTGTGGTACAGGAGTTCTTGATCATGTATTTTTATCACCGCTAGTTCACAGGGTATTTCCAGGTGATCAGCAAACAGCGCTAGAGAAGTCAGAGACCTCTGCATGCATTCTTAATCTAGAAAGGGATGATGCTGACAGTGCCATTTGTGACTTACTAGCAAGCTAAGTGTTCAAACACCTCCCTAAGTATTTTTTAATCGCTTTTCTAATCATTTCAGCAATTGCAGGATCTATTACTACTTTTTTGCTTGGGGGCTGTTTATTATCAATCTTGTTTCTTAGCCCATTGGAAAAAATTGAAGATGTTTCACCCATGCAGTCTAGAAATTCACCACTGTGCAAAGTGTGTAACAGTCCCATTTCTGTCCAATTTTGAAGGATTAAGTAGAACTGTCATTGTTTAAGAACTACTTTTGACTTTGTCTAGTGTCTGTTAGACCCTGCACCTATCTATATATCTGAATGTTTAAATCTGCCCCATTCAGAGAATGGCTGAAAATAACCAAAACTGGGTTTTCATGGGAAGTGAATGACATGGATTTCTCCTGTAAGCTTAGAGGAATTAGTAGATCTGAAAGCTGCCCACACCAAAGCACCTCTTTGTGGCTGAGAACACCAGTGTAGGTTTGTATACAATCAGAATGGCTCCCTTTGCCATAGTTCCAGTGTGCATGGGAGGAGCAGGACTATGTTTATCATCGCTCTTCTTGAGTTTTCATCCTTAAGCTTACTCTCCACAATGTTGAAGTTGTCATTATTGAATATGCCTTTTCTCTATGTCTATTCATATCTGCTAGGACCTGAAATGAAATTTAAATACATGTTCCATCCAGTTGTTACTGCTCCTGCAAGGATCCCGGATCTAAATGTGGTGCAATGCATGGATGACAGTCAGTAGACTTTACTTTGTTCAGACATGGGAGATTCTTTTGCAGTAAGGGATGATTCTCCGTTTTCATAGAATCACAGAATGTGAGGAGTTGGAAGGGACCTTTAAAGGTCATCTAGTACAGACCACTCTGTAGTGTCAGGGACTTTTTTGACTAGATCAGGCTACTCAGAGCCTCGTAAAGTGTGGCCTTGAATGTTTCCACGGATGTGGCCTCCACCACCTCTCCGGGCAACCTGTTCAGTGCTTCACCACCCTCATAGAAAAGAACTTCTTTGTGATATCTAATCTGAATCTACCCTGCTCTAGTTTAAGAATTTTGCCCCTTGTCCTACCACTGCCCTCTCTGGTGAAAAGCCCCTCCCCAGCTTTCCTGTAGGCCCCCTTCATGTACTGGAAAGCCACTAGAAGGCCTCCTTGAGAGCCTTTTCCTGTCCAGGCTGAACAACCCCAACTGTCTCAGCTTGTCTTTGTAGCAGCCCTCTGATCATTTTTGTGGCCCTTCTCTGGACTCACCCCAATAGGTCCATGTACCTCTTGCGCTGAGGACTCCAGAACTGAACACAGTACTCCAGATGGGGTCTTACGAGAGCAGAGCAGAGGGGGGAAATCACCTCCCTTGACCTGCTGGCCACGCTTCTTTTGGTGGCTCAAGGTGGTTGTGGCTGCTATCCCAGTGCATGATATAGTTTTAGCTTCAAGACGCAGTGCAGTAATGATCAGCAATATTATCTTGGGCCCCTTTAGTCATAATAGTTCAAGGGTAATTATTCCAGTAATACTGGTTCTGGTGCTAAGTTATGCAATATTTGCTTTATTATATCTGTGCCATGCTATGCTGTATAGAAGAGAGAGACCCATTCAGAACCAGAGAGTGAGTCAGCAACATTGCATGCCTGTCTACATTTAAAAAAAGGCTGTGATTGAACTGACATAGCTAATATGCATTAACTAATTTTGTTCTCAGTCATAACAGCATTAATTATTTTAGATTAAAATTTTTAGCCTAAATTAATTCAATTATGTTGTGCAAGCTCACTGCAAAAGTTTTAGGAAAATGAAATCCTGTATATGATGAAATTACTTGCTATGTGCCTGAAGCCACTTTTTTGAAGTGGTAAATTGTATTTGATAGTTCTGTCATTGCATTTAGAGCATCTTTTAGTTTCAGGTCAGTTATCCAGTTCTTGTCAATGACTAGTTTGTTCTTAGCTGAAAAGTGGTTAGAAATTGAAAGGAAGCAGAGAGAATGTTTACTGCTTCTTATAATCTGTAAATAAAATCTAGTTACAGGAAGGTAAGACTTACGAGTTCTAAAATGGAAGATAAGCCGTTTAGTTTGCCAGCCAGAAATAGTATTTCCTCTTTTTAATAAAATTTAAATGCAAAACATGTTTTGATATTTTTTGTTTGTTTGTTTTAAATACACAAAATTTAGTATTATTTTACTTGGTTAGTAAACAGCCATTTAAAAAGAATATATTTTTTTCTATTGTTCATTCAAAAATTCATACATTACCTAAACAAAGTCTTTTAATAATTTTAAATAGAAAGGCACTGCTTACCATTTTATAATACTGAAATTTTTACAAAGTATACACTTAAAAAATATAAATACTTGAATAAATGCGTAGTTATATGATATCTTTCTAGTGGGAGAAAGAAATTCAGTAAGGTATTCAGTGTAAGGACTGTTTGGGTTTTTTTGTAAATATTACCTACTCATACCTTAGGAGAATAATCACAATGTACATATTTAAAGCAAGACCAAATTATGATGAAAATCATGTTTAAAAGTAGGAAGATGCTGTTAAAAGCATTTCAAAGCTGACTCACCTTTGGGTGAAATATCACCTAAACATTTACTCAGTCAAAGCTGATGCAAGGGAAGCAGTTGGAAGGTACAGCTGGAAGAAGAGAAGGGATTTCCCTTTTAGTACAAGGGGTGAGCTATTAGCACAGTTTCATCATTTTATGCAATTTTACCCTCAGGCTCCTGAAATGAAAGGTCAGAGCATCTTTAATATGCAAAGGCCCCTCTGCTTGTATCTGCCTGTATCCACATGAGCATTCTCAGTTCTATAGTCTGAACGTAGTTTGAAACCCAGGCAGTAGAGCAATGTGCCCATTACACTTTCATAATTTTTTGGTTAGAGGACTAATTCTGGGAGCTGCCATCAGCCTCTCTGTAGTGAAAGACATCTTGACAAATGCAATCTCAGAGTTCCCTGAAGAGAAGAAAAAGGTTTTCTGTGCTGTCTTGCAGCAATTAAGAACTCTGGGTGGAGAACAGAGAAGAAATGTTGCTGGATGTTGTGCATTAATTGCAATAACAATTGTAACAAATTGTAACAAATGTGAAATTGATCCTAATAACATGTAAAGTTTGCAAATTTAATTCTGTTTTTAGCAGTGAATTTTCTGTCAATATGTCATTTTTGAGCTTTCAATATATTTAAATTTATATATAGGCAGCATGTTATATTATTGCTTACCAAAAAAATGTAAAGGTGATGGAAAGAGGTGACATTTATTTTTTTCAAGTCACTAGGTGGAAACATCGTAAGTAGAAAATCAACCTAAGACTTGATTCCTATTCTGGCAGCCAGTAACTCTATGCTCAGTCTGGCTTCAAGAGGTAAGTGGAGATGTAGTAGTGCCAGAGGTACAGGATTCTATTGTATGGGCAGAGGGAAATAACAGCAAGTGTGGATTTCTCAACCTTTTTCCCACTCATAAAAGATCACATCTGCAATTTGCACACAAAGAACATGTAATTATTCTCATGTCATGGATAAATATTCTGACCAACAAGATCCCACATATTTCTGTGGGCAATGAATGACAGAATCACAGAATCGTTCTGGTTGGAAAAGACCTTTAAGATTATTGAGTCCAACCATGACCTAACTCTATTGAGTCAAATGCTAAACCATGTCCCCAAGCACCACATCTACGCCTCTTTTAAACACCTCCAGAGGTGGTGATTCAACCACCTCTCTGGGCAGCCTGTTGCAGTATTTCATAACCCTTTCAGTGAAGATGTTTCTTCTAATATCCAATCTAAACCTCCCCTGGCACAACTTGAGGCCATTTCCTCTCATCCTATCACTTATTAATTATTATAAGCACTCATAAAACTTCACAATTTGAGAAGCTGTATGCTACCTCCTCACCTCCCTGGTAGTTTGGTTTTTTTTCTGTAATTGGTGCTTTGCCCTGGTTTTAAAAACATGCTCTGATCCTGAGAAGAGCTCTGGCTTCTCATTCCTCACAGATACTTATCTCTGATACAGGAGACACTTGTCCAGCACCTTTTTCTGTGCTGATTTCCTCAGGTTCCTTCCATAACTGCATATATACTCCCTCTACCTTCTCCTTTTCTTGTGCACATTGGAAGGTCGATGAAATTAGTGGTAAATGTGAGCTAACTGGTGACCTGGAATTCCATGCTTTCCCATAAGACTTATGTCCTTTTTGCCCTTGATCCAGATGGGGTGCATGTTGCCATTTCAGACCACATAATACTCCATTGAACACTCTGAATCATGTGCTTTAAAGGGTTGTTTCTGAGCCAGTATTTGTTGGAACAAATACACAAAAACTTATGCTGTGTTGTTTTTATTAGTTCTTCCTGCATAGTTTGACCTTGAGAGGAAAAATACTGTCAGAATGTTGTTCTGACAAGTGAAAGTACAAACATTTGCATCTTCTTAACACTCCTAATAATGTGCCTGCTTATGTGAGTGATGAATAGGATCGCTGATTGACATATCTTTCTGTTAAAGTTCTGGCAGAACTTTCCTGCTGGGAGTGTTTTAGCTGTTTCCACAGGTTTTTAACATCTTTCTTTACCAAATGGTAGTCAGTGAAACACAGAAAAAGTGGATTAAGTAACATGTTAAAGAAAAGGAGATTGCAGAAACATTATTCGTTTTTAGTATTTATTTTAGATCACAGTGTAAGAGAAAATGCTCCTTCCTAGATCCTGTCATACTCACAAGTGGATTGAACAATAATCTTTGTGTATTCTGGATGGAATTGCAAAGGCAGAAATACAAAAGCACCAGCTGTTCTTAACGCTGTTGTATTTCAGATTCACACTTCAAAAAAATAAAATACCTTTACTAAAGTTTTGCTGTCCCACTAGCTATGTTTGAGAAATGCAATTTTAATGCAAAATTATGTTCCAGGATTAACAAGTTACAGTGTCATCATCACAGGTAACCTGAAAAACATGAAGAAAATAGTCTTGCTGTAAAGTAGCCAGTCTTGAAGTATCATGTTCATTGAATGTGAGGAGAATACTTTAATATATGAACCTTTTTAAAATGGCACAGAAGATTATCTGGATACAGAAAGTCTCGTGATAGGTCAGGGCTACTGCAAAGTAAATATTGTCTAGTAATAAGAAGTAATTTATTTTAAAATACATTTAGCCCTGTAGGTAGCAGGTGAAAACTACAAAGGACAGAGAAGACTAGTAAGAAATACACTTTGGCTTCATCTATCAAACACACATGGTTAAATATTACACTGGTTTATCATTTGCCATCTGTACAATGTTTATGTCTCTGTGTTCTGGCAGAACAACTTGACAGTTATATTACTAGTACAGTTGAGGTCATACCAACAAACTTCCAGAGCCAATGAAGCTTGTTTAATTAACAGAATAAAGTATACATGTTAAGATGTTGTATTTCTAGAAGTCTTGCCAGCTTAACTGCATAGTGATATTGATAAACCCAGTGTAACACAGATGAAGTTTAAGTATTCAAACAGCTCTTACAGACAGAGAGATTCCTTGCAGAATTTTTTCCCCTTCCCTTTTGAAAATCTCATCTTTAATAGTATATATAATAGAATGACTAACATAGTCACTTTTAGAATAATCTAACAAAAGAGAAGGCAAAAGACAATAGCGCTTTTTCCCTTCTGGACTCCCAGAAGTGTTCGGGATCTGAGAACAAACAAACAGAAAAAAGCAGCAGCAGTTTTCTCCCACATTCTTTATGTTTTAGAAGGAAAGATAGTGATGGCAGCAGCTGCAGAGATTTGGAACAGATTGACAGGAGTGGGGAAGGGTTCATTGTGTCAGTATTGGAAGGGAGGATTATGGAATGGAGATCGATCTCTGGGCACTTGCTTAGGACTCAGTGTTATGATAGTATGGGAGGTGGAACAGTCATTTCTATTTATAGAGCATACCACTGATCACTTATGCAAACTTTGCAGTTACTATTTACTCAGGAAGGCTGCAAGTATTCGTTCTCAATTTAAATATGATTGATATATATTAATTGCACAATTTTACAGAAGATTCTGGATTTGTTGTTGTTGGGTTTTTTTTAGGAAGAAAACAACAGATTCCTTTAAGTGATATTTTTGCAGATGGAGTTGGTAACAAAACCATTGCACCAGAAGAGATCTTGGTCTCTGTCCGTGTTCCCCATTCTAGGAAGGTACGTTTGTTTAGATTTGCATTATGCAGAGTTAAAGACTATTAAATAAAGAGCAGGAGGGGGCATCATCCCTATGTTTAAAGGGAGTATTACTGCTTACTTTCTGAATTCCTTCCATTTGATCCTGCCAGTGCCATACTATCTCCTAGGTTCAGCCAAAAAATGCAGCTCAGCAGGTAGCTGATGGTATACAAAGAATGATATTCAGACAAAAGTTTACCCTAAAATAATGAGGACAGTACCAATTGTCTAGACCCCCTACAAAACGGGGTCTTGGGCAAGCTGCCATAGTCCTCTCCAAAGCAGGCTGCTCACCTATGATATGGTTGGCATCAGGCAGATAAAGCATTGTCATCTCAACTGTTTTTCTTAGAATGAGGTAGGATTGGACATGTGAGTGGTGCTTCTATAAATGTTGCTGAACTGAACAATACTCTTTTAACAGGTACGGTGTTTGCAAGAGTGGCTATAGGGTCTTACAAGAGAACTATGAGTCATGTTATTTGAGTACTTAAGTTTGGCAACACTTTGAAGCTTGCAAGCTTTTGGTCTTGTTATAAATGCAACTCCACAAGATCCCTGTCTTCCAGCTATCTGTTATGAAAAAATCTAGGTCATCTGAACTGTCTAGATAATGGAGGATTGGGTATGGGCTGCTAGAAAATCAAAGGTGGTAAAGCTACTCAAAGGTCAAGAGAATGAAGTGTATGGCCTCGAAAGTTGCATGTATGCTTTTAATTTTTTATTCTTTTGCTTCATGTAGTGCAATAACAAGTTCTGCTTTCAGATACTTCCATGACTGTGGGTTACCCATTTCTGTCTGATTTTGCTCAGGGGGAGTACATCTCTGCATTTTGACAAGCACCAAGACAGAAAAATGCTCTCTCCCAATAATCAGTGCTGGGATGAGAGTCCTTTTTGAAGAAGGTACAGACATAATAAAGGATTTAAGCATTTTCTGTGGAGGTGCTGTCTCGACCACAGTCTCTGCAAAACAAACCTGTTGGACGCTTATTGGAAGGTACAATTTCTCTGCCTTTTCTATATGTCTGAATAAAGGGACTTGGAGAGCTTGTGTGTACTTTCTTGGAGCATGGAAGTACAGAAAGATTTCACTTGCTTGGCTGATGCCATGCATGTTCAACTTAATGATCTGGGCAAGCCTGAATGAAGACTTTTCAGAATCATTAAATTTTGAAGTCTGCACATAGGTGTGGCTCTGGTGTGAAATATGCAGAGCATGATGAGATACGTGCTGTGAGGTAGGTGGGTGGGTTATATATGCATGGCCAATTGTGCACCTGAACCCAAGCATTGGTAAATGATGCTGTATCCTGTAGGTTTGATAAGCCTCTAGTGTCATTGTCCTTCTGTTTGGCTAGATAGATAAAAAGTTTGAGAGCTTGAGATGTGCCAAACAATTTTAGGAGTACAAGTCAAGCCTTAACCTTTTCAATATCTCTTCATCTACAAGATCCTAATAACCTCTGAAGTTAGTCCCTGACATTCCCTCCTGCTTCGCACGATCTTTCCAAGTTTTGCATGAAAAAAATTGCAAATAACTAAAGCAGTGTGAAACCATTTATCTAAACAGTCTTACTGGTCTCTTTTACCATTTGATATGCAGCTGTTTTACTAGTTGAAGTACTCCTTATTTTTGCGGCTTTACGTTATTAAATTTATGCTAACATTTGTATTTTGATATCTAGGGTTGTATAACTATGGAAAATTAACTTGTGTTGAGATACTTCAAGGAGACAGCCTTTTCAGAAAATGTAACAACTATCCAGTGCTAATCCAATCCCTTGAAAGCATCTACATTTTGCATCAATATAATTATCTACTTTTCTTTAAATACAAGACAGTATTGGCAGAATAATGATAATCTCTATGACTCTTAAATCAGCTTTAAAGCTGTAGTAGGTTTTATTTTTTTATTTGTTTTTAAAAGGTGGGCATAGCGCTCAATTCCATTGACTTAAAGGACCTCTCTTCTGTGAGCAACATTGAATTAACCTGTTTTCAAAATTGCAGACCATTATTAGAATAAATATTTTGGTTTCATCGTGAGCAGGATTATGCTTGTGGTCCATGGTACAAATGTATTACTTCCATTTGTATTTAATCTTTTGAGTCCTAGTCTGATTGTATCTGTTATTTTTCCTGACAGATACTGGAATGAACAAATGCTGGATGAAGCTTGCAGACTAATTCTTAAAGAAATTACTCTTCAAGGCCCAGCCAGTGGTGAAAAAATAGACTATAAGAGAACTTTGGTAGTCAATTTCTTCTACAGATTTTTCCTGGAAGTATTGCAGTTGTTAAAGACAATGGTAAATTAGTTCTCCACATCTGCTTCTGTGCAAGGAAATCAGTGGATTTTGGTTTTTTTTCTATCTGTTGATGCTTACAATTTGGACAATGTGCTAAATGTTGTCTTTGGGGATCAGATCTGCAGAATGTAAGCACTTAACTCCCAGAGATTGATGGAGATGCCCATGTAACCTTTAAGTGCTCAGATATCTTCACCTTGATATTAGTCTTTTAAGAAAATTGAGCAATGTTAATGCAACTATATATCAATAGTGAGCTGATACATGAAAGAAACATGTATGAGGTCTTACTTCATCTATCTGTAGCTCAAAACCTAAATACACAGAATAAAAATAAAGGTGTTGGAAAGTAACTGTAGGTGTTAAACCAATCCTCCTTATATGAGTTGACTGAGAGGACTCTAAAATGTCACTTCCCAATGCATTCTAGGTGTAATTTACTTATTTTTATCTTAAATCTCTTCTTATGAGGATAAATATCCCTTTTGCCTTTTTTTTTTTTTTCTGTTACTTTGAGCTCTGTCCCCTGAATTACCATTGCTAGGTAATTTACTGTTACCAGGGGTGATTCTGTGCCAATTTTTATCAGACCCCAGAGCACAGCTCTTCTGCCTAACCCTGCTTTATGTTGCTTACTTTAAACAATTGTATTTGTTGACTCCAGTATATTTTTAAATATTATTAGTGAAATCTCAAAACTCTACATTGTTTTAAAATTGTTATTTTAAAGCCTTTCTGGTTTGTGAGAGTCTTGAAAGAGTTTCCTGGATAAAGAGTTTGTATTTGTTGATGTTTATTAGCTTTTTCAATAACACTGTTCAAAATGTGTTTTTTAGTAGTAATTCACTTCTGTTTCAGGATCCTTGCCACTATCCTGGCATTCCTGCGGGATATAGAAGTGTCCTACAAGATTTCAAAACCAAAATGCCCCAGAGTATCCAAATATACCAGGCAAGTGATTTTATTCTGACAGTATTCTGTGCTTTATAAGAGTGGGTAAAAAGTCATGGTTCAAGCATCACCCTTGCTGTGAAGCTCAGGTACAAATTTTCCAAAGGATTTTAAGGCAACAGGCTCTTAGTGATTGATTTTAACTGTATCTCAGTTAGAAAAGTTTTGTCTGTAAAAATAGACTCATAGTGTTACACTTACTTTTTCTAAACAGTTTCCTAAAGATAAATAAGCTGAATAAACTCCACTGTCAGACTGCTTAAACTTGGTATATTGCAGTGTGTGACCCAATTGAAAAAAAAAAAAAATTAGAATAAAAAAAGATTGAAAAGCTCAAGTCTATAGCTATCACGACAGCATTCTTGTCTCAAGGTACACTTTTCTTAATATCTCAAAGGGTTTTTAGGTCTTACTCTAGATTTAACAAGATGGAGTTTATGATGGCTGTCTGATGAAATTAACAAAAGTATTCAAGGAAAGTCAGCAGTAGAGGGTAGCAAAGAATACCTTTTGGTTTTCTGAGCTCACCTTTGTGACTAGATCATGGTGGGAACCTCCTGCAAAGATTTTTGATACTTTTATACCCTCTATACACAAGTAAAAATCTCAAGTCTTGAAAGTCTGACAAGATTTCAAATAAACATTTCTTTTTTTTCATTTTAAAATACTATTTAGAATAACATTTTAGCTTTAAATACTTTACATTTGTCCAAGTCATTATCTTCAGCGTCCTTCAGAATCAAAGAAAAAGACACCACAGACTTAAAAAAGGGGCCCAGCTCAAAGGAACTAGTTCTTTATGACTTTCAGCAGTTTATTCCCCAGCTGCAAGGAAGGTATTAATCAACAGAAATGGAAACAATTTGTTATTCAGATCAGCTGGCGATGAGCAACAGAAATTATTTAGGAACCCAGAAAATCTGTTTTTTCACTTTACTTTTCATTTGGTTTTTACAAGTCCTTATTTTTGTCTGGAGTTCTTCATCTGAACATTAATAAGCTTTTAAAATTAAGGGGAAAAAAAAGAATGCATATTGTGAAAGATAAATGCCTGGTCATTCCATTAGTGGAAAAGTTGAGGTGGTTTGGCCAGGACAGCCATTTGAGGAACTTTAGGCAGTTAAATGAAAAATGTCTGTGCTTGGGCTGACAGCAGTCAGTGTGCCAGAAAGTGGAGGTGTAGCCAGAACACTTGCGTACTGGAAGCTATAGAAGAAACAAGTTCTGAGCTGTGAGGAGTTAACTGGTTCTAAATGTAGAAAAGGAAAAAAGTTAGTGTAAACACTGACCGAGAAATTCTTAAAGTGCTCTGGAAGTGGGAATCAATTAGCTGGTGTGGCAGAAGTAATTGGCAACACTGAATTAACGTTCAGGAAAGACTTACAAAATAAGGTTAATAAGGCACCAAGTTCGTACGATAAGGAAATAAATTTGGAAAGTAATTATCTAAACAACGTTTTCTCACTGATTTACACTGATCAGTTGCAATCTTTCAGTGAGTAGGGTATCACTGCAAATAGCTCAAAATACAGCATCAGACATTGGTAAAAAAACAGAGCAGAGTCTTGTGAGAATAGTTTGGAAAATTATCAAGGCTTCATGACACCAATCAGACTTGTCCTTCTGGAAGAGAAGTGCTGTTTGTATCACTTTGATGTAAACAATTAAGAAAAAAATCCAAGTAGACAAACCTATGCAAGGCTCTCGGGAAGCTCCTTACAAGAAGAAACTGAAGAAATCCCCAGGAGGAAAAAGTCAGGTCCTGCATCTTCACCCATTTTCAATATTGAACCAAAAGATGATAGCATGAACAGTTGTTCCTACATCTGATTTTCTGATTGCTATAACATGACTGTTCTTCTTTTAACTGTTTGGGGATGAGAGATGTATATTTTTGATTCTACAGGACATAGAGCCTAGTCAATCTCACCAGGATCCCATAGGACATCCCATTATGCAGTCTGGAATTAAACATGCCACTGGTGAAGCAGTTTACACTGATGACTTTCCTTCTGTGGATGGGGAACTTTTCCTGGCTGTCCTCACTAGTTCCGGAGCTTATGCTAAGATTGTGTAAGTGTTCAAAAGTGCATCTGAAGAAAGTGTTACTATGAATTGAGATTTTTTTAGAGCAGACTAATGAGGCATGTATATAGAGAACAGCGTATCTGATATCTGCACTGGCTCAGGTGCTGGAAGCAGCTATTGTTAGACGAGTAGAAAGCTCTGTTTGCATGTGTCTTACTCCATAGTACTGTACTAATAAGGTTGAACTGTTTCTTGTCCGTGAACCAGCCTAGAGCTAGCCTGGGTACCTCTACAAGACCTGAGCTGTGCGGTGCAAGCAGGCACCGAAACTTGTCTTTACCTATGTAGCTTTGAAATTTCAATTTTATTATGAAAAAAATAAAATTGTTCAAAATGTAGGACATAGTGTTGCAACATTGCTACAAAAAGGTAGCAGAGCTTATACGAGGCCTTATAGCTGGGGAAGATGGGAGGAGGATTTTATTTTTATAGAAGACTGTTTTCACTTATGTTTTCATACTGCCAAAATACAGCTGTTGTAGCAGTTTGTTCAACATTCAGGCACCAAAATGCACATATCCAAGTTCAGACTGAAAGCTCAGCATTCAGTCACCAAGACATATCCAGGTGGTCTCATCAGGATTGACTGTAATGACAGAGAGGACTAGGGCTGCTAGCTATAGAGTCCTTGTCGTATTTACTGGGTTACGAATCAGAAAAGGAAAGTTAAAGTGTCGTCCCCCCCAGTAAGCAAAGATGGCAGACAGGCCCATGTGATGAACCTCATGAGGATCAACAAGACCAAGTGCAAGGTCCTGCACCTGGGTAGGGGCAATCCTCATTATCGGTACAAGATAAGGGATGGTGTGCTAGAGAACAAACAGTATGCACTCGCAGCCCAGAGGGCCAATCACAGATCTAGTTAAAAGGGTCCATGAGCACTGCAGGGTGGGGCTGGACTAGATGACCTTCCAACCCCATGATTCTATGATTATTCTCAGTCTGGTGATAGTCTGCTGGGTTTGGATGTGTTCTTTTTAGTACTCTCAAAGAGATAACATCACCCCCATCTCTTTGATTAAATAGGATTTATTCACTCTTCTTGGTCTTCTGGTCTGGGTGTCTGATCAGAGAAGATGCCTATAGATGTGCTGGGATCTTGATCATCTGCTAAACTAGCTGCTATCAAAACATGCTATTCTTAGAGACCATTCTTTCTGATCCTTCTACACCCATACATTCACATTCGTTACCCATTTATACTGATTTTGCTATTTCTATTGTAACTTTCTATGTGAACTTCCTGTTTCTAGATGCTTATTTATATCGGCTTGATTATGCAGTGATTTTTTATTATATCAATGCCATTCAGGCAGTTAAATGGGCCAATGATTTCCCTGTTGCACCTAGAGCATATCCTAGAAACATAGCAGGTAAGTAGCACTTTAAATTGGCTTTGGCCTGCATTTCTTCACATGCCAGGCAGAAGGAAAAGATGTGTGAACCTATGAGCAGATCCTGGCAGTACAAGAAATGTACCTCTTTAGTGTGTTCTCCTCTGTGCAACGCTTTGCAAAAGGAATGAATTACACTTCTCTCTTCCCATTTCCAGTCGGATCCATAGATGCCTCAGAGGCTCTAAAAGTACCAGGTGTGTTTGATATGGTAACAGCCGATGATGTGCCAGCTACAAATGGGTTTTGCTACTCCAGTGATCCAGAGATTGTGTTTGCAAGAAACAAGGTATAATAACATCAGTCTTTTTAAAACTGTTTTCCTTTAGATTTTGGTAATTGAATTTCACTTGCTGACTCTTGAATTTCTGTACTGTGTGTATGTGAGGGAATCACTTTAGGCATAGAACAAGGTAAATACTTACAGATTTTTCTCACTCCCTTTTTGACTTTGAAATAGCTGGTGTTCATTATATTCTGCCTAGAGAAAAATGTATAAATCATAAGAATACAGATTAAACCTCACAAAACCATCTGGGTTGTTGGAAGAATAGATTGCATTGAAAGTTAGGCTCCCAGATCACTTATCCATTTTTTAATACTATAGTAGCCTTAATTCCTCAGCTATAATTGTATTTCTATGTTAGTTTCATGGATAATGAAAAAATACGAAGATGCTAAGTCAAAGCTCTAAAATTAATAATGTTTACATGAAAGAAGGTTATCAGCAGCACATATGGGAATAACTTAATCCACTGTTCTGTTAAGTGAGATGCATTTTACAGGTGATTTGCATGGGTCAGATTGTCTGTGCTGTGGTTGCAGACTCAGATGTTCATGCCAATCAAACAGCTGCAAAAGTGAAGATAGAGTATGAAGTGTTGCAACCCATGATCTTAACAATTGAGGTACTAATAATTTCTTCTTATCTTGATTTTTATTGTTTTGTCTATATAATTAATGGAAGAAGCAGTTCATACTCTTCACTTGCTTTTTAAACATGGTTTTCTAAGGAAACAAGGTGAATATGAACATCCAGTTAAACAATCTGTCAGTCTCTGTATAAATTATTTTCCAATCTTTTGTGTAGTTTTGACCACTTGTGATAGATAAGCAGCAGTCTCAAAGGTATTAAGATCTCACAAGTTTCATATTAACTAAACGTAAGTGTGGAACAGAAGAAAAGGCTGTGAGCACACTGGTAGTGTATAATTCTTTTGATAGCTACCAGCTGGTCAATCAACATGCATACATTGGCTGAACAATTAACTCCTGGTTATCTGTAGCATTTTGTATCTGTTGTCAGGATAGAAAGCCAACAAAGTTAGGCTGGAGATACAGGAAGTGTTGGGGGAATGTGAGGGGAAAGTTGTTAGGGACAGAAATGTGATGTGGAAATCGTAGTGGAAATGGACTTATGTTGGGTTAATGATGGACACATTTGCAGGGAACTAGCATTGGTTCTAGTTGTCACTTTACAGCTTGTTTCCATAATGGATGTGGGGTGTAACTGAACACTCTTTCTGGTATAAAAATAGAAGTAATCTCTTTTTAAAGACTAACAAATTTTACTAATATTTAATTACAGTTGAAACTCCAATTAAGTCTTATTATAAATAAAGGAAATCATTATCGATTCTACTTTGATTTGCTCCTTGTGATTTCTTCCCCCCTTAATGGCATCATTCTTTGGATGATGGGGTTGCATTCTTATTCTGTGCTGTCCTGGTCACTTGTAAGGGAGAGAAGAGCAGGTTAAATGAACTGAATGTGTTTCCTTCAGAAACTGCTAACATCAGTGACACAGATACACCAGGAAAGAATTGCTAGGACTTAATACACAGGCTCACCAACAATGACAGTAAACTGATGAAATGCAGTTGTTCATGGACTTTGATAGCTGGTGGTTCACATCTCTGAAGAGAATGGTATTTCTCCTCAGAGAAGAATGCCACAACAAGCAGAGAACTTATAAAATACTTCAAAAATATATTTCTCTTTTTC
This sequence comes from Apus apus, assembly GCF_020740795.1. Classification (NCBI taxonomy): domain Eukaryota; kingdom Metazoa; phylum Chordata; class Aves; order Apodiformes; family Apodidae; genus Apus; species Apus apus. The sequence continues at coordinate 28,462,243 of NC_067287.1, read as the reverse complement.
TCCACTGCAGGAAGCTGTAAAGCACAAGTCGGTCTTTGAACCAGAAAGAAAATTGGAACAAGGAAATGTTGATCAGGCATTTGAAACTCCTGATAATATAATTGAAGATAAACTGCAGAATACATTTGGTGAGAAGTTGTCAGTATTTGTGTTTGTCTGCTCTTTAAGTCCCAGTTCCTCCTTTTTTTCCATATAGCCATTAGACCTGAGAAAGTTCTTGGTCACCTGGAAGAAAGTGTGATTAAACCTAGTGGTCTCGTAGTCCCACTACTACATTCAAGCTTTCTGCATCCTCTGTGCTTGAAACACAATCACAGAATAATTAGGTTGGGAGTCATCTAGTCCAACCTCCTGCTTAAACAAGGTGAAGTTAGAGAGGGTTAGTGAGGGCGATGTCCAGTCAGGTTTTGAATACCTCCAAAGGTGGAGATTCCCCAGCCTCTATAGGCACCTCTTCCAATGTTTGACCACTTTCATGGTGAAATTTATTTTCTTATATTGAGTTGGAATTTGTTGTGTTCATTGTCTCTTATCCTTCCACTGTGCATCTTTGACAACAGTCTGGCTTGTGTTTTTCTACACTCTCCCATTAGTTAGTTGTAGAAAGCAATCAGATTTCACCTTAACATTTTTCTTCATATGGCTGAAAAAATCCACTTAGCTTCTTGTGATACATCCTGTGGTCCACCTCCCTGACCATCTTGGTGGTCATCTTCTTGACCTGGTCCAGTACGTCCCTACTTTTTAATTTATCTATGTTTTATTTAATATTGTTACCATTGGAGGCAATATTGTTCTACTATTAATCAAGTTCTGTTGATGCCACTGGAATAAGACCAGTTTAATCCTACAAGGAGTTTCATCTGTGTTTTTATTTTAGATCTTACTCCTTCATACAAGAAGCATCATAAGATTCGACACTGATTACCATAATTTATACGCCAATAGGCAGTTAGTTCTTTCTTGGTTCATTTCTTCAGACCTTTGCCTTCAGTAACACCTGCTACCTGTTTTTCTGTTTGGATCAGGGAAGATTCACACTGGGGGACAGGAACACTTTTACATGGAGACTCAGAGTGTGCTTGCTGTTCCAAAAGGAGAGGATAAAGAAATGGATGGATATGTGTCAACACAGCATCCAGCAACCATTCAGGTAATACAGAGCATTCTCAGAGAAATTGATTAAAGCTGTGACTGTAGAACTTTTATAATTTGATTTACCAATCCATCTGAATCCATCTGAAGATGGAGATTCCCTTTTCACAAGGAGTCTCAAGGAAAAGATATGGGGTAATGGGTGTAAGTTACTTCTCAGGTGATCCTGAGCAGACATTAGAAGAAAATTTTTCACTATGAGAACAGTTGGACATTGGAATAATCTCTCCAAGGAAGTTGTGGATTCTCCAACATTGGACAGCGTTAAGACTCATCTTGACAAGATGCTGGGCTATCTTATCTAAACCAAATTCCTACCTAGAAAGGCTGAACTAGATGATCCTTCTAATCAGCATTCTATGATTCAGTAATATTAGCAGTTTAGAAGCAGTGGGCACATTAAATTGCACATCTGGACTATCCAACAACAGCTGCTCTGTAGTACTACTGTATTCTGATAAACACTGACCACTTCACCTTGAGGGTAAGGAGGAAGTAGAAGTCTCTTATTTCTTTTTAAACATAGTACTTCATGCCCAATATTGTAGGCATGAAAAACTCCCTGTGGAGGGCCAAGACTCCTCCATCCCTGTTATCTTTCCATTGAGGTGAGGAGTTTTCAGAATATGATCTGAGCTTCCCCAAAAGGCTTAAGTTTGATAAAGTCCTTGGTTCATTTAATATCTAATTCCATACAAATTTTGTGTCCTGTTCTGAATCTACTGATTGATGCAGATTCCAACCCTTGTAATTTAACCCTTTATAGGATTTGTGTGTATGCAATTAAAATGACACATACTACCATACTTTTTTCAAACCAAGATAACAGTGAAGCATATATTAATCACTAACTAGAACAAATCTTGAATAGTACCAAACATAGCTCTGATAATTTGGTGTTATATTCTCCTGACTTCTCACCAGGTTGCTTGCCAAACTCTTTTGAAACAGCTGCAGCCTATCATCAACAAGAACCCAAAAGGGACCTGGAATGACTGGGTAAGACAAGTGAATCCTACTAAATGTGTTTTGTGTGCATGCAAACTGTGATGTAGGTATTGTAGTCTATCAGTCTCCTCAGCCTAATAATCCTAAAGTTAAAAACTGCAGAAACAGGTTATCCAGTATTACTTCTTATTTATGGCCTAATGAAAAGGACAATCCCTGCCTTCAAGCATTTACAGATCTAGTACACTAGGGTGTTTCTTCTCAAGTGATTAAATACTATAATAACTGCAAAAATGTTAATATTTTCTTGGCAGTAGTAATTCCTAGCAATAGCAAATAATGTTCAAATACATATGGTAGCTTGATAACTGACATCTATGTATGCAAAGATAAAATCCATTTCTCCTCGAATATGTGCCAAATCAATGTGTGTAATTCAGACACAGTGAAAATACCAGCAGAAATGGCTGTCCTAATTAAGAATGCTAATATATGCAGAGAAGTAATTTTGCATCTTGTGAAGATAGGAAATCACAATTAATTAAAAACTTTTTTAAAGTAAAATAACTTTTTGTCTTGTAAACATGAGAATAACTGAAAGGGAATAGAGTTAGGACCTCATATTGTCATTTTATCACTAGCAGAAGAACACTGCAAAGAGCTTTTACCTTGTCAACCGTCATTTTTGTGCAAATGGTCATACAGATCTTTCATCTCATTGACTTATCAACCAGATCTGTCAATTGACAAAGAGGGACCCATTTCTATTGTACTTCAGCAGAAAAAAAATAGCAGGGCCCTTTCTGACTATGGCTTTTTCAGTAATAAAGATTCTGCAAGAACAGCACTGCTGATAGGTCTGCTTCTTATTGCATTGTCAAAAGAATTCCAATAGCTCATTGAAAGGGGGTTTAATTCTACATTATTAGGCACCATGTGCAGCTAAACAGGCTTAACTCAGCTGGTCTTCCTTTCTTTATGGTTTTTAAGTAAATATATATAAATATGTAAATCTTTGTATGCTGTGTTCCTTCCCGAATCTTTCCTTGGTTTACCACTAACACTGCTATATTTTACAAATTAAAGAAACTTTTGAAAAAAGTGTGAGTCTTTCAGCTACTGGCTACTTTAGGTAATATATTTTTGTTCCTTAAAAAGGCATAGGTTAGACCAGGACTGATTTCCAAAGATTACCAATGCCATGAGTAGAGGATCCTGTCTAATAGTTCTTTCTGATGGCTCAGCTTATGTTTTATGTAATTCTCTGATATATGGGGGGTTGAAGTATAATGTTTAATTGCTTATTAATGCCTATCCCTCTCCTGCCTTGGTCCCTTAGCTCACATGGTTGGCCGATGCTGCATTTCACTGTCTTCTCAGTCCCACTCCCTTCTAATTACACCTTTATTCCAATATTCCTGTTTTAACCCTGTCACTCATTCTGTAGGCAGTTTCTGTAATTTTAATTATTTCATTCGTCTATAATAAAATATTGTTTCATTGGTTCTGACCAGTTTTCTTTTTCTGAATTCCCTTACGTGCTATTACCTCAGGAACCATTACCTTAAATTTGTATTCTGTACTTGATTACTGTGTTTTTATTAGTATATTTCTGGGATTATGCTGGTTATAGACTCTCCTGAACTGAAATAGCTTGCTTGTCTGCTAAATTAGATATAAAGGCCAGCTCCATGAAACCTAAATTACTAGTGCTCTGTAGAATTTCATGGAGCTTTACTGTTGGGGTTCTGACCTGTTATTTAAGATTTCACCTGAAGTAGTTTCAAATTTCATGTGCTCATATGCTTTGTTATTTTGCAAGCATTCATTAATTTTATTCTTGTGAACTTTGTTTCTGCCACCAGAGGTTACAATGAAAATATGGTTGGGAGAAAGGGGAAGGACAGCCATTCACATACTTTCTTTATGGAGCTGCTTTTTCAGAGGTTGATAGTAACTGTCTAACAGGAGATCACAAGGTAATAACTGAGTGCCGTGGAAATTTTGTAAATTCAATGAAGGAGGTTTGCTTGTATTACTGGATGCTCCAACAACTATTCAGATTTTGCATTATTAATCCACCTGTCTTCACATGATGGTAAATAGATCAACAGTGTAAAGGCAAATTATGGGTGAAGCAGAATGAAAGCTGTGCAGTGTTAATCAGCTTTTTGCACATCTCCGTTAATGTCATATGAGTTCACCTTTTTGGTTATGGCAAACATCTGACATCTTCTTTCATTGTTCTCTCCCTGTTTGCCTGCAAACAAATTAGATCAGAGCTAAATAGTCTGTTTCCGGGCTTTGGGCCATCTAGACAAATTTGCTTGTAATGGGGTATTGGAAATTACTTTGAAATTGTGTACACAGAGGGGCCTCTATCTTAGCATATATTATTCCACTGAATACCTACTCTAACCCACATTATCTTCTAATGCCTTCACTCTGTGCATCTCTCAGTAATATGCATTTTATTTTTATTGACAGAACCTTAGAACAGACATTGTTATGGACATTGGATGCAGCATAAATCCTGCTGTGGATATAGGACAGGTATGTGCCAAGATTTTCATGCTGGTTTATTTCTGTTACAATGGTAATCTTATCTGAAGTGAAGATTACCTCATTAATTCAGAAAATGTTAATTTCTTACTAGATGTTATAAATTGTAGTTCATATTAGTCTTTGCTTATAGCCTTGTCACATTTGAGTCAGTGTCACAGCTTTGTAGATGTCAACAAAGCTTGCATTTTACCCATAGTGTCAACCTCTTTCTGTCATCTACAATCTCTAAATTCTCCTCGTTTGGCCTGCTTTCCCCACTTGATTGCAGGGAAACACCATACTTCATTTCAGGCTGGTCCACAGATCTCATCACTTCATCATGAAAGCATTTGTCTCCCTCTCTCTGGTATGAAAGAGGAGCGTGAAAGCTTTTCCCACCATGGTAGCCCCAAAATGTTGAAGTGTCCCATTAGGCAAACAGGAAAGAAAGTGGTTTTCTACCAGCTGGTGATACATATCACTTCTTGACAAAGTTTTGTCCGTTTTACCAAATGTAACAATGTAAAAGCTGTTTGTTTTCCTATGTAAAGATTGAAGGTGCCTTTGTTCAAGGCATTGGACTATACACAATGGAGGAATTAAAGTACTCTCCAGAAGGAGCCCTCTATACTTGGGGTCCAGATCAGTATGAGATCCCAGCTGTTTGGGATATTCCAGAACAATTCAGTGTTTCCCTGCTGTCATCTTCCCGAAATCCATATGTCATCTATGCATCCAAACCATCTATGCAAACCATCACAGGGCCTAATTCTTAGATCCCAGGACGATCAAATAAATTACTCTGATATCAAACATGTATTTTTTATTTACAACATCAGGGAAGCTAGTATGAAATGATGTAATGCGGGATATTGCTGCATATCTTTTGTGGTTGGCAAGCAGTAATTTTAGGCTTTCTTTAACAGACCACACACAGAAGCTGCAGGCTGAATTTAAACCCATACTTTTGAAATGCGCCAATAAAACTGAAGGGTTAGAATAAAAATATCCCATAAATGGATGGAGAACTCATAATGACAGAGGGAGTGTGCAGCTTACTTATGTGCATTATGCAATAAGAAATGGGACAGTATGTGTGTATTTACATGAGAGACTGGCTTGAGTATTCAGTTGGTGTAATCATGGCTTCAGTTTGCAATAGCAGACATTCTGGTCAGTTGCATGTAAATAGTAATCATAAATCAAGATGAAGGTAATTCTGCAAATTTTCAGCTGTTTCAAGTATTAGATACGCTTTTAGAATACAATAAAATAAAACTGCATGACAGGAGGAAAAAGCATATTTTATAGTGAAAGTTACTGAATAACAAATAGGTTCTTTAAAACTATTTAAAGCTGTCTCAGTAATACATAATTAGAAAAGTATTTGTATGACTTAACTGAGATGGTAATAGGGAGGTGGGGAAGGGTCTGTTTAAGTATGTGGGTAGAAGTGCATGCTGCTTTTGGCAGCCTTGAATGGTGGGGTGCCTAATGATGTCTCAAACTGGTCATGCTTTGTATACAGCAGTATCATATGGCTCCTTGTAATTGAACTGTCTGGTAACAGGTCTCACTTGCAGAAGTTATTCCAACAACTGCCATTCACACATTAGACTGGAATTTTCCTGATTTTGTTGTGTTTTTTTTCTTCAAAATGTTCATAGTTTTTACAATCCACTCTTTCCCTGAAACCTCCTCCTTTCTTCTGTATGTCAAATCCCATGGAGGATTAAATAGCTCCTCTTATTGACATGAAAGGGATCAGCCTCCAAGCATTTTCAGTCTCCTTGCAGGTGCTTTCCCCAGCTGACTTGCACTCTGGCACTGTCACTTTGGTACTCTTTGATATGCCCAGTACTCCACAGGAGAAATATAATTAACTCAGAGCTGAGGCAATATAATTCTTTTAATGCTGATCCTTTATATCCTATGTTTTCTACAACTGTTCACTATAGACATGTTCCCACTGTGATTATAATTCTTATGTGCAAGTTTTTATTTAACCTACAGGATCTGTGATCGAGGTCCTTGCCAACATGTAAATTCATACTGTTTCCTGAACCTCTGAGGCTCTGCCATGGAAACTCCTGAGCTTTCACTCACATTACTCCCATAGAATTCCCATGGTTGTGGTGGGACATCACTGGCCCCAAATGAATAGGTTCATGGGCTTAGTCTTATTGCAGGAGCTTGCAGGAGAAGAGGTCCATCAGTGCAGAGACCATGCTTCTCCATCCCAATTTGGCCTTGAACCCAGTTATCACTGACCTTACTTCCAGGCTTCTTCTGTAGGTGTCTCTTGTAGATATCAGTAGTATCAGTATCTGTAGTATCACCCTGCTCAGTGACTTGGAGGCACCTGATGGGGAAATATTGGGAACTTGCCAGTCAAATAATATTAACAAATTACTGTTTTCTTTTCTTGCTTGTTCTTTTAGAAGACAAATGTTGAATCTGCTTCCTCCACTCCTCGGACTGTATCTGTGTGAATGACAAACCAGAGTGCACAAGACCTGAATGGAATGAAAGAACGGATTTGCTGCTCCAATACACACTAATCAACACAGAGATAATTACATTTTCTCTTTTTCGGAATGGAATCAGCTACCAAAAATATGCACATTACATCTTCTATCCTTCATTCTCCATCCAGTATATTTGTTATAGTACTTCTCTTAATTTACTGCATTTAATTGATAGAAATGCATCTTCTGCATTTGAAGCATATATATTCAACAATAAAGATCTGCTGAACAGCTCAGCTCAAATGCTGCAGGAGAAGAAAGTTAGCATGAAGTATAAAGGTATGTTAGATACCTTACTTATGTACTTAATTACAGTTAGTTAGATAACTTGCTGCCACTTACTACACTTAACTTCATATGATAAATTATTTTTAATTGCTTGAGCTGATTGTCTAATTTAGAGTTGAGTCTTGCAGTGGAGTGTGAGTGCGGAGATCTTTATTGAAGAATCAGAACCTTTTTTGTTGGATTCAGTCCATTTTTGATCAAAAGTGAAACTCTAATTTGTATTAAAGGTGCTTTAGATTCTTTTGGCACAGACATAGTTGTTTTAAAAACATCTAAGAAACAAGAATTATTATTTTCTCTTGCTGTGCCAGGCAAATTGCTATAGCTGACTTACTTATATAGCAGATTAATTTTATCCCAAAAGCTGGAAGAATCACTTAGTTATAATTTCCATTGGAAGCTTTCTTCTTCTCATGGAGTAAGCCAAAAGCCTCTGAACTTAATGGGAAAACTCACATGGAGTTCAGTGTGCTTTAAATAGGAGACTGGATAAATCTGTTTCTGGAAAGGATTCTTAAGCAGTGCTTAATTCTGTTCTCAGGACTCTAACTGAGCCATGAAAGGCCAGTTAACTTTCTCCCACTCTTGGCACTCCTGTGATAAAGCAGATAGGAAAAACATAATGAGATCACAAGATGATCTGCAAAGCTCTGTCATCTGATGCTGCCTGGAGTACAGTGGGATTAGACCACACCCAAGTAGTAGCAGTTGGAGAAAACAGAAAAACACAAAGCAGCACTGTATTAACTGCTAATGGAAGTTGTGGTGGAATTAAAGTTGAAGTATTTGTAACTTAAGACAAGACTAAAACTACATAGAATATATCAAAGTTAATATATTACAAAAGCTCTGGCTACAATATTCAGATATCAGCATCAGAGTCCACAATATTGAACTGCCTGAGAACTGCAGCCTTTCCTCCTCTTGAAGTATGAAGCTGGGATTCCAGTTTTGAATGCACACACACAAATACACAAATCTCCATTATATTTGAATTTGGGGCTTTGATCTGGGATACATCTTAATACAGAGAAAACACTTTTTTTTAGTCAATCTACGGAAGTTACCAAAAGTAATGCCTGAAAAGATGTAGCAGGTTCTTTGATAAGAAAGTAGAACTGGGAAAATAGGTAGTTCATATGTTCCATGTGTAGTTTCTGTGAACTTCTCTGCATCAGTTATTCCTTGCTGATATGTTTTTTTCTCTTCTTGACTTCCATCTCTTTTATGAGTTGACACTGTATCACTGACAGAAATCAGGTTTGTAGGTTTTTGCATTGGCTATTAAGATAAAAAAAATTTATTGTTTCAATTTGTTTGTCTTTCTCTAACCACTATGAGTAGGTGAAATTCAGCTGCTTAAACAGAGGGGTCTAGACCACTTTAGATGTCATAAGAGAGCAAAGACATAGGAGAGCACAGAACTGGAAGACATGACACAGCAACTGGAGGCCACGCAGGTTATAGCAAGTCATCTGAAGTGGCACAAGAAGTCTGGTTTAGGCAGCTGAAGGCCCATTGGTTCTTACTTCATTTTCTTTGTATTGCTTTGGCTTTTATATAATGTAAGAAAGTCAACTGATCAAATTAAATGTGACTACTGCTGCCATAACTAGTTATTTTTATTTGAAACATCTTAGTTTCACTGCATGGGTTTCTTAATGACATCTCACAACCTTATGTGTCAATAATAGCCCCAAAACATGGGTAAATCCTGGGATATGCTGAAGCATGTATGTCTGTTGAAGCAGGGGAAGGTGCATTGTCTGTTGTTCTTCTATGTGCCTGTGCATCAGCACAGGTGCTGCTTAGTTCCAGTCAAGTAAAATATTGTAAAAATAGTGACCCAACCCTTGCAGGCAATGACATCTCCCCACCTGCAGTGCTGAGGTATTTGCACTTCAGGAATGCATCATGTTCCAGACTCACACTTCATTTTCTGCAGTGTAGATCACACATCTGTTTTTCAGTATTTCTCAGTTAGTGTGAAGAAATATTCCTTCCTGCCTTTTCAGAAGTGACACTGTTGTCTGGTTGTCTCTGTAAAATTTTCATGAGCCAAACATGGATTGTTGGGTTTTTGGGGAGCTGAAACATCTTAAGCTGTCTCATGGCTTTTAGATGTTTGAAAAACTGCATGAAATCTAGAAGTATCAGCATTTAAACATCCTAACAGATTACACTGTGGCTACATGGGATATTATGAAATAAATTTATTTGGAGCATGCAGGTGTTAAGGGGGGGAATATGTTTCATTTTTTATATTGTTTAAAATGTGTTGACTCGGGCTAGATAGGTAGAAAATCCCTGCATTTGAAACTGTGTTTTTATAGCCCTCTTACACCAGCAGCCTCAGTATAGTGCAATCTGAGTACAGCGTTACAATTAATACAGTGAAAAAGTAGGTTCTATTTTGTCTGCAGTGTGAGTGCTCACCTACTAATAATATGAAGTCTCTAATACAGATTTCAGCAGTTACAGAGGAAATAGATTACATGACATTTTAGCCCACTGAAAAACTGACTGCTCTTCAAACAAGATTTACTGCAATAGGTGTAGTAAACCTCTCTCACTTTCTAGTTCCAAGTTTGCTAACACTCCTATAGCTCACAAAAGAATTGACCCCTCCCACCAGGAGATTTTTACTTCATGAGGGAAATGCCAGAAATTCCAGTGGAGTTTTACTACTGCTATTAATTGTATATTAAAACCATGATAGTGATGGATGGCAGTAGATTTTTTATTGGATTATAAAACCCAAAGCCTATGGCAGTGGTAGGAATGATAGTATTTACTTTTGGATGCTTTCTCTTATTGTTGTTAGACATGGTCTTTAAAATAATATTTTTTATTCATACACTAACATAACTAACATAACTGTTAAAGTACTATTTCTTATTTTTACAGATGTGATTTTGCCCATTTGAGAGTAGGGACATTTCAGTATTTCATATCTACAGTTGTGATGCCAGACCATTACCAATTATGCTGGTGCTCCCAAACATTGTCCTGGTTTCTTAAGATTGATTATCATATCATTTATTTCAAGTAATTTGTGCCATTGCACAGGATACAGGCCAGTTATAGACAGTTATACATCTTTTGCTAGGGTAGGTCAATATTTTTAAATGTTTCTTATTTTGGGATGGTTGGTATCTGAGCCTCCTTGAAGTACCACCCTGGAATGTAGCTTAATTTGGAAATTCTTTTTGGTTGAGCCTTTCTGGCTCTTTCAGTTTTTAAGTGGTTGAAGAAATGCAGAAATGAAAGAATGGTCAAATGTGCCTCCTGGAATAGAGAGTTCTTTATATATATTTATAGTATATATATTTGTACAGCACCTAACATGAATGCTAATCAAGATGCTATTAAAGAACATACATTCTGGGCATAAATGTAATACAGTAATAATGTTTCTGATCCCCTCCGATACATCAAGTAAATTCTATGAAACAGCTTGTCAAATCTGAAATTGGAATATCAAATCCATTTAAAAGTGAGAATTGGATCTGGGCTAGAAGATTTTCTGCCAGTTACTCTGTGTCTAAATGAGTAAGAAAAATGGCTTGACATAAGCTTTGTCTAAAGCTGGTTTCTGAGTCTGGTTTTTCTAAGCTTGATTCATTAAGACAACAGCTCCTCTAAAACAGAGTCAATTTACCTTGGCAGAAGACTTTACAGCTCTTGGTAAATAATCTGATGAACAGGAAAGAATATATTGATTGGTATTCTCCCCTTTAAAAGCCATGTTTCTGTGGAACAAATAATTCTAGGATTAGGAATGAAATCTTAAAATGTTGAAGTCAATAGCAAAACTCTCTTTGATGTTGATGGGGTCCCGTTAGTCTGTTAGGGGATAGGGGATATGTGTGAGAGTAGGTATTGGGGTTGAGTAGTGCTGTGGAGAGCTTCTGTCTGGGGCCTGACCCAGTGCCCCTCTGTTCTCCAGGTGAAGGACTGGGGACTTCCTGGTTCTGGCTGTGTCTGCTTGCCTTTTCAGCAGCTGCCGCTGGAGAAAAAAGAAGAGGCATCCATCATGTGTGGAAAGAATTGCAAGGCAAAAGCAAGTGGAAGGAGGAGCAGGAAGAGGAAGAAAGGGAAAGAGAAAGGCACTCCTAGGAAGGGGGATTTCCCTGTGTTTGGGACTGCGGTCACCTGGAGCATCCCTGGCCATTTGGGGCTGTTTCCTGGGCCCCTGGAGCTACCATTTCCCCAGCTATTTCGTGCCAGGAATACTCAATAAAGTACTGTCTTAAATGGTGTGTTTCCCATCTAGCTCCTTTCCTGCCCAACTCTGCCCGGGCAGGGGCACATTCAGGAGCAGCTGTCATTCTGGGGATACCAGGGGTCATGTGCCTGTGTTAGGGGGAGCTTGCTGCCTCTGGCAGGAAACGCATGGGCATCTTGCAGGGGCAGGGGAGGGAGCAGCCAGTGATCATTCTGTGATTGATGCATGACCCTGGGATCAATCGATGATCCTAGATTTAATCAGTTATTCTGGAATTGATTAATTATCCTGGGATCGATGATACTGGGATAGATTTATTCTACTAGGATTGATTATTATGGCATAGATTTATCATCCTGGGATCTGAGTATTCTGAGATTGATTTATCATCCTTGGATCCCTTGATGATTCAGGGATTTAGGACTTTGGGGTTAGTGATTCTTGGATCCACAGATGATCCTGGGATTCATCAGTGATTCTAGGAATTATTTATAAACATGGGATCGATAATTCTGGGATCCTAGTATCCATGGATGTCTCCTGGGATCGATGATCCTGGGATCGATTGATGGGCCTAGTACTGATTATTATAGGATTGATTGATGACCCTGGAAGCCATCAGTGATTCTTGGATGGATTAATTATTCTGGAATTGATTTATGATACCAGAATACACTGATGATTCTAGGATCAGATGCTGATCCAGGAATCAGTGATTCTGGGATGCACTGATGAAACAGGAATCGATGATTCTGGAATGGACTCATGACCTTAGAACTGATGATTCTGGGAGAGACTGATATTCTAGGGATAGAAGATTCTGTAGATGATTTATGTTCCTGGGATCAATGATTCAGGCATCAATTTATGTTCCTCGGATCGATGACTCTGGGCTCTATTGAGATCCCTTTTATTGATGTTTTCTGGGCTCGATTGATATTCCTGGGATCGATTATTCAGGCATCCATTGAGGTTACTGGAATCAATGATTCAGGCATCGATTGAGATTCCTGAAATCAATGTTCTCTGGGTTCCATCGAGATTCCTGAGATAGATAATTCAGGCATCGATTCAGATTCCTGGGATCAAAGATTCTGGGCTCCATTTATGTTCCTGGGATCGATGATCTCTGGGCTCGATTGAGATTCCTGGGAAGATTCTGGGCTCCACTCAGATACCTTTGATCGATGATCTGCAGGCTCAACTGAGATTCCAGGGATCGATTACTCAGGCATCGATTAATGTTCCTGGGATCAATGATCTCTGAACTCGATTGAGATTCCTTTGATGGATTATTCTGGGCTCCATTGAGATTCCTGGGATCGAATATTCAGGCATTGATTGAAATTCCTGGGATCGATGATTATGGCCTCGATTGAGGTTCCTGACATCGATGTTCTCTGAGTTAGTTTGATATTCCTGGGATCTATTACTCAGGCAGCGATTAAGGTTCCTATGATCGATTATCTCTGGGCTCGATTGAGGTTCCTTCGATCGATTATTCTGGGCTCGATTGAGGTTAAGGGAATCGATGATTCAGGCATCAATTGAGATTCCTGACATCGATGTTATCTGAGTTCGATTGAGATTCCTCTCACCAGACTTCCTAATCGAGCCCACAGATCATCGATCCCCAGGAATCTCAATCGATGCTTGAATCATCGATGTCAGGAACCTCAATCGAGCCCAGAGAACATCAATCTCAGGAACATTAATCGATGCCTGAGTAATCTATCCCAGGAATCTCAATCGAGCCCAGAGATCATCGATCCCAGGAACATAAATGGAGCCCAGAATCTTTGATCCCAGGAATCTGAATCGATGCCTGAATTATCTATCTCAGGAATCTCGATGGAACCCAGAGAACATTGATTTCAGGAATCTCAATCGATGCCTGAATCATCGATTCCAGTAACCTCAATGGATGCCTGAATAATCGATCCCAGGAATATCAATCGATGCCCGAATCGTCGGTCCCATGAACCTCAATTGAGCTCAGAGAACATAGATCCCAGGAATATCAATCAATGCCTGAATAATCGATCCCAGGATCCTCAATCGAGCCCAGAGTAGTCGGTCCCAGGAACCTCAATGGAGCCCAGAGAACATCGATCACAGGAATCTCAATCAAGCCCAGTGATCATCGATCTCATGAATCACAATTGATGCTTGAATCATCGATCTGAGGAACCTCAATCGAGCTCAGAGAACATAGATCCCAGGAACCTCAATCGAGCCCAGAATCATCGATCCTAGGAACCTCAATCGAGCCCAGAGATCGATCCCAGGAACTTCAATCGAGCCCAGAGAACTTCGATGAAAGGAATCTGAGCTGAGCCCTAAAATCATCAATCCCAGGAACCTCAATCGAGCTCAGAGATCATCGAGCCCAGGAATCTCTATCCATGCCTGAATAATCGATCCCAGATAACATAATCCCCGGAATCTCGATGGAGCCCAGAATCATAGATCCCAGGAACATCAATGGAGCCCAGAATCATCGATCCCAGAAACCTCAGTCAAGCCCAGAGATCATCGATCCCACAAGTCCAAATCAAGCCCAGAGATCATTGATCACAGGAACATGAATGGATACCTGAATCATCGATTCCATGTAATTCAATCGAGCCCAGAGTACGTCGATACCAGGAATCTCAATCGATCCCAGGAACCTATGCATGCCTGAATTATTAATCACAGGAGCATTAGTTGATTCTAGAATCATTGAGCCCAGGAGCATCAAAACCAGAATCATACATCACAGGAACATCAATCACACTCAGACTTCTCAGTCCCAGAATCATCAAACTATTCCAGTATCATTAATTGATCACTGAACTATCGTTCTCAGGATCACCAATCAAGAGTAGAATCATCAAGATATATCCAGGATCATCAATCAGGCCCAGAATTATTGATCGCAGGAAGATTAATCCATTCCAGAATCATAAATCGAGCCCAGAATAATTTATCCTATGATCATCTATTAACCACAGAATCATCAAGCAATCTCAGAATAATTGATTGATCCCTGGATCATCAGGCCATCCCAGAAACACCAATCACAAGATCATAAATCAATCCTGGAATCACCAATCATTCCCAGGATTATACATCCCAGAATAATTGATCCTGGAATACATCTATCCCAGGATCATCAATCGATCCCAAGATCATTTGTAAAGTACAGAATCATCGATTGATCCCAGGATCATTCATCAGTCACATAATCGATCCCAGGATCACCAGCTCTGCTCCCTGGCCCATTCCATGGGTTGCAAACTATGCCGGGGAGCAGCCGTCCCCGGGGTGTCTGCTCCGGGCTCCACCGGGGCCGCCAGCACCGCAGTCCCTGCAGGACCCTCCGCGATCCCGAGGCGCTCTCCCGGGGAGGAAGCGTCGCGCTCCCACCGAGTGACACATCCACGCGGAATCGCCGGCGCGGGGGGTGGACCGGGCGGCTAACTGCGTGTGACTGTAAATCACGAGGGAGGGCGGACGTGCTCACTTTCACGGAGGGGGAAATCGGGAATCGCCGCCCGCGGGGAAGGGGGAGCGTCCTTGGCGGAGGTGCCGCTGGGTCAGCAGAGCAGACGGGACCAGGCGGCGGCCTCGGGGAAGCTCGGCCCCCTTCCCTGGCCCTTCTGCTGCCGTCCCGCCCAGCGGAGCGGGTTGGTCTGTGCCGGGCGGGGCGTCAGCGCGGCCCTCCCCTCTCGCGCTGGTTCCGCTCGGAGAGCTTTCGCTGCCGCCGCTGCCTCCCCCTGCTGCTCCTGCACCTCTTCGCTCCGGGCCGCTCGGGCGTTTTCTCTCTGCCTTAAAGTCGGTGAGGAAAGGGGCCGGTGGGGATGCCGTGCGCTGCTGGTTGCTGCGAGGCCCGACCGTAAAGAGCCGCGCCGCACTGGTTGGGGGGAAGACTCGCTCTCCATCTTCCCCCGCCCGGGCATCGGAGCGCGGCCGTAAGAAGCCGCCGCCTCCGCGCTGTGCGGCGGGGCTCGGGGCGCTGCCGCAGCGGGCTGTGTGCAGGGCTCCGCTGGGGGAGGCCCGGGGCGTGCGGGGCATCCGGGGTGGGGGCCGGCGCCTCCCCGCCAGGGCCCCTGTGCCGCCGGGAAAATGGAGGCCGGGGAAAATGGAGGCCGGGGAAAGCAAAGAAGGAGGAGCGGCGGGGTCAGGCGGCGCCGCAGCGCAGGGCGGGCGGGGAGCTGCCGCCAGCGCCCTGAGGTGCAATTCCGTTTCCTTGCAGGGTGTCTTTTATGAATAATCAAAAGCCGCAGAAGCCGACGCTATCAGGCCAGCGTTTTAAAACTAGAAAAAGAGGTAAGCTGGCTGCAGCACGCGTACTGCCGGGACCCGCTGTCGGTGCCGTCTGCGTGGCCTTTTGCAGGGAGCCCCCGGTACAAAGTCGGTGTCTTTCAATAAATAAAGCGACGGGTTTATGCGCTTTTCCTAAGTCCTTTCAAGGAGACCGTGCTAAATACAAAATCTGACCCAGGCTAACTGGGTGCTAGAATGTTCTCTGCACTAATATTTGGCAGTAAGAATTGTAGCTGAATTTACTATTATAATTTTAGCTTAAGAGATGGTCATTCTAGAACTGTACCGAGTGAGCTGAACCTGAAAGCAGAAGTATCTAGTACCCCTGAGATACAGAGGAGCTCCAGCACAGGCTTGTGGCAGGTTAATACATACATAAAAAGAACATCTATCCTTGTAGGAACTCGGCATTACCTGCTGGACAAAAGCTGTATTGTCCCCTTAATGCTATAAGGATACCTGATTTAAATTAAAAACAAAAACCACAACAAATTAGAAAAAACCTTTTACATCACCATCTCCCCAAATGAATAAAAAAACCCTGAAGTGTGGGTTGTGCAAGTGTTTATCTCTGTATGTACAAAGTTACTCCTAGAAGAGCTGGTGACTGAAGAGGTGTGATGAGTAATTTGGTATTTTACAGGTGTTTTCTTAAAGAGGAAGTGGGGATAGCTTTTACATTTTCTGTTTAATACTGTTGTATTATACGCTAGCAGTGTTCCAGCTTACACTAGCAATACTAAGGGAGGATGTTCTATATACTGAAATAGTAACTAAGTTGTACTTAAGTAAATATTGACTTACAGAACCTATTTTAAAGTACCTAGAGAAACAGTTGAAGTGAGAGAGTTGGATTTAGTCTGGCAGATGAATGCAAGCATTCTGGAGTTTTGTCTCTTTTTAAGCATTTAACCATAATTTGGCTTCCAAGTAACAGCAGTTACAATGAGTTTCATGGAACTGTCATGGAAAATAAACTATCCAGTATTTCCGGACTTCCAGCTGTCACCAACATGTTGATACTTGCATTAAATGTAAGGACAGTAATATGCCCCTTATGGAAAGGTTGCTACAAGACATTAACAAAACTGGCTAAGCTTTTACAGACAGTACTCAAAGTAAGATTTGTAGCTTTTCTGGAAGTTTTTGCCCCTTATGGTTTGCATAATTTAAGGACAAATTGAGATGAGTAAAGCTGGACACTTCTATTTAAAGTTTTCCATTAGTTATATGGGTGAATTTGTTGCATATTAACTAAACCCTACCCATAGTAAAAACAAGGCTATGATCAATTCATGCACCTTAAATGTGAAGAAGCATGTGTTCTGCTTTAACAACAGAGGATGCTAAGTAGATCTTGGCAATGGTAATTATAGTCCATTATTTTGGGGTTTTTTAAGACTAAGAAGTTAGCTCGGATTCCTGTGTTTCCCCCAGGCACCTGAAGAAAAGCAATTGCTTCAGATTCCATATTAAGCGTAGGAGATGGTCTTCATAGCCAGAAAGCAGGTTCTGTCAGTTGGCTCTAATGTGATAATGGTTCACAGATTTTCAGTCAGAATATTTTGTCCAAAATAGCAGTAGTCCCAGAGGACTGAAATGGAACACAAGTCAAATGTACAAAATTGTAGGGACTCAGTATTAAGAATTGCCTTCTGGTATGTAGCTGAGCCTCTTTTTGGAAGGAAAGAGTGGTCTAACATGTGAACAGGCGTGTTAGAATCATACTGAGAAGTCAGATAAGCTTTATTAGAGCCAGCTAATGATTATCACAAACAACTGTTCTTGGTGAAAGTACTGCTAGAATTCAGCCAGAGGTATCTAAGAAATGTTTTAGCTTTTGATAGTCATTCTCCCAGCCTTGACTTATAGGGGAGCTAAAGCAGCAAAACTTACTGTTGCTCTGTTGGCCATTTAAATTCTTTTTAGGCTATGCTGTTAAGTCATTGTCTGTGCTAGTTAACAGCAGTTGTCTTGGAAGGCTGGAAGGATCTCAGTTCTGTTTAACAGGCTTGCCAGTGCAGGTTTTGTTATGGGTTGTTTTTTAGTAAGATTTAAATTACAAACTTTAAAAACCAAACAGCTGTGTGTGACAACTTCATTTAAACACTTTGTCTTTACAGATGAAAAAGAGAGGTTTGACCCTACCCAGTTCCAGGACTGTATTATTCAAGGTTTAACCGAAACTGGCACTGACTTGGAGGCAGTAGCAAAGTTTCTTGATGCTTCTGGTGCAAAACTTGACTATCGCCGCTATGCAGAAACGCTTTTTGACATCCTGGTGGCTGGTGGAATGCTGGGTAAGTCCCTTTGATGAGGCTGCTGTCAGCCTTGGTTCACTTGACTCTGCAAAAGCTCAATTTTTTTTCAGTGTAAGAACTCTGTGAAAGAGTTGTGTGTGTGTGAAGAACAGAGTTTATCTGTGGTAAACTCTCTGACCATCTTAGTGACTAACAGCAATCAGGTTACTTAGAAATACTCTGTATACCCCACAGTACTTTTGTTTGAGTCAGTTTCCGTTCTTCAAAGTGTAGACTGTAGAAACTTGGCTTAAAAGGAAAAGATACTGGCTTGCTTTTTTTTCTAGGAGTGGATCTTGACTCTGTAGTCAAGTTCCCTTCTGCTGGTGTGAGATGGATGAATGGTTGTTGCAGGTGTGTGGTCAGTGGTTGCAATGCCAACAGAGTTGCCTGGACAGATTTTTACCCAGTCCTGTGCTTTGTGTAACCTGACCCTGTTATTTTGGAAAGTAATATTGTTTACAGAAGAATATGATGTGCTTAGGCTTGGAAATGCTATTACTGATCATTTGTTGTTAGCAATAGTGAGGCCATGGGCTCTAGCAGGTTTCAGGGAGTGAGAAATGAGAGGGTGGTCAAGTCAGCAAAAAACACAGGCTCTTCAAAGATCTACTCGATGGAATACCATGGATTAGGGCCCTGGAAGGTATGGATGTCCATGGTAGCTGGGCAACTTTCAAACACTACTTCCTCCAAGCTCAAGACCAGTGCATCCCTATGAGAAAGAAATGAAGTGGAGGAGGTAGGAGACTTAATGGATGAATACGGGTCTTCTGGAAAAAATTAAATGGAAGAAGGAAATTTACAGGATGTGGGAAACAGGACTGGCCACTTGGGAGGAATACAGGACTGTAGTCAGAGAATGCAGGGATGCAACGAGGAAAGCTAAGGCCCACCTGGAATTAAATCTGGCAAGGGGTATCAAGGACAACAAGAAGGGTTTCTTCAGTACATCAATTAAAAAAAAGGAAGATTAGGGAAAATATAAGCCTGCTTATGGGTACCTCTCGTGGCAGAAGACACAGAGAAGGCAGAGTTGTTGAATTCCTTCTTTGCTTCAGTCTTCATTGATGACTGAAGACCATCTTGAATCCCGGACCCTGGAGAAAAGAGATAAGGTCTGGAGAGAGGAAGTCTTTCCCTCAGTAGAGGAGGACCAGGTTAGAGGCCACTTAGCCAAACTGGACATCCATAATTCCATGGGCCCTGATGGGTTGCATCCATTCTCCTCCTCTACTCTGCCCTGGTGAGGCCACATCTGGAATACTGTGTCCAGCTCTGGGCTCCCCAGTTCAAGAGAGACAGGGAACTACTAGAGAGAGTCCAGTGAAGGGTGACAAAGATGACTGGGGGATTGGAGCATCTCTCTTATGAGGAAAGGCTGAGAGAGCTGGAACTCTTTAGCCTGGAGAAGGCTGAGGGGGGACCTTATTAATGCCTAAAAACATATATAGGGTGGGTTGCAGGGAGGATGGAGCCAGACTCTTTTTCAGTAGTTCCCAGTGACAGAACAAGGGCAATGGGCACAAGCTGGAACATAGGAAGCTCCATTTAAATGCAAGAAAAAACTTCTTTACTGTGAGGGTGATGGAGCACTGGAACAGGCTGCCCAGTGAGGTTGTGGAGTCTCCATCTCTGGAGATACTCAAGACCCACCTGGATGCAGTCCTGTGTAATGTGCTCTAGGGGATCCTGCTTTAGTGGGGGAGTTGGACTAGATGATCTCTAGAGGTCCCTTCCAACTCTGACAATTTTGTCAACTGAAGGAGTGAAATGTTATGACAAAGTATCTTGTGAACTCAAGTGCAGCCTGTGTGTGAAGAGAGCAAAAAGCATGAGAGATGCTCATTGATCAGATAAGAAGTAGATGAAGCTAAATGAGATTGATGAGTAGTTAAAAAAAAGTGGTACTTCTAGATTTAGACTTTACATTTCCTGGTTGACTGAGTACTATTTGGTGGGAATGGGTTTAGATGGCAGGCACCTCTGTAAAATACAGGCTGAAAAAAGGACCCTTTTGTTGTCCACCTAGAAATGTTCTGTCTCAGATTTCAGCATTTATGCAGTAGTTGAGGGGGAGGATTTACATGAGAAATTTGGCAGTTGCAGAGGATTTCCTATAATGTAAGAAAAATTGAATTCAAATTACCTAAATGCAAGGGGAAGGAGAGGAAATCCCTGGCTGTGGGCCAGAGTCAGGCTGGGTGGTAGTTCTGCAGTGGGGGTGGCAGGTTTTGGAGGCTGTGTCTCTTTTATGTTCAGGTAGGCTTCACACTGGTCCTGTAGAAATAACAGGTGAGTTGCTTAAACAAATGCTGAAAAGCAAGGCTTTCAAAATGGTTTAACTTGATTAAATGTGCCTTCTTCTCTCGAAGCTGCATAGTAAAAATGTTACATAGTTTGAAATTAACTGTGATGTTCCTTTTAGCAAGAGGCTCTTTTGCTGATGTTATGAGAGCAGGTAGTAAGAAAGTAAGTCAACTTGCCTGTCACGTGGAGCATTGCTGCTTGAAACTGTTAATGTAGAAAGTGTTATGGTCTGTGGTTTTACACTCAAGAGTCTTAAGGAGTGCATCCTGTCTTGTGAAGTGTTCTCCTAGCAATGAGACTGAGGGGGAAGGGGAAGAGGCTGCGTTAATGGTGATATAGGGGTTCTTTACTCAGCTCCCTCTCTGTGACAGCTAGCTGAGTAGACTAGCTTTGATCTTTAGTCAGACAAGGCCAAAATAAAAACTGGCATCTTGTTGCCTTTCCACCTTTGAATATTCTTACCATGAATGCTTATCTCCATCTTTAAGTCATGTTTCTGACTAATACATAACAAAAGATCTCCCTTATATGGATGCCATAGAAATTGGTGATGAGGTATTATGGCATTGGAGTTGGTGACTTAAATTCACCCTAGTTGGTGTAGCTGCCTGGATACCAGGGAAATGGATGTTAAGAATTTCTTCATCAAAAATGTTATTGGGCATTGGAACAGGCTGCCCAGGGCAGTGGTGGTGACCATCCCTGGAGGTATTTAAGACTCATATAGACATAGTACTTAGGGATATGGTTTAGTTAAGGACTTGTCAGGGTTAGGTTAACGGTTGGATTCAATAATCCTGAATGTCTTTGCAATCAAGTTAATTCTGTGATTCTGTGAAATGCCTGCATTAAACCGAAGAAGAATAGTGGAGAAGCATCATCAAATTAGCAGCTAAAAAGCTGAAGTGCCTTTTAAGACTGAAGTTTCAGGCTTGCATCTCTGGGACTCTGAATTTTGAAAATGCATTTCTACATGTTTTATTGCCTGTTGACTTAGTCTGTTGACTTAGTGACTTAGTCTGTTATTTAAAAGACACTTAACAAAGCAGCACTATTGCAACAGACACTAAAAAGACACTTGCTAGGATTAAGCAGTTTTATGACTTCTTTAAGGAAAGAGGAGCTCATATGGTCATGTTAACTTCTCCATATATTAAGGAGATACACTGCCTGTTAGAGTAGGGAGTCAGATTATGTAAATGTTTAAAGTTCCACTTTAGTAGTAGAGCACATGGAATTGTAGGAATGTCTTTAGTGATCCAGTCATTCAGTTTATCATGAAAGGACAACAGGTTGCATATTACTTGAAATTCTTACTGTAGACATTACTCAGTACTCCGGGGAGTAATACCACTAATGCTGACACCTTTCTTTAGCCCCAGGTGGTACCCTGGCAGATGACATGACACGCACAAACGTCTGTGTATTTGCAGCACAGGAAGACCTAGAAACCATGCAAGCATTTGCTCAGGTTAGTTCTGAAATGAGTACAATTGTACTTAAACTCTTTAAGTGGTCAAAAATGAAATGTTTATGGTGTTGAAAGTTAAGGTAAAAATAATGCGTGGCTTTAAGAAGCATACTGTAGAGGTAGACTAGCAGCTTCTTAAGCTAAAAATGCTTTAAAGGAGTTCAGACCAACTTTACTGAACTTGATTTTTTAAATGCTAATTAGTTCAGAGCAAAAATAATATTACACTTTCTCTTTTTAGGTTTTTAACAAGTTAATCAGGCGTTACAAGTACCTGGAGAAAGGCTTTGAAGATGAAGTAAAAAAGGTATGGAGTAAGTCCTTATCAGCTGACAAATAAACCTTCAAATTCTGCTAGTACAGAAGAGTTTTATCATACAATGGATTATTAAAATAGAACACTTAAGTCATTACCAGAACAGTTAGCTTGTATGCCTAGTGGAGAAGACTACCAGTGAACTAGTGCATCTGCCAGTTGAGTAGCTTGATTGAAACAAGTGTCTATCATGGAGGCAGTAGCCAAACTGTAGGGAGAGATGTAGTTTTATGGCAGCTCTTCTTACTTCTTAATTCCTCTTGCAGTTGCTGCTGTTTCTGAAAGGGTTCTCAGAGTCTGAGCGGAACAAACTGGCTATGTTGACGGGGATTCTGCTAGCCAACGGGACACTTAATGCATCGATTCTCAACAGCCTTTACAATGAGAACTTGGTTAAAGAAGGTAAGTGTTGCCCAGGTCTTCTTCAGGGAAGGATGGTGACAAGTAGGTGGAAATGGTGATGACAGTACCCTCCTGCAGCTTACTAGTTTCATCTGGTGATAGACTGACCACAGGATTAGAAAGATAAAAGTGCTGTCTCACAACGTGAAAGGTCTTGCTATGATTTGAGAAAAACAGTCTTTTCAGAAAGCTTGTTTGTCAGACTTCCCTGCATGGCACTGGGGGCTGCTGTCACTAGTGTTGCCCAGCAAGGACATATTTTGTGTTTTGCACATGGACCTTTCAGAATGCAGAAGGTGTGTCATGTCTTTAGGCTCCTTACTAAATTGCAGCAAGGAGAGTTGAGTTTAGTATGGGGAAGCCTTCATGATGCTGAGTGGTGAGAGAAGTCCAACATGGTGGAGGCTGCAGTATCCTCAGGCAGAGATGCTGCAGCCAGTGCTAGGGCTGCCTTGGAGCACAGCTGCTGCTGCTTTGAGCAGGCATCTGGTGAACTAGATGTCCTATACTCAGGCCTTCTGATTCTCTTTGTTTTGAACTTTAACAATATTATTGCTATTCCTGGTGCACAGGTGTTTCTGCAGCTTTTGCAGTGAAGCTGTTCAAATCATGGATAAATGAGAAAGATATTAATGCAGTGGCTGTCAGTCTTCGTAAAGTAAACATGGATAACAGGCTGATGGTGAGTACTGCTGAAATTACTGATTTACTGCTTAAGCCAGCTTAGTAAATAGCATGTACTGTGAAAATACTCAACATGCATTTCTTTTGTGAAAGAGTTGTTGTAAACTTCATTTTCAGGAACTCTTCCCAGCTAACAAACAAAGTGTTGAACATTTCTCCAAGTACTTCACTGAAGCAGGACTAAAAGAACTTTCTGAGTATGTTCGGAACCAGCAAACTATAGGAGCTCGGAAGGAGCTGCAGAAAGAACTTCAGGAACAGATGTCACGGGGAGATCCATTCAAGGATGTAAGTGTATGTCTGTAGACAAGGTGTAGGTGTTGAGTGTTGGGTTTTACTTCGTAGCAACTTCGCTCAAATTATCTGAAATACAATAGCATCTAATGCTAATCTGAAGATATATGCCTAATTATATACTGAACTCAAACACCTAGCTCTCATTAAGAATTAAAATAAGACCAGTAGTCTTATGTCCTGAATCCTGCTGTATGATTAAGAGGGTTGTTTGTGGCTCTTAAGGCTTCTAGGCTGCCTTTAGAACTGAAGTTTTAGTTCAGCTATGTGGCCTGTGTGCTGACTTTATATTCTAATTGGCAGATAATCTTGTATGTGAAGGAGGAGATGAAGAAAAACAACATCTCAGAACAGACTGTGGTAACCATCATCTGGTCAAGTGTAATGAGTACAGTGGAATGGAACAAAAAGGAGGAGCTGGTAGCAGAGCAAGCCATTAAGCACTTGAAGGTATTGTAAATTAAGTATGGACTCTTGAACCCGTTGGGTAGGGTTTGTGCTTTCCTCAGTCTCCAGCTCCTTTTTGACCAAATTAAAACCTACAAACCCTCTTAATACAGAGACAGTATTAGAAGGGAAATTTTCCCCCCTGTAACTTGTATTATAGTCCAGGTTACTGATGTGAAAGCAATGAGACTTCGGCAGAAGCACTGTGGGATGGGGCAGGGGTTGCAGATTTCTAAGCAGTGGCTGATGGAAACTGCATGAAACAGTCTAGTCAGGCAATAAATGTGACATGCTCTGTGTGTGCCAATTTTTCATTCCTGTTACAGCAATACAGTCCTCTACTTGCTGCCTTTACTACCCAAGGTCAGTCAGAGCTGACTCTTCTGTTGAAGATTCAGGAGTATTGTTATGATAACATTCACTTCATGAAAGCCTTCCAGAAAATAGTGGTGCTCTTCTATAAAGGTAACTTCTGTGAGGTTGTAGTTTGGAGGTGGGGAGCAGGGTGGCAGGAGAAGAAGATAAGGGATTGTTGGGTTTTTTTTAAGTTGTTCAGTTCTGGCAAGACCTGTAGGGAAGCACAGTGCTACATTGCACTTCATGAGCTGAAGAACTTTCTACCTTCTATTTGCAAAGATGGAGCAGTAAAATGAAAAGGTGGATGTGGCTGACCTTGGCAGGTGGGGAAATACTCCTCTAGCTGAGGATACTGCCTGTTAGATTTTAAGAGTTGTAGTAGCTAAATTTAGATTTAAGGCTATTTGACCCCTTTAAGTGAGGTAAAGATACATGGAAGTGTATTCCTCTTGGTTCTCTGTAAACATTGACTGTGAGCAGCCAGACATAGAAACCACCAAGGTATTCTAGGGTTCTGTAGGTTCTCTAAACAGTTGTTAAAAGGTGATGCTGAAAACCATGCTGTGCACCAGTGGAAACACCACAGGAATGTAAGGAAATGTCTTGTTAAACTGAAAACTATATTGTATCTGTAAAATTAAAAAAAACACCAACTTAAAACCAAAACCCAAGTACACCACTTCCTGTGGTGTACTTTAGGCTCTAAGGTCTTTAAAAGGGTTTATTGTTCTTAGCCGTTGACTGGTTTTCCTTAAGAGTGTGTCATCTCAAATAGCTGTGAAACATTCCAGGCTCAGGAAATCCACTGCAGCCAATCTGAAATGCACAGTGCTCAGAATTCTAAAATAGGAGGCACTTCTAGTGCATGTGTATCCAGCCATGCCCAGGAAAGGAGTATGGATTGTGACACTTCCAGGGGAGGAAGCAAAGGCTGCCATTCAGGTTCTTAGCTGGTAGTCAGTGGTTTGTTGTGTTAATACTGTTCTTGCACACCTTACAGCTGAAGTTCTGAGTGAGGAACCCATCCTGAAGTGGTATAAAGATGCACATCTTGCAAAAGGAAAGAGTGTTTTTCTGGAGCAAATGAAAAAGTTTGTTGAATGGCTCAAGAATGCTGAAGAAGGTAACCAGCAGCTTAGCTCAAGAGTTGAGCTTGTTCATTTTGGGAACCTCAGTGCAATAATGCTTGGTTGTGGGGGGGAGGTGTTAATTGCCCCTCTGAGACTAGGAGTGCCCCATGGTGCTGGCTAGAAAAGCTTGCTAGTGCAATCCAGGTGTATCTAATAGCAGCTACTACATGGGATGCAAGGTGGGGGCTGTGGGAGAGTGACTGCTGGCAGCCTGTTAAGGATGTCTCTCTGTTTCAGAGTCGGAGTCTGAAGCCGAAGAGGGTGACTGACCTGTGAACCTCTGTCCTCAGTAAAGCAAACAGGAGCTGTAGATGAGTGTCATGTCTTGTGTGTCCTGATTCTTGCATCCTACCTCCCTGTATCAAGCATGATATAAGGGCTCTCATGGCAATTTCTTTTAATTGTTTTCTATAGTTACTGAAATACTGGGTTTAGTTTTTAAAAACACATTTTAAGTAGCTTACAGGAGCTGTTATAGATTTTACTCTTAACCTGCATTTGTCCTTTCAGTTATATTCTACCTCCTGTATTTTCTACTGTAATAATGTAATTTAAGGCCTTCCACAATGAAATCCATTTTACCCTTTGAGTTTTCTATCTCTAGTTGAGTAGACATGATACGGTGAATGACATTTATGGCAGTTCTGTTTGCAAATTAAACTGTAAAAAGCCTATAAAGTGAAGAGGCTGTGGCTTGTTTGGTAACTTGGTGTCACTTCAATCCGTACCGCTTGCTCTAAATATCCCCATTCACAGGTGGTTGTCCATCTCCCCAAGGACTCCTTCATCTCATTACTGTACTTCCAGCATAAAGCAATCCTTTATTCCAAGTACTGGGTGAGATGGCTGCCCTGCTTCTGTGAGCTCAGCATCCTGCTGTAGAGAGACCATTCTCGTGAAGAGTGACCATGGTGAGAGTGTTAAGAATGACATCTCTGCACCTGCTGGCTGTCACAGCCAGGGGCTGCCAGGCAGCTGGGCACCAGTTTTGGGAGTCTCCTGGAAGAGAGAATGGTTCATATCCAGCTGCCCAGCAGCTGTGTACATTCCTGGCAGCAGGGCAGGAGGCTGCTGGCATATGCTGCTCAGTACTTGTGACTGACAGAAGGTAAGGCAGACATAACTATCCTCTCACACTGAAGTTTAGAGATTATTTTATGCTGGCACATGGCAGGTTAAACCAAAGTTTATCTGCTCCCCAAAACCTTGAATTCTTAATTGAAATTTGAAGGACAGCTCATAATTCAAGAAAGATTTGGTGGAAGAGTGGTCTGGACTGTTGTAAGCTAACAATGAGCATTAACTGAAATACTGGTAACCAGAGTACACTTAATTAATTAAAAAAAATAAATAGATTATCATAATGCAATCTTTTCAATACTACAGTAATCTTTCTTTGTAACTTTTTTTTTTTTTAAACAAATAAAGGCCATTCTTGCACTTACTGGCAAAAGCTGTCTCTGTTCTCTTATGCAGAAAGGAACCATCAGTCACACTGAGGGGTAAAAATTAATCTTAAGTCTTTTGCTATTCCAGTGGCAGTTGAATCAAATATAATTAAAATAGTACTTCCTTGCTGTTGGGAGGCTTATTTTAGAGAGCAGTGGGTTCTGTCTTCCATGTGTTTAAAGTGAGCTGTACTGAGATTTTTATTCATTGAGGAAACACAACCAAGGTAATCAGTATCTTTTTCTTAGATAAGTTTTATGCCAGCAGCTCATTTAACTTTAGTATCCAAAAAAATCATAATATAAAATACAGCACTTAAAAAATAACTGTATACAATAAATATTTTAGCATTTTTTACATTTCTTTGGTGGACTGACATCTGTATCAGCCTGCTCAGCTACAGGAGGCAGCACCCTTTTTTCCTTTTCCAGTGGGAAGAAAAAAGGATGCTTCAGTGCTTCTTCCAGAGTAATGCGCTTGGCTGGGTCATACTCCAACATCTTTTCAATGAGGTCAAAGAGGCTCTCATGGTCAGAGTCATGACAGGTCATGAATGCCTCCATGAAGAAAACAACAAAACTTGTTTTTTTTTTAATCTTCTAATTGCACTTAAAGCTCCTCTCCCAAAAAACATTTTCCCTCTGTCATCTTACCTTCAGTGGCTTACAGCGCCTTGACACATATCTGCCAGCAGAACTGTGTTCATCCCAATCCAGCCGGTCATGACGGAAATATTTGCGTTTCCTTAAACAAACAGACCACAGTTCATTACTCAAAGATTCTGTGTTGTCTCTTCACTAGAAGTTTATCAGCATGTTTGTTCACAACTCGGGAACATTCCACAAGTGGCCAGCTTATTTAATAGAGCAAAAGGACGAAT
Organism: Apus apus; assembly: GCF_020740795.1. Classification (NCBI taxonomy): domain Eukaryota; kingdom Metazoa; phylum Chordata; class Aves; order Apodiformes; family Apodidae; genus Apus; species Apus apus. The sequence goes on along the minus strand of NC_067287.1, from coordinate 28,434,201 downwards.
CCATGTTTATTTAACTTAATTTCTAAAATGGCTATTAAATCAAATATGAAAGTTTTTAAATGAAACTACAGAAAAATATAATTACCTGGTTTTCTTAATCATATGACTTGGCAATGGCCCCAGTATTCGCTCCATCATAGCCAGGTGTTCTTTGCTGTCATGGGTCTGGAGGGAAATCAAGATAGGTGTGATTGCTCATTGTTAGAGGAAGTTATCAAAAACCATTAACCTTACTTCATTTTTTTACTGTAGCCCACATCAATTTCAGATTAAGGAAAAAGGAGAGGCTTTACTCATCTGTTTATTGAAATGTTAGAATCTACTGGAGGTTTTTTCCCTTAGCCTTTATTATTTTTTTCTTTGTTCATAAGTTTCAAGCCAGCAATACTGTCGAGATGACAGAATACAGGTATTTGAGTAGTACATGCTACTAGATAAAGCTACATCTGGTATTAGTGCATCTTACAAATTTCAGAGGTTAACAGGATCAGCCTTCCTATCAAGCTGCTACCAAAATGTTTACTGAAAGACATGAGACAGTTCTTTTGTGCCTGTATCTTCTATTATCTTCAACTTGGCTTTACAGAGAAATGCAGCTTCATTTCTTGCACAGACCATTCTCCTTAGTTCCCCCTGCTCTGTAGCATGTTTTGAGGAAGGTGGGGATGATTATACATGCTGTAGCATTGTGTGGTTTGTAGTTACCTACCGGAAATACTGTGAAACCAAGGTAGTATTCTATGAGAATGCAGCCAATGCTCCAAACATCACAGGGTTGTGACCATCCCAGTGCTGTGAAAAGATTCAGAAGGTTCATGTTTATACCAGGCTGCAAACAGTTACCAACTCAAGCAAGATATGCCACACTTCTGCAGCACCCTTCAATAGCTTACAGAAAAAATCTTAAGAGAAGGATCAGCCTAACAGAATTATACTGACCTAAGATAACTTCAGGAGCTCTGTAATGTCTTGTAGACACCAAAGTGCTGTGATACTCATCGTCATATGTTGCACTCCCAAAGTCCACAACTTTGATATCAGGATTTTTTAGTCTGCGTTCATCACATTTCTGAAATGAAATAACAGGATACAAGTGACCAAATAAACCCAGAGCATGGCTGAGGGGGAGGTGGGGAAGAGGATAGCACCTTACCAATTTGGGGTTATACTCTTCTACATAGTCAGACTTCACAAATAAAATATTTTCTGGTTTCAGATCTGTATGTGTTAACTTGTTTGAATGCAAAACTGCAAGATAACAACTATAGTTAGCAAATACTAAAAAAACAAAACAAAACAAATAAATGAAAAAAACCCCACCATACTTACAGTTCACAGATTTGCAGATCTGATATGCCATCTGCCTAATGTGGTCCAGCCGAAAGGGCAGAAAACCATTCTCTTTAATAAAGTCATAGGTGCTGAGCCCCAGTAGCTCAAAAACAATGCAGACGTGTCCATGGTACTCAAACCATTCTAACATCTGAACACAGCGACTGCAAAAGCAGGAAAATACATTAATTGCAGCAGGCAGTTGTGTAGCACTCAGATACATATGTCATGTTACAGAAAGTCATGTCACAGAAGTCTTAAAGCCAAAACAAAGTACAGTTGGCTCTATAATACTTACTATGTACTGCTGGGATCTGATGCTTTGAGATGTTCCAGTACTTGCACTTCTGCACGTGCAGCTTCAGAGTACCTATCAACATTTTTTACTATTTTCACAGCTACATGTCTGCCTTCCCTGAAAAGACAGGTTTTTAACAGTGATTAGAACAATTGGGAGTTTTAACTAAGAATGCTCAGTAATTACCACCATATACGAAACCTTTTCTGGTAAGGTTCCATTAAGTCCCTATTGACTTAGTATAACCAAAGTATATCTATGTACAAACTCAACAGATTTAAATTTTGAAAACATACTTGATACCTTACATATCAGTATTATCCTTAAAGGTTAAAAGCCCCTTTTACCTCTTTTTTGTATTTATGTATGCTGGGCTAATAGTAGAGAAACCTCCACATTTCCCAGCCTAACACGACTGTCAGGCAAAAATAACAGCTGCCTTCAGTCACGTGAGTAGTGACATTGTAATTCAGGCACCAAACACCTTCTATAGGGACTAGAAAGACAATTCAATTTAATACTCTTTTTCACACAGCAAACCTGCAGTCAAACACAAAATACGTAATTTATAATATACTCACTGCTAGAACCCAAATGGCACTAAATCATCACAGATTATACTTCAGGTAAGCTACCTGATGTCCAGCCCTTGGGTGGCCAGGCCCACAGTGAGGGGGAGCAGCTTTATCCCGCATTCTCTAGACCACCTCCCCCCAGCACTCCTTGACCTCTACCAGGCTGGCATGCACCTGCAGAAGATGCACACATCACCTCAGCCACCAGTCCTGCACAATCCTCCTGCCTCGGTGCTGTTTTTAGCATGATGTACTAACATAAATTTGTTTGCCAACTATGGTACCCTTAAAGGAGGACACAGAACAGCATATGAAGAAGATAGACCCCGATACAATCAGAAACCAGTTCACAAACCACACTGTGATAGTGTCAGAAAAAAAATCACATGTATTTAATGAAAAATACTTACTCTTTGTGATCAATGCATTCCACTACTTTTCCAAAAGCACCTTCACCCAAAGTAGCAACAATCTCATCTATAAAAAAAAGAATTCTTCAGTCACAGAAGTTGGAAAGTCACTCATCCATTAAAAAACCAAGCAAACAAACAAAAATAAACCAAAAAGACTAAGCACTATCACTGAAGATTATTCTAGACTGTGCTTCTTTAAATTGTAAATATCTAGTTTGAGAGATGTTATTGGACAACTCTCATCAAGGCACATTTTTCTCATTCTAGCAGGTTCATTAACTTCATTTACTGTTTTTTGGGGGGAAAAAAAGGGAAAAAGAAAAAAGAAACATTTAAGTTCTACAGAAAAAGAGTAACAATCCCCACCCCCAAACAAAAAAGTCAAGACAGAAAGAAAAGACTTCCAAAGCCCCCTCTCATCTTATGCTAGAAGAACTTAGTCTATCTGAAAAGTTAATAAATTTTGAAAAATATTCTATACATCTTGCACTTAGTACGTCTCCACTCTGACAGATCAGGTGACCCTCCTCATCATCCTCTACACTCCCGGATCTTTTCCTTCGATGACTCTTCTGGAACGGCACCAAGATCGTCCAGCCAATCAATAAACCCAAGTGAATTCAGGTCAGAATACGAATTCATTCAGCAGGGAGATATTCAGGCATTCAGATACACACCAGGCCACAAACGGTTGGCAGGAGCAATTTCAAATTCAGTCCCCAGAAATTCACAGGGCACATAGTTTATGTTACAGGAGAAAAACATGGCAAGGAACAGATTTTCAGAAGAGATACGCAAAGTGGCAAGGCAACAAAAAATTACAACACAATTGTTTTTCTTTCTTAAAAGACTGGTTCACTGAATTTTACTTTAGGATTTCAGTGCCCGTATTTTTTTAAAGGCAAAAAGATTTAATAATTTTCTTTTACATATATATATATATATATGAAAAAACAGCCCTGTGGCCACATTAAAACACCCATCTTACTCTGTAAGAATTTATTTGTTTCACAATCATAAATAGCATATACATTTACTTCAGACTGTGCCAGCTGAAGACCTTCAACTATAAATCCTAGCTTCAGTTTTTTAAAGAGTTAAATATATAACAAAGATCACAAAATCTGCCCTGCTAGCGGACAGTCATCATACATATCTGATTCTACAGATTTTTCAGTAATACCTAAAACACCTTACTAAATAAAACTTTTTAAAAAGTAAAAATCTGACATTATCCCCTTGCTATTTCAGTGATACTTTGTCAAAAGCAAGCTTAAAAGTTTGTGCTTGGTTTTTTGAGTAGGGCTGAAATAAATGCTTGCCATAGCAAAAATGTTGAAGGCACAAAAGTGATGCCTGTACTTCAAGTACTCCAATTGATGGTTATTATTAATTAATCTGCTCAAATATATCCAATGAACAAAAAGCAAGACTGTCTTCTGTGCTATCACACATATGCCTACAAACTGTACATTTTTACTGAAGGAAATAAAACCCTCATCTACCACTGTTAGCTAAAGGAATAACCTATTATCAACAGTTTTTCCCAAACCCCCCACTGCCCAGGTGAGAATCTATCTTCTTAAAATAAAAAACATCCTAAATTAAAATTGGTCACACCACCTGTGAATGATGATGATGACAGGTAGTGTGATGTGTCTTGTATTTCCTTTTGTAACTACTCGCCCCACTATGACCCGATGATTTGCTACTGTGGTGCCCAGTATCGTGTCCTTGATCGTACTCGTTTCTGTATTCTTCAACATAGCGTCGTTCATGATGGTCTCTTTCATTTACAGATTTGGTTTCTGAATGGGTACTACAAACAAAGGATCAAATACACTTAATTAAAATAACCCCTACCAAGACAGCTTTTTTGCTTTAAGCTGCAAAACATCTCCCTTGAAATATCTTCAACTCAAAAATGAATACATATAGATGCCCTGAGGAGAATAATAAAATCTTAAAACATATGTTTGCTGACACCAAAAGTCAAAAGTTATTTACCTGTCAGGAAGTTTAGAAAGATCATGTTTGCAGTGCTTGTTCTCTTGTGCACCACTTAATGATGACCTCTTTCTCTTATTAGCACTGTCGCATCTTCTGTGATCAGGAGTTTCTTTTTTATCCCTGGAATGCCACACCTGTAACAAAGATATTTTGCTCTTTTAATTACATCTAACAGACAAACAATTAATTTTCAAAGTCATTACTTCACAGAACGTTAGGCATTGGAAGGGACCTCAAAAGATCGTCTATAGTCCAACTCCCCTGACAGAGCAGGATCCCCTAGAGTAGGTTACACGAGAATGTGTCCAGATGGATTTTGAATGTCTCCAAAGGAGACTTCACAACCTCCCTGGGCAGCCTGCTTCAGTGCCCTGTCGCCCTCACAGTGAAAAAGGTTTTTTCTTCATGTTGAGGTGGAACTTCCTACGCTCCAGCTTGCACCTGTTGCCCCTTGTCCTATTATGGGACATTACTTATCAAATTATCACTATAATGAAGACTGTACTTTCCCTAAACTACCCAGTTTTAATTTTTTCTTTGTTCTTCCATCTCATTTTTTAATTCAAGAGCCTTTTAAAATTAACCATTTTTGATAGGAGAAAACAAACCCATCAGCTACTTCCTACGTAAGATTTTAAAACAATGTACCATGGCTCAAACTCTAAACACATGCTGTAAGGTGTTGTTTCTGCAAAGCTGCTCAGGAACCCAGTGGCGCATGTGCCAGAAAAAAGGAAAGCTTCCATGCACTTAAAAAGGGCATACAAATATTGCCCTGCATGCTTGGCATCAGGGAACTCATCATCAACTTGTACCACGCTTCTTTCAACAGACTCCTGAAGAGTTCACAGAATCATAAAATAGTAGGGGTTAGAAGGGACCTCTAGAGATCAAGTCCAACCCCCTGCCACACCAAGATCACCCAGGACAGGCCACACAGAAACACATGCAAATGGGTCTTTAAAGTCTTCACAGGAGACTCCAAAACCTCTCTGGGCAGCCTGTCCCAGGGCTCTATAGGCCTCACAGAAAAGAAGTTTTTCCTCATGTTGAGGTGGAACTTCTGTGTTTCAGTTTTTGTCCTTTACCCCTTGTGCTATCACACGGCACCACTGAATAATTTGTAAATATTAAGATCTCCTCTCAGTCTTCTCTTCTCCAGACTAAAGAGCCCCAGGTCTCTCAGCTTTTCCTAAGACAGGTGTTCCACACCCTTAATCATCCTCGCAGTTGGACTCTCTCTAGTATATCCCTGTCCCTTTTGAACTGGGAAGCCCAAAACTGGACACAGCACTCCAGATGTGGCCTCACTAGGGCAGAGTCCAAATTAGCACTGAAACAGATGCCAAGTCAAATGACACTAACACTTATCTCCTAGTTACTTAGCTCAAAGAAGAAACACTAAATAACTCAGAACACGTTTTTTATTTCACTTCCCAATCATAAATCGCTTCTAAGTCACAAACTGCTTCTCAGTCCGGGTTCGCCAGCGGCGGCGACGCTGCGAGCGGGCCATGGACTGAGGGAGGAGGCAGCGGCGCCCCGCGCCCCCCGCACACTGAGCGAGCTAACGCGAAGCCACGAAGCGCTAGGATTCACTGAAGTGAGACCCATGTCTCACCAGATCCTCGCTCTGGCAGCAGGCTCCGTTCTCGACCCCGAGAAGGGGCACGGGAAAGGCCTCCGACCTCCCTCGCTAAAGCGACCGAAGCCATTTTCTCTCGGCACGGAACAAGGTACGAGTAGAGAACATGGCGCCGGACCGGAGCCGGGGATCCGGAGGTGCCTCGGGCGCCCAACCCGTCTGCTCTGGCGGGCACGATGCGAGCCACCCGCTGCCTTCCCCCACGGCACCAGCCTCCTTCCCCCGTACCACAGGGGTGCCCTGCGCGGCCCTGCGCGGCCCTGCCCTCCGCCCCGCCTTCCCCCAGCGGCGGCCCTGCCCAGCCCCGCGCCTCTCGCTCCCCTCCAGCTCTCCCCGCCGCCCGGCGACCGCGGGCTGCGCCCCTGCCGACCCCCTCACCTCCAAACGCCGCCTCTCTCTCCGAGAACTCCCGCTGTCTCCCGCCATAGCTGAGGTAAACGCTGCAGCTGCCGCCCCTCAGCCGGCAGCCTGCTACAAAATGGCGTCGCCGGGAAACTTCTGGAACACAGCAGCCGCTCCGGAGGCCGAGCCGCGGCGTCACAGGGCGGCGGGCGGGGCGGGCCTGCCAACCCGCTCCCTTTCCGCCGCCGCGGGGAGCTGCGGCAGGAGGTCTGCCTCCGTAAATCGATCTGGGTTTCACGCCGCGTTGGAGCAGGGCCCCTCTGCTCTGGGTACGGCTGCCAGCCCGCCCGGGGGCTGGGCGCGCGCCGCCGTCTCGCGGCGCTCGGGCCGCTCCTGAGCGCGGCACCGTCACCTCCCCCACTGCGGTTCAAGGAAGCCTTTTTCTCTCCCAGTTCTGCTACTCGGAATAATACAGATGTATTTCACCTGGTCACAGCATCTTATGGCAACCCCCCATGCCTTATCTGGGAATTCAGTTAAGATAGTTACACCTCAGTAAACCAACTACGCAAAACCTTCAGCCATGAACTTTGGAAGACAACGTGATACTGAAGAAAAAAACCACCAAAACTAACACTCTCATTTAAGAATGACTGCCAGAAGATTGCCTTTTTTTCTTTTTTTTTTTTACTGAATTTTTTCATAATTTTTTACCCTTGGTGATAAAGCTTATTTGTCTCTACCATCCCTAGCCAAATCGCTACAGGCTCTCCCAGGATGTACTCCCATCAGCTTTAAATCAAGAGGTTTCAGGGATCACTTATGACTCACCATGTCAAGATACCTTCTTAAATCATTGGCATTGAAAACAGTTCTGAATAGTTTAATGCCTTCTCCCCCATACGCCCCAATGTCTTGTGATACCTTTTACTAGCTTTTAGCCATGTTTCTAAGTCTGGACAGAACACATAAAGCAAGCAAACTAAATGTAACTCCCCAAGTAAGTGTACAGATCAGTCTTCTATAGCCACAGAATGAATAATAAAAAAAAATCAAACGAAACAAAACTTAAACCTTGCTTCCTCTGCTGCTCATTACTACTGCACACATCATTTTGAGGCATGGCCACCGCTCTCATGAGGTCCCCATGCCTTCCTGCAGCCCTTCAGCCACCAACTCTCAGGAGCTTTCCAGACCATCTTTCCAGACTACCAGTCATCACCTCAGAAAAGCTAACCAAGCATTATACCTGAAATTCAGTTATCCAAAACTGAACAATAACCAGTCCGCCATCTCATGTGTAATATAATTCATGTGGAAAATCATTCACCAACTTTACCTTTTGTTTTTCTAATGCCCGCAAAGGTCAGAGACAATCTAGAATATACATGATTAGACTCTCCATCACAGTCATAATGCAAGACTGTTGTGTTAATGTACATATTTTTCTTTGCACGGGTAATTTATTTTGACAGAACTCATCTTGTGGCTGTAGTTTTTCTAATATAGGACCAGACTGATGAATGTAAACCAAGAAGTTTACAAAGCAGAAGTTGACAACATACGACAATAATAAAAAGTGCTGTCTGCAACATTTTTGCTACTTGAAGGATTGTAGATGTCACAAAAGTCCAAATAGTTGATGACACAACAGCTGACTCTCTGCAAGAACTAAATTGCATGTATACCATGCCCAGCAACCACAAATTCACACACTTCCACAGCTGTGCTTCATTTAAGTGGATGGGACCAACCCCACCATTATTTTTCCTGTTGTATTCCAGATTGTCAGAGAGAACCTGAGAGAGGTTCAGAGCCACAAACAGGAAAAAGGATATAATACAATTTTTAAGTTAGGATGTAATCCTGTTCTGTAAAATCACTCTCCTTTCAATACAAAGCTTCAGATTAAAAAAAAAAAAAAATCTACATTTAATGTATCCTTCAGAGAGTAAATTGCTTGGTGTCCCTGTATTTCACACATTCTATATCACAGCTTTCTTTTTAAGAAGGGAGAAAAACAACCAACAAAAAACCCTGTAATTGTTTCCAGTGCAGTGCCAGATGTCAGCATTTTAAATTATTGGTTCCTTTGCACTATAGGGAAATTTCCAGTATGTCTGTCCTGCACAGCAGTAGTCAGTCAAACAAGCAGCTGAATGCTTATGTTTACTTATTATTACATATGGAAGAGACAGAAGGAGCACAGAAAATAATTAAATCCTTTACCTGATGAAGTATTATGGCAAAATGTATTATGTCTGGAGTAAGGGCTAGGACCTTTGAGCAACACTCCATACAGAAAACAGAACTTTTGACTCAGACAGAGGGTGCCGAGTAATTCTGCTCATTAACTGCTCAGCAATCTGCACCTGGCATACCTTTGCCTTTCTCTTCCAAATAAGTTCTCCTCTTTATTTTAAAGAGGCAACGTCTCAAAAAAATGGAAATACAGGTCTGAAACAGACTGCCTTTAAGTCAGCTGGACCTGGACCTTCCAAAGATTACAAGGCATATATATGAGAATGGACTTTGCTAAGTGATGTTGGTTGACCAAGTCCAAAGAGGACTGGGGGAAGAAGTTCAGGATCACAGGAGTTGGATGCAGGAACTGTGGGTGCTCTGTCCTGTCCAGGTATCTCATGCACACTTGGAACTAGAAATATATTCTTTCAAATCTACGTATTACAGAGTCAGAAAGTGAACCTCTATGGAAATGAGTTGATTTTTTCCTGCTTTATGAAAACAAACTGATGCCTAAATCCATTTTTTAAATCTATGACAAGGAAGAGTAGAACATCCTGCTTTTCTCAGTATGCAGAAGGTGGAGAACTGTTTTTTTAAATTTGTACAAATCACTATTTTCCCTGCTTACATCAGTTTATTTTATGCTTACTAGACTGACTTGAGCATAGGATAATGTGTGTGTATGTATAATCACACACATGTGCATGCATTTTATTTCTCCACGTGACCAGTCAATATTTGGGTATCTCTGTACCTTCTTGCAGACTTTGTTATTTGAGTCCACCAACATGTGGTCTCAAATAAAACCAAACAACAGCTCGCTCTTATTTCTTCAACAACATCTTGTATTATTTCAAGTGTACCAGGATATTGTTGATTAGAAGTCTGATCACAGTCTTTTGTCACTTCTCTTTGTTGTCTTTAACCCCTACTGTTTGTGCAATAAAGCGATGAAAAACAAGTTACAGTGAATCCACGGTTACTTAGTTTATATCAACAGCTATGTAAAGACACAAACACTTACTCTTTGACATCAAAGACACTGTACCAGAGGCAGAAGCAATTGGTTCCAATCTACCTTTTAGGGAGGCTGAAAAGGTTACCATTCCAACACAGCAGTTCAAGAGCAAGCACTCCTCTAAACACAGTCTAATCCTTTAGGAGAAAACGGTTTTATCTATCTATGGCATTGCTCTCACCTAGGGGAAAAAACTGTGTATCTTACTCATTTTTCTAAAAAACTATTAAAGTAAGGAAAGTGAGAATTTCTATAAGAAAGTTTCAGAAAACTGGTAGTATTAAATTGTAGCAACAGACATTGTTTCAATATAGTATCACTAAGAAATATAAGGCAGAAAACAAAGATTTGCAAAAAATATGTATTTTTTAAAGTATTTTCTTATTTTACAAGTACAAAAAGCAGTGTTTAAAAATCAAAATCCTAGAAGATACTCTGGAAAAAATGGCCTCTAAACAAGACTACTCTGTGACAACTCCCAAACAATGTCACAACTCCCGAAAATCCTGCAAAGGTATGATCCAGCTCAATAAACCCTTTTTAGCAACACTTTAAACCCCACAATCCAGCAGTTGATCTAACTGGTCTCTGTAGAATGTGTCAAGGCACTCTGTGGCTACAGAGCAAAAGGGTTAGCATGAATTGTAATATCTTTAATGCGAACATCATTAAGAGGTCGGTAGGTTTTCTCATTCACAGGCAGCTTCTCCAGCTCATCCAGGGTCTCTAAGCCATCAATAACTCTGGAAAAAAAGTGGAAGTGCTAGGAATCTCCTAAGAATGATTTAAATTTCACAACTGACATATCTCAAAGCAGTTTACTAGTAAGTATCACTGGGCAAGGACTCTGCAAGCAAGTAACACAAATAAGACAGCCAAAACATTATGTATGGCATATAACATATTTTGAAAAGAAATATTAAGCATCCATGACAGAATCTGATAAAAAGTACAAATAATTCCCACTGACCTGATAGTGTCATATTTTATACCAAACATAGCTTTGTAAGGACCCTTGGTGCTCTTCCTTGCAGACAAGATTGACCAATCAAAGTAGTGGTTCAAGTAGCAGCAAGACACTGGTCATACCAAACTTTACTGTGAATTACTGAAATCCTGTGGCTGGAAAATCAACTTCCAAATGTGAGATTATAATTTCTAACTTCTGACTAAGAGATAAGATTGGACAGAACCATGAATAACTCTGTAAATCTAATGGCACAAATATGTTTAGGCTTTCAGATTCCTGTTCAGGCAACAAAGATTTTTCTTGCTTTTTTATTAGAATAACTCACTCTGGTAAATTTTGACGGTTGATTCCCCAGTAATGGACTTTACAGAAAGCATCTTGTGCTGTTCACAGTTCAATTCAGTCTCACTCATCCACTCTTTGAATCTAGGAAGGTGGAATGTGGACTAGCAGAGAATGCATATGCTGTTCTGCTGATTCTACAACTGGGGCAGAAGCATCATAAACTGCCACAGAAAATCCAGCAAAGTTCATCTGTCATAGTCTCTACCCTTTTCTAAGTAAGATACCTAAAAACAAACTCAGAAATTAAAGGACCACCTATATTTGGACATCTATAAACAATACAGGTGGTAGAAAATAGCATTTTCACATTTTAATAATTCCCTTTCAATATTTAGCTACACTTCATAAAGGTAACTTTTCCTCAGCAGATTCACATGTACACTAGAGTCTTTTTAATAACATGCAAAAGAAAAGGCATTACCGTGATTTTGAGATAGAGAATGAAGTATCTGCAAGACTCAAAAATTAAGCATTTCTTTTAATGATGATATATTATCAGTAGTGTCTGTTAACATGAGAATGTTTTAAAATAATTATGCATCTTAAACAACCTCATCTGATTTTACAAACTGCCCGTTCCATGAGCTTTATCTGACCAACAGGAAGTTCCACCTAAACAGAAGGATGATGATGTCAGTACCACAGCCATGCCTAGACCCAGTCCCAAATCAGACTCTTGCCTCTCAGTAAACCCTGTGACTGTGTATCCAAGTTGTTCTGGAGTTGGCTTAAAATCAGGCTGCATCTGTGGGAATGTCTGAGTGGGGGAAAAAAAAAAAAAAGAAGTGCTCCATTCCTGAAGTAATTTCTAATATGCCTATTCCCACCAAATTCCCTACTACTAAGGAAAGCAGCAGCATTTTTGAGGAACTAGTTCTGGTGACAGTGCAAGAGCATACATTTGCATATACACATCCAATACCAGAAGCTTCTAAATTGCATTACACGTACCCTGAAATATTCATATCCTTTACATGTTATGATAAGGAGGCACACAGTTGGATCACTTACTTTCCAAACACAGTGTACTTCATGTCTAGGTGTGGTTGCTTGCCATAAGTGATGAAGAACTGCGATCCATTGGTATTCGGACCATTGTTTGCCATTGAAACTACCCCCCGAACACTGTGCTGAAAGAAAGGAAAAACCTCACCATGAACACACATCTGAGAAAGCAGGGCTGTAATCTGTACAAAGTGCTCTTTCACTTAGTACTCCACCTCAATACCATCATTAAGCTAAAATCTTGGTTCCTAATATATTCCATCACATCCATAATTAGCTCTTCAAAATCACTCTTACAATGAAAAATTACTTCTTTGCCTTCAGGCCATGAAAAACACTGTTACAAATTCTTTCTGCTTCTGTTTTCAGTTATGAAAACGCTCAAACCTAAGTTGCCAAGTACAGAAATGCCTGTTCCTATTTTAATAATAAGCTTTCTATCCCTATACTGTGAGATCATACTTTGTTTCACAGTTACTAAACAGGTATTTAATACAATACAACGCAATGCTGATTGTTCTCAAACCTGTAAAGAAAATTTGTAGGAAAATATAACTGCATATTGAGAGCACGGAAATACCTTTAGGTATTCACTGAATTCATCTTCAAACTTCTTGCCCCAGATGCTGTTACCACCTTTCCCAGTGCCTGAAAAAGAAGCACCACAATAGATCACTGGATTTTCAGACTGAAAAATCTAGAAATTATGTACTGTTATAACATTTTATGTCAAAGACCCTAGGTAGCCTGTAATTAGTTTCACATAGGGACTGGGTTCTCATATCTTGATGCTGAGCAGCGAACAAAACATTGACACATGCTCAAATTAAATTCAGTATGAATCCAAACAGACACACAGTTGAAATGGATTTTCTCCTGAACAGTTGACACTGTCCTGGACATTTTCTCTAAATTCTTTAGAGGCTACGTATCCTTTCAAGCAGAAACCAGAGAAACTACAGTTGCAACTGCTACCTGTTATACAGCTGCTAAATCAGCAGAATCATCATATTTAGTGAAAAGAGCTGGAAAAACTAAATTCTGTATAATGCTTTACTATCACATGATTATTTAGAAATAGGGTAGCAGCTGCTCTTCTGTAAGTTCACCACAGAAAACTACTCTCATAATAAAAACTTCTATCAACAATACAATATGTTTTAATCTTGCTTTTACTTTCTTTACATTTTTGCTTTAATACCTGTAATTTCTTTTTATTTCTTTATATTTGATTTTTACATACATTTTTCCATAAACAGGCCCAAACAGAAGAATTTACCTAATGGATCCCCTGTCTGAACCATGAAGCCCTTTATATTCCGGTGAAACACGCATCCATTGTAGTAATTACTAGCACAAAGAGCCAGGAAATTCTAAGGAAATGAAACAAACCATCTTAACAAACAATTCAGAAACAGTATCCTCTTACTAAAATGGCAGCACTGGCAAGACCAACACTAACCCTTTTGCCTCTGCTTTGCATTGTGACCACATGAATTCCATGTTGCCACAGAATAGTCATAAACAATTTACAGTTAATATGCTCCTTTGACACTGTCATAGAATCAAAGGATTTAAAATAAAGCTTACAGCACAAACAAGAAGCCTGAGACATACTCAGAAGTATCCCTTCCAGTCAACATTTCTACTTCGTAAATGTAACTTTGTAATCAGTAACTTCATACCTCAGCTTTGTTAGTTTAAAAGTAAACTCTTTAAATTTAAGCAGAAAGGAAAATGTGCGGCCTCTAACAAACTGTGAGTGATTATCACTCTTTTAAATTAAATCTGTGTGAGTGGGAGCTAACCCAGGGAAATTTGAAAATCCCAGGCCATGTGTCATTTTTCCTGTTAAGGGCAGTGAACACTTTGGGAGATGCAAGAACTGGAGAGAAGTGGCCTGTAAATAAGCCTCATCTGGTGACAAACTGGCAGCAAAGCTCTAGGCAATATGACATAGTGTACAAGCTCCGTGAGTGGAACAGGCAGTGTACTAGCTTAAAACGTATTCCATTATGTGAAAAGATTAATTGCAAAAGCCATTTGACCTCCTTTACATTTCAACATTTCTACTACTCTGCTTCAACACTAGGGAATCCTGCTCCTGATAATTAACTTACTTCACAAGTCTTTGGTGTACGCTCACAGAATAGCTCGATTTTAATATCTCCTACATCAGTATGCAGCGTGACAGCCTGAGCAAGATGCAGAAAATTATATGAGCAATTAAATACTAACAAACTCAAGATTTATTTCCCAGCCCCACCAAGAACATAAGCAAGCCCCCACAGCACATAACCATTGTTTCAATATTTGGCCATAAGCAAGGCTACTGACACAAACCTTTCAGGTTTCCAATGAAAACCCAAGAAAGCATTTGGTTTAATTTAGTTTCAGGACAAATCAAGTTCACCACAGTAATGCAGAAGCTGTTTCATGCTGCTGCTCTCCAAAGACATAATTAATTTGCAAAACGGATCTACTCAGTCACTTCATTGCAAGGTTGAAGATTCAAGGTTAAATCTATTTTAGATGACAGTGTGGTGCACATACTTCAGTGGCTTAAAACCAGAGAAACAACTGATGTTTGTCACTTGCCTACAGCCTTTTGAGTGATAAGGCTAGTTCTGAACGGCACCATACAGAGTCTGCTTTCTCAAACAAATAAATTACAAAATTATTCTTATCTGATGGTTATAAATAACCTTCATAAAACTGAAAATGGCAGTTACCAAGCCACCAAAGCAAATCTCTCTCTCTCCAGGCCAAATATATCACAGTTCTCCCATGGAAAGTGCTAAAACTATACAAAAACAATTACTGGGGGGCTACAGCAGGGATAAGCATACAGAAAAATTAAACAAAATCAGCATTGCATTGATGCTGGCATACTGTTCCAGAAGTATACTAGTAAAGACAAGAAGAGAGTTTTCTGCAATGTCCATGAAGGTACTCTAAAAGATGCACGTACAGTTTGAGACACACAGTCTTATCTTTATATCCTGATTTGCTAAATTTTTAAAAGTGTGTAGGTGTTTACATACATTCAAATGGCTATGTATTTGCAACCCGAATAATGCCTCTGTGGTAAAAGAAATTAGATTACCAAATGTTACACAGAGCAGGATTAAAATTTAGGATTTTAGAATTGAAAGTATAATTATATTTTGGACTGATGTAAATTTACCTATTCTCCTTTTCACAATATATTAATGGGAATCGGAAATTAAAACCTGAACTTTTCATTACAAATTCTTCAGAGCATCAAAGTAAAACGTGGAAACCTCTGAGATGCAGAGCAGCTGTTCCCTTCCCAAGATATGACCGTATCAGAAAGAATGAAAATATATTAAATGTACTATTGTTCTCACCATGTCTGCTCATCAAAAAGCTGAAGTAGATCTGTATACAACAATTTCCTGCAAAGAAAACATATAATATTTGTTAAGGCTTTTTTTTCCCCCCCCCATGAATCCCCAATTCTTTTTTATTATAAAATACTTCTATGTTTTTACACCACATAGTTTTACAGTGCCATTCAAGCATATAAGGAACAAGAAAGGAGTGGAACGAAATAGCTTAGAGAAGGGAGGATGGGGCAAAAACCCCATAATTTCCGAATTTGAAAGCTGATACTAAGCAGTCACAGCTTTACCAAAGATTATGACTTTATAAATGACAGAAATTAACAAATAAAAGCCACGTCAGTACCTAAATAGAAGCGTGGAGTCCCCTGACAGCTGTCAGTACGTGCAACAGACTGATACCTGCATGCAAGCACAGGATCAAACTATTTTCAGCTTAGTTATATTTCCAAATAAAGTATTTGGTATGATGATAATAAAATTAACAGTTTTACAGGCTCATTTCTTCTCTATGTACTACCCTCCTGGCTAGCCTCGGGGCTTGATGAGGCCCTTCACAGCAGCCGGGGCACCTGCAAGCCCCCGGCACTGTTCCCCCCTCACCCCGGCCTGCAGCCTGTCCCGGCTCGGTCCCCGCTCACCCCGGCCTGCAGCCTGTCCCGGCTCGGTCCCCGCTCACCCCGGCCTGCTGCCTGCATCGGGCGGCGGGGCCAGGAAGAGCCATCAGCACAGCGCACGCCCCAGTGAAGCATTCCAAGGACCTCATCAACGACATTTCTGAGCTACCGCCGCTTTTCTGCCCATCTGAGGCACTTCCACCGAAAACCCAGACACAGGACGCGTGAACCCCCCTCGCCCCCCGCCCCCGCTGCAGACGCGGCCCGGCTCCTCCACCGGCGAGCGGCCGCCCGGGTCGTTCCCACCGCCCCGCGCCCTCGCCCGGCCACACGGAGGCTCGCACAAACCTGCCGAGGCTTCACCCAAACGCAGCACGAGCCACGGGGACCCGGCTCCCCTCAGGGGCCGGGAAGGGGCTGGGCCACCCTTGCACCCACGATGCCGCCGCCCCAGCGCCGCTAACCCAGCGGAAGAGGCCAGGCCGAGCACAGACCCCGCCCCCCCGCGCTGGTCCTGCTGCGGCGTGAGGTGAGTGCGGGGCCCGGGCGCCCGCAGCCCCTCCCCGGCAGCCCCTCCACGGCCACCCGCTTGTCCCAGGGCCGCCCGTCCCGGTCCCCCTTGCTCCTCCCTCCGGGAGGCAAACGCCTTTCCGGCTGGATTCCGCGGGTCTGTTTAGGGAGTGAAGAGGGATGAAATCTAATCTCCGTACGATCGTGCACGACTCTGTACGACGGTTTATGGTGTCACACCGCGAGAGCCCGGCGGCAGGAAGGGTGTGCCCGGGGCCCGGGGCCGGCGCTGCAGCGGCTGCCGGAGGAGGCCGGGCCGCGCCGCCGCTGCCCCTGGGGCGGGGTTAGCGACTGGGAGCCTCTTACCGCTGCTAGCACATACCTTGGCTTGTTCCTGCTGTTTTTTTCCCCCTCTACAGATTGCTGCATGCTGCTGCCTAGCACGCAGCTGCTTCGCCGGCCTCTCTACTGCGTCCGAGCTT
Source organism: Apus apus (assembly GCF_020740795.1). Lineage (NCBI taxonomy): Eukaryota > Metazoa > Chordata > Aves > Apodiformes > Apodidae > Apus > Apus apus. Next base: position 28,417,027 of record NC_067287.1, on the reverse strand, counting down.
TGGGCCGCTTGCCCTCACGTTCCCTCATGAACCTCCGGGACGTCGTTTCTGCCCTGAACGACTTTGCATCCCTCTCTCTGGCGGAAAGCTGGGACAATGTCGGGTTGCTGGTGGAACCAAGTCCTCCTCACACTGTGAACACCCTTTTCCTCACCAATGATCTGACTGAGGAGGTGATGGAAGAGGCAGTGCAGAAGAAGGCAGACCTTATTCTTTCTTACCACCCTCCTATATTCACACCACTCAAGCGAGTAACGTGCAGGACCTGGAAGGAAAGGCTGGTGGTCCAAGCCCTGGAGCACAGAATCGGGATTTACTCTCCCCATACGGCATATGATGCTATACCTCATGGAGTCAATAACTGGCTAACAAAGGGACTCGGTGAGATTCTGTTAAAAACAAACAAACAGATTAAAATTAATCATCAGTATATGCTACTTTAGGTAGCATTTTCTTTTAGCATTTACAGGTATGGTTTGGCGACTCTCCTCCCCCCCCTCACCCCCCTTTAAATATTCTAGTACTTCTAAGTACCCTAAACATATTTAAGGGAATTTATTTTATGAGGAATGCCTAGAGGACATTTTCAGGTGCATGACTGTACTACTGGAAGTAGTTGGAACTGTTGGAGCATATTTATTGCCCATCTTGGTTGCAAAGTTTAGACCACTGACTTTAAATCAACACCTTTAATGTATGAAGTGCAAGATCTCATTGCTTCCAAAGGACTTACGGCATCTGAAATTCTGTTAGATTTTTATCCTGTGTTGTGGCTTGTAAATTAAGACAACTATGTCTATTCCAGCCTGACTTACGAACCAGAAACCATTTTGATTTTGTACAATTCTTAGGGTAAAAAGGATGGCATTAAGACTGACAAATAATATATATTCATCAGCTTATTTACACTAAAAACAGACTGGGCTTAACAGAGACAACAGGCTAAGAAGTTCTCAGTGCTGGTCAGGGAAAATGGATTTGAGTACAAAATTTGCATCTTGATGGATCTTTTTTAGGATATATGCTAAAATCAGTATTTAGATTACTTACCCAGCTTTCTATAACAGCAATCATGCACTGCTTTCTCAGGTGCCTGCACTTCTGTCCCACTGCGTCCATCAACTGCACCAGGCTATCCAGCTGAGGGCACTCACCGGGTAGAATTCTGCACAGACAACACTGAGCATCTGGACACGGTTCTGTCCAAAATCAAAGACATCCAGGAGATCTCCTGCCTCACTACTTTCCCTGCCAGGTATCTGCTTCACTGTCTAATGTAGTATTCCTTCTGTTGCTGAAACAGTAATTTGCTGAAATCGTATTTTACTGTTGCAATCACTTTGTTCCTGTGAGCATTACGGCTATTTTTTTCAGCAACAGATCTACAAACTTAAGGAATAGTCATCCCTTTCTGATCAATCTGTGTTATAGTAAATGGTAACAGCCACTCAGTGTAGCACTGCATAGATTAGAGGTGGTAAGGAAGAGTATTAACATGAAATACGATGAGGACAATTGAGTTAAATTCCCATCTCTGTTTCTTCCAAGAAAGTAGAACTAGACTAGTCTAGGCTATTATAATGCTATCTTTTTTCCCCTTCCCTGTGGTAGAATAGCCACTGGGATTGATTAGCTTTGTTTTATATTAATATGATGCTGACATTTTATCTAGTTTCTTAGCAAGCACTGAGCTTTTATTTTCTCAGGGTTGAAGGTGAGGAGCAAACACGAGTCAGTTTGAACTGCTCTCAGAAAGCACTGTTGGAGGTGGTTGCATTACTGTCCCAGAACAGCCTTCTTTATCACAAGACCGAGATTCTCTTATTACAAAAGGTAACAAAATCACATATTGCTTCCACTGAAGGTGTTACTTGTGTGACCTGAGTGCCCTGAACACTGAAATCCAGTAGTCAGTAGCATCACAGGTTTTCTATGCTACGCCTCAGTACTCTGAGATACTGGCCTGTGGGGATTTGAAGCCATGTGCATTTTCCAAAACAGTGAAAATAGCTGTGTAAGCCTGTACTTATTCTTAAATCAGTTCCAATAGCTAGGATGTTACATTCCAGAACATCACATACATATTTTTTCATAAAGTTAAGAGGCATTCCTGAATGCCCAATATACTAATCTTTATGCAATATGGAAAGCAGTGTGAAGTTCTGGGGCCAGCTTTCTCACAGTAAATTTAATTTCTTTTCAGCCTCTTCTTCCCCACACTGGAATGGGACGTCTGTGCACACTGAGCGAGCCAGTCTCCTTGTCAGACATAATTGAGCGTATAAAAAGCCACCTAAAATTACCCCACATCCGCTTAGCCATGGGAATGGGCAAGACACTAGGTAAACAGGCCTGCAAGTAAGACTGTCCTTTAGATCTAGTGTTCCAGGAAGACAAAGAATAAGAATGCATGCATCAGTGTGTGAAATACTGCTGACTTCCATAGGTTTACTTCAATGTAGTTAAAGACAAGGAACAGCATTTTGGAATTTACGTGATACAATCACTTAAAAGTAATCTCATCTGTATTTTTCATTGTAAGTTCTGTATTATGCTGGTTGTCACTGTGAAAGGGACAGCACATGTTGAATCCAAGCCACCCTTCTTCATAATTTGTGTAATGACTAACATATTTTTTCCCCCTAGGGTAACATACACAAATGCGTATAATTTCATTGTACACTCCCTTTTGTGACTAAATGTTACATTTCAAAGCACCTTAAAGTAGTAAGACACTTTATAGTATCCTTATGAACATTTAACCACCCATATTTTGATGAAAGAGAAATAGTAGCAAAGGCAGTGAACTATCCTAACTCAAACAGTGGGTCATGAGTAAAACGTGGAGCAGACATCCTCTTATGCCAGTTACCTATCCTAATCTCCAAGGAGCACAGCTATTAAAATGTCTAAGAGCAGATTTGTTGAGAACTCTGTAACTTACGAGACAGAAGTATTACAAGCCTCTTATACTATCACTTGCACTAAAAAAACTTCAGACTACTTTGAAGTCTCTCGTTATTGTGTGGGATTGCAGTGGTGTGACTCCACTTAAACCCACAGTAATGACATGGCAACATGCTGTAAAACCTTAATAGAATTTGAAAACTGTGTCATGTGTCCCCTCTCCCTCATGCATGTAATACATGTGGAGAATTAAATTTCCTGTCATTATCACAGATGTAATAGCTTGGAATCAGCAATCACAGCAAATGGTCACAGTTTTAATGGCATGAAGCAGCACTCAGCTTTCACTGAGAGTGGCCTTCAGAGAGCTAAAAGTTAGGAACCAGTATATCTCAGAGGCAAAATGCTGTCTTAGTGGCATTGTCACTTGGAAAACTAATGATGATGGAACATGAGAGTCCTGGAAAGGGTACTGGAACCCTATTCAAGGGTTCAGAAACTTAAATAAGTAACATCTCACTAGGAGAGAACCAGCCTGCAGACAGCCTCCATCCTGTAGTTCTCTGCAAGCTTTCCTACTCCTTGGAGAAAAAAATACACCTGCTTGGTACGCAGGGGGTTTTGCTGTATTACCAGAGATATGACAGGTCCGTGACTCCTTCAAACTGACAGATGTGTCTCTTCCTCCAAAAAATGTACATCTGCTCTAAAATCAAGGTAGCAGTTCTTGTGAAACAACTAATAGCAATATTGACATGAGTGCTGCACAGAGAGAAAAGGAGTTAAGCTGTGGTACCTTGTATCCTGCAGAATCGCCAGTGAAGAAAGCTGCTCTGTGCGCTGGTTCTGGCAGCAGTGTCCTGAAGGGAATGGAAGCTGACCTCTATCTCACAGGTAAAAAGGTTATGTTGCTGTAAAAAAACAAGAAAAAAAAAGAAAAAAATAAGAGTTGACAGGCTGTTGAAAGGTTTGACCAGAAAGAATTACTTGTTATAACTGAGAAACAATTAGTTAAGTTATTGGAATGATAGAAAAATAACATTAACGACAACATGGATCAGATGGCTGTATGGCACAGTGAAGGTTATTTGAATTAAAACATTGCTATACGTGCATTATTTCAACACAAAACCAGTGCTGATGACAGTGTATTGCAACCTTCAGTGTGTTTCTCCTTTGGCAAGATACAAGGTATTCCCTCAGTTACCTACAGAGTTCCATAATGGAAAACGAAATATAATGTAATCTACAGAATCTTCCAAAGGAATCTGACCAAAGGGAGACTTGGTCCATTACCCTTTTCCAGCAGTGGGACAGCTACTTGCTACAGTGTGCCCAATAACGTGCAGGCTGCCTTACATGCTGTAGTACTTAATTTGAGCAATTGTTTTGTCAAGGCATGTCCCATCTCCCCCTTATATAAAGCCTTGCAGAGCTCACCCTCCGACAACTACTTTGCAAAGCTTCCCAGCTGCCATCCTCCATCACAGCAACCCCTATGACATGCAGATAGTCCACTTCCAAAAAACACACACTTCCTGCCCAAAGTGGCAGAAATTACCACTATTCAAAGAGGGCAAGGACTTTCTGTGGTTTTCTCTCAGTTGTATATAGGGGTTATCAGCTGAAAGTCCTTCAAGGGACACTAGAGTAGGAGTGTTCCACATTCTTAAACTGAGCAGATGTGGTTGCATTTCCCCCTTATGGGCTACATCCCCTATTATGTCTTTCCAACTTCTAGTTAAGATGCAGCATACACTGCAAAGAACTGGTTGCCTAAACTGTACTGTTAGTGATCTACATGGCTTTTATTTTTCTCAAAATGGCAGGAGAGATGTCCCACCATGACATTCTGGATGCAGTTGCCAATGGGATAAGCGTTATCCTGTGTGAGCACAGTAACACTGAGCGAGGCTTCTTGTCAGAGCTGCGCGACATGCTTGCTATCCAGCTACAGAACAGAATCAACATAATTGTGTCCGAGAAAGATAGAGATCCTCTCCAGGTGGCATAGGAAAAAAAACAGGAGTGATAGAATTCAGTCAGGAGTCTCCTGGTATCATGCACAGACCAATCCAACTGCAAGCTCAATGAAGATGCTCTGAATTGATTCAGTTCAGAATTAATATATGTTCCCTCAAAGTCTGGGATGTATTTTGTCATCTGTCAGATAAATAAATGCTTGTTTTGGGCTACAGAAGGCTGATTTATCCAATTACTGGGCTGCACTTGAATATACTTACTGCATACTCTTATGAAATTATAACCATGATACTCAAGGGTTGGTTTGGGTAAAATATCAAAACCTGACTTATCTCCAGTTTTGAGCTTACCCAGTTATGTTGAATGATGTCAGTGCAGGTCACTGATATTTTAGCTAATAAATGTCCTGACAGAAGTTAATGAAAGGGTGTGGATCACCCACCCATTTGCATTAACAGTTTTGTTAAGCCACAACTGCCATGCAAACACAGAACACAATTCAGGTATTTGGCTAGTATGCAATTGCACATTCTACCATTAATGCAGCTTTAAGACTTTTAAATAGAGGGACTTAAAATTAGAAAAACCTCAGGTTAAAACTCAAATTAATTTACAGCTTTGTTAATGAATTATGTACCTTTGTTAGTTGCTTTTAAAAACGGTTTCTGTATCTATGACTCCTTGTTACTAAACTTAATTACAGGATTACTAAAATGGAACAAAGTAACATTTTCACCACTGACAATGCTTGGGTTTTATTTTTAAGGTAGCTTTTTTTGTGTGTGGTTTTTTCTTTGTGTTTTGTTTTTTTTTAAGAAAAATCTTCCAGTTGCATACCTTACCATCTCTCGATTATGTGCACACCAGAATAATATTTAAACAAAAATAAAATATTACAATTGCAAATTTGGTAAGATCCTGGCACCTTCCTTTTAAGGTTAAGTTAGCAAACTGGCTCATCAGGCAAGGTCTTTACTGCCTAATTGCTGTGTCTCATTCAACTTAAATTTAAGTGGAAAGAGATGATTCCAGTATTATCTGGAGCTACTGAGGCTATATAAAGGCCACTAGTCTTGTCAATACCATGAAGACCTCTCTGTAAGCTGAGGAACAGGAAACGGGAAGAAGTTTTCTACTTTCCCAAGTAAAAGAAAGGACTGTTGAAGTCCCTCCAAATCCAAGTTCTGTATTGCTATAGAAGACATTAAATGCTACTACCTTAGTACACACACAGAATTTGAGACAAAAAATTAAATGCATAGAAGGGGTCCAGCATGAAATCAGGAAAAAATACTTTTAAGATAAAATCCACAGGAATTAATTCACAGTAACTTTCTTTAGCTTGAATGCGTGCATCACAGAATCAGCAGCACCCAGAAAAACTGATTGAAACTTAACCTTCTCTCGGCAGATGTGTGTTACCTCTTCCAGCCCTCCTTTTGGTCTGTGTGGGCATCTGGTAGTCTATCAAAACTGTAAGCAGATAACTAAACTCAATATTATTATAGTTCATTATAGTAAATTTCACATCTAGAAAACCAGTTATAATTGCACTGAAAATATACCCTGGTATCACTATGTGTGAACATACTAGATGGTGTCTTCCATATGTACTCACAATATAAACTGAATCTTGAGTTTCACAGGAACTGTGGAGTCAAAGGACTGCAAAATAGTATGTGGTTGCTGCTTAGCTATACTACTTTTAAAGTTTTTTCAAGAACACATCTCTTCAAGTGGCAGAGTTCTTGTTCCTTGACCTCTGCACGTAACTTACAGAACCTGGATAAGACAATCCCTTGATCCCAGTGGTAGTGATTCTGACAGTAGCCTGAAGTAGGCAGAATCTGATGCATTTTGCAAAGTTTTGGAATTGCAGCCTGTAAAAGAAAGATGCAAGTGCCAACAAAAGAGAATGTGAGTTGGAGAATGTTCCAGGGAAGGAAGGAGGCTGGAGAGTACTGCTGGCATGTACCAGTTTTCCCCATCAGCAAAGCTAATTACGTCCTATATTTGAAGAATCATATTGTCAGTGGGATAAGAAGTTATCCCATGTTTTTAATACAAAATAGTCAGACTTGTAACTCTGTTGCTTCTGTCAGTGAGGGGCAGACCAGTAATGATACTATTCCACATAACTTTTCTGTTCCCTTCAAAAGCGATATACTGGTATGAAAAGGCAAGTATATTATTTTTAATTTTGATACCGTATAAGAAACAATATAAAATATTGTTACTAATCAGTTGAAGTCTTCCACACACTGCATGAGGGTTCACACAGGTATTTCACATAATAACAAATGTAAGGCTTTCACACAACTGCCAGAAGGATCTCTACCTTCCTCTACCTTCATCATAAAAAACTGTGGAAGACAAGACAAGCTAATGAAAATTAATAAAGTACTTTATTTGATTGATTTGAACCATTACAACATAGAGCTGTAACACAGCTACCAAATATTAAGACACACAGAGTCCCCGAAGTCTGGCTGGCAGACTACAGTTGATGGAACTATAGAGCTTACTCCCACATACCTGAGAAAACAAGTGAAGAAAAGCTGTCAAACTTCAGCAGTCTCCCAACTTCTAAGGGCTTAAAAAAAGGGAGAGCTTATAAGAGGCATTTAAGGCCTCCTCCAGGATCAGCAGACACTCCTAATGTAAAAATTACATATATACAATCAAGCTGTTAAAGAACACAACCTCTTCATATTCTGGGATTGCAACTTGGAAGGTAAAGAACCTGGATCCTCTCACCTCACCAAAAGGCAATGGAGTTAAGCCATCACAGTTTTTAATTATCTAAACCTTCTTATAAAAGGATGTGGGTTTGGTGCAAGTCCTTCAGTTCTACTGCCAGAACTTATTAAGTTACCCACAGTATCTCAAACCCACTTGTATTCTTTCCTCATGCAGTCAAGGCAGGTCTCTTAGCATTATAAATATTGGCTTCTTCATACACTGGAAGCTAGTCTTGTCTAACTGGTAAAAAGAGTACTGGAAAGCCTAGTTGAGATGAGTTTCATCACTTGTACAAACTAAAGCTCTGACAATCTAGTGATTTGTTCTTCCCAAGTACACTGTTCCAATCAAACCCTCGTGTCTGGTGAGGTAGCAAGCAGAAGGCACAATCTTACCAAGTTTGTTTTCCTAGCTGTAAGGTTGGCTGCATAGATATGAAGAAGGCATCACCTGAGCTAAGAGACAAAGCAGACAAATTAACTGTAGAGCAAGAGACACCTTGCTTGCAGAAGTCATAATTCCAAACTACCTGAAGTAGTTGAACAATGAGCATCGTTCATTACAATTATTACATTTCAGTAGTCAGCAGCCTTGGGGTTGAAGGGAGAGATCTGATCATAGGCCCCTCTCCAGCAGCTCATGACAGCAACTGCCGCAGAACAGAGACACATTATACATCTTCATCCTCTTTCTCTAAGAAGTCGGTCAAGGTACTGTCATCTACAGGAATTAATAAGTATTCCACACCGTCAGCTCCCTGAGAACAGACATGCACACACATTCTGTTAACACCAGCACGTAGTGCAATGCAAGCCACTAGATAGCACTGCAGTGCTCAGGTTTATTCACAGTTTGGGTGAGAGCTGGCCAGCATTCAAAAGAGCTGCATTGCTAAAAAACTGAGTATTTCACTTGAGCAACACTAGGAATGCAGAGATACTGAAAAAAGTCAGTGTATGAGTAATCTGGTGGGCTATGCTAGTCTGACACTGCACAGCTCCTCAACACTGTGTTCCCATATCTAGTACTGCTGTGCTGCCTCATTATTAGGACTAGCCTGCATTCTTCCCTCATGCAAATACAGGTAACTATAGGAAGTAGGCTGGCAGACTCCAAAATCCAATACTTCTCAAAGTCTTCATAAGAAAAGACCTGCAGGTTGCTGAGTAACAAAGCACACTGCATGTTTACAGCTCCCTATCCATGTAAAGGTTGTTGATAAATGGAGGCATGGAAAGCGCTGCAATTACAGAATTTCAGCCCTTTGCTAGTTCCTAGGTACTTCAACAATACAGCCTCACTGTGAGCTGCAGAGTGGTGTCTTAGAGACACTTAGTAGCCACAAAGCATATTTTTTGTTTAAGGTGGCTGAATACCCAGAATTACCTTCTTCCTCCAACTCACCCGCTTTGTCCGGATGAGCTTGTGGTCCCTGAATTCTGTCAGCTGTGCTCTGAGTGTTAGGTCACTGTTCACAAGAAAAGCCTCCCGACACTGCTGGTAGAAGTCTTGAAAAGACAGTCCTGGAGATAGAAAAGGGCAAGAAGAAACAACTGGTAAAATTGTCAGATTTTTCCAAGTCTTAACATCACACATTACTTCCACATACAAATTTTGCTTTGGCTTAGGCAATGGCTATAGCAACATCATCACTTCTTTCAAGTATACTGACAACCTAGGATTTCAGTAATTAATAGAAAACAGCTGAATTAGCATTTCAGTCACCCTGTTTGCCTAATAGAATTTTAATAGCACTTTAAATGCACTTCTCAACATGGCTAATATATCTTAATTTTCAGCTCCTCTATCTTACTTCCAACTTTACCATTAATGTTATTTGTAGCCTCTGCAGTACCTCTTAAGAGACAGTGACAAAATATTCCACACATATTCTAGAAATCAGGGACACATAAAAAGTCACTCTGAGAGCAGCATGGGAACACAATCTCTTGTCTTTCCCTGGTCCTTCAAGTGCTAGTTGTGCAAGTTCATATTCTTCCTTTAATTTTTCAAACTACACAGTCCCTCATGACTGGTCTCAGTCACATCTAAGCATCAAAGCAGACAACAGTAAGAGGGGGTCCTTCAAACCAGGCAGTCTATCAATTTCCTGTCAGACACAGTGCCACTAGAAAGACAGTTGATGCCACTACTTCTCACTGAGGGAACAGTTACAGCACTTCTGTTGCTGGTGATGTAATCTGCATACCAAAAGCCTGTGCCACACTGACTGAGCTGGCAATGGCAACACCCAAACAGATGAGAAAAGGTGGGTACACACCTGGGTAAGATGGGTTGTCCTTGTTCTCCAGCTGGTACTGAGCAAGCAGTCTGAATATTCCCCTAAATGAAAAGAGCGGAAAACGGAAAGGAAAAAAAACAACATAACTGAACAAAACCCGAAAACATCCTAACATTAATAAATACTAACTTATTTTTGCCTCTTGCCTAGGACTTTGTGCATGAGTCTTGTCACTGGACAAGGCTTGCTATCTAAACACTGTTAATTTAAAGCAACCAATCAGTTGGAACCCAGGTCCTACTACCATCTTCATCTCGAACATGGTTGTCAGAAAACAGGAATTGCCTCCTGCTAGGTGTAGACCAGAGTAGCCTTGTAACAACTGGATACTCAGCAAATGCTACTATGAAGTTTAAGAGTGTCTTACCTGGCATTGAGAGTGAGACTGCGCAGGACATGTGTTAAGGAGCTCAAAGCCAAAGATCCAGATTGTTGTACTAAAAACGAGTTCTCGTAAGACGTTTCTTCCACATACGGATTAAATGTGGTTGTTTCATACCAAAGCCAGTTGAAGAGGCTTAGTTTTGCCTGATCCCACACTAGACAGAGAGAAAAGAAAGATCGGACAGAACTGTAAGATTTAGCTTCTCTAAGGTGTTAAAGAAGTGGTATTAAAACATACTTAGTTCTACTGTACAAATTAAGGAAACAATGTATGCTCGTGAAATTCACAGGACATACACCCAGGTATTTGCAGTTCAAGGAAGACAAACTCTGCAATAAAACATTTGCGCGCACCCCTTTTTCACACCAGTTCTGTAACTTACTGTCAGCAGAGTGCAAAACATTTCTGGCTGATAACACAAAATTGTTTAGATGCAATGACAGACATAACATCCAGTCTCCATTTCAGTAAGTCCCTAAACCAAAGCCTGCCAAAAGCTTGGAGTCTATTTGTATACTACAGTCAGTGAATGGTAGTTTTCAGTATATACAGTTTTAGTTCAACAGAGCCACAGTCTTAATCAGGGCTTCTAGTGGCTACCACCATATATACAACACCAGAACTGGTTTGCACATCAACAGTAATACATGAGCTTATGAAACATGCTCAGCAGTCCCAAAGTAGAATGCAGATTCTTCTCTTTGCTACATCAGGCCCCAGGGGACTCACTGAGAGGAGCATTGATGTGATCAATAGAGGCAATGAGGTAAACAGTAGGCAGAGAGGACAACTGTGCAAGGATCTGCTGACTTCTTTCTCCTCTCAACATCTGGCTGTCCAGGTTATGAATGAGGATATAAAGCTCTACAGATGAATCTGTAAGGTCAGAAAAAACAGCAGAGAACCAATCAAAGAAACTGCAGTACCAAGTGCTTTCCCATTCCCAGTGCAGCCTAGGACAAGCCCATTCCATCAGTCTTCATATTCATCACTTAAATATAAAATAATTTTCCTTGTACAACTTCTTTGACCTCTATCCCACCCTTGGTGCTTTTGAGCACCTGAAAGGCTTTTTCTCGATTCACTGCATCACAGTTCTCACCACAGCTACAGTCCTTTTTGCAGTTTAAGCTTTTTTCATATAATCCACTTGCCACTTGCTTATAGCTTGGAATTGCCCTTTTAGCTATGACTTTTAGTCCTGTGACTCAAGGTCATTAAAATTATTTTAGGATGGAAGTTTAAGCACAGTTTGTTCAGCTACTTTTGAGTTACATGAATGACTAGGACCTCTAAGCTTCTCCTCACACTATGAAAATGCATTTTCTATTTGGGGTTGGAGCCAAAGCATACTCATTTAATTGGGAATCTCTCCCACTGAGTCCTCAAAGGAGGTTAGAAAGGCTTAGGTAGGATAATGTAAATGGTAAAATTTTCAGCTAACTTGTTGCTGCTGTACTTGTCCTCAGAAACAGCTATTTACTGTGACCAAAACCAAGTCTGGAACAGTAGCCAGATTTTGTGCAAGTGAATAAACTTGTCAGCCAATGGAAACTAAAGGTTCCCTAGACTCAAGTCAGATCAGCTATAGTGTGCTACACAAAACTGATTTATGTAGATTCAGGTAGGTACCACCATAAATCAGCATTTTCCACATAGTGCCACCAGGAATACTCATAAGCTAATGATGGAAAGCAGAATGTAAACACTTAAAACACCAATGTCACACAAAACTGAGATTCCATGGCAATTTGTGTATGTATACACAGACAGTAAAACCGACATTCAACAAGAATTCAGCAAGCACTGTGTGGCAATACCTGTTTAATTTTGCTTTTGAACCAAAGTCCAACCTGCTTGACATTGTTGTCCTTTTTTTCATCTTAATGTCAGTATTTGCAAATATTAAATTTAAATTACACTAAAGCATATACATTTAAGCCTTAATGCATCCTATACTAAAATTTATGGAAAGACCCTCAGACCATCATTTTCCCAAGGAGCTCAAAGGACTTGATATCTGTCAGCAACTGTCATTTGAAATTATTTGCGAATTCTTTGTTCTGTTGATTTCAGTGAGGTTTATATCAGGTCATCAAGCAGTCACTAAGAATCATCTTCCCTCATGTAGCTGAAGTTTATCCTGTCTTCCACCAGGAAACACGTGGATACGGAAATGCTGTGTAAATAAAGCACAAAGGCACTGTGCTAAATCCAAGAGATGAGCATTTCAGTTTGCCAAAGGATTCAGGAGCCTCTGTACTATTAGAACATTCAAGCCTTCCTCCTTCCCCTTCTAGAGAACTTAAGTGTGTGAAACACTGACTGAGGTAACAGCTTGGGATCATGTACATATATATTCCTACATACATATATATGGTGCATGTAGGTTTCCATATGTGTGACAAATTACAAACAAGAAAGCATACTAGCTATAATCAATGAAGAAACTGTAACTGCACATGTGAAACTTATGAGAGAAAAAGTTCAGGCTCTCCTAACAGTAAGCAGACTAACATTTTTATGTATGAAGTTAGTAATTTTACCTTCTTTAAACCTTTTTGTGATGAACTCAAGTTGGTCAAGGGGGCTGCGGAAGGTCCCTATATGGTCCAGTATCTCCTCTGTGATGGAGTTAAGAATCTGAAAAAGAAAGCAGCAGTCCTTTCTGAAGGGCTCTGGCCCTCAAGGACCTAGTGCAGAACCTCTGAGCCCTTGACTGTCATGAGGGAGGTAACTGATTTTTACCATCAAATTCCCAAAAGAGTCAACATAAACCAAAAATTTCTACCCCTTCTCAAAACAGTGGCATCAAATAAGGCCTTAGACTGGTGAGTATCTATTAATGGTGGGAATTACTGCAATTCCTTGAAAAACACATGAGCCAATTTCTTTAAAGTCCTAAAAGGACAAACGGGAACTGCTCTTCATTCAAATCCCCTGCTATAGGATGCAGAAGGTTTCCTTAAGATTTTACACTGAAAGACTTTAGAGGTATCTGTAATACAGGATGATCAGATAAATCCATAAGCTTTTCCCACACTTACAGATTTCACCGTGATGCTGGGGAAGTATCCATTGACCACAAGGTGAACAGAATCCTGGAGCACAGAGGTACGAAACTTCTCTAATAAATCACGCTTTGAGCCCAGTCCATAAAGCACTATATTAAAACCCAAGCTGCAGAAAAGTGAACAAATACACTGAATCAAAAAAGTACAAATCCTTTTTTTAGGTTCAAACACTTTTACTAGGCAAAATGATCCACTGCAATCTTGCCTCTAAAATATTCATGTTCCAGCAACTCCAGGCTTACTTTCAGCTCACAGCTCACAAGGTTAGCTGCAAGGAATCTAAAATCTGGCATATGCACCCTAGTAAAGTAAGTGTTTTAGCAACCTGGAGGCCCACAAATTTAGCAAAACATCTATGGAAGGAAATGGTATTGTCCAAGAATAAGAGACTAGATCTGCAACTTCAGATAACAAAGAGGAACCAGCATTCCCATTCACCCCCTCACCAGTCATTATTAAATGTTTACCATTGGTCACAGCAATTACAAGAAAAAGAACAAGCCTTTATAGTGGTTTTCTACTCTGATCCACAGGCACAATTTCAAATTAAACTATTCCTATATCTCTGTCATATTCTAATTGCTCCACAGAGAAAGCGGCAGGAAAGCATAAAGAGAACATGGTAGGGAATTGCAAAGCTTTATTTTTAAGAAGCAGAAAAAGCATTGTCTTGACCAGAAAGAAGAGTATCAGGTCATTCAAATAGCACTGGGCAAAGGTAAGGTGTTCAACAGCTGTAATTTACTTCAGAATAACCTACAGACTTGTTCCTTCTACCCTGCCACATACAGACCACTGAGTCACAGAGAACTCTCCAGATACCAACGCTAATGTCTTTTTCATATGTTCTGTCAGACCCCATAGACCACAAACTTCTTTATACTCCATCCTCTTGCAAAGCTTCCAAGGGGCTTTCTCCTCATGAATATCTGCTTCAGCCTCAGCACTTAACTTCAGAGCTGGTGGCCTGCCTTCTCTAAGGGGCTTCAGAATCTCACAACTCTCTCTAGTTCCCCATTTGCTTTCCTAGATGCTTACTTTTTTCTTCTTGCCATGAAGATACACACAAACCCAGACAAAATTTATACTGCTGAAGTTTCCAAGAGCATTAAGATTTCTTCATGCCTAGATTATTAGGTACCACTGGCATCTGAAGTTAAGTGCTACACCACTGAGGATAGCAGCATACTAAAGAAACTGGTGGTGGGCTACTCACTATCAACTGCTGTAAGCAAAACTGACTGTTCACAAAGGACACTTTTATCATCATTCATGCTCCCTGTTTTCTCATTATTGATGTCCCCTCTTTGCCTTCTAGCTTGGTTTATAAAGGCAGAGACAGCCAGGCAGAATGCAACCTCATTTCACTTAAGGGATTCAGTTCAAGGAGCTAGTCAATATGATTTAGTCTACAGGAAACACTGTACTAAATGTCCCCTAATTTTAAATTTAGCAATCAAAGAAAAAAAAGTCACTCTGTAACTCAACCACAGCATGTTATTGACAAGAGGGTAAGTTTACTGACAGTGCCTGTCTACTAGGCTTCCTCAGTGATTCTCCTTGAGTACTTACCGTAATTGCAGCATCCACTTGGAAAAGAGGGATTCGTGTTGCTGGTTTAGCTCTTTAATTTCAGCAGCATAGGCAAGGGGAGCTTCTTTCAAAAGTTCGTGCAGTGTTTGCTGTGTTGAGAAAGAGGTAAGATGACAGTCACTCCAAGCTGAGAAAAAAACAAGACACATATCTGGAGTCCTTACAATTAGCCCTCTAGTATGCCCTCTGGCTAGGGAGCAGAATAATGTTCAATGATGGTGCACTCAATATTTTTTTCCATGAAGACCCCTCTAGGCACAATTTTGCTACTGGAGAAACAAAGCAGAGAGTAAGTAATGTTATTTTGGGGAATGGCAGCCAGACTAGGACTAGAACCAATATTGCACTGTGTTTTATCTTTTCCTGCTGTATGGAAAAACAACTACTGAAATAGCAGACACACTCAGAGCTTACACAGCACCAAGCACTGGACCAGGAAGATGCCAACATCACAACCTGCTCAATGGAGCAAGGGCTCCAATCGTCATGCTTAGCAATGGTTCAGCTCTTTGTCACTACAAGTGAATGCTCACAAGCATCATCTTAAAAAAAGAAAGAGCAAAAAGGAAATAAATTGCAGCTGACAGCTAAATGTAGAAAAAGTACTATTTCAAAAGCATCAAGAATTGAAGGATTAATTCATCTTTAAAGATGTGCTGGGATGTTGATGCTTACATAGCACAGCAAAATGGCATCAAATCTACACTGGCATCCCTTTCTCTTCAATTTTAACAGCTTTGCTCTCTACTCCTTTGCTGCAAAAGACAGTTTACTCTGGAAAGAACATAAAGACAGCTGCCATGTATCAGACAAAACACTGAGAGACAGAACTGCTAAGCCTTCAATTTCTTTCGAGACAGCACTAGATTTAACACTGAAAGCACTGACTTCCTTCTAGAGCTGTTATGAAAGAACTTGTTAAGAATCCATGTTTCTCTGGGTAGCAATTCCAGACAACAGCAAGTAGCAGACAATCCACGTATGTGCCATCTTTTAAAAAAAACACAGATGGGTGAAAAAGCAGTCACAGACACGAGAGCTCCAAGTGTTTTACAGGCTTCCCTGGGACCTGTCCCTGCATCTCACAAACTAGGTGCAACATTTAGAGCTGTCCTAGCCCCATATGTAGCTTGATCTAGTAATGCTCAGACAAAAAGGGCTCTCTCCATTTCCTTAACACATGAATAGTCAAGACAGCTTGTAATTCCCCATAGCATTTAATTGACAAAAATGCTAGTTCGGTGGTAACTTTTAAGGCAGGTAGCTAAAACTCTGCTTTTCCCTTTTCTCCTCTCCCAAAAGCAAACTTTTACCTCTTCTGGTAACTTCAGCTTTCAACTATCTGCTTGCCCTGCATTTTCCCTATTGTCTCAGGTGCAAAGAACTGGGCACTGGCCCTGCTCAGAGCAGCAACAGGTTACATAATGCTAAAAGTGCTACCTCAAAGTGCTACCTCAGTGTTACCACTGAGCATGCAATCAGCAGAATAAAGTGCAAATAGCAACACTAGCAAATTTTGATGAGGGAAATCTTAATCACAGAAGTCAAAAGGTCCAAGAGTTGTGCAATTCTCTATGAAGTGTACCTGATTCAATCTTCTCTTCCGCAACTTCTGCAGCGTTCGGTCTGAAGTGAGCACTTTGGAGCTACTGTGAGCTTCAAAGTATTCCTCCACCAGGTTGCTCTAAAAATGGACAGCAAAATCAGCCACAATCCTCCTATCATGTTACCCCTCTCCCTTTGCACCCACAAACATGACTGAAGATGTCCAATTAGAGTCATAGAGCAAGGATGAGTAGAAAGCCAGAAAACACTGGCAAAAATCGCTTCTACAGTAGCATTCTGCCAAAGCTAACCTAGTCAGATGGTTTTCTGCTGAAGACACAGACAGAAAAGAGATTCCGAGAGAGCAGAACATAGCAATAATTCTAAAGGGGTGTGGGAAACCCTGGTGCTGGAAGAAAATCAGACAACAAAGCTGAACACCAAGCCAGAAAGTAATGTGTACTTCTTTTGGAGCTACAGGAGTCATTTTCTTCGTCCTTTCTCAGTACAAGATCTCCTGTTTCATTTCACATCTTAGAACTTCTTCTGGAGCTGCTGAGGACACAGACTGGATTAGCCCACAGGGTCACATGGTGCCTGTCCAACATGGATCACTCAGAAGTACAGCAAAAGCCAACTCAGCTGGTTTGATTTGAAATTAAGTCTATAGTTAGGTGTGGTCACTGACAGTTTATTGTCACTAAAAATCCCTTCATGCTTGCTAGCAAGGATACATTTTCTGCACACTCACCATCTTGTCCTCATTTTTTTTTACTAGGGTGTTTCTGGGAGGAGGCGTAGATACAGCCTTAGTTTTTGCTGGGGTCTTTTGATCTGATAAAACAGTGCTGACTTCTTTCTGGTTTTCCTCCTCCTCCTCCTCTGAGCAGGAAGCAGAATATTCACTCTCACTTTCTAAACAGGGGTCTGGAGCTAAAGCATAAATTTAAGGTCAAAAACTAGCAATGTCTTCTTACACAGAACATTCTGAACTATCTCACTCTCTCACATTCTCTACATGTTTTTCAAGCATATGACTGCTAAATGTATTTCACAGAAAAGTAAAATCAATGCTTAAGAGACTTCAAACACACATTACCAGTTCTTTCCCAGTTCTTGGCTCACATAAAATTGTTTAGTAATGCTTTCTCCTTGATATCAACTAAGAAACATAATCCTACCATAAAAAGTGACTAAAACCAGACAATGGAATACCCTATTTTTCTTAGCATCTCTACATGTTTTCCAAAATGCCAATCATGCAAGCTGAGCATCTTCTGCACCACTCTGCAAAAAAATTTTGCAAGACACTTCTGTTAGAATGTTGATTGAAGACAACAAGATGGAATCTGGCTCAGTTTTGGTCTCTCAACACAAAAGAAGAAACACAACATGGAACCACACGCACTAAACTCTCCTCTACATTAATTCTGAACTCATATAGCCAACCAGTTATTGGAAACACTTTATCATTGATATCCAAACCATAATAAAAAAGTTGTATTACTTGGTTCAAGCAATTGTTCCAGATAAGAGTTTTGTTTCTTTTTATCATGTTCAGCAACTTGGTGCTTCTAACCCTTCCATCCCTTACCTAAGTAGCAGTCTGCTGTAGGGAAAAAGCCTACACAGACTTCCTTAAGTACATTTCTACACTCTCTGCAGTGTAGAAAGTTACTTCAGTTCAGACTGCTACTACAGGCAGAAGCCCATCAGAAGAAAACGTTCTCCCCTGAACACAGTGCCTCACTGACTTTTGGGAGCTGACTGTAAAGGCTGACCTTTACCTGCTAGCCTCTTTCGGAGTCTGTAAGGTGTGGTAGACACAAATTCTTTCTTTTTACTCTGTAACAGCAAAGAAAAAACATGTATTAGAAGAAGAAGCATACACTTCCTCAAAACAGTCCTCTGTCAAGCAAAGAGTAGAATCAGGTTACATTTCAGCTATTTCAGCCCAAAAGAAACTAAGAAAACAGAAGCAGTAAGTATGGAGAGTCCCTTTACCATTCAGAGCTAGAGGGGGGCAGGATCAGGTTCCAAAAGAGCTTTCATTCTTTCAACTAATGTCCCAAAATGGAGGGCCAAAAACTGTAAAACGTCCAACCAAGATGCCAGTCTTGGCCTCTCAGGAAGAGTCAAACTGAAGCAATGACAACCTGGAAATGCTTTGGCGCCCAGAGCAGTAATCTTCCCTATCACACTGTCTACTCAAAGTCATTTGGAAGTGAGCTATGTAAACAACTACCAGAATGACAGAAGACCACTCAGAATACTAAGCCCAGAAACAGTACAGCAAAGGGAACACAAGCTGCCTGGGCTCATCAAGTTCTAGTGGCATGTCCTCCTTGCATATGTGTAAAGCATACATCCGACTTGGACACCAGATGAAGCCTGCAATACTTAGGAAACACCTCTGTTAATCCTGTCGAAGTGGATATGAAATCATCAAGGAGTGAACATGGCATCACAAAACAGCATCTCTTACAGGCATAACTCATCCTGGAGCCTTATACTGGAAAAGCTGAACACATATTTCCAGTGTGATGCTATACCATTTTAGAAAGCCAACTGTGCCACAGCACTCCTGATTGCAAAGAAATAGTCTCCACCCATGCTAATTAAGCTGTCAAAACTATTTGCCCACTGACTCTAAATCCCATAGTCCTGGGGGACTCACTTGAGTTACTCCTGTCTGGTTGGATTAGCAGAAACATTTTTACTGTAGATGAGGCTTTTCAAGGTCTTTCCTTTCCAGAACTGCCAGTTTAAGTTTTAAAAGTGAAAAAATAAAACCAAACAGACAAAAAACACCACCAAAACCAAGAAACGTAGCTATTACTCACCCTCTGCTGCACTTTGTTTGAACTTGAACATTCTGCAAAACAAGAAACAGCATTGTTCAGTGTACTGCATATTTACAACAGTGGCACAAGACAATTCATTAGAAGAACATTAGAAGGCATTTACTATTCAAAGGTACACTGCACCAGAGTATAAGCTCCCTGGGTGGTTAATCCTATGAGGGAAGCCTCTAGTTTGTCACAGCTAGGCAAGGAAACAACAAAGATAATAAATATTTTTACCAAAGAACACAGCTTTTAACTCTGGTCACAGCTTTGGGAGGCCATAAGCAGGAGGAAAGATGCTGAAAAAATGAGCTAATGTCCTCCCCTGAGCACATGAGAGTCCATTTCTGAGCACAAAATAACACACTCTTGCCAATGTTGACGTGCACTAACTTCTCCCACCTGTATATCTCCCTACATCACTGAGTGCTTGAATATTACATAGTGAAGTGTGAATTTACACATGAACACTGACACAATCCTACCCATTTCATGTTCAACACATCAGCCCGGCTCGTAACTCTCTCAAGTGTGACTGTTTCTGTTGAACACAGAGGAAATAACATTAAGTGTCACAGCAACAAATGAGAGAAGTTCCTGTTTTCTCTACACCAGCAGGGCAGAAAAGATTTTACATCCAGGTGAACCAGAGGCTGTGCATACCAAGCAGTTCAGTCTACAATGTTAAGCTAGAATACTCAAGCATGGCAGAAGCTGGCACTCAAGCATTGGCTCCACCACCCAAATAGAAACATAACTCAGCTTCAGTTCCCCAGAGCATCACAGAACTTACTGCTGCTTTGAGGGGTTTTGGCTGTCTTCTCCATGCACTCAAAGTGATTAGATGCAACACTCTGTCCTGGTGCCTGGGCTAATTCAGAGGCTGCAGGAAACAGGACGAAGAAAAGTTTCACATAGTAGGTACAAAACTCCCAGCTCTGGCTTGTCAGCCATGAAGCCATTCACCTGAAACACTCACTAGGTATTGATTTCCTAGCTATTTCAGGAAGTACACTTCCATTTTTTTCTAACCCCAAGGGTGAATGTAATCCTTAACAAAGATTTTCAAAGACAGAGCTCCTCAGCTAATTAATTTTACAAGTATAGCCAAAGCAACAGCAAAGCCTGCTTTCCTCCCTGAGAAATTATGTCTTTGAATCAGGCAATCTTTAGTCATGTTCATTTAGTCCATTAAAGGTGCTCAACTGGACACAATAAAGCATCAGGTATAGCAAACACATCAGTTCCCCAGGACATGGTTCTTGTGTTTTCTTTACCTCTTTCTACAACTTACCAGGACAAGCTGAAGATGAATCACTGATCTGCGTATGGAAGGCCCCATAACAGCCCCTCAAGAAAACCAGCCTTCCATTGTGTGAGTTGCCTCAGTTTTCAAATACTGTCATGGCTCCAGGAGGGAGCACCAATGAGTCCTACTCTACTGCAGACAGAGGCCTAAGAAGCCCACAGCTTCCAGAGACAGCAACAGAAGTCCAGAGAGTAAAGAGGTATGGAAACAAGTTTCTATATATTAATACAGAAGGGATGACCCCTCTTCCTCGGATCATCTTTTGTGGGATATATCAGTAGCTGTGACAGCTAGACACTAAAGAAGTTCAGACAGTGCTGGGGACACAAAAACTCTTCAAGCAAGAAGAAACAGTGGCAGCAAGGCTCAAGCATCTTATTTGTTCCAGAACAGCCCAACTTCTCCAGAACTGCCACTTTCTGCTGACTTAAGTCCACAGTTAGCCTAGCAAGCATGCTCAGACACTCTGCAAAGGAGAAATCCCCTGACAACACAAAGCCAGTATTGCCTTTTTTTTTTTTTTTTAATTCCTTGCTACATAATGAGTTATTCTTATTTCCTTCTAAAGTTACACAAATAAAATCCCTGCCATCCTTTGGCACTTACACACAGTGTTTGTTTATTATCTGTATTATTTATCCCCACCATGCCTTTGCTTTGTCCTAGCCCTGTACTTGTGTTTCTGAGCATGACTGATTCAGAGACAGATGTAAGCTACTGAAATATTGCAAACGTATCCTTCAAATAAACAGAAGTGACAAAAAGCTAGATTTAGGTTAGATATTAGGAACAAATTCTTCACTTATGGGGGTGATGAGCCATTGGAACAGGTTGACCATGGAAGTTCTGAATGTCCTCTCCCTGGAAGTATTCAAGGACTCTGAGCAACCTGGTCTAGTGGGAGGTGTCCCTGCCCATGCAGAGGGCTTGAAACTAGATGATCTTTGAAGTCCCTTCCAAACCAAACCATTCTATGATCACGTTAAGAGAATACTCAAAGACAACCATAGCCAGAGCAAGAATGAAAGAAAGAGGAAAACATACCTAGCTCTGCCATCTTGCTGGAGCGTTTGGGAGTCTGGAATGAGTAAACTTCACCACCACTTACACTTGACCCATTTCCCATTGGATCTGTTAAAAAAAAAAAAAAAAAAAAAATCCTCTGCTTGTTACCACAAGCACAGCCACAGCTGGTCAGTCCACAAAAGCATTTCATCAACATTGTACAACCTTGCCACTGCAAAAATCTCCTGAATTCACAGCTGTGTTAGGTTTTTCCCTGCTAATACCTTGGGCGGATATTCCAAGAGCAGCAACATAGTTTTCCTCTTCCAGGATCTCCTGAGCTTCATCATCTGAAATATTCTCAAGCTTCTTCACCAATTTCTTCACACTGACTGCCAGCTGAGTCTTGTCTTTCCGTACCTTAATACCTAGAATCACAATGAAAGCTTTAACCTCCTGCTTTTTCATTGTTTCTGTTGTAGTAGTATGCAGCTACCCCATTTAGAGACCAAGTTCCTGCTGTGCAAATCACCAAACAAATACAATGCTAAAATCATGTCCTGCTATAAGAATAACTGGTCTGTGCCCTTGGGGTCAGCTGATCCTACAGACATTAGTCCCTCTTTTTCCACAAAAGCCAGCCCCTGCAGTCCATGAGGACAAGATCCATTTCAGCACACAACAGCTTCCAGAGTCTGGGAGAAATGACAGTGACTCACACGTAGAGAAGCGTCAATTGCATGCAAAGTGAATGGTATTTGGCACCCCCATCTTACCTAGCAAAGGGGACCTTACCTACAGGCTGTCAGTGCACTTATGGGAGAATTGAGTCTCAGAGACCTCTGGAGACCGTCGGTCTGACCTTCTGCTCAAAGCAGGACCAACACCGAAGTCAGATCAGGGTGCTCTACGCCTTCCACAGCCAAGTTTTAAGCAGCTTCACAGAGGTTCCAAACCTTAAAAGTAGCCCCAACTGCAGCAAAATACTCCCGCAGCAACCACCGTGAACCTCGTTCCGATGTGACTTTCTGTGTGTTTAACCACGTCAGCGGTTGGGAAGCTACCCGGGCTATTCGCACCCCCTCTCCCAGGCCGTGACACACAGGCTGCTACTCGGGAGGCTGTACCGAGGTAGTACCCGCACCAGCTGCAGCTGAGGGCACTTGCCACGCTGCCGCAGTTGCCCCTTTCCACGTGCCGGGGCGGGACAGAAATAAACAGCTGAAGAAGGCGGTGGGAGGAAAATGACTGTGAAGGCCTCAGCCTGCCTGCAGCCCGACCCAGGCGCTTAGCCCCGGGTGTTGGGAGAGGCTCCCCTTCCGGTGCCGCCGCGTCCGCTCGGACCCTCTCCCAGCGCCTCGGGAGCAGCGGGCGCGCCGCCCCGGGCCGGCTGTACCTGCTTCGTCGGCAATGTGCTTCAGGACATCCTCGTCGGGCACGAACTTCACCTCCAGGGCGCGGCTGCCGGCCCCCTCCGGCCGGCTCATGGCGGGACCCCCCCTCCACCGCCTCGGACGCGCGGGCCCCGCCCGGCCCCGCCGCCAGGGGGCGCTGCCGCCGCGCGCAGGGCGGCCCGGCCCCGCCTCCCCGCCCCGCAGGGCCCGCAGCCCAGCCCGGCCTCCTGCCCCACCCCGCCCCGCCGCGGGCTCCCGGCCTCCCCCTGCGGCGGCGGCAGGACGCGGGAACGGGTTCACGCGCCAACGGGCGACTCCCCCACTCTTCCCTGAGCGAGAGCGGGCGGGCAGCGGACGCCGCCGCCGCGCCTTGACTGACCTGTGCCTCGGCCAATGGGCGACGCTCCTTTGCGCCCAGCCTCCCGCCGGCGGGAGCGGCGAGGGGCGGGACTTCCGCCGTGGTTGCCGTGGCGACGCGGAGCCGCCGCGAGCGCCGGAACCGCCCGCCCCGCCGCGGCCTTCTCGGGACAGCTCGTCAGGTGCAGCCTCGGCACAGGCAGCAGCGCCCAGGCAGCTGCTCGGGTTTGGTGTTTTGTTAAAGCAACTCACAACGTATTCATTTCTGTTCAGAAACAGCACAATATTTATTTAACATCTTTATATATTTATATATATATATAATTTTTTTTCTGCATTGCAGACTGTGTCGAGTTTTATACATCTCTATTTACAATGATTTAAAATAATTATATTTCATCTCTGGCAGGTATTTACAAAGTCAATAGTAACTACATTTCACATTTCAACAACAGTCAACAGCATTAACCAGCTCATTAAGACGGTTAAGATAATGGCTTACATGCACCAATAACATGATCTTCAATACGTGCCATCTTCAGGTCTAAGAAATAAGATTTTCCCTGGTCCCAGGGTGAAAGGACATCATACAGCAGTGGTCAGAGCTATTAAAAACCCATTTGTTTTAGTCCTTCACCAGTACCAACTCTTGAAGGCTGGGGTTCATACCAGCATGCAGGGCTATCCTGGTGAAGAGGGTCTCACGCTACCATCCCTGTCCTTTTGCCCACAAGAAATGGGATACTTGCTGCTTATGCTCCTTCTGTGACAGAGATAAGATTACACAATGGTAAAGTAGTAAAAATCCTCAGAAACCTTACTTCACAGAAACAAACCTGGCATGAGAGAAAAAAGTAAGAATATAATCGTATAACCCTTGCACAGTATTTCTTTTTGCTAGTAAAATCGATGGTGTATCCTGTATTCTTACAAGGACAAAAACAGATCAAAAGATTAATTGTAAAGTACAGGAATTACAAATTTTAAAAAATGCAGCATGGGGTACCTCACTTTAGTTGTTGGATTTATTGGATTTTTGTTGTGGTTTTTTTTTTTTTACTGCAAATAAAAGCTAGCATAGTAAATCTAAAATGTATTAAAGAGTATCTGATTTAATTATTTTAAACCTCTATTAGCTTTTTCCTGGAATTTTCAATATGGAAAAAAAATGTCAAATGACTCAAATTTCTTTCATCATATAGTATTTTTCCATAAATAACCAGCTATCAATATCCATCCCAAAAGTCCTTATTATCTGCAAGAAAACAGTAAGAAGTCTTGTTTCAAAGTCATCATTGAACACTGGAACACAAAAGCACAGAGACACACCTCAGTATCCATTAATACTTTGACAAGTTGGTTTATCCTGAGGGATTGTTAACTCACATCTACTGTATACTTGAAGCCACAAAGTTTTTACTACTTCCATTTTTCATAAATTTATGACATTAAAGTCTAGCACAAGAAGAACCGCCTGAACAGAAAGAACAGTGTCAAAAGCCATTATTTCTGTCACTCCCAAGTCCTCCTTATTTTAGAACAAAAAGTAAAAAGTTCCTTAATTTGTACTATTGTTTCTGTTTTGCGATCAGTTCTGGGGAGGATGAAGACACAGGATCCACTACCTATTTGTCAGAAGTTTCCATGCCAAAGCACGACAGAGTCACTTTACTGGGAAACACTCCTAATAAAAAAAAATCTCCCCTGACCATTTTACTCTCTAAAACCAAAAACACCTGTGTGAGTTATATATCACATTTTCATGAGTGATTAATCATCTTTTCAAGAGTCAAATTTTAATTTGCTCTAAATAGTCATATCAGAATACAAAGATACTCCATGCTAAATTGTTTATATCTCACCCACTGTAAAACACTGGGAACTCATAACCAAGTAACTGGTTAATAAAACTTGATCTCATCACTTTGTTCATCATGCACAAACTAAAATGTAGGGCAAGATTTTACTGTACAGTTTTACTATACATCTGTTCCCATCAATAGCTCCTCACAGGAATAGCTCAGTAATGTTTTACAACAGGAGAGACAACCTATGGAACTCTTATTAAATTAATTTGGTCCCTCAGATACTACCTTTGGTAAAGTCTGATGAACACAGTAAAAAAAAAAAAAACAACACACAAAACAGGGGAGAGGGGTCACCTAGAGAAAAATAAATTTAAAAACTGAAGCAAAAATGTGTTGGTTTGGTTTTTTTGTTTGCTTTGGTTTTGTTTGTGGATTGTTTTTTTTTTAATTGTTTTTTTTTTCATTAAATCTTGGATATAGACAAATAACATGGGATAGATTTTTGTTAAATCCATTTTTGGAAGCTGTAAGGTACCCTTAGACGTCTTACAGCTTGCTTCTGAACTTCCAGTGTTACAGGCCTTGACACTTGCCAAACTTACTAGGCAAGTTTATCTGAAATGGTTAGCTGTTATGTCCCAAAACCTTGTTCCAACATTTTTTTTATTTTAAATAACATTTCGTAATCACTATGTGCAAATCCTCATACACCTGTCTTGCAAAATCCACTTACTGCTTGTTTTCAGGAACTACTGACAAACCAAGTTGGTCACACCTCTCCATCATCTTCCACCACTGTGTTAAGAGGCAGGTGAGTATTCTGGTTCTTCAGCTGGTCATGACACACAAAATTGACGGACTGATACATGTATACACTAACAAAACACCCACATCATGATCTGTTACCCTGAATCACCTGCAGAAAGGCTTTTCATAGCAAAGGTTATCTGAGTGCCAGTGGGAAAACAAACTAAAAAATAATCAAAAGAAATTAAGGCCCATATGCTAGAAACAAACAGCATTTAAATATAAACTGAAGAAAATATAAAATATTGAACAGTTTTATATAAATCAAGAATGCAATGCAAGCACAGACGATCTGGCTTCTTTGCTTATCATGCTTAGAAAGTAGTGATATTTTGTAATTTTAGTCCTGCAATCATTCTAAACAAGAAATTAAAATAAATTTTTTAAAGGGGCATGTTTACTCTTCTGATGCAAACTATTCCTATGACGTAAATGGTTGTTACAAATAAGACCTGGCTAATGGCTGTAATGCAATATTGACCATGCCAAGGTAGCAATATCTTTGGCAATCAGAGAACTGCAGAATTTAAGGATGTGTTTATTAGTTACTAGCAGCAGAAATACCTTTTTGTTCTGTGTGCAGTACATACACTTCATTCAAACACATTCCATTATGTTTTCCACACCTCCTCCAGGATTGTGAGTAGAATATCTAGTCTGTACTAATTTATTTTTATAATTTTGCTCAATAAGTTATTTTTGGTTCTCAGTCTTCAAACCAATTTAAATTTTTTAAGCCAAGATAAAAAAAAATAATTCTGTTTTGTGACCAAAATTAAAATGCTGAACACTTAAAAGAGATAGCCATTGGTTCATCATAAAATAAGACAAGTTTAAAATCTTAGGTTAAAATATAGTCATAGCATAGAATTATCTATTCCAAAATTAATTTTTCAAAATATATGATTCTCTGAACATGTTATACATTAAATATTGAGGAAAATCTCCTGGAGCAAAAATTTTCCAAGAACACTAATAATCTTAAAGAAGTAACACAAACTAGACAGTACCCGGAGACAAAAAAGGGACAGAGTTGGGGTCATGTGACTACAGAGTAGCTTTACCACCATTACAGTGCAGATTTCCACCTTGATCTTGAAAAATTTGTTCATATTTACATACAGTATACACACAGTTGAGGAAATTGATTGTCAACACGTGACAAATGTATGTACCTAACCACACACAAGTAAACCTCACATGGTGAGAAAAAACCCTGTCCCAGTAAACTCCAGTATTCTTAAGTAGTGCAAATATATACTCTGTCAGAAAACATTTTCTTTCTCACTAGTGTGATGTTAAATCAGATAACTTTAATTATGTTAAAGCTAGCAGAAGTATGTTGGAAATGTTGTATTTAAGACCAACACACCTGCAAAGCACAAATACTAGAGCTAATGTTTACTGGCTGCAATGTGATGTTCAGCATTGCAGAATGAAGTATGCTGTTAAAAAAACTTTTTTTCCAAATTCACATCAGAAAGGGTGTTCAAATAAATCTGCATTTAATGGACAGTGACATACTAAGTCTCCAAATCAAAGCTGGAAAGATAATACAGCAATTTAAGCTGTCAACTTGAAACATTAATTTTATTCGTTATTTTTACTTAATCACTTAGCTGCCCACAGGATGAACAAATGGCTATTTGACCAAAAAGCTGCTCACAATAATCCCCTGAAAAGGATAGTTAGCAATCCCAATGCTTTGTGTTTTCTTAAAATTATAAAAGCACAAAAGAAATGAGCTGCAAAATGACAGCATATAGTGATGTGGTAAAAATTGTATCAACAAATAATTAATTTATCCCTACATATATATATACACACACACACACATCAAAATGTAGTACCCACACTTCCTCACCTAAGAAGCACATGTATGTGTCTAGATGTGCACATACACAGGGGGGGGGAAAAATTTAAAAAAACAGTGTTCTGCTTTTTGACCTTCTTTTATAATGCTGCAGTTGCAATGAAATACTGCAGAAATCTAAATTTAGTGCTTCAGGTAAAGTACCAAATGTTCTAAAACAAGACACAGCAGAGTGACTTCAGGGTAAAGAGATTTAAGTCTAAATATTTGCCAAAGGTGTCAGAAACTTTAAGTATTTTTTGTACTTCATTTAGTACTTCGCATATATGTTGAGAAAGACAGCAGTAATTCCCTCAACTCATACCCCAGACACTTCTGTTTCTGCCACGGTACTTTGAAGTGGAGTGGACTGAAGTACTGAACTTCGGTGTACGAAGCCTCGCTACGATCTTAACACACCTTGGCACAGTTTGAGACACATCTAGAAGCATTAATGGTAATCATGATACACAGCACTGGCAAAGCCTGTTACTACAGCTGGTTTGGAGACACTAGTGATGACTCATTTCGTAAGATAGATCTTGAACAGTGCTTGTCTGAAAAATGACAAAATAAGCTCCCACAACTGAAACATCGCACTAAAAGGGTAATTTTGAGAAGTTACAGATGTACCACATCAGCACCTAGCAAAAAATACTCCTTAAAAGGGATACATTTGAACTCTTTAAAAAGCCTTCCATGGGGTAAGTATATATACACAAGAAAAATCAAAATACGATTGATGAAATTATAACAAAAGGCACATCTTCAAAATGAGAACCATAAAAGTATCTTAAAAGGTAGTTTGACTGAAGTTTTAACAAATTTGAATTTATGCACATACATTTGACTTCCCCATCTTTCCTGAAATAGTTTAATAGTGCAGGAGTCCACACATAAGAGTTTTTAAAATAATTTTTAGAGGAAATTTTAAAATTTGGCCTGATGCCAATTTACATGTCCTGAAACTTCTGGATAACTGCTTATAATGCCAAATGTAGAAAGTAGAGGACCTTGCTAATGAACAATTCTACTTTTTAAAATACTAAAATTAAGCAATTATTAAAAAAAAAACCAACAGCTGACACTCCTGACCTTTTGTTTCCCAAAGATTCAAGCATATTATTTGGTCCTTTTCAATTCAGTGATGGTTCTTCAATAGAATTTCCTTTTTCACGGTTTCTACCATGAAAACATACACTGCATACTTTCAGCTATCACTTACCAATTGACTCCACTAGCAAAACTTTATTTTATAAAGTTTAACCATATACAGCTTTTGGCATTTTTACAGAAAATACCTTGTAGCTTAACCTCAGCTTTGTCTTAGTTCTACCTGTATGTGACTGATGGTCCTTAGAGATTAACTTCAATTTAGAAACTGTAAGGTTTTCTTTCTTCCTGATGATTCTATTTACTCTTTAACCAAATTTCTGCATCAGTCCTGAAGCCGATTAATTCACTTTACAAAATGTAAGATACAAAGACTAGAACAGCAAACTGACTCATCAAACTACAAAAAACCCTTCAAATATTTTAAATAATTTTAATGTAAATTTGAAAGAGGTCATATTTGAAACAAAGAGATTTAAAAGCAAAACAAAAACAAACAAAACAAAACCAACTACGAGAAATGCAACACCATGTCATGGTCCTGAATTTCTTAAAGACTATCATTACAAGATAGTCTGCTATTTATTAACTGCTTATATTTTTCCTTCACAGTTACAGAGAAACGAAAGCGCCCACATAAAGTTTGTAACTCTTTCCTGTGGGTTTACAATTTGTAAACTTCCAGGATACCATACATGACTTAAGCATAGAGGATGAACTTTCCCCCTTTTCCCTCTAACAATCCAAGAGATAGAGAGATGGAAAAATACAAACATTCTCTTGTGTAACCAGAAATGTGCTTCTAAGCAGTGCTCTCTAGCATAAGTACCAGCCAGTGCACCCACACCAAGGATATACATTCAATGGCATGAGTTCTGAATTTTCTATAGCAGGGCCAACCCACTAAAATAAGTTAAAGAAACCTCAATGGGTTATATACACCAAGGCAATGATCCTTCTGGGAAAAAAGGACTGTCAGTACCCCATTACACAAATGGTGTTTCTAGAAAAGCATTTCACATTGAAGCTTCAATATTTCTAACAAAATATTGTCTCTATCCCTGAGACAGCCCCTTAAGAGTATGGTCTGTCCAGACTGCAGGATTCTTCAAATGAATCCATGATTGAATTTAGGGACAATGAGAAAGCAGCTGAGAGGGGCACGGGGCGTCCAACAGCCATGTTACCATAGAAAGCAGCCTGAGAAATACTCTTTACCCGAATATGCCTTTCCATTCAATGATCAGCACCTCACAAGAACAACAACAAAAAACGGAGCAGAGCTAGCCATTAGTTCCTGGGAAAGTAGTGTTCCTCTCCCACTTACAAAGCAAATTGCTTTAACAGCACAGTGGTGTTGTGGGGAACGGCCCGCGACAGGTGTCTACATTAGTCTATATGCAGAATGACCCTGTGTCCTAGAGGAGAAGACATGTAACATCACATATGGCTACAACGCCATTAGAAGTGCATTGTAACCGACATTATCTACTTAGAATCCTCTCTCTGAGGTAAAACAACTTGATAATATGCATGTCTCAGTTGCTGAACATCAAAAGCTTCTGGGATGAGAGACCGGGGGCAGGCAAGAAAAAACTACCCTCTTTTTAATGAAAAAGTGCTGTAGGCAGCCAGGAGCAGCAATGACCATCCCCTCCCCAGAATTAATTGCACAGACTCAGAGAGGTCCAAAGTCACGCTAGAATCTCTGAGGCACTCCTGGTTCTGAGAAAGAAAAGTCATGATCCAGTAGTCTTTGCAGTACTGTAGACCGAGAAAACAAACCCGTTTCTATTTCTTAACAAAGCCAAAGCATCATCTCATAGGGATCACATTCACCATTTCTGCCAGTGTCTCCAGTCTCACAGTGTTGAAATGGGACTGATCAGCCTACGATGGATTGCACATCACCCAAGGAGGAAGGAAGGCATGGAAAAAGGCATACAGTACATTATATACTGCTTCACAACCATGTTTACAAGGTGGGGGAGAGGATGAAGGTGAGGGAAGAATTATTGCTGTTTCAGTAATACAGTATGATAGCTAAACCAAATCAAACAAGATCACAACAGTCAGTATTTTCACACTGTGGGATGATGGTTCATGTTTTGCCCAAGGGTGAACTTGCCTGGGAATTAAGGGGAAAGATGGAGTCCTAAGGAAGGGAGTAAAATTTACACCTGCGATATCAGCTGCATATTGAAACTTGGAGATCGAGACTGCTTGGTTAGGGGAGCTCCTGGAGAAAGGAGATCTTTACCTTCCCCACCTTGGCCTAGTCGGTCCTCTTGTAGGCTGATAGTCGAAAATCGATTGGTGTTGCCACTTGCTAGATTGGTAACACTCTCTGTACCAGCTCCAACACTGGAGCCTGCTTGACTGCCATTCACATAGTCAAATGATTTACTGGAGGAAGCACTGGCGGTCCTGATCAGGCTCAAACTGTTGGCTTTTGCCACCACCTGCCCAGCAGGCAGGCCTAGGTGCTTCTTAGTAGGTGTCATCTCAATTACATCTGTGTCAAGATCAGTGGATTGGTGCACGTACTGCTTCCAAGCTACAGAATCTCGAGGGCTCTCATTAGATATTACTGCAGAAGAGGTTTCTTTATCCTTTGCAGAACGCCCACTTGCTGCTTTCCTTAAGCTGCCTTTCTGGGATACAGATGATAGAGGTTTGGTCCCAACTGGCTGGCTGCTGAGGGAAGCTCCTGATGAAAATCCTTCATCAGCATCATTAAGGTTCAGAGATTCCTCTCTTCCATTTACACCTTCAGTATCTATAAAGAAAAGAGAAAATCAGAAAACATAGGAAGCATTCAAGTTACATGAAGACAAAGATACACACAGAATATCAAAATAAACCTCATTTGCTAACCTACCTGGATTCCACTTGCTTAAAAATTTCTGATTCTCAACCAATAACCTTCCTGTCCTATTTAGCAGGATAACGGAATCTAACAATAAGTACTCCCTGAGTTTAATTTGGCTTTCCTCTGCATCACTTTTATCAGAGTATCTCCCAAACATTGTCTATAAACAAGAAGAATTTGGCCCCAATTGGTTAATTTGCAGATACTAGCACCCTTTCTCCTCCTACATGTGGTTAAACATAAAATGAAATAAAATAGCCTTTCAGACTATTTTTATCCTATTTTGAGGCAAGATTTAAGCATGTTCAGAGTCTTTTCCAGTCAGAGTAAGTTCTGGTGAGTGCCTGATAAGCTTCAGAACTAGGCTACTTCCTAGGTGAGCAACCCCAATGCTCCAACAGAAGTGGAAGTCTTCTGTTGTGTGTAGCTGGCAATTCAGACAATCTGACTATACTTTCTGTTGGAGAATAACTTAATTCCTAGTTCTCTTTCCTCCAGAGTTCAACCCTCCCTGCATTTCTAGCAATCCTATATAGGTGCTTCCATACCATTTGCTTTATCTCAACACCTAGATTAAAAAAAAAACAAAAATCTTATTCCAGTCATTTTTCTAAGCTCCAGGTACTCAGAAGAGTGACTGTTTTAGTAGAAAACTGAACAGCATTCCAATTACAAAACTGAAAACGGAGCTTGAGGTTTTGCTTCACAGATCTCATTTCAATGGGAAAAAGCCATAAAGTTTAACCAGGTTAGCAAACAAGGTGATATTCAGGCTATAAGAATTTTGCTTTTCTTTATAAAAGCTGTGGACTCTGATTATTTGCAAGAAATCTGCAAAGCCTATGGATCTGTCCCAGCTAAAGCAACTATACTGCTCTACTGGCAGTTTGTTCAACCCAGATTGCTGAAACTTTGTGGAATGCGGAAAAAGTGGTGGCAAAGATGTAGGAGATTCTAACATTTGAGTGGAAGTTCATCCTTTCATGCTGATTGTTAGCAGAGAACTAAGGAATGTTTTATATTACAAGAAGAACAGATATATAACTTTCAGTGTTGTTGCCACCTCTGTGCAGCAGGAATATAGCCAGATCTGACTTCACACTGCTGAAGTGTCAGGCAAAAATAAAACTTGACAGGGAGGTTTTATTGTTCTGTTGTGAACTTATTTTCTGAAACTTTGCCTGTGTATCAGCTTAAAAAAGATGTTTAGCTATCTTCAAAACAGATCATTTTCAGGCCTCTCTCAGAACAATGCGAGGTTATTTTGTAGTTGTATATAGTTCTATTTGACTCATTAGTCTCCCAGAAGCAGAAAGGTAATATAGTTGATGTTAGTGCAGTCTTCCTTAGAAAAAGAAGCTTCTTGGGTTTCAAGGGCTATTATTAAAATAAAGGGTGTGTTACTTGCTTTAACTTCCTGTAACCATATTCAAAATAAACTTATTTTCTTACATTAAACATTCATATATTTTATTCACAATCCACCACATCTCCATTCCCTCCCAACCTGCCCACACAATCAGAGATGCTAATAAAAATATGACATAACCGGAACATACTGAAAGCAAGAGCACTTTTTCAATAAACCAACATTTATGTTTCTTTATATCATCAGGCAAAGCTGGATGACAGTGTGTTACAAGCAGCAATAGCAGCAGCTGAAGTTCCCCTCTCAAGCCCTTCTTATTCAAAAGAAAGATGTAACTTGCAAGAAGGTATCTCCAGGCAATACTGCTAAGCTTTTTATTATTACATGAACATGAGCTGTCTTCAAAGTTTACATTAAAGCATCAGGATGCCAAAACAGACATTCCTATTCAGGGACAGTGAAGCAGAAGAGTCACAGTAAAAGTGGCATTTTATTCACAGAATTTTAAGGCAAGACTGAGAGGGGTTGCTGCAAGCTTTTGGATACTGCAACTATACAAAGGCCCAGGCAGCTCAGCAGTGCTCAGAAATAAAGAAGATAGAGAAGACAACATGCAAAAGAATTTCTGTCTAGTCAGATCCATATTCCTACAGAAGTTCTTAGTGGGATTGAAGTAATTCAGCAAACATTCTTTTTCCAATACATGTAATTTTTTCTCTAAAAACTGCCCTTAGAAACAAAAAATATTTGAGTCCTTACATAATGTGTTTGAGGAAAAACACGATGAAGTCATAGAATCCTGTGTCAAGGCATAATGTTTGGCTTTCTTCACCAATAGAACAGTAAGACAATTAAAAAAGAAAACAAAACCTGAAAACCTACTCCTTCTAAACACTCTTCTACTGTAAGGTGAGAAGAGAAACACAGTGCAACCTGACAGAAATCATATAAATTGCACTATATTGTGCATTCCAGACTCTCACTGTTCCTTATCAGAGTAAGTCTGTCTCCAAAGTATTTGTTAATTATGCCTATACACAATTAATCATAAAGATGTAGATTCAGCATTGTCCAGTGACCCAAAATGTGCATATAACCACAGCTGCCACCACACAGAAGTGGAATACCTTGTAAGGCATTACTGAGTCATTCTTGAAATCTGCTTTTCTACTTTCTACTTTAAAACAGTGATCTAAAGAACGGGTATTTTACAGCTTTTAAAAGTGATTTTTATTCTGTTTATCCTTCCCATACCTGAAGGCTGAAAAGTAACTAGAACTACAGTCTCTCATTATATTGTTTGGTATGAAAATTATGAGAGGAAGTTTGCTAGCTGAAACTGCCTGTGAAATCAGCACCAGTAAAATAATAGACTAGTGTTTATACACACATAATTCTATACTGATAATCAAGCCAAACTCCACTTTTTGGCTTTCTCCCAGATGCTATCAACTGGCAGAATTCAGTTCACTCAAATATGCAACTATACATTGCTAAGGTTACAGAAGTAAAGGGTATTCAACCCCCTTCTGTTGAAATAAAGCACGTGGAACGATGCCTTATCTAACAACATGCCCAATTATATAGATGGCTTAAAGCAAATTCAGACCAGGAGGCCACATCGTTATTAACTTCTTTTCCACTTCCTGTCTCTCCGAACAGATTCTCTGCAGTTGAGGACTGCTCCATACCCCTTCAGGTCATGCACATGCAAAGTTTAGTAAAATGGAGTAAGACCAACTGAACAAGAGAATTTAGGAGAAGACAGGACTCATTTACTGAGCATGCTCAAATTCACTGCACCAAGAAGTAGATTATAAACCTGCACTAAACATGTTTACACAACTATCTTCTACAGAAGCATGATGTCTTAATCAATGTTTGATACTGACTCTACTTAAGGGTAAGGATTCTATGATAACACTACATTAAGTATCCAAATTCTCCAGATTATTGTTCCCAGAATTAAAAACATAAAACCTATGTAGCTCATATCCAAATGTGCAGATAAATGCTTAGAGACTGGAAATACCAAATGACAGAAAAAGAAGATTTGAAAATACATTTAGCTAAACTTGCAAGAAATTAATTCTAACTTCTGAGAATAAATCATTATTCAAATTCCAGTATTTAAAACCAGGTCTTTTACGAAGAAAAGATGTGAAAATTAATAGATTAACTTCACTAAACTAAATTTCAACCAGCTACTCTATCTGCTGTTCTTGGCTGCAGGGCAGACATACAAATGCCTAAAGCATTTCTGTAGACAGCATGACCAAGAAAGAAAGCAGTAATTGTTTCTAAAGTCTTAAGAAATATGACAACCTGACTTCTTCCTGAGAACACAAGCACTCTTTTGGTACTTGTCTTTAGAGCAGTCAGGTCATTCATGTAAACAAGATGTACATGTACAGATTTTCAATTAAAAGGATGACATATGCAGTTGTATGTGTCTTAGATAGGCTTGACTTCTAGCGGGAACAGGAAACTTTGTTCTTGGAAGTTTAAAAACTGCACATTAACAAGACATCACTGTAACAAAGCTGTAGCCAAATCCATTTTTACCCTGTACTGTCTACTTTTCAGGACTAGATTCATGTTCATCTGGTGCATTTTTTTCCTTCTGATTATTAGATTAAACATGCTCAGTAATAGACAGTTTCCAAGCAATCCCAAAGCTCTTGGCTATTACCCCTGTCTTTTTTTAATTTTTTTTTTATTTTTTTTTTCTTTTTTTTTTTGCCATGCCAAGCAGTCTTTCACCACACAGATGCAAGCCTCAGGCCAGCCCACGTGATAACAAAAGGTAGTATCTGACCTGATGTTAGGTATATAGGGGATGCGTGTATTGCAAAGAGAAGCTAATACACCCTGGGATAGCGGAAACACACGCTAGAATGGAAAGAAGTTCTGCTTGGGGATAGGGAGCCAGGATCCTCCTCCAGCAACTGCCTCACTGACTTCTGCCTCCTCATCTCTGTCCTACCCTCTGTTGTGGCTGCTGCCAAGGTGGGCTCCAGGAAGCCATGCTCAGGGGTCTTGCGCATCAGCACCTCCCCCTCTTGCTCACGTTTGATCCCTAGGTCTGTGGAGCCGTGTTGGATCGGTGAGCCAGGTATGCTTGAGTCAGCCTCGTTTGAGAAGTCAAAGCCATCTGGGATTCAACATATAACATTTTAGTGCTCTTCTATTTATTTCTTTCTTGGCATTTCAACCCAGGCAGGGAAAATAGAAAATTAATGCAGACATGGAACAAACACAAAACACTACCCATAGTTAGTTAAAAGTTGTAATAACATCCACAGAAAGGTACAGGTGGGCTATACTGTAGACCAGACACTAGCAAATTAATAAAATGGCAACTACAGTGAAGACAAGCACAATCCAGAATCCTGAAAACAGAAGACAGCTACTTCTCCTGGACATCCTGATTCAGCTTAAGACCAGAGGTCATAAAATCCTTTTGCTGAGACAGAAGGGAAAAAAAACAAAACAAAACAAAAAAACAAACAGGAAAGTACATAGTCCTTGCTTTCCAACTCTTGTACCGTCAGTTTATTTTTAGGTTATTCTACTTTTTACCTTCAGCCACTTATGCAACTTTCTTAAATCAATGTTTTATACATGCAGCGACAAAGCTTTATGACAAAGTGATTTCAAAGCAAGCTTTTTGCTTCACCTATACTGGAGATGTCATCATATCAAGGTAAATACTACTTTTTTTTTTTTACTTCATACAGTCAAGAATACTTCCGTATGACGTATGTACTCGCTGAGGAAAGATAAGGACTAATTCTAAGCTATCCAAAGCTATTTTATGACAGGGGCCCTGTCTAAATTGTGCCATATGATGGCAGGAATGGAATGCTCAGCTCTTCCCTCTGCCACTGCCTGAAGTAGCTTTAGGTAGCTGGAACCCTATCAAAGTCTGGATAATTTATTCCATGAGCTATTTAAGACGGGAGGAAGTTGAGTATTATTGTGGATTAAAGAGAAAATTCAAATTCTAAGACAAATTCTATCCCTACAATTTTATCCTGCGTTACATGGAGAAAAAAAGATGTCTTACTGAACCTTCTCCAGCTTCTCCATTTTCTCACCTACCTCATGGGTTATCACCAAATCAAAAACAAAACAAACACCCAAATGTTCATGTTCATGCAGTGCTCTGAAGATGTGAAATACTATAACACTGTTACGGAGTATTACTTTTCCAAAACAAATGAACAGAAAACCCCAACTAATCGTTGTGCAAACATTCAAAAACTCAGAAGCCAGATTACAGTGGTGATGATGAGTACTACAGCACACTACAGTATTTGCTCTTGGCTGAGAAAGCTCACCTTCCCTCCTCCAGCGGTGTCGACGGATAGAAGCTGTTGTAATGGCAGTCCGGGAAATCCTCGGCACTGTCGGGGTAACTTCTACTTTCAGTACCTTCTGGCCGTCCTGGGATGCGTCAGGAGCATCAAAGGGCAGCGAGTTCTTCATGGCATTTGCAACCTAAGATGAAAGTAAAACACCGTACTACTACTTGGTTGCACTAATGGCAATTTCAGATCTCTTGCTGGATACAGAAAGGGAAACAATCAAGAGTTGTTAATTACATCTGTTCCATCCGGATGGACAGCCCCATCCCTGAGATTCACAGTTGATAACTATGTTGAAAAGCTCATCACGAACCTATTCCCAAAAACATTGCTTAATTTTTTCAATTTTGTGAGGTAATTTATTTCATTCTACTTTGCCACCTGTAACAACCTACACAGGAAGGTCTTGATTCAAAAGAGACTACAAAATGACAAGGAAAATACAATTTATGTTTTATTACAAGAATGTCATAAAACTAAGCCACAGGACAAGACAATGTAAACAGCATATGGCCTTATGCGTGGGGGAGGCAGGGCCAGTTCCTCCCCTGCCCAAAAAAACCCACCCAAAAAACCTAACCAAAGGAATGAGATTGCAAGTACTTGCAAGATTCAAAGTAAATAATAATTAAAAAAACATTCACAACCTAAGATATGAGCATCCAGTAATTTTCTAATTTTTTTTTGCAATAGCTTATTATAAAGTCAGAAGTTTTGTTTTGCAGCTCTAAGGAGAACAAGTGACCTCTTTTGGCATTTATAGTTTAACTGCTTCTTTAAATTTCCCATCAAATACATTTGTGCAACCAGAGGTTTACCTGAAAAAAAATTTTAAAAACAACTTTCAGTTCATGCTCTGTAGTTCACAAGTAAATTGTTCAAAAAGTGAATTTGTGTACCAGCTTTTGAAAAGTAACCTGAGCCTCTACAGCATGTGCCAATACTCACCAATAACAAAGTTGCTGTACACAAAACGTGTTTCAAAACTTTAAAAAACTGAACACCTTGAACCTTGATTTTCCAAAATCTTACTGACTTTAAACAACCAGCAATAAAAAAATATTAAACATATTTTAAACTTAACATCTCAACTTTGTTCATAAATGTCTTATATTTCACAGACATGCCTTCCCACATGCTCTTTATTCCCCCTTTAGTGAGAACAGTAGATAAAGAGGGTCAGAGACATCTACACTTAAAATTAAAAAAATAATATAAATATGGAAAATAATGTAACTTGATAATCTCTATAAGATCCTACCTAGCAACCGTTCCCACTATAATTTGGGTAGGCTATTCTTTCCACTACAATTTAAAGAAGGATTATAAAAAGCAATTTTATATTGCCTCCTAATGGATTTTCTTTGGTATCACAAAATAAATAAATAAATTGGATTTTGCAACATGAGAGAGCAGAGTCTACAATACAGGAAAAGAAACACATTTACTTCAATACACATGGTCTGCACGTCCTGAATCCATGTAGTCTACTTGTTAGCTCAAGGCAAAGGCCTATAAACCCTGTTTTAAGACACAGATAGATAATAAAAGCCACAGATCCCAGGATAGTAACTAAAACAGACTTCACTTCCTGGGGGCTGGAATGGCTTCCATATAGTTGATCCTGATTTCCAGCTGCTGTTTTGATCCTGTAACTCCCCATTAAACATATCTCAGCTGCCTTCTTGATCACTGGCACCATCACAGAAATGCTCCTTAATATTCTGCCTTCCACTTGTCCAACGATTCACCCTTTACTAGCCAATTCTCTCAGCCTTAACACTTGCTTGTGAACTGCTCTCCTATTCACACATAGGCCTTTTTCCATGCCATCCTCTCAAAATGGTACAAACTGCATTCATCTTATCCCTGATCAAACTGAAGACTTCACAAAATCATTTCTGCTGCACTGAACTCAAGCAGATCAAGTTCAAGAGTATAAATGGTTTGCCTCCACATCCTCTACTCAGTGGAGTTGTGCCCTCTTTTGTATAGGTACCCTTCTCAGTATACAGGATTAAAACCTAAAAATTAGTAGCAAGAGGCTTCTGCAATAGTAGCAGAAAAGTGACAGAGCACTTCTGCTTGCCAAACCTTTCAACAGCTGGCCCTTTCTAACAACATACATTGTACGTCTAGGGACAGAGAACGATATGGAGATAAAAAGCAATGCCACAGTAAAACTTTGAAACAATTTGAACAACCAGTTTGAATGAGTCACAGTCCTTCTTTAACAGAAAAAAAAACAAAACAAACCACCAAAAAAACCACAACCCCAAAACTGTGAGCCTTCAGGATGAAAAAAAAAAAACACCAAACTTGTTCACTATGCCTCATCAAGCCCTGAAAGACAGGAAAACAACCAGCACCATTTAGACTTGGCAAGCCAAGACTGCAACTGCTGATGACAAAGCAGGACTGATTTCAGGTCAGACATCCAATCCACTCTTGCCTACCAGAAAAGAGCTCTAATGAAAAGAACATCCAACAAAAGTAGTTAAGTACATCCATAAAACAAACTGGATAAAGCTGCTTTTGCAATAGGGACTTGCTGATCCATGCTTCTTGTGTACCAGACTAACAAGGCCTGTGCGTCTCTGAACAGAAGACAGTGACTTCCATCTGGAACAAGCTCAGAACTCACTTGTGTTCAGAGAAATAGACTGACTGGAACTGAGGTACTTCCAAGGTCCAGACTAGCTTAGCAGTAATGTTGAGTCTTGGCAATTAGTTTCCCTCTAGAAACTCCCAGTTTTCATGACTATGAAACCAATTCCCTGTACTTGGCCAGTGAGACACTTCCCTTTTCCCAGAAAAAAAGCCTTTCCCTTGTATTACTTCCTGCTCTTTCCAGTACAGTCTTTGGCTACCAGGACTGCTTCTACATCACAGATACTTCATAACTTTCTGATGCTGCTACTTCAGCTACTTTCCATGCTCCCCCCTTTCCTTCCAAGTCCACAGGCAAGATAAACATATTTAAATTGAACCAAAGATCTACTATATTGTAATAAAGTATTCCTCCAAGAGACATACCCAAACACAGGGACTGTGATGTTTCTTATCCAATGATGACTGATGGTACTCCCATAATATACAAAATAGCTTTGAGTACAGATGTTTTAAAATAATCCCAACATGGGGATTTGCCTGAATATTAATTGGAATTCAAAATATTTGCCACTGCTAGGAAATCCTAGGTAGAGGCTGAACTTGAAACTTCTTTGGGATGCCACAGAGATTATATTTTATTTGGTGTCAGTAGTTTTAATGTTAAAATACAAAATACATCTCCTGGAGAATGCAACAAGGTGAGAAGACTCCACCCTTCAAAAAAGTCAAATTGCTAGAATCATAGGAATGCAGGCCATAGATTAAAGAAACTATCAGTTTTATAAAACAGCTTTTTCAAAACTGCAGTAAAACAAGATAGGAAGCAAGGCAATGACCAGAGTATTAAGAACACCCTACAGATGTGCCTGCATGCACGTGCATGAAAAGCCTTGTAATGAGAAGCGGGAAAAACTGGTAATGTCATGATGTCACCAACATTAGACAATGGGACAGAGGCAATAGTAGCTTTGGAAAAAAACAAAGACATTCTAGAAAATTCTTAAAAGAGGTAATCTCTAAGGACAAATTGATTAAAAATTAACAAAGAGAGTTGAAATTTGTCATATGACCAACTGAATTAAGTTCCAGATCCTCCCACACATCTTTTAAATATAGTAGTTTGACAGGATGGCCCAATTCAGCAGGCTCAGTATTTAATTTAAAACGTTCAATCTGATGGAGCAATGAGTCAGGAACCAACTATTATAATAATTCAGTGGATACCCAGCATTTAAAATGTGGCAGTGCCAGAAAGCCTGCTGATAAATTTTACAGCCAATATTAATTCATCAAGAGAATAATTTCACATACTTTATTGCAGAAGAGAGGAATATCCAATTGGCACATAAGATTTTTCCCAATCCACTCCTTTTTAGTTATGTAAAAAGCAGTAAAATTCTACTGCTGTTAGTTCAGAGGAGCCCTAAAGGCTTCTAGCCACAATTCTGATGCAGAAACTGAGACAACAGTCTACTTTACTTTATTCTCCTTAATTTTTCCTCTTATTTTGATCCTCATTCCTGTATGTGACAAAAATAAAGCTTCTCAATTCCTCCTCATCCTTCAGTCACATCCACCTGCATCCAGCCCAGTTTTACCACTTTCTCAATTTCATTTCTCTGTTTTTATGATCAGAGCAGCAAGTATAGTGGAAAATAAGAAAAACCGACAAAGCCACCCAATTAGAAGAACTCCTTTGTATTGCTGCTCCTCCAAAGAAGATAAAGATCTGTGTGACTTTGATCAATCAAAATCTGACATTGACTCTGGAGATGATTCTGCTTTTCACTTTCAGATCTATCCTGCTGTTGCTTTCCCTACTGTGTTATCAGTTAAATCATACAGGTCTAAAAGCAAAGAAAACACCTTTTTTGCAGCCCGTGTCTTATGACATATGACCATATGGTTAAACATCTTCAATTACTCATCAGTAGCTTATGCCAAAAGAACAGAAACATTTTGATCCAACTGAAATACATTAGAAAATGCTAGCTTTCAGCATCAATGAATCCTAAGAGATCTCAACAACCTAGCTTAATATTCAAGCAGAAAAAGCATGGTATAAATATCTTGAAAACAGCAGCTGTTAACAATCACTTGCATTTGGAAGTGCAATAAATGGCCACAAATGCTTTCATTACCAGTCCACTTCAGAAACACATCCGCACCCCTCTTAACCAAGCTCATAAATTGCAAAGGATTGCTTCTTACCAGCAGAGGCTGTGAGTAGAGTTCAAGCTGTGCTCTATAAATTATGTCTTCCAATACTTCCTGGCCAAGATCCCACTGACCATTGTATCTAAAAAGTAAAGAAATATTTATTTTTCATATCTTATGAACTCAAACTTGTATTTTTTCTGCCCAAATTCAGGTCTTCAATTCTTTGCTTATGTATGAAGTTCAAATATATGTACACTCCAGCCACTTCATTTCTTCTAAAAGTATAAACAAAGCATTTTTTTATTAATCTTGTTGGTATACCAAAAAAGCTGCTCCCTGTCACCTCCAAGCAAGACAAAGTGGATGCCATAATCAGGCTAAACTTTAAAAATAATAATAAAAAAATAAAATAGGGTCCAGATGTAAAGGTTAACACTACTTAGCAGAATAGAATTTTCATCAGAAATTGATTTTTGCTACCTCAGAATCTACTGACATTCATGAAGTCCGCATCTCATCCAGTTATCTTGGCATCCAAGCTTGTTAAGGTATGTGGTGGCAGTGGAAACGTGGGAAAAGATGAAGCCAGAAGCTCAATTCTCTACAGCACTTACTGCTGGCCCTTCATCATCTAATTCAATGCTGACAAAGATATTTTAAATTTATCAGTTGGCGGAGTGAGGAAGTAAGAGGAAAGACACTAAATGAGTTATAAACTTGTGTTCTGAGTGTAACTTTTTTTCAATCACAAAC
Organism: Apus apus; assembly: GCF_020740795.1. Taxonomy (NCBI): domain Eukaryota; kingdom Metazoa; phylum Chordata; class Aves; order Apodiformes; family Apodidae; genus Apus; species Apus apus. The sequence goes on along the minus strand of NC_067287.1, from coordinate 28,373,868 downwards.
CAACTAGCATTTATATTTTAATTTATGTAAACCCAGACATTTCCCTTTATACAAAATAATTCATCCACTTACATGGCATAATAGACACCTGTGAGCAGCTGTACCATGAAGTCAGGGTCTAACACCACCCTACCACAGGGCTCTTTCCAGCGTTTCTCATGCTGCCGTGGAAATCCACTCACACACAGCCTTAAAAAAAAAATAACATTGCAAGAAAATGTTAACCTCACAGAGACTACAAACATCTTTATATTTTGAAAAATCAACTTTCAAAGTTAACCAAAATCTCTGTGATACAAGTACACACCATAGAACTTATGTTGCTCTCCCAACCATTAAGTTTTACAACAGTGGCTTGCCAATAATCCAGTGTTATTCCCATATAGCCATTTACTCCGTTTTCTTGAAATCATAACCAGCTTCTAAAGAATGAGGGTGGCAAGATTTCTTGACTGCAAGACACCAAGTAGCAGCCTCTCCCACAAAATTCACTAACTGAAACCACCTTTCTTTAAAAGAAACATTTCAGTAGTATACAAGAGAAATTAAGTCATCTCCTCTCTAATGTATGATGACAGCATGCGCTCACCTTTTAACTAAAGTCAGACAATGCAGATTCTGTATTCTTGATATCGGCTCTCAGATGCCTTAAAAAAAGTTTCCGACCCTTGAAAATGGGCCTGCCTTCCCATAAACTGCATAGCATTCAATTTCCATAAAAAACCAGAATGATTTATTAATAACTTAAATATCTGAATCTTCATAATGGAAGCAATACATGGCCAGTAATACATACTAACTGCTGCACTGTTTCAAAACCAAAAAAACCCTCTAGCCTAAAAAAGGTTGTATTTCTTCCCTACCCAAAGAACAGGTCTAATGTAGAAAAATTCCAACATATTTGGCAAATTTAGCATAGCCACAACTCAAGTGAAGATGACAGAAGCATACCAAGTATTAACCCATTCCCATTAAAAAAAAAAAAAAAAAAAAAAAAAATCACAGGAAAGAAAATAGGCTCTGATCTTAAACACGTGTGTGTTACAACAGAATAATGTTAGGAACTAGTCTGATCCTTCTTTGCTACGTAACTGAATTGCATATAATGCTTTTCTTTCACAGCAGTATGGTGTCGAAGCAAAAAAGCTGTATCAAAAACATGTAAAGAGGTCCTTCTGTTTGGAGGTAACAGGAAAGATAATTTATCTAACTTTGGACAAAAATGCTGGTGAAAACAGGTGTATGGAAATATCAAATATTCTTGAGATTTTTCAGAACAAAAAGCAGGGATCTTTTCCAACCAGACACTTCTGAGGCTATTCAAGTAGAAGGTTATAAAAGGGCATGCGTAAGAGTTTCAGAAATCACAGTACTGAATTCTCCAGAAAGTGGGATGTTATTAACACGGAAAAAAAGAAATGAAGAAAAAAAACAACCCAAACCACAGAAAAACGCAAACAAGCCACTAAAACCCAGAAGATTTTGCAAGTACTTCATATAAAACATCCTCAGAAGCAAGAAATTAATATTTGGAATTAGAGGAAGCTGGTGGTATTCCTCACAGGATTTTTAAACTGACCATACTAAAAAATGTTTGAAAGATACAGAAATCCAAAGCATGCAAATTAGTTTGGGTAGCTTCAAATAATTTCTGCCCAAAATTGCTTTTTGAATCTTTCTTTCCAGGTAACAGAAAGTTATATAACTACAATGAAAGCCTATGCAGCACAAAGCTCATCTGTGTGCTTTATCTGCACTCAAGCGCAGCTTCAAGTTTCCAATTCAGTTGCACAGCTGACCGAAAGTTATTAAACATAACAAGTACATTAATGGAGTAACAGAAGTCTAGATGTACCCTGCAAAACTATTTCAAAATCAAGTGTCTCACCTGGAACCCATCCTACAAAGTGACTGGTAAGAAGAGGCAGGCATATAGACAATAGCAGAATTGTAGCACAGCATAAGAAAGCTCAGCACCTCAAACCTGAAAAGAGACAAGAGCAAAATCTTGCATGGTTTAAATTCATAGAATCATAGAATGGTTAAGGTTGGAAGGGACCTTAAAGATCATCAGGATCCAACCTCTCTGCTATGAGCAGGAACAATTCACACTTGACCAGGTTGCAGAAAGCCTCATCTAACCTGGCCCTGAACACCTCCAGGGAGGGGGCATCCTCAACCTCCCTAGGCAACCTATTCCAACACCTTACTACCCTTACAGTGAAGAACTTCTTCCTGATGTCTAACTAAATCTCCCGTCTTTCAGTTTAAAACCATTACCTCTTGTCCTGTCACCAGTCTCTGGTGAAAAGCCCCTCCCCAGCTCTCCTGTAGGCCCCTTCAGGTACTGAAGGCCGCTGTAAGGTCTCCCCAGAGCCTTCCCTTCTCTAGGCTGAACAGCCCCAACTCTCTCAGCCTGTCTTCATAGCAGAGGTCCTCCAGCCCTTTGATCATCTTCATGGCCCTTCTCTGGACCCTTTCCAACAGCTCCAAGCCTTTCCTGTGCTGAGGACTCCAGAGCTGTACACAGTATTCCAGGTGGGGTCTCACCAGAGCAGAGCAGAGGGGCAGAATCATCTCCCTGGCCCTGCTGGCCACACTGCTTTTGATGCAGCCCAGGACACAACTGGCTCTCTGGGATGCAAGCGCACACTGGTGGTTCATGTCAAGCTTCTCACCTTTTACCACCCCCAAGCCCTTTTCCCTGGAACTGCTCTCTAGCCATTCTTCCCCCAGCCTGTATTTGCGCCTGGGGTTGTGCTGACCCAGGTGCAGGACCTTGCACTTGGCCTTGTTGAACTTCATGAGGTTGGCATTAGCCCACCTCTCCAGCCCGCCAGGGTCCTTCTGGATGGCATCCCTTCCCTCTAGGGTGTCAACCACACTGCACAGCTTGGTATTGTCAGCAAACCTGCTGAGGATACACTCAATCTCACTATCCATGTCCCCAACAAATAATGTTAAACAGCAATGGTCCCAGTACTGACCCCTGAGGAACAACACTTGTCACTTTCCTCCACTTGGACACGGAGTCATTGACCACAACATTGGCCACCAGCCATTCATTTATCCACCAACTGGTCCATCTGTCAAATCCATGTCTTGTCAGTTTGCAGACCAGGATGTCATGTGGGACAGTGTCAAATGCTTTGCACAAATCCAAGTAGATTATATCAGTTGCTCTGCCACTATCCATCATTTCTGGAGCCTTGTTGTAGAAGGCCACAAATTGGTCAGGCACGATTTACGCTTAGTGAAGCCATGTTGGCTGTCACCAATCGTCCTTATTTTCCACGTGCCTTAGCAAATTTTCCTGGACGAACAGCATCCGCCAGCTCCCTAAGGACCTCTGGATGGATCTCATCAGGTGCCATAAACTTGTATACCTTCAGGTTCTTTAGGTGGTTATGAACCTATTCTTCTCCTACAGCAAGGGGTACTTCATTCTCCCAGTCCCTGCTTTCACCTGCTGTGGCCTTTGTGATAAGGTTGGAGAACTTGTCAGAGAAGACTGATGCAAAGGAGTCATTAAGAACCTCAGCCTTCTGAATATCCTGTGTAGTGAGATCTCCTGTTTCCTTCAGCAATGGGCCAACATTTTCCCTGGTTGTCCTTTTTTCCCTGATATACCTATATAAGCTTTTCTTATTCTTCTTTGCATTCCTGGCAAGATTTATTTCTGAGATTTGAATATTTTATCAGAATTTAACACCAAAATTCTACAACTCAGTTTGAAAAAAATACCCCACATGAAAAAGTGTCAGAACACACAAATCCTGAAATCCTCTTCTGTTATAATTCACTGACTTGAAACAGGCTATGAACATTTCAGTATTAAACACCTAAAATTATCATTACTGAAAGCCATTAACATACACAGGAACTGGGGAGCAAATCGTATATGGCACAGTACTTGTACAAAGTTATAGAACTCAACAGGTCTGCTATACATTCAAATTATTTTATCAGTTTTCCCAAAGATGACTTTAGACACAGGTAAAGCTGGCAAGTCACTAGAACAGCAGGGCAATTTCTCTCATGTCTAGTTCTGTCTATCCACGCAGCTTCATTCCCATTTTCCTGTGGAAAAAGCCATCACAGCCTCAGAGTCAAAGCTGAATTTTATTACACTTCCAGGAAAATTTGAGTTGACAGGCATAGACACATAGGTTTTCCTGACAGACACAGAAATGACAGAAAAATTACTCTCTTTTAAATTAACTAATAGAAGAACATTCAAAATTGGAACAAACAGCAAAACCACTATACCTCAAGATCACCAAGACTGTTCTCTAGATTTATTTCCAAGCACTTAACACTGACAAAGGAAGGAACACATAACATATTTGGTCTTAAAATGTTTAAGGACTTGTTGTCTGCCTAGTGAAACACCTCTAATGTTAGAATACATCCACCTACCTGTTCTGTGCTGTGAAGGTTTCTCTTTGAGGATGAAGATCACTATAAACTACCCTGATGAGATCATGCTGACATAGAGCTCCTTCTGTTAAAGCCATGGATCCAATAGTGGAGGGCTAGAAATAGGCAGTGGGAAAAGGAAGGAAGGAGGCAGGAGTATTAAGTCATAATTAAAAGGTTCTGAAAAGCATTAGTACTCCTAACCACCCAAGCCAAAAGACACACTTATCTCATGATCTGTAAAAATGAAGATTATTCCAGAATACAGTAACTCTAAAAACACTACCCCACTTCATTATTATAAACAGTTTCACACTTAAGAGCAATAGAGCAGGTGACAGCAATTTTCAACTTTGATTCTTACATATCCATTTATATTAAGTTTGTCCTGATAGCATAGACCTTTCATGCAGCTACAGTAGATAAGAAAAAACATGATTCCAAGTTCAAATTGTTTTAAGGAGTAGTTAGAAGAAGGAAGACTACTTTTATACTAACACATAAGAGGCAAGAAAACACAGTTGCAGGTACAATAGAACTAACCTCTGTTCAAAATGGGCACTGTCAGCAAAGATTTTTCAACATTTGCACTCCTTTTCTTCTACTAATGCCATTGAATTTGATTACACTAATTGCAAGCTACTGACATTGAAAACTTACTGCAACAAGATGCATCTAAAATGACCTGTTGTATCAAATGGATCCAGTTTTCATTTCTCTAATAGATCCAATTCTAATTTACCACAGTAGGTCTCTTACCTCATGATATATTGAGGGTTTAGATAATGAAGGGATGGTGAAAGACAAAACTTTGTTGTTTCCATCTTTGTCAGCAATTTCCTGCATTAAAAAACAAAACCAAAACCAAAAAGGAGACAGCAGATAGGACTTGGAATAATTTTCAACTCTTAAAAGGCATTTAACAAACAAAAAGTTAGATATCCTGATCTCATAAATACTATTAGCACCTCAAAGACTCTGTGCATTTCCAGAATATTAGCAAATTTACATATACATATTTAAAAAGCAGGAAAGACCTCTACCACAGACTCTCCTGCAGACTCAGTCCACAACTCTTACAAACAACCAGCACTGGCTCCTTGATCAGTGTGACTTCATCAAAATCAAAAAGAACACAAAGCCTTTATAGCCCACCTTTACATTATGATGTTTATTTATAATAGAATTGCACAATGGAGCAAGGTGAAACTTTAAGTCCAAAAGATCCAGACACATGAGGGCAGATGAGTCACTTGCTGACAACGGAGTGTATAGAATCACAGAACTATTCAGGTTGGAAAAGACCCTTGGGATCACCGAGTCCAACCATCATCCCTACTCTACAAAGTTCTCCCCTGAATCATCTCCACCAACACCACATCCAAAAGACCCTTAAACACATCCAGGGATGGTGACTCAACCACCCCCTATTCCAGTGTCTAACCACTCTTTCTGTGAAAAAAAATTTCCTAATGTACAGCCTAAATCTCCCCTGTTGCAGCTTGAAGCCATTCCCTCTTGTTGTCACTAATTGGTCTCTGTGAAAAGAGACCAGCACCAACCTCTCTACAATGACCTTTCAGGTAGTTGTAGAGACTGATGAGGTCTCCCCTCAGCCTCCTCTTTCTCAAACTAAATATTCCCAGCTCCTTCAAGCGTTCTTCATAAGATTTATTCTCTAGGCCCTTCACCAGCTTTGTTGCCCTCCTCTGTACTCGCTCCAGCACCTTGATATCTCTCCTGAGTTGAGGCGCCCAAAACTGGACACAATACTCCAGGTGTGGCCTCATTAGTGCTGAGTACAAGGGGACAATCACCTCTCTACTTCTGCTGGTCACACTATTTCTAATACAAGCCAGGATGCCACTGGATTTCTTGGCCACCTGGGCACACTGCTAGGTCATATTAAGCTGCTTGTCAATTAGAACCCTCAGGTCCTTTTCTGCCAGACACTTTCCAGCTACACTTCCCCAAACCTGTAGCGTTGCATAGGGCTGTTGTGGCCCAAGTGCAGGACCCAGTACTTGGCCTTGTTGAAGCCCAGACCATTAACATTAGCCCAATGATCCAATCTATCCAAGTCTCTCTTAGAGCCTCTCTATCCTCATGCAGATCAACACTACTGCCTAGCTTTGTGTCATCTACAAAAAGACAGTACTTCATAATAAATGCATCACAGAGAAAAGGTGAAATCAAGGGGACTAGCAAAGATTCTCCAGACATTTTATCAAGAAGAAATGCACAGAATGTTAAAAGGCTTTCAGACTGGTCAGATTTTATAGTTGCTAGGCTACTACATAACAAACCCGTTAGTTTTAGAAGCCAATATATTAACAGCAATTACATAGGACTACACCAAAAAGGAGACCAAAATCTTTGCTTTTTTACAGCAAATTCCCTAATGATGAGCCCTGGTCATCCCAGTTTATGTGAAAACTTAGTCCAAGGTAGCCCAGTACTTTTAGTAATCTTTAAGAATCACATTGGGAGGACAGTTCACAGTTTTCAGCAGAATGCAAGAGATTTATCCTTGACTTTCTACATATTGAGAATATAATGTAATTCCTTCAGTCTCAATATATGTGCAGAAAATTACCAACAGCGTAATTACAGAAAAAAATAGCGGGAGTCACTGTCCATTTTGAGGTCTCTTTCTTCCTAAGTCTGGAGAGAACAAGGAAATTACTCTCCTTAAAAAATATGAATCACCAATATGACATTCAAAGGAACTGCAAAAGGACTTTTGTGAGAAAATAACGGATAAAAATAAACATGCTACTTCAACCCAGCAAACAATACTAAAATCAGCAAGCAGTTTTCAATATTTTTTCTATCAGAATAAATCTAAAATAACTGGATCTTCCAATTTTTAGATTTAATCTACAGACACTTAGTAAGAATATTCTTTTTTTAAGACTCATAGTTTTATTGTTCTGTGTCTCATCATGTATAGAAACATAATACACAATTTAAAGGAGGGGTTTACTATGATAGTAGAGAGAAAGGTGATGTTTAAGTATAGTATATTTTAAAATCCTAACACAGACATTCACATTAAAGAATGGCTATCTTGGCAGTATTGCTAAATTAATCAAACAGCCTCTTAACATTTCCAAGCTAATGTAAGGATATAAAAAACTACCTTTACAACCAACAACCAAATTTAATAATCTACGGTTATTTTCACATGTTCTTAAAATCACATATTCAAGACAACTATCTGCCTAAAATATACACAGGTATGTACGTAAGTGCTGGCATGCAGAGTGGTTTCAGCTTCAAAACACTGTTAAAAAGACCTATTCAGAGTAAGCAAGGGAGTAAGGGAAGTGCCACTTGAAGACTGACCAAGCATACTGCCCCAACAATCATCTCCACAGAAAGCTATATTCTTCAACATGAAGGAAGGCTACTTAATTTGCACAGTTCAAGGAAACTAATGAGATGATCCGTTTCAGTAAAAATGTTTTGTCTCTGTAAATATGTTCTTACTAAATCTTCATCACATGATGCTTTTCTCCAGATTAAATATGCTTTCATGTAAGCATATTATAATTTTAACTATGTTCTTCCAATACTTTACTTTATTCCTAGTGGTCACTGATACAAAACCTCCAATCAAAGCTTTCCTCAGCCATTCTCACTCATCTCACTCACCAAGTTGTAAATGCCAAGCAGCAATGCTTCAATGCAACCATTGCTCTGCCTGTCTCTGCTGGCAGTAAGACGTAGATATACCCAGATCAACTCCGGCAAAAACTGCAGCGTGAATCTCTTGAGCCGAACTTCAGAACTACGATAAAGTTCAAAGAGCTGGTGGCAAACAGGCTCCAGGAGCTGTGGAAAAACAAAAAGGCTAATGAATTACTGTTAGGCTTCTCTAATAAGAGAGAATGAAATAGCAAATACAGGGGTTGTACCAAAGAACCACTGCAGCCAGTACAAATTACATTCCTTGATGGCAAGTAAAAGTGAATGAACCAAAAAGATATCTGCATTCCTTTTAACAAGATCTACAAGGACAGACCTGAGGGGCACTGCTATGCAGTACTGGGAAATGTAGCCTTACTACAGCCACTACCATCTTGGTGCTTTAAGAACATTACTCTTGAGGGCTGTCAGTATGAGATTTATTTTGTACAGAGGGACTAATTTAAGGCATATGACAGACACATGGCTTGAACTACGTGCACCATAAACTCCAATGGTGCAGTTATAAGACTTCTAAAAGTACAAAGGTTAAAAATTAGCTGCTCATGACAAGTCTATTGACAGATATATGAGTTAATTTCTTACCTACAGCATTTTAGTCTCAAACTCAGCAAGTGTGCATTTGTTCATTACAATGGAAATTGATTTTTCCATCTTGAGCTGCCATTTGGGGTTCAGTACAAGAATCAGAAAAGGCTCTTACCAAGTCAGTGGGATATAACCACAAGAAAAACCCTGCCATTTTTAGAGTCTACAATGCATAACTAATAGTCAGAATGCATTCAGGAACTGTTAATGAACACTGGGGAGTGAAGGAAAAAAAGAAAAAGCAACACATTGAGCTGTGTCCCCCTTTCCCATGAGTAATCAACTTTTTAATATCAAAGTAAAAACCACCACCAACAAAAAATATTCTGAGAGGAATTCTGATAAGGTCTGTGACCAACATATAGAAACAGATTCTAGGAAATGGGATGATCTGACCTAAAGGAAAATACTATACTCACGAGTTTCAACATCCAAAAAGACAGTCATTCATGTAACCTAAAGCATCTATACTCATACAGAAGAGTTAGAGAGGCAGAAAATAGAGACTTAGATATTTTACTGTAGTAGATCACAAACACAAATAAAATATAAATTTGACAGAATTTTCTCTCAAGATAGCTGCCTTAAGAGAGTATCACTCAAGAAAGAGTGAATACATTTGTTTCATTTCTAACAAGCAGCATTCTGGTTAATGAAAGATATCATTTTTAAACCACTGCTTACAAAATCCATAACATCACACCTGTGTAAAATAAAACTTTGATATCAGACGTATCTCCTCTCATACAAGACTCTGCTATGAGTACCTTGTGTAACAAGGCTTCGACTGTCAGCCTAGTTAAGTCTAAGCTAAAAGCCTGTTTTCACAAGAGAAGCAGAGACTCCACAAAAGAGGGAGGGAAAAAAGCTGACACTGACAACATTGATACAGGATGAGAAGAGTCACTTAGAGCACAGCTTTTACAAGTATATTTATTCCAGTATTTCAAACATATTTAGCACTTTATCTTCAAAAGATGTAAAAGTATATTCTTACTTAATTCATATTTACTTTGTATAAATTCCTATCTAAAAGTGAAACTAATTATTAAAACCATCTGTTGCAGTAAATGTTCAAATCCTCAGAGACAGAATTGTAGCCTTGTTTTATGACAGGCCTAGTACATTTCAGATGTTCAAATAAAAACGTGGTTAATAAATAATTCAGAGATCACTGAATAAATGTGTAGGTTTTCTTTAAAAGACAGTATGAGCAAGAATCTAGAGTGTTAAGAAGAAAAAGAAGAAATCTGACAATAAATACAAGCATATCTACAAGGAGATAAGAGGTGCATGAAAAGCTAAGCAAATATTAATATACAGCTGCATTGCTATAGATAGTATTTCTATTAGATTAGAGATGACAGCCAACCAAAGCTGTTTCCTATTTTAAATTAGCCAGTCTTATCCAAGTCCTATTAAAAACAGCGCAAAAGAACAATTTACTTTAGCTAAAGTCAGCTGAGCCTCAACCAGAGAGGCTACTGAGTTTATTCTACTTTCTTTCAATTTAATTTTTTTTTCAAATTAGTCTTTTAAAGTGAAACCATGCTCCCTAGAAAGATACGATCAACATCCAGTCACTGGTGCTGCAAGCATGTAAATACTCCTCATTTTTAGTAGCTGTCATCTTAGTTGTGCAAATTACTAAGGTGACAATCTGGAACTTGTTTGTAGGAACCACTATAGTGCTGTTGGTGTCTTCAGAGCTCTAAGTCCACAAGAAAAAACTGCCATCACAAAGATATTACAAAACAAGTAATTTCAAAGGCATGAACCAGGTTTTTCCTATCAAAGTTTGGTATGATCATTTCCCACCTAGAAACACAAAACATGACACTGTAAGAAAGGACAAGTATTTTCCTGGCATCCTAGTTATCTGGCTTTTCACAGAACTAGCCTTTTCCAGTTAGTTCTCTGAATATAAATATTGTGAAGACATTGGATAAACAGAGGAAACTGAGCTTTTGTCACAGTAGTGGGTGTATACAGGAACTGGCACACACTTTTTTAAACGTCAAAGATATTTCAGTCCAAAGTCAAAGGAAACTGAGTAGCACAGCAGTCAGACAAAAAAATCCAAAGTCAAAAGTCTCTTGGAACCGTATCTCTTATCTGATAAACTAAAAACTTATACTGAAAGAGTTTGCCTATTAGTGTGAACAGCAATTGGCACAACAATTATGAACAAAACTTTTACTGACTAAAATATACAGGAAGTGACCACGCTATAATTTGCAGACTTCATTTTTAAATCTCACAGAAATGCAGACTAGTCATGGTTTAAGGAACGTGAAAACTAGATTTAGGTTGACTTATTTTACAAGTTTGCCAAATCTTAAGAGCCACATCCTGAAGTTAAATGCAATGTACTATAAAACACATTACAAAGATGGGAAATCCTTGACTCTTTGAAAAATTCAGTTGTGGTGGAAAGCACTCATTTTAGGTTTACCTATAATATAATGGGTGAAATGAGTTACTATTTGATGAGTACTGGGTGTGGGAAATACTTGGCATTGCATTTCAAGGCTGAGCTTTCCAAGATAATCTAAACAGCTCCGCATGAATATTCAATGTGTAAATTTTAGTACTGCATTAACTTATAATCCATCAAGCATTTACATCTACAATCATCAACCAACTTCAAAAATTATAAAACTACCTAAAAAAAAGGACTTCAGAAGCACTTCAGTTTAGAATTCAAATATTATGCAAAAATCAACAAATTAATCAGCTAAATAAACTGCTTATGAGAAAGATCAACCTCTACTCTTTATGTAACTTTCTGTTCCAGTCATTATCTTCTCCATATTACAAAAGTCAGGGAATTTTCTAAAAGGTAAACAGTAACAATTGTATTTAACTTGACAGTATGCTTCAATAATTTGACAGCTCTCAAATTGATAAGTCAGCTGTCAAAAAAAGAGAAGCATCTTATTTGTTTTGGTTCCCAAACATGACGCCTGGTCTTATCAAGATAGAATTAAGTGAATCTAGAAAAACTAGTGTTTGCCCTAAACAGTTTGCCCCTTTCAGGAAGATTTAAACACAGGTCAAATTTATGATTAAGTTGTACTAAAAAAGTTGTACTAAAAATTACTTGTCCATCAAATTTAAGAACTCAGCAAGTACATTTTTAAAATAGTCTACCACATAAGCTTTATCTTCATAAGCAATCAGTTATCCTAACTCATAATGCCCCATAAGGCCTATTTTTAAAACCCCTCACTTACAGCCAAATATAGCTACATAATTAATTTATAATGGTTATACTCCTCAACACAAATAAGTTTGGAAGGAGGGCAACAAGGAAATACATACTGCCTCAACAAGCAGAACCTGAAGCTGGAAATCTTTGAGTCTGGGATTGCTTATCTTATACCCGATTATCAGAATCAGGAACAAATGGTAATACAGTTCCAAAGAGAAGTATTTGACAAGCATCAGTGTGCAATAATGTAAGATTACTGCCACACCCTTAAGATACTCCTTGCAAATCTGGTTCTTCACGTTAAAAAAAAAACAAACCAACAAATCATACATTATATGCTTATTCTCAAGGAAAGCTTTTACATTTTCAGAAGTATACATGCACACACAAATATAAATGCGCTAAAAGCATCAGCAATGGTGGCTTCAGGTTGGAGAGAGAATAACACTAACTTCAGTACAAAGAAAAAAGTCACTATGCAAGTTATTTGTAACAATGAAATGAAGTTAACAGCTATGATGGTTTTGGGTTTTTTATCACCTGAGCATTATGCAATATCCTTTAAGCTCCAGCAAGCATTCAGCTTCCAAAAGCACAAGAGCTGTGCTTAGGAAAATAAAGGACTTCCTTGCTGTATACATTTGCCATTTAATTTACAAATATACAAGAGATCAGAATTGATAAACCAAGTATTTTGACACATTTTTTCTAAAGGTGTTTACACAGCAGAGAATGGTGTGCTTGTACAATTTGTTCAGAAGTTGTATACGTCACACCTTCCCAGAAATGCTCATGGCAGAAGCCAATGGAATAGAAAGCTCAGTTTAACTTCATTTGCAATTACAATTAATTATGTACAAGGGTAAGCTAAGTTTTCATTGTGTATATTTATGTTTTACAATCCTGATTCTGCTCTTGTTTACAGCAGTGTAAACCAAATTACACAGACATACTATTGTAAGCAAAAGAAGATCTAGTTATTTTAATAGGAGTTAATAAATTGATTCCATCAGGTAGTAAGTCATCAGGTAAGAAGCATAGTGGTCTTACTGGGGGGGGGGAGAGAGGTCAAGAGAGGTAGGGGGTTGTGGGACACACAAAAAACCCTCATGCCAAATCAAATTAACAGTCTGCTCTAGCAAGTAAAATCTAGCAGACAGCAAAACTATTTTTAGGAGCAGATGAGGCTGTGTTTTACCTGAAAGGCATTAAACATAAAAAAACAATATAGTAAAACCCGTGTCAGACTACATGAGAAGAATCAAAGAATTTTCTGCTCCATCTCTACTTCTCAGTTACTTTAGTTTCAACTGCAGAGCTGGAAGATATAGGAATGTGAACAAAAATTCTTTTTCAAGTGTCCTACCTCATTATTTGGGTCTTGAATGACCTTATAAAGAGCTGGTACCAGTGGTTTTTTTCGGTGCAAGGTAGCTGCATAGCTGGAAATTTGTGTTTCAGGTAATGCCTAAAGAAAAAAAAAAAAGTGTTACCCTTAGAAATCAATGTTTTCAAGTATTAAAGATTGATACAAAAGGATTCAGCATCATCCCAACATCAGTAAAAAATTCTTGAAGTTCAGTAAATTTTAAGACTGGTTATCTAGTTCATTCAGTACAAGATTTTCTCCATATGAATAGCATTTGGGAGCACACGTTAATGTTCAATGTTAAATCCAAAAGTAGTTTCAGATTTATCTTTCATAATATCATTTGCTCCAGCTTGATAAGAGGACTCTCTTGAATATTCTGTATTTAACAGGCACCTTTCAAAATCTTTATCAAATCAACTCAAATTATTTAAGAGGTATGGATAATCTAGAATGTGCATGGACAGCCTCGAGTCCCACTGAACAACCTCTGTGGATTTGGCATCCTTGACTCCTCAACAGATTTCCAGCATCAGCATGTAATAACTTAATGTGTCTCATCACTGATAAGAGTAATTATAAGTTCTTAATTTAAATAACAAACTAATTTCTTATCAGTCATTAAATCCATGTTTCTTGTTTATGCATTATCCTATATTTCAATCAGCATAATTATCAACACACAAAATAGCTTAAGAATACTTCTGATTCTTCATAACAAACTGATTTGGTTTATGCAGGCCATAGGAAAAAAAACAGCCAATTCTCTTCTTTAATATTTTTTTTAAACTTCAAACTTTTCTACTAATTAAAAAAAAAAAGTTATTCCATTAGAAATTTGGGAAGTGTTATCCCACTGTCAGTCAAATTCTAACAGCTTGATCTACATAGAAATATATACTTTAAAAAAAAAACAGATTTCTATAGCAGTGTTCTGCTCTACAGTAATAAACAATAACAATAAACTATTAGAACTTTGCATTGTATATTATGTACCAGCTGACTTATTTACACAGACCTTTGCATGTTTTATGCATTAAAAGAGTTTGAGAGATCAAGTAATATATATTTAAATTTTAACTACTGGATGTTACAAAAAATATCACTGTTCTGTGGCATAAACCCAATGGTATTTCTATCATTCATCTCAGCTCACCTTGAATTCTGACAGCCATTCTTCCACAACACCTCGTTCTGATCCCAGCATTTTCTCACTTCTTTTGCTTCTCTCTTACCTTTAGATGAGAAAGGAAAAAAGAAATAACAGTTTTGTCAGCAAAACTTAGTTTTGTAAAATCCTACCCCAATGAAAAGCTGTTAACATATTTTCAATAGAATTATATAATATCAAACAATAGGGAAAATGGCATTTTGGACAACTGGTCCCATTTTCTAACAATTATTAAAACATGGTCTCCAGACTTGTAGTCAAAAGTACTACACAACAGTAGGGGGGGAGGAAAAATAAGGATTCAGTGCTTCAGGCCAAAATGTACATTATTTAAGACAAACACATCATCCCATTCTTGCTCCCGTACCAAATACACAGCAAAGAAAAGACAACAGGAACAAAGAGCATCATGGAACAAATTACGTGAGACACTGTAATGACAGTTCTAGATACAGCTCAAAGTAAAGCCATTTCATAAAACCAGTTATTAGAAATTCTAATAGCAGAACTTTAGTCCTTAAACCTTCTTATAGAATTTTGAGGCTTCTCATTCCAACAGCAAGATTTAGCTCTTCTGAAAGTATGCTGGAATTCTCAGAAACAAAAAAACCTTGAAAGGACAACTAGTGCTTTTATTTTGCATTTTAAATACAACATTCATATCCTAATATCTTTTTAATTCTTATAAATTTAATTCTCAAGGCATTAGCTTAAAACATAACACATTAGACAACTTTGCTTTATGTTTAAATAGGTCAAGCAACTAGGGTCATTTTGTCTTTCTTCATGATCTCACTATAGGTTGGCAATACTTGGCAGTCATTAAGGTCCCAGAAAATTTTAATCTGATTAAAGTGAAATGAAGCTGTAGCCTAATACTAGCAACTAAAACCTAAGAATAGTGACCTGAAAAGGGATAAATTGAGGAGACAGTAAAATATAAGACCTGTTTGAAGCCATACTAGACATATGAAGACAGTGATACTTAGTTAAGGTTTCATCAAAAATTTATTTTGACAGGGCCTGTAGGTTAACAGCTGCCTCAACAGAAACAAAAACCAGAAAATTTGTGAAGGGACACTGTATTTTAAGAGACACTTTGGTCACTTTTTTTTTTAAGCAAGTTGAACTGCCTCAGATTTCTAAAATATATTAAAATATTCTAAAAGATATCAGATTAAAAAATAACATTAGATTAACCTAAATGTAAGTAACATTTGGGTGACTTATTCAGCAAAGGTGTTGACAATTCTATAAAATAACACAACTAAGTAGAGCTCTGCAAGCAAAGGTTTTCAAAGACATTCCTTTTAGTAAGTAAGGAAACAGGTGTCAGTCATCAGAATTAGACAAGGTTATAAGTTAACCTAGAACACCACAGGACATCATGCCACAGAAGAAGTTCAGCTGTAGTTTACTTTGCCTGAAAAAAATAAAATAAATTTCTACAGAAAGCGCAACTTTCAACTTTACCTCTTTCAAGAATCAATTTTCTAATGGAGGAAGAGGAGGAGGAGGAATGCAGCAGTTTTTCAACCTGGGATGCATTTGTCAAGCCTTTAAGTACTGCCCTGTTTTCTGAAAGGTGAAAAGAAACTCTGATGATTAAAAATGAGAGATATAGTAAAGTAAAGCAAACAGCAATAGATATATCTTTTTGACCTTACAAATTGGAATTTCATTAAATCCACCCAAACCTACGTGGTTCCTTCTGTAACAAAGCAATTTGTTATTAAAAAAAAAAAAAAAAGGTTTGGCATTTTAGTAGGGGAAAGAAGGGAGGGACTGTCTTCATCCAAAAAGTGGCTTTGTCACCTACATGGAAACCCCTATGTACTAGATTAGTGGTGTACAGTACTACAAGTACACTAGAAAGGAAAACTGAAGCACTAGTTCTTACAAAGAACAGTGCAAGAAAGATGCAAGAAAAAAGAAAATACAAGCTTAATCAATACTCTGACTTTGGAGAACATATACTTCTTAAACAGAATATATTAAAGACTCTTCCTTACTATCATTGCTCTTAATATGCATTTCTTACAGAGCCACACTTTCAATGTAGTTGCAAAAATTGTATTTTACACTCAAGTTCACCTTTTACTGTGGGTGCCTTTCATGCTGAGAATAAGGTAAACAAGACACAAATGAGCCCAGTCCAGATAAATTAGAGGATTTCAGTATCCAGAGACCTCTAATAGGAAACTGAAGTATGCTAACAATGGGTGTTTTCCATTCCATACTGCTTATTCAATTACTTTTCCAAATTACTGAATTACTAAAAGGTTTGGTTTTGGGGTTTTTTGGGGGGTTTGGCTTGTTGCTTTTTTTCTTTTCCTCCCATGCACTAATTAGAGCTAAGCTAATAAAACGTATCATTCTTTTCAGGCTATACGGCAAGTGAAAGCTTTTGTCACAAGATGGTATACACAAAATAATGTCCTCTATCGATTTTCTAAAATCAACTGTTTTCTACAAAAAATGCAATTCCTTGCAGAAATCTTAATACATTTCCAAATGAATTAATGAAAAATCCTCTTCTTCCCCTAACAATATTTACGAGGGGCTTGATAAAAAAAAAAAATTCAAATCACTGTACATACAGATCACCGATTGCATACAGATTTTAAAACATGCACAGGAGATATGAAAGAAATATATGTATGTATTTAACTTATTAGCATGCTCCTTCAAAACAGGGTATCAGGTCTGTAAGAGTTGATTCAGAACTTACAGAAACTTCCCAAGTTCCACAGCATGCTAAAAACAACCTTTACATCCAGACATTACACCTGATATACACTACTCTGTAGAAATATCATTGGGTCCCAGCTAGCTCTGTGTTATTACACTTGCTACCTAGAAGTTCATCTGTACCTAATCTGCTACCTACAGCATCAAACCCAGATATAGAACCTGGAAGTTTGGCAGACAGGCCTTTCCAGAGCTGCATTACGTCAGACATCGTTTTTTCCTGGATATGAATGCAAGTTACTTTAGCCACAAAGCAAGAATCTCACTTATATACCAGCAAATCAGACAAGGGAACTGCTATTTCTGTTTTCCCCACAAAAGGACTAAGCACAAGAGATGTGCACAGTCCTGGTTGGAGAATCAGGCTGTAATTGTTCAAAATTTTTCATTTGCTTGTCAGTTTGCTTACAAACCATATCTACAGGTTTTCTAAAACTAATTTGAATTTCTTAAAAATAATTTACATAGCAACACAAATGGGGTGTGTGGGTTCAAATAATTTTAAGTATAGAAAACAGTAAGTAACTGTCCTTAAATGGGAGGGAAACATCACCTGTAACTCATGACTAAAAAGTCCCCTCTCCCCCAAATCATTACTTCAGCTTGGAAGAACCTGATAAAATCTGGAAGCAAGAACCTTCTCTCCTCTAGCACTGTATCAATTTAAGAGATTACATTGACTCTATATGAAGGTGACTCTTTCCTTGGACAAACCTTGCATGGGAAACTGAAATTATATTTAAAAACAAACTAACAAAAAACCCAACAACAAAAAAACCATGCCAAAACACAAATCCCCTTCTCTTTATCCTCCAGTGAACAGCAATATGTGTGAAACTACAGCACACCTCTAAGAGGGAAGCACAATGTGTATCTGATAAACCTACACTGAGCACCAACTACTATTGTATATTTTAAGGTGCAAAAAGTGTTCTTCACCCTATAGCACTGCAATTCAGAGCAAGATCACAAGAATATCATCAAGCAAACCAACTGTTGAAAAATAAGGAAACACACAAAGTTACCAAAGAACTTATATCAGGCCAAAAGAAATGTGGTAGTTTGGAATAAGAGAAGAATACTACAAAAAAGTGAAATCAGTGAATTTCTGAGTCAGGATTTAGCCTGGCATATCTAAAGAAATTACAAAATCACTAAGAGTTGCAAGAATTATTGAAACGCCTTACTGTCAACGCTACAGAGATCACAATGTTCCTACTATGTTAGGTCAAAAATGTCAAGTATTATAACAACCTAACATCTAACCTACCTACCTAAGAAATTAACTCCTCTTACAGAAGTCTACCAAGCTTTAGAAAAACACCACATATAGCTGTTTGTCAAACAAGTCAACTCACAAAGTTAAAAACTGAACCTGTGTTAGCATCAAAATTTGGGTGCAGTTTGATATTATAGTTAAGCTCATTTAGTGGCTAGCTACCATGAAAAAGGAAAAACTGACCTACACCTCCAGTATCCCACATACTTCTCTCCCAGTGTTTGCGCCATGCATCGACCTTCAAACAAGCCATTTTGGGGACTTCTTTCAATTTAAGTCAGCTTCAGAAGCAAAGCCATGCCTCCTGCCTAGGAAAGCAGCCATCTTGAGAACAACTGCTGAAACACAGAGTTTATGCTATGCCCTTTAAAAACAATGCCAGAAACAACATCAGACTACCAGGTTGGAAGAGACCTCAAGGATCATCTGGTCCAATCTTTCTTGACAAATAGCTCAGCACCCTGTCCAGCTGAATCTTAAAGTATCCAGTGTTGGGAAATCCACTACTTCCCTGGGGAGATTATTCCAATTCAGTGCACAGTGTTTTCTTAAATGTGGCACAGTAAGATTTTAAGAGCTCTACTTTGAAAAAACAATATAATTTTTCTTATGGTTGTATGTGATAAGCTCCCAAGTATGCAAAGGATTAGAACAGGGGGCAGCTACCACAGGGATCTTGTGCTTATTCATCCCTGAAAAAAAATGCCATTATATAGTGCTTTTTGTGTACTTGTTAGGAGAATGGGGGAGAGCAAACTTTACACAATATATCACCTCTATAGACACCTCTACTGTACAATCTATCCATCTTCCCCTCAATGAAAATTACATACGCTGCTTTGTGTGGTTGCTTATATAAACAGAGCTAGTTGTTTTGACACTTTCAGAACATTTTTGACAGGGTGTACATTAAAGACCAATAATATGAATGATATCCCAGGAGAAAAAGCACCTTCTCTATGTGTCAGTCTTGCACCACATTTCTAGAAAAACAAACTATTCACGTCTCCAATGCTACATTTGCATCCTTCCTGAAAGACTTTTTTAGATGTTAGAGCTCTGCTTTGCTCATGTGGCTTAATGGACACACAGAGCTATACTGTATCAATACAGAAGTAAGCCACACCTATTCCAGCTAGGATTACTCTGCTAATTTGTTTTTAGGACAAATAATATTTTGAAATTATCTGCCTGGGTATTAATATTTTTAAGAATTTGTACAAAGAGGGTAGATATTCAGGTCATGGTTTTACAGTACTCTGCAATGACTATCTATATGAACACTTCACAAAAGCAGAGTGAGCATCTTCACGCAGTGCCTGATGTTTGTACCTCCCCACAATGCCCACCCTCCAAGCTGCCCCATCAGAGCAGGAAGCACTGGTACAGTCTGCACCCAGCCAGGCTGCACTGGACACACTTTGCCACTTTTGCCAGAGAGGAACACAAGCACAACAGCTGTGGGACTGTCTCAACCTGAAATGCAGACTGTACTTTGGGATTTTCACATGAGAATCACCTGTGAAGTCCACCTCATGCTCACATTCACTCCCTGGGTTGCTGTACTTTGGGGAAAAAATATAAATGTATCAAGTACCATGTGGGTGTGTCTCCAAAGTAAACTGGTTCAACTGCATTAAATCCTGTGCTTATTTATTCAACGTTGAAGCAGCCTGAACTAAAAGTATTGAATTAATTTCTAGAGTGTTCACATCTCTCCCAAAGCAAACAAAATAGAGGTAATACAAGAGATTTGTTTATTTTTAAAATACAAGATTTTTTTTCCCCCCCACTATGGCTCAAGGGTTCTTATAATGTATGTAGGAATCATAATAACTAAGCAGAAATTTACTTCTTAGTAACAGTAATAATTAAATATAATATTCTTACATATGGACTGATTGTTAAGATTTCTTAAATAACAAACAAGCAAGTTTAATGTCACAATAAAGCATGGAAAAGTAAAGCTTAGTTGGGAATACAGTCACTCAACGTTAAAATCAAATATACAAATCAACTACTAAAAAGCACTTAATTCATTTGACATGAAGTGGCAGAATATGAGACATAAGGCTGTTAAATCATTGTACCTAGAATTCTTATGCTTCATATCAAAGCTAAAATGCTCTGTTCTCAAAGGAAGTCACAGTCTTGCATTGTGCATCTGCCAATGACAGTTGAAGTTGAAACAGAATTTTACCAAGCAAAAGCACTCCCAGAGCTCATGTTATGCACACAAATGAGGAAGTACAAAACCATGGGTTAACTCCTGATGCTAACACAGGAGCTGCCTAAACATTTAAGAACTTAACTTTCATTGTGATATATGAGATAGCACTTCACAGCTTTTGACTTTCCAGGTACACTTATAATGACAGCTTGGGGAGGATTACTCTAGTTATACACTATGTATAAACCAAGAGACAATGAAAATTAAGTTACCAACAGACTGAAATACCATTAGATTTTTAAAAATACAATCTTTTTATCTGCTTACCTAGAAACAGATTCCCGTATCTTTCACATAATTTGCCATTCTCTACATTACTGGCTTTGAAAATAGATATCTAAGTCCGAAATAAAACTTATTACAGTAACGTACTATCAAAACAGTGAGATGTAAAACTCAGAAAATTGCAAGAACTTTTGACTTCTACAGTAACAGACATGAAAAAGGTTTGAGACAACTTCACTCATGAGAGAATGTTACTCACTCGCATTTAGAGTAAAAACATACTGACAAAATATTCTGCAACAGCAGGATGATTACCCAAATAACCAGTCAACAGATGTGCCAGCTAATACAGTGAAGATTAAAAAGAAAAAGTGCTACCAATTAGGTATTAACTACTGTTGGCATTTTAAAAGAGATGACTATTCAAGTATGCAAAAGATTTTGTTTGTTTGCTTGTATTTTGCTTGGGGTTTTTTTTAGTTGTTTTTTTTGTTGCTTTAAAGAAGCATGGATTTTATGCTGGCTTCAAAATACATGGGGAAAGTTACATAATAGGCACATGCACTTTAAGAATTAGTCCTTTTTTTTTTTTCAATTACATAATAGATGTCAGGATGTATATACAATGTAGTTGAGTCTCCTAGCTGCATGAGGAATAAAAATATATCATATTTTTACCACGAAGGCTATGGCAAGAATATTTTTTCAATTAAAACCTGGACTATCTCAACAAACAGAACAAAGCTTCAAGCTGAATGACCTCTTTCCAGTGCCAATCAGGCAAGAGAACATTACTGACTGACAGCAGGTCTAAAAGAACAGGAAATCAAGTTCTCAACATAACTTGTTCTTTCAAGCTACATGTACACTCCACTCATATTTGTAATTAATTTCTGAACATGGAAAGAAATTTATTAAGAGAAAGATTTTTCTTTCTCTAAATAGAGAGTAAGAAACCATCAAGAATGCATTCTTACTCTGAACTAAATCTTCATTCAGTTCCTTTAATCTAAAATGTTCACATCTCCATAACAAGAGCACCTTTATTTATTATAAATAATGCTCTAGAAAGCAGAATAAATAAAAGAGAACATGACATAAGGTGGTCAGAACTACATAGGAAGCATGCTACACCCCACCTCACAAACACTTTAACAAGACTGGTAAACTCTGGAGAAAGGAAACTGGGCAACACACTGACAAATGCAGATGATAAAAAACCAATTTGAACTTCTCATGATGAGTTATTCCTGAATGCAGAATATAAAATACTAAATGGAAAAAGACTGGGTAATACATGCAACAACTCAGTGAAAACATCTGCTCAGGAATGCATCAGTGGGCAGAAATCAAGATGTTTGACCACAGAGAAACAGTATTAAGTAAATCTGAAAACAGGTAAGTAAACCACATAAAATTGATAGTACGCTCATATTTTAAATACTGGCCTACATTTGATTCAAGCAACCTAAAAAGAAGCATGTATAGAGAAGAAAAGTAGTTAAGAGGCAGTTTATGATAGAGTATGTGAAAATTAACTTCTAACTGGGATATGTGAATAATTTCTAAAATTAAAAGTAAAGAGAACTCTATGTCTTAGATGAACATGGAATTAAGCAGTAGAGAAGGTACAATGGGTATTTTCTAAGAGATTAATACAAAATAAAACACTAAAGTGTAACAAAGTAGAAATGTTACATTTTTAACAGTATAGTGTTTCTCATACTATAAGAGTAAGAATCATCATAAATACAATCCAGGTAGCACAAACAGATTTTAGAGATATATTCTAACACCTGTTTTACATAATTACTTATTTTGTAGAACAAGAAGAGTAAAGGAGAAACTTACTGGTGTAAGCTAACACTTAATGGATATGCCTTAGAAAAACTTCACCTAGAACATCTCCTTCCCTCAATTGATCAGTATACAGACATACATAGCTTTATTCAGCTGGTGTCAAGTTACACAGCTAGACTATATTAAACAGCCATAGTATAGTCCGATTTCCAGACAGGTAAATGAATTTACTTCTAGCCTAATCTGATTTCAACAGATGTAGGAATGTTCAGGTTTTGTAGATATACTTAAAGTACATATTATGTTTCTTAAAATAAACGAATCGCAAATATAATGCATTCTCTTATATCCATCTACATAAATATGTCACCCTGTCACAATCATATTTAATAAACACTTATATAAGCTGCTATTTTGCTAAGAACACAAACAAATTTAAAACCTGCTGTCCTCAACAAATCAGAACTACAACTGCATCTTGGCATTAGAAGAAGGTACAAGCATTCTGCCAGAACTCTCTTGGCCATACAGCTCCACAGCACAGAGAAACAAAATTGACAAAGGCAGAAAGAAACCAAACATTATCTGGACAGTTATTAACATAAATCATCAGCTCAAGCATTCTCTTTAATAGAAAGAGAGCCTGCTTCCAACTCCAGTTCTTAGGTAATTTAATTGCAAGCATAAGCAGACAGACATGCATTCCAGCTTTAAAATACAAATGTTGATGTATTCTATATGTGGGATTTAAGTTGCTTATTAGACAAAGCTTAGTAATGCACAACAACTTAGATAAGACATTCCTTCCCTGCCCACTCTGACTAACTAGTAACAACCAGGCTAAAGAACTTTATTTTTGGATACCAGCAACCAAGAATCCTACGTGACGACAGGAGAAAACCTTACCACAGTGAAGTCAAAGACAGCTGACAACACTCCTCTAAATTTTCATGGTACCATACCTGCACAATAAGATCTGTTTCTTATCAAAAAAGGTTCTATCGATTTCAGCTGGTGCCAAAAAAGAAGATGCAGACTATCTGTTCCAAAAAGCCTCCACTAAGTAATTTTAAGCCTTAAATCATCTCCTGTGCCTTTTCAAGCACCAGGAAGTTCAGCTGCCAAACCTTCTAACTTTCTATAGTTACTCGTGAAAGTGTGCTTTGAAGACACAGAATTGCTGAAATCAAACAATTAGGGCTGTGTGAATGAAAATACAACACTAAAACCAGACACTTTGTAACAGTTCTAGAAAAATATTTTAAAGCTGAAGTTTTAATTGTATTGCACAAAGTAGTTGTAGAAAGCTATGTAAGTCAATTGACTCTAGAGAAAAACAGTTGTTTGCCTCACAGAGTCTAAGAATGTGAATAAAACAAAGTTGTACACTTGCAGCTGAATCCCTCTCTTCAGAGTTCAAGCAATGAAAGAAGCAGAAGAGTTAAGATGATCAACAATGTGGAAGAAGACATTTATTTTTTGTGTATGGAGAAAGCACTCTACTTGCAGGAGTTAAAAAACAATAATATAATAAAGAAATTACCCTGAAACCTTAAATGCAGCAAAACACATTTTAATTATCCTATTATAAAGACTCAATGCACTTAAATATATATATACACACACACGTAGGTTAGCCACAGAAATGTTACCTTACTCTCTCAGCACCAGTTTCCTTAGAAACATCCTAATGTAGTCATCCTACACTAGACCTAAAACATTCTCTTTTCAGGATCCTGTGATTACCCATCCTACGCTAAACAATACAGACTCCTCCTTCCTTTGCATCAGCTCATATGCAGTAACTCTTCCTACGCCAGCTTGCCACTCATTAATTTCTTTATTTACAAAAACATTTCAATGCAAATGAATTTCCACGTAACCCTACCACTCTCAGACACATTCTTGCTTTACAGTTTTGGTTCATGAAGTAAATTAAATCTAGAAAAACTTAACTGAAATACAGAAAATGCATAGTGAAAATGCCTAAAATAGTAAATAAAAGTAAATAGTAAAAAAGCCTAAAAGAACAAACAAACAAAAATAAACAAACAAAAAAGCCCCAGCAAACTAACACTTGCAAGACTGCACTTATGGGACACTCTGTGCTAAACACTAAAATGAACAAGCACAAGCTAGGATAAATCTTGAAACAGAATTTCTGTGGAAAGAAAACCAAAGCAAAATTAAAACCAAAACTTAAAAAGTCAACAAAAAATGCTCAACACACACTTGGGAATAAGACTGCAAACATTATGCTGAGAAAGATCACTATCTTATCTGCAAAGGAAAGCAAAGCAGAAAGTTTGAGAAATACAAACTGTACATTCTAAACAGCTTCCCATTCTTGAGCTGTAAAATCTTCACTTGATAGAAAGAAACAACTGTTATATTATGGAAAGTCAAAAAATTAAGTCCTCTCTCACTTCCAGACCAATAAAATATCAATATGTATTTCTCTCTGCAACTTCTGCTACTGACTGTAATTCACACAAACTGAATTTAGGCTACATATTCATTAATTTACCTAACCTCCTTTCTTCTACCCTAAATACTCTCAAAGAGATCTAACTTAAAGGAGTCTCTACTGAAAGTAATAAAACCCTTCATTCTAATCTTTCCAACTTCCAGATGGTAAAGCATTCAGCTCCAGAAAGCAGAGTGCAAGTGAATGAAGTCAAGGCAACAGATTTCCCTTCCCCATCCATACATTTACTTACATATTCACAAACTCTTAAATGAGTGGAATATTCAAATATTTGTAAATGTACTGCAATTATAACTAAAAATCGATCATATTACTGATTTTTTAAAAAATTATATAAGAATAAAAAGATCACACAAACTTTCAAAATGCCAGTTAAAGGTCAACGAGCACTAGGTTATGTTCCTTTATTGCATGATGGCATAAATTTCATACATGTGATTCAGATGCATCATTCACATTTAAGATGTATGACTTTCAAGAATAAAATTAGTTCTGATTAATATTCTGGTCTTGCTTTTTCAATACAAGCTCCCAGACTTTAAAAAGCAAACTGAGTAACAAAGATAGTTACACAAAACATGACTGATTTCACTCCTACCCATCAAGATGACACAACTTCAGAACAGCAGAGATCACAGATCTCTGTTGCTTGACCTACCTAATGGAAGATATAAGGCAGCTGAGCCCTGAACACAAAACAAGAAGATGACTTAAAACACACACAGAGGCTGCTTACTTTTCACAGGTAAATCAGGGTAGCATCAATAATTCAGAAGCATAAGATCTGCTTCAACTTTCAGAGTCAAAACTGCTAAAACCATGGCTGCCTTTACTACTTCTCTTTGTTACTTTACAGTATTTGGAATTTTACAACTTAATGTCTTCCATGTCTGTTGCCTTACGAAGGCGACGACCTGGTTCTAGAACGGTTTAGCGACCCCTCATGGCCGCTACGACCATCAGCACACAGACACCAATGTGGTGGATGGCAAATGGCGTTTATTAGTGCGCAATACAGCTTTTTATTCCCTAAATTATATCTTAGATTAGTGTCACTTCCGTCTGCTTACTTCACATACTAAGACTCTAATTGGCTATCTAGGGGGGAGGGGGTCCTGTCTTTCCGTACAACGCGAAATCTTCCGACCGCCAGTCCCTGGCTACATTGTTTCCACGGGCTGCGTTTTCCCACAATTCCCCCCTCCCTATGCCTAACTAAATTGCCTAAAATATAACTACCTTAAAAAATTCATGTATCAAAATCTTAAGACTTAAAACTTCTTAACCTTACTCTATGTTTTTATAGCAGCATCACTTACTGGAGATATCTTTACCTTATTTTATGTTTTTATAACAGCGTTAGTGTATCTCTTTAAACTAAATAGAAAACATAAGACATGTTAAATACGAGGTAGTTAGAGGGTAACAGGATAGGGCTGAGGATAGTTAATGAAAAACCTGAGCAAAAACTTTCTTAAAGCAATTGTTGGCGTCTCACCACCAAAATGTTCACCTTTTCCAGCCGGCTTTTGACACATGACACAAGCTTGTTAAATACACAGGGTCCAAAAATCAAAAATGCCACAATCGTTACGATCGGCCCTGCCAGGGTAGATATCAGGGCGGTTAGCCATGGTGAGTGGTTGAACCATGATAAAAACCAGTTTTCTTGTGCCTCTCGTTCCCTTCTCCGGTTTTCCAGTCCCTCCCTTAATTTGGCCATTGTGTCCCTCACTATCCCGGTGTGGTCCGCATAAACACAACATTCTTCTCCCAATGCTGCACATACTCCTCCCCGCTGTAAAAACACTAAGTCTAGCCCTCTTCTATTTTGCAAGACTACTTCCGACAGTGACCTAAGTGATTGTTCTAGGGCACTGATTGACTGCTCAATTCTAGCAAGATCCTCATCTACTGCCGACCTCAAGGCGCTAAATTCTTTGTTCTGTCGAGCTAAAGATGCCACTCCTGTACCTGTTCCCACTCCTCCTAAGATCATTAAAGTACCTAATGTTAGTGCTGTAAAGAGCTCTCGTTTTGACAGATGATGCTCTGGGATGATTACTGAGTCATAGACAAAGTCTTCAGAGTGATAAAAGATCTTAGGGACTATGGTTACCTGGACACAATATTCGGAGGACTCACTGATCCTGTCCAATGGCACACATG
Source organism: Apus apus (assembly GCF_020740795.1). NCBI lineage: Eukaryota > Metazoa > Chordata > Aves > Apodiformes > Apodidae > Apus > Apus apus. The sequence continues at coordinate 28,346,454 of NC_067287.1, read as the reverse complement.
GTGTAATTCCTGCGAGAGAGCAAACCCACTTGGTATTGTTAGCTGGCACTAACCACTTGGCAGGGGTCTTAATTTGGATCAACTTATCACACAGTTGTTCTTTGTCTTTTGGGACTTTACCTACACACATGCCTCTTCCCACCACCTGCTCTAACGTAATCCCGTGCTTCTCTGTGTCCCAATTACACTGAGCCGGATTTGCACTGTTCTCAAGTGTGGGTGTGTCGCTGATTCCCACAGCCTCATAAAAGGGTGGCTTTACGCCGTAGCACAGCCAACAATGCTCTGTAAAATTTGGGTTAGTTTTGTTTAGTACCTGATAGCTAGCCTGCATCATTTTCCAGAGAGAGTTGTCACTAAAAGGATTGTTAGTGGGCATTACAGGTGCGATAGCTGTAAAGCTAGCCGTGACAACTTTTACATCGTACTGTGGGGGTACCATTGGGTTGAAAACCCGGTTAGGTCCGATTGATTGGGGTGCTTGGGGTAGTAGAAACCTACGGATTTTTACTATCTCTCCTGGGTCTTTGCCAGCACGGTGAAGAAACACTGACCACTTCTTTCCTAAAGCCCATCCCGCATTTTCTGGATGCAAAACCTTTATCTCCAGATGGGTACAAGTGCTTGCGTCTCTGCCATATACCGCGCAATACGGCAGGAATTTTGGATGCTTACATCCGTTTGGTCCCCATGTTACCCGCAAGAATTCGTCCTCTTTCTTTGGTTTCCATCTGTCACTCGTTACAATGGTCTCACATCCCCAGTACCCACAGAAATAATACCCTGGATAGTGGCAACGGGTGTTGCCTGGATTTGAGCTTGGACACCAATATGTTCCCCATAACATGTCTTCATTGGGTGTTCCAAGCATGGGAAACAAGTCAAGCACCTTTACTGTAAATATTGGAGCACCTGCTGTTGTGTTTTCTCTTATCACTTGGTCTCGGCTTTGTAGGACCCACTTGAATGGCCGATGAGGGTGGTATCCTGACTTTGCCTGTGTTTTGGTGATTAGCCCTAAAATCAAGACTACACAAAGGCTTTGTAGCCCCCCGCCACAGGGGCCACGTCGCAGTTGTTTGGATTCTGCCAGTGTGGAGTTCTCTTCTGCGGCCAGGTCGCTTGTCAGCTTGTCGTCCTCTGTTGGCACCGGGGCATACGGGTGTCATGTCATACATGTCATGCATCACAGCTTCATTTAAGTGTCAATCATCCTAATCTCACTCTTGTTTTCTAAAAGTTAGAAAGAGGTTTAAGAAACTGCAAAGAACAACCTCACAAAAAGAGAAGAAAAACAATGTTCTTTTATATTGAGATTCAACAGAATGTACAAGTCAGAATTTCCACACATACGTAACACGTGTTCCTGACCATCCTAATGCTGTACAACACAACCCATCAAAAGCAACCTTAACATCAAGTATCTGCAGCTGACCCAACTGATTAAGGTGACTGTGCTATAAAAACTGATGTTCCTGACCAACCGTATTAACTTCACTAGGATTCTTCCAGAGCAAGAAAGTACATGGTTTTTAATGGACTCTCCTACACAGAAAACAGGCAAAGAAACAATGCCCCTAAAGAAAGCACAACCCTTTTTAATAATCTTATTAGAATCTCTTGTGAAATTCTGAAACTCAGCTTACTCTAACTGGCATTCTGTGGCCTATCACATGGAAGTATATGCTAATTATCTATGAAATAACTGTAGGAGACTTCAAACATTAGTAAATGTAAACTAGTGCAACAGCTACATCAGTTTCCCTTTTTGTCTTGGTATGAGTTTAATAATTGATCTTCACTGTTGAATAGTTAAACACAACGCATATTGTTTACACAAGTCATTCTTTAGCTGCTGCTAAACAAATATTACAACAGAGACTGACCAGTTGAAAGGAAGGACTAGTTAATATTTTAGTGTGAGGTGGTTTATTTTTTACATATATTTTTAAACAGTGAAGAGCATTAAGTTACTAACATATGTGGGAATGTTTCTTTAGGAAAGTGTTTGGTTGGTTTTTGTGTTTTGGGTTTTAACCTGAATTTTTTGTTGTTGTTTTTTTGTTGTTTTTTTTCCTAGGGCAAAACTTTGCATAAATCTCTTTATGAAGGTATTGTAAAACCAGTAAAAAAACAACCAGATCTTTTATGCACCCTGTTAGACAAGACCTTCCATAATGCTTTTCATTTATCTAAGCTATACATCTGTATTAAAAAAAAAAAAAAAAAGGACCTTCAGCAGGTAACTTCAACTGAAATTCATAGCCCTATTCCCCCCCATCAGACTGTAGAAAAAGAGAACGAAGAAGGTATTAAATGCATACTGTTACTTTCATGCATATTATCTACTCACAGCCTCAACAAATGTTAAAGATTTTTGTCAAATATTGCCCTAAAGTACAGTCACAGTTTTTCAGGATTACAAAAATTAGAGACTTAACAGGCAGCACTGAAAACCCATGCAGCTAGCTTCATGGGCATCCTTCCTCCAGTTTTTCAGTGCAGAGGGAGGAATGGAATTTATTTATACACGGTCAATGTTAAAACGTTCTATGTCTTCAAACGTATTTTCTTGCACTTGAAAAAACAACAGCCGAAATTCTCAACAAGCACTCAATGTTCTAAACTTCAGTCATTTTTACATAACCTCACCCATACACAAAGAAACTCCAGGATTCTGTTTGCAACACTAAATAGTTTTCCTTCTAAAGAAGCCCAAAACTTCAATAGCAGTTGGTAAAACAGCGTTCTACCTTCCCTCAAGTCTTCCGAATAAATGTACCTTTGGAAAAAGACCACAGATAGCCTTATATGCAAACATGTCAAAGAGTTATACTGCTGCTTTTTGCAACAATAATTTTCTTCAACAAATTCTATATATTACAACTACTTGAACCTGAAATACATCCACATGAACTATACTAAATATCCTTTCCTTACTCTTTTACAGTTATGTCACACTGTCCATCTATATACTTTTTTTTTATTAATGATACTGGCAATACAGCAAATACAGCTCATTCCTTTCAAATACATAATAAAAACAATTTAATCAAAGCCCAAGTTTAATTAAAAAGCCTGTTCAAAGTCTCACTCTTCTGTCTCCTTATGCAACTATACTGATAAGAAAGAGCAGCATTGACCAAAGTTCAAGTATCAGACACCTGAAATTGTTAAACATTTTTTTGCATATGGAACATACACATCTAACACCCTTCATACAGTGTGCTTCACAAATACAAGCAGTCTTTCAAGGGCAACTTATCTACAAAAGGTTTAGAAATACTAAGGTTATTAGAAAGCAGAGAGTGGACCTGCAGAGAGAGCACTGAGTAACTTCCCGAAAAGTAGGGTTGCCCAGGTATAAAGACAAAACAAACAAAAAACAACTCACACAGTTCACATGTGACAACTTAAGTATGTGAGAAAACAGTTCTGAACAAAATACAAATCCAGACCTAACACCGTGGTATGTGCAAATATGTGCAGATTTGCAAGTTAAGATGATTATGCAATTATTACTTATCAGTGAGCAGCAGGAATTTCATACTTGGGGGTAGCAAGAGGAAAATCCTCATGCTTTTTGTCTTATCTTCCAGCTATCCAACTGGCCTATTGAGATGTTTGTATCCATATTTTCATGATTTTGTTTCCTAATCAGTTGTTTCATTTTTGTAATTAAATTAAAAAATAAGACAGTAACTCCAAACATTATCCTGCAACAAAAAAGTAAATGCTAATAAAAGCCTTCTCATTTTCTACAGACGCAATGCATTTGCAGAATTTATGCACTTCAGCAAGCTATAAAATTTATATTCACAGAGATAATCATCATAACCTATTCAAAGTCAACACTCAGTATTAAAACAGCATGCCCTAGTAGTTCATAGAAATAGCAATAATATAACATAAGTATTACTGAATTTTTGCATAGAGCCAGTACATTCAGGAAAAATATTTTGTCTATCAAAATCTACCCACTGGAATATGAATTTGAAATATGTCAAAATTTTATAAAGCTGAAAACTTTAAATGGTGATTAAGGTTTCCAAATTAGCATTATATTGTCCATTTAAGATCTGTTCCCTCCTCTCTCTCAAGATCAAACATTTATTATCAAAATAAGCTATCAAATACAGTCCATGGTAGGTTACAATCATGGGATTTCATCAGTAGAGAGAAGTTGACCATCACACACACATCACCACCAGCCAAATGTGGTGAAGCTCCTACAAACTGTTTCAGTAAAATTACAAGCACCAGTGCTGAAGAAGCCCCTTCCTAGCAGCTGCCAAAAAAAACCACACAAAAAAACACAACACAGCAGCCCCACTCTCCCACTAACCAACAGATAATTTTACATCTTTCTACAGCATACATCAAATCATAATTTATTAGATGAAATTAACATCTAGAGGAACCCTCCTCTTTGCTTAAGTTCCCTTGAACTTCCTTCTACTATTCCTACATCAAGCCCACTGTTCTGTCTTTGGCACAAAGCAATACCTCTAAGTCTGAGAATAAGGTCACAGAGGAAAAAAAAATAACCTTCAAAGATATGGTAAATTATACATCACCATTTAAAGAAGACTACAAAAACCCCACCTTTTGACAATCAGCACTATACTTACATAATTACATCAGTACTAACTGGCTACTGACCCCTAACTCAGTCTAGAATCCATTTGCAGACCTTAACCCCATTAGGACTTTGTGCACAACAAAAGTTAAATCCTACAGTTGCACATTTATTTTTTTTGTCTAAGCAGAATGAGTTTTACTCAATTTAAATATTGAAGTAGCTAGAAAAAAACAGGTAACATTACAAAGTTAAATTCCATAGCAATATATATACATTATTAGAGCATCTACAACTATTTTCCTAAAAAATTCACATTTTAAATTTGGGCTACCTTGCCAAGTTAACAACTAAACATAAAATGCTAACCTGTGTAATTTCAATTAAAAAGGGAAATTAGTGCAGTGGTTTCAGTTTTGCCATGTAACTGTAAACTGTAAAAATTAACTGCTAAAAACTACAGTAGATATATAGCTATCTGAAAGGATTTAACCTGTATAGAAAGTACAAAAGCAAAGTAAATGTTGTCCTCTTCTCCCCCAGACAAACAAAAAAGAGAGCCAGGAAGTTATCTTATTCCACAGATAAATAGAGGCTTCTCAGACTAACCTGGTGTTTGCAGTAACCTGGGTGAAGACAAAGCTGAAGAGTGACATCACATGAAACAAGTCTTGGGAGGCAGAGCACAGACCTAAGCAAACAGAAGAGGTAGTACCTTGCTACTAGCCATCCTATTCACTGGAGAATCATGAAATGCATGTGACAGGATTTAAAGGAAGGGTTGCTGTCACAGAACATCTGTGGAAATAAACAGCACAGAAATACAGCTTATGACTGCTAAGCTTAAATTAGTTTAGCATTTTAGGTATTTCTTTTCCACTCTCATTCAACTTAGCCTCTAGCTCAGGATTCCCATCCCAATTTATATTTCCATAGGCAACACGTCACTGTTTACGAGATTTTCATGAAGCTCCTGCTATTCTGACATGGCAAGATTTGCGCTGCAATCTGCTGCAGTTTGTCAACATGAATTAAGCTATTAGAATGGCTGATGTGAAAGCTGACAAAAACAGCGATCTTCCCAAGAAATCACCACAAATGTGGTTTGGTAATTCCAGAAACTCAAGGATGCTACTATTTTAAACTATTTCACAGATGCAACATTGAAGACCACCAGGTATCAACCTTTGTCAGTTATACAATTATCAAATAGAATTTGATACACACTATTAACAATCTAGAAGCAGCTTTGGAAGCTCAGCAATTCTGTCTAAGGTCTATTCTATGCTAAGAACAAGAAACAAGCAGCTTAAAAAAAATAAAAAATCCATGCACATAAAGAACTAGTCATTCATCCATTTCACATCTAAACCCTTCTTACCCTCCTCTGTGCCCACATTGAGCTCAGGTCTCTATGCTGTTCCGGCTCAAATGAACATCTTAAAAAAAACAACAAACAATGGAAAGTTCTCCACTATTACACAGAGAAACACAAGCCTTTGCTAGAATAAATCCTTCATCAGCATGCCTTACATTTCTATGTAAAAGGGCACATTATTATTACTTAAGCATCTTGTCAATCACTTCTTGTGTAATTTCACTAAAGTAGATGGACTTTAACCAACCATCTCTATCCTACTGCTTTTAATAAGAACCCCCTCCTACTTTTATACTAGTGTTGTATAAAGAAAGGCTTGTGCTATCAAGACGGAGTTCTAACTACAAACACAAGCATTAATTTTGTCTACTAAAATACAGTTTTGTATATTTAGCAAAGCTACATGCTTACAACAGAAGTCAGGAAATTTACACTCTAACCTTAATTTCACAAAAGTAAATATAAACCTTAGGATTGACTTCAACTGTGCCAGAAGTATAAAGAATTTTCATCTGCAAAATCTGGATAGCAAGTATCCGCACTTATCAATTGATACTTATCAAGTACCCACACTTATCAAGAGACAACAGCCATATGCAGATGCATGAAAGATTTTTAAAAAAAGCTTGCTCCTAACCTAGTGTAATGAAGTTGAACACACAGATACTTCTTCATTGCCGTACTCTGATGGCATGGACTAGGATGCTTGACAAATTGCTCACTCCACCCCCTCCATAACTTAGTTTACAAAAAAGCCTCCTACCTTCTGAAACATGTCTCAGCTACAAGGTTATTGACTCCCCCCACCTTGTTCTGCCATCATGATGTTGCTACCACATTGTCTAAAGCACTGGAATTACCAGTGTAGTTTACACATATGGCACACTGGTCACAATAGGTCAGATCTTAACAAAGTTCATGCTTATAAAAAAATTAAAATCCAGCTAATGTGATTTCATATGTAGGAAATATAATATTAAAATTTACAGTGACAAGCTAACTTAAGCTATTTCTAAAACAAAATCTGCCAAGCTTATGCCCACATGCACCACAAGGAAGACCACAAGACAATAACAGCCTTCTACAATGTTGTGACTGAATGGGTAGATGCAGGGAGACCAGTGGATGTAGTCTACCTTGACCTTAGCAAGGCTTTTGACACCATCTCCCACAACATCCTCGTGAGCAAGCTCAGGAAGTGTGGGGTCAAAGAGTGGACAGTGAGAATTGGCTAAACAATAGAGCCCAGAGGGTGGTGTGCCATGGTGCAGAGTCCAGCTGGAGAGCTGTAACTAGTGGAGTTCCCCAGGGATCAGTGCTGGGTCCAGTCCTGTTCAACATCTTCATCAACAACTTGGATGAGGAGACCAAGTGTATCCTCACCAGGTTTGCTAATGATACAAATCTGGGAGGCTTGGCTGATTCACTGGGAGGCTGTGTGGCCATTCAGCAAGATTTGGAGAGACAGGACAGCTGGGCAAAGAGGAACCTAATGAGGTCCAACAAGAATAAGTGTAGAGCCCTGCACCTGGGGAGGAATAACACCATGCACCAGTACAGATCAGGAGCTGACCTGCTAGAAAGCAGCTCTGTGGAGAAGGACCTTGGAGTCCTGGTGGACAACAAAGTATCCATGAGACAGCAATGTGCCCTTGTGGCCAAGAAGGCCAGTGGTATCCTGGGGTGCATTAAGAAGAGTGTAGCCACCAGGTCAAGGAAGGTTCTTCTCCCCCTCTACTCTGCCCTACTGAGATCCCACCTGCAGTATTGTGTCCAGTCTGGGCTCTCCAGTTCAAGAGGGACAGGGATTTACTTGAGAGAGACCAACAGCAGGCTACAAGGATGATCAAGGGACTGGAACACCTGTCTTAGGAGGAAAGGCTGAGAGACCTGGGGCTATTTAGTCTGGAGAAAACTGAGCGGGGATCGTATTCATGTTTACAAATATCTGAAGGGTGGATGTCAAGAAGGAGGCCTCGGCCAATCTCTTTTCAGTGCCCTGTGACAGGACAAGGGGCAACGGATGCAAACTGGAACACAGGAAGTTCCACCTCAACCTTAGGAAGAACTTCTTTACTCTAAGGGCTACGGAGCACTGGAAAAGGCTGCCCAGAGAGGTTGTGGAGTCTCCTTCTCTGGAAACTTTCAAGCCCCATCTGGATGTGTTTCTGAGTGACCTGCCCTAGATTCTGTGGTGGTTCTTCTCTGGTAACGGGGTTGGACTCTGTGATCTCCAGCGGTCCCTTCCAACCCCTAACATCCTGTGATTCTGTATCTGAACAATCTTGTGCTTAGGATATTTAGGAAAGTTGCTTGAATAACTACTATGAGCATCTTCAACATTTTTTCTAAATCACGTTTCCCACCTTGTGGCCCTATTTTAAATCAGAACAGAGGCAGAAATGCTGAGTGGCTGCTCTCCAGCCTCTCCTAAAGCTCAAGATATTCTCAAACCTAAAGGAGACAGAAAAGACAAAGCAGGAAAGATCAGGAGATAGAAAGAAGAAACAAACACCAGAACTCTCAGAAACAACCAACCTATCTGAAGAAAAAGGAAATAAACTAAGCCAAGAAGGAAAAAGCACAAGCATATTTTCCACGTATTTCACCTCATTATCTTCTCAGCTGAATGGCCATGAAAAATAAGATCATTCTTTTAAACCTTCTTGTTGTCTTTCCAGATAGATGAAGAATTAATTCACCCAGCCCAAATATGGGGCAAGGCAGGGCAGAAGAGGGTAGGAAGACCCTAAATACAATTACATTTTAAAATCCACAAACTACTAAACATAGGGAGTGGAAATAGGGAAAAATCCCAGAAATAGCAACATTGCCCTGTATGAATCAGCAAACTAGTCATGCAGCCTGCACAAATGTCCATGTCATACATTACACTTAAATATAATTCAGAGGAACAGTAATGTATAACTATTTAAATAACTCATAAACCATACATAATGCAGACACCAATACAGAAAGCCTAACCATTTCAGTTTTCTGAAGTATCACAGTAAGTAAAACAAAAACATAGTAAGAATTGTGATTACTAATAAAATATCTATTGAAGCAGACAACCATAAGAATCTAAATATTTTCTAATAGAATCCATAGTATGAAAAACACAGGATTTCAGAAGAAAAAATATCTCCTGGTGACACTGCTGTGACATTCTGCCTAATCCTTCATCAGGGTACACAAGGTCCAAGTTATTTTACAGTGGCGTTAAAAGATGCAGATTAGTTCAAAGGTAGCTACATGGTTTGTTAGACAAGTATGTTCCATGGCCATAAAACACTATAAATTAATATAAATATCACACAGTAAACATCTGTAGCACACTATTTTTCTCTTCTTTGGTCCTAAGGAAAACAATATAAAAAAAATATCTGTGGCCAAATTCATTATATTTGACAGAAAAAAATGTAACTCTAACAGAAGAATTACTAATAGCCATGCAGCTATTTTCCTTACAATACAAAATTTCTACTATTATTGTTAATTTGCAGCACGTGTTGGAACAGTTTGCAAACTGTATATCATTCTACCCAGTCCCTGTGGTACTGCTGGCAATAAAGAATTTTGTTTTACAGTAGGGTTTTACTAGATAACTGTATTTTATTTAATCAGAAGTGCCCTTCTGCTTCTTGACCTTGTATTTCAAGTTTAGAAACTAGAGTCAGAATTCTATATGAAAATGGAGACCAACTGAGTCACTCCCATAAAACCATCCTGTAATTAAAGTTCATAAAAAAAAAAAAAGAGAGGACATTTTAAATTATTTGTCTTATTATTCAAAGCATGAATTATCCAAGCAAATTCAACCAGCTTGCTATTTTATCAACAGTTAGAAATATAAGCACCATTTCAGAATACTTTCTTAATCTCAAGAAAGCTCTGCAGCTATTTGGACACATATTGAAATATAAGAAATTCCACTTAAACATAAGAAGAAACTTATTTAGCATGAGTTTAAACACCAAACCAAGTTATCCATCAAGGTTATGGAGTATGTCTTTAGAGATATTCAAAATCCAGCTGGGCTATGTCCTAAACGTGCCCTAGGTTACCCTACTTTGAGCAAAGGCATTGAACTACATCATCACCAGAGGTCCCTTTGAACCTCAGCCATCCTTAAATTCAGTTTTTGAAGAATCTCTACTTCTGCTAAAGAAGACAACAAAAACAAAGGTCCAGGAAAAAAAAATAACAGATCATTTGGATAACACCTGACACTGCAAATCCTTCTTGAAGTATAATCGCTATTTTATAGTTACCTTTACAGCCTACATTAAATGTCTGAACAATTTACACAACTCAAAAGGTTTTATTTCCTTCAACACAATTTCACTGCATGAAATTTTATCTACTACAAGCAAATAAGTGAAAAGGAAGCACTACAGAAAACAGCATTAAATAAGACAATAATTTCTTCTCACTATGATTCTATTTGGAAATGTAAATAACCAACTGAAGTAGCAAGTCAGCCTGTACTATTGATGACTGTCTCTGCTCAGCTCAATCTCCCCTGCAAGGAGTCACCGGACTACTTCTTACGTGATCATTCCTATGGCAGAGGTGTCCTTCACCAGGAGTCAGCTGGGGAAGCCTCCAGCCTCACTTCCTGATAGTAGTTCATACCTTAACATAAGGGAACAAGCACAAAGAAAATCAATGGCATCTGAAATAATTTTTCCTGCCCAGACAAGTGTTTGAGCTAACACATTACCTTGATCTTTAAAGATTTGAAACTTGTATCAAAATTCTTGGGAAAGAGCCAAACAGTTCTGCCCCTGCTCATACAGAACAGGAATTATCACATGAAGTTCTCAGGTAACAGGTTCAAAACAGAAGAGAGGAACGACTTATTCACACAACACATGAAGTGCTTTGCTTATTGCCAGAAGACATGGTAGATGCAAAACGATACACCAGCTCAAAAATTTTTACAAATTAAGTATATCCATGGAATAAAAATCCATAAAAAACATCATTGCCAGGGAGAGACAGGGAGATCTGACCTAAGGAGTAACCCTATATGCTTGCCTAGAAAAGAATTTGACAATAAAGCACCTGCTGTCAAATACTGTTTAGCCATGGGAGACAAACAGGACTTGAAACAATGGTCCTGTCACATACCAGGATCCCAGGGCTTGAGGCTTCAAGAGAGAATAGCAGATTAGCCCAGTATGGCTGTTCCTCTGAAAAATGCTCGTTGGGTTGTCAAACAAAAAACAGAAAGAAACTAAGACTATTCCTCCAGCACATCACTTCTCCAAAAGAGAGGCAAAACAGTGGCTTGAGACTGTGATACTATCCATATAATATTTACCTCTTTAATGCTGCCTGAGAGGATAACTTTCTTCCCCACCTTTTAAAGTCTTTTTAAAAAAAACAAAAACAAAAAAACAACATCTGAAGAAACCAAGGCGGACTAAAGAAAGATCTTTTCCATTGATACTGTAACTAAAGCAGGATTGACCGTTTTATTCAAAAGACAAATGGTTTCAAATGACTTATAAATTACTAATACAAAGTTGGAGAAAGTAACCTGCAATTTCACGAAAAAAGAAAACAAACTGATGTAGTATTTAAATAGTTTTCATATGTATTAAGTTATTGAGCTAAAATAATCTAAAAAGCAAAAATCCCACTGACCACCACCACAACACTACAACCCTTTTTTGTCATCTCAAAACTGAAAACACTTTAGGTTTCTGTCAGTCACACAAGTCTCTACCCCAGATAACAATAATGAAGAGCATACCACTAAATCCAGTTCAGTGCTAGAAAGAATATACGTACATGCAGTGAAAAGCAGTACCCATAATGAATCTCACAATCTGTTAATCCAGAACACATATCAATACAATTTTCTAGAAACATGGGCTTTTGAAAGCTATTCAAGAAAATCCTGCCACCTACCTCTAACCTAGCAACAGTAGCAGGAATCCCAGCAAATCCCAACTTACATGGCTAGATACATGCTAACATATCATAGAATACTTCATCTTTTCAGTAATTATCATGACCATAACTATTATGAAAAAGCAACTGAATAAACAACAGAAAGAATACTGATTATTTGTACATGGAGTCCCAATGACCTTCCCTTCCTAAAGGACATCCAGAGTTTTCTACACAAGATGAAAATGTCTTCTATTTATGTTCATTCCCTGTGCATAGTATTCATTTCTTCAGACTGTAACTGTAATTATGGTGAAGTTTCCTTCTCAAAACAGGTTGTAGCAAGACAGTAAACCTCCTTGAAATTATGCAGACTCACTTATTTAGTGAAAATACAGTTTCAAAAAAGCTTCCTATATTCCAAAAACATCAAATCCCTCATATTTGCAGTGTTATTTTGAAAAGAAAGAGTACAATCTGTGATGAAAGCAAAGAAAATGTAGGAAGCAAAACACTAAGCAATGTTATAAGGGAGTGAATTTATCAGCTGCACACAGTTTTTCCTATCAAGCGTTTTTATTTACTTGGGTGGGGTAAAACAGCAACCCAAAACCTTGTTAAACCTTGAAAGCAACAGCGTATTTGAAGATTAATCTTGCTAAGTGCGTTCCTCTGCTATGATTCTGTTTGTCCACACTAGGTTACATAGTCAATATTCTGTGATTAGAACTCAACATTCATGTTGGTAGACTGAGCAATATCAGTAAAGCATGGCTTCATGCATTTAAAAAAAGCAAATAAAAAAGTCAAGCCATGCTTCCAAACACCATGAACAAAACAAAATCACCAAAAGAAAACAAACAAAACCAGGACTTCATATTTTTCCTTCAAAAAATAAAACCAACATATCTAACATGTCTATGGGCCACTGAAAAAAATTTCCTGAGGAAAATAATCAACATTCCTCAGCAAAACCAGATTTTGAACACATACTCATTAACTTTCAGCCACAATAAGAAGCAAGAAATACTTCATGGCTATCTGGCAGAACTTAATTGTCTCCCAGATCGAGATTTAATTCCCAGATATCTAACAAATAAAGAGTTCTCCTGCAATTCCACCCCACATACATTACAGAAAAACAAATGTGTCTCCTCTCATCCTGACACAGCAACTGCAAAGAGACTGCTCTGAATCTTGCAGACTTTATCTTACAGTGAAAAACATTCAATGCTGAAACCAGACAGCAGCAGTCTGGATTAAACAGATGGCATTCTATTTAGAACGGTTTCACTGTTAATAACAAGGCATTTCTCCTGGAACTCTTCTCATGCATTCTCAATATCCCTACAAAAAAAAACCCTGAAACCCAGAAGCATCTTTACATCAAGATATTAAAAAAACAACCAAAAACCCCCTCAACAAAACCACTACAATCTGTCCTAAAATTCTGCCAGCATCATGCTATAAACCACTGTTTATTCTGATTGTTTTAAGAGTATCAGAAATTGTCATAAGGGAGTCTGTATTCTGCTATAAAGAAACAGGATTATCATATAATCTACAAGTGAGGAATGATTTAAAGCCTTTATAAGCCACTGACTGAGTAGTTAACATCTACCTGTTTCTTTTCAAAAGAAGGGGACTATGCACTCAGCCTTGAGGAACATAAAAAATATTTTAATTATCCAGATAGTAACCTAATCAACATTTCATAACTAGAAAGCCACGGCATGCAAGACGCTGAGCTCCCCAGAGACAGGTACTCAATGGAACCGAGCAACTACCTCACTCAAGAAGCAGCTGTCACGAGAATTCTTAACTTTAACTTACCTTTCAGTGCAGTTCCAGGGTTTCAGATGTTTCCCCACTTCTCCTACGGGAACAAACAGCGAAGCTCTTTTAAGCCACGACCACTTGCCAGCACCACCTCTTTCCCCACAGCTCCTTCCCCCGAGGAGGTGAACCCCACGGCAGGCCCCAGAGAGCACCGCCCCGGGCCCCGCGGCCGCTCCTCCGCTCTCCGCCGCGGGCGGCCGGGCTCGGGGCTGCCCTCAGGGCCGGGCGCGGGGCCGCAGCCCGCCCCGCCTGGGGGCCCGGGGGCCGCGGGCGGGAGGGAAGGCCGAGCAGCGCCCCGCGCCCCGGCGGGCAGCGGCGGCGGGGAGGGAGGGAGGGGGACGGGACAGCGGCTCGCGGCCCCGCACGCGCGGACCCTGCGGGCTTCCGTCCCTGCTCGCGCACCCGGCAGCGCTGGGCGCGCAACGACCAAGCCGCGAGGAGGAGGGAGCGGGAGGGATCCGCGCGGCAGGGCCAGGTCCCGCCCGCCCCCGCCGTGCAACGCCTCCGGGACTGGGCACTGCTACCGCCGCCCCCTCACCCCCTTCTCCTCCGCGGCCACCTCCAGCCGCTGCCAGCCCCGCAGCGCAGCAACACACCCACCCATTGGGCCGCTCCTGCTCCCAACAAGCCCTGCACTGATTGGCCGCTTTATCCTCCGTGTCTCCCTCCTACCCCCGGCCCGGCTCCTCCGCCAGAGATCGGGGGCTGCCGCTCCGCGTGCGGGACCTGCCTCGTTACAGCCCGGCGGGAGGTCAGCCGGCAGCAGAGGGCTGGGCAGCGGCCTTGCTGGCTTCGCCAAGACACGGGAGAAACCGGAACGGAAGCTGCCCGGAACCCTTGTGGCTGGCTGCGCTTCCTGTAGTGGCGGGCCCTGTCGCACACTTCCGCTTCCGGGAGGCGTCTGCGTCTTGAAGGAGAGTCAGGAAGGGGGCAAGTACTGAAGGCCTGTTGGCGGGAGACGGGTCCGGGGACCTGTCTGGGTGGCTGCCCACCCTGGACGTGTCTGTGCGTGGGACTGGGAGGAGAGGGGAGGGGGTGTCGAAAGTGTCTGTTGCTCTGGGCTGTGCCCCTCAGCTGGCGCGGCGCGGCGCAGCCGCCGTGGCCCCTCCAGGCGCGCCGTTAGCCGGACACCGCCCAGACTAGCGCTGAGGCCGTGAGGGTCCTGCTGCCCCGTCTCGGGGCGGCCTTTCCGCTCTCCTTTTGCCCGTTCTGGCTGCAGTGCACCCCGCTGACTGGCGTGTGTGCGTATAAACCCTATCCTGGGAGGAAGGTGAATATTTGTAGGAGGTCTTGGAGTTCAGTGGCGGGGGTTGGCTGTGTTTTAATTCTGGGAGAGCTTTCCCGGTAATGACAGCAATAGACCTCTTCTTCATATTCCCTTCTGGAGGAGAATTCTTACTTGCCTCCACACCTTGAGATCTTTAAGTTACAGAATTCAAAGCTGTGTCCTTGGCACCATTGCATTCCAGTCAATTCTAAAAAATAAAGACATTACATGTGTTTTTTGCTATCAAATAAGTGTTAAAATGGAAAATCCTGGCTCAAAGAAGTCTCAGGTGCTTAGAGACTTCAAAGTCATTGTTATATTCTTTATGTCCTTCATGATCTCACTGAAAATGTTCACCTTCTCATCTGCCTTGATCACTGTTTTTAGTGAGAACCTTTATATTTTCATAGTTCTCTCAAAGCTTTATCTAAATCATAAATTTAGCAGCCTTGTGAAATTCTGTCTTGTACCTGTTTATCACCAGTTATGTTTGACTGAATTGGAGACCACTTAAAAGGGGCTAAAGAGCCAAGTCTTTGTTTTTCTTCAGCACTTGGTGATGATAGCTCTGCCATACCTAAATTGGAAATTTCAAAACTGAACTCTTGAGCTTTTTGATGTACTCTGGAAATCCTGCAAGTTGGTGGGCCCTGGTGTTGCTGAAGTGCATTTATAGCCATTGGAAACAATTGTTTTCCTGGCACAGAAAATATACACAGCTACTTGATTAACATAGCGGCGCTGACTTACAACACAGTAACACTCAAATCTGCCCAGTTTGCCTCACTATACTTAATCACCAGCTTCTGAAACGCAGTATTATTCTCTTAGGATTTTGTTCTACAGTGCTGTGTACAGTGCAGTAGGTGCTTCACATACAGTGGTATTTGCTTTGGAATACTTCTTGTAACCTCCCTGTTTTCCCTGTACAGGGTATTGTTCTTTTCAAGTGTGTAAAAATAAGTGATACTTTCTGAGAAATAAAACTCAAATCTTTTCTTGTAGGTATGGGGCATGGAAATGAACATGGCCACGGCCATGGCAAAATGGAACTCCCTGACTACAGGATATGGAAGGTAGAGGGTACTCCACTAGAGAAGGTCCAGGAAAGGCTGGCCAAACGGGGTCTGAGGGATCCATGGGCTCGGTAAGTGCAAGAGGCTCAACAATAATTTTTATATGTTGTCATGTAGCACCAACTGGACCTTGTAACTGCAGACTATTCTTTCCCTAGTAAAAATAGTGACAATGCATTTAGATTATATCAGTCAGAATTTCAGTTAAGCCTTTATTTACATTTTTGCATGGAGGTCATGCCTTCTATCACCTTGACCAGTCTCCACATTTTGCAAGGTAACCTTGCACTTTGTGATGTTTCATCACAATTCACATTGGGCACAATCACCAATACCTTATCCACCAAAACACATAAGCATTATTAGGTCTTGCACGCCTGAGTAAGCCTACCCCTTCTCAGTAAAGAGACTGCTCAGGTCTTGCTGAAGTTGATGGAACTTACATTGACATTCAGAAGAGGAATAGCATTCCTCATATACAACAGGAGGCCTTTATTTGGAAATTACAATGTGGAATTTGATTCACTGTGCATTTTGTTTTCCTAAGCAGTGAATGACATAGTGGAGGATCAAATTTTTACCTCCTTAAGTTGTCCCACTCTACAATGAATACCTCTCTTTTAGCTAGAGCAGTTCTGGGTCATTTAGGCAGCTGCTAAAGCAGGGCTTAACATACTTGTCCCACATCATGAATTATCTAATACTTTGCTCAAGTACTCTTTAATCTTGAGGAATAAAAATGCTAGAGGTCTTGTGCTGTGTAGTCCAGTTCTTCTGTAAAGGAAAAGCTGCATGAGCAAACTACTCGAAGAGTTGTCATACAAAAGGCTTTACTTCAAATCGCTACAAGAAAAATGTTAGAGCAGAGAGGTAATCTGTTAAAAAGTTGTTGTTGCACACTGTTAACCTGTGGAGGGGTTTGGGACTGACAGCACTTTTTCCCTTCCTTTGAAACAGCTTAAGGCTGTAAGCATTGAGTAAAATGTAGTTTTGATAAGAACTGCTTGAGTTAGGAGTCCTTAGGATTATTGGTTACCAATGAACTTTCCAGGCATGTGTCACATTTATGTTGCCTCTAGTTCGGTGGAGTGCATGCAGCATTAGCATTTTTTTTTCCTTTGCATAAGACAACATTGTTTTCAGCAAGCAATAAGCTTATTCTCATTTAAAAATGGACCCAGTTTAATACCATAAATTGAGTGTAAATTAACCTGACTTTAGTCACACACTTCCAAGTTCTGAATGTTGCAAAACAGCAAACTGAAAAAGTGCTTCTGTAATATTTGTTGCCCCTCCTAGATAAAAACAATTAATGCTTCTCTGGTAAAAGAAGAGGATCAAGCCCATTATGTGAGAAGTTGAAATAAGGAACAAAGTCAAAATCTTAAAACATGAGATGATTCCTCATGAACTTTTCAAATTTTATGTAAAATAATTTTTCAGTCCATAGGACAAGTAGAAGTATCATGCCAACCTTACATAAAAAGGAGAAATTAAAATAGAAAGTTTTTTGCTTCAGTAATCTGGAAGAAGATTGAATTATTAAGATGTTGCACTAAAACTCTTGAAAAAATAACCCTCTCTCGGGTTCCCCTCTTTGGTATATCAAGTTCCTTTAAACAGGGGATCAGCTTTCCACCTTTGTAGCAAATGCACATTAACGTAGATACTCAATACAGAATGAGCTGTGTGAAAGATGTCATATTTGGAAACCTAAGTCTTTATCAATTTGTATCCTATACTAGCATCTGGAAGATACTCTTCCATGCTAGCATGCCTTCATCCTGAGTCACAGAAACCATTTGCATAAGGTGATTATCTGTGAACATAAACACTTCACGGTCTTGTTTAAAAAACCTGTATCTTCTACTGAAAAGATGGTTTTTTTATTTTTTATTGCTCATTTCTGTGCAAATGTGGGGATTTAGTCCTTTTCTCAAGGATTTTAAGTCCTTAGAAGAGACTAACAGTCTTCATCTCTGTAGATTACACTGGCTGTGCTACTCATAAATACCTGTAGTCAAGTTATAGCAGTGACTAGCTTTTCAGTAACAATGTAGGATGAAAACAGTAAGGCAAAACAGTGTGAGGTTTGTAAATATTCTGTAGCTTTTTAGGTAAACACAATCTTCTCAGCTTTTTTTAAAATCAGTTTTAGTAGGCTTTCTGACTGTAGCATGGTTACATGCCATACTGTAAAACACAAAGTGCCTCCACACTAGGATGGATCTTCTGTGGCTGGAAAAACTACCTTTTAAGGGAAACTGTATAATGCAGTGACTAGCCTTTGTAGTTACTGCATGTGCTGGTGGGTTCTGATTTTGTTTCAGAGTAAAAAATGAAGATGACAACTACATGAGTTCAGGGAGGCAATACTGTTCTAGAATGATGATGTTTGCTGGTATTGTATCTCAAATTATATGCATAAAGGGTTACAGTTAATTATCATGAACTTGTGGCAACTCCTATTACTTAAATGACAGAAATGTTGGTCTCAACGTTTATCTAGTTGAAATACCTTCCATCTTTTTTTTTCTGAAAAGATGTTTCTGTTAATGTTTGTCACAGTGGCTCCACTGATCTTGTTTTATTGTTTTGATTTAATGCTTTTTTCTAGTAATGAAGCCTGGAGATATATGGGTGGCTTTGCAAAACCTGTCACCTTAACAGAAGTCTTTACTAGGGGACTCAAGTGGGGATTTGCAGCTTTCGTCGTAGCTCTTGGCATCGAATATACACTGTTTCCTCCAAAGAAGAATGGAGGCCATCACTGAAGATCCAATATGGCAACTAATTACTAAGCTGAAACAGACATAAACCTTCTGCTCACTCTGTACTTATAATATGCATATTAAAGTCTCTACCAGGAAAAACAACGTTTTTTTGATTTTACTACGCTTTTGTGGAAGGATCAATAAACATAGCGAGCGACTTACCTGAGCTCAACCTGAGGGAAAAAAAAACAACAAACAAGAGATACATACACTCTTGGGTTTGCTGTACCACCCTTTAAAGAACAGGGGCAACTATCAGCCCAGCTCTTCCAAGCCCCACCACGTTCTATTAAATGAAATCAAGAAAGTGTTTTCAAGAGAATTGTACTGCATTAATTACAGGCTTAATAATGATTATTTGCTAGCAAGTGCTAATGTATTTCTTAAAAATATTTGTTAATATTCACACTTAGGTCTCTATATAAAAAGACTCATGACCTTAAAAGTTTTAGAAAGCACTCAAAACTGCCTCAAGTGATATTAAAATACCAAAGCTTACACTTCATTCTATCAAAGTTATTTAATTTGGCAGACAACATGCACCAAAACAACCTCCTGTGTAATATCCAAAAATTAAAAATTACATTGCTGCCACACTTACTAAGTTGAATGTTTCACTCTGCAATAGCTATACTTACCCTAATATGACTCCCAATATACTTGAGTTTAAGGTGAAGCAAAAAGAGAAAGAGCAATTGCTTATTTCTTTGTCCTGGTGTGTTAAGTTGTAAATTTGCAGTAGAACAGATTTATTTACTTATTTTTACACTTAGCCTCTTAATAATTTATTTGAAATTTCCTTAAATTATCCAACAACTTCTGGGGTGCTTTAAGAATGCCTGGAGTGAGGACTAGAATAGAAAAGGGCCTGCTGGCAGTATATGTCCTCTGCAGTGCAAGGGATTAGAATTGGCTGAGCGTCCTTTTGTAAATTTTGTAATGCCATTAGATTAGTAACATAAGCTAAGGAGGGCATACCATCATTTTGCAACTCAAGCAACAGATAAACATAAAAGCGAAACTGGACTAACAAGTGACAAACTGTAAATGCCACTAGAAGATTACCTAGTGTACTTCCATGGTGAAGAAACTGAAAAGTTGAAGTAATCATGTCAAATTGCTGGTTTACAAAAAACATGAAGGTCATACCAAAACATTACTAAAATCTCATAATGTATATATTCACATACAACTTTTCTCAGTCAGATGATAACAGAGCTTTATTTTTAAACGAAATAAATAACATCTGTTATTGTGGGAGTGCAGCTGCATTGTTCAGTGGAAACTGTCATCTCTGTATGACATTGCTCAAAGCACTGTTCATAGGGCAAACATTTGTTTTACTAAGCTTTTCTTCCCCAATTCTTTCTAAGGCATCCCCATCGAGTTGCATAATTCCCTGAAAAACAAATAAAGAACCTAAGGTCTGTTGCACAGAATATTTCTATGTTGTCCCTTAGGCAGTCCTACCCAGAATACACATTTTCAAAGGCTGGTATTCACTGCTTGTTTTCTATCTGGGGCAAAGACAAAATTTCTTAATGTAACTGAGTTTTAGATGGCTGTTCAGAAAAACAATTAACAGAGCTAGCATTACATGCAGTATGGGTTCTTCTTAATGCACCCCAGGATACCACTGGCCTTCTTGGCCACAAGGGCACATTGCTGTCTCATGGATACTTTGTTGTCCACCAGGACTCCAAGGTCCTTCTCCACAGAGCTGCTTTCTAGCAGGTCAGCTCCTAATCTGTACTGGTGCATGGTGTTATTCCTCCCCAGGTGCAGGGCTCTACACTTATTCTTGTTGGACCTCATTAGGTTCCTCTTTGCCCAGCTGTCCTGTCTCTCCAAATCTTGCTGAATGGCCACACAGCCTCCCAGTGAATCAGCCAAGCCTCCCAGATTTGTATCATTAACAAACCTGGTGAGGATACACTTGGTCTCCTCATCCAAGTTGTTGATGAAGATGTTGAACAGGACTGGACCCAGCACTGATCCCTGGGGAACTCCACTAGTTACAGCTCTCCAGCTGGACTCTGCACCATGGGACACCACCCTCTGGGCTCTATTGTTTAGCCAATTCTCACTGTCCACTCTTTGACCCCACACTTCCTGAGCTTGCTCACGAGGATGTTGTGGGAGATGGTGTCAAAAGCCTTGCTAAGGTCAAGGTAGACTACATCCACTGGTCTCCCTGCATCTACCCATTCAGTCACAACATCATAGAAGGCTATCAGTTTAGTCAAACATTATTTCCCCTTGGTGAATCCATGCTGGCTACTACTGATAGTTTTCCTCTCTTCCATGTGCTTAGAGATGACCAGAATGAGCTGCTTTCCAGGGATGGAGATGAGGCTGACTGGTCTGAGTTCCCTGGATCATCTGTCTTGCCCTTTTTGAAGGCTGGAGTGGCACTGGCTTTCCTCCAGTCCTCAGGCACACCTCTTCTGGTTTCCATGATCTTTCAAAAATAACATAAAGTGGTGGAGCAATATCACCCAGCTCTCTCAGCATTGTGAGTGCATCCCATGAGGGCCCATGGATTTCCATATGTTCAGTTTTCCCAAATGATCTCTAACCCAATCTTCATCAACCAGTGGAGAGTCTTTCTTCCTCCAGGATTTCTCTCTTAACTTCCAGAGTCTGAGATTCACAAAGGCTGGTCATAGGAGCAAAGACCGAAGCAAATAAGGTATTCAGTAACTCTGCCTTCTCTGCATCCTCTGTTACTAGGGCTTCTACCTCATTCAGCAGTGGGCCCACATCTTCCCTATCCTTCCTTTTACCACTAATGTATTTGAAGAAACCCTACTTGTTCTCTTTTATGTCCTTAGCCAGGTTTAGTTCTAAGAAGGCTTTGACCTTCCTACATACCCTGACAACATTCCTATAGTTCTCCCAACTGACAAGTCCCTTCTACAAACTGTGAACTTCTTACTTTTTTCAGCAGCTCCTTGCTCATGCAAGTAGGTCTCCCTCCTCCTCTATCTGATTTTTTGCTCAAAGGAATGCACCCATCTTGAGCTTGGAGGAAATGATGTTTGAATATAAACCAGCGTTCTTGGGGCCTCCCTACCTTCTAGAGTCTGAGCCCACGGGACTTCTCCAAGTAGATCTTTGAAGAGTACAAAGTTAGTTGAATTTAAAATCTGTATGTTACACAGAAGTTAGAGCAGCTAAATTGTTGCAATACAATAATGACTACACATTGTAGATTAAATTTCAGATGTCTCTGAAATTCCATTTTCAGAGCATAACTGTTCTCACAATGTTAGGCAGCTGCAGTTTAAATAGCAGACAATAACTGTGTACATTGTTTTGTTAACCTGCCTTGAAATCACTCCTGAAAACCTTCCTACAAAAATCTTCTTTATTGAGCTCTCATACTATGAGCTTCTATCCTGTAATTAGATCTTTGCCAGTTCAGCATTTATTAAACAGACTTTTTACATCAATGCAAGTGTATTTTCTATATGCAGCTAACTGAAGTTAGGAGTGTTTGCCTCAGGGATTATAGAAGTAGTCAGAACCCATGCTTCTCTTCCAATTAAGTTTGCTGATTTCATCATCTGTCTCAAAACATTCAGGGATTCATCCAAACTGTTTTACATGTATGACAGAAAACTGATTTCACAGATGCTTTCTATGTCCTCAGTTGTAGGCCAGATAGAAATCTGAAAATCTGGAAGTCAGATAATCTTTTTACCATTGTTCTAATGAAGAAGAAAACTTCTTGAAAATAGTCTCTTCCCTTAGTGACTTAGCCTTTTTAAAAATAATTAACAGCAACACCAACACCGTAAAAAATGAAACAAGTGACACCATTTATACATAAAGATGGAATGCCCTCAGCCTGATCATACCAAGTCTGATTCTGAAATATATAGTACAGTAGACAAGCTCATAATATTTTAGGAGGCATAAACTCTTAAAAGTTTTTGTTTGTTTTACTAACTAGGAGAATCTATGAAATTAAACAGATCAAACTTGTTACCAAAGCATATAGAGAGAAGTCCAAGTCAGAAATTACATCCAAATGGAAATATATAGGACCATCTCTTCTCAATTACATGTAATCTTACTGGTATATTCTACATTTATACTGATCCACAGTTCCAGTTTACATGAGAACCTATCAATGAAGACAATGTACACTTCCAACTTAAAAACAAAGGGGAAGAATTAAAAAAACTTGCATACAACTAATAAATGCTGCCTATAAAAATGTGAAAGCTGTTTCATAATCATATACAAATTAGTAAATTAAGGAAAAAGTGGAGTAAATAAACAAAAAAAGTATATTAGTTGTTTAGGTAATGGTTGTGTTAAATTGCTAAGTCATTCATTCAACCTTTTTTTATTTTTTCAATATTTTTCTTTCGTAAGCGTGCAGTCATACCATTTCCTTAAATCTCTCCTATCAGCTCACACAAGTCTTTACATGTTTGTATGGAATAGATCCAAGAAGAAAAGGTACATACTGATCCACAGCAGATAGCTGGTTTCCTTCTGAACCAGCACAGATGCAGTGCTGTCTTAGTATCAGGGATACTGTGATCCCCCTTGAATGATTGATATCCAAGTGAGAGGCTGACCGTACCATTTCAGTATGAATTCAGGTATTTTTTTCAGAACAAAGAGCAGTCACTTGGTACCTGACCAAAATCTAAGGTGGGTGATTGCTTTCTGCCTCCCATTTTGCTTGTAGTTCAAAAGACAGTGGGACTCTTTCACAACAGCATGTTATCCCAGAGTACTGTGCTTCCACTGCTGTATTTTTAGAAGCACAAAACATGTGCTCCCCATTTAGTAAATGCTTTGAAATCCACTGAGGTGGAGTTATATATTGCATGTCTAATTTCACCACATATGGAAGCTTGTCTATTTCAGCAGATAAAATAGTCCAGAATTTTAGATTTTAGGCATTTAAAAGAGCAGCTCCAGCTACTATACTAGCACCTCAGGGTAAGTTGCTGCATGAACGTTGCTGGCTTTTATACGAAGAGAATCACAACACCCAACTTACAGGGACATTACTTGACATTTACTTAAGATTACACAACTTTCACACATCTGTACAGTATTACCCTATGAACGAACTCAGAGCGATAGAACAAGCTATGAACAAAGTAAGCGCTTACATCTGTATAAACTTCCCCCCAAACAGATGCCCACGCTTACCCCAACTCTGTAATCAGTCGCTGAAAATGGTCTCTTAACCCTGAAAGGCAAATGGGGCTAATAAAGCTGTTTTGTCTGTCCTAATAACAGCATAAAACCCGTAGCCCCAAAAAGGCCTACGCATATTCGGAACAGAGGGCCGCCCTCCCGCCACCCCACTCTCCTCACTGCGCTGCCACCGCCGCCGCTGCTCGGCAGCCATTTTGTGCGGGACTGGCACACAGCGGCGCGGGCGGGAGGCTGCGCGCGGGAGCAGACGTCTCTTCCGTAGCCGCCATCTTGTGGGATCTGCGCAGCTCTCTTTGTGCAGCTCCGACTTTCACCTCCGGAGGTAAACTATGAAGCAAAACTCAAAGCATAATTCTTGCCTTGCCTTGCCTCACCCCAAAACATCTAACGGCCAGACTCACGGGAAAACCGTAAGGGTTAGCGGACGTGGCTTGGCAGAGGTATAACGATGGTAGGGGTGGCTAAAGCCTGTTCCCTCGTCTCTCAGCGAGGGAAGATCTTGGCCTTCAACAGCTTTGCTATCTATGTGGAGGCGGTTTAGGTTTCTCTAGTAGTCGTAAGAAGCACAAGAGAAAAGCACTCTACGTGTCTTGCTGATGACAGAGGCGATACTCTACGCCCGGAGCCTGTCGTTACGCCTTCTCCGCTGCCTCCGCCTCCCTGCTCCCAGTGCCGGACGTGGCCCCGTGTCGTACGTGAGACCTACCCGGCGCGTTTGGGTGCGTTACACTTTTCGCTCTTCCTTTCACTCACATCTTTACACTCTGCGCCTTCAGTATAGGCTCCCCAACGCACCGTGCTCCGGGATCGGGTCCTCCTCCCTGATTAGGTCCCGTCTTTACCGGGGGGCGGGCTGAGCCGGGTATGTAGAGCCGGAGGGTCCGGCTCAAGTGCGGCCTGAGTCCGGGCTTGCTCCTGAGGAGAAACGAAACTGCTCCTTCGCCTGAAACATTTTTGAGTTGTAGAGCGGAGTTTCCGTTCGCTTAATTTTTCAAGTGTGATTTAAAAAGACGTAGTTAGAAAGTTATGTGGAAATCTGTGTAAATTCCCTACAGTAAAAACAGTTTGTTGCGGGTTTTTTTCTTGTTTGTTTGCTTTTTTTCATTTGGAGGACTGGGGTGTTAAACTAGTGGAAATTGAAAATGGAAATTAGCTTGGTCACTACTGTCTTGCACCGAAAACAAACAATTTAAGCATAAAACAGTAATAAGAAGTGTGGAAGTTACTGTGAAGTTTCCCTGTTTTTCCTAAGTATCTCGTACAAGTCGTCGTTCTTTTATAGGGAAATGTGAAAGTTGTAGAGTTGCTTCAAACAATTCAACAGCTTGAAAAATGCCAGATGATGCAGACTCAAAATGTAGTTGCTTTTGTGTTCTTTCACTACCTCTACCTGATCAAGCAAAACAAACCTGAGGAAGCACAAAATGCAGCTAGTGCCCCTTGTAGCAAAGTAACTTTCTACTTTTTCTCTTTAGTGTAGGGGCCTTCACATTATCTCATGTTGTGAAACAAAGATAATTTTCCAAATCAGAGCTATTCCCACTGATGTTACATGCTGGTTTTGCTGCTGCAGAGATGGTTGTGAAACGTTCAAGACACAAATGCTGTCAGAAATTAGACTCCCAACTGTAGACCCTGCTTAAGAGTGTGAAGTATTTCCCTGCTTCTATTGAAATACCTTCCTTTTTAATATGAGGCCTGATATGTTGACTTACCATCATTAATACAGGACATTTCTCTTTACTTTGCTAATCACATTGGTGTTTATGTTGTGCAGCATTTGTATTGCTATCATGGGAACAAGGGTTTCATGTATGGTATTAAACAGCAAAGCGTAAAATTGCTTGAGTCTTGTACATGCATACCAAATCTCCACTATAGTGTTAATACCAGCAGGGAGTTACTGGAGTCTTGTGTGTATTTGTGTGTGAAGTTTTAATATGTTTACATTTCCTGCTCTTTGGGAGGAAAAAAGATGTCCTTCATAGAAGCTAATGAACATACAGGTGGTTTTCTTTCTTAGTGCAGAATGGAAACAATTTGTGGTTTGAGGAGTAAATATGCTCAATGTTCTCAGGTGTTTACCATAAAAAATGTTTATTGTGAACCTTGTTTACAGTGTAGTGCCTGGGGTCAAAAGTCAGTGCAGACTTAGACAAATATGCCTGACACAGGTGGTTCCTATGCAGTGTGTGAGAAATTAATCAGTTCTAAAATCTTGCACTTTGTTCAGCAAAGTCTGAAAGTTAACCCAGAAATTTGTGTACTTACGTGCACTTTGGTACTATCTCTGTGAGATGTGTTTTCTCTCAGACCTCTTTTGGGGACAAGAAAATAGGTGAATAATTCTAGAATCGGTGAACTTTCTTACCAGATACCCTAAGACTTTTCCCAGAGAGCCCTTCCTCTGTGGAAATTTGGGATGAGAGTGAACTAAAAAACCTAGACTTAGAGAAAAATCTCCCCTCACCAGTAGTTCTCCATCAGTGTGCCAGGGGTTTTCCTGGTTTGAATACAGGAGGAAAAGAAGTTGTTCCATGTGTAGGCCTGCCTGTTTCACTCATTCTCCCCTAATGCTACTGATGTGGTCTTGCAGTATCTATCTTTTTTTATCTGTCAGTGGTGGCAGTCATGTTAGACTTCAGCTATTTGGAATGACTGTGGATTTCTTATAAATAGTATAAATGAGAATGGGTAGTACTTCAGGTTTCTTTTCAACTGTCCTCTTGCTCAGTAAGCTTTGCATTGAGATCATTAATTCAGTACATGCAACTGAAGAGGAAATTGAACTGAAGAGGAAAATCTTTAATATTTTCTTGCCCAATATGGGCAAATTACACATGCACACAAACTATTTGGGCAGGTTATATCTGATGAGTATGAACTTTCTGCTTAAGAAGATAAGCTTTTTTCCCTCTTTGTATAGAATTTACATTCAGTAACTTCTCATTGCAGGGCTCAGGTAATCTAAATCAAAAGCCAGGCTGCTGGGTTTCACATTGTCATTGCTTTTTTCCTTTAATTGTTGCAGCTATGATAACTGTGTCTATGACATTTGCAGAAGTGGTCATATAAGATAGAAGGGTGAAGCATGATGCCCTTCACCTCTCATGGTAAAGTAGATCTGGCTCAGATGTGTGCAGATGGAGTGTACCAGGTTTGTTCCAGTAGTGTGGCATTCCTGCTGTTAAAATACAGTGACATCGTTTTGGACTAAACACTTACTTTATTTTGCTCTTAGTCATTCCTGGCTCAGAATCTTGGGGGAATGAATGTTATTGACAAATCAGTTTGTGTGTAGCTGTTTTTCTTTTATTTGGGGCATCATTCCTGGTTCACCAGTGGAATTATACAGAAGAATGCATGATCTTAGGTAATTTTTCCTTGTTTTCCCTCCTACTGAAATTAGGAAGTAGTCCCCAATGGTTATTTGTGACATTGATATTTGTCAAACAAAAACAAGCTCATGTAATCAACTTTGTCAGCAGAGGAGGTATTGATCAGCACTTTTTTACAATGAGCATTCAATTTATCTTATATAAAGGAAGCTCACCAAAAAAGTCACAAAAAGAAGTTTGCAAAAAATTTTAAAGGCAGATTATTTTAAGATAACGTATACATAGGAATTTTCTATGTCTTTCTCTAGAATTCTCACAAATGTTTGATGCTAGATTGAAAACAAGAAGTTAGCAATTAATATGTTTTTCATCTGATAGAAAACTATACAAAACATTCCAGTGCATGAAGGGTTTCTCTGCTTTATCAGAGGCCTGAAAGCTTTCCTATTCTGCCCTTCCACCCCAGCTATACAAGTGCTAGCATTGCAGGTCCGTGGGTGAATTAGAACAGTACAAATACTTTCTCTACCCAGTTTCATTTTGTTGGAAACAAAATTTTTCAGCTTGCTATATTAAAAATACTGTGGTCTGGGTATTTGAAAGGGGCAGCATCGACTCATGTTTTATTTTTGTTTGTAAAGTTCTTTTGCTGTTTGCTCTGTTTACATTAGGGTTAAATGTTGCTGTACTTCTTAGAGCATATAGTGAATTTAATTCGCTCAAGTTCCTGAATGGTGTGATGTGCTGAGAGAAAACACTGGCTTTGTGTCTGTCCCTTTTGGGTTCTGAAGAGCAGAACTGTATCAGAGAGGATAGGTGTTGCTTTTTCTGATTGTGTGCTATAGCAGGAGTACTGTAGATTACGCATTTTCTCTAGCTATTTAGCACGGTCTGTTTAGACTGCACATAGAAGGCTGCAATGGGCTAAGCAGGGTATATGCAGCCTTGTTACTGGTGGGTGGTGTGGTACTGAAAATGAGCCTAAGTGGCTTCAGTGCCATTTTGAGGACCTTGCTGCATATACATTAGATCTCGTTTACACTGTAGTATGGAAGTGCAGGAGTACTTAAGCTGGGTAATGCTTGAGTCTTCTAATATGGTGGATTTCTGATATTTTACAGTTTGCCTGTTCAAACTTCTGTTTTGCTTCTGGAGTTGGCACCTTAAGGTCATAGCAGGGACTTGAGTTATAATCCCATAGTCATTCAGACATGCTATCAACAAGATCAAGATTGCTTTTTGCTTTTTTTTTTTTTAATACAGATTATTTGCTTTTGTGACTGGCAGCAGTGTTGAGGGGAAAGCTGCTGGAGTCTTTGACAACATAGAAAATATGGCTCATGGGGATAAATGTAAATAAAGGAGACTTTGCCCCAGGAACTTGGATTTGATATTCACTGACAGTGGTCAGTGAAACCCAATCCATGAGTTTAATCAAATCCAACTCTTACTCCCTTTCTGAGGGAAGTCAGGTGGTTGTATAGAACTATTTTTCATTTAAACAACATCAGAATGAGAAAAGGAAAAAAAAAATCTTATAGATGAGTTTATTTCATCTCCTTATTGTATGGACACAATATGTGGCATTGTTGATTGTAACTTCTAGAATATGTAACAAAAGGTTGAAAAGGATGTTATCCAGGTTCTAGAATCTTTCATTGTATTAGTTTTTGAAGTCAAATTGGCTTTGGTTTTCACAAAGGTTTAAACAAAACCAACTCCTTGTAAGGCTAAGATATATCTTCGGATTGCTCATTTCACTTTTCTTAATGTAGGTAATGGGGATCAAAGAAGGTTAAATAGAATTTCTGTAGTTGTTGGCAATGGAAATTGAGAATTGCACCCTAATTATTTTGTTAATCACAAGGATGAGTTTTTTTCTAGGTTTGAATTTTTATTTCAGTTTTCACTATGATGAAACACAAATGTCACATGAAGAAAAAAGGCAGTCTTGGCTTATCTATACCTTCAGAGATAAGTGATTTGCATACTTAAGGTTGGAATTTTTTCTTGGTGTGGTTCTTTGATCTTTTTGAGCATGGAGGGTGTATGTGTAGAATCCCTAAAACCTCAGTAACTCAGTTTGGAATCACTTTAAATTATGCTAATAAATAAGAAAATCCACACATTCCTGAATCTATAGATATTTAGTACTTAAAAATATTACCTATTATATTGTAAATATTTCCTTTATTTTTACTTCATTTAAGGCCACATGCATGTCTGGTATCAGTGGTTTTGTATGTGGAGTTTTTTCAATTATTTTATACACAATGTGTAGTTACACTACCTCTTATTTCCCAAAACTCTTTCAGAAGAATGTCCTGATGTTTTTAGGGGAGAAAAGGTGGTGGTGAGCAGTGGGGTGGAGGGTTGCTGGGAAGAGGTCAGAGATTTAGACTTAAATTGCTGTGGAACTTAACTCTTATTTCCAGAAGCACTTGAAATATCACTCATCAGCAATCTGATGACGTGTTTCACTTCCTATGGAATTTACAGACTTGTGTTAAAGTAATTTTACTTTTAAAAAACCTTCCATTTTTCTCTGATTAGTATGACCTACCAAGTACTTTTTGTTCTGTAATGAACAGCTGGGAGAACCCCTTGAGAACAGGAGGTCTGTGTAGACTACTTGATATTTTAGCTGTAAGTGAAATACATCAGACAGGAAAGTTAACTGTGAACTTGTGCAGCAGATCAATGATTTAGTAACTTTTAATTGTCTTCCACAGAACTGCTTTTAAAAATGCATCTAGTTAAGAATGAACACCAGACAAAGGCTGTGATAGACATGGGCTTCGTGTCATGTTGGCTTCCTGTTTAAAAAACAGGCTGACAATTTTAAAGGGATAGCAACAAAGTGATGACCAGGTGTGAAGTACCAGCTTCCCTCATTCATCAGATTGAACAAGAACTGGATAAAGAAGAAGAAGAGATTATGGTTTTTCTGTGCCGAGACCTTGCTCCTGACTTGGCCACTGCTGACCTTAGAGAGCTCTTGGTGGCTCTGAATGAAAGGGAGCAACTATCTTTTCTTGGCTTGTCCGAGTTGTTGTACAGAGTTAAGAGATTTGACTTGCTGAGGAGGATCTTGAAGACTGAGAAGGCAACAGTGGAAGCTAACCTTGCCAGGTGTTTCAGAATTATCCCTGCTTACAGGTAATATATCTATTTCAGATTTCAAGGCTACTCTAATTTGTTCAAAATGTATGTGGGTTGCTTTGAGGGACTAGATTTTTGTTTCTTTTTTTAAATAGGTCTTGAAGGTAAAAGAAAAGCAAAGAAGGGTATTATATCTAGAGTTACAGTGAAGAGAGTATGTCAAGTTGAGTCCTTAAAGTAAGCCCTTGTAGCTTCTTATATGTCGTGGCATTAGAAGCAAACTATCTTTAAGAAGTTTGTCTGTGTTAAGCAATAAAACCAGTGTTTGTACAGTTCTAGATTAGCAGATAAAAATGGCACTTTAGAGGAACATCATTAGTTAGAGGTGTTTTCTAGTTTGCTTTGGCCACACAGTCTTGTGGTATAAGTTTTCTTAGGGCACCTGTCCCCTCATGCTTTTTACTCTGTAGTTTTAAGAGACTTAATTTAAGAAGCTCCAGTTATATTATTTTAGCGACTTTGGAAAGAAATATACATGCTAATAAGGAAGATTTTCCTGTGTTAGCTTCTCACTGCAATACAAACCTTGTAAATACTAGGAAAAAAAGTTGAATATGTGTTCTGTTATATCATTCTCTCACTTAATCTCTATTGAAATATTAAGGAGACTTCTGTTTTCCTAACAGTTAGTATTCCACAGTCAATCTGAGTAACAGAGGTGCTGACTAGCAAGAGTAGGTATTTTGTTACTGGAGCAGGGTAGGCTTTTTTTCCTGTTGTTTAACTGAGAAGGTACATTAATACTGGAACATGGGAGAAGTTGAGTAGTTGGGCAAGGGTGGGATTTTTTTGAAAACTGAAGTGTCTCACCTTTGTTTCAGGGTACTAATGGTAGAGATTAATGAGAATCTGGAAAAAGAAGAAGTGGGTTCTCTTGTTTTCCTACTCAGGGATTATGCACCTCGTATGAAAATGGCAAAAGATAAGGTATGTTTTTCTGCTGGTCTTATCTGGAGCAATGAGAGATCCAAGTATAAAGGAAAGTAGCTAGATAGCAAAGGAGAGGAGGCAGTACTGCCAAGGGGTAGTGAAGCAGGTAGAGATAGAAGCCAGGAAGTAGAGAATGTGTAGTGGCTTTTATTTTTATTTTTTTTTTAATTTAAGAAAAGAAGCATGAGAAACAGCAAGAGGGAACAGTGAAGACTTCATGTAGGCAATGGTGTTAGCATGAATCTCACAGGCAGAAGGCATTAAAAAAATCTTTCCTCGTATTACTGATCTGAAAGTTCATATATGAATGATCTCAAACCAATAGTCTTATGAAATGTACCTTGAACTACTGAATCACTTTTATGTTTGTGATCTGCTTCGTTTACAGAAATTTTACGTTAATTAGTATTTCTCTGTACATTCACATTCTGAATGTTTAAGTGCTCTGAGAAAGCAGAGATTCAGTAGAGAGAGATCAGAAAACGTGACCACTGTGCACAGAAGACCGAAGACTTCTGATTTATTCCTTTGAGTTTGTGATTTTTTTTTTCCCCGTCTTTAACCAAAGGAGAAGAAAGGCCCTGTAAATTCCCCAAAGATTTTCTTACCTTTTGTTTTGTGGCATCCAAGTGGCTGGCTTTGCAGCTGGCTTTGTTTCCTCAAAAATGTTGATTGTTTTTAAGAATATTACTTTCTAGTTTCCATTACCCTCATGACAATACCAAGAATTCTTGTTTATCTTCCAGATAATTTTCTTAGTGTTTCAGAAGGTGATGTTCCTAGTTCTTGAATGTAAAAACTTCATGACCTCTCTGTTATTTTCTGGATTACTCTGTTACTGATAAAGAACAATTTGCTTATGTGACAGTTTGGTTTTTTGTTGCTATTCCAGAGTTTTCTAGCTCTTGTGATTGACCTCGAGAAACTAAATTTGGTGGCTCCTAATCAACTGGATTTGATAGAAGACTGTTTTCGAAATATTCACAGGATAGATCTGATTAGGAAGATTCAGAATTACAAACATGAAGGTAAGATGCTATTTTTGCACTGGTTTACCCTTGAAAGCAAGGATCAGATGTACCCTTACTGAAGACAGAATTACGAGTTTCGCTTCAGAGTATTCACATATTTAATGGATTTATGCTTTTAAAACAGCTGATATATCATAGTGTATTTCTCTGTGTGTTTCTGTTTTCAGCTTTACTGTCCTCCCTTCATTCCCAGCCAGTATATGTAAATGCACTTCAGGCATCCCTTCCTAATCTCAGTCTGATTGATCCTCCTTATAATTCAGGGGTAAGTATACAATAAATCAGACAGGTACTTTATTTCTAAATATTTCCAGACATTGAAAGGGGATGAATTTTGCAGAGCCTAAGGAATGAGAGATTGCTAGGGACTAAAATATTATTTGGTTTATTTATCTTATTCCTGTTACTTGCTGGGTTTGGGGTCTGATTGGTCTTCTGACTGAGAAAGTTCCCCTCTGAAAAGTTTCTGTGGTTTTGTTTGTTTGTTTGTTTGTTTTTCCTGTTAGTTGTATGTGTAAAATCTGTATCTTTCAAGGTTTTTCTGTTACTTTGGGGAGTGAAAAGTTTTTTGCTTTGACTGTTCTTTGCTAAACATTCTTTGTACTTCTGGACTTTGCATGTAAAGTGGCTTTTTAATTTTGGAAGCTAAAGGTATGGCTGTTTAAGGAGAGCTTTTCAGATTATTTTTTGGTTTAGTTTAATTTTAATTAAGATACCTCATTATGTGAAAAGTCATCAAATGCATGCAATGTTCTTTGTATTTGAGTTAGGTCTAATACTGCAGTAGTACTACCTTATTTGAAGTCTTTACCCTTGCTGAGTGAATTTGTTGAGATTATTTCTGTCATGTGTTCAGTAAATATGCACCTATAATGTTTACATACAAGACACCAGTGATGAAATTTGTCTTTACTAACAAAGCCACAACAACTTTGTTTTCCAGACTCGTAATGGGAGTTTGCATTGATTTTTTCCATATTATGATAATACTGTTAGAATTTCCTTCCTAATTCAATGAAAGTTTCTCCCTGCTGGTCTAAAAGAAATAAAATTCACACCTTCAGAGGTTTTTTGTTTGTTTCAGTACTTTAAGGAATAAGCTTTTCTTTGCTGTTCATGGCGAACTGGTAATTTTTTTCTGAGGAGGAATGCTTTGGGGGTTTTTGTTTGTGATTCTGGTGGGGTTTTTTTTCTTGGTATCTAAAATATATAATCCTTTCATTGAGGAAGAAAAATACTACAGTATTATATTTTGGAACACATTAATTATTGAAGGAGAGAGGAGAAAAATATTTCTTTCTTCCATTTTAGATCCAGAATATGAACACAGGAAAATCAGAAAATGGAGAAAGTCTCATTCTGGGTAAGAGCATTTTATCTGATTTTTGGTAATCTTACAATGAAATTCATAATTTGTCTCTTTATCAAAAGGACTGTTGTTTGATAGCTGTGTTTATGTCTAATCCAGTTCATAACACCAGGAGCAGAGAGTATTTGGTAGCTCTGAAAGTGGAGCCTTGCCTTCTTGTTTGTTCTTGCATTTTCTTTGCTTGTGCTGCCAGATATTAAAACTTATTGAAGTTGTTGTGGGCTTCCATTTTCATAACTTTTTAACAGACGGAATAGTTTATCAGTAAAATCATGGGGAAGGTTGACTCTGGAGGCCTGTACAGTGCAGCTGTACCCATTAACTCTTGAATAGGAAGTTATTGTGTCAGTTTAGTGGTGGACTCTTCAGCACGCCAACAAAGAAGTTGTCCAGGGAGTGCCAGGTTCTTGCCACATGTGCTGTGCTCTTTCTCTAAACCCAAAATACCTCTCAAATACAGCAATTTTTAAAAGAGTAGTTGGATGAGTTATTTCAGTAGAGGAGAGATTGTGTGTTTATTGGATTTGTTTCGACTGGAGTAGAGTTAATTTCCTTCCTAGTAGTTGGTATAGTGCTGTGTTTTGGGTTTTGTATGAGAACAATGTTGATAACACCAGTGTTTTAGTTGTTGTTATGTAATGTGTACTCTAGTCAAGGACTTTTCAGCTGGGAAGGGGCACAGCCAGGACAGCTGTTCCAAACTGGCCAAAGGGATATTCCATACCAGATGATGTCATGCTCAGTGTATGAACTTGGGGCTAGATTGGCTGGGGGGCACCATGACTCAGGAACTAGCTGGGCATCAGTCAGTGGCTGGTGACCAATTATGCCGTGCAGCACTTGTATATTCTATTGTTATTATAATAGTCATCTATTTTACTGTAATACTAAACTGTCTTTATCTCAACCCATGAGTTTTACCTTCCAATTCCCTTTCCCATCTGCACTGGGAAAGAAGTGAGCAAATGGCTGTGTTGTAACTGCCTACTGGGTTAAATCACAACTTGAATTCTAGTCACAAGCAATGTAAAATGCAATCTAAATAACATTTTAGAGGTTAAAATTTTTGTGGTTTGTTTTCTTGGTTATTTTTAACTTCGATAGCATACGTAGGAACTAAGAGGTCCAGATGAGTGAGAATTTGGCTGAACTAGATAGGGTCCTCTTTAACTGATTTGGTGTCAAAGAAATGTCACTGGTACTTAAATACTGAGACTGTTTGTGTGTTTTAGCTGCAGCAGGACCAGTCCACATGTCCATTCAGGAATCAGGAGCAGTGTCACATAAGGTATGTGCTTGTGTATGTGACTCTTGTAAATACAATTAAAACCTCTGCAAATATTCACCTTAGTTTTCTTTGTGTTTATTTTGAGATTTCCTTTAATGGCATGCAGATAGAACAATGTACTTCCCTATCTCACTCAGCCCCAAACAATTGCTTTTGCATTGTATGTTTTTAATGTAAACTATTTGCTGCTACTTGAAGCAGCAGTGTGCAAAAAGCGTGCACTAAACTTCTATATTATAAGGAGGGAGTAATTGTGATAGAGTAGTTACAGATTGTTTAAGAACAAGGAGGTTGTTTGCTTAACTGAGGAAATAAATGTTTTTCTGAAGAGCAGTGCTTGCTTGCGCACCTGAAGAACACAAAAATTCTCTACATTTATTGTGTTGACAATTTGAAACTTATCACTCCCAACATCTCAAAAGCAGTTACACTTAAGGAAATTAACCATTGCTGTCATGGTCCAGATCTTTAAAAACTCCTTCCACCCATACAGCCTTTTTTTTTTTTTCTTTCTTTCTTTTTGAAATAAGATATTCATATTTGAAGATCTGTCCAGAGTTAAGGTTCAGTCTCAAACTTGCTTCTCTTGTTTCTGATAGAGTCAAAGTCTTTGTTTAAGGATCATTATGGTAGTAAGATTACATAACACAAAATTTAAGCCTGTACTAGAAATAGGAAGAAATGTCATTAGTCCATGTCCCCTGATTTTTTGTATGAAGATAAGACATACTGTATTCCTGTAGATCCCTTTCTTACGGAAAAACAAAATAATAGAATTGAATAGGTCAGATGTGGTTGAACTTGGGGAAAAAAGTCAAGTCTGTAAGTTAAAAGAGGATGACATATTAACTTAGCATTTGTCCTTTTGTGTTCCTCAGGTGTTTGATGATCAGTACAGAATGCAAAGTCAACCTCTAGGAATATGCCTGATAATAGACTGTATTGGCAATGATGCAGGTAAGGGTCTGGAATTTGAAGTAACTTATATTTTTTATCTTGGATAATTAGAACAATTGAGTATAAAGAATATGATGTACATTTACAAGGCAGACTAGGGCAGAGTTGGAAGGCCCAACCTGAGGTTACAGCCACATGCCCTAACTGTTACGGACAATGCTTGTTTGTTTATTCATGCAGAATCTCTGAATGAAACAATTTGCAAGGAAATAGACTGAATTTTGGGAGGGAGAAAAAGAATGTTCAGAGACCAACAGAATAGTTAAGCTATAGTCATACAGCAGGTTCTTGGTAGAGATTGTTTCTCACCAGTTAACAGAAGCAAGACCAAAGCTATTGCAGATTTGAAGTATAATCCGTCAGACTCAACATACTTTGAATAGCTGAAGGCATGTGGTCCTTTATTAGTAATGCCCCTAGGCTTCTATTACATCTTGTACAGTTTAATTAAAACCATCACCATAGCTTTATAGGGAAAATAATTTTTTTCCTTCCCTCTTGGTATAGTTAAAAAAAAAAGCCACACAATTTGCATATGGAATTCAAGGTACATGGTGCCATGGTTAAAATGTGGTTTTTTTCCTAATTGTCTTTGTAGAAACCAAAAATAAGATTCTTGCAAAAGCAAAAAAAAAAAAAATCTCCTCTCTCTCTAATTATAGTAGCACATGAGGCTAAAATTAAAATGAAGAGTGTACTTGCAGTAAGTTCTATAACAGGCTAGGAGATGCAGGGGAAGAAAAGGGTTTGTGGGCGTAAGTTCTCTTTCTCATAACTAATAGTGCAGTGGATGGACCAACTTAGAATTGTTGATGTAGGTGTTGAAGAGCAGTGAATGCAGAGCAGAGACACAGCAATTTTTTGATGTTTGCTTGACTATAGTATTTTAGGTAAATAATACAAAACAAGATGCTTACTTTGCCATTAGGATTACAAGAACTAGAACTAATTAACAGTCCTGCCATGTATGGAGAAGAGGGTCAAGGAAGTTACATACTCAGTTGCATGCAACTAGGAAGCCTTGTTTGGATCAGATTTCCATATGTCTTGCCAAGCTCATCAATGACCTCTGGCAAAAAAAAAACAAACACACACCCCCCCCCTCCCCCCCAAACACACAAAAAAAAAACGGAAAAAGAACCCAACCAAAACAAACAAAAAAACCAATAATGAAATTGCTGGATGGTAGAAATGACATTGTTCAGTCTCAAGCACTTCATAAGTACTACTCAAAAAAAAAAAAAAGGCAAAAAATATAAAAATAAGGACAGCCAGCTTGCTAAGGACTGAAAGACTGGGGGTGAGAGGACAGTCTGCTTCAGTACCAAAGTGGTTACTTATTGCAGAGTTCTGTTTCTTAAAAGCAAATGCAAAAATAATTGCTAGAGAAATTTCAGTGTGGAGAGCTAAAGAAAACATGGTGTGAAAATAGCCTTGTTTACAAAATAAACCTCTTAAAATTTCATTGCCTCTAATAGAATATGAGCATGTGCTGACCTGATTTATTGAACAAGTGTGTTTTACTGTGCCAGGTCTGATTTTTTTTATTGTTTTTTTTTTTGTTTTTTTTTTTATGAAACAGTAAATACAAAAGCATGTAAGACAATGATGTCAAGTAAATTTAAAATAAAATTGCTGTATCAAAAGCTTACCATGTATAATTTCTGCTTAATTGTTAAACAAAGGTATCAGCTCTAAGTTTGTTGGATTTAATTTTTTTTTTCAATTGGAACTCTTAGGATGTGTGTATAGTCTAAGGTGATGCCGAGTTTCATATCTTTGAGTGTATGTGCTACTGAGATAAGTAAATTACAGGAAAAGAACGCTTCTTGCTGAAACTCGGTTTTTTGTATGTATTGCTGCCCTCTAATGGGGGAAGCGATTCATTGAGTATATAGCTCCTCAAAGCTGCTAATACTTAATCCTCCATCTGAATTTTAAGAGCATGTTTTATTGCCTTACATAGAGGGGATTTTCCTTTCTATCTCCAAATTTTAAAAATGTCTGGAAGTTTTCTGAATTCTTTTACAAAATTTAATCAAACCAGCAGAATTGGAATGAAATTCCATAGTTCCTGTTTATCACCTTTCTTATAATATAGTTTGCATCTAACCTGTAGTTTGCTGTCAAAGGTTATGAGTTCTGTTCCCTGTTGTCATTATGGGCTTCTTGAGGAGAACAGTGTGGTAATATAACACCTGCTTTCTTGCCAGTTACCTGTGAAATGGCCTCTGCTCATTAGGGATTATTAAACTTTTTGAAGTCAAGGAACAGTCTTATCTTCCTGCCTGTGTAAGGCATTTTACATAAACATGGCACTTAATATTTCCTGTCACATTGGAAACTGTGCATAGCCAACGTATATGTGGTTTATACTAAAGATACGATGTTAAAGGTATGAGTCATAGTAGTAGCTTGTGCTTCTCTGAACACTGAAAAAAAAGCTGTGTTAACCACCACGTGTCTGATTTCACTGCCATATTAATAAGCATCCCCAGTAGTTACTTAGACTCTCTTGTCTGATATTTTAAGTCCTAGGAGCTTGGGATACTGGCTCTAAATGAAAGTATGCAAGTGTCTGTGGAATTAGGAACAGATCATGTGCCAAGTAATAGTGTCTTTGCTACCGTGAAGTGCATAACTCATATTTAAGACAGCATGCTTATAGCACTACAAGTATGTAATATACTGGGATCGACATCAAGTACTCCTGATTTATTTTTTTTAAATTATTGTGATGAAATAAACATTTCCAATAATGAAATCCTGTAAATACTGTCATTCAAGATAGATGAAACTGAGCCTTGATATACTGTGATTTAATTACATATTGATTTTTTCAGATGTGTTGGAAGAGACCTTCAGAGGCTTAGGCTATGACGTTCATTGTCACAGATATTTAAATATGAACACCATGAATCAAACATTGCTTGAAGTTGCAAGGTTGCAGAAGCACAGAAGTTGTGACAGCTTTGTCTGCATATTGGTCAGCCGTGGAACTCCTCAAAGCATATTCTGTACAGACCATACCTTTTCTGGATTCCCTTTGGAACAAATAAAGAAATACTTTACAGCAGACTCATGTCCAGAGCTCCTAGGAAAACCAAAGCTTTTTTTCATTCAGAGCTACATCGTGCCAGAAAATGAGCAAGAATGTACTAGTCTGTTGGAAGTAGATGGGAATTATGAGAAAATCATCACTAACGCAAAAATCCCTTGGAAAGTCACTATCCCCCAAGTAGCAGACATCTTTTGGAGTCATTGCAAGGTGGATGTGTCTACAATAGAAAAATTTCCAAGTTCCTCTTCATATTATCTGCATTGTCTGGCTGAGATACTTAGCAGCCCTCATAAAAGGTAAATAAAAAGGAAAAATAATAACTCTTTTCCTAAAACAGCCTGCTGTCCTAGAGAAAGAGAAACCTTAAGTTTTGTCGTATCTGGTTCTGAAAAGTGTCTTCATGTTGTGTCATAGGTTAAAAGACAAGCATAGGTGATTTTGGAATGAAGGTGCAGGAAAGCAGTCTAAAGTAGGAGTGCAGCTTCTGATTCTGGAGAATAAAATTAAATATTATGTCACTGGGGCTTGCAGAGTGAGAAGGAAAGAACCTGTCCTAGATAATGTATATCAGTGCTTTGTTCAGGATTGGAAATTTTACTTCTCCAAGATAACAAGGTACACACTAGGCATCTGTCAAATTGAGGATTGCCTTTTATCATTAAGAAGGGCTGTGTTTGCAAATGTAAAGTCACTACCTAAGTTCGGGGGAAAAGCAGGTGAGAGGGAAGGATTTTGTCTTGTCTTTAGATCTAATTAACCTTCTGTTCAGGAAGCCACTAGATTGCCAGTTTGCAATCTTGAATTTAAATTATCAGAAAACTTTAGTCTATCTAAAGAGATGACCAAAAGGCATCTGAGCAAAAATCAAGTATGTTTGGTTATATAACTTAACAACAACTATTTTCTTTGTACAACTGATTTACCAAGGAGCTAGCAACTGTTTTTCAAGATAGCTGCAGGGTTAGCATTTAGTACTTTGTTATGAATCCTAAAATCTTGCAATGAAATGACAGATCAACGTATCAGCATGACCAGTATCACAACAGCGATGTGAGTTATAATAGATCGTATCCAAAATGCATATTATGCCTTCTTTAGGTTTTAGAGGTGTAACCTTTGCAATAAAGACTGAAATTTGAAATTTTCTCTTTGCTAAGTCTAAGTTGTCTTCTCTCTTGTCTATTCTTAAATGGTATCTTGCTTCATTCTCTAATAGATATCTTTTATTTTTTTTTTCTTGCAGGAAACTGTCTATATTAGATATCCACACAGAACTGAACAGAAAAGTCTATGAATGGAATAAGACCACTGACCCAAGCCAACAATATTCACTTCTGCTTCAGCACACACTGAGAAAGAAGCTTTTTCTTTCTTCTACTTAATTGCTGTTGGAAAGAACACATTTGAAGTGGCTAACAGGAGACACTATGATCCAGACAGTTTTACACATATTTTTACTTTATGTGTTGTTACTGCATGTATATCTAAAGTTCCTATTGCTTCCAAAAGCAGGGATTTAGAAGCATTTTGGTGTATTAAGGCACTAGATTTTGTATCTTTAGACAGAAGGTTTTGAAAGCTTGGATGAGAATGGCATCTATCATATAGCACTGCAGAAGATCTTGCAACCAAGTACAACAGTGCAAGGAACTCTAAGCTGTATAGCCCTTGGGTTTTCCAGAGTTTTGTATTTTTATTGTTTCATTGGTTGTTTTTTTAGCATAACTATTAGCAGTGCAGTGATACGGGTTCTTCTGTTGATGCTTAAACCAAATACAAGCCAGTGCAAACCACTGAAATTCACTGGGTGCTTTCCCCAGCATCTAAAAATGCAAAATGTGTCAGGAAAGAATGCCTACCCAGAAACACCAGTTATTCATTAACGCTTGTGTGCCTCCACAGACTAGCAAAACAGAAGGAGAGAGATGGTCTTTTAAATAATATGGATTCCATCTGCCTGATGCATTAGAGGTTGTGATTCACCCAGAACCCTGTGTCATTGGCGTTGTCACAGCGTACAATTGCTATATGTTAATAACTGAGACAATCTGTCATGTTTTGGTCTATGTTTTCCTCTGATACAAAAATGAGTCTACACATGTCAGGGCTTGGCAGGCAGGGGTGCCAGGAGGCCTGTGTGGATGAGCAAGGAGCTCCTGGACACAGTTAAATGTAAAAAAAAAATAAAAAATATTTACCTATCCCTGCTTCTACTTGCTGTATCCTGGGAGAAGTACAGACAAGTTGTTAGAGAAGCAGGGAATTGGGTAAGGAAAGCCAAAGCACAGAGAGAATTGGGTCTGGCCAGGGATGTTAAGAATAACAAGAAAAGTTTCTACAGGTATGTCAGTGGTAAGAGGAAGACTAGGAAAAGTGGGGGCCCACTCCAGAAGGAAACTGGAGACCTGGTTATGGAAGACATAAGAGAAGGCTGAGGTACTCAATTACTGTTTTGCCTCAGTTTTCACCAGCAAGGACTCTGGCTGCACCATCCAGGTTGCAGAAGGCAAAGGCAGGGACTAGGAAAAAGATCTCCCCATTGCAGGAGAAGAGCGAATTCCAGCCACCTGAAGGTGCACAAGTCCATGTGACCTGATGGGATTCATCCATGGCTCCTGAAGGAACTGGCTGATGAAGTTGCAAAGCCTTTGTCCATCATGTTTTAAAATCTTGGTGGTCTGGCAAAGTTGCCACTGATTGGAAAAGGGGAAACATAAACCCCATTTTCAAAAAGAGAAAAAAGGAAGACATGGGGGAC
The DNA here is from genome assembly GCF_020740795.1 of Apus apus. Lineage (NCBI taxonomy): Eukaryota > Metazoa > Chordata > Aves > Apodiformes > Apodidae > Apus > Apus apus. The sequence continues at coordinate 28,304,553 of NC_067287.1, read as the reverse complement.
TACACGCCAGTCAGTCTTGGCTTTGTGCCTGTCAAAATCACAGAGCAGATCCTTCTGAAGGCTCTCATAAAGCACATGGAAAACAAAGGGATGATTGATGACAGCCAACACAGGTTCACTAAGGGCAGATCCTGCCTTACTAATTTGGTGGCCTTCTGCAGTGAGGTCACAGCATCAGTGGACAAAGGAAGAGCAACCTGACATCTTTTACCTGGGCCTGTGCAAAGCCTTTGACCCTGTGCTGCACAACATCCTGGTATTGAAACTGGAACAGTATTGATTTGATGGATGGACCACTCGTTGGGTAAGGAACTGGCTGGATGGTCACACTCAGATAGTGGTGAGGAGTGGCTCAATGTCCAGATGGAGACCAGTGATGAGTGGTGTTCCCCAAGGGATGGTACTCAGACCTGTGCTGTTTAACATCTCTGTTGGTGACCTGGACAGTGCCATTCAGTGCGCCATCAGCAGGTTTGCTGACTACACCAGTGTGGTGAGGTTGACAGGCTGAAGGGAAGGGATTCCATCCAGAAGGACCTTGACAGGCTTGAGAGGTGGGCTTGTGCAAACTGCATGAAATTCAGCAAGGCTAAGTGCAAGGTCCTGCACCTAGGTTGGGGCAATCTCAGGCACAAATACAGGTTGGGTGGAGAATGCATCAATAACATTGATAAGTCTTGAGGACAAGGACTTGGAGGTGATAGTGGACAAGAAACTCAATATGAGCCTGCAATGTGCACTTGCAGCAGAGTGCCAACTGTGTCCTTGGCTGCATCAAAAGAAGTGTGACCAGCAAGTCAAGAGACGTTATTCTCCCCCTCAACTCTGCTCTCATGAGACCCCCACCTGGACTACTGTGTCCAGTTCTGGAGCCCCCAACACAAGGAGGACATGGAGCTCATGGAGAAAGTCCAGAGGAGGACCACGAAGATGATCAGAGGGCTGGAGCACTTCTGTGAAGACAGGCTGAGTGAGTTGGGGCTGTTGAGCCTGGAGAAGAGAAGGTTTTGGGGAGACCTCATAGCAGCCTTCCAGTACCTGAAAGGGACCTACAGGAAAGCTGGGGAGAGACTTTTTACAAGGGCTTGTAGCGAGAGAACAAGGGGTAATGGATTAAAAGTGGAAGAGGGGAGATTTAGATTAGACATCACAAATAAATTCTTTACTATGGGGGCAGTGAGACACTAGAGCAGGTTGCCCAGGATAGCTGTGGAAGGTCTCTCCCTGGAAGTACTAAAGGGCAGGTTAGATGGAGCTCTGAGCATCCTGATCTAGTGGGAGTTGTAGCTGCCAATTCAGGGGGCTTGTATCTAGATGATCTTTGAAGTCCCTTCCATCCCAAACCATTCTGTGACTGTGATTTTACAGTAACTACAACACAGTTTAAAAATGTGGGATTTTAGAAGATGTTTTGTGGAAGCTGAAATGTGATTCACACTTGTTGCACCAGGCATATTGGTGAAAGTGCACTTTACTATATTTGAACCTAAATGTTGTACCACTGGCTCTTAATATTGGATGAAATTAAAAATCCCACCCTCACTGCTTTTATTTATGAAAAATAGTATATTGTACATTAGTATATTTATAATAATTAGGAGGGCTTGGCCAGTAAACTTAATGCTGGTAGCAGTGAATTTCTTTATTCTTCAACGTAAAGTTGTACTTCTTAGGTTTTGGCTTGTCATAATTTTTATTAACTTTTTTTTTCTTTAAAGTCAGGCTTCTTAAGTTTTATTCAGAAAAAAACAGATGCGTTTTCAAGTAGCTTCTATAATTGAAAGTAAAACTCACTTTTATTTTTCAAAGAGTAGACACTGAAGTCTAACAGAGTCCGTGTTACGTGATGTAGATACAGTCTTTTCCTGGCTTAAGAGGCTTCTAAGCTGGTGATTGATGAGGATTGTTAGGAGTATACAAAGAGAAGAAACACCCTGAACAAGTTTTACCTTACAGTCTTTAACTATCAATATTAAATGTTAGATGAAAAAATATATTTATTTATATTAGTGTACCATTTTATATCATATATAAAGTATATTTTCTATCACTGTGATTAAATCTTCACTCATTATCTTTTTTAAAATTTTTGTGTTCTGTTTTATTTCATTGTTAACTCCAGAAGGCTACATACACGGTTGTGATGAGAAGAGAATTTTGCACAGTTTAGAAAAAAGAATTAACCTGCTTTGCAAGCCTATGCATTCCATGCTTTTTTTCCCTTTTCACTTCATAAGCTACCATGTCCGCTTTACAAAAAGTATGTGGAAACTTTTTAATAGCTTTGAATTGGGAAATGCATCCCAAAATGTTATGTTAAACTATTGCTATGTATGTTATTTATGTCACTCTAATTTTATGCACAGGCATGAGAGGGAAAATACAACTTATTAGTTGTTTTTGGTTTTTTTTCAAAAATCAGACATTGTCTAGGAGCTTGTCCTCTATAACCATTACAGTAAAAATACTAAAATTTATTATGTTATAGGTGTGAAAATAAATATATCACAGCAGGGCAGGGAGAGGGGGAAGGCCTTCCTTTCAGTTTACTGTTTTCTAAGAAAGGGATATTGATCTGGTCCTTTTCTTAAACTAGTGCCATATTCCTTCTGGCCTTAAAAATACTTTGTCTTAAAATCACATTCATGTGTATTCCATATGCTGAAGTGGAAAAGTTACTGCATTGCATCAACAGAAGGGTCTGTTTTATGTGATAGGTAATAAAAATAGCATTAATTTCTAACCCCAGATGTTTAATAACTGAATATCTTATGATAAAATAAAGCACAAGTGTAATTTTGAAACTTGCTCATGTTTCATGGGATAAGAGGATTATAAAATGATAGATCTAGAATCTTAGAAGTTAGTTCCTGTACTGGCTGGGAAATGAAACAAATAGGTTTTCTGTGGTTGCAGAAATAAGATGTGATCCCTAGTTATTATATATATATATATGTGATGTTAATACATGGGATTTCTTTCACAAATTAACGTCACTTTTTTCATTTCCCTTACTAGCTTTTGCATGTGATGAGCACTTCTGCTGCCTTATAGACAATAAGGAGCAGGGAGAGCAACCAAGAGGAGGCAGAGAGATGAGAGAAAGAAATACAGAAATTCCAAGCAGGAATAAGAAATGGTAGGGAGAGCCAAGAGATGAACAAGTAGAGAAATGAAGATTTGGAGGAGAAATACAGCATTGATATGGGGAGGAGAAAGAAGAAGGGAGGAGAAAGAAGAAAACAGGAGAAAAGGGAGAAAGGATGTAAGAGTAACAGTGGCTATCCTTACAAATCTAACCATGTGATGGGTTTTTGTGGATTGTTGGAGTGATGCTAACAAAGAATTATTTACTTAAAATACTAGCAGTAGAAAATATTATATTTCTGATAGTTTTATGACAGTGAAGGTTTGGTTTGGGGGTTATGAAGTGTACGTGTTCTTCACCTTAGTGTGTGAGACAGTAAATAAAGTCCATGTCCCCTTTCTTAAGATATGATGGAGAAATTATGTTAGAAAACTGCAGAGGCTCCTGTAAATAACCCTTGCAGTGAAAATGGAAGGGAGTCTCTGGCTGCTTGGGTCAGAAGCGATCACAGCTCTTTAACGCCTAAGTTGTGGGACACGTCATCTATTGTGCAGCATTTGTGGATTTTCTGCTTGCTTATTTTTACTCTGATGTTTTGACCCTGAGTAGATGTTTAAACCATAGCAGTACCCTTTCTGTAATCCTTCATCTAAGCACTATTTTTTGCCTTGACACCTCTTCCAAGAGCGGTGTGTGGGTTGCAACAGGTTGTATGTGTATTAGAGTGTTTGAATGATATCAGACTTCCACTCAGTAGCCAAAAGAAAAGGGAAAAGAATTCATTCTGGATCATGAGTTTGGGGTGTTAGCACCAGAACATAAAGTTACATGCTGGTGAAATTTCATGGCCTTGGACTGCCAAAACACCTAGTTTTCATAACCTGCTGTGTAACTAGATAAAACAAGTCGCTCCTCCTCTGCTCCTGCATTGTTGTGTTTGGAAAAAGGCTGTCAGACTCCCTGCTCCAGGGCAGTGAATGTCAGTTTTGCTTTCTGATAACTGAAACAGGAATTTCTTGTATTTCTTTATGTGCAGTGTATATGGAAGGGGGGAAAAAATATAGGTAATGCTTTTCACTGGCTCAGAAGATGTATCTGTGAGGCAGGAGATGCTGTAGTGTTTTGCACCAGACTTGTGTGATTTTTCTCAGCCACCTACATGGATGTGACTGAGTCATAAATCCAGTTTACTTGTACTGTTAGATACTTGTCTCTTACAATGGTTGCCTTTTTGGACATATTTTTAAAACTGTGTTACTCTGAGAGTGTTTTCAGTATTTTGTAGAAACATCTTAAGAAACGTGATTTCAATCAGTGCCATTACTAAAAAGAGCATCATGATTTAGCAAAATTTGTGCTGTTACTACTACTAAATGTCTGAAGATTTGCGTGCAGTCAGACTGATTGTCCCTGTCCCCCTCTAGACCACAGAATAACTCTTCAAATTCTTAGTTAATTCATCTTGCAGACCTGTTACACCTGTTAAAGTTGGCTGTATGTTCTACAGCTCTATAAAAATGAGATTACTGTAACGAAAAGGCTCGCTATTCAGCAGCTGACTGGGCCAATTGGTGTTGGACAGCAGCTCTTTGGCATCAGCAGGGAGACTTCCCAGTCTTTCTTCACTGACCTGAGGGTGTGGGGGGACACAGGTATCACCAGAGCTGCTGAAAGCCCCGAGGAGCCTGCACTAGGCAGGGCCTGCTCCCCTTCCTCCTCCTCCCCCTACTGTAGGATGGGTGTGGAGGGGACACACGTGCATAAAAACGGCAGTGAGGCCTTCTCCCACAAGCACTGCCCTCAAGCTTCTTGTCAGTGGGAAAAAAGTCTGCCAAAAAATGTTTGGGTCTTTTTTGCGATGTAGCCTGCTTTAAAATGGCTTGACGGCATTTTAGTATTTCGTTCAGGAAGCACTGCCGGTTGCTTTGTTCTGGCGCTAGCGAAGCTCCTCGGCTGGGCGGCGTAGGAGGGTCACAACCCTAAGGCTGAGTACCGGGAGCTCCCGGCCCGGGCTCGGCCGAGGGGAAAGGCGGCCCCGCAGGGCCTCGGCCCGGCGCTCAGCCGATCCCCGCGGGCAGCCGCCGCAGCTCCCGAGAGCCCGCCCGCGGGCAGCGGTGTCACGTTCCGTGACGGACGCCCAGCACTTTCTACCCACCCCGAGTCGGCTCTGTCCCGCTCTCCGCCCCCATTTGCGGGGATTGGGCCTCCTTCCTGCGCGGCCTCCGGCGGGCAGCGCAGCCGTTCCCGGCTTCGGCGGGGGGGGAGGCCCCGCGCCTCCCCGCAGGGCGGCCCAGGGCCGTGACTCAGCGCTTCGGCTCGTACCGCTGGGAAACAAACCGGGAAGCGCTGAGCGCCGCCCCCAAGAGTAGCTGCCGGGAGAAGGGACGCGGTCGGAGTTCATGTAGGAGGTAAAAAAGGGGTAACTGAACTAGAAAGCGAACGAAGGAAGGCTTCGGGTCCCGAATCCGGCTCCGAAATCCAGTTTCTTCCTTCCGGTGTTGTGCAGTCGCCTCCGGGTTGCCCGCTGGGCGGGGTCTGAATGCTCCCTTGGCTTGGCGGGCTGTGGGCTGAGTCTCGGAATGCTCTTGTGCACCGTGGTTTTGCATTATCCTTTAATCTTTCAGTCTGAGAGTGCCTCAATCAATGCAACTTTAAAGGGAAAAATATAATCTCATAATCCTTACTGCTTATTTTACGTGATTTTCCTTCTCTAAGGGTACAGCACAAAACAGAAATTAAGAGAGGCTGATCGGTCGCCTTTCTATGTGATGATGTCCTACCTGCTGCTGTCCTGCTAGCTCTAGCTATAAATGTTAGGGGGAGTTGCAGCAAACCTGGGGAGCTGGTAGGTCCTGAGCCCTTGTGTGCTAGTGTTGGGTGATAGCATCATCTTCTTTTACTGGAATAGGGATTGTTTGCTTGCTTCCCTTCTTTGCTTTAGGACTCTTTTTACTGCGATGTTTTATAAAAGGCCTGTAAGATGTGTGAAGTAGTAGAGGGTTATAAAAATGCCGCAGCAGCAAGCTGAGCAGTGGGTGGGGAGGCAGTGAGCCAGCAGTGTTTATTTTCACTGCAGTGCCCGGAGAAAGGGGGAGCCCACCCTCCCCTCAGTACAGAGCTGGGGAGAAGTTACTGGCAGCTAGCTGGGAAATGCAGCACATGTCAAGAGCTCTTAAGAGTATTCCAAACTCAAGCAGAAAATCTTCGATGTGAAAGAAGCTTTCCAAGAGCTGCAACAACACAGACTTGAAAACTTTAAAAAGCAGATGAAGAAATTTGTGCTGGATATTGCTTCAGTTTGATTTGTTTGTGAAATGACTATATACATCTGGTGTACACACAACTTGGCCCTGTTATCTTTAAAGTAGTGATTTTAAAAAACTAATTTAGTTGAAATCACTTCCTCTAAATTCTTAGTTGTAATTCAGTTTGAACCTGGATTATATAGGCTTGTCAGTTAGGTAGGAATCAGTTTAACATTTACTGTGAAGTTATATAATTTTTGTGTGTAGATAACTGGCTGAGATTAGAACCTTTTTGATAGCAGCTTAAGTGAAGAGGGTGTCACAACATGGGTTTTCATGAGGAGAGAAGGAATGTGAAGAGCAATTATTAAATTGTGGAAGAGTATGTCTGAATACAGGAAAAAGCAATCTGACTTTTTTTTTTTTTTTTACAAGGGCTCTGACTTGTCACTTAGAGACAGGACACAATTCAGGATTACTGGGTTCTGTTAAATCTTGTTTCCTAACTGGGCATCTGGACTTGGGAACTATATTTTTTATCTGACACTGAACACAAAAAAGCATCAGTCTCTTCTCTGGGCCCCCACATGCTATGATATCTTCCATAGTTTATCTGCTGAGCTGTCTTCCCTGATGCTCCAAAGGCTTTGGATTCAGAGGTTCTGTCCCTACTCCACATCCCTTATTTTTTCTTGTGCTCCCTCATCTACAAAACTTTGCTGCTTTCAGCTGCTCTAAACAAAAGATTAAAGACATACCTGCCCATTTGGGCAGAAGGCACCAGAGCATCTTTTTACCTATATAACCTTCCACAGGTAGAAAAGATCTGCCTAGGCTACATGGAAGCATGGTGATTAGTCTGTGTTAAACTTCAGTAAGATTGAGGTGCTTGTGCAGAGACTGATCGCTAAGCACTCTTATATTTTAGCTGACATTTGCTTATAAGGGAGGTTTTAGGGTTTTCCCGGGTCAAATGTGAAGTACAGTCTGGTAGCAAGATACTGGGAGTGAATGGATTACACACCTTCAGCATGGCTGCCGAGCTTGTAACAGAGAAGCACCTGCATGCTACAGCCCTCCCACTGCAGATCGAAGAATGTGTGTGAACTCTATTGAGAGTTGTAGTAAGTTACTGCAAAGATTCTTCCCACCTACAGTGGAGAGAAGCAAAGATCTGAAGGTGGAAGAATTGGAAGAAACAGAAGAACTTATGGACCTCTTGAGGTCATCTAGCCCAGTTTTCTGCTCGGAAAGGGCTAACTTTAAATTTAGACTGGGTTGTTCAGAACTTGTGTGAAATCTGGTCTTTGTTGTAGTCTTGTGTTTAGAGAAGGAAGTAAGTTTCAAATTTGTTTAAAAGGGAGCTCCTCTTCTGCAGAGAATTAAGGGCTTCCAAACAGCTGTTGGATGAAATCTTATTTACAAGGATTGTTGTATTGAAGATTCAAGTGTTATTAGTGTTTGCTTTCTACTTTCAGGCAGAGACCTGTTGGTTCCCGCAAAATGGATGATGATGTCAGCTTGAAGTTCCGTAAGCAGCTGCTGTTCATTGACGAAAATCTGATGGCTGAAGATGTAGCAGCTTTAAAATTTCTCTGTATTGACTTGCTCCCCTTCAGAAAACTAGAAAGTGTGAAATCAGCACTGGACATCTTTCACCTTCTCATGGCTGAAGAATATCTGAATGAGGAAGATAATTCCCTATTAGTTGAACTCTTACACAGAATTAAGTGTTACTCCTTGCTCAAGAAACTTGGTTATACCAAGGAGAAAGTGCAAGAATGTCTGCATGAGAAGGGAAGAGTATCTCCATATAGGTAAGCAGTGGGATTCTGTTCTCTCCATTACTGCCATCTATGCCATACTTTTTTTCTTTCCATTTTTCATTTCTCAGATTTGTTTTACCTTCTACACTGTCTCCTGTTCTGCTTTTATCTCACTGGATCTCTGTTACAGGCAGATGCTGTATGAATTATCAGAGAACATTACGGATGAGATGTTGAAGGATATCGTATTCCTCCTGCAAGACTGTCTTCCAAAGCGACGGATACCTCTTGTATGTGAGGAGAGAGCCAAATGTGTATATGGTTGAAAGGGAAGAAGAAGAGGGGGCAGAATAGGAGGAAAAGCATCAGAAGGAAAGTATTTGCCAGAATAGGCATAGTTTGCAATTAGGCTAGTCAGTATTTATAGGGTTAGCAAGGAGAAAGCTGTTGACTGGTAAGTGTAGAATTTGGTACTTTGCACCAAAGTCAATCACTTACAGTCCACAGCCTTGCATTAGATCATAAAAGGGTGACAAATCGAATCTCTGCCCTGCTTGAGCCACGTGCAAAGGAGATTCATGTTCATGTGTCATTGGTTTCACAGCAATAGAGTCTTCTCAAAGTCAAGAACCATTAATATGGTTTGGGTGGATCTGTTTTAAACAAGATCTTGCTAAATAATGCAGCCAGCAGCTTTCCATGGTGCAATATTTCCACCTCCCACAGTGATGTAAAATTAATTGTTTGGATCTTGTTGGTAGGAAGCAAAGCAGATAATAATGTGGTTGTTTGAGGCAGAGAGGGCTGAGGCGGGTTCTGAGTTCTAAGAGACGATAACTATATTTTACTCTCTCCTTTTGGCTGTCAGTCTGCTCTGGAATTGCTGATTTTATTGGAAAAACAGGGCCTTTTAACTGAAAACAATGTACAGATGCTGGAGGACATTTGTCTGAATGTTTCACCTGATCTCCTGGAGACAGTAAACTGCTATAAAAAGGCAAAAGGTGAGAAATTCAGAGTCAGGGAGTAGGTTTTCTAAAATGCACAAAACACTGGAAGGGTCTGGGAAACTCAACCTCAAGGTCCTATGTGCATATTGCTGGAACAGGAGCTAGAGTGGGATTGCTCATCTTTACACGCAAATTTAGCATAATAGTTTTTAGCTTGCATTAATTCCTAGCTGAATTCCAGTAGGGATGTGCTGGAATATCTGAGGCTACACATATCAGCCCTGTACATACAGAACAGGCTGGGAAACTGAAATTCTGTTCATAGTTAGGCCACACTTCTCCATTTTCCCATGCGTATTATTGAGATGATTGTGACTGTCTTGTAAAAGGCACCTAGTGATTCATGAATTAACTCTACAAGGCAGTTGCCTGCTAATATGGGGAGGCAAATGGTGTGTGCATGCATGTCTGATACGTGGTAGACTTTATTATTAAATGTGTGATTCATATTACCAGAGGTTATACTGCAGTTTATAATTTTCCTTCATTTACCTCCTGTGCAGTGACTATAAGCATACTGGGAGAAATGTTGTATTTCCATTTATTTAAGCACTGGGAAACATTACGGGAAGTACAAAGCTACGTCTCCCCAGTAGGTGCAAGCGTACTCGGCGTTTCCTGAGTTCCATTCCCCCATGCTTTCCCTGTGTTTCAAAGATGCATTCTATTTTAATATATCTTTCAGTAACTATAGATCCACATCTGCCAAATGTGCAGATTCATACTAGTTTGACTGAAAGGCACTTGGCTTCTCACATTTTGTCTCTTTCTGTTCTTAGTGTCTCTGCCTCAGCAGGAGAACACTGTGCCAGTCAAGGAAGCTTTGTTGCCCCACACTGGAGACATCAGAGTATTCACTTGCCCACAGGTACACTGGAGTGCATACTGCTAACTTGGGATTTAGTGGTTTAGGGGTTTGTTGTTTGTTTTTTTTTCTTGCCTTTATTTTGAAACTGTACTGGCTGTGAGATTTTTTTTCTGAATCTTGGTTTAGGAAGGGAACAAGCATATTTGTTCAACATGCAAGAAATATAGCTACATATATTATCAAATAGGGGAAGTAAAAAATACTACTGTTGGTCATGTGCAATTGGGGGAGAAAAGAATTTTGGGAAGAGAGATGAGTGAGAGAAAAAGCTATACAGGTGCCTTCTGAGAATGGGTCAGTCAGTTGGTGCTGATTTTTAAAGTTTCAGCTGATCAATGCTTAACTATCTCAAAAGGCTAACACCATGCTTTGATCAGTTTAAATTGTTGCTGCTAAAGGAAGTGGTCCCATTTTTTCAATGTTCAAATCCTTGATCAGCTAAACCCCTCCTACAGCTGCATGATGAGTCAGATTGGAAAACTTATCAGGGCTGTAACTGATGTCTTTTTTGGGGAAGAGGAGAGGAAGAAAAGAGGAAGGGAGGGAGTTTTAACCTAGTTCTCAATGAGGAAAATGATACTTCCCAGAAATTAAGTTCTAGTAGACAAGGGCTGAGGAAAATGAGCTCTTTGATACCAGAAGGGTTTGCATTACTGCTGCTTTGAGCTATATTTGCATAGAGGGTTTGAGGAAGCCTTCATACGTGGCACTTGGCATAGTAAGAAAATCAATGTAGTTTTATTAACAAACCATAGATATCTCTTAGGCATCTCTGCTAGAAGATGCATCTTAGGCAGGAGTAGAATCACTGATTATTACTTACACTCAAATAATTGTCTATCCAAGAGAATTAATATGGGACTATGTTGGGACTGTTATTTTGTTTGTAGTGACTCCCTGCCCCTATAGTGAGAGGATCATTTGGAAGTGAAAGAGTTTTGCTCTTTCCCTTTATCCTTAAGAGAAAGTATAGTTGTTTCTTGCTCTTTGAGCTTTGGTGTAAGTGGGGCAAGTCTTTTGTCATTTCATTATGAAATTACATTAGGAATTCAGTATTTTTCCTACTCACTACTTATAGAGCTTAGTATTAAGCCTATTTTGCTATAATCACTCTGAAAACTTACTATATATAATAATGATTTTTAACATGGTATTCCCCTCAAAAAACAGGAGACCTCGATCAAATATGTCAGTTCTAATATCAATGGTAAGAATCTCTGAAAATATATTTAGGGTGTTTTACCTTTATGTTTAATGTTGCATTCCTTTATTTTCTCTGGGAAATTTCTAGCATTTGGTTTAATGCAACACATTTGCCTTGTCATCTTCTTGGAAGGATCATTTGCTTTCTGCACAACATAGATTTGAAGGATTTCTGCTCTTACACGAAAGAGGCAAGAGAAAATTGGCAAATCCTGTGCGCTTTGTCAGTCATTTACTAGAAACTAACTAATGTGCTTTCTGGGAAGTGAAACAGGGGCTATTTTGATTAGGAGTAAAAAGACTAAAAATGAAAAGCAATTCTTCTGTTTAAATATCCCTAGGCAGAGAAGAGAATGGAACACATGAGTGTTTATAAAACTGAGATGTTAATGTTTTGGGTGCTGGATTTTACCTCTGACTTTATAGATCATTACGTTGAAGAGCCTGGGAGTATTGCATGGTAGTGATGGATGTTCTGAAGACATTAAATAGTGTATAATTTGTACAAAAGGGCATTCAGAAGGACAAGTAAATAAAGCAGCAATAAGTAAAGTTACATTTTGAATCAGATCTCTTATAAGAGTCTGTATAAATAACAGCGGGTAGTTTGCATTCATCTTTGTGACTCCATGTCAAATTGACCAATTGCAAAGTATAGCAGTTGGACATCTGTCAGGTCTTTTCCACTTTTGAGCTCTGTCAATGCAACCTTGCTCTTCAAGTCAGTCTTAAAGTTATTATCAGTGATTCAGGAACAAAACCAAAAAAGTAATCTGTAATGGGAGCTTCAGGAGTAGCATTGCAGATTGTTCTTACAATACGGTTTATTTTAAAGCTAATTTCCAAATGGAAAATCCATTTGAATGTCTCAGGTAGAATCTATCCTTGTACCATGGATATCTTTGTTCTATAATACCAATGTAAATGGAAACCTTGTCTTTGTCACAAAGATATATATATATAATAAAAATAACTGAAGATCTGTTCAGAATAGATCCTTTGAACATGACAATGTTGTCTCATACAGAGGAGTTATTCCATTCAATAAAATAGTATTTCAAATACAAAGAATGCTGTATTGTAGCTAAATTCCTTCATCCACTAACACTGGATTTCTCTTCGTAAATGTCTATGCTGGGTTTTTTTCCTAGATAACAAATCAGCTAATCTTTCACAAGGCTTCTCTGAAATGCATCTGGAGCTGCCTGGAGAATTCAGCAATGTAGAAAATGAAACCAAGGTTTGAGACGATCTCTTAAATCCTTCTTTTTTAATACCTGGGTGTGTGAGGTCTTCATCCCTGTAATGACATTTATCATGCAAAGACATGTGAAATGTCTGTGTGTTTAATGAAGTTTTTTTGAGCTGTCTGATCTGATCAACTAGAACATTTCAGAGAATATTTGAACCTTGGAGGCCAGACATTTACCAGTATTGAAGGGAGTGGTGGAGGCCAGACAGGCATTATCTTTGATGTTATCCACACAGCAATGCATCTGCTTGTCTTCCTAATACAGGCAAAACGTGTGGCATTTTCTTAAGTTGCGCATTTTGGAGATGGCAGAAGAAGAATGTGCAAGACGTGGATAAAAACAGCTTCACAGTTCTCTCTGAATCTGGCTTAGAAAAAACTCCAGAGCATCATGACATTAAAAGCGATTAGGGGTAGCATGTAGAAACCTTGTTAGAAGAATAAAACAAGGCACAAGTTTTTAGTAAGCTATTGCAGGCATGTAACAATCTTCCTCAATAAAACAGAGGTCTTGGTACAGGAGAAAAAAGTCCCTTTTGTGAGATCCCTTCTTAGAAGCTTATGTGCACTCTTAAACCTTGTACAGCAGTGTAACCACTGAATTCTCTCTCTGGCTTTTTGCTTCTGATGAACAGGGACTGGGGGAGAAAGTTGCTGCATTTGTTTGTAGCTATTTACTTTCTTGAATTTCTGTGCTGTAACATTTTTTCATCACCTGATGTTCAGACTGAAAGTACTTGCTGCTGTTGATGGAACTTGGAGTGCTGCCTTCATTTTGCTCTAGTAGAATGCACAAAAGCCGGTGTTTGTTCCTCTCGCCAACAAGCAGAAAGGAACTGGAGGCACTTGAAGTTTTGGTGACTTTTCAAGTTTTAACAAGTTGTTTTTTAACAGTGGGAGGTAACTTTTAAGTCATAACAAAATTGGTAGTGCAGCAGCTTTATGCACTTTGGAGATCTCTGTTCTGCTTGTATCTCATTCCAGTGGATCAGTATGAACCACCTGCTCCAGGTATTCATCACTATTCTCAAAAAAAACCCCAACAACTCAGATGCCTAACATTCAATGGTTTCACTGTGAACCTTCTGCCATCTGAAGTTCAAGTATTGGCATGACATGGGGAACAGCTAGGGACTTCTACCCCCATCACCAATTCAGATTGCACAGTTTGGCTGCTGAACCCTCCCTTTTGCATACAGATGACCAACCCAGCTGCTAAACCTTTCCTCTACAGTTTGATAGTATGATCATAAAGTGTGCTCGAGGCTTCACCCTTTGGATTTTCACACAAGGAGGCACTAGTGAGTTCCAGCTTTTCAAAAGTAACCCACAGTCTTAGGTGCCTCTAATTTTTTGATGCCAATTTTGGAACTTGTTGAGGAAATATTAGTAAGTTGAATACATTCATAGAAGATGTAAACTTTTTTTTCTTGTCCTTTCTACAGAAGATGGCAATCTACAAAATGGATGGACCACACAGAGGCTTTTGTCTAGTTATTAATAATGTTAACTTTGATGGGTCTCTTCAGGAGAGGAAGGGTTCTTGCAAAGATGCTGGTAAGCTACCGAAGTGAGATTTTTTTCAGGATTAGTCTTCCTGTTTCTCCATGTTAATTGATTGGCTAGTATTGCTCTATGTTGTACTGTCTATATTTTAGTTAATTAATATTCTTAAAGAGTAAAATGTTTGATAGGTGTTAAATTATGTAATTTGTGTATCATAGGGGGGGACAGTCAAGGGATGAGTAACCACTGTGATTCCGATGAAGTTGGATCATTCTTGAATAATTTTAAGAATCATTTTTTACTTAGCCTTTATCTATAGCTATACTGAAGAACTAGAACTAAATGAAACCATCATTATGCATAATAGTGTGAGGAATTCCATAACCAAGCAACTTCATACTTTTATTTTGTTCATTCTATTTATCTGTGGGGTATGAAACTCTAGTAGTCAAAAATGCAACTGGAAAATAATGATGTGAGGAAGATTTTGAAAGATCTAATGTGACACTTGGGGGAAAATTCTTCATATTTCCAGGTGCGATTTGTGAGCTTACTCAGTCTGTTATTATAGACTGTAAAATGTCACTATATTTTCTGAAACTTGTCTAGAAAAATTCAGGAACTCTGTGTTTGAGCTGATGCCATCTTTTTTTTATTTTAGTTAACCTTTAGTTGATATTAGTATAAGGATGAATCTGCCAAAGTGTCATGGTATACGGTTCAGATTAGCTTGCATAGTGGCTTCATAAAAAGGTTTTCTACTGCCTCAGTTTTTCCTTTTCTCTTTTAATTACAGAAGAACTGAAGATAGTGTTCACATGGCTTGGTCTGGATGTCAGAACTTACTCAAATCTGACGTCTCTGGAGATTAGAGATCTTATGCGAACTTGGCAGCATTTGCAAGATCACAAAGACAGGGACTGTTTTATATGTTGCATTCTATCTCATGGAGAGTCAGGAGCAATCTATGGGAAAGATGAGGAACTTGTATCAATCCGTACAATCATGTCCCACTTCACTGCCAAACAATGTCCACAGCTGGCTGAAAAACCCAAACTCTTCTTTATCCAAGCTTGTCAGGGTAAAGAGATACAGCGTCCTGTCCATGTTGAAGCTGATGCACAAATTCCCAATTTGACATCCATGCAACAGAGCATTTCTCCTTCTGAAAGTATTCCTGAAGAGGCTGATTTCCTCCTAGGCATGGCAACAATTGATGGATATGTCTCTTTCCGGCACATTCAACAGGGTGCTTGGTATATTCAGGCCCTGTGCAGTAAACTGGAGTTGTTGGTACCAAGGTAAATATTACTTAGTTCTTCCATGAAAAAAAGCGAAGAACTTGAACTTACTTTTTTTTTTTTTAAATCAAGTTCACATAGAAACAGTAACCCATGTTCTGAGGTGGAAAAAAATTACACTAAGGATTTGTTTGCTTGTCACTGATAAATTTGTATTAACATTGCTAGTACCATAGAGATAATCTGAAGAATATGAAGATTATTATATCCCATCTATATTCTTTAAGGCAGAGCCATCTGTTGCTTGAGTGGATTTAGGTAAAAATATTTTATTCCATTATTTTTCTTTTTCTTTACTGGTTGAATCAAGCAAGGTAGAGTAAGAAAAGGTCTTTTGTTTTTAATATGACTCAAATAAGAACAAAAGAAGAGAAATATGGAGAAAAGAATGTATTTTCTATACTGTATCTTCTAGATGATCTGGGAGGTGTTAAATGGAGTGCTATCTCATTTTTTTTTTATTATTTTTGCTCTCCTTATGGCTGTAGGGGTGAAGATATTTTGTCGATTCTTACAGAAGTTAATGAAGATGTGGGCAGACGTGTTGACCGCTTGGGGACAAAGAAGCAGATGCCTCAACCAGCATATACCTTAAGAAGAAAATTTATATTCCCAATACCTAGAGACCCTCCTCCTTCACAGCAGCATTGAGGCTTTAACAATACATCCTTATATCAGCACATCTCATTTAAATGCAATTCACCACACTACCTTTTCTAAGGCAGTTACCTAGAATCTGGAGGAACTATATGCCTCAACCATTTTTGTTTTGCCAAACAAACTGTGAAACTGGAGGACACACAATTAAAACTATCAATGTGCCAGCTATTTACATTATCTATATATGAATAGTTTTCAGGATTAGGAGAAGCATGCTTCTATCATGTTAAATGTTTTTGTACCTGCAAAAAATGCAGATGTGTTTTGCTGACAACATAAGAGTTTCATGTAGACTTCCACATCTAAACCAGCATTGTTAAGATCTGGTTTAGGCTCATTGTGTTTTATTTTGCAGGCTAACAATTTTAAATCCTGCCTTTAAATCCACTAGCTATGTTCATAGTGAAAGAAAAAGGTGGGAACAAAGAGAAGGCTAAAGTAGTAAGTGAAAGAGGATTTCTTCCATCTCTGATTGAAATAACTTTTAACTTAATGGAGAACCAGTTAACTGTTGAAATCAATAATTTGTTGCACAAGTTGCACTTATACTAATAGCTAACATAAATCTCGTGTACAATGAGATATTTCAAAACCTGAGGAAAGCCAAAATTCTGAATAGTGAATTCCCTCTGTGAAACCTTGTGAACTGTCATTTCTGAATCACTTCTGGGAAGAAAAGTTAGGATAGAAGATTTACACACTATGAAACATGGCATTCAGCAGTGTATCTGTATAGGTTTATCAGATTGATTAACTTTGTTAAGCATTAAATTTTGTTATTATCGTTTCTTGTTTGAAGATCTAAAATGCAGCCATATGAGAAACAAAGCTCCCTGCTGCTTAAGCTTATAACGTAGCATTTTGTGAGTTAACTGAAGTAATGGCATGGGTTTTTTTTGTTAGGAGCACTTGCTCTGTATGTCTGTGTCCTTCCTGTTTGTTATTGCATTAAATTCATACTTCTTTTTAAGTGCTTGGTAAGAAAAATTATGTACTGGGATAAGGTTTATCCTTGTTTCTGACTGGCCCCTGCACTTCGTTGTGCTGCATGAATCAGTGGGGTTTTAAATGCTTCAAGGTTTAAGCTGAAGGGAAACTATTTCTGCAAAACACTGCTTGTTATATATTATTACTAGCCATAAATTAGGGTGAAGATTTCAGTGAGTACTGTCTAGTGCTGTTGGACACAATTTTTAGCTTGTGCTATCTAGAATTTTTAGGAGAGGAATTTTGCATCATACAGAGCATTGAAATGCAGCCAGTTTGCCAAAACATAATGGTTGCTTTTTACCATGATGAATTGATAGTTGTATGACCCATTGCACTTTGAGTCTTCTGAGTTAGTTGGGCTGCAACACTTGAAGTCACATTTGTGCCACAGATTAAATGTAAGAAAATGTTTTATCTGTTACTCAAATAGATAATGTATTGCAATAGAACCATGATGTTTCTGGCTCACAGTTACTATTTAGACTTGCTGCACTCTTTTTCACATGTTTAGGTAACAATTGAATTTTTATCACTTCTGAGTTAACACTGGCAATAATGTTGAACTTGTTTTGCAGGATCTTATTTTAAATTTTTTGTTTGGTATACAGAAAACACTATCTTATTATCTTGCTTTCTCTGTAGAGAATTCTGCCTGGGTAGTCTCCAGTTAAATCATAGATAGGTAAAGGCAATCAGAAGAGTCTAAGCAGGCTTCTGCCTTGAGTTCCTTGGGGAGAGGGATCCACACTTGTGAAGTGTAGAAGACTGGTAAACTCTCCCTCTCTCATAATACCGTTTGTTCAAACACAGTTTACATCACCCCAGTTTATACTATTTAGTGTAAATATTTTGCCTGTGTATGTTAGGGGTTCTGTTTATATTGCTGCACACTAATACTTGGCTGCAGGCAGTGATACTCTTGTCAGCACAAGCCCGAAGGCAGGGTAGGCTTAGCACTGCAACAGTGGCTGCCATTCTGCAAGGTTGTTGCTCATGTTTCTGCAAGATCCCCGCATTATTGTGTATGGTGTGTTGTGAGACAGCATTTTGAAAGTCTTGGAGTGGTTGGGTTTTATACAACTTAAGATATTTAATCACTCCTTGCTGTCCACACCATGTGCCTTCAGTGTAACTCTAATAATACAGAGCTGTGCCAGAAATAAATCAACCTAAACCAAGCAAAGCTCTTCTATTTCTGTTGAGGCTTACTAATGAAAAACAGAAGCATATGCACATGTGCAATGTCTCCACCTACAGAAATAAGAATATTTGTGACTTGTGCAACCCTGTGTGAGAAACGTTTGTCGCGCCAATGAGCAGGCCCACACAGATCCTTCAGCGAAGCACAGTTTATTTACATCCTTGCAAGAATGGGTGACCTAAGCAAGTAGGCACACCTATAGCAAGGTGAATAACGGTTTATATTCCCTATTCCCGACACAAAATTCCCTCCCCTGTTTCCCCACTGGCTGAGTACTCCAGGGTTTACAGCCTATCCGACGCTTCAAATTATCCTATAAATTTCCCGCCCCTGTTTACACATTCCATTCTAGCAGTTTACTTTTTACGTTTTAAGGTAAATTTTTGACCTTTCTTGCCCCCTTGGCTGTCTTCCCAATTAACAATCTACTGGTGTCATCCTGCCCTGAGGAGCAACATAGAAGTAGCTTTGTTCGGCCTTATCTTGGGCCATAAATCCTTCTCCATGTTCAGATTCCCCAGATGGAGCCCAATTAAGTCCCTCAGTTTCCTGGCCCATAAACCACTCCAGGTGTCATTGGAATGTGTAGATATCTCTCAAACAAACAATTATATTCCTAACACTAAAATATATATTCCTATATGTGGTCCTAATATAAATGTGGTCAAACAAACTATATCTTCCTAACACTAGAATATATATATATATGTGAACCAAACCAAACACTACCTTTCTAACACTAGAATACAAAATCAACACTACCATTCATTTCTAACACCTGTTTAGACTGATTTAAGTGGAACTAGTGTAAAAAGAGTCTTTCTTTTGGGGAAGTTGGTATCATGGGAAGATCATGGTCTTCAAGTGGGATTTGTAACATCCACAAGTCTCTGGTATCCCAACCCTCCTGGCTGACAGGTTTCGTGAACAAGCTGTATATCCTCCCTTGTGCCAGTAGAGGCAAGAGTCACAACAGTTGCTGATTAGTCAGTAGCCTCAGCATTTTAGCTTCCTCAAGATCAGCCTTTCTGGAAGGGATGAATTTTTGGCAGACTACTGTACAAGGAATAGATTGGGTCACTGATACAGTTCTAGAGGAAGCCAGAGGGACAAAAGCAGGATGCAGGGGAGCCGAGGGAAATTGGACAGGCTGTAACTTAACAGAAGGACAGGAACATTTTGGGGAAGGGCAAGAGAGGAAGAAATAGGAAGTGAAACAGTAAAGACAAAGAGGAAGAACAGTGCCAGGAGGGCTGGTCCTTGACACTGCTGCATGATGGGAGAAACCTCTATCTGGAAAGAGTGAAGCTGGGCTTGGTCTATCTGCAAATATTTTTCACACAGTGTTGACCACAGCATTCTTCTTCTTTCAAACTGCAGGCTGAGTCTTGAGTCAGTTAAGACATGGAAGAGTTGATGCAGGGAGAGAGACACTGAGGCATGGGATGATGTGGAGACAGAACCATTTTGGACCCGAAGATCAGGCAGTGCTTGTGATGTGCCTCTGTGCTGTTCACAGCCTTTGGATAAAAGGACAACTCATGCCAGTGAAGAACGTCGGACACATTTTCTGAACTGTTGCTAGTGTGTGCCTTGTGGAAGGAATTTGTATGCCTCATTCTGTTGAAGGGTATGTTATAATTTTGAGTTTAGAAAGGTAGCTAGCTTGAAATCAGTGAATTACTATTTTCATTGCAAAATTTTAACCAATTTCAGCTTTCCTAGCAGTCTCTCTTCATAATGCAGGCTTCACAAGCTTCAGAGAGAGTGGCCACTGGTACTGATTGCTTATTGTGTATTTCCTGTTGCAAGGAAAATACTGGTGACCAGCAATCATACTGGGAACCTACCATTGAAGGCAGACTTCAGTACTTCAAAGAGGGTGAAAATGCTGAAAGTTAATTATTGTTGAATTTCTGTTGTAAATGGGGAAGTATATTACATAAATAATTTCAAAGGAAAGTTTAGCCTCTGAGTTCCCTGTATCCACTGAGTACTGCTACTGAATTAGGTGCTTAGTTGACTTTTTTTAATTTAGGAAATAATCTTCCGTGAAAGTAAATGTTAAAAATAGGTGAGGGTGAGTTGGAGAGGGACTTCAGAGAAAGGAGGTAAGTCATGGAGAATTTGGTGACACAACAGGACAGTGGAACAGAGATATTTTTAAATGGGAAGTTACAATCAATTCACTCTTCCCTCACTCTTTTAATTAGGATTTATGTATGGGAGCAAATATACTGAGCTGTACTGTATGCTAGAAAGTCCTGGCTGTGCTGTTTAGCATGTGCCCTTAAAACAAAAATAAAACAGGCTACTTTTGCGGCTTATTTGCCAGTTTTTATCTCAAGCATTGTAATAATTAATTTTCTGAAACTGGAACTCTGTAGGTGGAGTATGGAACTGCTGCATTGTAACCACAGCTTATTACTTGGTTGTAACATACTTTCTGTAAGTCACATGACAATATAGACCATAATACAGAGGGCAGTACTTTTCCTGGAACTCCAGAGACTGACTGTCTCACTTTTTGCAGAGTTGTTCCAGCAGTCCTCCAGCCTCTCATGTGCTGTAAAATGAAAATTTCCTTTACCAGGAAGATTTACTTTTGTAAGCACGTGTCTTATATCTTAAATAAAAGGGATGATTTATGTGAGAAAGAAGATAATTTCATAACTAGCTACCAAGAAAGAATTCTTCTCTTTCCTGTATGCATATAAAAATAAACAGTCAGATTTGAGGTAATTAAATTGTGAGATTAAGCACAGGTGATTCATCAGGATACTAGTGGTTTTGTGGTGATATGGGCCAAATGGTATGGAGTCTGGTCTGTTTAAAGTTCAGTTTGAATGGATTTAAAGAAAGCAGTATTTGGGAGCAGAGCATGAAATGCATATCTGGCATCACAAAACACATTTTGCCTTTTTATCAGTATTTTTATAGACAGAGGTTTACAATTCAGTTGTATGTTCACTCTTGCTAGCTAACAGAGTGCTGAGCAAGCATCTGCCACAAAAAGCTGCCTTCCTGTAGTGGTCCTTGGAGGAGAGAGCACTACAATGATTTGCTAATTGTACTCACAGTAGTATTGTTTCAGTTAGTCAGCTGGGCTATCTTGGAGTTTTTAGCTCTGGTATTGAGACACTGTCAGTAGCAGTAACATTTAAATGGATTGCCTAATATTCCAGTGCTGTAGGAAGTTTTGATTTGCTGTTGTCAACTTTTCTGTCTCCCAGTGAGTTTAATTGGACAAGAGACCTCTATTGAATCCATTTCTGTAGAGTTTCTCTTTAGAGATTCTTAAGTGTCTTAGATTTAAGGCAGAGAGAATGAAGTGGCAAATAGTTCTTTTACAAGAGAGGCAATGAAGGCAGGTCTTTCAAGTGTGTTAGGGTGAGATAGTTGAAGGGCTTGCACTTGGTATTTTCTAATTAGTTCTTGTGCTCAAAAGTTGGATCCATAAGCCAAGTTTAATATTTGTAAAGCTGATGGTGAAAGTGGTGGAGAAGGGAGGTGATATCTGATGTTCAGTGAAACAGAACTAGTTTGACAAGAATTCTCCTGGCCTTTTTAAAAGGGTTGACATGATCTGCTTTTGATTTGAAGAACAGGAGCCAAATAGCTTATGATTATATTCGTGTGGACTTTTTTTTTATGACATAAAACCTTTATCTTCATGATGGTGTAAAACCTGTCAGTCTCATTGTGCTGGTTTGGTACAGTTTTGGTAGTAGGGGAGGAGTCCCAGTGGTGTAAGAAGCTATTGAAAGCTCCCTTGGCTCCAAAAAAATGTGGCCACCCCTCTGGCCAAGGCCAAGCCCATCAGAGACAATGGATGCAACATAAGAAAAAGGGGAAAACAACTGATACAAGACCTGAGAGCAGAGGGGAGGGGGAGGTGGAGAGCAGTGGTGAGACCATGGAGGGAGCAAAGTTGAGAGCAATGCTGGCACAGAGATACCAAGGTTGGTGAGCAAGGAAGGGAGGGAGGTGCCCAAGAAGAGGTTCCCCTGCAGCCTGGGGTGAGATGGCAGGCTGTCCCACTGCAATCCATGGAGGGGCACAGTGGAGCAGCTGTGGACCTGCAGCTGTAGAGGACCCTGTGCCAGGAGAGGTGACTGTTCCCAAAGCAGGCCATGACTCTGTGGGCAGCCTGTGCTGGAGCACTTTGTTGTTCCTAATGGATGGCACCTCATAGGAGGGACTAATGTCAGAGAGGTTTGTGAAGGACTCTCTCCCATGGAGCAACCCTATGGGGAAGAAGAGGAAGACTGAGAAATCCTTCTCCCTGAGGAGCAAGAAATGGCAGGAAGACACACGTGATGTGCTGACTCTAAACCCCATTCCCTGTCCCCTTGTGCCACTGAGGGGAAGGAGGTAGAGGAATTGGAAACAAAGTAATTTGGGCCTGGGAAGAAGGGAGGGGTGGGGTGAGGTATTTAACCTTGGTTCTTTGTTTTCTTTTGTCCTGTTTGCATCTGATTAGTGATAAATGTAATAGATATTTTTTCTCCAAGTTGAATTGGTTTTGCCCATGACTATAACTGGTGAGTGAACCCTCCTTTTCTTTGTCTCAACCCACAAGCTTCTAGTTGTTTTTTGTCCTCCCCATCCCACAGTGGGGCCAGGGGGGTGTGAGTGAGCGGCTGTGTGGTTCTTTGTTGTCAGCCGAGCAGCCATGTGGCTCTTTCTTGTCAGTTAGGCATAAACCACGACACTCATTTACTACATAGTCTATATTTCAGACTGGCAAGTGGCTCTTGCTCCCAAGTGGGATCAAACGTCAAAAAAACCCAAAATTAAACCAGATCAAAACAGCAGCAGCAGCCTGATGGGACTGTATATCCTGTACGCCAGTGCTTCCTGCTGATAGTTGTAGAACTCTTGTTAGTAGATTTCATAGAAATATAGAATTAAGCCTAATAAAAAATGACTAAAATTATGAATTTGTGGTACTAAGTTAGCTGAATGGGTTACTTTTAAAACAATGTGCTTTGGGAAACTGTCAGTTATGCCAAGCATCCTGTATGTTGTGACAACATCAAGTCTTCTAAGACCTGTCACACCAACAGGCAACATTCCATGATATGGTCATGTGGATTCTGGACCCACCTGGGCAATCTCCAGGCCTTTTACATGCAAATAGATAACAAAACAGTTGGAAATTGGTTGAGACCTGACAAAGAACTAAAGTCAACAAAGACCTCACAAGAGACCCTCAAGCATGCATAATTACGAAGCAAATATTATAATTAGTTCCAGGAAATAAAATTACTATATAGAAGAATTCCAGGAACTCATTGCCATAAAGCTGAATGTACATGGTTTCTGTGTATATTAGTTAGGGTGTTTTGCTAACTTGTTGGAGCACTTATGGTGGAGAATCCCCAGTGCTGCCCCAGTGCCATCAATAAAGAATACCTGCTTAGCAGTGACTTATTTGCTGTTGAGTTCAGTTTCTTTGTTTCACCGCTCTCTAGATACACCATAGGAAGCAAGAATGATCCCCAACTTTCTCTATCCATTTCACTTAGTAGAGCTTTTTATATTCCCTAGTAAGTGGAGAAAAAGCTAAGCATTAAAGCTATGATAGCAAGACAGCCAATCTCTACTGAAGTACTTTTGCTTATATGTATCTATTTCTGGCTAATCTATATGATGTAATACCTCTTGTAAACATGTTGTTGCACTACTGTTACTGACAAATAAAATAAACTTCTGTTTGTGTTTAGATTCAAATCCTGATGTGAAATGAGTACAGACTTCCACAAACTCCTTTTTGACATTTCTGAGGCTTTGATCCCAGATGAACTATCAGCTCTGAAGTTTCTCAGCATGGAGTACATCCCCATGAGGAAGCTGGAAGCCATCCAAGAGCCCAAGGCCTTCTTTGAAACGCTGTGGGAGAAAGACATGATTGAGGCAGGGAACCTGGCCTTCCTGCGGGAGCTGCTCTACCGGATCAATCGGATGGACCTTCTGGTTGCCCACCTGGGCTCCAGTCGAGAGGAGATGGAGAGAGATCTTCAGATCCCAGGCAGAGCAAAGGTGTCTGCCTACAGGTAAACACAGAAGTAGTAAGCATTTGCATGCAAACTGTGCAGCAGTTCTGTTGTGTACTGTCTTTTTTTCTGTCTGCCCTGTTGTCTTATGAATATCCCAGCATAATTGTATTTATTACAGCATGGCTACCTGCTATTGTAAGTTTTAAATTTTGCAGTTTAAATGTGTAATTGTAGTGTTTACTTCTCATAACTTTCTTAATCAATCTTTATTCTTTATTGCCAGGCAACTGCTATATGTAATTGCAGAAGACTTAACTCCAGATGATGTCAAGAGTGTGAAATTCCTACTCCAAAAAAAGATACCAAAGAACAAGCTCCAGGATAATGCTGTATGCAAAGTGATCTTGTTAACTTTCTTGCAAGGCTAGTTCAGAGTCTGCTAGTTCTTGTAAGAAGGGAGGAAAAAGAAAGCAGTTTGCACTCACTAGAATCTGTTATTGAAAGAATTGTGATGTTAGCTGATGGCTGCTGTGTGAAAGAATAGACCCTTTTTTTCCTCACTGTATCTTTTCTCTGCCCTTTTTTGCTCCCCTGTTCCTATTTTCCCTCTACCATCTGTCTCCCTAATCTTTTCCTCTTGCAATATCCATTGTGCTCTTCCTTTTGTCTTTGCCTGATGTTTATAACACATTAGTACATATGCTGTATCTAGGAAGAGTGATGTTTGCTGGAGATAAAACTATGCTTTAGAGAGAGACAATCAAGTTCTAATGTGAGTTAACCACAAATTTTTGTGTGTCATTTGGTACATTTTCTTCTTTAATTTGGGGTAACAGCATTTTGTTAACTGCCTCACAAAAGTATTAAGAGGTTTGATGAGCTAGTTTAGTACTTGTAAGTTAGGAACAGTGCTATAAAAAAGCTTGTTAATATTAAGAAGCTTCCTTAAATGTCCTATTTATATTGTGGTACCTGTAGGAAAATTAGCAGATTTACCTCCAACTTGGTGGACTGTTGAGCTTTAAGAAACAAAATTAGCCCTGAATTCGTTTTCTGTAATAGAAAATGTGAAACAGCATAGCTAAATGACTTAACAGCACTGAACACAGAGGCACGGCAAGATGCCATGTCATTATCCACATCAGTGTTTTGAACTGCTGAAACAAAGCAGGATGATCTAGCCATAGGCAATTTCTAATGATACTTTCTTAACCTTACTGATGAGTTTCTTCAGTTGCATTGCATCCTGACCCTTGTTTTAATGAGGTTTGGAGGAAGAAGGATTAGTCTTTAGCTGTCAGTCTTTGGGACTGATGATGTTGTCTTCAGCTTTGTTGCGAAGTGCAAGATGCTGCAGGTATTAAAAGTCACTGATGAGTTTGGGTTATGTGTTTTTGTTTTACCAGTCAATGCTGAAGGTCTTGCTAGAAATGGAAAGAAAAGGGTTCATTAAAGAAGATGACCTGGTAATGCTGAAAGATATATTAAAGGGAATTAGAGCTGACTTAAAGAAAAAGATTGATACCTATGAAGAAAAAAAAAAAGGTAAATTATTTAATCCATTGTTTGAGAATAGAGCTGGATTTTTTTGGTGATTTTTGTGGCTCCATCCTTAGCAGTTTAGGAGTCAGAGATAGGGGAGAGACCTTACAGTAGCCTAGGAGGGGTAGAGCGGCTCTTGGTACCTGTGTTTTTTGAAGTTTTCTGCTACCTAATTATCCCATTATACCATCTTATATCTCTCCTTGAAATATGTTCTGTGCCTTGTAAATGCTCTGCTTCTCCCTCTACTTTGCCTTAAATAGTTTTTTTTCTCATTAGGAAATGGTGCGGTGCACATTTTGGACCAGGACAGGTTTTCAGTTACTGAAAGAGACTAGAGGTGACAGTTGCCTTGCAGAACCTTGTACTGGGAGATTGTCTGCATTATTTTCTGTTAGCTAGGCTGTTTGCCCTTAAGGACGTATCCCTGGGGACTGCGTACTTGGCTAAAGTGTAGCCATTAGCATTCTATACTAGATGTGAAATTTCAAGGACTTCAGTATATGTTGGCTGTTGCAGCTGAAGTGGTGACTTGTGACACCACAGCTGTGCCTTACTATTGAGAAACAGGATGTGTCAACCAACAACCACTAAGACCTATTAATTTTTTCCCCAGAAGTTCCTTTTGGATGACTCAGGACATGTGTTTTCTTAGACACATCTATACAGCCCGTGCAGTTCCCTGCAGAGTACCAGCTACCATGCCAGCATGTCTTTGTGCTGCTGACCTGTGGCTTTGTCTCTAGAAAAGCAAAATAATATTGCCAAGGATAGCTAGTGTAAGCAAGCCCTATGTCATGGGAATGGCTTTCTAGGAGTATTGTTATTATTTTGTCCCCCTTGGTGAGTAGAAAAAGGGCATGTCTTATTGATCTTGTTTTCCTGACAGTTAGTTCTATTTAAATACATCTGTGTAATTTGTAAAAAGGGTGCTGTGATTTATTTCCTTGGACAGAGTAATGGATTTGATTATTTCTTCACTTATTTCAGGCAGTTGTATTCAATGAAGTGTTTTGTTGCTTTGAGGAGATCTTCCATTATGCTGGTATTCTGCATCTTTGTTGAGTCCTCCCAGACAGTAAAGTGCTCTTGGAGAAGAGACAATGGCCTCAAAAAGAAATTGACTAGTTGTAGTGTATCACTGTACAAAAATGGGTCTCCTCTTTCACTTGTGTATCCCATACTGGAACTGGGGTGACTACTCACATTCAGCCTTTTATTATCTGCATCTTGGTACTAGTAAAAGAGCAGAGAAGAAATCACAGAATCATAGAACTATTCAGGTTGGAAAAGACCCTTGGGATCACCGAGTCCAACCATCATCCCTACTCTGCAGAGTTCTCCCCTAAACTAGATCTACCAACACCACATCCAAACAACCCTTAAACAACCCAAACGACCCCCAGCTCCTTCAAGCGTTCTTCATAAGATTTGTTCTCTAGGTCCTTCACCAGCTTTGTTGCCCTCTGCACAGCTTCAATAACCAGCAGTCTGCAAAAATGGAACCCTGCTTGGCCCAGCTCTACAAAATGATGGTGTCTCAGTGATGTGGAAACCACCCTCCACCTCACTCCTTGTACTGTTTTTTTTCAGTCTTGCACAGTGGAAGATCTGTCTTTTTAGTCCTAAAATGTTATGTTTATCTTCTTCCTCCTAGAAAATTATTCTAAGGAAAAACCCCACTTTCCAGTGTCTGTGCCTCCAGGAGTACAAGAAGCAGAGGGGGAAACACCACACCTGGTGAGAAATACTTCAATATTACCTTTAAAGTGTTTATCCAACTCCTGGGAGTGGGGAGCATAAATTTTTAAGACTAAGCCATGTGGAAGAGCTAAAAGGGAGCAGTTCTGGCTTTATATGTAGGCCTTGGAACAGCTCAATTTTTTCAAAACAAGACCAAACATTGTTTCTTTGTGATGACCTACTGTTAGTAACGTTTTAGGCAAGAAATGATGAAGCTGTTGTGTGAAGAAAACCAATCTTAAAGATAAGGAAGACTGAGACATTAGGGTCCTGTCCAGGATACTTCTGGACCAGATGGGAAGCAAACAACAGAATCTGCTACCTCCCTAGAAACCCACAAGGACTCTCAGAGGGAATTATACAGTGCATGAACTTTTCCTTTGCACATGCAAATCTGTCTTTCTGGATCTTCATTTTCTCCCATGCCAAAATCACATCCTCACCACAGAGAGAGAGGAGGAAGGACTCAGGGAGACAAACCAGATTTTTCTCCCCTGTAGCTATTGTATTCTTGGGTTTTTCCTTTCTTGCATCTTGGTTCTCATTATTTTTTTGCTCCTGGACATGAAGGACCAACAATCTGTATAGCGTATTTCTCTTTTGGATTCTTGTCACTGCTTTCTTAGCTGCTTTCTTTGTTTCTACAGCTTATGGAATCATATAAGATGAAAAATAACCCCCATGGTTACTGTGTGATTCTTAACAACTACATTTTTAAAAATCCATGTGAAACCAGAGAAGGAACATTGAAAGATGGAGGTAAGTATTTTTAAAACCACATTACTGGTTTGTTTTTGGTTTTTTTTTTCTCTGACAAAAAATTGTAGAATGGTTTAGTTTGGAAGGGACCTTAAAGATCATCTAGTTCCAGTCCCCCTGCGTGAGCAGGGATACCTCCTACTAGACCAGGTTACTTGAAGTCCTGTCCAATCTGGCCTTGAACACTTCCAGGGATGAGGTATCCACCACTTTCCTGGGCAATCTGTTCTAGTGTCTTACTGCCCTCAAGGTAAATAATTTCTTCCTAATGCTACTGCTTTATGATTTCCTTTATAAACGTAAAACCTGTCTTTCTGCAAGAGTCACTTTTAAGGTTAGCAAGTGTCCTAGTTTGAGCCAGGATGAAGGCAATTTTCTTTTTACTGATTTTTGTCATTAATTGCTGTTAAACATTGTCAGTTTAATTGCCAATCCTGAGTTAAACTATGACAGCAAGAGTTTATCTTAAAGAAAAATCTGTTTCGCAAAAGCAGACATTGCTGATATTTTAATTGCCACCCAACCTGTCTACATGCTGCTTGCTTCCCAGCAACTTCTAATGACCCACACAACAATTAGTCAACATTGACATAAGATTGAGGAGTCTGCATTGCATTTGTTAGCAGGTTACCCTGTCTTCCTTCTTGCTTCATTGATCATTCCCACAGAATGAGGGACCAACTTCATTTAAGAGTGGCAGAATTTGTCATTCTAAAGAGTGCATCTAATTTGCTAAGTGCTGTTCTTAAGCATCTGAGATGACTATGCAATGCACAGTTAAAGCTTGCTTTAGCACAGTAAGCTTCTCTCATTTGTACTGATTAGTATTTTTGTTTCAGATAGTGTAATGCTTAAACCGATTGTGTTTAAAAATAAAATTAGGCATTTTGGGTTTTCTAATTAGATTTTGCTGGCTAACATTGAGTCAGGTAAGTTTATTGGTGGGATCTGAACACTTCTGCTAATACCGGTTCTGCCACACAGACAGATGTTTCAGCGTTGTCCTTGTCACTGCTTATGTTTAACAAGTGCCTTCTGATTTTTTTTTCCCAGAGGCCGTCAAGAGGGTCTTTAAATGGCTTCAGTTTGAGACAGTTGAGCACATGGATCTAGAAGCAAAGCAGATGTATGCAAAAGTTAAAGAATACAGCAAAAAAGATCATAGTAACATGGACTGTTTCGTTTGCTTCATTTTTTCCCATGGCGAAAAAGACAAAATAAAAGGCGTTGATAGTGAGTTTGTAAATATTAAAGACTTAGTTTCCTGCTTCAGTGGATCTAATTGTCCTTCTCTTGCTGGCAAACCCAAGCTGTTTTTCATCCAGGCTTGCCAAGGCTCTGAAGGTCATCCAGCTGTCACAGTAGAAGATGACTTTTCTGGCCATCTTGAGGCAGATGCTATCCCTATGATTTCCATTCCTGATCAGGCTGATATTCTGGTTGGCATGGCTACAGTGGAAGACTATGAGTGCTACCGCTGTAAAAAGACTGGCAGTATTTACGTTCAGTGCCTCTGTGACAAGATGGAGTTGCTTTGCCCACTGTAAGTACTATTTTTAGTCAATTTAAATTTGAAGTATTGTAGCCATACATACTTAAGCATGCTGTCCTGAAACATCAGTGTTTTGCATTTGTGCTATATAATGCTTTTCACCTGCAGGACAGTGCAGAACAGAAATTATTCTGGAATTGGGCATTGTTATTCTTCTACAGATAAACTGGAGACTTCTCCTAGTTTACCTTTGATGTAAGCAGGGTTGTAGTGCTGGAACTATACATATAAACACGTGTGTGTATGTGTATGCATGTTTTTTTAACATTTTTTAATGGATAATTTTTTTTTCCAGTGACACCTGATGAGAGGTGAATTTATTGCTACACAGACAAAAAAAAAAATCAGTCTTCTTTAGTCATAATTTTCATTGTTGCCTCCATCCCATCCCCATCATAAACCAAATTTAAAAAATATAATTTCTTTTTGCACATAGGTTTGGTTCTGTTTCATCTTAGTGTGCTCTTCTGAGTATAACCAAAGTAGGAGACTGCGTTTGCTGGTAAAATTATGCTACAGGGAGGTGGCTTTTATTCCCCCAAACACACTGAATGCTATGGTTACACAATGGAGTGTGTAATGTCAGTGACAGGCAGGCTGAGGGGAAGATAGTAGCCTTCCCTGAGATACCACTTTGTTGAAGCAAACACAGATCAGCTTCTTAGCCTAGCTGCAAGTACCATGTATTTCAATGTAACTTTTCTTCATTTTTGTTCAAGCCACAAGGATCTCTTAACCATCCTGACAGAAGTGAACAAGGAAGTGGGAGGAAGAGTATTAGATGGACGGAAACAGATGCCAAAGATAACATCAACCCTACGGAAGCAATTGATCTTCCAAATTCCGCAATGTCAGTCAACTGAAAAGTAGAAAACCAGTAATACACTAAATTAGGAATCACAATGGGAATGGGCTTCCACAAGGAAGAGAGTTTGCAAGAGAAATTATCTGGATCTGTGTAATTAGACCCGTCCTTCAAGGACCTAAATTTTCCAGTTCCTGTGTTTAATTAGTCTCCTGGCACCTGAATCTGGTAAGGCTGCAGAAGACTACAAATCTGGCTTTCTGCTCTGCAGGAGCAGTGGAGTCTGTTCAGTCTGGGTTTCAAGTGAGGAGGCACTTCCAAACAGTATGATTTTTAAGAGTTATTGGAAATGCAGTGGAAGTCCCATTTCTATCCAACTTGTTATAAGTCCATGAAACATGAAGAAAAGAACAGATAGATTCAGAATGCTAGATCCCTTTCCAGGGCGTGCATGTAAGATTGTAACTTATATACCTAAAGGTGAGTCATTGGCTGTCTCTGTCTGGAAGCTGCATAATTTTTTCATGGAAAATAAAATCCCTGTTCAGAAGGACCAAAAAAAGGTTATGATAATACAAGGTTGGTTCTTTTCCTCCAAATATTTGGTTTGCTTTATGTCATTAATTTACTTGGATCAACAGCACTGCTGTTTAGGTTTTTAATAGCAAAGGTTCTAATTGTGTTTTTTTTTCTCAGAGCTCACAGGGGAACAGTCTGTTTTGAATGGCTGTCCACCACTGGAAGAAAGGTCCCATTCCATTGGATCCCCTACTCTGAGATGCCATCTCCTCCTGGCAGCTAACTGTAGATCCTATGGACTCCTGTTTCTGTTGTAATAAATGCTCTTGATTTTTACATCACTTTTGTTTGTGGTGTTTTTCTCTTTCAGATTAGTTGACTGAAGGACAGTCAGCATGCCAAATGCATCAGAAGAAGATATTTCCCTCTCGTTGCAGTATTTGATGGCACCTAACCCCTTGGGGTTAGCATACTGATATCCCTTCATTAGCAGCTGGAGTGATGGTAGGAAAGAATAAATTTAAGTTCAAGACTTTCAAGATTATGTCATTTCATGCCAGTGAAGCTGTTCTTACGTTGCATTCTCAGCAATGCGTAGGTGGTGTGTGGGAACTGTATGGGATTCTAATGGCCACATTCCTTTTGAGTTTATAACATGATAAAGGATGGATTTGAGACACTTTAACTTCTGCTTTTTTTAGTTTGTATTTTAAAAAAAACCTATATGTAGCCATAATGCAAGGCTTCTTTACTCAATCTTGCTTGTGTTCTTGAAGCAAAACTTTTTTTTTTTTATAATTCCACACAATGAGTTGGCAGTTGCATTCTGCTCTCCTTACCCTTTTCCACCTTTCAAGTAAAGGGGAGAATGCCCAGTTTTAGAATCCTAGTTCTGTTCACATAGGTTTAATAAATAATAAATACGTTACAAGCACTATGTGAATGTGAATGCTGTTTGTGGCAAAAGATACCAGAAGGTGTTACGAGGTGTGACACAGTTCCGTGGCTGACATTTGGCTAACCATTTAGGCAATGTGACAGCAATTTTTTACAGTTTTAGAATGTTTTCATAAATGAGATGTTGATATTAAGTTAGTAATTAGATTTGTGAATGTTGTTTTATGATAAGGAAATAGAACTTAAATAACTGCTTCTTCAGGGAGAAACTTGCTGGAAGGTGGCAGCAGCTCTAGTAGTGAAGTTGTGAATATGCAGCATTTCTGTTTTCTCATATTTCTCTTTGTCAGAGTTCAATACTCTCAGACCAAGTTCTTTCAGATATTCCACATGAGGAGGAACTGGATATCAGATTTACTTATGTGGTATATTTGGTGCTACATGGAATTTTGATTTAGTGGAGTGATACAGAAACATACTGAAATCACAACACAAGCATAATTTTAGCAATTGCAGTATAAAGTTGAATTGCAATGCAAACATGATTCTTGTTACCTGTCTGTGTACGGTCACCATCATGACATAGGGCATCCCCTGTCACAACGGAACATGTGGGTTGAAGCCAGCTCAAACCCTTTGCTCTTTTCAAGGTTTATATATTTTATCAGGTGTCCAGTGTTAATACTTTTATGTTGGGCTGAGCCATGCATTCATACCCCTCATGCCGGTCTAAGGAATTCATGATTCTTGATTGTCTTGGGGAATCTGATGATTGCTGGAGCTGGTTCTGAGGCTGGTGCCTTGTCAGGGTATGGGGCTGAACACCTGCACTGAGGGTGCAGCATTGCCTGCCAACAGTCCCAAAAGGCTCGCCAGAAGGAAGGCGAGCCAGCATGCTAAGAGCTTCTTTCTCGAAGTATGAAAATGGCAATGAATTGTGAGTACCTTTAAACTACAGAGAGGTGATTTCCCCTGCTCTGACTTTTCCAGCAACCTTTAGAGCTGCACTGATAGGGTCTGTTTCCTCAAGTATGGTCAGCGTTTTGTAACTGCGAACGGAGGAGGTCGAAAATGCCTCGGAGATAAGTAATCTCTGGCGGATGCGCAGTACTTAGGTGAAAATGTGGGGAGGATTTGCTCTGTTTGTGAGCAGTTAGAAATCCGGGAGGAACTACAGGTCCTAGGGGCCCGGGTGCCGCCTCCCTCCTTCCGGCCTGCCTTCCTCGGCGCGGCGGCGGGCGGAGCAAGGCGGGCGGCCAAGAGGCCCGGGCTCGGGGCTGTCGCGGGGCCATGGAGCTGCCCAGGTCACAGCTGCTGGTAATCAGCGAGGAGCTAGACGAGGACGAGCTGGCGGCTCTGAAGTTTCTCAGCCTGGAGCATGTCCCCATGAGGAAGCTGGAAGCCATCCAGAAGGCACAGGACTTATTCGATGTGCTACAGGAGAAAGGTATGATCGAGGCCGGGAACCTGGACTTCCTGAAGGAGCTGCTCTACCGGATCGGTCGGATGGACCTTCTGGAAGCCCAGCTGGGCTCCAGCCGAGAGGAGATGGAGAAGGAGCTGCAGGTTCCAGGCAGGGCACGGGTGGCGGCCTACAGGTGAGTGACGGGCGGCAGGGGGCTGGCGCGGGTTCCCCCCTTCTCCTGTGCTCGGTGCAAGCTTTTACTTACGGTTTGAGCACCAGGATAAAGTTTGGAAGACCTTGGAAGGTCTTCCAAGAGAAGGCAGGTATAAGCCATACGGAAAGTTGAAATTTCTGCCCAGTAAAAGGGAGAAAACGAAAGCCGCGCCTTTTAAACCCTTAACAGCCGGGGTGCTGCGTGGTGCGATAAGTGACTGGGTGGGAGTCTTAGTTTCGATTTTAGGAAGTTTTCAACGTGGTTTGTGTTTTAGGAAAACTGAAACCTTTTTAATTGCAGCTGAAAATGGTTTGATTTCCGGCTGTCCTGGAACTGACAGTCGTCCAGTTGAGAAGGAAAGAAGGGGGATATATATTTGAGGGGGAGCGGAGAGAGAAGGTGGCAGTTCAACACTACAGTGTTAAATTGTGCTGAAGGGACATGCTTGGGAATGCGATGGAATGGTGCCCTCCCCTTCTCTTCCTAGATACCTGCTCTTTCAGCTGTCAGAAGACATAACCAGCGATGAGCTGAATTCTTTCAAGTTTGGTTTGGGGACAGAATTGCCAAAATGCAAGCTAAACCCTAAGACTGTAAGAATTTCTTGAATCTTTTTTAAATGATTATTTTATTATTATATTTATTTATTTATTTTTAATTATTATTCTATAACATAGTGGCATTTAGTTTGCTCTGAGGGGAATGAGTATCACTCTTCTTATGGTGAAAGCATCATGAGAAAAAGGATGCACCTGAAAGGCAATATGGGCTCTCTGGCGCTTATGGGACTTGACTGTGTTTTGTATAGCTATTGCAAGTGTCACAGCCTGTACCAGGCACAGAGGCCTTCATGGCCAAGCACCCTAGGGGACTCAGTGGCTTTGGTCAATGGGAGACTGATGAGCACATTCACTCATCTTTTCCAACTTTTGGCTGCTTTCTAAGCCATGATCCAGCACAGAAAGTCACCCACTATGGCTGTTACTTTGTGCTTTTGTGCTGTTTATTTCCAAGCTTAGAAAAGATCAATCTAAGCTGCAGGTTTTTACCAAGGCCGAGGCCAAAGAGCATGGTGTTTACAAATAGCCTTGCAGGAGATCCAGTTGCTCTTATGCTATCTCACCCTGTAGTTCTGACTGCTGAGTATTTTATGCCTAGAAACACAGTATTTTCCCTCTTTTATTAGAGGAGAGACTGTGACCATCTAATGACCCTGTTGTAGTAAATCCTTGAGGTGACCACTGTGCTTTGCCACTCACAGGCAAGAGCTCCTGTCCCTTGGATCCCCTTTTGCTTCAGAGCAATCTCTATACCATACTTCCACGGTTATAGCCATTTTTGCTATTACTCAAGATGGTCACTGCAGTGATTCTCGTGTTGTACTTAAGTGCACAAGATAGCCATTGAAAGTCAAGTGAATGAAAGCAGTAATTTAAAAAGATATAAAATATTCCTGTATGATCACCATTAGATGTCCTGGATTATCTCTTATTAGATCTTGGCATTTCTGGGCTGCAGAAGGGAAATGAATATTTTTTTATATGTTTATACTTACAGTACTTGTAGGTTTGGTTGAACTACATTTAATTGACTCAGTTGAGGTCTGAACTGAGCTACCAGTCAGCTGGACAGACCCTGGGGTGCATGTGCTGTCAGTACATGAAGGCTTAGGTGCACTTCCAGTAGCAGCATGGATGTGTCCTAAGAGCAAACTACCTTTCTGATTACCCAGACGATGCTCGACGTTTTCATTGATATGGAGAAGAAGGGGATTTTGGGAGAAGGCAACCTAAATATCCTGAAGTGTCTCTGTGAAGAAATTAACTTCAGCCTGTTGAAGAGAATTGAAGAGTATGAATTAAACCTATTTGGTAAAACAAAACAAAAAGGCCTCTTCCCTATAGTTATTCTTGAAGTGACACATAGGTATCATACAGGACTAATAATTAATGCTTTTCAGGTGAAGAAGGGATAGTCATCACAGAGGAACAGAGTGGCAGTACAGGAGGCCCTGAAGGTAACTGAAATTCTCAAAAAACTAGTGTTGAGATTTTTTTTGCTCTTCAGTTTTTGGACTCTCTACACCACTTGCATCTCACTTCTTCATACAGGTGCCTCTCTAAAAAGTGATAAAGTATCCAGTTACTTATTAACTGATCACAATACATTTTACCTCCTTTTAATTGATTATGTAGTGGTTAATAGCTAAAGGAACAGCCGTTCAACTACAATTTTTGGTTTTCAGAGAACGGTTTTACCCTCGGAGGT
The DNA here is from genome assembly GCF_020740795.1 of Apus apus. Lineage (NCBI taxonomy): Eukaryota > Metazoa > Chordata > Aves > Apodiformes > Apodidae > Apus > Apus apus. Next base: position 28,268,757 of record NC_067287.1, on the reverse strand, counting down.
ACTTGTGGAGATGGAAAATAGAACAGAGCTTTTCTCCTTTCTCTAGTGCTGCATTCTGTACTTAAACTTTTTTGTTCTGTATTCAGCCTGTACCAGATGGCTGGCATCACCTGTGTCACCTGACTTTCCTGGCAGTTGGAATGCATCTTCCCAGGTAAGTTAACTTGCTTCTTAGAAATGTCATAATTTTGTCTTAGAGATCATTGCTGCATGAGGTGAACAGTTACCATAAGCCCAACTGTTAAAAGCACTGTCTAGAAAAAAAATACAGCACTCTGTAACACCTTTTATTCTGAAGCTAAGTCACAGGCAGCAGCTGCTGCACTGATAAAACTACAGGAGCATTTGCAAGGGTAGCAAAATAGGCCAAGTTTATTAGACCAGGAAATACACAGCTGGCAGATTGCTGGGCATGGAGAAGTAGGTGAATGCAGCATCCTGTATGGGCTGAGCATGACAGTGTGAGGGGTGGTGCTGTCATACTGTGCACAGACTCACTGATGCAGTGGGGCAGTGCATTGCCAGGTCCTGGGAGCAAAGCTCTATAGCCATTGCTCTCTAGAGGGAAAGCCAGATGGCTCTTCACCCTGCTGTGCCACTAGCAAGGCTGAGAAGCACCTGGAGGAGAGTATGGAAGTTTCACTAATGGTCTTTCTTTACAACAGCTTGAAGTTTACAAAATGACCAGCCAGCCCCGTGGTGTGTGCTTGATCCTGAATAATCACAATTTTGCCAAAGCCAGGAAAGCAGTGCTGGAACTCAAAAATATGAAGGATCGAAATGGGACAGATGTGGATGCAGGTATCGTGAAAATTAACATGAGTTTGTGTATCTTCAAAAATCAGAACATCATTTTTTGTCCTGTACTAAAGGTATGAATTTGCCTTCCCTTTCTACAATACTTTTGTTATTGTAGCTGAGTCAGCTCTGATTCCTGTGCTGACGAACCCTAATCACCTCATCAAATAAATTTTACTGGCTGACTCAGAAAAATTCACTAGGATTTTGCTGCAGCCTTAAGCAGCAGCCTCAGCCTGGGCGTTATTGGCTGGGCTGGCTTTATATCAGCCTTATGCCTACTACTTCTAAAATATGCAGAATCAGGAACAGATTTGGTACTGAACCAGCACTGGGCATTAGTTCATTAACATCCAACTTAAAGAGAAATGTTGGAATTTAAGGACCTTACTGTTCAGGCTCCCCTGATTTTAGGAGGCTGTTCTGCAGCAGCAGCAGCATAGCTTGTTGCAGGGCTTGGGGTCTGTAAGATTTGCACTATCTATGCCAAGACAAGAGATCCATCAGTGGGCCTTCCCTGATTGAATTGAACTCCACTTAATTATAAGAGTCTGAGTTAATGGTTTCTCTTCCTGTGACACAGGTACTACCCAAACGGGTAGTGCCCTCTCCTTTTGAGTAAAGCAACTGCATTGTTTAAGACCTTTTGAAAGATAAAGGGACTAGCTGTCAAGTGGGTGGGGGAAAGAGATACAGCTTTCATAATAGTTCTGCACATTTTCCAGATAGACAGTGCTAAACAGCCAGAGTGCAAGAACACCTTTTAATGAGAATTAAGGGAACTTGGTAGAGCTATTATTAGTGATGAGACTACTAGATTATTTTCAGAGCAGGAATGTAACTACCTGGATAGTAGTGTAGAAAGATGTAAAAAGAAGATAATTTATCTCTAGAAATGCCATTTGCAATTGCAGAGTCAAACCTTCATATAATGAAACAGCTTGTTCCCCCCTGTTTACCTTCCAGAGGCTCTAAGAAGAGTCTTCAGCAAGCTTCATTTTGAAATAGCAGAATATAGAGACCTTACTGCAGAGCAAATCCGTGAAACCGTGGACGTTTACCGGAGCAAAAACCACAAGGACAAAGACTGTTTTGTTTGCTGTATCCTGTCTCATGGGAAAAAAGGCATTATATATGGTGTTGATGGACAGGAAGTGCCTATCCAGGAACTGACCACTTCTTTCACTGGACAGAATTGCCGCTCACTTGCTGGAAAACCAAAAGTCTTTTTTGTTCAGGCCTGCCAAGGTGATGCTTGCCAGAAAGGTGTGATCATTGAAACAGATTCTGGAGATCAAGATTCTTCTGTAGAAACAGATGCAAGATTTCAGCTCGACTGCATCCCTGCAGAGGCAGACTTCCTCTTGGGCATGGCTACCTTGCAAGATTATGTGTCCTACAGAAGCCCAAGGCAGGGGACCTGGTACATACAGGCATTGTGTAAGCAGTTGGAGTACAGCTGTCCTCGGTAATTATGATTCCATTGTCCTTCTGAATGACAGGAGTTTGATTTGGATGCAGAGGTAGATGATATGCAGTGGGAGTGCTTGTTGAGAGTGAAAACAGTGATGAGGGATAGAGCAACACCATGCAGATAGTTCAAAGCAGTTTATGTAACTGCTTTGAAGCTTGTTTAAAACTGGAGCCACTGGTATTGATGAAGGTATTTGAGAATGTGGTAATTTTTCTGATGTTAACTGTTCCTCTAATACAAAATGTACTTGTATCGTTGCAGTGGAGAAGATATTCTTACCATCCTGACAGCAGTGAATCAAGAGGTGAGCAGAAAGAGTTGCAATCCAAATGCAGAGAAGCAGATGCCACAGCCCAGTTTCACACTGAGGAAAAAGCTCATCTTTCCAGTCAACTAAATGGGAGGGAACTGCATGGCAGAGGGAGCTGCAGTAGCCTGAAATCAGCTGGTATCAGCTAAGACTTAGTATAAAATAACAAGAATTCCATTGTCTGCTTTTATCACAAGAGCAAATTTTTTTTAATCGAAAATACAGCTGAGGAGCAGAAGCCTTAAGAAATTTGTGTTAATATGACATTTTTTACTTGAGAGCATCTCTGGGCTAATTGATCTCTGATTTGTGGTTTGCTAGCTAAAATTTGCTCCTTGTCCTCTGTCAGCTGTACCACACTGCTGTTGATCTTTCCAATGCAAATCTTAAAAAGACAGCTGTTATGAAGCCTTGTGTATTTTATGCCTAACTTTTGCAAAATAAAGGGGACAGGGCACTGCAAATTTTGTAGGATATCAGCTTGCATCAGTGTATTTTGTTACTTCTCCCCACTACTTAAAACCATTAATTTTTAGTGTCTTGGTACACCTCAAGTAAGAGTCCAGCACCAATCCTCTACCATCCTCAGCAGGATGTAGCTGTGACCTGCATTTCAGAGTATCCTCTACATAGTCTTAACAGTGTCAATCAGCTGCTTCATGTTTGAAGATATCCAGTGATCCTGTGTTCTTTGACCTTGCTGATTTTTGAGTCTCAGTTCTCAGCACAACAAAAGAAGTCACTAGGTAAGTACCCAGCTCCTTAAAAACATTTTTATAGTCTCCTGTGATTAGTATGTTCACAGAACAGGAGTATTACAAGCTCCAAGTAGAAGCTTAAGTTTTGTTTTGAATGAGATGTTCATTTTGTTACACCCTTGTGCTTTCAGCATTAGTAATGGTATCAAGCTAGGTGACTATTTAGCTAAGCAGATAGATCTTCACTGGAATTATTTTAAGAGCCCTAGTCCCTGTACTTCTGTGCTGAATACTTCTTTCCTCTTTGGTACTGGTTTTTGTCTGCAAAGATACAGGCAGAGTGGTTATAGAGTGTGAGAACAATTAGAACTCAATAAATGGCAGATGCAGCAAGTAGTTACAAAACCAGGCAAATATGTGCTTCCAAAGTTTAGGAGTAATTTTCAAAGATAGTTTTTGATGCTTCTTTAGTTCATGAAACCATCAGAGTTGTCCCAAAGCAAGGACAGCTTATATACAGAATTTTGTCTATTACCTCAACATAGCCAGAAATATGCAAACTGAAAGAAACTTACTTTCCTTAAATACTGAATAGAAACTATAAACAAGCATGTTACTCCATGGGCAAAACAGTTAATGCAACCTGTTTTACTTTGGATTTTCTTCCTAGATTCCCTCTCTCCACACATATTGCTCAGCACTTTACCTCTTACAAGTCACCTGTGTTCTTCAGCAACTTCCAGTTCTTTGCATACATCCTGGGCCTGTCATACTGTGGATCCAGCTGAGAATCAGGCAGAGCAGAAGTACTGAATGTTATCAGTTCCCTTTCCCTTGGAAGGGGAGCAGAGATTCTCACGTCAGAGCTGTCTGACATCATGCTCACATAGACAACATTTTCCTTAGGAATCAAAAGGAGTCAAATCACACATTTACTGTGCAGTCAGACCACAGTTTGTACGGCACATCTGCCACTTGTAGCTGCTTGAGCATAAACAGCAAACAGCTCAGCACAACCTGATCAAGCTTTTAAATCAGTTTCTTAGCTTCCACAGCCACCACTTGTGCCACACTCTACCAACTCTCTTAAGCTTGTGTATAGTACAACAATCACTAAATTTTAGCCAAAAAAGTGCCTAATTTTAGTTTTATTATAGAACACTGTAGTATATAAGGTGACACCTGGAACAAACCACACATGATGACCAATATACTGAAAAATGGCATGTTATATGTGTTTATTATCAAATTTACATTCCACTATGAAACAAGTGCAAAAAGCAGATGTAAAAAAATACCATGAAGTTCCCAGACTGTTGAAACAGTGTGTGTAATCCCTTCGTGCAACAGCCAAAGGAGGACCAAACCAAAAACTCTCTTTTCCTCTCTGATGCTGTTTGACTCTAGTAGACTTAACTTTGACCACAGCTATTTTGAGCATACAGGTATCACTTGAGTCTATCAAAAACAGTGAAACTAGAAAGCTATAAATTTCTGCTTGGTTTAAGCCAATCTGAAGAAAGAGGAATACTACAAGAATTTTGTGTCTCAAAACTTTCATAAAAGCAGGGGTAAGGCCTGTCTTTCTACCTTCTCTTTTTGTATCAAACCTGCAAGATAGCAGAACCTTTCTGAAATGCAGTTCTCCACTCCTAGCTCCAGCACCAGCTCAACGAAATCACACTTATGCAGGATCCAAAGCTCTTGTGCAGGATCAGCTATCATAATCATGCAAGTCTGTCTGCTCTCATGAGAGGTAAGAGAAGCCAAATCAGTTCTTAAAATAATGGCATCTTCTATTATGTTCTCTGAAACGTATTATTCAAAAAAGTTTATCTTCTAGAAAACTCGATAAAAGTACCAGTTTTTCCAGTTGCTGCAAGTTGGTCATATATATACAAAATGCAAGTGACATCCAAAAGTATAAATGGGTGACAGAATTTCAACAACACTGCACCACTGCATCACCAACAGATAAACACACAAACAGAAAGGCTTACTGATTCTTCCATTTTCTTCTTGCCTTGTGTAAAGTATCTGATGATACATCATCCTACAGAAAACAAACAGTACCCTAGACATATCCATAGTATTGTTTGAACTGAACTAGTTTATATTGTTTGGCTAGGGAATATGGAATTATCCCAAAGACAAACATGCATTTCATTAATGTGCTTTTAGATTAATTTTAACTGAAATCTGATCTGCCAAAGGACTTCTGATGTTGATTTGCTACTTCTGCTGGTGCCACGCATAATGATCCAATGGCTGGAGCTAGCTAATGAAGCTAGTTAGACACACAGTACTAGCTTGAAAAATTTTTCTGTAACTTGCATGTATTCCTAGAATAAACACACATGAAATTTACATACTTTTGACCTAACAGAGACCAAACTGGAAAATCTTTCATTAACTCATTCCTGTTGTTTTCCAAGAAGTTTCAACTACACAGCAGACACACCTGTCTTAGTTCACCAAGGAGCAAAATTACTCGCCCCACTCCTTTAACTCTTACCTTATATAGGTAGGCATGACCCCATGCACAGCTAACTACCTACAAATATAAACACTTACATGAAGAAATAAAAAATATTTTTAATTTAAAAAACAAAATTAACCCGTATATAGTATTTTAAATAAAATTCACTTTTTATAAGTGTAAGATTTTGCTTAGAGAGCAAAAGGCAATTCAGGAGTTCCTGAATATTTCTGTGCGCTGCTGACAGACAAGTCCCTGTGCGAGTTTGAAGTGGTTACTCCTTTTCCTTTTACAAAAAGACTGCTACATCGGAGTCATCACAACATCTATAGAACTGTAAAAGCAGAAAGGCCACATTACAAATTTCCTATAAAGTAGGCTAAGAAGCTTTCTTTTCCTGTCCTATTCCACTCAATCCTGCAGCAACAAGGGTGCTGGTTATGGTGGATGAGCCTTAGCATGTGTGATTATAATGATGGTTCACACCAGCAGCCAGACAGATATCAGCTATGTCCCACATACATTGCAACCAGCAACATATAAACTTTGACTGTGTTATCTAACTGTATGGAAAAGAAAACTTTTAAAGTATTTTTAAAATGTTGATAGGTACAGGGAAAAATTTAAGAACCTGTTTCCATTCAGGTCACTAGTGAAGACCCATTCCTCTGAGGCAAATATTTTTTTCTTCTTTAAGTTATAGTTTAAATCTATTGTAGATTATTCAATTTGACTAAAGTCTTGGACAGGAAGAAATCCAAAAAGCAGCATGGGCAGTAAGCTGCTGATTACTGCTCAAAACTCAGAGTTCTAAAAGGGACTTCTCTTTTGAGATGGGAAGACTACCTCAGCTTTGCTGAGTCAGGTTCAGAACCACTATTCATCATCAAAAAACACAGGATTTCAATGTAGACAAACTGATTTATGCTACAAAGAACATTTATCCATCATCTTCCTGTTTCTGAATATAGACTGGTAAATTTTGCTCTTAATGTTTTAAACAGAATCCTACCTAAAAGCAGAAATAAGTGAATCAAAGGCATGAAGTTTACTGCAGAACTCTCAAATATACAGAATGTCACCTGTCAAGAGTCAGCTTACTGAGTTTCTGACACTTGTCTTGAAGTAAATGCTCTCCACTTAAGTTGAATCAAGCACCTAGGTTTTAGTTCCTTTTACCACACTGAAGTATGCCTGAGATTATTTTTAATATTTTTTCTTGTATGTGCAAAAATACCCTCATTTTAGAAGATGATGCACAGCACACTTGGGAAAGATTTCTTAGCTTGAAGTTTTCACCCTAATACATAATTTCCTTGTTCTCAATTCCTATTCATTATGCCTTCCTCTGTGTGCTTTAGAAGCTCTGGAAAGAAATTTACTTCTGTCAATACCTCACTAGCACAGTTGCACTCTTTCAAAATATAAATTCTGACCATCAGTTTGTGTGTTTGTAAACAGAAGTATTGTTTTGTTACATAGAATTAAAGGTTCTCTCTCCTGCTTCTCACAGTGGGGAGGAATTTGAAAGAGTACAGTTTCTGAAATGGAAAATATAATTAAAAGAAATAATAATCCAAGTTTTCATATTTGCTTGCTACAGGGAAGAGCCTGGACCAGTAAAGCTGGTCAGATTGACTGTTATTTTCATATTATAATTAAATGACAGAGCCTGACTCCTAACAACTAGTAAGATAATGTGGTCGTATGGTGAAAAAATAGAACAGCAACTGCAAGACAGTTGTACACGTGAAGTTTAAAAGGATAAAATACTGAGAATGGCTACAGTAGTATTTTTTTTTTTTCCTTAAGACAGATGGTAAAGTGGGCTTTGGTTTCTTCTTCCTTATATTCCACAAAAGTCTTCCTCAAATCCAAGCAATGTTCTTTTTCTCCTTCATCCTAACACTTCTCTCTCCCACATCATTAACATGCATGTGCCTTCTCCAACTCTTCTGTAACACATCTGATGATTCTTGTACTGGACACTTAACCCTCGTGTATTACTTACTGTGCTTGAAGTCAATAATTTCAGTCCTCCTTTACAATATCCATTTTTGATGACTGTGTGCAAACTGGAGCTCCTAATGCTCCAATCATGGCTGGGAGACTCTGGTTTCTTCTCAGTCCTGCCATTAAGTTGCTACCTGCATTTAAAAACATAGCAGCGTCCTGCCTTGTCAAGCTAACCTCTGGCCCCGGGTTCTTCCTCTGGTCCTGTGTCTCAGGGGGCTTGATCACCCTGGCAATACCCAGCCTCTTCAGTCTGTCCACTAGGTTCATCTTCAGCTGGCCTACGTCTGAAGAGTTACGGGAGGGCTTTAGGCCATACATTTCTTGCAAGAATGTTTCCACGGGTCGAGAAGCCAGGAAATTTTCTGAGTGGTGCACTCGAGGCTCAAACAATGGAGGGGAAGGACAAGGTGAACACGAGGGAGAATTTGGTGGAGTAGAAGGAATGGGGAGAGTTCGAGGGGGCTGTAGCAAAGGCAGTTTTTCTAATATGGGGCTATCATAAACCTTGGCAGAGATGCCTCGTTCTTGCAGAAGTTTAGCCAGACTGCTCGTGCTGCTGAAGGTAGTAGTTGAATCTCTTCTGTTGGTGAGAAATTCTCCAATACTAAGTCTGCAAGACACAGCTGGAGTGCTCACTACTGAGTTTCCAATGCTGCTGCCAGTATTTCCAAGTGAAAATGGGGGACCCATGGAGCTGAAATAAAATGACACAGAGAAGATGCACACATTAGACATTTTATACCTGCTCTGTATTTGCCTTTTAGTATACAGAAGTATCAAGAAAAAGGAAACTAGTGTTACTAGCTGTGACAGCGTCAGCTTTAGTAGATTCCGTATTATTGTTCTGCAAAATATTTAGAAGATAACAGGTTGACAAAGAGGTTTTTCTGTAAGTACCGATAAATTGACCTTTTCTGGTCACCTATACTCTATTTAGGCAGAATATCAACATAGATGTCCAGTAATAACTTAGTTTTAAAAAATTAGACACAATAAGGAAAAAAATATGGTAGTAATTTTTTTTTTATAATAGGTATATGATACAAGGCATTTGCTATTTAAGAGTATAAATTTACTTCCTTTGAGTTACCCTAACCTATTTTAACTCTCACTCTAGAGAATTTCAAGCTTCCCCTTTGTAATTATAGTTGTTTGTATGAGTAACATCCCATGTGTTGACTAGCTGCCTTGGTATTTTTTAAAACTGGTCCATATATCAGAAGATAGAAAGCTACTCTGTAATCCTATGCAGCAACATTTAGGATGTCAGCAGTCATCATACCTGGGAGTAACATGAGTGACATCAGATGGATGAAGGATCCTACAAGTAGTAAAGGTAAATGTGGAATTTGTGGAAGACAGACACTTCCCTGGATTCGAGGCTGCAACATGGAGAGTTTACATTCATTGAGGGTAAAATTAAAGACAAATAAGGACTAGTCAAAGCAAAGTTTAAGACAATGTTGTTATCACTGCTAATTTTTTAAAGTAAAGAACAAAGACAGCAAAGAGAGATTGCCGCAAGATCGAATACTTTCCAGTAAGAAAAAGAAACTTAAAAAAGAGGAAAAAAACCCCACTAACCATGCTCCTTACCAGTGAGTGGTACTGCTGCTGAAGTAACAGGTGGCAGGAAAATGGCTGCCACTGGCTTTGCCACTGTACATTTCTTTTCCTCTGGGAAGGACTGTTGCACTTGAAATGTTATACCTCCTTCACCTCCTTCCCCATCATCCTCCTCCAAGTCAGAAATGTGGTGCACAGTATCATCAGACAGAGGCGTAAAACCTTTTGTAACAACACCTGGTCTTGGGTCAAGAATGGTGCCTAGGTTGGGTCGGGCAAGCTGCTGCCAGTGGAAAAGGGTCTGAGATCCTGGTGTGACAAAAGACAAGAATCTCAGAGAGCCATTAGCTACCACTGATGGAGGTACAAGAACTCAATGATCAAAACAACCCCAGCCAGCTGGTGCCAAGACTGTGATGCACATGGAGCACTTGGATGGCAATGCCAAGAAAAAGCCTAAGAAAGCCAAGTAGAAAGTAGTAATGGTGAGATAGTTGGTACATAGCCTACAAACATGACTGCTACCTCTTACTGTGTATCATACCTAGCTATATGCAGACCAACAAAGATTTAATTGGCAAATTAATGTAAAATCCTTTTCTGCTAATACAAGAAGGAAAATTACCCTCTTACCTTCAATGGGTTTGACAATTTGCAATTTTTCTGGGAGAAGGACACGGAGATTATTGGAGCTGGCAGACAGATCAGTGAATTCTGAGTTTGTACCCGGGGAAAAACAGCTTTCTGTCAGTGTACTACAGCTACCAGCCCCTTCTTTCTGCTCAGCCAGGAAATGCATTTTTCTCTCCCATTCCTCCTCAAAGAATTGCTTCTCACTCAGATAGTTCTGATGGCGGAGGGAAAGCCTGTGCAGAGCTGTGACCAAGTCATTGTCTCCAGGGGTCCCTGGATGGCCAGGATTATGAGTGTCTCTGTGAGAAACATCACATAATAATAGGTGTTAAGACCATTACATTAACTATTTCTGTCTTACATGGCAGAAGTCAGGCCTCGATTTAGTTTTGAATCAGTTTATAAATAACATAACAGGCTGTTTCCTACTTCAGACTCTCAGAGCTGCTCCTCTGGGTCCTCCGTGTGTGGCTCTCCAACTGCTGCACACCAGACTGGAAGGGCTTTGCTGTCATAACAGCACTTGACCGATTAGATCCAGGGATTGGCAACGGGGCAAGAAAGGAAGAGGAGCGGCAACGAGTGACATTAGCAACCTTGACGGTGTCAAATACTCGTTTCTGTTGATGCCTGCAGAAAAGACAAGCAAACAAAACTGGTTTTCAGAAGCATTTTGAAAAAGAGATAAAAAAGAAAAAGCTTTGAACAACAGGCTTTCAAAATTCTGCAGAGACCTGTCTAAAAAGATTTAAGCCCAGAATACAGGACTGCCTAGGACACTGAGGTTTTCAGAAGTACTACTCTATTAAATATCAGAATTATCACTCATTTTGACCTAAAAGACCCAAACCTCTATTGATAACCACTTGAGAACATTCAGGAGCATGTATCTTATGGATTTAATTTATGTATGTTTTCAGAAGCATGTATTCATTACTTTTTGCTCAGAAGTAAGAGATCCAGGATCAGGTTTTCAGGGCTTGGAAAACTGTCATCAGTCTTTCGGCTATGACTTCATTTGCCTAGGAATTTTTCTATAAGCTTTTAAGAGGATAAAACTAGTGCTGTGCATCACAGAATTTGTATCAAAAACTTCAAAAATTAAAGAATGAAATAACATCCTTTTAGCAAATTCCCAGTTGCCTCACAGAATGAAATAAGAACAGTAGGTTTCAAAGTTGAAAATATTACCAAACACTACAAAGTTTTTTTATTAATTACATTAAAAATTACTATAGATGGAACATTCACATGTATACATTCCTGAAATCAGTTTCATCTTGCTTAACAGAAGGATATGGAAAAATATCAGAATAGCACACAGGGATCTGAAAACATACTTTTGCTTGGAGAGAACAGATTCATCATCCAGACTCAATTCCTTCCGCATCGTCCCTTCGATTTCTGCTGCAAGGGAATCCTAGAGAAAAAAATGGAAACCAGAAGAGTTGAAAAATTAGATTTAAATCTTCCTCCTAACAATTTTAGCAGAAAACTTCTCTTTAAAAATACCCAAAAAAAACCCTCTCCATTTGTTTTGCTGGTATCAGGATATTTCAGACAAATTTTCAGTCTCTGAAGTAAGGGCATGGGGGTGGGACATTTTTCACCTCTATATAACCAGTATGGGTTCAGTTTTCATTAGCAACATCAGCTTTTTCTTGGTACTTTTTATGTTGGTTTCGTAAGCTACAATTTTAAGAACACTTCTTGCGAGGCCAAATTGTAAATGAGGGATTCTGTATACACAGAACAATTGATCAAAACCTGACCAATTCCCAGCACAGCCCAGAAATTTTTGAGAGCACAGTAATTAGAACATATCTGACACTAGTAAGAAGAGGAAAATAAATGCCTTTAACCCTTTTCCATTGATTTAGTCATCTCTAGCAATTAGTCTAAGGTCATGCATTTCTGATAACGCTTAAAATTTACTCTCACAAGATAAGGACATAAAGTTACATCATGAACTATATAAAGGAAGCAAACTACTCACTGAACTTCTGAAAAAATGCTTTGTTTCTTGAAGAAAAACTGTCAAGTTATAATATTCACATAAACATTGACCAAAATACTAGCACAACTGAGCACTAGCCTTTGAACATGCCAATTTCTGTATATAACAGAATAGGCATATCAAAAGGAGAAATTATTTTAATATCACAATATGGCAAGTGAATTACTAGTTTCCTAATACATAAAATTCTCAGAAGTGTACATACTGAACAACTGAAAAAACAGCTACAAAATAGTTCCTGCTGCAGCTCCTGCAACAGCTGTTTTACTCATACAGCTATATGCTACTACAGGCCGTATGTGCTAGTAGGTGTATGCTATGCTAGCAGAATCTGTTACCACAGGAAATGCTCCACATGGCTGGAGGTGGCAGAGACAAGCAACAGAGCTGGTTCTGCTGCGCAGCAACTTCACTTCTTCCTGTGATTCGTGCAACATCCCTAGACACTCTGCGTTCCGATCTTGCAACTCATGTAACTGAAAGAGAAAAGAGGACATCACGTGATACCAGAAAACTTCAAAGAAGGGACAGAGGAAACTGAATTAACTCATACAGGAACCTATGCTGACTGATTCAACACTAATATTTTTCCAACTGCACAGCACATGCCAACATCTGGAATGGACAATGGTCAGCATAGCACCTGCACTTATTTTAGTGGTGAAGCATAATATCCAAATTAAGACTGAAAAGAGGAAGACATATGACAAAATCCAAAGAAAAACTAAAAATGGCGAAAAACTAAAAATATAGTAACTGCTAATGGCAAAGAAACAAAAAAGAAAACTTCCATAAAATCTAATGAACTACAATATTGTTGATATAATCAGTAATATTCACAGTAAAAATTATTTTTCTTGTCACTACTAAGAATAGTAAGACCTCACTATTTGGAACAGCTTCCTTGCTTTTCATAATCCTGTGAATACAAAATATTTGAATAGACTTAAAATAATTATTCTTTTCTTTCAATTGTATGACTCCAACCACAGTGAAACATGAAAAGCCCAACATCATTAAAAAGCATTAGTTCTCATTCTCTCTTGGTTTTCTTTCTCTTGTATCCTATAAATACTTATCTAAATGTATATATGTAGAAGACTTGAGTACCTCTGCTGTCAGTTGTCTCTGAGCATCTTTGGAAGCTTGTAAGTGAAGTTTCAGCTCCTCCTTTTCAATCACATGCTGAAAACACAAAAAGGTGCTCATCATTTTCCCAGCCAGTTTCCCCAAGAGAGTTGATCCTCTGCCACACATTCCTGAAACAGCCACTCTCTTTCAATGTTACCCCTGCCTTGCAGGCCAGTTTTTACCTGCTGTAGGCAATGCTGTGCACACACGTGAGCACACACGCACAAACACACTCTTCATCAGCATTCCCTTACTTCTCTGAGTTTATGTTGAAGATCAACAATCTGGGATAAAAGAGATGAGATCTCTTCTTGGTATCGAACCAGCTCCTCACTCTTCTCTGACAACTCCTCTGTTATTCTGGAAATTTGAGCATTTGTTTGCCCTAAAAAAATAAAAGGAACTTAGTAGAGAGCTCTTCCCAACACATGACAAAAACCTAAACCAAAGCTAAAACCCAAACAATATCAGTGAAAGTCAACAACATTCTGAAAAATGACAAATGCTCTTAGGAAATCAATTCATAGTATGTAAGAGAAGGTGCCTTAAAACATCCATAAGAAAAAGAGAAGTGGTGTGGAGAAGAAAGAGCAGGTATAACATATTAAGAGCTAGGTAGGCAGAACCTGAAATACATATAATCACAGGTATGTGAAATTACCATAATAAAATCAAGTGCCAGCTCCTGTATACTATTTCAGATTACATACTGGCTCACGACCAAGGCCAGACTTGGAATATGCTGAAGGAGTCAGGCTCTGAATTGATCTTGTTGGTAACTACCATTCTCTGTAAGCAAAGGCATTTTGTCAGACTTGTTAAGTGTAACATGAACCTGTTTAGCTCTTGATTCTGGTCACTGTCTGTTCCTCAGAGACCCACTGCATACTATTTCCAGGTTTTTTTTTCCCTTGAGCAATCACTTCATCAAGTGAGATGACAAAGCAACTTAAAAAGCAGAAATATGTTTATGCAGTTAGTACTTCCTGTGCACTTGCCCTGAAAATGTGGCAAAGGCATAATGAAACCAGATAAATCTTGCATAAAGGTCACTACAAATTTAGTGGTTACTGCACCTCACAGGCCTGTGGACATCTACGCTCAAAGTCAGATTTTTCATTAAGACGCACATTTTAAAGGTGTAGACTAGACATCCTTTGGGAAAAGATTCTGTGAGTTTAAATCACCTAGCATGCCTACATGTGCTATAGAATTGGATAAAGCAGAACTCAGACATTGTCATGGAAGGAAAATGTGACAGCTTATATGAAATAACTTCTGTTTGGAAAGGATACGTATTTTCTCAGGGGAATGGAGTAAATTAACAACCAACTATGTATCAGTTCATACTATTTTATGGTCACCTGGAACAAGAAAAAAATCAAGAAGTAATCTAGTCTTCTTTATGGTGGTTGTATAGAAAAAGAATCTTTAAATGTTCTTATGAATATTTTCTCTCTTTAAACACAGTACACATACCTGCAGTTGAATGCCAGAGTGAAACTTGACAAAATATAGAAACACTTTTGCACTTGGGTAAAGAACAAGCCTTGAATAATTGGCATAAATTACTGAAGCTCACTTTTGGATTCAGAGATAACTAAGAAGGTGTAGGCACTAGCTATTTCAAATACCATTTTGCCATTGCAAGATATAGGCTGGATACTCACGGAGTTCTTTGACACAGTCATTGACCAGCTGCTGTTCCTTCTCTTCATATGTAATGGTTTCTGTCTTCAAATGGCAAGCCTGCAAGAAAATTATTGGTATTCCAATTTCAGTTTATCTATACATAGATAAATGTTATACATTTTTATTTCTGAAATTCTTGGAACTGAATCTTTTTTATTTCTATGCATCCGGCCACGCTTCCTAACTGTTTCCCCCCAACTCATTTCACTGAATTGTATAGAATTTTTGAGTGAAAGACACACAGACACATGATCTCTCTCGTGCCTCTAGTAAAATATCTGACCTGCTACAGAGAGTAAGCCAAGACAGTAATCAGAAGTAAGCAATTGAATTTGCTTCAAAACTTCCTCAGGCAAGGAAATGTTGAAAACTGAATGATGTTAGCCAGTTCTTTTATGGCACTGAAAAGCTTTCAGTAGAAAAGCTTATCTTCATATTCCCCAACTAGTTTAAATAGACTGTCAATTTTATGGGCCAGAGACCAAGTATCACTACAGGTCTAAACAAGCATACTAGATTCCCACTCCCATTTTGAGGGTGAGGATCATAATACTAAACTTTGCACACACAAGTCTTCTATGTTCAGGACTGTTTACCATTAAGTGGCATAAAACTTAGTAAATGAGTTTACAAATTATCTAAGGAAGTAGAACTACTGCAACACAAATGCAAACACACTTCTTTACAGAATGTTGTCACATTAAAAAAAAAGCAGCAAATAAATGCTCAATGTGATTGAGGCCATTCCAACTGAGTGAAGGTTCTGTTATACCACAGAATGACAGCAGTCTTTTTCAGTCCATTTTTTAGCACTAAGGTAGACTAAATTAATCCTTGGTAAAGTTCTGTTCTCATATACAGGATTAGGAGCACTGTAAAAGCAGTTTGATCTTCTCCTCCAGCACTATTAAATTACCCATTTGGTCTTCGGGAGTTTTTAGAAAAGATGTGCATCTTCAGCTGAATATTTTGGGAACAAAGGGAAAAGTATATTTTGTTCACATTAAAGGGATCTAATCTCTGTTGTATTGTTGCAACAAGCTTACATTGGGAAAGTCTCACATAAAACCAAGAAAAATCACACAAACCAAATGAAAAAAACACCACCTTTCTTTCAAACAACACCCCCCTTTTCTTAAAAAGAAGAAACCGCCCCCCACTTCCAACCAATTTCCTGTTTTACAAGTTCTGCTCTCCAAAGAAGAGACACTGCATCTGTATATTCTAATTCCTGTAACCTTTACTGTTGGTTCCATGACTTTTATAACCATATTGTCTGGCCATTTAGTCTCCATCCCTGTAACAGCACAAGATTGATGTTTTCTACATAAGAGTAACCAATTAAAATACAGAGAGTAATCCCATAGTCAAATCTAAGTGTGTCTTTAAAAGACTTTTAGTAGAAGCTTATTAACCCTTAATATTGAAGCTTAATATACAAGCTGACAAAAATGTAATGCCAACGCAACTGAATTCTCAAAATTCTGCTAATTGCAGTCAGATTTATATCAAAACAGGTCACACAGATTTGAGGGCCTGGTGGGTCCAAGTACTTTTGCTTGGTGCTTACATAGGTTCCCATATTCTTTCACATACCATAAAGACACTGAGGAAGGACTACTAGAGGACTCTGGAGATAATGAGGTATAGTGAAGGAAACACAGGGATGGGGGGATGAGTGGAGGGAAAGTATACAGCTACCATTTGAATACAGAAATACAAAGCAATCATATGCTTCAAGAGAAGCCCAAATGCTGGATTTTTTAACCATTCTGATTTATTTAATATCCAACATATGTGGTATCACTAAGTCAGAGATACCTTCGAACGGAGAGCAAGGTTCTCCTCTTCCAGCTCCCTGAGTTTATCTTGCAAGATATCCAGCTGCAACAGATCGTGTGATACATTGAAAGATTCATTGAAACGTAGTGGAGTGGAACAGCTGGAATCTGTTTCACTCTCCTCAGAAGCAATCGAAACAATACGAAGCAGGTCATCTTTCTTTGACAGTTCATGCTGCAGCTGATTAACCTATAACAAAAGAGTATCACCAGCTTGTGAACTATTCTTTAGCTATCCAATATTACAGTGTATTACTTATGCAGGCTCTTGGAACATAACTTCTCCAGTTTAAAATGCGATTGAAAAATAGCTCACAGTTCATGGTTTATTTATATTTCTATATAAGATTCAGGCTCTATTTATTTTATAGAAAGTTCTCAAAATCATTATTTTAACACTGTAAGGGAGACTGAAAATTCAAGATAACATAAAACACTGGAACAGGTTGCCCAGGGAGGTTGTGGATGCCTTCTCCCTGGAAGTATTCAAGGGCAGTTTGGACAGGGCTTTGAGCAACCTAGTCTAGCTGGAGATGTCCCCCCTTGCAGGGGGATTGGAACTAGATGATCTTTAAAGTCCCTTCCAGCCCAAACAATTCTATGATTCTTTGATTTGTCAGAAGAGTTACTTCCTGGAGAAAAGGACTGATAGACATTTACTCGTTTGTGTAGACTGGTCCTCCCTGGTCTATACATTAAATTAACTGCGAGATAAATAAAAATGACAGAAGAGACAGATCTTATTCAGATAAATTCTACTTTGTGTATCTACATTTTTATATGAATACCTAAGTTTATGCTGTCCTATAGTTCATTATGAGTATGTATTTATTGCCAACACAGTGTTTTACACAAGCAGCTAAATGCATCTCACTGTAAACTCAGCTTACATTGGTTGATCTTAGGGTTAAAGAACTTGACAAACATTCATAGGGTGTCAACTATTTATTTATTTTTTAAAAAAGAACAAGAAAGGATTGGATAAAGAATCTGTGCTTAAAGGAATAGATTAAGATCTTGAGCAGAACACAGTTTTCATTACATATAATTTTAAAGCCTTTTTTTTTTGGGGGGTAAGCACCCCATTAGGCTAGCTCATTTGCTGGCTGTTTCCTCACCTGTGAGGTTGTAGCAGTTCATATCAGACATTGACTACTTATTTTGACTTAGATTATTAATCATAGAATCATTATAGAAAAGACCTCTAAGATCATCAAGTCCAAATGTCAACCCAACACCACCATGCCCACTAAAACATGTCCCAAAGTGCCATGTCTGCACATTTTTTTAACACCTCTAAGGATGGTGACTCCACCATTTCCCTGGGCAGCCCATTCCAATGCTTGACAACTCAGTAAATATTTTTTTCCTAATATGCAAGCTAAACCTCCCCTGGAGCAACTTGAGGCCATTTCCTCCCGTGCCTAATGGCAGGATATCAGTCTGATGGTCAAAACAAACTCATTGAAAGTGCAATCCTGCTGTAGACATATCGTAATAATACCCAAAGTTCTCATAATTTCTCAGCAATTATAATATGCAGTCTTGATAGTTAATTCTTGGACCAAGATAACTGATTTAACTATGACAATTAGGAGAATAACTATGACAATTAGGAGAATAACTACGACAATTAGGAGAATAACTACGACAATTAGGAGAATAACTTCTAAGTATACTCCTGTAGCTTAAGAGCAGCAATCACCTGCTTTCACAATGGAAGAATATATTTCTATTAATATTCTTCCTGTAATCATAAAAAAGTATATATATAAAAAAATTTAAAATACTTTACTTTTTAAAAAAAGATCACTCACTCGATCTAGACTTTGTCCTAACTGTTCTTCTAGTGCTTCATTCTGTTCCGTCAGCAGGTGGTTTCGCTTAAGGAGGGCTTGTCCAATACGAGCTGCTAGTTCCAGGTCCCGATCTTTCTGCTCACAAAATGAGAACAGATGTCTATGTTTGATCAGATAAGGTTTACATTCAGAGTAGTTTTTGTTTGGTAGTTATTGTTTAATGCACCATGCTGAGATTCTACTTCAATCTCAAATGGATCCACATTGTTAGAACAACGATTAATGCTTCATCATTTGGATCCAAAGCACATATGTAACTGTGTTTCTTGACATAGCGCATTCTCTCCCACAATCACTTAAAATAACATGGGGAGAAAAGCACTAAACCTAGGGACATTTTTTGGTTTTCTGCTGAGTGCTGGAAAGGTTAAATGGGCTCTGTTGAATCATACAAAGAAGCCACATATACTTAGGTCTGTGGTCTCTGAAGTGACACCTTCTCCAGAACAGACTGCTTAACTTGAATAGTGATGAGAGGGTAGAAGCAAAGGAACAACAGGAAAGCAGAAGAAAGCTGCTTCTTAGACCTCACTGACTCCATGGGTGTCCATAGTTTTGGTTATTTTTTTTCTGAGATGGTGCAACCCAATGGGAAGCTTCTCATTACCCATGTGTTTGATAAGCAGCTCCTGCAGATAACTGAACCAAAATTTCCAGTAGTTGAATAAAACCCTTCCTCAAATACATGTCCTCAAATATATTAAGATAGCATTACAGAGACAAGCATACCTCAGCTAACAGATGTTTGACCATGTCAGCATCACTGTAGGTTTTCTGCTCTACATTATCTGTGCCAAGAACTGAAAAGAGAAAAACATATTTACTGAAGTAGCTTAAGTAAAAGAAGACTGGTGGGAAGGGACGGAGCTGAAACTCAGAAGATGCCGTTTATATACAAATACAGTACTTAGCTGATGAAACTAGGAGACGCTATGAAAATGCATTTTAATTTCACAAATATGAAACCATACTTATTTGGGAGATTGATACGAGGCCAGAATGTTTACACCTTTCAGCAATATTAGCTAAAACTTTCAAATTTAGAAAAAGGAGAAAGATCTCTAAGTTCTGCTTTTTGAATACTGTTAAGCTGGATGTTAATCATCCAGCTTGCTGAAGAGAAAGGGAAGAGTTTATTGGAACATACCCAAATATAGCTGAACACACCTGCAGACTTTATTGTTGAAAAAAAAAAATCCCCATTAGTATGTGTGACAGCTACACACAGAAAGTATGGAGACCCCAGAGAGCAGCCATGAAAATGTATTTATTAAGTGCCTGATCATCTTAGAAACAGTTAAAAAGAAATGGCATAATATATATCTTCAATTTAGATGTAGCAGAAAATCCTGTCTTATTGATTGAGTGACTTAGAAGTTTGAAGAGTCTGTAAAACTACAAAAAAAACTTTGAACAAGTATGATTTGAAAGCAGGACTGAGTCAAGAATAAACAAAGCATAAAGAATTTGCGACAACTCTGAACAAAACACAGTGCTAGAACAGAACAAGAACTAGAGCAGACCAGTGCTTTATGAGAAACAAAAGATGCTAGTAAAGAAGAAATCTTAATTACCTTGAGGAAATTTGTGAGATCCAGCCAAGGAGGATGAAGGAAGTTCAATAAGAGCTAGAGTAAGAGCAAATGAAAGATACAAGGGGGAGAGGGGAAGAACAAAGAGGAGAAAGAATTAAAATATAAGGAAATAGGTGATTTATTTGCATGAATCCACCAGCTTAAAAAATAAATACATACTTTTTATACTATTAAAATTTTTTGAGAACTTTTAAAGAATCCTTTATGTATTATTCCCTTCAGGAGCAGAATTATCTCTCTCACTTGCAGGTTATGAATGTTTGAACTTGTCCAAGTTCAACAGAAATTTGTTATTTTTGCTGTATGGAATCAATACCATGAAAGTAAAGAAGGCAGCAACATAAACTTAAATATGTGTCTGCATCAGCTGAAGGTCTAAGTTAACCTGTTTTGAAACTGATTCCATCATCACTGCATTGCAAAATGAGATTACTATGGATTTGGTCTAAATCTATTTCTGAGTATTTCCTTGACTCTTCTACCTTGTTTAAATCTGATTCATACTCTGAATACACAGTGATATTGGTTCTCAGATTTCTCCTTTGTTCTTGTTGAGAACTGCACATTTGAGAGAGTGAAGTGCCAAACTTAAGTGCACACTAACTTCATTTACATGTTATATAAGCTATGTATGTTCCTTACATGCATAATTATCCTTTTAAAATGTAACACTAGGGCTATGCTAGGAAAAAAAAAAAGTTGCATTTTAGTATAGAAAGAAACTTTCTTGCAGTCTTGAAAGACAAGAATAGAAAGAACAATATAGAAGAAAATGGCTTACTGAACAGAAAAATAAATCACATAAATAAATTATCACACTAACAAAGTAAACACTTTTTATCAAGTAGATCAGTAGGCATAAAAAAAACATTACATGCTGTTCACATATTTAGGAGATTTGAACTGACAGCCCTGCCATTTACTAAATGTATTTCTAAGCAGGGCAAAAATAGAAATTCTTCACAAAATTTCAAGTACCTATCAGTAGCATCTGGGAGGTCATTTTTAGTGTACCACTTGGTTGCTGATACTGGTTTCTAACCGGGGACTCTGAACTCATCTGGTTTACCAGTATTTGGAAAGTTGACTGCACAGACGTAAGCAAGTTTCAGCCATTACAGGCAGAATATTATAGCCAGCTCTCCTGTGGTAAGTGTTCCTACATGGGGATTTCTTTAGTTCAGCTTTAAGCCTCCACCCAGAATGCACAGTAAATAAGTAGGTAAAAGTAAAATACGACCTCCTAAGAACTCAACAATTTGAAGTAGTCTTGTTATCAACTGAACTTGAAGGCTTGGAACTCTTTTTAACTGTGGAGAGTATTTGGAAAGCCACTTAATGTTTATTGCTGGGTCTGTTTCTGATAATAATGTTGCAAGCATAAATTATTTTTTAGTTGAGTGAATACTTTTGTATTATATCTAATTTAGAGCATTTCTAGGTTTCTGTCTCTTTATCATGTGTTCCCACTCTTATTTCTATGTGAAATCTCATGATCAGGCAGCCTTGGGACATGCTAGGACAGCACTTAGAATTGCAGTGCTGAACTACAAGCACTTCTGAACTCAGCTTTTGCTTCTACCCATCCAAAGTTTTCCAGATTTGAACACTTTATAATATTAGTATTATAGTTACGCTTTTCCATTGAAACAACAACAAAAAAATTAATACTAGACCCACATATACTCACTCATGTAATGGAAGGGCTCCTCATCACGAGCTGGGGAAGTGATTTCAGGCAGATGGCCACGGCAGGCAGGGGACTGAATCCAGTCTTGATTTTCATGCAGATACAGAGAGTCCACTCGTAACGTGTAATCTGGCAACTGCTCTTCTAGCATGCTCACCAACTCTACCTCAGGAAGGTCCACACTGGAGCAGACATCTGAAAATGAGTAAACGCCAGTAATAGTACATTACTATTAAATATCACATATAATTAGTATTGCTACAGTAGTATACATTCTATATGCTACAAAATACTTTATCAAGTTTCAGTAGATTTGAAGAGATATTTTGTACTGGCCAAATTACCAGAATACTTACTGAACCAATACTTGATTGACATTGTTTTATCTTTAAGTTCCTCATCCCCAGGTAACTCCACAACTTCCTGTAGAGCTGGTATAGCAATGATTCCCTCTGACTTCTTGAATATGATATATGTAATTTCTATATTTTCCTGGATTTTGTAAGGTTTCATTGGTTTTAGCATAGCTACACTTCTCTTTTCTGAAGGAAATTCACATTTTTCTTGTTCTTCTGTTTATCCTTTTGTTTGGTAATGAACACAGATGCAAACAATCTTAAAGTAACTACAGAAATCAACTGAATACTGCCTTAAAATCAGGGAGCAAATATTCCATTTTAATGAGAAACACGATATTCAAAATCCTGGAAAGAAAGTTTAGCTCCTCCTCTGTCGTCCCCCTTAATCTCTTCATAATTATTGCGACAAAAAAACATATGAAACATTAATTCTAAGTTGCTAAAATACTGCATATCAAAGGTATATGATTATCCTCTTTCCAGCATTTTGACTACAGATGAATGCTATCCTCAATATTTTTCAATGGAAAAAGTTCCAATATTGATTACTGACACTGGGAACTTTACAAACAACATTTTACAATGGAAGCTGATTTTATAAGTTCTTTAAGAGGACTCATTGTTTTTGTTTTTGTTCATTCACAATATCACATAAACAACATAAAGTGAAACTTAAGGTTGTTTTCAGGTTGGTGTTCTATGACATCTTAGAATGTTCATGATTTTTACAAGTTAATTCTTTTACTTACCAGAGATGCTCTCCAAGTCCCTGTGATCAAAATTCATGAGTCCTTTTTTCATAGTTCACTTATTTGAAAATAGCATTCTGTAATCAGATTGTGCACAATCCCTTTATTGCTTTGGTAGAAAGATGGCTTTGGTTTAGAGACAGAGTAAGTGAGAGCTATCAAGCCATCAAGACACTAACAAATCCAGTATCAACTCAGTTCTGTAGACTGGCTCATATTCCAGATCTGTTGCCATCTTAGGACATGCTTATTTAATTTGGGCTACCACTGATCAGTAGAAGTGTATATATAGGATATTTAATGTAAGCTTCACAAGCTTCTCAGCTCAGCCATCCCTACAAATAAAAGAAAGAGAATGCCAAAGTTTAATAGATGTCAGTCTTTCAAATGAGACAGTTAAACTACCATGACTTAGTCTCTTTCAGGCTGAATTTCCTCCCTCTACTATCATTTAATGAAAAAAAACTCCAACAAACCACGAACATTTTAATCCCCAATCTACACATTACATGTACAATTTAGCACTAAAAATGTCTTTTCCCTGCATACATAGCATCTCCTCTTCAGCATCAATTTTGTCAATTACCTGTCTATACCATTCCTGTACTTTCATGTAATATTTAGTTTTCTTTCACTGAAATGAGGCATTTCCCTTTTCCTGTAAAGACACCAGCTCCAACTAAAGATAAATTGCCTTCAGGCTACTACACTTCTGTCCTGGTTTTGTTGGGACAGAATTCTAAAGTATTTTTTTCTGTTTAGAGAAACTGTAGTTTCGAGAGGCTGCAGAGTCCAATTCTGTGCTAACAAGAGATAAGATGCTGTGGTGTGTGGGTTTCCATGGTGACCAAGGTCAGTAGTTTTTAACCACGTGGATGCAGTAGGAAGGGCAAAGCCCAGGGCAGCTGGCCCAGGCCGGCCAACCGAAGTGTTCCGTATCATAAACTTCACCCTCACTATAAATCAGGATGGTTGCAGAGACATTTGGCGGCTTCTACCATGGCTGCCTTCCCCAGAGGGTCCCGTCTGTCTTACGGATCATCCCATGCCCGAGGCCTCCTCCGCCTGCCGTGACTGTGCTGGCTGGAGCCCCCAGACTGGCAGGGTTGGCATTCAGCCTAGAAGGGCACAGCGCAATTGCTCCTGGAGCCCAGGATAACTTTGTGCCTTGTGCTAATACTGGGGTTAATATTAGTTCATTATTCTTCTTCTATTACATCTGCTTGCACTTCAGCCCATGGGTCTCCTTTCCTTTTCCTGGCTCTCCCACCTGGATGGGGTTGAGTGATAGAGAAACTGTCCAAACCATGACAACTTATTTAAGGTAACGGATTCTAAAGGCAGGATTTCAAAACCATAATTTGTAGTATATTGATTATTAACAAAAAAAGCTTTATAGGACTGTTTAATATCTTCAACTTTAGAAGTCTGTTAATTAATAATTGGATCTATGAGAAAATGACTTTGTGGGCCATGACAAAATTTGTGTTTCCTTTTCAGCAGGGACTCATTTAAACCAGAAAGGAAACTACCATGACTAATTGAGATAACCTACCAGAACAGTTTAGTAAAGTAAAAATCCTTGCCAAGACTGATCAATCCTCTCCCAGGTGAAATACAAGAGTAGTCTTACATGTCACAAAAATATAAAATGAAAGAGAACAAATCTCATTTTCCCTTCTCCTACATTAAGCACAAAATTCTCTTGAAATCTTACATTTACTTGAAATTTACTCTTACAGGTTTCCCTAAGAACTCCCATCACCAAGCAAAACAATCACAAGTTTGTTTCACTGTCTGTAGCAACCTCTCATTTGACAAGATCAAAATAGACAGTGCAGAAGCTTTATAAAGAAAGCCTGGAGCCTGCAATTCATCTGCTTGTAGACTTTGGCAGGAGATCAAAAAATGAACTTTCTTCTGTTAAGGTCAGTTCATATTTGTCACATTTCTTCATATATTAATTTTATTTAACTGTTTTAATTACTATCCAACTTGGACACTTACTAAAAACAGTGAGACTGAGATTTCAGAAACACTTGCTGACTGAATGTATAGCAGCTACTTCTAACACTAGTTTGATTTTTTTCAAGAGGTTGTTTTTTAAACAGATCCCCGAAACCATTAACCACACACACACATCTTATATAACTCAGTACAGCAGAAG
The DNA here is from genome assembly GCF_020740795.1 of Apus apus. Classification (NCBI taxonomy): domain Eukaryota; kingdom Metazoa; phylum Chordata; class Aves; order Apodiformes; family Apodidae; genus Apus; species Apus apus. The sequence goes on along the minus strand of NC_067287.1, from coordinate 28,243,683 downwards.
ATGACACTTTGGCAGACTGCTGTAGACCACAAAGCCAAGATTATTTTTATCTTGTAATAACGAGTCATTTTAAAGTGACACAAAATTCATCAGCATATGACATTTTCTTCACAACTCTGATTTAATCTTACTCCTTTGAGTTTTAATCACGTAAAAATGAATACTACTTCCTCTCAAGATTGGATTTACTCTTTCTTCTAAGTAGACCAAAACAGAAAACACTTTTTTTTGCAGGTTAATCTCAGTTCAGCCAAAGGAGGAAAGAAAAAAGATAAAACTCATTTGGCTCAAAGTTTAGAGCAGAAGGCCAACATCAAGCTATTGAATTGAAGGGGTAATGTCATCTGTAAAACCTTTGAGAAGTTTGCTAGAAAAGTAAACACCATGAAAGTTAATGCTCATACTTCCAGTGCTTCTCACAGCTTTAGATTAGTGTGCCAAGGGGCAACTTCTCTTAGAAATTCAACCAGCCAACTGGGTGTGGCACTGTGCAGTACCATCCTGAAAGTGACTCCGTGACCCTTTTATCTCTGCAGCTATAAACGATTTCCTCAGTGCAGATTCCTTCTGCAAGTTACCACTATGATTAAATACATTTGGATGAAATCCATAAAATTTACAACAGGGCCTTAAAATACATGATTGTGCTATTAAAATATTGTCTTGCAGTTGAAATTGTTAAATCATGCAGAAAGACATGTCCAAAACAGAAGCGTGGAAACTTTCTCAGGTATTATTTTAAATCTTCACATATAAAGATTATTTCCACTGTCAATTTACTATATTAATTTCACATAGATGTACTTTTTTAACAGTTTTGACCCCTTACTCCCTCATATGGAAATTTTCCCTTGATGTTTGAGTCTTCAACAAATAGGTTAATCAAACATGGAAAAAACAAGGAGAATCCAAATACTGGAGAATGGCCTATATACAGAAGTGGTGCTCTCAGGAAGCTTTCAAGGGAAGTTCAAAAGAAATTGAAATATGAGACATATTATGTACACACATACATATCTATCTCAATCTGTGTATTTCTGTGCTCTCTAAATTAAATTTTACTCCATGACGTGTGCTTCACATTCCAACTATCATGTGGCTTGAAACAGTAAGGTAAAATCATGAGTACCTATAGCACACTTAAGAAAAAGACATCTTGTAGAAGTAAGAACTAGTCCCAGGCCTTTGGCATCTGCCTCACAGAATCCAAGTTGCTCTAAGGTTTGCTAGATCATCTGTGCATGGGAAATGGAAAAGAAACTCAGAAAAGAAAGGCAATGCTGAAGCCCATTCATACCAAGAAGGATTTTTAAGTGTGGAGGGCTACCACTTATGACCCAAGCAACAGTCTTGCTGCTAATGTTATAACAAGACCTGACAAAACTCTCAATGAAAAGTTAAAGCATAACCAATTAAAAAAATAAGGGCTGGAAAAATATGTTAATAACATTATGAGAAATACACATAAATTGTCTACTAAATGGTAAAATGGCATAATGTACAGATTATAAAAAACCAAAAACAAACTCAAAGAATAGGAACCACGTAGTCCTATAAAACAGTCATATTTCAATGCATGATTTGATTTTAGTAACCAAGAAAAATGAATTCTCCTGACCATAGGACAGGAGATTTAATTAATTTTTCCTTCAATGAGTCAGAAGATCTCAGACAAGATTAACTTGCATATGCAACATTGAGTAAAGCCATAGAAAAGTTGAAGTATCTATAAAATATTAAAAATTATTGTCTTCTCTTTTTAACTACCGCTTTGAAGAATTCAAGACAGAGGCAAAAAGACAGTTGTACCACCTCACTTCGGAAGGTAATTCTGAAGACATTCTACCACTAGAGAACTCTTAATTCAAATCTGAATTATCACAAAGGTGAGATTATTTGCTTTTACAACTGGAACCTGTAGACAAACAAATATACATATTAATTTCCTTGTGCATAAAAAGTTAAAAACATATCAAAAATTTTAGCATCTATTTTGACAACATCCAAACTCAAACATAAATATCCTGTTATCCTTGCTGTTTCTCATTTACTGAGAGCAGCTGACTCTGCACAAGCACTTGGAAAGAGTAAACTAGATCTCCTCCTCTCTACAGTTACAGCATGCAAGACATCAGGCCACAACTAACACAAACAAAATTTCAAAACAAAGAAGATTCTAACTTGATTAAGAGAGAAGGCAACATCCATTTTATAAAAGGAAGCTAACTGAATGAGTCTATTATTCTGGGATGCTGAATTTTACTGCTATGCAAATGTGCAATTAAAAAAAAAATAAATCAAGTCATTAGCACAGTACTTTTTTCATTACTAAAATTGGAACAGTGTCAAGCCAGCTAGTAACAATAAACATGTTTTGCATTTCAAGGTTAATAAAACAGTTCTATTCTTATAGCAAACATGACCATGCTGAATTGCTGCCAAAACATTCCTAGGACTAGTGTTTAGAGGCAGAGACCAAATCCTTCAACTCTGCATATATAGAGATGAAGGACAAAGGACTAGATACTAAAAACCAAATCTATATGAACATGAATTTGTCTATCACTATTAACACTTTCTGTGTGCCTAACATCTGTTATTTTTAGCCATTACTATCTCTACAGAAACCTACTTAGTACTTGTGTTTCTGTCATCTAAGGGAAAAAATAATTTAAAGGAGTACATCAACACAATCCTAATAACAAGTGTAATAATCATAGGCAAACAAGCAGCAGACCTTCAACTACAAATAGTATGGAATAAGAAAGGAACTGTAAGAAAAAAAACAAATTCCCCCACAGATTTCCTGGATTGGTTTTAATTTTAAGCAGGGCTAAGTGCTCAGAGGTGAAGCTGGAGAAGACCTCTTTAAAGATGATGAATACCACAAAGTGGTCACAAAGCTGGCCATCATGGTTCCTTTTGCATCCAGTTAAACTGAGCCAGACTCACTTTTTCTCCTTGTCAGGCTCTTGTAATAACCCATATTCTCCATCAGTGGCAAAACTACCTCTTAAGTACATATATATGCTTTATACGTGTGTATACTGATGAATAGCACAATCAGATACTAAGATTTTTTTAATTCCTATATGCTTGGAAGTCGTCTATATCATCCTTAGCACACAGTGTAAAAATAGCACATGCTTAAGTCTAACTTCATCTGAAACTATTAATTAATTTTTGTAAATACATAGTAATAACATGACTAGATGTATAAATTATTTCTTGCAGGTTTTCTTCTTTCAAAATAAAAAATTCTACCTGCAAGAAATAATGTATACACATAGCAATGCAATAGTCACAGGGGAACTAATCTTTTTTTCAGAGAAAAAAAAAGAACTGTCACTAATGCAGTATCTGTTGTTTAGAGAGTATAAAAATGAGATATATGCTCGAGGCAAGTGCTGTGCTGACATTTCATTATAAAAGTTGTTAGAAGCTTCTTTTAAATTTGAAATTTGTTCTCTATAAAGTATGTATCACTTGAAGTTAACTTAAATAACATTTGAGTTAACTGAAATCACTAATGCTTTCAGTTGATGCACAGCTGAATTCACTCAAGGAAGTGGTTTAAGTTCCTTAATGTATACCCCAGCCAGTGCTCAGCATTTCAAGTTACAATTCTGTATTTATTAGAATAAACTAGATTGATCTATGTGACTCAGTCACCACAATATCACTTACACTCTAACTAGATAAAAGGATCTGTCATCTCTTTTATAAACATCTCCATGAAAATGCTATTTTTGTGTCTTCTTGGAAAACTAATCAATGAATCATGTTTATCCCTCCCAAAAGACAGCCCTCCTTTTTCAATTTAGCTTTAATGTTATAAGTGTAGTTAAAAAGAAGACTACTCAGAAATACATATTTTGAAAGACAAGTACCTGCAAGCAAACATAAAATTTACTGTGTTGCCTTATAATGTTGTGTGAGAATTAATTTACAAGTATGTTATTTCTTTGAATCAAACTCTCACAATCCGTCAACAATAACTCTAACACAAAAAATAAGCATGCATGCAACAGACAAGGATGAACCTCCAGAGAGAACTTTTTCACTAGGACGGTTGACAGGATAAAAGACGTTTACTGACATTACAGAATACTGATATTCTTTCTACACTTTAATCAGCGGATCAGAGTGTAACGACGTGATTAAAAAGTTGACAGAAGCCAAAATCTCCTTGCCCACAAATTCATAAGTACGCCGGACTGTAACTAAGATGTCGTCAAGCTCTCCTTTCTAAGGCCAGCGACACAACTCTCCAAGGAGAACCCACGAGATGATGGACACTTCTAAAGCAGGGAAGAACACCCGAGCACGCCGAAGGTCACACCGGCCAGCGCGCCTGCAGTCCTTGCCACCAACCGCAGCCAGCCTGGCACCTGACTGCAACCTAGACACATGAACCTTCTACATTACCGCCCTGAAAAGCCTTCTATCAGCTGCAACACAGGAGACGAAGAGCAATTCCCTACGTGTCTGCCCTCCCGGAGGACAAGCTACAAGGGGCCACGAGTGTCCCCCGGCCCAGACCTCTGCTCCTCCGCCACACACCGCACGAAGCCGCCGCCCGCCCACCGCGCCGCGCCGAGCCCCGCGGCCTGCGCCAGGCACAGCGGGGGCCCCGGACAACCTGGGTGGTGCCGCGGCTCGGAGGGGCACGGCGCGGCCCTAAGGGCGTGAAGGAGAAGAGGCAGAGAAGGAAGGACTTGCTAAGCTACCTCTGAGGCGGCAGAACCACCCGAATCCGCGCCGAGCGCCTCTTACCGGCCCCGCTCTCCCTGCGCTGCTCCTCCTCCCCGCCGCCGCCCCAGCCCTACAGGCCCCAGCCCCGCCTGTAATAAAGTGGCGACCGAGGGAGGACCCCAATAGCTTCCGCCCGGCTCTCACCCCAGAACTACAGCCCCCGGCTCTCCGCGCGGCGTGCAGGGCCCGCCTGCCCACCCGCCCCCAGAATGCGCCGGGCTGTTGGTGCGGGAGGCCTCCGCCACCCCCTGCGGCTCCGCGGGGCTGGCAGCGGGGCGAGTTCCGGGCTGGCGGCTCCGCTGGGGAGCCGCGCCGGCCCTGACCGCAGGCAGCGGTAGGAGCGGGCGCTGCCTCCGTGCTGGGGCTGCCCGGCCTGCGGGCCGGCCGCGGAGCTCGGGAGGTGGCTGCGGGGAGCGGCGCCGCCGCGCTGGCAGGGCCGCAGCCCCGTCCCGACTGCCGGGGGTGCGGAGGGAAGTGGCGACGCCGTTAAACCGCCGCCTGTCGCGGAGGGGACGGAGGCGCCGCGGGAAGGTACGAGGGTAACGGGGCAAGCGGGGAGCTCGCCTGGGAGCCCGCGGGGCGTTGTTTTCCCACCCTCCGTTACTTTTGTCACGAGCGGATCCTGGAACTGATCGCACCTCGCCTCAGGTTCGCGGCACTCGAGAGGTGCCTCCCTCGCTGCAGCGCCGCGTCGGCAGAACCGGAGTAACCTGGGTTTGCGGGGCCTGCGCTTCGGGTCCCGGAGCCTCCGCGCTCCCCCGGCTCGCAGGCACGTTTTCCCGTGGTTCTTTCTCCCCCGCATCGCTCGCTGCAGCCGAAGCTTCGGGCAGGCTGGGGTGTCAGTTGAGCTGTGCAGTGCCGTTCCTGTCCGCAGTACCAAAAAAGCCTGTGATGCGGAAAGAAAAATGTGAGAGGAAGGTTTATGTAGGGACAGAATCCAAAACCGTATTTAACATGGAAGCAGCGTTACACTACTAAGAAAAAAATAAAACCCTTACATTTATAATAGCATTTGAACGAATGTGGGTTGTGGATATTTCTGTTGGCTGCCTGTGCCCCTTTTTCTACAATTATTTTAGTGTACTATAGTTTTTAAGGCTTGGTTCTTCAGCTTAGCTTTTGTGGTTTCATATTCCATGCAACAGAATAATCTTGTATGAGGTGTGTTCTTTCTAGGTAGAGAAGGTATAGCCATTACATTGCTGCAGGCCAGTATCTTGAAGCACCTCCATTTATTCTTCCTACTCTGCCACAGACTTCCCCAGTCAAGTTGGGAAAGTCAAGCCCTAATCCTCTAAGGATCTCCTTTTGTCTCAGTTTTTCATCTTTTATAAGGAATTGCAGTATTTTTTTACCTAAAGCAGATTTTCAGGGTAAAAATACTATGGGTTTGGAGATGCTTGGATATTTAGCAGTGGATAGGGTGGTGGGAGCTTGTTAGCTTTCCAAGAGCCTTGCCTTGATTAAACAGCATATATAATTAAAATGCAGTATATAATCAAGCTTAGCTCTTTGATAAGCAAATTATCAGTTTCTGATACAGTACTTCACCTTTGTAAAATTAACTTTTAAGCAATAATTACACTTCAGAAGCTTTGATATGCTTATTAGCCATAGTGACCTCTCCTCACTGCCTAGGCCTTCAAAGCATCAGACATAAAGCAAGTCTGGTGGAAGACATTTAGCGTGGCTACTCTCATCTGTGAGGGAGACGGAATGCTGATTCTGTAGCCTAAGTAAAGTGAAAATGATGTTGGTTTTTTTAATCCCCCTTTTTTTTTTTGTACTCCAATCCCTTTCAATAGTGTTTCCTCTCTTGCTTGTGAAACGTAAAGTGCAACTACTTTTGTCTTACCTTTTGTGTGAGCTAGTTTAGCTGCACACAGCTGAGCAAGATCTGACTAGCACAGCTGTGCTCCTTTAAAACAACAGACAATTATTTATTTTCCTACAAACTGCCAGAGATTCAAAAATCTGTTCCTTTTTACTTTCTTCACTTACACAGTTAATTTGCAATTAAATTGTTTGTTCAGAAGTGGTAATAAGATCTCTAAACTCATTAATCAAAAAGGAAAACTTGAGTTGGAATGTAGTTTGAAATAAATATGCTGCTTAAAGGCTCAACAGAAGCAGGACTTCCCAGAGCTGTAGTTTTTAGTGATTTTTGTGTGTGTTAACTGAGAGGAATGCCTCACAGTTATGATTAAAGAGACCTACATTTATCACAGATTTATGTAAAATCTTACATTGCTACTTTAATTTTTCTAGAATAAATGGATGTATGTGACTTTTCCTCTGATCTAAAGTGGTTCCATGTCTTGTTTGGTAAGTTTGCATTTGAAAATCTTTGCCAGTTGTACCTTGTTACCCAGTCATACCTTAATGTGAGAATGAAATGCCTTGCTTGAGAGGATTTCCACAATGGCAAGATACTTAAACTTTGCTGTATCAATTTTCAGTGAAGGAAACTGTTTAGTATCTCTTCTCTCTAGGTCTGCCATGTATGTGCTTGACTGACTTGTATCTGTAAACTTTCTGAATTTATGCTTAGGGGCTTCTTTTGATGTTTTCCTGCTGCCACGTTTAATCATTGCAGCAACTCAACTAACGTTCACTTGTGTTCTCAAGGACTGTTCCTGTATTCTACGTACACCAGTTGAACCACTTGGACCAGCAGAGCTATCTCAGAGCAGCATCAGTGAATGCCTGGTAAGAAGAAAAAAGAAACATTAACTGGCACTAGGGGGTACTTCTTAAAATGTTAACAGCAGAAATAACCAGTATACTTTGGGGCTTCCACTTTTGAAAATGACTGTAGCTGACCAAGTGTTACTCTTAATCTTGTATCAGTTTAAAAACAAAACAAACACACACAAACCGGTAGCTCATAAAACTCTCGGTGTAAAGGTAAAAGCACCAGCTTGAATGTTCTGACTTGAGAACTTGATATTAGCATTCTGATTAATGACATTTTGGCATTAATTTTAAACATCTAAATGTTTTTATATTACAGTAATTTTGAGAATTGTTTTTCCTCACTGTTAGGTGGATTCTGATCTAGCCTGGATCCCCCCATCTACAGGAAGGAATGATATGGTATTTTGCTCTCCTAATGTCTCTCACTATGAACTCCAGCTGGAAATAGGTAACATAAGTGTACCTTAAAATATTTATTGTTTCTACAGATGCATGCTCTCAGTGCGTTATTGCTAACTGCAGTAAATACTAAGTTTGGAAAATGTTTAATCAGCTCCCCAGAACTACTCTTGTGTCTCCTTACTTGGGAAAAGTGCAAAACATTTCTCATGTTTCATTTATTTTAAGATATAGAACAAATCAACAATTACCTCATTTTTTGTCTTGGTGTTTGTGCATGTTGCTTTTCTAAATATTTGGTATGTGGACAATGAACACACTACCCGAGTTGATTTTTCTAAGGATGGTTGCCCTGAATCCTCCTGCGTGTGCATATATGTGAATATGCATGCTAAAAGTGTTGTTCATTTAGATATATAATTAATGCTGACAAATGTTGAAAGACTTCTAGTTGTTCTGAAAATAGGGGAGTCATGCTTAACAACTTAACTGGATATACTTTGTTGCAACTATTTCAGTTCTTAAATAAAATGTTATGCTGCTACGCATTGCAATTTTAGAACTGTAAAATTATTTCTAAATATGAAGGAAATTATGTGGTGGATTATTATAATTTCCAATGTTAAGGTAGCCACTTCTGGTTTCAGGAAGGAGGTTCAACAACTTAACTTCAGTCTACCTTGCACGGCACACGCCTACAGGCATGCAAGTTGCTGTAAGGATCACAGACCTAGAAAATTGCTCTGAAGAGCATTTGAAAGCCTTACAGGTAAAGCAACAGCATTTCTGCACAAGTCTCATGAAGACAGTGATGAATACACACAAGGTTACTAAAGAAAGATAGCCTTTGTGTTTGTACTACATCATTTCAGCCGGGTTTTTCCTCCAAAAGAGTAGAATATAAACACAAGGCATGTGCCTTTCTGAAGAAAAATAGTTAAGTGTTTTAGAAATACTTCTGTAAGTGCACAGCTTTTTCTTCAAAACATGTTCTGTACTCTGTATTTAACACCAAAACTTCAGACTATGAGCAAACTAGATTTACTTCAGACAAATGCAATTATAGGCAAGTTCTTTACGTTTGTATTGCAGGCTGTGCACATCATCTGCAACTCTTAGCAATGCACACATGGAACTGTTATTTCTACTGATTACTGACACAGTAATGCTCTTAGTAAGACTGTTGTCTTGTGGTTAACACATCTCATTTAATTTCACAGAATGAGGTGGTTTTATCCCACTTTTTCCAGCATCCCAATGTAATGACATTTTGGACAGTGTTTACAGCTGGTAGTTGGCTTTGGGTCATCTCCCCTTTCATGGCCTATGGTAAGAACTGTTAACTGCAATTTTGGAATATGAAAAAGTGCTGAAATAATTTAGACCACATGATCCATGAGTGTTTGTTGTGGTTTTTTTTTTAACATCCCCTGTCTTGTAAACAAACCTGACTTTCCCAAACCATTTGTTTAGAGGAGTCTGTTGTACATAAGCTTCCTCCCCAGTGAAGACTGGTATTTGAACTGCAATAACACTGCACTTAGTCCTAACACCAACCAAGTGAGGAATGGTAACTGGGAGATGTATTTGTCTTTATACAACTTTGCCGACAGAAAACCTGTCTAGATTGAAAACAGGTTTGGCATAGCCTTTCAGTTAACAGAAGCATGACTTGAGTGTGATCTTAGCCTGATGGATGCATCAGTTGCATCCATGTAACTGTTCTTGAGGTACCATAATCAACAGAAGGATGAGAATGCTGCTCTTGATGAATATATACAATGAAGCAAGCACAGATAAGTAATTTAACAAAACCTGTTAGGCTTAGCTAGGTTTTTTTTTTACTTCCAGGTTCAGCTAGACATCTGCTGAAGACTTACTTTCCTGAAGGGATGAGTGAAGCTTTGATACGGAACATTCTATTTGGTGCGATCAGAGGATTAAATTACATGCACCAGAACGGCTACATTCACAGGTAGGAAAATGTCAATAGGTAAGAATCAGATTATAGCATCCAGTTTAGTAAGAATTTAGTTTCATTTCAAAACTATTTTTTCAGTTCTTTCCTTTTCTGTGTACCTTTTTATGTCAGATAGTGCAGAAGTGATTTCTTTCCAATACTAGAGCAGAAGCAAGTCTGTAGGAGCTTAACAAGAATGGTATTCATACTTTTTTTTTAAAGCCTGTTATTACAGGGATTATACATCTGCCTGACTTTGTCTCTTTGAAGCAGAAGAGAATCAGAATTGTAGAAAGGGCCTCCTTACTTTACACCCTTTCCAGGGAAGCTGGGACCTTTTCAATTTCTGGCAGTTTTTCCTTGCTGATCACCTCTCCTCTTGAATCTGTATTAAAAAGACTCATAATGAGAGGAGAACTTTGGTGAAAATAATCTGCTAAATAGAACTGCAGGGTAACATCTCAGTAAAAGTTAATAAAATATGAAAGCCTTTCTACTCTAGCAGTGCTTTGAGTAATTCTTATAACTAAACTCTACCACTTTATGTTACAGGAGTATTAAAGCTAGCCACATTCTGATTTCAGGGGATGGGCTGGTTTCTCTCTCTGGCTTAAACAGCCTCTACAGTTTAGTTAACAACGGACAAAAGTCAAAGGTGGTATATGATTTCCCACAGTTTAGTACATCTGTCCTTCCTTGGCTGAGTCCTGAACTACTGAGACAGGTTAGTATATATTACGCTTCAGTTGTCCTATTCAAAGTTACTGTAAGTACTCAGCTTCTGAATCTGCCTGTAGAAGTGCAATGGAAGCTGATGAACTGCAACTTTTAAAAAGACAGATACAGAGAATTTTTAATTCTCCTAAAGAGGATGAGTTTTCAATCTGTTGGTAAGGTGTTGCCTGTACTAAGTCTTTTTACCTGACGTTCCTGGAAACTACCTCAGATCCTAAAACTTCTCTTCAGTGCAACCATCAGATGTCTGAACAAAGCTGGAAGTTTCACAATTTAACTGCCTCAATTCCATGTAGGTTACAGAGTATTAGAATCTTGTCTTGAAACAGACACTTGTATTTTTTGTTGTCACTATTCAATGGCATCAGTCATCCAGTAGAGTTTTCTGTCTCTCACAGGATTTGTCTGGGTATAACATGAAGTCTGACATTTACAGTGTGGGAATTACAGCATGTGAATTAGCAAATGGACACGTTCCATTTCAAGATATGCCTCCCACTCAGGTATCATGCCAAACTCTTTCTACTTCAAAACACTGAGCTTTTTTTTTTTATTCAAGAGAAACCAGTGCTATTGCTGTTGAAATGGTGGCTGATTTTTGTTATCTCAAATATACATGCTTCTTTCTGGAACAAATCATTGTTCTATTCCTGGAGTTTCACAGCTAAGCCTGAATAGATCTAGATAGTGGTTGAACTGAATACTGCTCTTCCTCTCTATTAGATGCTGCTGCAAAAGCTGAAAGGTCCCACATATTGTCCTTGGGATATAAATACCTTTTCCTGTGGGGAATCCAGGATGAAGAATTCCAGATCAGGTGTTGATTCTGGAATTGGTGAGAGCATGACACACACAATGACCAGTGAAAGACTACAAATTCCGTGTTCCAAAACGTTCTCACCTGCATTCCACAACTTGGTAGAACTCTGCTTGCAACAGGACCCTGAGAAAAGGTAACCTGGTTAAAACTAACTTTCTGCCACTTCAATCTAAGACACCAAGTATAGCCCACAGTTTAGGATACAGTAATGGTTAAATAATATTAAAGTCAGAATTTCACATCAGAAGTACTGTGCAAAACACAAAACTTAGCTTTGGTTTTGTAATTTAAGAATTATCTTGTCTCATAAAGGAACAATGCTTTTTAAATCATTAGACCCATTAATTTATTGTAATATGAATATATTTTGTAACAAGTAAAACTATTTTTAAAATGCACACTTTGAAATAAACAGAAATCTGAAGTATGTTTTCAGTACTGTGCCTCTTCTGAATGAGGTATTGTTAAACAGAAAAGTGAAAAAGCCTTTAAAAATACATTTCTTTAGTAGTGCCTTCGCTACAAATTGAGGCACAGAATGTGGGATTTATTTGCTGCTTTTCTTATGCTTCACATTTTTCCTGTGGATAAAAACCATAAAACCCATACAGCTTGAATTGATTTGCCAGTCTTGTCCATTTTCCAAAAGCGCTATTTTACTTTCCAATACATAATTATATTGTTCATTTTACCATCCAGGCCATCAGCAAGCAGTTTGCTTTCACATACGTTCTTCAAACAGGTGAGTTTACTATATTTTGTGAAATGACAAAGCTATAACCTAAATAAGCCAAGCAATATTAGAGTTTGATCACAAAATAATTATTAGCTAGAGCAAAAAACATTCTTCAACAGCGTATCTGCTTCAGACTTTTTTTTTTTAATAAAATGTATTGATAGAGTATAGGAAGCATAAGATTAACATGTTTCCCCTTTGGTAAAGTTGGTTTAACTTAAATAAAGTCAGTCTAACTAATAAGAATAATGATTAATATTCTTAATTTAAAGCAGAAATGCATAGCTAATGTAATTAGCCTTGAAAGACTAACTTAATCTAGAGTGAGGAAAGCTTTACTTTCAATATTGTAACATGCAAGAACATGGCTGATTTCACATGCTTTTAATGAAGTCAGACACAAGGTTATGTAGTTTTATGAGTAGCCCTGTTTTAATTTTTCTCCTTTCTAGATAAAAGAACAAACACAGAATTCACTACTGTCTCTATTACCACCTCCTATTCAAAATAACAGATCAGAGTTTTTGGCACTGCCCTCAACAGCAGTTGGGACTGAACTTGGACATATTACTGCAAATCAAGATGATATAGACTGGGAATTCTAAAGAAATACCAAACAATCATACCTCTCGTGTTTCACAGAAGAAAAATGTGATTTGACTTTGCTGCTTTAGTTATATGGTTATGATACAATTACACAAGGTATACTTGAAATGCCATTGAAGTGGCCATACTTCATTAACTATGCCCTTGATTGGCATAATGAGGTGCAGTGTGCCTCACTTTCTGACTGTAAGGAAAACTATCTAGAGAACAGCTGAATGCTTATCTTCCTCTTTCAAAGTATTTCTTAAAGTTCCTGCTATAATCCTACTCTATATTTTCATCTCATGCTGCTGCAGTCTCTATGTGCCTTTCTGAATTCAGGCTTAGGTTTTGTCTGTGGTCTTAATTATACAATCTGTTTGTCTTTTCATGATCACCCAAATTATTTTAGCAAAGAGAAATCCTTCATTTGTAAGTCTGAATTTGAATTGACACAAATAAGTTGCTTCTGCAGCTCAAAAGGTGTTTTTCTAACTTGATGCACTGTCATACTTGCCAAAAGTTAGCTATGCATGATTTTTTTTCATGCAGTTATAATACTGTGTTTCCCAAGGAAGTTAAGCTACTTTAAAATGACTCATACTCTTGCATTTGTCTACATTCTTAGTACAAATTTGTACCTTTGCATCTCCATTTATTATGTCATTGGAGAACCTCGTACTATGCAAAGTAACCGTGAAGTTTATAAGAGGTTCAGGTTTATTATGAAGAATCATTAAATAATCTAAAGTTACTGTACGTATTTTTATGTATACTGTATTCCTGTTCACCACCAGAACTTACCAGCACCTAATACTGTTTTCTTAAAGGAAAGGCAACATGCATTAAGCTTCACTGGCACTGCTGCTGGCAACGAACCTCTTCTGCAAGCCAGTTAAATTCCTATAGATTCAGCCGTAACAGCCTAATAAACTCCTTATGATTCTAGTGAATTTATCTATCCAAAGTCAGATGAAAAACTGCCTTTCTTTTCCCTGCAATTCACTAAGTTCTGATCTCTCATACTTTACCAGGCAACTCAAGCTGAACAACAGCTTTTTTCAAAAGCTGCATATTCTCATTGTCTTATAGCAAAAGTCGTGCACCAAAGCCACTAGTACTTCACTGATACACAAGTCCTGACTGTAGTAAAAATGTATAAATAGGTATCAAATTGATAGATTTTAAATTTTCAACATAAACAACATTCCACATTAAGTCTTCCATAGCTGTGCTGGTCTACAGCCACGCTTGCAAGTACTACTGTTTTGCCAGTGGCTTCACTACAAAGCCTTGAAGACCAAATGACCAAAACACAAGACTGAGACAGACATGAAATCTTAACCACATTATTAATAAAACAGTTGATTCTACTCATGCTGTGAAGAGAGCTGTGTATTTCAAAATCTAATACATGAAATTTAGGATTAAAAACCTTTCAATAAGCTTACCCTGTCTGTCTCCATTTATTTGTTTAATTTTTGCACTTCTTCTCATTGTAGTCCAGTCATACTACCTGCTGCTTCTTCCTGCAGGAAAGAAGTTTCAGGTTTGTGTTAATCATTATGTAAGAAAATGGTTGTCTAAACTGGAAAACTCCTCTGATCATTAAAAAAATCATATACTCTTAGAGAAGATATTATTTTCATGTCAACCCCATGTCTTAATTCTTAGCCACCACAAATTTTGACTTTTTGATTCAAATCCATTATATAGCATCTACAGCTCAATTTTGGCTATCAGTACATGTAAAAACCCAGTCAAAATTGTACATATTTTAATTACAGACCTGTGAATAAACATTAATACTCCTTTTTTTTAAAAAACAAAACAAAACAAAAAAACACTGCAGAAAATTTCAGTCAGCTTACCTGCTAGTATTTAGAAGCTTGTCTTGAAACAACAGTGTACTTCACACACTCTGTAAAAATGAACTTGAATACAAAGTTTGTATGAATTTATTTTTTAAAAATGTGTTTCAGTGGCGTTACTGTGCTGCTGTCTCTTTCTGTGGAAAAAAGTAAAATTATTTCTAAATACTCACCCAGCTTCTGTACTGACATAGCTTTTAAGTAGACAATTTTTGTTTTGTAAGTTAAAAAGCTCACAAGTCTTTCCTTTTACTGCTGCTCAAAAACTACAATCTTTTCAAACACAATAAATTAAGAGGCACTGTGACTTTGAGTAATTCCTAAAATAACCAGAAATACTTGAAACTAGTCCCTGGATTACATTTGCTGAAAGGTTTGCTGCAGTTTGGCTCATTAACTGTGATACTTTCTATTAAGAAATAATGCAACATAAGAAATACCAGTTAACATTAAAAAATTTATAATCATCATATCGTTACAGAGGTTTCAACTACTTGTCACTGAAAACAAGTTCTTGGAAACAACTGTTCTACTGAAAATCTGAAGTTTTTGCATATAATGTTTTCAAAATCTGAGATTCATGATCTGTATTGTTAAGATTCAAGTTACAGAGACTTTCTATTCCAAGCTTACATAGTTCTGAGCACAATTTTTTGTTTATATTCTAGTTCACTCATTTACTCACATCAGCAATGTGTCTTACCAGCATATTAAATAGGCCTGAGCTTGTGAGGTATATTAAAAGGGGCTTACACAACTGCTACACATTTTCAAAAATATGACCACTGAAACAGTTTTAACTTGGTTACTTCTGCAATACTTTTGAAAACAACACAAGTTTGTTTTCTTTGCTGCCACGTTTCTTTGTGATAGCATCTAGCACTATGTAAAATAATGAAATGCCTGTAACAATAGAAAATTTACATTAACATTATCCTGAAGATGTGCTCAATACTGTTGAGTTTCTTACTGGCTTGGTCTGATCCCATAGCAGTTTGTCAATGATTGAATGGATCAACACAGGAAAAAGCACTCATAATCAACTTGATCTGCTATATGAACTACTTAAGAGTCTCAATGTGAGAAATATCCATGGAAGAGATTAAGTTTCTTCCACTTGATGCTACTAAGGAACAAAAGTCAATATAAAAAAAAATTACCAAGTTTTACCTTACCTCTCTCTTTTCCCCATCCCCTCCTCCTCAGTGCTATGAAAGCAGTTTCTAGGTGGGTAAAATCATAGGAAAGCATTTGGAAACCATTGTTCTCAATGACTGACACGAGGCAGATTCCTAAATAGGTGAGTTACATATCCTGTCTTTAATGCTAAAGTAGCTTTGCTAAAGTATATTAGGTTGTCTAATAAACCTCTGAAACAACTAGGCTAGCTGTAATGACATGTCCTGATGGTGGTCATCCCTATCGTGTACAAATGAGGAAAATGACTGAAATTCAGAGATATGACACAACACATCCAGCCAGAGAGATCTCAAAAGACTATGGGTAAGAACCATATTATGAAATAAAGCTATTTGATATAACAAACCAGTAAAGACTTAAGGATTTAAAAAAGTAAGCACTGAAAAAATTAGGTGGTCTACTAATAGCAAGCTAGCAGAGTAACATTTGTTATTTAACATAATTAAACCTATTCAGAAACATGAGACAGGATGAAGGAAAGAATATTAGGTTTAAACAGGCTCCTGTGGAAACCTCCCATCGTTCCCAAAAGAAAACAAGTAATTCTACTCCATTAATTCATTACATAAATGTATGTTACTTAAAAAAAAATTTCATGAAGTTCCCAAAAAATGCTGAATCCCCAGAAGCCCTAGTTATTCATGTTCCCATCCTTGTTTTAAAGCATCTCATATAACAGCAAAAAATTTGGTATCTCTTTAACATCCCCCTTTAAGTCTTTTAACCGTTTACTCTTAACTTCACTACTATGAAGTACAGTAAATCTACTGGGACCTTTGATGATTGCACACCCTTTACAACCACACTTAGACACAAACATGAAATAAAATGGCAAGGTCAATACATATTAAATAACACAGAAATAGATTTGGGGTGTTAGGGGATAATTTCTTGAGAAACCGATTTCAAACTACCTCTTGTCTGTGCCTACTAAGGAGATTGTTTCATGGCACAGTACCTCTGTGTTTATGCACATCTGTGATGCTTTTGGTTTTCCATTTAAATATAAAAGAATGTTGGCTGTCATCCAAACCCACCAGCAGCCACTATTGCTACTACATCACTACATAGAAGGTGGGTTGCTGCACAGGTTTTATCTTGCTTTAGTAAGCATTTCCTTGTAATTTTCAGAAGTTTCCCATTCCATCCTAACACAAAACCAAAACTACCTTTTTGGGGCAAATCAATCTCAAAATGGGTAGAAGTAGGATCATTTTTAACACTTGTGAAATCCAAGGTTCTTTAGAAAAAGCAGCAAAGCAGATTGCCCTTCAACGCTGGGGAGGGCTCATAAAATGATACAGCTGCTATAGTTTAACCCTAGATACGGGCTAAACACTGACAAAATCCAGTACCTTATTCTAGCAAATACTTTTTATGACAACTAAACCCAGATTATTTTATGGCTGTTAACTTTGTGGATTTAATGTTTCCTAACTGTTTCATTATAATCTTCTTTAGACTACTTCATAAGATTTGTTTTAATCTCTAGGGAATATTTAGCCAAACCAGGTAAGCCAACTGCTATCAGCATCAGTAACAAAAGCAGGTTGCTGAAAACTATACAGTGCTCTAAAAGGCATTGAATACTTGACCCTCTGCATCCATCTGGTTTCTTTGGCTACACAGGTGTGAAATTTACAAAATCACCTTGACTATGCACTAGAGACAGCTTTTATACTTTTGCTTTTTATTTTACAAAGTAGGTTTTCAATCACATAAATTGCAGCATACATAAAAAGATCAAAATCAAATATATACAATATAAAAATACATTTCTTTTATTTATGAAAATTATAATACATGGCTGTAAGACACAAGACTATGGCTGGACTCTGGGTATATCTCCCTGGGGAAATTCCTCAATTTCAGTATGAAACATCAGTTCTAAAAGAGAAAGAAAAAAATTATTTTTTTTATTAAAAGTTTCACCTGAATATGATTGCAGTATCTCTTGAAAATTGCTCTGGGGTTCCTCCAAGCCTCTTGCATTTCTTCCTAATCACAGTATCAATAACTAGTATCAGCAATAGTAAGGGCTGCCACTGTCTTTAGGAAACTATTGTTGCCCCCCCCGCAAAATTAACAGAATTGGCTGTTATTTTAGCAGCTGATCATATACAGTATCATCTTGCACATTGAAAGATTGAGGGACTGTGAAAAGTTTTGAGAGGCAGACTCAAGAAGTAAGATTTCTGTTTAGTCATTCATTTATGGATGTATCTGCTCTATTTATCACAGCATGAGTTAGCAACACTAGAACCTGGGATAGAAAGAATCACGAAAGATTCTGCTTGCAGCAAGCTGTCACCAAGACAGTTCAGGCATGGGAGGCAGCCCCAAGGTCAGCAGTGAAGAGTTCCTGGTGGAGAAATTCAGCCAGGCACACTAAGCAGCTGATAAGGTAGGTAGTCTGTATGAATCTCTGTGCTGCTGAGAGTAGGGTCTTCTCATAACTGAATTCCCTTACATATCTACAGTGCACCCTCAGCATGGGTGTTACTTTCTGCCTTGTTAACAGCACATTCAGCATACAGACCAGGCTGTGTTTGCCAACAACTTGTCAACACAGTAAAGATACACAATTTGTACATGCAACAGTGTGGTTTATCCACACAAGTTTGAGATTCACATCTTTTTGCTACTCATCCTTGCAGGACTAAACTTTTTATACTATTTGGGATAAGTTCTAATGGAGTTTCTCTCTTGAAATTTCTGAAGCAGGTTTTTTAATCTTAGTAGACACATATAAACATCAAAAAAGCTTATCAAAACTCAAGCTCTTCAAGGAAGCCAATGGCAGTCTTTATTATTGAAAATATGTGTTTTAAATACAATTTTAAAACTATTATAAATTTTACTGTCAAAAATTGTCAGTATTGCCATCTAGGTTGTGGGGTTTTACCCCATTGAGTTATTAGAGTAACTGGGGCCAGCTGAAATACAGAAATCTGTACATTAAAATTCTGAAGTAATCTGAGGAAGCATGTTCAATCTTCTTCAGCCTCCCAAACACAAACCCAGTGCTTCAACTCATTACACTCTTTGGATACTTGCTGACTTAAGTTGAAACATATAGTTTTTATGTACAGCATAGCTTCAAGTCACAGGCTGCATGAACTTGATAGGAAAGCTGACTTACAACACACTTTCTGATACCAGCTGGAAGAACAAAAGGAAGAAGGCCTAGTCTCTAGCAAACTTCTAAGAAAAGTGGATGACTTGCTTGCCCCCTCCTCTAGCCTGGACCAACACACGCAGTCCTCATTTGAAGTCCAGCTCTACAAACACAAATCTGACTTTTCAAAGCTCAGGACTTCCCCAAACCTGCAACATTCTATTGAAAATAACATTGAACTAGAAACTCATTCAGCATTTGCAAAATGAATGTTAATAACATTAGGCAATTTTCTAAAACAAGAACAATAAATACATTTCAAATATTCAAAATACTGTTAAAAGCAAAAATTATTTTTCCCTTTAACACAGAAGAGACACAAACTCTCTCATGTCTCAAAATTTATGTTGCTTCAGCCAGGACAAACAAGGCTTTTCTTTCCTTTTTAAATTACTGGTTTTTCTTTGTAAAACGCAACACAGATACCAGCATCCTAAGAAGCACTTGCTTTGGAAAGCTGCTAGGAGATCCTTTTTTTTCCTCAGCCATAAAGTTTCTCAGGACTAGTCTCAAACATCAAACACTGAGCACAGCAGATAAAAACCTCAACAAAGATTTTGCCTATTCATGTTTCCTACCTTCGCTGTGGTCTAGCTCTGGTCGGTATGACAAGAAGATCCAACTTGACCCAACTAGAATAGACACCACCAGATTCACCACAACCCATGGCTGAACAATTTCTTCCTCAGTGCCTGCCATCCTGGGAAAAGCATATCAACACATCAGTTAGGGGTTCACAGGTACATACGGGTTACAATAGTAAATTCAACAGGGTATCATAAAACCAAACTTGCTAAGCCAGATACAAAAACAGAACTGGATCCTTCATTAATATTTTCTTAGGTATGTTGTTTTAACCTTTTCAATCCACCAGTCTGACTCAGGTTCCTAAGTGCACTATATTACACAGAAGTTATTTCTTAAGTTTCCTACCAGATGCTGCCATTTTCCGAAGGTGGTGTGTACAGGTTAATTCTGTCACATGTCATCTGCTGGCTCAAGGTTAAGATAAGAGCAGCAAAATACACTGGAAGAAATTAAATTATTAGTGTCAGTTATAAATCCCCCAAATGCTGTCTCATCATGATGTGATAATTATCACAAGATTTTATTTCCTTTCACTCAACTGCCTCCAGTGATAGCGTCCTTTAATTCTCTTCTTCAGCATTTCCCTGAGCCATCAAAATGCGGTTTCTGCACATTTTCACCCCATTACCTACATCAAATGTGGCATCTTGTGATTCTGGTTCTCTACTCAGAAGCCTGGGAAAGATCTCAAACCAGTCCCACTAATGCTACTATTGCAAATACTTTAAAAAAGTAGGTGGCAAAGTGTTCATAGCTTTTGAATGCCATTTTCAACTACTAAGAAAGTCACTTTCCTAAGCAGAAAATAACCAGGGAGATTTCACTGAAAACAGTATGTAGGACTTTTACATGTACTGTCTTTTCTGGACAACTTCCTATCTGCTTCAAAATACTTACAGAAAGAGGCTACTGCTGCTGGATCTAGGGTAAGAAAGCCCCTCAGTGCAACTGATGCTTTTGCCAAATCAATCCTGAGAACAAAACCAAGAGTCATTAACACAGCCCAGTAAGATAATAATATTGTTCCTCTAGCAATATTCTATTATTTTACTTTTTGCAAGATACCTTTTTCTGCCTGTTACAGTGCCTTAATACACAACTGTATCCCACATGCACGGCAGTTGTCCTCATTATTGAAACTACAAGGGATGTTCCATGAAATGTACAGCTTTCAAACTACAGTCCTTTCTGGAACAGGTACAACGTGGAGAGATTTTTCCCCTCTCTCAGTGTCCACACCACCAACTGAATTATGTTACTATAACTGATCACATGGCTTACACTAGTAAAGGAACAATTAAGAATAACATAGGCTTCCTGCCTGCCACCGCTCCATGAAAAAAACCTCCCAATTTCTTCCAAAGCACTACCTCCTCTCCTGGTTTACCGTGCTGCCATGGAAAGTATTTGTAACTAAAAGAAACAACTCTAACATCTATGAAAGAGCTGTAACACAGAAAACCTAGCTCAGACAGAAAAAGTGACACAGCTATGCTGCAAATCTAAGTGGGGAATGGATTCATGTGAAAAGTAACCCAATACAAACAGTGTCTGTTCTCCACCCCTCTTCCCCCCAAAAAAAGCCAACAATGGTCAGCTCTTCCATCTGGTTCACCTCATGATCACACCAACAGGACCAGCACATTGAAGCAAGATTCCAGGCAATGGACAGAAATGAGTAACAAAGGTCCAACACATATGTACACCCTTTAGCTGTAGAGTCAGCCATGCACAAAATCATTAAGTGTATCCCATTACATCATCAACAGCAGATCAAAAATTGCTATAGCATGGGGAACAGAACATATTGCACACAAATTGCATATAGCTTTCAAATACAAATATATTTTACCTGTCAAAGGCTGAGACTGTACTGATAGACAGCAACAAATACAACAAACTTTGAGCTGGGTATGCTAGTGTTCTATACTGCTCAAGCAGGTTAGAAACTGCTGAAAGATTATTTCCTGCCAGAATGTAGATAACAATGATGTTCCACACAGCATACCCAGCAAGGAAGCCTTGGGTAAAAAGTCCAATCACCCTGAGTGGAGAAAAGAACATTGGACAAGCTTAACATCTTGAATTAGCAAAGAACTACAGACAGAAAAGGCCTATGAATCCATCTGTTTGACCCTGCTGCCATGACAGGATCCCAGCCTTCCACATATTGTTTCCAAATACTTTTTCTGATCTAATTTTAAAAATTCTAAGCAACAGGACTTCTGCTTTCTCCCTTGACAGACTGCACCAGAACCTGAGCACTTAAAGAAAAATGAGATGTTTTGTCTGATCCTATCACCACACCATTACTGCTACAGGAATGAAATATTTTTTTGCTATTGTGTGCAACTTATGCCCCAGTCCAATTTCAGTCCTCCCTCTTTTTCACTCAGGGTTTTTTCTTTAAGAACTATCTGAATTCAGGTATTTTTATTCTGGTCATACAGCTGATGGGCAAATCTCATTTTGTAACACATTTTCTTTCTCTAGGTCTCTAATTTTGTTATGAGATCAATCTCTTGCTACACAGATACAGTCTAGATCTTTGCAATATTACTTCTTTAGTTATTCTCTTTAAGTCCCACTTCACATGTGATGTCTAGAATAGAAATGGATATTCTTGACAACAAATACCAAAAGCTAGAGTACTGAGAATCTGTACTGTAGCATCCCAAACCACCATTAGGAATATCCAGAAGAAATAAAAGATACATCATAATGACAGAGATGGTTGCTAACTTTCGGGGAGAAGAAAAGAAAAAAACAAAAACCAACCAACCAACTCTGATTTTTGCTTATTTACAGCAAAATATTTATTTTTTCACCTGAAACTTCGGTGCACTGAGAGGGCAACATCTCTGGTAGTCCATGAAGTCTTCACATCCATAAGTACATTGATATTTTCAGTGGTTTTAATCAATTCTGCACGGTCAGCTGCCTGAAAACGCCCTGAAAGGATGAGGAGATTAGTTTTAGAGAGTATTGTTACCTTTCATCATAATTTCTACATTAATACCTATTAGCGTTAAAAAGCTGTAATAATCAGAAGTTCCATTAGAAAATGTCTTCTCCCCACTTCCTTCTAGCTTACATTCCTACCAGGATGCCTCTGTCTGTTATGCATCCTGGTGGGTCAGGCTATGTACAAAGCACGTTGGGTAATTACTCAGTGTTCTGTGTACAAAAAACCCCATAACAACCCCAAAGCAATTAAAAAAAAACCAACCGCAAAAAAACAACAGTGCCCAAACAAAAAACTTGCACTTGAAATACTTTCTGCAATATAGTATATGACACTTTTTTCTCATGGTTCTGTGACAAGTATTAGATTTAATAAGCTCAGCTGGGTACTATCAAACAGCCTTTTTCACCCATACCATGGATTTTATTTTTTTTTAAAGTCAATCAAACATGCCAGCACAGCATCACAACATTCACTGTTGAAAAATTATCATGTGTATTTATTTCCAAATAATTTTTGTTCTGGAAAACGTGGAGTTTGTGGATTTTTTCCTCTTCCCAATACTGCAATATTTTTACTTTAAATACAGTAATGCTTCCTTTAATTGCAATAATTTCCTTTAATTACTTAAATCACAATATGTACTTACGATTTTTTTCAACGAACACTTTGCTAACAGGCTGGCTAATTCCAGTGGGAGCAGCAAACACAGGCTGCTGATCTGGGCTCTTTCTGTTCTCATCTTCAATTATGTCTTCCTCATCCACTTCCAGCTCATCAGGACACTGCATTTCAGCTGGCCGAGGTTTCCTATCAGCACAGAACATAAAAGGGCAGAGAAAAAGATGAGAAAGTATAAAACCTGAAGGCTCCTATGAACGTTTAAATTGATTTATAAGTACCAACCAGGCTACTGACCTGTGTAATATTGCCCCCATTTACCATTTTAAGGACTAAAGTTCTCATGGCGTTAGTTAACTAAAATCATAAAGCTAATCCTTTCTTTTGTTGTGGTTTTTTTCCTCTATTTAAATTTCTATCTGTGTCAAAACGATAAGGTGGGATGAAATACACAGTGAAAGGTTAACAACTCAAAAAAAACCAAACTAACTAAATTCAAGGGCAAGAAAATGGGATGCTTTTGGTAGAAAGGCAACTAAAATGATTTAAAGGCATAGTTCTCATAGAAAAGGCAAATAAAAAGGATGAGAAAGCAGTTATATGTCTCAAAGAAAAGGATAAGAAGAATAAAGGAAAGTATGTACATTCTAATCTTTTCATCTATGCGACTGAAATATTAGGCTCATATAAAAGCATTCAGAACTGTAATGCATCCAGGTATGCATAAAGCAAACAAGTGAGGACAGTTAGATCTTTTTGTCTCACTTTGTTCTTTTTCTCTGCTTGCGGGTCACTGTTTCTTCAGCTTCAGGGACATCATCCACACCATTTCCATTCTGAAACAGCGATGCAACATTTTGCTCGGTAAAAGAGGTCTCAGAATCTGAAGATTTAAAATAAACCACATAGAAATTTCACAGCTTTCATAAAAATAGAAATACTTTCACTTAAATACAGTTATTATATAAACACAGTGGCAAAAAAGGGATTATGATCTCTGCTTTAAATGACATAAAGGATCTATTTTATCATTTCCAACACTGTATTACCATCATTTGTATGAGGGTTTGTACCTTACCAAATCTGAGATCAGAAACTGAAACTCTAAGCTACCATTCCCTCAGAGATTTTCAGCTGTTTTAAGTACAAAAGCACATTAAACGTTTTAAGCCAAAACACAAGTTGGCCAGTGGTATTTCAGCATCACTAAGTTTTATTCAGTGCTCTTTCTAATCTACAATTATTTCACATACCAGTAGGTACCTTCTTCTTCTTGCGTTTCCTCTGAGGAGGGACATCATGAGGCTCAGGAGTTAGGGGCTCACTGCTTTCAGACTGCCGGCGAACTGCTGCTTGGACGATGCCATCTGAAAACCAGGTGAAAAGATCCAGCAACCTTAATTCAGAGCCTCTACAAAACAGACAAGACAAATTGCCTTCTGCTACATTGTGCAGAATGTCTGTTTTGCTCAGCTTACAGCTGAGATGAGAATGTACTGGCTATGTGAGTTGCGGAAAAAAAATGTGTTAAGCATGAATACACAAAGATGACAGCTGAAAGCTCTCCTTTCACCCTTGACATGGGTTTCATGCCCAGGAGGAAATTTAAGTATCCAAGAAGTGGCACAATTGCCATTTGGACATAAAACAGAGGACTGATTGAATGATATCTACCACAGGGAAGAACTATACCTCTATACTTTTCCTTTCTACGTGCAAAGATTATAATGCAAGGGACAAGAAAAAATTAAGTTTGTTACAAGCTGATTCACACAGATATGTGCTAAGGCAAATTAGTGTCCTATCAAAGGGAAATTCCAAAGCTAAACATACACTACAAGAATAATGGAGAAGCAAAAAAAAAAATAACACTGAAGGATGTTTATTCCAGTCTGAAGAGATGAATTACTACACTTCGGAGGAACTAAATTTCCATGACAGGTTATCATGAATTAATCAAATATTCTAGCAGGAGTAGCATCATTCTGCACAATCAGAAGTAGAAAGACAAAGTTACTTCTCCATTTTACATTACATCTGCCTTTCTATAGCTCTTTCCAGTACTACATTTTTTATTACAACAACTGAACCTATACTTGTTTTCACTTCAAGCACAGGTTTTACCACATTTTATAAAGCTCTGCTGTGCTAAAATGCAAATTTATCCACCAAAGTAATGCCCAAAGTGAATTTTGCACCATCATTCAGCTCATTAAAAACAACAGTAAACAAAATATGATTCTTGGAAAACCCTGCTAGCAGCAGCTCTATTTGTTGCATTCAAAGGTCTTTCAGTGAGGTCTCAACTGTACACTCTTTTAAGGAAATCAAGGAGGTTTACTCATCAATTCATCATATGGATGATGAGTCAACTAGTTTACAGGAATCCACTAGATTTTATCAACACATTCTGCTTTATCAAAATAGATCAGACTTGTAATCTTGCTTAAAATGATATGTTTGTTCTGCAGATCCACTTCTTGTAAAAACACAAAGCTCTGCTGCTGGTCATTTTCTAGGCTCTTAACTCTTCAACGATAATAGAATGATTAACTTGTGACTTTATTTGTCCAAGGACTGAAAAAGAGCCAAGTTGTTAAATCAATTTTATCTTAGTTAATTCGGAAACCCAAGCACATAACACCCTCAACATATCAAGCAGCCTGCAGCTGGAAATGACTAATGAAGCATAAAAAACTTTTTAAAAGGAAAAAAATAGCAGGAACAAAGGAACTTTTCCAGTTCAGTATCAAGACATGCTGTATTGGCAGTTCTGAGAACAGATCTAAGGAGAAAGAGCAGGGGATGGAACAAGTAACTAGTCAGCACTACGGACTTGTTCTAAATCGACGCCACTTTGGGAAAAAAGATTGCAGTTGTTCAATATAGTATCAACTGTAATCAAGTAGCTGAGAACACTACTTGAAAATGGAGTACAAGATTGAAAACCGTGCTGTGTCAGGAGCTTGGCTACAGTGCAGGTCTCACCCAGGATCACAAACAGTTTTCAGTCTTGGCAGGACCTTACCTAATGGAGTCTTTCCTTTGGGTTTCTTTTTTTTGGGACGATTGAGTGGAATTTCATCTGCACAACAGAAAACAGAAGTACAGGTGCACAGCATGGAGAAACCTCAATTTCCTTTTCTAACAGCCATTCTACTACTAGTTTAAAAAGCAATTTCTTTTTACAAGTGAAGACAGCCTTCACCTTTTACAGGTAAGATGACAGTTCAGCAATTCACACAAGCAGGAGTACTAAGAACAAGGCAGGAAAACAGGTAAGAAATCTGTGTTAAGCACAACAGAAGCTAAATATGCACATGCATGTGTGTTAAGTGAAAAACCAAAATACTCTGAATAACACTCTGAAAAATATTAGAGCACAGTGACAACTTTTCAGTTGCCTTTATTCAGCATGGAAAAAGCAAATGGTAAAGAGAACAAAGAAAAATAAGTAAGAGTTCTAGCAGTGGCAGCACAGGTATCCGTTATCAGCCTGCATTTAGGAAAAGCCTAAGGCTCTATCTTTAAAGAGAGGATGAAGTGACACCAAACACATAAATATTGGATGTTTACAATTCTCTTTAATGCCAGAATAGCTCACCTTGGTCTCCACTTCACATTTCAGAAGAAAAGGTGTTGAAGAGCAGTGTAAAAGGAACAAAGATGAGAAGAAAGTTAATTCTGAATAAATTACAATTCACAACAGTGAAATTCACACTGCTGCATTTGCAATCGATTTCCTTATCCCGACTCCTGATTCTCTTTATGAGCAGTTGCACACAACATGGCTAAGGGCAGGAAGCAAGACTCAACACTTTGTTCGTGACTATGCACAGTTCCTTGACTGCCTAGCTGTGGATCAGATTAAAAGCTTTAATCACCTGGCTAATTAAAACTTGTCTTACTGCCTGATCCGTAACAAATCAACAGAAGTTATGAAACATTTGAGCACATACACTACTAAAAAGACACAATCTTTATGTGCTGTAAATCATGAATATCACATTTGCTTTTGGGTACTTTGAAGGAATTCTGAAGTACCACGTCATAAGAACGAAATAATTGCCTTTCTTTGCACACTGAAAAAGAAGCCAGATTTTTTTTTTCCCTATACTATGTCAAACTAGTATCGCTATTCAAGAACATCTGATCTAATTTCAGAAATTCCCTGTTCTGAAGGACTTGTGATTAAAAGAAAGACCACAAAACAAAACACAGAGGGAAGAAAGAAGAAATTGAAAAGGACAAAGTAGCTCTTTGTCTGAAACTTTTTAAAGGGCTTATCTCTTAAGAGTATTGAAACTGAGGTAATATAGCAACATTTCTTGGCCTCTGTACAACTTTAAAATGCTTTATATTCCTTTTAAGGGATTATAGGACAACAAATCAGCAGAGAAAGCAATTCTTTTTAAAGCCATTAAGACTACCCAGATGTTTCTTTAACTTATTTCTCTTAATTTCATGACTTTAAAAACCACTGCAGTACAGAACCATGATCAGTTCCACAGAATTAACATGATTTTACCTTGGCACTGGAGGGAGGGCACGAGGTGGGCACTGGAAGACAAGCGAGACAAAATTCAGCTCCTGACAGCGTGAAACCACCTCTCAGAAAACAGCTATTTCCAGATATGGTCAGAACACACTGAATATTTTTTGCTTTGTACGCCTCTTAAATAGCTACAGATTCCTGATGGAAATGTTATATAAAATAACATAATAGACTCAGGAATAGTATGCTTGTACCAGAGTTCCGATAGGCACTGCATTAGGGATATGGGGACATGTACGTACCTAACAGCTTTGTGCAAGGCACAGATTCCATTTCAACTTCACTTGAATAATTCTCACTTTTAATGTACTGTAGTGCTTCCATTGCAAAGCACATCAGTTATCCTACTTGAATGTCAAAATACCACAATAACTTATGCATTCAATATTCTTGAACAGTACACAGTGTGAGCCGAGTAATGCAGCTGTTCAGAATAGTAAAAGCAATAAAAGGAAAAAAGCTTACTTATGGAAAATACTTTAAAATATGACAATAATTTTAATATAATTTGGAAAATATTTACCAGCAGGTCTAACACAACTAAAATCTAAAAATAAATATTATTATTCCTATTAACAATCTGAAATGGAGATACTGCACTTTATCTCTTCTAGAAAAAGGAAGGCAGTTTACTTTCAGATTTTGTATTCTATAATTATAATGAAAGAGTATACACTGATAAGTATTTCAGGCATTCCAAAAATTCAGTTAATATCAGAAATTAAAAAGCCCCTAAGACTCAAAGATCCACAAACTTACCACTTGTTTCTTTCCCATATCATTTGAAGCTGTTCCCTGAAAGTGAACCAGTCTGTACTCCCTCACACTGCTCACGCTGAACCTCAGCTAATTCTGAACTAAAATAAGCTTCTAACAGCCAGGATTAGCTGGACATGAACCCTCCTGCCCCTGGGTTACAGCCCAGTACTACCTCCCTTTGAAACAATGGCACTTCATTCCGTGGCAGCAGACGTTACCTGCACTGAAAAAAACATAAATCCATTTGCTGGTCCAGGTCCCGGTGAGCAAGTTCTGGTTAGGTTTGTTTACACAAAATAAATGAGACACCTTGTGCAAGGAAGCATTTGCAGGATTAGGCCTCAAATCCTTCACTCGGATTTTGGCCATGCTGAAGACTGACAACAAGTGTCATTTACCTAGACAGAGAATGGTAAACTCTGAGCAGCATACAACAAACTGGCCTCTCACTCAGCGACACACAGAACTGCTCACCCCTTTGGGGTGAGGGTTCACTCACCAATACCCAGAAGCATTCACTCGCCAAGGTGAGGGCACTCAATCCTGGGACGTCTCCTTGGGTGGTGTCCCAAGAGCACGGCTCCCAAACACAACCCACCGCTCCAAGGAGAACCACAGCACCGGGTGAAGGACAGGGCCCCACTTTACAGCTCCCCGGAGCTGAACCGCAGCCACCTATTGGCCAGGGTCCCGCGGCGCGCCCCGAGCCGGGCCTCCCCATTGGCTGGAGGCCCTGTCTGTCTGACACGGGGTCCCGCCTCCCTCTTCCCGCCACTGCGGGCTGCGCGTGCCAGGCGGCACGCGGCCAGGCGGCGGCCGTGCAGCAGCTGTGAGGAGCGGCCGCCATGTTAGGAGACTGCGCAGGTGTGTGCTGCGGGCCCAGGCAGCAACTACTGACCGTCTGGGAGAGCCGGTGTTTTTAAATAACTACGACCAACTTTGCTGCCCCGCCTCCCGCTCTCCGCCTGGCCCCCTCCAGAGGCGACCCCGCAGCCCCGGCGTGGGCAGAGTCGCCCTCCGCCCGCCCCGCCCCACCGCGCCCTCACCGCGCTAGGGCCTGTCCGCTGCGCCGCCATGTCGCAACCACCGCCGCCAGCGGCCTCCCGGGCGCCGTGGGGAGGAGCCGGCTCTCAGCTCTCTTCCGCCCCTCGCTGGACCTGCGGGAGCATGCAGGGCGAGGCTGCGGCCTCCACAGGCGCGGGGGAGCTCGGCTTCCCGCTCCCCGGTGCGCTTGCGCCCCCTCCGGCGGAGTCTCGTTCCTCAGGCTGCGGGTGAGCAAAACCAAATGCGCGTTCCTGGGAAACCGAGGTCTCTAGCCTCCTTTGGCTTGCAGCCACAGACACAAATTGAAAAATGAAATTATATACAGTAAACAGGGAAAAAGAAAAAAGAAAATTAACATGATAAATTTGGTTCCAGCACAAATGGACACAAAGCAAATGCAGCTTTAAAGAGAACATCTTTCTTTTCTAACAGTGAAAGCAGAGCTGTCTGTAAGCAAAAAATGTGAAAAACAGGCAAGAAAAAAAAGTGGACAAATGCTGGACTAGGCAGCACAAGTGGAAGCTGGTCATGGACCCCCACCCCTCCCCAGCAACATGTTGGGACACTGGTCCCTCCAGTTTTACCTCTAAACAAGCAAGCACACTGTTACCTGCAATATTTGGTTTTGAATAATCTCTTTCTAGAGTATTTAAATTGCTTTAATAGATTTTCTGCCAAAGAGGTAAGCTCTAACAGACTAATCGTCTGTATTTCTCAGGAGGCAGGACAGCTGCAATGCCAGATGAGGAAAGTGAGGAACTTGCTTGCCACAAGGAGTGCACCTTTTGATGAGGAGAGCATGCTGCCATAGAGCAAACCAATAGGAAAAGGGGCTTTTGACTTAATTTTCCTCTTGGGTAAGTCCATGTTCTCTTTTTTTACTAGAGTTAATGGAACAAAAGACATGTTACATGTATTATGAAGATTACTGTGGTTTTGCATCATTTTTATTGTGACAGCACACTCTTCTCCTGTCTTAAAAGGTAAAAAGGGTAAGCAGGAAACCAATAACTTAATAAATTATACTCTTTGCTCAAAACAGCACACTCTGGACTGAATATTGACTGAGTATCATTTGTCAGTAAGGCTTCCAGAATGTACAAGTAACACAGTGCCAGAGTGACCATAAAAAAAATGACTGTAACTAAATATGAGTAAATTATGCGGATACATGCAACAAAATAGATTTTTCTTTATTCTTGTAATTGAGCCCTCACAATATTTCCTTTTTTTTATGTACAAAAGTGGATGCAACTGTAACATAAAAAGCTGAAGAGCTACACAGAACATAGTATGATTTTATCTCCTGTAGCAGCTTCTTTCTTAATCCTCTTCCAAATCCCTCACATACAAAGATAAATTGTTGCAATCCTCACATTAGGATTATTCTTGAAGTAAAACATAAGCTGTAATCTTTCTGAAGCTGCCTGCTGCTCAGAATTAGGGCTGCGTGTCTGAGCATATCCATATTGCAGGGACCCACTGAGGCTCATCTTGTGCACGATGGATTGCAGACAGCAACTGCGCAGATGCTTCTTGTAAATTGTCATTCACAATCACTTGATCAAAGAACTGACCAAACTGAGCTTCCATTTTCTTAGCTGAATCTTCCATCTCCTGTAAATCTTCTTCCTGCAAGACACAGAGTAAGTCGTTAAAGCTTTAGGGTAGAAAAACATACCTGCCTGGCATCAGCAGAACACCTTGGGCCATGTGGTGAGGTGAACTGATAGTGCCAGTATACTTGTTTTCATTTACAGTCTGCTATAGTAAGGTACACCTGCTACAGCCAGTTCCAAGTCTCTGCAACAGAGCTGACTGCCATATCCTAGCCAAGGAAATACCTAATGTCTCAGTGTGCTCCGTTCATCCCAAAAAGGTTATTCTATGGACAAGTGCTAACAGAGGATGTTAGGGACTAGAAGGTAAATCCACTAACACTTGTGTTGTCATTCCACACTTTAGTTTATTTCCCCGGTGTTCGTCATATTAATTTCAATATACAGTTACGGACTGAGGTGTCCAAAAGTTTAAGATGCTAAAGTTGATTAGGATTGCATGGAAACAATTGTGGCAATGCACAAGACACATTGTAAATACAAGATATGCCTTTCCTATAAGCAGGATTTGTGTTTTAGCTATAGAACTTAGTATGGAATTGATGGATACTGACATTAAGCATATGTGAAATAACAATACGTTCTTATATATACATGAAAAATATTTCATTAAATTACTGAATACACATTCCACATATTTCAGTGCAAACAGGGAATGTATGTGTTGACTCAAATATTGCCACAAGGCAGCTAATTAAAACAGAAATATACAAAATAGCCTCTCCATTAAAGACATTTTGAAACAAAATGCCTCAATTCCATAGGTACAAATTACAATCCTTCCACTTCAAAGCAAACCTGGAGGGAGGAAAACAGTCCCAACAAACCAAATAGAAAAAGACAAGAATAACAGATTTGGTCCTGCAGACACAACAGTATTTTTTAAAGTTAACACAGTAGAATGCATATTTTTCTAAACACACAACTCCAGAATAGTAAAATGAGTCTCTTCTATTCCCAAATCTCACCTTGAATTTCATGTTCACATAATAATCTGTAATGATCCTCGCATTTTTACGAGTCTGCCTCATGCAGCTTATGCTGGATGGCTTGATGAATATAATGTAGGGCTTTAATTCATGAGTCCGGGCTATTTGTATGCCCTGCAAATTAAAAGTAAAAAGAAGTTAAAGTATTTCAAGCATATTCATCCCAGTTTTACTCCCATAAAAAGCCAATTGTTTACAGTGTGCTCTTATCTCCAGACATAGCAGTAATGTTTTCAGTAATGAGCACCCAGTAATAATCCCTGGACCAGACATTGTTAGGCAACTGCAGCATACAAAAAAATTAATTCTGCTTGGTAATCTTATTTAGGAGAAGCTTTCAATTCTAGTAAATGACTGGACGTTGTCATTAACAGATCTCTACAATCAGCAATGTTAAAAGATGAATCTGAAATCTGTGGGGTTTTTTTAACTGCTGGGGAGCTACCTCTGGAAAGAGTACAGCTTTATTGCTCCATACTGGAAGAAAATATCCTGCTTTTGGAAATCTTTATGCTGTGAAAGATTCCCTGATACTAATAAGCATTTTTAAACCACTGCAAAGCAGTGGAAGGAACTAAAAAAAAAAAAAAAAAAAAAAAAAAGGAGAAAAACCCACAGCATGTGAAGCTGGCCAAGCGACCAGATTTAAAATACAAGCATGCAACTCAGCAGTAAATCTCCTACCTTAACAGCAGTTATTGAAAAGTAGCTATGGGACATTACTTGATAACCTTCCCAAAACTTGTCCTTTAAACTCACACCCTAAAAAAATTTAGTGTCCCATCTGTTCAAGTAGCAAAATTATGTGTGTCCCCCCCCTTCTCCATCTTGTTTGGGAGAAGCATAGCAGAAGAAAACCAAGGACATTCTTAGATGTGAAATGAAGACTGAAGTGTGGCCTAAGCTGCACTTGATAGTGGTTTGAATTATGAGCAGTACCCCACAGGTCACGTAACTTCACTCTAACTTCACGCTACAAACCACTGCTAACCTAAGGCTCTGACTGCACTGGGTCTGCACAATCAGAGAGAAGTCTCTAACAGTTACTACTGAGTTATCATGTCTCTCTCTACATTCAGTTAAAAGAGATGCAGAAACCCAGTAGTCTGAACAGCTCTCGAGCACTAAATATGCAAATAATTCAGAGTTTAGTAGGATTTTGCTAGACACAGGTTTAAGTCTCTTAAATATTTACAAACTCCGGCCTGTATTAACCTTATCTTAATGAAATTCTACGCAAAGCTATAAAGAGACAAAAAATGTCTAATTGCAAATATTAGCATGGAAAGTAGTTATGAAAGTATTGAGGTAATAAAAGTAATAAAGAAAAACAAAAGAATTGCATTTGAAGGTTTTTGCAATGCCCAGCATAGAAACATCCGGTAGTCATATGTGAAGCACCTCTTGCCAATATCTGTAAGGGCATGTGTGGAAGCTGTGCGAGCTGCCCTTCTCAGATAGTAAACATTTGCAAACTGTGGTCCCTAGATGAGTGGTAATCTACACAGCAAGCACTGGCTGGAAGTTCTTGTAGAGCTGTTTGGTCATGTGCTCCAGCAGCTTACTCCCACTTGTTAAGTTACTTCTGAAGAGACATAGATGTTGAATTCCCTGATTTTGCTT
The DNA here is from genome assembly GCF_020740795.1 of Apus apus. NCBI lineage: Eukaryota > Metazoa > Chordata > Aves > Apodiformes > Apodidae > Apus > Apus apus. The sequence continues at coordinate 28,209,984 of NC_067287.1, read as the reverse complement.
CTCTGCTGGAATAGTTGCTGCTTTTACCAAAGGGTGGTCAGAAATTGCTAACAGAAGGAAAGAACTCTCAACTAACAGGACATTGAGGAGAAGGAAATCCCATGCAACAGTTTCCGCATGAAAAAATAATTCTTGCTTTAAGCAAGTATGAAAACTCATTTCTGTACCATTCCACCTGATAATGCAGCTGCTGACTTGGAAACAAATGAACTATAATGACTGTACATACTCATCCCTGTAGTATTACATCTCCAAGACCTATGCAAAGAATAATTTATTATTAATAAGCACCATGATCTAAACTGAAAAACAAGACAAAGCAACTAACACTGTTCTAATAGCTCAAAAATGTACAGTTAATTATTATTCCTACAGGAGATACAAACTGTAGGGTCCCTGCCCCTTTACAACTCACCTGTGGTTCTAAGTCTATTACACAGATCTTCCCTTCATCGAGGACTGTTCGCACTGCATCAATACTGGTACCATACAGGTACCCTTTGTATTCACCATATTCCAGCATTCTGCAACAGCGGTGAGAAGAAAAAAAATGAAGGAGCACTTGAGTCTCAAAAGGTTCCATTTATGGATGAAATCTTCAATGAGCAAGACTGAATGATCATAAAACCTAGTCAACACAGATCAACAACCTCCACCTTTGCTCATCCCCACTATACTGGGCACAAAATCAGAACCATTATAGTTTGACTCCAAAGCATGCATTTTTTCACTCATCTTGTTATAAATTATGTGTTTAGATGTTGTGATTCTAATGATAAAAATTCTGTCATTTATATAGTATGAATAACCTCATAAATTGGAAGATCTCAAAGCACTTGACACAGCTACAGAAGCGTAGTTTCTTATGCTGAGCTGGTCAATCTTTGCAGAGAGATTACTGAGGCACAGAAAGGAGCAGACACTTTTGAAAGTTTGGCTGTTACAGTTCAGGCGCTGGAGATGTCATCACTGCAGAGGTTTTGCAGTGGAGCTGTAGATGAAGAACTGTTCTGACTCACTGCTCCATTTTAGAAAGCAGTTAAGTTTCCAGAAGGGTTAAACTCAAACTTAGAAGCATATTATATAAACTCATACCTGAAGATACCCCTTTCCTTTAGAAGGATTCGGAGATTAATTGTAGAATAACTTATTTACAACTGCACAAAACATACATTTTGAAGCAATGGCTCGAATACTTTGACCAAAATTTACACCAAACATGCATAGTAAATACGAGTGGAGAATCACAGACTTGGGACCTAACTACAAAACTGTCTCTTCTTGGATTATGTTACATTTTAAGTAACAAAAAGATAATTGTCTCTCCTAATTACCTGTGGCTATATACCATATTTTCAAATGTTTCCTTTGATACATAGTGATATTCACGACCATTCATTTCATAACTCTTCTGAACTCGAGTAGTGTCTGAAAGGAAACGCACACACATCAACTGCAAGTAAATCCTTGTAATTTTATAAATGAAAATGAGGCAACTTTCAGTAAGGACTATAAATCAATATTTTCATAAGTAGCAGAATTAGTTGTTTCCATTTGTTAATCCAGAGCAAAAGCCTTGTCTACTCTACTGGTTGCCAAGTGGCAAGTCCTTGAAAAATAGCAAAGCACATCTGTATTTCTTGGAATGGAAGGAGAGAGGCTTATTCCAAATATCTGTGACTGAAACCAATCAGGAACTGCTTTGGAACTGGTTTCAAAACTGGTTTTACTTCTCTAAGCTAAAATTTACTACATTTAATTTGGAAACATCTCACAAGTCTTCCCATGCTTGCACCTGCCCCATATCTGGAATCTCAGGCACAAAAGAATACCTGGATTTCCAGCCAGCTTCAGATTAATAAATTCCTGTTTAGTTATTCAAGTCATAAAAACCAAATAAGCACAGATAGAAAAAAATTAAATTATTACTTCAGAAATTAAGCTGTGTAAGTCTCATCTGCAACTAGAAGGCTAACAGGGAAATCTACAAAGCCTATTAAGCACCAACTTCTATTGCCTTTATTCTCATATCTGATCACCTGAACACTATGAAGTTAAAATATCCCTAAGAAATATTCTCTTTTTTAAATCTAGGAAAAGCAAACATCAAGATTAAAGAAAACCACACGGACAAACTACATAAAGCTTTAAGGGTTGCAGGAGCTGTTTGAAAATACCTTTGTCTCACTTGCCAAAATAAGGAAAAACTATTTTAAACCAACTTTTATAAAACAAATTACTCTTGCTTGCAGTAGATGTGAAAAAACAGCCATGCAGCAAAGAGTGTATGAATACACAGAGGTGAAAAGGAGGTACTTGATATTTCCTAATGATGTTTGAAGGAGTAGTGGGGGAAAAGAAAGAACATTACATACGAGGTACAGCACTTTGAAACTCTCGTGGGTTACTTGCAATAAGCCTTCGCCTTAGCTCATTCACACCAACACCTGCAGGACCTGAAAAGTTGGAAAAGCAATGAATGTCAGAGGCCATTTTCTAGCACATTGCACACACACATAGGAAATGTAAATAAGTTCAAAAAATGCACCAGAAGTGACCAAAGCATCTTGATTGATTCAGGGTAAAAATCACTGCACAGCAAGAGAGTCATACCCAGAAGGCAACTGAGCAATACTATTTTAAAAGAAAAAATTATTATCAAATACTTTCACACTTAGAAAAGATTATGGATTTGCTTTTACCCAGTTTACTTCATCAGGATCATGGAACACTACAGAAACAGCTTCCTTTAAGTCACTGTCATTAAAGAGTACTTGAGAGCCTGCAGCCCACTTAATAGAGTATGTCCTATAGGAAGCATTATTAAAGGCATCTTTTTAGCTTTCCCTGCTGCCCATGATTGAGATTTTTCTAGTTTGGACTTTAACTTTAAACATTCCTCTTACATTGCTACATCCATGCATTTAGGCTGTAGAAAAGCCTTGACATAAAGATGTTTTCTCATCACTTTCTGTACCAGTCGGTCTCAATTTATTATAAAATTGAACTATTTCCCTAGCAAAATCCATTACCAATGAGCATTCATAACTTCATAGCTTCTTCTGATTACTTTTTTTTTTAAATATATATTCAGTCTCAAGCAAAAGATATGATACCTACATGAAACTTTAAAAACCCACAATGGGGTCAAATTATAGACAATGACCCTTGAAATGTTGCTTTGAGAACTACCTGCACAGTCTGCAACTGCTGCGATCAGCAGCAGGAAATCTCAGTGAGTGAGACTAGGACCAACAGTTTTTTCCCCTCTGTTACAGGTTGTGGAATTTGCATGAGAAAGTAATTAACCTCTTACCCACTAGTATAATTAGCCTGTTTCGGTCAGATGGGTGCCGCTGGTACCTAACGACCTCTTCATAGGGAGCTGCAAGAGTGCTGTAACAGCTGCTGGGGCACTGAGCACAACATGACTGCTGGTTGGTCTGGGATTTCCTGCGACACAGACGCATACTTCTGCGGAAACCAGCTGTAGGAGACAAATATATTAGTAGTGGAAAATACACCCAAGATGCAGGCAGCTAGTGCTTTCATCTAGACTGTCTCTTTATAAGCCACAAAACATACTGGGTTTTTTGAGCTTTTTGCAGCGTGAAAGTTATGGAATTGCATTGCTGCATTTCATATGTCAGCTTGGTAGAACTTTCAAGCACTGAAAGACACCTAAAGAAGAGGTCAAATCTCACTGAAAGTCACATGAAAATTGGCCCAGAATTAAAGACCCCCCCCCAAAACAAGCCAAAAGAGGGAACAGGTCAGGTGTTTTTTCTGATAGTGTAGCTGGTTCCCTCTCCTAAAGCAAATCTGGAACATTTACTCCAGCCTCCAGAATGAATAAAAATTTTTTCAAGGCCACTATGGTTTAGCAACAGGGATAGGTTTGTTGCTCCATCTTACCATCTGACTCTGAAAACCTCACTTTGAGATCTACTTTTCTAATGAAAACTTTCATTATTATTTTCAGTAGATGACAGACAACAAAATAACATTACGCCCTAGCAGAATTAGTCATGAAGTAAGAGGGAACTTAACAGCCAGTTAAGTAAAGAAGTGGTGGTTAGGTCTCAGTAGAAAACTAGCAGAAGAGAGATGTAAATTGAGAGAACAAACATTAGCAGGAGGAAAGTGACTTCTTCAAGTCTGGAAAACAAGTAGAATTCAGTTCAGTAAGTCTTTAGGTGAATAAAGGACAAAACGTTTTCTTTAACTCCAGACAAGCACTTAATCTAGATGAAGTCCCAAATATCTTACTTATCTTTAGCCATTGCGTACCAATAAAGACTCGACCAAATTCACCAAATTCTTCCTCTTCTAGAATACAAGGAACAAATAATCATGAAATAAAAAAAGAACAGTGAAAACTTAAGAGCTAGATGGCTAACAATTATTGCTGATCCCAAGTGAAAAACAATGTTTCAGTTAACATATGGATTTACCATGCCTAATCTAATAAAAAAGGACAATACTTTATAATATGAAATATTCAAATATTTCACATGACCAATTCAAAGAACCAGTATTTCTGTAAGATAAAAACTCAGGAACTCTTGGGATTTTCTGAATTAGATTAGATTTGAAAGTCAATGGTTTATTTGGTTCAATTCCTAACGTATCTAGATGCCAGACAATGTATGGAAATACTTACAAAACACTTCCACATAATTGAAGCTTCTCAGGTGAAACCTAGCTTACAAGAATTCTGTAGTTATAACATTACGATAACCAACAAGTAACTAGCTCAAAATAAAAAAAAAAAAACAACAAAACATTGTTTGTCCAGTAGCATGCTTGGAAAATGCAACATGCATTTGCTTAGATCTTTCAGGCAGAATGAAGACCCTACTTTACTATTTCTTTTTAATCATCTTTGCATCAGTGATACCTGCGCTCCACCATCCCAGACTGATCTGTTACCAGCAATTCTTTTTATTCGCATTCTCATGCTTTTTCTTGTGAAGGCTTAACCATTCAGGTGAGCCTTCTAAATATCTACATGTCTTTTTTAAGTGAAAAATCTCCTGGAGGGCTCAAAAACATCAGTTTCCAAATAGATTAACAATTTAGAAACTATTTTATAAAGGTCGATGGCAATGAAATAACTAGGGTAAAAAAATGGTGTCAGCAGTGTTCAGATTTCTCTTCAAAATGGACTCCTAGTCTTCCCCTGATCACACATGCAGTTATCCAAGCCATGTACTGCCTTTATTTAGGCCTTGCTAAAGCACAAATAAGATACAAAAGACACAGGCATATCTTTAAAGGTAGTAATTATTCCAACGCAAGAACATTATTTTCATTTGCAAAGCATAAAATCTATAATCTTTTAGCACTAATTATTTGATTGACAGTATTCTCGTAAGCATGTATGAAAATAAAATTAGATGCATGTTTGTTACTCTTCACTGCTATGCACTCTTCACTAATTGTACCTTTAAAATACATTTTTATTCCAACATTTCTATATGTACTAACAACTCCTTGTTTATGACGGTAGAAGAAAGTGCTTGGCACAAAACTGCTTGTTCAAGAGCAAAGTTCAGAGTTCTTTTCAGCTGACATATGCCTGTATCATTCTTCAGATCTTTTAAGCTATCATTCAAACCTTTTTGAGCATTTCTGTCTTATCTACCGTCTCTTCTGTGGTATGGACTGCAGTATGGAATCCTATAAGGAACAAGCAATGTAACTAACAAGTATTGTAAGAGGAGTGCTAGTTCCTGCTAGTGCAATAAACACAGATAAATTTTAAGAGATGACTGTTTACAGGAGACAGGGAGAAAAAAGTTAGTTACCTTCTTTAAGCTCCTCTGTGCGTTCAGATAGAGACAGACATAAAACAGTTTTGAGAAGACAGTCTATATTAAGCTTTTTTAAAAAAAGTCCAGCATTGTCCAATGCATTTAGGAAATACAGGAAATGGGTAATTCTGGCTTTAAGTCTAAAAGACACCTGTTCAAGCATGAACTCCCAGTTTGCAAAGAATGAGAGACTCAGCTACAGCATCTATGTCAGTATTGTACTTGCAAAATGCATCACATGGATGTTGAACTACTGGTTAATTTTAAGTAAAATGTAGGATAGCAAATATTTGCACCTTTATTTCTCCAATTGTCTGGATACAGCAGAGAGCTGATTCAGCACTGATAAGTGAACAGGATTTACAAGAGTAATCCCCAAGTACAGTTATCAGAAACACCTTAGCCTGAAAACAAAAAGACTGCACTGTAGACTTGCTGGTTCTAGCTTTTAAAAGCTTTGGGCATTGCTTGCAGAGGTGGAAGAGAACAAGCCACCTTTGATACGAGGAGATCTGACTGGCAAGTAGGAACCTTGTGCAGAAGAGCAAATGTAAGGTGAACTGACATCTTCTCCACAAGTTTACCAAGTATCTCAAAAAAAGAAAAGTTTAGCGGTAGTAGATTTACTTTAGTGGAAAAACTACTTATTTTAGAAGACTTAAGTTTTGCAGAACCCTGAATATGCTGTAAATAGGTAGCTTTTCCCTAAAAACAACCCAAACTCAAAACCAGCTTGGTTTAAAAAATTACAAACACCACCACTGTTTTATACATAAATAATTCCTTTTATAAAAGCATTTTTGTTCTTTGTATGCCAGCCATGCACACAATCAGGAATCCATAACAGCTCTCCTCTTTACCATATCAGCTCCTACAGGCACTGGGGATTCAGGCCTCTGTTACCTGGAGGTAATCCAATTATCTGCTGACATCAGTGCAGCCCCTGCTGTCACAGCTTGCATGGGTATAACTGATTAGGATTTGATCAGCAGATCTGGTACCAATGCATGAGAAGAAGTACTCACACTTGTGGGGTAACAGGACCAAAACCTTACTAGTAAGGTAATTAGAGAGCAAGAGGACTTAAGGCAACAGGATTTTACCTAATGGCTTTTCAAGCCAGAATGGCTTCTAAAGCTACAGTGGCTTTCTGTTTTTTGTCACATGCTTGTTTTTAAAACACTGGCATGTGTCTAGACACCCTTCTCACAGCAGAACAATGGGAAGAAATTTGGAGTTAGGTCAGAGGAACTTACCAGACTCAAATGTTTCTTCATCTTGTTTAGTAATCCAGATGGCAAAGATATTAAAATAAATTGGAAATGTAATTCTTTTGCTCTTACAGAATTTCAGAATCAGGAATCAATTTTCCAGCTCATATTAATCTGTCTCACACATACTTTCCCCACTTCCTCTTACACCAAGGTGGCAAAACAACAGCTCACCACACTTGTAACTGTCTGATCCCTCTCCACCCAGTCCTACAGGATCACACCCGTCCTGACAGCTTTCTGAATTACCTTGGGAGAAGGAAGCATGAGCTGTGCTGCCTTAAGGAGCAAGTCAGGCTAACAGTCTTCACATGTACTATTTACATGTAAAAAACAACTCTCTCAGTGCCTAAAAATATATTCTCCTGAGATCAGTTTCTTGACAATGAATTGTGTGGGCTCTCCAAGACTACAATAATCTGTGGCATTCAATCTAAAACAGGCAAAAACCAGAGTAACATGACAGCCACAGTCCAAAACCTGAATCAAAGAGGCTGGATCTCATTCAGGCAGGTACTTTTGGAGTGGTCCCTCTTTTTGACACAACACTTCACTATCAGCACTGTACACCAGAACTGCAAACAGCTCATTTTAATTCACTCATTTAGCATGTTGTTTTGAGGGTATGAAACATAGAATTTTCTACCATTGAGTTCATTAGAAGAATGAGTGTTTTTATCTGGGAAACAAAACCAGGCTTTAACTAGCTACTACTTTGAAGCAAATAATCTCAAGTGAATTCAGTTACCTGTTTCCACACACTTCTCATCAATCTGCATATCATCCTCTATAGAACAACACAAGAAAAAAAATATATCTGAATCAGAAAATCACCAGAGAGGAAAAAGCCTTGCAGATCTTACAAGACTGAACTCAGACATCAGAAAGAAATATTTATTTGATCAGCTTTAGACATTTTTAAGGATTTTAACACTGTTAATTCCAATGTACTGATGTTCCCTGTCTTTAGTGAGTAAAAGGCTCTTCTTGAACCTGTGCTTTGAAGGGTTTGTGGCAGAGAGGCAAACATCTAACTTGAATTCTCCTTGTGAAATAATATAAGGTTTAACATGGCTGTTGCTGTTTATCCCATAGATATCCCTTTATTAAGTATTACCATGACAGAATATAATTTTCCAGTCATTCCTTTTCTCTCCTGTAGCTTTTATAAGTGTGCTTCTTTCCAGTATGCTTCACTCAAAGTGTTTTGTTTGCTTAATTTTTTATTTTTCAAGGAAGAAAAAGAAAAGATTGATTCAGCTCCCTCTCCAACCACATCAATTCACGTCCTTGAAATGTGATCTTGTGGGCTCACACAATCTCATGGGCTGACAATACTGCACTGTTTGTGTGTTCTATTCCTGCATGCCCCTCCTAATAGGCCCAGTAGGAGCTATTTTGCAGTTTCAGGGCATCTGTCAGCCATATTCTGCCCATATGTATCCTTTAGAAAAAAACTTTCTTGGAGCTGCTCAGCTCAGCTGCTGAAGACAGGAGATAAAGGAAGAGGAAAAGAGAAAGGAAAAAGTATTCTTTCCATCCTCAAAGCAACCCATCTAAACTGTTGGTTCCCTAAATCATGCATTAAGTTTCCACTTCAAGACAATATAAGCTTCTACTATTTCAAGTGAAAAAAGACTTTATTTCAATGATGCTGAGCTCACAAAATGCCAAGAACTTGGATTTCTTTTGCATTTATTTACCAAACTGCCTAATTTCTGACAACTTTTTAGAAAACCTGTAAAACCACATGCTACAGGAATGCAACGCTGTTTAGATATGATTTCCTACCTTCTTCCACAGTGCTTACTGCCCACAGCATTTCCATTGAAGCAGTTAAAATGCAATAATATTATGGTGAAAGAGAGCTCCAGCTCTAACAAAGCAAGCTGTCACTGTGAGAAGAATCCTAGACAGTGAAACACACTCAATCTGGGAGTTATCAAAAGCAAAAAATTAATTTGATTATACTTGTATAAAGAACCATAGAAGAAAATGGGCAAGGAGAAAAAAAAGGAAGAACGTTCTTTGGGAGTAATTCCATGTTTATGGCACAGGATAATGTTTCTGGATTGTCGCCATGAATAAAGTCACGAGTTTGTCTTGAGATTGTCTACATGAGGTCTAGCTTGTCTTACACTTCAAGGAAAAAAGTTCTATCTTTCTCCCAACAGTTTTGGTGATAAAGAAACATTCTAAACATATTGCAAGGCGTCTTCCAGTGCAGAACTGTTATCTGTGTCCCTGGATAGCTAAGCTAGTACCATTGTCACCTCAGACTTATACACACCTTATTCTCCTAGAGAAAACTGGCTCTCCTGGAGAGCTCTTAGATCTTACAGACTTCAGGAGTTGAAATTCACACCTTGTCTCGCAGTCAGATCCCAAGTACACTGGAGACCACAGCCTCCATCATCTGTACTCCATGTGAAACTAGCACTATTTATTTTCCTTAGGATAGCTAACACACATCTGAGGTTACAATATGGATCCAGAAACAATGTATTTGAGTTAAACTGAATTGTATGAGCATCTATTTCAATGTCCCTGGAATAGAACACTCTGCCATTCAAATAACTTTTCACTCACATATTGATGATTTTAGACAGATATGGGGCTGGAAAGGCTGAGACCACCAGAATTCTCGCTGCTTCCTACATAGAAATACATTTATCACAGTTAAAGAAACAAAACAATTCACAGGCACATTATTCTGCAGTCAGATTCACTGCTTACAGAATAAGATTAGACAATACTGAGCTGGCAGAAGACACCAAGAATGGAAAAATGACAAGTGTTTTAGCCCACTGTAAAGTCCTGTAAGAAAGCCAGCATGCTATGAGAACGAATTAAAGGCAGTTGCCAGCAACCTGGAAGTATATAGGGAATTCTGAATTTATATTCAAGGACTGCATGATAAGCCATACTGTGGTACCAATGCCAGGAAGCAAGAGTGTGTGCTACTGCTATGGGTAGTAGTATTACTGCTTCTGTTACTACATAAAGCCTCTTACTTGCAGCCTCAATCACAACCTACTTTGATTTCAAATTTCACTGTACAGACCACAACTAGGTTTACATATACAACAAATCAAAGCTGATCATCTACAATTGTGTGACCTTATGTTTTCCTGAGGATAACACAGATGGGACATGTGGTTAGAGGATCAAACAAAAGTATGCTACAGCAGTTCAACTCCTCTGGTTCTGAAAGTATGTAAATAATAGGGAAGGGATCCTTGTTCTTCCTTGAGCATGTTGTTTTGTTTTTTCCCCTCTATTTTAATCTGGTCTACCTCAAGTTTTGAACAAAGCTGATGCCTCACAGGACATCTTTAAATAAATATTGTCTCTGCATACAGCTATGCCCTTATACTATACAGTTAGTATCCTACTCTTCCCCCTCATCCCCCTTTTTAAAATTGTTTTTTTAAATCACAGACAATGCTCCTGAACAGTCATGGCCCTTAATTTCTGCACATCTTTCAGCTGCTACACTCCAGTAGCAAGTAGCAGAGATAGGCAACTGCTGCAAACTTCTTGGACATCAATGTAAGTGCTTTCAAAAGTTTTTTCTCACATAGGCATTCTTTCAGGAAGCAGACCAGGAAGTCAGATAACAGAAAGAGAAATATTTGTCAGATGTCATTCTGAATCATACTGCTACACAACTGAGGAAAATTTTCAATAGCAAAGTCTGAGTAGCTAGCTGATTTTTTGACTGGAAATGAGAAAAATTAAGACTTCTTTACCTTTTAAGAAGGTGATTTGAGGGGATAAGTCCAGCACAGGCACTGAGATCTGAAACTTTCCTGGCCTGCCACCAGAGTGCATCATTCTGGTCCACAATCTGGAGTATTTCACCCTTTTTAAAAGGCAAACCTGCATCAGCACACGGTATGGCAGGATCTTGCAAGGGCCAGTAATCTGCCATTGCTCGCACATAGAGCTGGTAAAGAAAATACACAGGGTAAATGGAGCCATGTTTAGAACAGACACAACATGAGTTTTATAATCACAGGGCCAGATATTGCTGCTGCTTACTTAATGATGAAGTTAAGTTTTAAAAACAAGCCCTATCTACTCATTAAAGGATAAAAAAATTTGTCTCATACATTGTGAGCAGAAGTGACCTTCAATCTGTAGATAATCCGAACACGTCATCATTGCCTTTAACACAACTAAATTTCAGCCTACTGACTTCACTGCTTCAGCAACAGCATACTGGTGTCAGCTGAGAAGTAGCCATGAATGCTTTAAGGACTACAAGAAACTTCTAAGAAATGCCATTTCTTTCTATTGCACCATTAGATATTATTGGGGTAACTGCAGTAATAGGAACGCAGAAAAAAGAATTTCTCTTACTGTTGTTTGATTGCTGACAGGCCGATCAGAAACTGGAATTAATTTGAACATGATTGTCCCCTGTGACAGGGCCTAAATGATTTAAAAAGGATTAAAATATGACTGGTATTCAACACAAATAACCAAACACTGGCAGCACAAACACCACAGCATGGGTTGGAGGTTATTATAAAGTCTATATTACAAATAGAATATAGGCAGAGTCAGTGTGACAATACTCTTGTTTTCTTCAAAAGTAAACTGAAGTATGAAACTTCAAAATCTTGCTAAATCTTTTTAATTAAATCAAATCTATGTTTCATTATAAATGTATCTAATTTCAACATTAATTCATACCAAACTTTGTACTGAAATCTAATTTTAATTAGTAGCAGGGTCTGGTTAGACAAGCGGTATAAAGGGGAAAGGAAAAAAAATAAATATTTATAAGAGTTAAATATTCCAATAGAGTTTGTATTTCTTATACCTATAAATAGTACAACCAGGGAAATAACACACAGAAAGACTTGATACTGATTACATACAGCAATATCTTACTGACTGGCACTAACACTTTGCAGTGAAGAACTCTGAACAATTGTGGGCAAAATGATGAGTAACAGGGACAGCTCAACAAAATTCTTCATGAGAATTTTGACCAGTTTTGAACAGTTATTACCACCACTCTTTTTTGCAAAATGAAGTATGTAGCTTACAAGCTCAAGCACTCTGCTTCTTGTGGAATAGTCTTGTGGAATATTAACTGAGTGGAACTTACAAAAAAATGATTAATATGTAAAGTCTGAATAAATTAATATTTTTCCCAGTAGCTGCAGGTGGAATAGTCACAATTAAGTTTTTTACTGTCCAGAACAGGGGTGAGACTTAATTCTGGTTTTATACATTCTGATTTCATGGGCAACTGTGAACATCCACAGTGAGGAAATTATCTGAATTTTCTGTTACAAAATTTCAGAATTTCTCCTCTAAGAAAGAAACCACAGTTACAGTTACTCTTAAGGTACAAAGTAGAAAAAAGATACAATACCAGAATATTAATAACTTGCTCAGGCTCAAGTCCCTCAACAGAAACTCCATTTACTTCCACCAGTTTGTCTCCAGCATACAGCAGCCCTACAGTGAAAACAGAGATGAAAGCAGCAGCAGAAGTTTTATCACAACGTGGATTATCTTGGGTAGGCAAGGCAGGGACAAGCAGATGTACCACAGGTTTGGAAGTCAGCATTAGAGGTTTCCATACTTCTACTTCCAGACCAGGTATTCAGGAAGACATTTTGAATTTAGGCTATATTGCCCCTGGATAGGACTGCAGACTTTTGAGGGTCAGAAGAAACTTGCAGGCTTCAGTTTTTTTATTTCCTCCCACCTACCCCATAAAACATGTTGATGATTTGCCTTAAAATTAGCAGAAACATTTTAGTATAGCTCTGTGTCCCAAAGTAATTTCTGAACTTGTTCTAGCTAAACCCATTATATTAATACATGGTGAGACCTGGAATCAGACCCTTAACGTACCAGGTGCAGTGGGGGGCCTTGAGACTTGGCTCTGTCCTTTACAGTCTTCACAATATTGTTTACTTTTACATTTTCCTTCAGCTCAATTAAAATATTAATCAAACTAGGAACTTAATTAGCTGTTGTCTATAGTTTGGGTTGACTTCTCTATACAAAGGCCAGAAAATATTAAAAGGAACTATTTTATAATTATTACACTTCAATTTTACTTCTAATGTTTTATATTTTAGTTACATTATATTTCCCAAGGAACACATTCAGTTCTAGGATGACAAAATAGCAACATTTCCAAGAAAACTCCATGGAAGATTGCTTAGTAATTAATGCTAACCAAGTGTTTAGTAGACTAGTGCCAAGAAATATTACTACATATACCTTAAAGCCTATTATCTAATAGAATCACAGACTCCTGATGTTCTCCGTGTCTCCATTAGGGAATGAGCTGCTGGTATTCATACTACACCGCAGTTCAGAATATTCCTAATCCATCTCATGACAAACTTGACCAGGTATTGGTGCCAATACCTGGTTAAATACATAATTAAAGCTAGATTTGTACCTTAGCTCAGTTTCAAACATAGCACATTAATATAAAAATTAATGAAACCAGAATCAGTCACTGCAACATATCACTGCTTACAGTGCTGACCAATATACACATTTTCTTGCTCTATAATGGAATACTAACTGTAGAAGCTTACTTCAAACATATTATTTCAAGTTTAAGTTTTTGTATTGTTTCATATTACACATACCACTTCTGTCTGCTAGCCCACCATGGATCACACGGGCAACTGTTATGTCACCTGTTATCTCATGGCGTTTAATGGTGGCACCCTGGCAAATAAAAAACAAAGAAAAACCACACTGATCACTAAGAACCCTGTAAATTTCACAATACAAGTGAAAAAAACATTGAAAGATACAGGCTTTTTAACACCATGTGAATCTAGTAATAACAGCATTATTAGTACTAAGCCCTTCAGTGTCTTCCAACTTCCATCATACTACATAACCACATTGACTGCCTGTAGGAAATATTTTCTATTTCAAATATTACAGCTATCCTTTCCTAAAATAGATTATTTAAGCTATACTATGTTTTTTGCTTATAAGCACACATGATTTCTAAAGAACCTGTTAGAATCTCTCCTCCCTTTCTTCCTTTTTTGGCCAAAGGAATAGCTCTCAATCCTACTTGCATTTTCATTATATGATGTAAAACATCTGCCGAATGTTCAAACCCCAAGTGGGCAAGGCACTGAGCACCCTGCTGTAGTCATACCCACACTGAGCAGGACTAGCTGGTATCCTAAGGCTCTTTCCAACCTCAACAATTCTTGGGAGTCTGTGAAAATTGGACAAGAATGCACATAATTTCTGTGACATTCCTAGGAAGAAACCAATATGTGTTGTCAATACTTGTCTAAGTTTAATAATTTGACAGACATCAGAAAGCTCCCTCACCAGAGGCTGGTTGTTTTTTACTAAGCAGACAATCCTCATAGCTTCCTCATTTTCAGGTATGTTGTCTGGCAGTGGTGGAAGGATTGGTTCAAAATCTTTCTGGGCCACAGTATCATGAGCAGATAGCAAGGCCTGTTCCAAACAAAACCAAGCAAACCAACCATCCCATTAGCAAAGATCATACAATGGAACAACTTTAAACAATGAGTGGTCAGAAAACAGAAATCAGTGATTAAGTTCCTAAGTAAACAGAGATCTCTTTCATGCATTGACATTTTTTGCTTTCCACTTCAAAATTCAAACTGTGAAATTCTGTTTTAAGAACAGTTTCTCTCTCTGCTTCTTCTGCAAAACTTATAAAAGATAAAACATTTCTACTTGGAACTCCAGGGTAAAGAATGCAGATTTTGCAATTACAAGGAAAATTTGGTTTTATGTGTCTGCATCACCTGCTTGGAATTCAACTTTGTAAGAAACATCTCTCTCAGACATAGCCTTTAAATAAAATGCAGCCCACTGCAGGTTCTCCAGATACACTGTTCACATCTGACTTCGCAACTAGGCTAGTTCATGACTAGGAAACTATGTCTCTACTTGCTGCTTTGACAGTTCTTGTGAACAGCTGACCATCGCTTCCTTTCCCACTGCAGATATCTCTAAGCAAACTTCTGTTTCCTTAAGCAGGACTTGCCTTTAAGTGTGGAGCTTGCAGTAGTCGTCTTAGCTCTTTGATTTCTCCAGACTGAGGGGCTTCACGCAGTAACTCCACTACCTGATACATGTAAAAGAAAGTACAAGCTCTAAATTGAACTTAGCAGAATATGCTCAGTGATAAGCCCCCACATTACAGGACTCAAAGCATATCCATATGGTTTGCTCTAGAATTGGACAATGTGACCACAGCTGCACAACGCTCAGCCAGGCTTAATTCAGGCACACTGCCATGTGCTCTAAATGTTTTTTTTTCTCCTGTGCCTCAACCAATTTCATTACTAGTGTCAATTTCTCTGCTTAGTCATTAATGCTCTCTAATTCAGAATTTTCTGAATTAATCAGCTATTATAATTATCAACATCCGAAAATATTTTAGAAATCCTGATGTCAGACTGCTTAACTGTAACCATAACACTGAACCACACAGTCCCATGAGATGAAAAATGTATGGCTAGTGATTAAAACAATTTATGCGTTCATTCCACTGGTCAGGGCTTATGCAGTCTAGTGATCACAGCTGTATGCATTTCTCATCCCTTCTCTCTTAACACAGTAGGCATTACTGAGTAGTTTGACAAATATGTGAAGAGAGAGTCTTTCAGATTTATATAGTGTTCTCAAACCTGACACACAAACCAAATACCAGAACATTGTTACCTGCAGCAAAGTTCACTGCTTTGGTATGAGTAGGTAAAGCAAGACACTGTGTGTACACAGTCTTACCTCCCGAGTCAGTGCACGTGCCTGCAGCGTGACAGGAACTGGTCTTTTTCCTAGGTAGTGTTGGAGGCATTCATAAATCTGTTGTAAGCCATGATAGATAAGACAAAGCAATGATGATATGATCCGTCCACACGACTATATACATGCTATACTGTTCTTTTTGTGTTATGTATCTCTAGGAGTTTCTCAGTCCGCCTAGAGCCAAAGAGCCTGCAATCTCAATCCTTAATGTCTAATGCATCTGGAATTGAGTCTGTAATTGATTGAGTTTCTATATTATCATCCAGTTATGCTGTAGTTTTGAATTTTCCAATAAGAAAAGCTTATTACACAAAACAATAACCTGATTGCGTCAGTTCTCTGACATGTAACTTGCTTCCCTCACCTAGTTGCAGATTTGATTAACAAAGCAAATTTAACTTAAAATAAGTTGCTGTATTTCAAATTACCTTATGGAACTTGTTATCCACTGCAAGTTTTTCTTCTTTAAAATGTAAGGATTTTACAAATCAGTATTACAGGAAAAGCAGGATTGTGCACATTTTGTGCAGAATTTGTCCCAGAGATATAATTCATGTCAAGAGTGAAACAGTAACCAAAAGTGTGTTCTGTAACAACCTAAACTCTCCAACTAGACATCAGATCAGTGTAAGCAAAACAAAAAAGAAAATTTCACAAGCAGTGATGGCAAGAAGTGGGATGCATAGCCAGAGATTTAAGAATTGAAAAGACAACTGAACATTACAGTGTTCAGCCTATGTCTCCGTCTCCCTGTCCCTTAATATGGATATGCAAAGTAGAAAAGCTTTAATGTCTAGGACATTATGAAAGTGAATACTTTTCTTTTTTCTTAAAGCAAAAGTGGTTTTGTTCACCTTGACTGCTAATGTTAGCACTGACATTAGGACTATTAGCACTTAGTGTAAATAAGCATTTATTGTCCTGATATGGCAAAATAAAATAGCAATCTCCAGGAGATTGCTGGAAATTTAGGAAACTTTTGCTTTCACAGCTGAGTATTACTTTACCTTCAAAAGTGCTTGCAGCCAGCGAGATCTGAGCAGGTCATATAACATGCCAACACCATTGACATCTCTTTTACAGAGCAAACTCAGTTCTTGTAGCACTAGAGTCAGAACATGAGATACACCTGAGCCCAAGAAACAGAAAAGTGCAAGACATTTCATTTCAATTAGAAGACCAGCCAAAGCCAAATAGTGACCCAGGCCTTTGAAAAGCATCTTTCCTCAGTTAATACTTCCAAGAAATGCATGTATTTCCTGTCTGCTTTGCTTGTTTTCTGCAATCAACTCTGTCATATAAGAGCTTTATTTCATTACGTTATTAACCAGCAATGTTAGGTCAATACTAGTAGTTTTCAACTGACCTGTAAGAAAAACACACAGGGAGTCTCACACATAGCAATCTGGGTTCAAATTCATACCTCCTACAGAGAAGAGGTAAACATATAAAATTGCCATGTTCATTTTATAGGCTTTTATTTTGGATCACCCACTGTTTGGGCCAGGGACCATCTGTTTTTCTCCATTCTTGAGAAACAAGAAACATTTTGGAGAATATAATTAATGAAAATGCAAATTCCTGACAAATACATACCATTGTCACAGACACCCACAACACATTCCAGGAAAGGGGAAGAACTGTTCTTACTATGAGAAACATCACTTCATCTGTTAGGAACAGTATCCAATACAGTGGAAAACCAAAAAATACAGTCTTTCTAAAATCTTAAGGAGGCAGAAACTTAAGAGGTGCCAGAGAAGATGTTACACAAAGTCAGACCTGGATAAATAGCATGGCCAGCAGGAGAAGGGAAGTGATCGTGCCCCTGTACTTGGCACTGGTGAGGCCACACTTCAAGTACCATGTTCAGTTCAGGGCCCCTCACCATAATAAGGACAATGAGGTGCTGGAGCATGTCCAGAGTAGAGCCACCAAGCTGGTGAAGGGTCAAGAGAACAAGTCAAATGAGGAGCAGCTGAGGGAACTAGGCATGTTTAGTTTGGAGAAGAGAAGGTTGCTCTCATTGGTTCCTTGGTTAAACAAGGAACTGTTGGGCAAAGGCAAACTCAAGTGGAAAAAGAGAATCTATGGATCATGGAAGGAGGGGCTGACCACTTGGGAGGAATATAGAACTGTTGTCAGAGAATGTAGGGAGGCAATTAGGAAAGCTAAGGCTTCTTTGGAACTAAATCTTGCAAGTGAGGTCAAAAACAATAGAAAGGGCTTCTTCAAATACATTGCAGATAGAACTAACACTAGAGACAATATAGGCCCACTGCTGAATGAGGTGGGTTCCCTAGTGACAGAGGATATAAAGAAGGCAGAGGTACTGAATGCTTTCTTTGCCTCTGTCTTTACTGCTGTAGACTCTGCCCAGGAGCCCCAGATCCCTAAAGCCCCAGAAGAAGGCAGGATAAAGGAGTTTGCTGTGGTAGATGAGGATTGGGTTAGGGATCAGTTAAGTAATTTGGGCATCCTTAAATCAATGGGTCCAGATGGAATGCACCCACGGGTGCTGAGGAAGCTGGCGGAGGTCATTGCTTAGCCACTCTCCATCATCTTTGGTAAGTTGTGGGCAACAGGAGATGTGCCTGAGGACTGGAGGACTGCAAATGTCACTCCAGTCTACAAAAAGGGCAAGAAGGAGGACCTGGGTAACTATAGACCAGTCAGCCTCACCTCCATCCCTGCAAAGGTGATGGAACAACTTACTCTTGGCACTATTTCCATGCATATCAAGGATGAGGGGTCATGAAGAGCAGTCAACATGGTTTTACCAAGGGAAAGTCATGTTTGACCAACCTTATAGCCTTCTGTAAAGAACTAAGTATGTGGATAGATGATGGTAGTGCAGTAGATGTGGTTTATCTTGATTTCAGTAAAGCATGTGACACTCTCTCTCACAGCATCCTCATAGATAAACTGAGAAAGTGTGGTCTTGATGATCAGGTAGTGAGGTAGATCATGAACTGGTTGGAAGGAGGAAGTCAGAGAGTTGTGGTCAATGGGACAGAATCTAGTTGGAGATCTGTGACCCCTAAGTCTCTCAGGGTCAGTACTGGGAGTGGTGCTATTGAGTATTTTCATCTATGACCTGGATGAGGGAACAGAGTGTGCCCTCAGCAAGTTTCCTGATGACACTAAACTGTGAGGTGTGGCTGACACACCAGAAGGCTGTGCTGCCATTCAGTGAGACCTAGACAGGCTGGAGAGTTGGGCAGGAAAACTTGATGAAATTCAACAAGGGCAAGTGTAGAGTCTTACATCTGGGTAAGAGCAACCCCATGTACCAGTACAGGTTGGGGGCTGACCTGCTGAAGAGCAGTGTAGGAGAAAGGGACCTGGGAGTCCTGGTGGACAGGAGGATGACCATGAGCCAGCAATGTTCCCTTGTAGCCAAGAAGGCCAATGGCATCCTGGGGTGTATTAGAAAGGGCGTGGTTAGTAGGCCAAGGAAGGTTCTCCTCCCTCTCTATTCTGCCTTGGTGAGGCAGCATCTGGAATATTGTGTCCAGTTCTGAGCCCCTCAGTTCAAGAAGGACAGGGAACTGCTGGAAGGAGTCCAGCACAGAGCCACAAAGATGATTAAGGGAGTGGAACATCTCCCTTATGAGGAAAGGCTGAGGGAGCTGGGTCTCTTTAGCTTGGAGAACAGGAGACTGAGGGGTGACCTCATCAATGCTTACAAATACATTAAGGGCAAGTGTCAGGAGGACAGGGCCAGGCTTTTTTCAGTGGTGTCCAGTGATAAGACAAAGGGTAATGGATGCAAACTGGAACATAGGACGTTCCACGTAAACATCAGAAAAAAAACTTCTTTATTGTGAGAGTGTCAGAGCACTGGGACAGGCTGCCCAGAGAGGTTGTGGCATCTCCTTTGCTGGAGACATTCAGAACCCACTTGGACCAAGTTCCTGTGTTCCTAGGTGATCCTGCTCTGGCAGGGGGGTTGGACTGGATGATCTTTCGAGGTCACTTCCAACCCCTAAGATTCTGTGATTCTGTGATTCATTGCTCTCTAGAGTTACCTGAAAGGAGGGTGTAGGGAGCACGGTGTTGGCTTCTTCTCCCAGGTGAATAATGACAGGACCAGAGCAAATGGTCCAAAGTTGCAGCAAGGGAATCTTAGATTGGATATTAGGAAGAATTTATTTACTTAAAGAGTGGTCAGACACTGGAAAAGCCTGCCAAGGGAGGTGGCTGAGTCACCATCCTTGGATGTATTCAAGAAACTTGTAGATGAGGATCTTCAGGGCATGCTCTGGTGACCAAGACTGTAGGTTGTATGTCGTGGGTTTTTCTGGGGTATGGTTTTGTGGACTTTTGTGGGGTTATTTTGATGTTTGGGTTTTTTTGTTTAATTGTACTCTGTGATCTTAGAGGTCCTTTCCAACCATGACTATTACGTGATTCTGAGAAAAAATGGATATTTATGAGTGCCTGGAATTTAATCTCAGAAATGACAACAGATAATTTCTGATGTTTGACACTCTTCCCAAGAAACACAATATTTGTAACAGTACTAATACAATACCATACCAAATGCTAGAAATTAGATGTATTAAGTTACAAGCATTTGAAGAGACCATAAAATTGGGCACCTGACTCCCACTGCATGGCAAAGGAAAGTTCTCAACTCTTGTGTACTTTGTTAAGCACAAACTGTCTCTTTGCTTCTTAGTGCCAAAGTAATCATACTTAGGAAGCATTTTTTCACTGAAAGGTTTGTCAGGCATTGGAATAAATTGCCCAGGGAAGTGGTGGAATCACTATCTCTGGGTACATTTAAATGGAATCTGGACCTGGTCTAGTGGCGAGCTTGCACTGTTAAGTATAGGGCTGGACTGGATGATCTTGGAGGTTTCTTCCAGCCAGCGTCATTCTATGATTTTATTATACAATACAATTGTAACTGGAAATTTTGTTTGTAACATTAAACTTGGCATGTTTCAATGAGTAATATTGTAACAGAAGAAAAAAGCTGAAATAAACCCAAGACACTAGGAGCTTCTGAAGTTACATCAGCCAAAGTCAAAATAATAATTTCTTAAAACTAAAGCTCAACCAGTGGACCCAAAATAGTTACATAGTCACTGCTAAAGACAGTATCATCAGCTGCTATTATCCACTGGCCACAGTTAAGCTGAAGGTGGAAGCCCTTCTTTACTTATTTCTCTCCTGAGCACTGTTTTTACAGCTATTGGCAGTTAACTGTATCACCTCCAGACTTCTGTGTTACTGACATTTACATGAGATCTATCTTCAACTTTTGTTTTGCTTAAGTATTTTCCTTATGCATTACTTTATACAAGTGTTTGCCTGCTAACTTTCTGCAGATGGGACTTTTGCCTCAATCATCAGGCAGAATTTCTGAGTATTCAAACTGGGAAATCTTGGGAGTGTACCTCGTTATCAAAAGAATAATCTGTTTCCAGAAAGCAGACATCTAAGCACTTACAAAAATTATAAACTCAGTGAACCCCAATTGTGAGCCCCACAGGGAAGTATCTCCCAAACCACAGTTAACTTAAAAGGATTCTGTTCCACAGGAACTTCCTAGTGCCTAACAGAACATTACCTTTGGTGGGGACACTTTATCAAGATCTTTTCTTCATTACTGGTTGCCTCTTTCTGAGATGACTTATAGTAATTATCCCCTAAAATCCTATCCTCACAACAAACTGGGGTCAAATAGACCAAGATACCCACTACAGAAACACAAACCTTCAAGCTACAGAGAAAAAATTTCTAAAAAAAATACAAAAGAACCCTCCAGTCTCTTTCAGTTATTAGTAATTCTTGATACAGCTGCAGAGAGCCTTGACTTCATATACCAGAAACAAATGCCAGAATACTCTCTTCTGACACTTTCTAAATTAACCACACACCACCATTAAGCGTCAATAATAACTTCAATTATCAAGTAGCAATACTTCTAGACACGGTCATCTCATGACTTAATGGAAGAAACATTACAGCAACCAAGGTGCAAAACTTCTTTTCCATTCTCTTTCTCCTTGAAAAAGATACGCAAAAGTTATGAGTACCATTATCCTGACTGCAGACTGTTGTCACCTCCATCTTTTCCTTTATTCAAGGAGATTCTACCCACTTCTTTGAATACTGCATTCAGGTCAAGTAGGTTTCACAATGAGAGATGCTGAACTAGGGAAAAACATATATTCATATCAGAACACTGTCAGGTATTTTAGATAGATAAGAAAGCAGAATTTAAAATAAGGGGGGAAACCATTCATATTTGAAGTGCAAAACAGGCCACAAACGTAAGTTAAATACATGAGTCCCACCTTAAATTCAGTTACTCACCAGCATCCAAAATGCAGACAGATGAACCTCCACTGCAGCATCACATTTTATTTCCTTCATGGAATTGTCATTAGCTTGCTTCATTAAGCCACCTAAAATAACAAGCTATTTTATACATCTTCTGTTCCCCAGCTTTTTAAGTGCACTACCATGGAAAGATATATTTTTTTACCCAAAGACTTGAAGCTTTACATATATAGCTTAGAAAATAACCATAATCAAGAACACAATACATTTAATTCCTCTTTTTCTTGATATAGTATTAAAATTGAAAGGCTCTGAAGTTTCTTCTGAATTTTCATTGATCAAGGACATGATTTTGCGAAGAAGGGATCCCCATTTCTATCACTGTTAGAATTGAAGGTCTCTGAAGGATTTGTTCCACAAAGATCTTGTTTTTTTCTCTATTTCCTCACAGTGAATTAAAACACAAATAACCCCAAATAAATAAACCCACAACTTACCTTACTGGTATAATAATCCCTCAGGTAATTTGTAATTGGTTGCTACTTTGAGAGATAAAGAAGTTATTTGCTAATAATAAAAAAAACCCTTCTATATAATCTTTCATTATGAATAGCAGCATATGGTACCTATTTTTTACTTAAATTTTAAAATTGCAAACTTTAAGCAATGCAGGAAGCCAACATGCTAATTAATGCATCACGCTGAACTCTTCATATATACAAAATAAGCCGCCTAGAATTTTCTTCCAAATTTCTTTCCTTACTTAAGCTTCTGTGACAACCTAACACTGATCTGTAATGTTCCTTTAGACCAGAAATGGAGCAAGCTCTCCAATCTGCTGCTAATAGGAAACAATGCAGTACAAGGATTGCTTCAGAGAATTTTCAGATGGCTTGTTTGCAAACAGGTATGGAAATAACCCAGGGAGCACCATATGGTGCATTTATACCCCAAAGCATCAGAAATCTATATATGAAAACTCCGAAGCAATTAAAAATCTTCATTGCATCCTTAGCTGATCTAACATCAAATTGTATTTTATTCAAATTTTACAATATTGTTATAATTACCAGTATTGTAAGATGACTCTTAAAGACTTAAATACTTAAAACTGCTCAAGACAATTCAGAGTACAAGTTAAAAAACCCTGTAACATCGGATATCTGAGCACCTCAGCCAATAGCGAACCAGTGTGACAATGTATACACAAGGAATGCCTTACCAAATTCTGCTAAATATACAGTAGTTTATCTCCTGAATTAGTAAAGCAAAAAGGCAGTAAATTTCCTTTAGATTGTTCTTTGGACAGAAAACATCAAAGATACATATAGGAAAGGTATTATCTTGATCCACTTATAAAAGCAGAAGGCATTACTGTCACTTTTACTGCACTGAGCACTTGTTTTAAGAGCATGCTTCCTCTCTCCTGTTAAATCATAAAAAAGCTTTCAAAAGGCAGCATAAATTAAGGGAGAAAAAAATCAGGAGTTCAGAGACTACGACTGAGACATTTTATTACTGAATTTGATAATTAATTTCAAGTTACCTCTGCAGGACACTCAGTGATACATCTTATTGCAATTCCAATCCAAAGATTGCTTTTAAAATTCTGATTTCTTCATTCAAAGATTAACAAACATATCCTCCCTCAATAGCCAGTGCAACATTTCCATTTCAGTATTACATTATACTAGAAAAACAATTCTTCACTGTGAACAACTATTTTTCCTATTTTATTAATGTAAAACTGAATCCTTCTACCACACATCCACTGGGAACTGGGTTTTGAGCTGCAATTATTTCATTGTTTTTCTATAGCCTGAGTTCTGTTCCTTTAAGAGTTTGCCTTCCCCTTTGTTAAGCTTAGTTGATCTGCCTAATGATGGATTTAACAAAGCAGGACATATAAATCTAGTCACGAATACCTGTTTCTTAATTACTGAAGACATTAGGAGTAGGACAAAAATCTGTGGGATAGTAGTAGATATGAAAAGAAGAATCCCTATGTTGCAAAGGACATTCAGAATAGTGACACTCCTGGTTTTCACTGGATAACAGCAATATTAAAACACAAGTAACCCTCACCTTGGCTGATCTCTGCCATGTCCACCGCCTGCCCCTTTTTGGCAACTAAGTCTATAGTTTCAGATCGAGTTGCAGAAGCATTTACAAAGACATGGTACTCAAACTGCCAGTTATGTCCTAAAAGGAAACTTTCGATAGCTTATGCTATAACCTCATCTCAGAAGCCCAATTTCCTATTAGTATAATTCTAGCTTTTATGTATTTTTCTTACTTTTCAAGAACTAAAGACAGACCCTGCTGACAAATGTTGGTTCACATGTATAATGGCTATTTGCTTTATACAGTCTACACAGACATCCAACAGTATACGCCCATTTCAAAATGTTTAAAGACAAAAGAAAGGAACATGCCCAAATATTTCAGATGCAATATAGGGAACCAACCCCTGGTCTGTATCTTGTATTTCACATCCTGGAATATCACGTCAAAAATTAAAAATTTCATCACATGTATCCCCCCCCAAAAAAAAACCCAACACCCAAACCAAAACACAATCCAAACCAACTCAACTTTTTTTTCCCTTAAAAAAGAATAAATTATTAAATCCCTGTTACAATATAGCTGGGCTTTCTGGAACAACTCCCCTAACCCTAGCTGAGTTTCTTTGACCAGCTCACACCTACAAATATATTCTGGTTATCAATTATGATCACTTTTACTTACTAGTATGCATCTGTTACCAGAGGTATGATTTTAGGGCAGTTGCTTCACTCAAAGCATATACAACTTTTATCCGTAAAGATATTCTGTTACCCCAAAGGCTCTGAACACATTGTATTTATATTGCCTCCCCTTTCAACAAAGCTGTTTTCTCCAGAATAGAACTCCAGTTGTTTCAAGCCCAAATCTGGCTTTTCCTGTGTTTTGTCCTATTTACCTTTGAAGCATCAGACTGCATGACCTTTAATCAGAGTGGGACTCTGCAAACACATATAAGGAAACATGTGAAAGACAAGAAATATTTCCAAAAGCTTTTTGGTTTAAGTAGTTAAAAAAAAAATTTAGAAGACCCCTGTACCTCAAAATAGACAAGCAAAACCCCTCAATTTTTAATAGAAGACTCCTCAGGTGCATACTGAAAACTGAATATTTTCTCTTGTGATAACTGTAGTAAAATTACCATAATCTTAAGACTTGCTTTGTTCAAGTAGTGTTACCTACCAAACCAGCATATTGACAAACCATCACATTGACAACAAGCATTGTTTATATGCTGTTACAAAACAGAGCAGTTTAAACAAAAAGAGAAAAAAAAAAACATAACCCTCTCCAGTGAAGTCTTAGGAATACGTTAATCAATGTCCCTCTTAGCATTTGGGAGCTGAAGCATATTTATTTCTTCTTAGCTAGAATAGATCTTGCACAGCACAGTGACTCAGAATGGGAACCAAAACAAGTCATCCTGTTGCTGTCAAAGAAATAATTCTACAATCTTCTACAGTACAGTTATTTCATTTTTAAATATACCACTGAGGATCACCTTGCAAATAGGGAAAACATTTCTGGAGATGCTAAAATACTTTAAAGTCTGCTAAAATACTAGCAAATATTGTTACCCCTTTAAAATACTCGTTTTGTTGTTTTTTTTTCTACTGAGCCTTCTGGCATCACTACTGCTTCCATATAGAACAGATGTGGGATTAACTTGGTTGTGTTTAGATGTTTTAGACACACTGTTGGTCTCAAAGGTTGACCTCACATTTCTGAGAAAAACTGGGAAAGCTACTGAATGCTGATTGCTTGCCTTTTGGGTGAACTCCTTGGGTGTAGCTGTCAGAGAGCTGCTAGGGTTAATCAGCAGAGTTAGTAACACTTCCATCTATCACGCCCTTTTTAAACTACACAGTTTATGCTCACACTGTCAGAAGCAACATTTAAACATAAAAATTTATGAAGTTCTTAACAATACAGCTCACCTCATTCATAAAGTAGTAGCTGTTCTGTATTTTCCCACAACAAAAGGAAAGGAGCTTCCAACTGTGAAGCCTGGTTTCAGCAGCTGTCAGTGGCAATAGACGATGAGCAAGTGATTATGAGAGAAGAAATAACCTTGCTTCTGTGCAGTTCTTTAGAAAAAGATCTAATAAATTGCTTGCGTAAGGGGAAAATGCAGAGCTCAGAGTTGTAACTACTACTGTGACTTTATTTCCTGAGACTTGTATCTATGCAGACTACAAGGCCAGAGCTCAGGGTCTCCTCATCACCAGGAGCTAATTAAATTAGATGGAAGTTCTTACTAAAAGGCTTACCTGACTAATCTCCAAACCAGTGTAAGACCCTTCCCATTCACATGTATTTCACGCAATTACAGATGCTCATTAATAGAAGACATTTCTCTTTGCCTGTTATTCAGGACAGAACTGGATATCCATGCTGAGTGTGCCAGAATTTAGAGTCAAAATTAATCCATCAACCTCATGTCTACAAACATCAGTTATTTCAAATTTGGGCTACAGGGGTTTACTTCCTTAAGCAGTAGAACATGAAATTCCTTAACCCTATTTGCAGATAAACCAGAAGGTCTTACTGACACAAGACTAAATTTGTAAGGATGCCTGTTTTTAATACAGTTTTCAGAATTGACTTTAGATGGAAAATTATGAATGCTGTCAAGCCCTCTACAGTGGACAACACTGGAGAGCCTGACATTCAGGACATCAACCCTCCTGCTCTTATAAGCTTCTTTGGTGAAGATGCTTGACAAGGCTACTGAGCATTTTTAACAAAGAAAACTACCAATATCTTTACATTTATGAAATTAATGATTTGGCATTTGAAGACTGTAAATTAGCTTGAGGGCAGGGAACACTGAGAAAGATTTTGTGGCAAATAAGCAACTATAAATCAGCAAAGTAAGTAGGCAAAAAATGGTAGTAAGAGACATTCGATACCTATCAAATGACATGCCTTTTTCAGGACTTTGGTTCTGCAACTTAGGCTAGTCTCATCTCTGAAATCTGTCAGGTTCTTTCTAGTAGGTGTAAAACTTGCTTTTTGTACTTTGAGACATAAAGGTGTTGTGTTTTTTTTTTAAAAAAAGAAATCCTAAATATTATTGGAATAAATTGACACATTTTAAACAAAGTTTGAGACCTATCCTTTGAAACTATTTATCTTAACACAAGAACCACTGAGGTGGTATAGGTTAAAAAAAGAACAAATTTATTCAGCCACGTAAGGCATATTCTGTAAGATTTAGAAAAATCACACCTGCATAGGTAAGGCTGCTGATGGAGCAAATTATGCTATTACTTTTATACTGAGATACAGTCAGTGATGATCCGTTCTGCTTCCCTCTAAAACAAAAGCTTACAGCTCCAGTTGTGGTGCTGGGGTAAATGCCACTAAAGCAGCACTTCCTACAGAGGCAGCGCAGCCAGAGAATACCTGGGTGCAGCACACTTCGGGCATGTGAGGCAGCCAGCTTTATGTCCAGCTGTTTGCTGCCAACAGCTTGGATGTACTAAAAAACAATACAAAACAATCCAAAAAACAACAATCTGACAACATCAACACATTGATACTAAATAACCTTAGAAGTACATGGCTAGGTAGTTCAAAGAAAGGATTCATTTTACAGTCCTGTATTAATCACATCTTTCTTCTACATAGTTCTCATCATACCACAACAGGTTGTTCCCTAAACTGCTTCTAACAAGTACAGTTAGGAAGTGAACATACTGTGAAGCAAAGTCAGTCACTAGGATATAGCACCTGGCACTCAAGTCAGAATTCTTTGTGAAGGTTAGGAGTGAGGGGGAAAAAAAACAAAACAAAACAAAAAAACAACAACAAAAAAAAACCACCTCTTTTGAGCTCCTACTCCCCATTCATACATAATATTTAGCTAATGGAAATTAAACAGGTAACATAAGCTTAATTAGCTTCACTGTAGCCATGACAAGAAACTGCATTTCACAATTGCATGGGAAAATGCATCTGTGCAGCACAATGGTTTCCGTAGGGTGTATATTTTCTTACCTGCAAACACCGCAGATTACACTGTGTTCAGCTTGTGCAGAATTTCCAGAGGGAAAGAGTATTCACTGGATGTTAGAGCAAGTAACCTCCCTGTCCTAGCTAATCTATGGACATCCTCTACTTTCTAATCCGTAGAAACCTAACCTTAGAACCACGCATTACCAGGGAGAATAAATCCCCTTAACCCTTTTCTTGCATAAAAAGCCTGCTTTAAGTTGTCTCTCACTTAAGTAGTTTCTTATTCTCAGCAACTTCTGCAATTAATAGGGTACTTATCTCTTAGGGTGTCTTCAGCTTCCATGCCTACAATTACAATGAGAATCTACAATACTGTAACATGGATCTTCTGTTGCTGGTTTCAGGGCTTCTGCTGCAGCACAATTGCCCAGCTTTCAATTTCAGTAAAAAAAGAGGCAAAGAAGATGAGAATAAAGTAATGACTATGAAACAATACAGAGAAGCCCAGCAGGTTAATGCATTTGTTAGCTACAGAAATAGATAAATCAAAGCTGATCTGCACTGATTTCCTAATGCATCACAGCCCACGTAGGCTGTAAAGTGGAATCTGTGTCAGAAGCACATTTAATCCTAGGATTCTCTTCAGCTAATAACTGAGTGATATATCAGAAAGACCAAAAATAATCCAGCCCAGGCTGTCTGCTTCCACTAATCAGCAAGCTAAAAATTCATGTGCAGTATCACTACTTTTTCTAGAGGTTGCATGTGTATATATATAAAAATGTGAAGGCAGCTATATTACTTGTTTTTTAGTTCTCAACTTTCATTCACAGTGAAGTTAAACATTTGAAGTTGCTACGTATTTGGCAGATCCACCTCCTTCTTTATGGTGGAAAGATTATGGAAAAACTTCCCATCTCTAGCACATTCTCAGCTTAAGGTGCAGAATCAGTGTGGGAGCAAGTTCATATGTAACAAAGCTTTTTGCATGTCAAAGCTGAAGATAAAAATGATTCCTTTCTTCCAAAATATCTGAAGACAACAAGCACTTACTCTAGGGGGCTGAAGGAGATCAAACCAGTTTTTAATGGCACTCCTACAAAAAGGTGAAATAAACTCTGAATTCAGATCTTTGCAGATGAAAATTATTGCCCTTGACTTACTCAGCCGTTCAGCATAGCTGCTTTTCAAAGAGCAGTTCTGCTTCTACATGTTTCAGTTAAATATTTTTTGTACATTGAATTCTAAGAGGTGATTGCATGAAAAGACTATCTAGCAAAAAAAGGATATTTTTTCAAATTCCTGCATTATATTTCATTATACTCTCCACCCTTAGTTGTGTATCTTCCCCCTTCTCAATTTAACTTTCTTATAGCTTCCCTTTTATTCATATTATTGTTTCTCTTCAAATTATGCAGTATAATTTAAAAATAAAGAGTAAGCTAACAAAAAACTGTTTGCAAAGTCTATTATCTCTATAGTCGAAGTATAAAAATTACAACAATAGTTCTAAACATAATCTTGCCAGAAATACTCTCTCTCCTTCTCTAATAAAACTAGAGATACTTTCAGAAAGAATGATCTTTTTCATTTATTATGAAAATTGCTACATTACAGTCACTGTTCAAAACAGTATTTTGACATATGGTTTCTTTCCATTTAGGTGCCAATACACAAGCCATGATTACTATTCCAGAAATATGATTAGCATTATCTATGGTAGTTTGACATAACTGAAACCTTTATAACATTCTAGAATCTATTCCTCCCTCCCCCTTTTTTGAGTCAGCCATGGTAAAGAACAACACCTACAATATCCAAATTATCCGAGTGTTATTAGTATAAATAAAGTTAACCATAACCACAGAAGAACACACACACACACAATTTCCTCAGGGAAATCACTTGTTCTTTACATGTTCAAAAATGCAACAAGGTTAGATTTTTTCACTCTGACACATAAGTTAGCAGGCAAAAGTCTCAAACCCAATCCCTTGTCATCTTGCTTAAGAGCACGGCTCCATTCTCCTGTCACGTTCTTCCAGAGAAAGTGTTTGTCCTCAGAACTTAGGGTAATGAAACTGAACAGAGTCCAGTTACTTAATTCAGTGCCAAAATTTGAAGTGGTCAGTGTCTTATTTATTTCATAAACAGAAAAAAACCTGTGAATGTCTTTGTATTTATAATTATAGTAAAGAGGGAAGTCTGTAAGTGTGATTATTTCCACAGCTTCAGCAGTTCTTAACACAGATGCCTCAAAACCTTTACAGCCAAACACACTATAGGTTACCCACTATAAATGCTAGAGTATTTTTATTTTTTAAATAAACAAACATAACAGCTTAGTTCAGGAAGACTGAATGGTTCTGTGGTGCAATTAATTCTATTTAAACGTCTCTATTGACAATCCAGTAATAATAAAAAGAAACCCACTGCTTGAGTAGCCATGCAGTTCAGACTTCCACATGTACTCTATGTAGATGCCATGCCTTTTTGCAGCATTGTTAATTGAAAAGGAGTAAATAACGTTTCTGTTAGAATAGGACATTTTTTCTTCTTGGCAAAGCCTTGACAAACCAAGTCTCTTGCTTCATCACCACTTCACTGATAGCCTCTGGCTGCAGTTTTCCAATCTTAAAACTAAAAGTTCAGAAGAAACAACTGAGTATTTTCATCTGTAACAACAGAATTGTAACAGAGTATTTTGTACATGCCATTTCAGAGAAGAAAGTAGGTATAAGTGACGTTCCACTGAGTAGATTATCCCATAGAGCCATGTTGTCAGTGATGGTCTAGGTAAGCTTTTCATGTTGAATCTGGTAGTAACATGCCTGAATTAAAACAAAGTTCAGTTTAGCATATATACCAGTTCTCAGCAAGCTGATAAAGCATCACACAAAAATAAGTTGATTTTTTTTTCTACCCAAGAAGACTAGGCTTTCTACAAGCAGGGATGATACAGTGACACTCAACACATAATAATCTTCTGATATGTAAGCTATCAAAAAGAACAGGAGACTTTGTTACAAATGACGTCCAACTCTTAATGAAGCAAGATACCATGATTTGGGACTCTGAATGCTTTTGCAGCTCCCAGCTTTGCCAAGATGAAGTACGTTTTTTTTTTGCTCACAAAGCAAGGACAGAAGGATCCAAAAACGAAAATATTTTCTTACAGAACAAGGATGTAGGGATTAAGCATTTCAAAAGCACTCAGACTGGAAGGCAAAGGTTTCTACCATCTGGATAAACACCCTGACCTGCTGCTTGATAGCTATTCACTCCTTAATGCTGTTTTAAATACACATTGCGTCACCCATGAGCAGAAACTTAAGGTCTCAGACAACATTTGCACTCATGGAAAATAAGTTCCACTTCTACTATATAGATCCTATGATATATTTTAACCAATTCAAACCTCCCCTTTTTGCAGCACTATAAAAATAACAGGTATAAAAAACCTCCACACCCAGCTATTTCCAGTTTGTTGGTTTTTTTTACAACCATGTTCACCTAGCAGCTTAGCTTAAGATTTTTAATTTCAGTTAACAACCTCCTTCTAAAACAACCCCACCTACAAAAAAGCTCCTTACACAACTGAACTGTCACGAGACCCACTTCTTTGAACAGTTTTGAGTTACCAAAACAACCTATTTCCATTATGGAGATCCTAGTGTACAACAGGTTATTAAACAAAACAGATTCTCCCCCTTTTTCCATACTAAAAAGACAGAAGAATACTTAATAGAGTGTGCAGAGTGACCCAGTAAAAAGATTATTTTTAAAAAAATTATTATTTTTTTTTTACAAAACTGAATTCCTGAAGCATCTTGATGTGATGTTAGACTTAAAACATTATTGGAATGGCTAAATCCAAAGCAGCACTTCATACCAATTTTTATAAAGGGAATAAGACTTATCACATTGCAGGAGAACACGGAGAACAGACAACAGCAACCAGTATTTCATTCAAATAAAGTACATTTCCACATTGCACCACTTTATTAACCATAATTTTTAGGTTACCTAAGCTCTAAGTTGTTTCCTTGCTCATCCATGCAATAAAAATACCAAAAAAGTTATAACCTCATGTTCATACAATTGTTCTAAGCTCATCATCATGGCTCAAAAGCCAATTAATTTCCAAAGGCAGCTTTTAGTAACTGAGTATTTTTCATACCTTCAAGGTAGTGAACATAATGCCTTGCTCCCCATGCTGCAGATAAGGATCCATCAGATCTTCGATTAAGTGCACCTCAGATCCCAAATTCCTTATCCTGTCACATGGAGTAGAGAGAAAGGTAACAGGTGAACTGTTTTTACTTTTTGTACATGGTGTTGTGCTAAAACCATGCCTTTCCCTAACCTCATTCTAAGGTCACAGCCATGTCAGTTAACTGTTCAAAGTTTTTTTTAAGCCAAAGCAAGCAGCCAAAATGGAAAACTGACTAAGTTACAAAAAAGTTAGCAAGTAGCACTGTAATGAGGAGCAGCAGTGTTCAATGCAGGTAAAAGCACTCATAATGCCTATGCTCATCTTACATCTGATGCCACTCTTAGTGCCTACCTGGCTCGTAGCACCACATAAAGAAAAACAGGAAATAAGTCATCCATGGACCACAGAAAATCTTCCTGAAGAGTCTCAAGCACATTCTGAGAGATCTCTTCAAAAGTCTGCTGGATCACCTTCAACTTGTCAGCTGGGGTAAATGTGGTACTGTTTGGATAGCAAGAGCAGAACAGGGTAACAATAAGAAGTTACACATCTGCATCTAAATTAGGAAGACAGTTTCCTAGCTAGCATGCCCCCAGGCACAAGAAGATAAGCCAGATAATTCACAACAAAATAGCCATGGCTGCCAAGACTGTGCAGTACTGCAGGCTCTAATTACGGGATTAAGGTACACTACTGCAAGTGAGATGGTCTTCAAAGTTTTAGAATGTTTCAGTATAGTGGTAAAGGCGGGAAAAAAATCCTAATACCCTTTTAATTTCTACTTACATTCTTACAGCAGAATTTCTTATGTCAGCTAACAGATATAAAAAAGCTCCCCTTCTACAGGTCACTTTCCCACAACTGTTTAGAAATTAATATCTATTTGAATGCTTTTGATTCTAAGTTACTTCCTATGGACACATCTCCCAGTCACACTTATGGGGCTATACTTCATTCCCCACTGGGGCAAATGGCTAACATTTTTAGTAGAAGCTCTGAAACTTAAGAAGGTGATGAAAGAAAATGTGACAGGTAAAGGATCAAAATCAAGTAAACTAAAGACTAGTACAGCAAGAACAGTAAAATACAAAAAGACAGATTTCAGAGGATTACCTGATTTGCTGTAAACATTCAACTGCAGAGGCAAAGCAGGCATCTTTTGTATTTGGTGACACCTGTGTAATCATGAGAATACTTATCAGGCAGGTTTAACAACCCCACTCTTCAGCAGAAAAGCAGTGTATCATGTGACACTGGTGTATAAGAATTTTTTTTTATTTTTCAGTGCAGAGAAAGGGTAATGTGCCTGGATGAGAAAGTCATCCAGGAAATCTGCCTACCTATAATTTGTATGAGTTTCATTTAAAATTCAGAAAAGTCTGTACTGAATTCCTTGGTATGTTACAAGAATCAGTGATGTTTTCTTGTATCTTCCAGATCAATTAAGACTTAGAATAACTAAATCTTAGTGGTTAACAATCAAGAGGGAACCATAAGCCTAATCAAGTCATAGCAGCCAATAATCAAAGACTCAGGTTTGGAGCAAACATAAAAGAACAAATACAAATGTTAGCTCTTAATATGCAACTGAGGCTAAGAACTTCTGAATGGAGCAGACAGAGAATGAATGGATGCAAAAATAAGCAGATAAACATGATGTCTTAGATAAAACCATGTTTTTTAATGGAAGGAATGATCCAGCAAATTAAGTAAATGGCTGCAGATCATATCCTGCATAATTCAGAGAAGACACATGCCACATAGTACTTCAGAATGGAGAGGCTCTGTTCTATAACCAACACCACAGAACTGTAAAGGATTCAGACAGCTGGTAAGAATTTTACCCTGTACCTAAAAATACAGAAGGTCTGAAGCAACTCAAGAAATGCATTATTACTATATTTTCTGACATGTGAAGTCTGAGCAGAGCTTTGCATCATGTCAATCTTCATGATTTGGGAAGAGGGGGATTTATCTTGCTGGGAGCCCACAGCCTCAAGGTTTGGGTTCAACAGCAGCTTTGGTTATTATTACAAACTTCTAATACTCCATCTCTATCAAGGTATATCAGCTCGTCCATGTGCAGCAACTACTATAATGAAAGCCATGCTTCTGATTATGAACAAGCCATGGTTAGAAACAGGGAAGAGCTGATCTGAAGGCAGGAGTATCCAAGTGACTATAAGAAATTGAAAATTTCCAATAAAAGTAGACTGATTCATAAACAGACATGGTTTATAGTACATTGTAGGCATGCAAACTGTTCAAAGTTAAGATTATTAAAACACTCGTACTGGAACATGGAGATGCAAGATACTGATGATACTCTTATTCTCACACTTGCATGATGAGACAAAAAATGTCTCCTCAATTAAAATTCATTATGGTGCAAGACAGCGAGTGACGAAGCAGGACTAACAGCTATTTTAAGAAATCACTATTTGTAGCTTTTAAGTAGCAGATGAATTTTAAGGAAACAAGATACTACAGCATCTTTTAAGCAAAAAGTCTGACCAAAAATTCTCTGACCACCTCTTCATGATCTCAACTTCTTGTAAGAAGCACTGAGCAAAGCAGACTTTAAGTCAAGGCCCAAAGAACATACCTTTCTACTCTCTCCAAGGATGGACACAGTTCCTGGCCAGAATTTCCTGCAAATTGGGAAAGCATGGTCTGAAAACATTTTCACCTTATGAAAATGAAGTAATCATGTTCTTCTATGAGATCTTTCTACTGAATCAACTCCATCTAGCATAAATAGATGGAAACGTGCAATGCCAATCTTTTTTCTGTCACCCCTGCTCTTTTTTGAAGAGCAAAGTTAAATTTATTCTCTCAACCATATTAACTACCCTGAAGACATTTTTACATGCATTTTCAAAGAAAAGCACTTTAGAAAATAGGGGCTTTTGGTTGCTTTATCTAATGACATGCCATAATCTCAGTTCTGTTTTCCTGCTGCAGCATACTCACACTTGCACTCCAAGAAAACTCAGCAGAGCCACATCAGTTTGTTTGTTTAAACGTAAAACACATTCCCAATAAATATCTTCCTCCCGCTCGTTGTCTAAGGCGTAGAGCATAAAGAGAGGAGGATAGAGCCGTGGCAGCAGCACAGGGAGCAGCAACCCGAAACTGGTCACCACGTAGCTGGGGAAAAATAAAGAAAAAGTAAAGACAAGAAGAAAATAAAAAAGTGGGGGAGGAAGTAAGGGGGAAAGTGGTTGGAAGGGGAGAAAAGGAAGGAAGTCTAAGCGAGTGGGAAGCGAGTGGGAACCTCGGAGGGGGAGTGCAAACCGGGGTGGGAAGCGAGTGGCAACCTGGGGGGGGGAAGGGGGTGGGGGGAAGAAAATTTTTATTGAAAATAAAAAATGAGTACAACAGAAGAGTACAACAGAAGAGTACAACAGAAGAGTACAACAGAAGAGTACAACAGAAGAGTACAACAGAAGAGTACAACAGAAGAGTACAACAGAAGAGTACAACAGAAGAGTACAACAGAAGAGTACAACAGAAGAGTACAACAGAAGAGTACAACAGAAGAGTACAACAGAAGAGTACAACAGAAGAGTACAACAGAAGAGTACAACAGAAGAGTACAACAGAAGAGTACAACAGAAGAGTACAACAGAAGAGTACAACAGAAGAGTACAACAGAAGAGTACAACAGAAGAGTACAACAGAAGAGTACAACAGAAGAGTACAACAGAAGAGTACAACAGAAGAGTACAACAGAAGAGTACAACAGAAGAGTACAACAGAAGAGTACAACAGAAGAGTACAACAGAAGAGTACAACAGAAGAAAACAGTTTTATGTGTTTTAAGCAGACCTCTGGCTTTCTTCCTTGTATAATGTAAAAGCTGAATATTGTTCTTTATTAATAGTTCAAGCTTTACCTTATTTTCATGCTCATCACAGACCTCCCATTTCAAGCCCCCCTGCTGACAGTTCAACTTTACCTTCAAAGCACAAGCTAGAAAATGGGCTAAAACACATGAAGTCACCTGACCCAACTCCACACACTTGCACTCCAGGCTTCAATACATCAGCTGTTACTTGGCATCAGGCTGTCACCCGACAGGGAAAGCTGAACTCCAGGTGCCTGTTAATACCTCCTGCACAGTCAGTCTTTCTCAAAAGGCTCTCCCTATTGATCCCTCTGCCTTTTTCTGACCACACCTGAGGCTGCTGTGGGCAGGAGAACATGGACTCCAGGGTGAGCTCCATGTGACTGGCTCTTTGTGTTGCCGTGGAAGTGCACTGCACCTGCATTGCCCCAGTCCTCATATGTCAAACGGTTTTCTGAAGCCCAGACCAAAGCCTGAATTTGTTTACCCACAACAGACAAAAGCAAGTTTGGGCTTAAGTAAGAATCACTGCAATGAACATGGATTAAATGCTTATTGCAACCATCACATGGAAGTTTGCTTATCAGTATCTGTCATCAGAACCGCTTACTGCCAACAGAAATCAAATTAAGCTTTCCTTAGTTAATTATTTTTTTCCATTATTTACCCCGGCTCAGGAGATTCTGATCTGGAGTCAGATTTCCCACTGCAAAACGATCGCCTTCCCATTGTCTCCGTTGACAGAAATGGAATTGTGCTGCCCTCTTCCGGAAGATCAGGAAACAGGAACCTAAAAGGCAACACACATAACATATGACTTAATTTCATGAAGTTCCTACAAATCACAGCACTATAAGGCAGGACTGGAGAGGAAAGACAAGTCAGCTGCAATAACAGTTGCTGAACTAAGACAGCATAGCTAAGAAATGTACAGTAACATCTAGCTGGAAGAAAACTCAGAAAGGCCAACCCCTCTGATGCCAAAGATACTGTTCCTACCTCGGTATCACTTCCCTGCAAACAAGGCTTCTAATGGTTAAAAATTTGGAGTATTTCTGCTTTCAGATTGGCAGGACCCGATTAAAGCTGTAACTGCTCTCAAGAATGTAAGCAAACACTTCATAGGAATACTGCTTATCCACGTTGGT
Organism: Apus apus; assembly: GCF_020740795.1. Lineage (NCBI taxonomy): Eukaryota > Metazoa > Chordata > Aves > Apodiformes > Apodidae > Apus > Apus apus. Next base: position 28,172,557 of record NC_067287.1, on the reverse strand, counting down.
AAGAATTTTAGTGGAATACACTGTGAGTCCCCATCTTTGCTATTCTTTTATACCCTTTGAACACTGTATTTCACAGCATGGATATTCCAGACTCCTTAAAAAGGTGAAGAGAATATAAGCAACCCCCAAACCAGAGTAAAGATACTAGCACCCTTGGGCTGCATAAACACTGGACAGTTTCAGTACATGAGATATCTTTAATTAATTCAGCAGTAGTTTGACTTAAGTCTCTTTACCTAACCAATTGGAAGATGCGTTTGAGGTAGGACTTTATCTCTCTCACAGCCTCCTGCAGTAATCGTCGATTAGCTCCTACTCCAACATAGGTCATTCTGTAGACAGCTACCAGTGTTTCCACCAGCTTGCCCAATGGATGGAGAGGAGTATCACAAGCCTGAAATGAAAGATATTAATTGACCAGACTTAACACAGTCATTGAGCAGAAAATGTCTTTAAGGCTGTATCCATTAGGTATAACGTTATTTCAGTCTTAGTTGTGGATTTTAATTCAATTGATGAAGGAGTTCTGAGCAAACATGAATTAATACAACATGGATTACAACAGTACAAATATAGAAGGAATTAAGGAAAGCTATTACAAAGTAAGTTTGACATCATGCCTTACCAACAAGCTACGTGAGCATTTGAGTCAAAATACCTTTATCAAATATTTTTTTATATTTTCATATTTTTCCAGGGTGAAGGCACCAATGTGTTGTGGAATGAACTCCAAACTTTCCAGTGTCTGAGTATGTGAGCGGCTCAGTAGTTCTGGGCTGCAGTTTTAAAAAGAACAACATTGTACAGATGTTTAGTTAGACATACAATAGAAAAAACTCCCTCAAGCTAACAACTACATTCTCTAGGAACCAACCTGTCCTTGTGTTGCCGTCGGTTGGTGGTCAAGGCCACTGCAATGTTGTCCCAAGCCTTCCATCTGTCCCCCTGGCCTGGGCTCTCACAACCAAGCTGGTTCCAACATTGTTCAAATACTGCCTTCCATTTCTCATCAGCAGGCACTGCCAGGATCCCAAGTTTCCGCCTAATAAAATGACCAGCTAGTCTGTTAAAATCAAACAGTCATGAAACGACACATTCAGCTATGAAAATCACCTATGGCTAATGTCAATCTTGTACCTCATACTACTTTACCAATAGCTGATACACTTAACAGTCTCACCTTTTTAAAAGAACAAAGTTACCCTTTTCTCTTTATCTTAGCTAACATACATTAATCCATGTAACATATTCTAAAGTTACAAGATTAAAATGTTTTTAATGCATACATATAATAATAACAACTATTAACCTCATTACATTAGACAAGTCAGTCTCTGTCACGTAGGCTTCCAGAAAACAGGGCATACTGCACTTAACTTGGCTTATCTTTGCCACTGGTATCCATTCAGAAGGCTCAGGACACATTTAAGTAGCAAAGACCTAGCAGAAAAACGTGCCAACCCCCTCACTATCATGCCATGTACAAACAGCACAGCTACACAGATAAACACAAAGAATATATTGGCTTCTGGCCTTAAGATTGTATCTACGTAAGATATTGCATGACATATTAGGGATATGCTGGTAGAGAGTAAAACCAGCTCAGGCACCTTTCACTGGCAACCAATGCTCAGGGATCCTCTACAGACAAAGGAAAAACAAGAATTGTTCTTGTTCTTCCTATATATAGATAGATAGATAGATAGATACAGGTATCTCAGACATATAATGAAATTCAGGGCTTTGACACATTTTCATAAAGCAAATGAATGCTTTAAAAATTTTCAAAAATTTTAAAGTTATTTTAAACAATAAAAATTACTTCAAACAAGTGTTAGAAGTAGTCAGAACTTTCATTATTATTTTTCATTTATTCATTTTATTTTTCCACCACATCTGAGATGAGAGCTAACAACACTGATGTTTTCCCATGCTTCCAGTTTCACAAAGCAGAAAAAAAATAGGCTTTAAGCCTTTTCACAAATTAGACCAAAAGATATTCAACTTCAAGAGAGCCTGAAAAGGCTAGACAAAATCCTTATTTCACAAGCCATCTTCACAAATACGTACATACATTTATTCATAGACTCCCTACTGGGGTAAAAAGCAGACAGCTGCTAAGGTTGCAAGTGCTCAGTTCAGCAGGGAGACCTGCTTCACTTTGCATCTTGTTGTAGGTGTCAGCTCTGTCAAGTAAAATCACCAGTGAACACTTCAGGAAGCATGCTTAGAATTAAGTTAGGTAAAAATATTAGAGTTGCATTTCCCATTTTAATCTGAATTTAAATCAAAGATATTGAATCCTGTACAAAAATTACTACTATTATAAGCCAGTATATAGTGCTACCAAATACAGATTTTTTTTTTAACTACTCTTAAATTTATATACCTTCTACTCAAAGATCTCAATTATTACTTAAATAAAAGAATTCCTCCCCCCTCCCCGAGATAATTAAGCAAATTGACCTAAAGCACTTGCTATAAATAAGATTATACAGACACTTTGCAAAATTATCTTTGCCAAGGTTTTAAAATGCTCATTCACAATCCAGCAGATTTTTCTCCTATTATCTTATGCACTGTTTGGAAGAGGTGTGGTAACTAGCTAATTCTGTCCTAATGTACCTCCACTGGCATAATTAAATGACACATTACATGAATTCATTTACCAACCGAGTAATTGGCAGAAGGCAGAAAGGTCTGTGATTGACTTAAACACTTAAATGTAAATTAGTCTCTCAGTATCTCAAAAGTCATTGGCAGCTGTGAACTCAGGGGCTAATTGCCAGTTCAGATATAAGTAAATAAATTTTCTGAGACTGCTAGAGGACAGTAGCAGCATGTTGGCTATCATATAATTTCATGCTGTTAGTTGCATTTTCAAGTAGTAATTAAGAACATCTATAAAGATGATGTTTTATCTTATTTCCTATGCAGGAAGGAAGAGGAATGAAAAAGGAGAAAAGTGTTTTCGAAATCTCACTATCTCTTTGGAAAAACTATTAATAGGCCTTTGAAAAAAGACAATAGTTATGTTCCAAAGTATTACTGAACCATACAATAAATTAATTCTTATTCAACACTCACAATGCTTTAGGTTTGTCCTTCTCATTCTCATACAAACTAGGTTTGAAGTAGGTTCCTGTGATTTTTATCCCAGATCCCCATTCTCCACTGAAGAGTCCTTCAATATAATCTCCATTTGGCAAGGTCAGTGTTCCCTTAAGAAGATAGTAAAAAAGTTAACTGAAGTTTACTGGGAACCAAATGACAGGGAAAGGTTTGTTTGGTTTGTTTGGTTTATTTAGATGGTAACAGTTGAGAAGTGACAATACCAAACACCAACCTTTCCACTCAGAGTCCAGTTATCTGAAAATTCCCCCTCATAGACTGTATCATCCTCAGAAAGCAGAATTCCAGTCCCCTATTAAGAGAATAATAAAAACCACAGTAATTATAACAAAAGGGCAGGCTGCAGATCTAAAGATACACTGAAAAACCTGTTACTAATCCTTAGCAAATACATTTTTTTTAAAAAAAACAGGTTCTGAATTAGTCCCAGGTGAAACAGGGCAGGGATTATAAAGACAGCTTTAAAAGCCAGGAAAACAGAAGCTTAGAGCAACAGAAGATTTACACAGCCTAACACACTACCACACTCAGAGGAAAAGTCACTATAGAACAGAGTCCAGTGTTCAACTCACCATCATTTTGTTGGTGCTGAAGGCTCCTTCATAATACAGCCCAAACTGAGTAACCACAACACCATTGCCTTGGCAAAGATCATCTTGCCACATTCCCATATATTTTTCTCCTCTGAAGAAAAAGTAAGTAGCAAGAATGTCTAAGTACATTTATATCCTTTCTTTGGCTTTACTGCAGTATTTCACCATTACAGAAATCAGCAGAAGATAGTTATGCAGCACTTGCTTCAAGTCTGTCAATCTAGTTTCACTAGCTTTATGGAAATAGCTTTTTTGATGGAAAAACTGTAATGACCTTCCCTTCACAATCCACATTACGAATTTGCCACATCCAAGCAAAGTGTTCGTGATGATCTGAAACAATGCTGAAACCCAGTTAAGCCAAGTTCCTCTCCAAAGGAACCTGAGCAGTAGCTACAGCACATAAGAAACAGGGAAACTTACGACCAGATTTGGATCAGCTTTATCAAAGATTTCAATTGCATGTGAAAGGGGATCTTTGGCTTCATTATTTAACAGTTACTTAGGAAAGATATGAGAAAATTATTTTATGTTGGTGGTTGTTTGGTTTTTTTTGCCAAATAGTTTCTTTGCCTAAACTCAGATTACTCAAATTCAGAGGATAATGAATTAAGGAAATCAAGCTGTTCTACCTGGGGAATAGCAGCGAGACCTACAGATTCACACATGACATTTTGAAAATATTAAGAGTGCAAAGGAAAATGAGAATGTAAGGAAACAGATCACATTGTAAAGTTTCTGGATAATTGCATAACAAAGGTCATGCCTTAAAAAAAATTAGACAATTAAAGATTAATCACAACATCAGCCTCTTTCAGACTACTTGTTAGAAAACTTTTTTGTGAGTGTTTGAAACTAAGGGCAAATCCCAAATATTTCAAAACAACACAAGTTGAATAATATTGAAAAAGAACATGATGTTATCACCACACAAGTAATAAAAAAAATTAACTTGCCAAGGACTTTTTTGTTTGCTTTTAGGAGAAAATTAACAATTGATTTAATAGAACTCTGCTTATTACAGAGCATTTTCCTTCTAGTGTCCAGGAAAAATTATGGTCACAGTAAAGAGGGCAAGCCCAGTCATTAATCTAAATTCAGGGATATCTTCCATCTAATTGGGCCCATAACCTAGTAGCATGCTGGTCTGATCCGTCATGCCAGCTTCAGGGGTCTCTGCTGGGTGAAGGCTTCTTGAAAAAACAGATGGAGCATACCTGGTTACCAGGATGGAAACATGATAGAGCAGAAGCTTCACTTGCTCAAGTGACTGGTTTGCAGTAATGACAGTGAGTTATAAAGAGTGTCTGCAGCTAATCCTTATTGTCTGGACTGAGTAAGTGAAGGAAATGAAAACTTAGGCCACAAATGCATTTACATACCCATCCCTGAAACCACAAATACAACTACTATGAGGGCAGCTCACTCAAATATGAGTGATTCACTGCATTTACAAATTCTGGAGATGAGGGGATCTGTAAGGAAAGCTGCATCTCTTTAGTTTGTCCTAGGTAAATAAATGGCTAAATAAAGTATGTGGAGACATCCTGACACAAGAGTATAAGAGCAACCACTGCCAAAGAGAAAGACAAGATGCAAAATGGACATTGGGAAATTCCCTCAAGACTTTTTACTATTCTGTTTAAGTGGGCTTTTAGTTCAGTTAAATCAAAACCAGTTTTTGTGGGCTCTCACCACAACATCTCATTTCAGGAATAAACAGCATTAAATTGATGACTGAAAAAGCAGAGTATATCAATCTGTGCTCAGTTTTCATTTAACACAGCCCCGTTTTTAAAACCACCACTTCACTGATCAGCCCTGAGAGAAACATCTTCCCTCTGCTGCACTGACAGAATAAGTCTATGGAAAACCTCAGCACGAGCTGAAGTTTATCTAGTCCTATATATCTCATCACTGGACAACCCAGTCTTGCACTGCTGAGATGAAAGAATACTCCTTGCATGACACTCATAAAACTTTCATCAATCACACAAGAAGATACCTCGATAAGATACCATATTCAGTGCTAGTTTTCAGGCTGAAGTAGGATAGGAAAGCAAGGCAGAAAACCAAAATAAAAACAAAACACCCTGCATTTACTCCAGAAGCAGCAACAAAAAGCAGTCTCTATACCAAATTCTTTAGATCATCAACTCAGAAATCCTCATATAAAGGAAAAAAAGGCATGCTACAAACAGATCAAATCCTTTCCTACGCTTTTTGCAACTGTGCATCACACCAGTGGTTAAGGATTTGTGGAAATAAAGCCTTACCTTGTGATATCATCAAAAACTCCATAACCACTCTTCTTATCCATTGTCCACTGTCCAATGAACATACTGGGAGAGGAAGATGTCAGCTTCCCACTACGTAGCAGACCATGCCCATGACGCATGTTATCCTGAAAACACCCTTCATACACCTCACCAGTAGCATAGCTATCATGAGAAAGGGAATAAATAAGACTCCTGAAATCTACTTTTCTGCTATGCTTTTTTTGTTGCTGGGTTTTTTCAGTTGGTTTCCCCCTCCACCCCAACTAACCCTCTCTTTTTTCTTCTAGGAATTACATTGCAGCCACACCTAGCAGGAACTATACTTGAAATATACTTGGGATAAAAATGAGCCTTTAATACAGGTCCTTTGATGCTTTGCTGTTTTAAAGCCACTCTCTCTCCAACAAACCAAGCCTTTAAAGGCTGTATTTATCTCTCTGAATATGGAATCATTTGTCATTGAAAGGTGGTGGCAACATCAGAATAGATATTAGTAACAGAACACTGCACCTGTACGCATTATGAGCAGAAAATAAGCCAAACTAACTATAATCCTAAGTCTGAAATATAACAAGAAAGCTACATACAGCAGGGCTTGGTAAGCAGTGTGCCAGAGGATCATCCCTGCTCTGCCCTCTGCAATGACAGCAACACCAGTGCCACACATTACCTGTAGACTCCATGCCCACACATTTTGCCTTCCTTCCAGTACCCCACATAATGGTCATCCTTATTCAGTGCTTTGTTTGGCACTCTGTATTCACCAAACCTGTCAACGCACAGAAATGGAATACAAGCAGGTATAATGCTAAAAATATTTAGTTAAAAAAGAGATACCTACCACAGATGCATTCTAAAATCAGAATGCTCTGTATCATTTTTAGCACATCTCCAGCTACAGCAGCTAGTTTTTTTATTTATTTTTCTTTTTTTTAAAGAGAAAGGAGGAATTCCAGCATTACTAGGTCAATTTAGTCAGTATGACGAAATCTCTCATATGGTTTTATAGTCTGACATTAAACCAATAGCTAAGGTGCATTTTAAAATCTGTCTACTGCCAGACCACACTTCAATTTTCCCTTCAACTCAATACTTCAAAAGTATATCTGGAAACCAGCAGGACTCCTGCTAAGTTTTTATCCAGCCCAGTACATACATGTCTGCTCACAAAATTCATATAAAAATGCCTTTGGAAATAAGTTAACTCTTAGCCTCAAAAGTGCTCTAAGAAGATTCATAGCAATGAAATCCGTAGACTAATTCAAAGCTGTGTAATACATTAAGTTACTTTCAAGTGGTTTTATTTGTTTCACCAAATAACTTGATAATGTCTAGGACTTCCATTCATCCTATTTTCAAATTCCTCTGTGCCCATTATCTTAGTCATTAGGATCATGTAATCTTATTAGTTTTGTTTTCAGCACCCAAACCCTGAAGTCCTGATTCAAGACTGTGTTGTCTCCTTCCTGAATTATTAAACCCTTGCTCTACCAGAACAACAACAAGGAAAACATTTGAGAAGATGATTGCTACATTGTATCTTCTAGACAGATAAAAATACTAGAGCTTTTGAAAAAATATTGCAATACAAAAAGTTAGTAGTTACCTATGCAGCAGAAAGTTTACTGCACACTTTTCAACTGGCTTCCTCTGCTTAGGAGTTTACACTCACCCACCTATTCTTCTCTGCTGTTTTACCATTTCCTTCCACCATCCTATACCTGATGACTCCAATTAGTTTCAGCTTTTGTGAAAGAGCAAGTTTTTAATCATGCAGCTGTCTGTTGTGAAGACAACTAGTGTACCTCTACATAAATGACACTGTATCTATATATCAACATACAGATGCATCCTGTTAACATACATAATCCTGAGTCAGTAGGATTCACTGCAAGACCTTTAATTAAAAGGCTTCTGTTATTATCTCCTACAACAATAGGTAGTTCTTGCCCTGTAGCTCCACAAGCAGTGAGAGGATATTACCCATCCTCCAGCCCAGTCCGGAAAGTCCCAGAGTACATTCTTCCATCTGCCCACTTTAGGATTCCTCTGGAAAAAACACAAAGTCATACACGTGTGTAAGAATCAGTTCACACCTCCCAAACAGCTTCTGTGAGCAACCCTTACTGACTTACTGATATAGCAATTATTTCATTTTGTGTTTAACTGTTACATTCAGATGCTTTTACCTGCCATGGGGTTTTCCTGAAAGCCACCTCCCATCATAAACAGCATCCTTAAATCGAGGGTCCTTATAGAAGGTGTATTTGGCACTGCGAGAAATAGGAGGTTCCTGTCTTTGCACATTCCCACCAGCTCCATATAGAATCCAGTCAGAAGTCCCTTTCAGGGCCTGATCCACTGCTTGGCTTATTGCCCTCAGCCACTTGGTCTGCAACAGAGAATGTTTCATCACAGAATTTAGCTAACGTCTGTGCACTGAATCTCACCTTTAGAGCAGCTGCAATCATCTCCTTTCTCAGTACCACACTGTAAACTGGAGTACTGCTACAGTCAGTCCCAGTGTACAGTCAACCTGCATACCAAGTTGTAAGAATACTTCATTCTTGGAAAGTACTTAGGTGACACTTCTCCCCGTTTTATTTCATAAAATCAAATACCTTCACATCAATGAAGCCATGCACATTTTGTAGATCTGCCTACCTTTTCCTGTGGCGTTGAAGAAACAAGAACAAACTGTTCTTCGGGTGTTGTGATCTTCAACCCATTCCTATGTGGGGGGAAGGGAAGTATTTTAATCTAGTGAATTTTTATCCTGAAAAAGGCAAAGTTCCTTAGAGCATGACTATTGTATCCTCCCTCCTCATCCCCAGCTAGCATTCACTTTTATATTAAAGTCAGCAGTGAAAAGAAGCAGCAAAGACTATGTGCTTTCCTCAATTACCTTATTCTTTCTGACATTTATACAACTGTCCTCTGAAACAAGAGGGCAGACCCCACTGCATCCAGCCTGTTCTGCTCCTAGTTTACGATAATTGATTACAAAACACTGACCCTCTCTTCCAAGGTATCTGACTATTTCAGCATTGCAGGTGAGAATACTCACACATTACCAGATTCTTCTGAAAGAGCTTCTACCCATAACGTGGACAAGGGAAAAATGTGGTGTGTTGAGAACTGTAGGCAAGGAGAAGAAGGGAAACTTCAGAGTACTGATCCATCACCCCTGCCCCATGCTTTTTCTGAACAGGTTTTTTTTGCTGTTCTTTGAGAACTAGGGAATAAAGAGCATTACAGGTTTCTTATATGCACCTTGCTCCAAGAAACAGCCAACAGAAAGCATGCCAGCCATGGGGGCAAAAGCAATAAAACATTTTAAGAAGTACATAATTTCAAATTTATTTGTAAATGTGAAAATATATCACTTTTAAATGTTCAAGCAACACTGAAGTGAACAGTACAAAAGCTTATCTTCATCATATGAAAGAAGTGTCATGTTTGAAATAGAGTAAAGGTTTTGTTCCCAGATAACAGCTGGCTTACCTGAGCATGTACCAGAGCATCATTAAAGAGGATGAACCAGTTCACAGAGAACCTTCCAGCATGCTGTAGGGACAACCCCCGGTTGCTGCTTTCACAGATTAAACGGCGCTCTGGCTTCCGCAAGGAATCCTACAGGTAGGGTCCAAAACAAAGTGACAGAAGCTTACTTCTCACTGATGGTGACTTCAGGTCAGCATTGTCTTTCATACTAGAGGCCCAACCTTTCTGAAGTAAGAATACTACAGCAACACAAATTAGAAAAATGGGAAGTGCAACTGGGACAGCAGCATCAGTAGTAGACACAGGGCATAATTCTAACAGCAAGACATTCAAGCTGCTCATGGACTGACAATTGACATAATACCGTCATTTTCCCAGGAAAGGTCTTCCAGAAGCCAAGTGTATATTCAGCTTCTTTCCTTTTCCTGCTAAGATGGACAGCAAGGCTCTCATAACAAGAACTAGAATCTTGTAACTTCTGGTATTCTGGAGATGCCTACAGGACACAAGGTAAGACAGACCTGAGAGTGTTTCTGAACACCTGTGCCAACAACACTAACCAAGCTGCAATACAACTGCTTATTAGATCAGCACCAAACACATGACAGTTGATCTGGTAAATAAAGTAACAGTGGGGGCTAAGTTATTTTCTTGGTCACATATTCTGCTGGTGAACTGGGGGTTTTTAAAAATCACAGAAGTTTCATCATTGTTAAGAGAATGTTAAGAATAATTAATATACAATTATATGGTCTACCTTTTTGCAGCTTAACAAGCTGTAATAGAAGTAGAGCTAATATCTGCATGAGTAATGCTTTAAGTTACTATAATGGGATAAACATACATCTAGTTACTGTTCACATTTAATCATCTTTTATTTCAAAAGAATGCAATTATACACATCTAAATAGGTGGTGAAAGTCTACGTAATATATATGTAGTATTTTTAGTAGAGTATTACAGCCAAGGACAGCTATAGTAATGATGCCAGAAGGAACTGAAAAACAACAGGCAAATATCAAAAGAATATAATTTTAATTAAGCACTCAGGCACACAAACAAGTTCTGGCAGAGTAGCAAGTTTCCACCTGTCATGTAATCTGTACAGGTGTGGTGTAAAATTGCACAAATAAATGTGCACGATCTTCCCTGCAGTAAATATAAACCTGAAGTAGCTTCTCTGAGGACTACGCTATTTCTAATTACCTGGCATTTGCTTCAAAAATTTACTTCCAAGATTTAGGTTTCATGTGTATGTTTATTCAGATATAGGTAACAAAGCCAGCTTACCACTTCAAAACATGTGGCAAGCTTTAGCAAAGTTCTTGCATAATTATGAAGTCGTCCAAATGGCATGAAAAACAGAGCATTCAGAACTTCCACTAACTGGAGGTTTTCCTCATTCTTCTCAGACAGTTTCTGTAACAGCTCCTGGTTTTTACTCAAGAAGTCTCTAAACAATGGGACCATGGGAAAACAAAGGGAGGAGAGAAGAAAAAAAACACAACAGTAAGACATCAGTGATGTTTTCTGTAAACGAGCTCAGAATGCCCCTTTTTGGTTTATGGTAAACTAATAAAAATTATAAAGACAAATACATGCTGCTTATTAATCTATTCCCAATTTGGTTTAAGTACGTACAGTAGTATAGACATGTAGCTCTCTAACAACAGCAACACAGGACTTTTTTGACTTCTACTCTCATATGCTCAGTCATTAATCTGCCTGAAGAAAGCTGACTAAATTGCCCAGCTTGGAGAGTGACTAGTTGCCTTTTCCTCTTAATACTTCATTAGTAAAAGAGCTAACAGGTGGAATGACTTCCCCATGTCTGGTACAGCACTAAGTTTCTAACACTGTTGATTCATTCCAGAAGGTGTGAAAATAATTTCAAACTTTGCTCCAGTGCAATTCCCTAAATATATCCAAATAATCTCTTGCCCACCCCTGCTGTTCAAGGCAACTGACCAGTTTTTCCCCTAACTAGAAAAATTACATCCTACCTCAAAGAAAGGCAGGAAATCTGTTCAATCCTCAGTCTGATTTCCAAGAGGGAGAACTAATCTAGTTCAGAGAAGAAGAGGGAAATGATTCTGAAGACAATGCATTAGCACACAAAACCAGGATTTCTTCATTAAAAGGAAAACAAACCTACTTTTCCCTCTCCTTCACCATACCTGTGTGCACACATGTACTAGCAAGTATGACACATCTCCATTAAAATACATCCAGCTAGGAAGCATTTAAACCACAAGCTGCAAAAATCAGGTGAGGCTGGGAAAGCAGGCCCCAGGGACAGCAAAACAGATCAGAGAATTGTACAGCAGGGTCCCCAAGAATTCTACATGATTAGCAAGATGCCATTTCACACATCAAAATAACATACCTTGTCTAGGTCTGCAAATGATATATAAGAACACTCTAGTACAACAAGCCTTAGGAACAAAACTCTTCTTTAGAGAGAAGACCATATTTCATGATCTTAAATTTAACCATATGGATGGCATGCATCTTTAAAGTGTTTTGAGATCCTCCCGTGGAGGTCTCTGCAGAGAAGTGTCAAATAATAAGATTCATAACACTGAGTATATCTCATCCACATTTTCAGAGGAAATGCTCAAAAACCTGCTATCAATGGAGACTTTAATTGAAGACAGCACTTTTTACAGAGTTGGGACTGCTTCTCATACATTCATATTGCAGAATGCCTGTAGAAGACAGGCTGACAACAATTGATTTAAGACAGTACCCCTCGGGGAAGGGGCAATAGGGACATTGATCCTTATCAATAAAGTTATGCTTGACTTCCTTTGCAAGTAACAGGGCAAAACTTCTATGACGTCTCCTCCCTGAAGCTTCAGAACCTGAAAAAGTGTTATTCACCTAATGAGGTCCTGGCTGCAGAAGCATGACAGTGACAACTGACATAAAATTCTGTAAGAGTAATTTCAGCATCCAGAACGGAGAATTGTACAGCAGGGTCCCCAAGAATTCTACATGATTCTACATCCAGAACTGGATGCTGAAATTATCCAGAATATTATTATCCAGAAAAATAAGTGAGCTTATACTTGAACTAAGATTTCCTGTAAGTCATCCTAAAAATCTTGACCAATGCAGAAAGATTCTCAGTGTCTTTGTGCATTGGGATTTTGTATTTAGTCCCTAGCATTGGACCTCCAATGCAGAAGATTCTTTGCATTACGTACCCTGGTGTTTCAAAGACTACGAATGCCACAATTTACACTACATTCAAAATGCTCCATAAACAGCTGTGACAGAACTACTCCCACGTGACAAGATTTCAAAAGGAAGGAAAGCTGGCAGCTCCTGAGATGAGTTAAATACCCTCATTGCAGTAACTTCTTCACAGCACCAGAGTGAAAGATAGAGCGTCATTATTTTCTAGACAAAAATACTAATGAACTGAGAAAAAAGCTTTCCTTTGTGATCTACAAATTTCAAATATGCTGTCTCAGGCCTTAAGGTACAATTCCTTTCTCACATTTAAGAGCATCTATGTGTGAAACAGAGAAAAGCAACCTTGAGAGGCAGGGAAGATATAGGTGCAATGTTGTTATTTTTTTGCATTATTGTAAAGTGCTTTCATAAACATAGAACTCAAACAAAACTGAATCCACATTACCTACCCTCACTAATTCTTAAATAAAAGTTTCCTGTTTTGTGTTTTCTTGGCAGCAACATTTGAAAGAACAAAATACTAACAAACACTGAATAGATGATGAAAATTTAACCTCTAAACTATGCCTTCAAATAATAATTTATCTGACATCTATTTATGTTTCTTTCAAGGAATTTACAACAATTTATGCTTTTTTTCCTCCTTTCTCCACCTTCAAGGTAAAATAACTGAACTAATTCAGCAACATTTTAATCTACACTTTCATCACAGTTGAGAGGAAGTCACTTCATCTGATAGAAAATGCATCTGTACTCAAGCAAGTTACAATCAAGTCTTTGCATGCTCATTACTACACACATAAACACACAATTTTTTAAAGTACAGTTCTTCACTAGTTGATCACAAACTCCAAAAAATAGTAAAGGTTTGCTTACATTGCTGGCTTTGCAAGGAGCATAAATCCTCCCATTACAAGGAAGTTTGTTACTGAAGTACAATACCTGAAATGGGGAAAAAGAGCTTCTGTTACAAAGAACATCCCTGGAAATGGCAACTGTTGTGTTTTCCAACAGTTTACCCCTGAGATTTAAAGTACTTAATTTACTCATATAACGGTAGATACTAAAGTCTTAAACAGTCGACGATACCAGAACACCTTCCACGTGGAATACAGAACATGCATTACTATCCACATTTCTGATGCCATTAGCACAATGCAGAGGGTTTACTTTGCAAACAAAACTTGATTTTTTTTTTCTTTCCTCCAAATTGGGGCATGTACAGAATAGGCCATGTGTTTCAACAGTTTAATATTGCTAGCTTCTCATTATATTCCAGATGTAAACTCTGAGATGGGAATTTCTCTTTTCCTGCAATTCAACATTCTACCTCTCTCTTCTCCCTTACTAAAAAAGAAAACCACTTTTAAAAACCACCTTTCTCTGAAGGAAGAGGTCTCACCTTAGCCCAAATAACAGGTAATACTTATGTTGCCTGATGGATCCTTGGAAGATGCTCAAGGCACTATGCTGAGGACCACACATAGGTTTTGATGCCACACACAGAAAAACATGTAAAGCATTAAAAGCAGAGGGGGAGAGCAGAAGACAGGCACTAACAGGAACAAAAATTAGGTACTTCAGTCTTTGACAGGAAGTAAGAGGAAATTAAGAAACCATTCCAATAAAAGTAATGAGAACCAATTCTGGAAAACCAGACTACAAGAAAAACTGAGGTTAAATACTCAGCTAAGTAAGAAAGGGAGAAAATCCATATTTACAATTATGAACAACTAATTTGATAAGTGCAGAAGCTTCTTTTAGGGTACTATGGCATTAGTTTATCACTGACCCAGCAAAAGTTGTTACTTTTGTGCTTAGAAAAAAGTGAAACTAGCTGCACATTCAAAACCCTACTGCATAACAACTGAAGTAGATGATCTTGAAATTTTGTTCCCTTAGAGATTATTAGATGTCTGATAACCAAGACTACATTCAGAATGGACATTTTCAGACTCCCATCCAACAAGCCAGTATTTTTCACAGAAGCCTGTAGGTATTATATATGATGAGACTTCTTCCACATTTGGGTGAAACTATCCAGCAACTACAAAAAGTTATTAAGAAGAAAGACAGCAAACAGCATGACTGCATAGACCTAACTCTCCCAAAAGCTTTAAGCAGATAAAAATAATGGCCAGGATAATTCTGTCTTAACTCTGAGCACTAAAGCAACTCTGTCTCTTGGGTGAAAGGTGTAATGCTCACTATCTAGCAGATATAAGGACCTAAGAATCACTCTTCTGGGAGACAATTATCAGTTAATGACTACTGAAGAGGCATTCTGGAATGACAACTAACCCCCAAAAGTAGCTTTACTTAGTAGCCTAGCTACTGTAACTCCATTATATTATATTACAAGATGCTTACTATTAAGTAATGAACATGTCATTTTTTAGCAAGTATATATGCAGCAACCAAAGAGAAGTTTGTAGGTAAAGCTTTACATTAGGAAAGCTAAAGCTGTCCAGTGTGCTCCACTGGCAAAGATTTTGAAATATAAATCTCACTACAAAATATATAACTTTGTGTAAAACTTTCCATACATTTTAAATTTAAGAAATACAATTTGTACAAACAGTTACTTATGTAGCTTTCCTTACGATCTACTTCCCCCTCACTTGGGGCTTGTTGTGGTCAGTAGATTAAGCCTGCAGACTCAAGATGAGATGGAATTAGATACTTGCTCGGTGTAACTATCCAAAAAGAGACTGGAATGCTTCAGGATGGCCAAGCTCCTGGCTTCTTTTACTCCGTGAAGAAAGCTACTTAAAGAAGCTCCATGTTGACCAATGAGATAGCACAGCTTGCTGAACCTGCTTGCCATTTCCTGCAACAACTGGATTGCATTTGCATTGCCCAAATTATCTGTAACAGACCAGAAAGCAATTTAGCTTACCTTAAGAAACAGCAGCATGCATTAATAAAGAGTATTACCAGAAGGTGCTGTTTAGGTGTTTTATTGGCAATTTCACCTCATGGCTACCTTACCCAGAATTAGGAATCGAACAATTTCAGACTAGATAAAGCTCAAAGTTATTTCAGGTGAAACAGTCAGAAGAGCGCAAATACTAACAACATAACACAGTTGTCAAAATGCAGATATATTTCACCAGTTCATCTGAACAAGGCAGAGGAGTGAGACTTCAGCTTTATCTTAAAACTATTTAATTACTTTTAAGTTTTGCATAAAGAAATTTGTTGTGGAACTTAGGGGAAATAAAAGATTAAAAGAACTTCTTACCTAAACCCAAAAGGGGTCTAAGAACCTGAGATTTTATTTCACTCAGTTTGAAATAAAACCTTCTCTCAGTAGAAGACAACTCATGCAAACTGGCAATATATCCCATTACATTTTTGTCTACTAAGACCAAGCAGTTGTCACCACCAGCTATCACATTGCTTATGTACCCTATCTGAAAGATAAAGAGAAAAAAACAGCAGCTTTAACATTTTTCTTTTTAAACTTCAATTTAAAAATAGGATGATACAGAATAAAGCACATCTTTAGGAGCACCAAGTGACAGTAAGTATTAATTACCTACAGATCATTAAACACTGGTTTAATACAAGAATGATAAAACTAGAACAAACATTTAAAGTCACTGCTATTCATTTTTCTGGTACTCAGAGTGTAAAAATCAAGAAACAGATCATCTTTTAAGGTGACTCATACAATCATTTCATATTTAATAGATAGTGACCTTAAGTTCAGTCACTTCAGAACCACAATATAATTCATACTTAAATCAACAATGTTGATATTAAATAGTATAATTACATCAGCTATTTCTCCTATTAGTTAGGAAAAAGGCTTTAATATTATGACTGTGCTTTGAACTGCAGTCCTCTCTGGACCTGAGAGTTGTTAGTTTATTGCTATGTGTAGTAATATTACAGTATCAATAAACAGCAGTAATACTAATAACTGCACTAACACAAGTGGTATTAGTGTAGGTATTAGTATTTGCTTTCCACAGCAGTTGGGAGCAAAATTCTTTTCTAAGATCAGCACAAGTACCACTGATGCATTGTGGCTCCTCACTAACTCTTGTTCACATGCAATACCATATAGTAACTCGGTGTTTGAGCTCTATTCTTACTTTCTTTGTTGTTAAATAGATGATTCCTTAGAAACACTGAGCCAGAGTTGTTCAACAAGCAACCAACAGGCTAGTTCTAACATACTAGAGCCTAGAAGTCATCCTACAAGATAAGAGAAGGGAATGGCTAGCAACAACGTTACAGAAGACTCTTGCAAGTGTGTGTGTGTCTCTGTGTGCACATGCATGCACAGACATGCACATGCAAATGCACAGATCCAGTGTCTAAATCCCTGTCCCCTCTCCAGGTCTAAGTAGCAATGAGACCCAGAAGAGCTGAGACACAGAGCTGCTTTCTACCCTCGCCATCTCCTTTTTGTTACCTTAAACTCAGGTTGGTCTGAAATCATGAAACTTGGAAGAGGACGTGCAGTCAGAGCACACACTCCCCCACCTCATGCTAACTTCAAGGCAGATATGCAATTAAGCCTGATGAAGAAAACTGTGCAGAGGCAATTCCTCTCTCCCATAAACATGCAAATGCACACTTTGATGCCTTTGCTCAGCTCCCTCCTTTACACCCATAAGAAAAAGGAGGGGGAAGGAAGGAGATGGTGCAGAACTTGGGAACCTTCTGCCCACTCACCAAGAAGATGCATAGGAAGCGGAATGGAACAGAGAAAGCCGTGTCCCTAAATTGCTTGGGAAACACAGGAAAATGAAGAGCAATAGCAGCCAAGAATAAATACATTAAGACTGTGGTAAAAGCAGAGCACAACTTGAGGGTGCACTTCTACAACACACACATGTAGAAGGAAATGTATCAGATACACTGGAAACACCTCCTTGTCCCTCAAACAGAAGACAAAGAAACAGGCAAAGAGAAGAGAACACCACCCACTAATTAGGCCTTCTCTCTGCTCTCCATAAGCTGTGCTCCTGATTTGACTGCTAGGAACCAGTTACTTAACACCTTCAAAGCTAGTTGAACAGCTATTTCTAAAAAGCATCAGTATGACTTGCACTAATGTAAAAGAAATACCACTCACCTCTCTACAGGATAGAGAAAGAACTGGAATCTTAGTATAGCTATTTTCATATGAATTTTTTTCTGATGTGGTCTCCTGGCCACTGTAATATAGTCCAGGTTGGAAGTCTTGCTCATCTGCTAAGAAGAGGGAATAATCGAGTCCTGCTGCTGTACTCCAAACACCATCACCACATACCTGAAATTCACAAGGAAGGAAGAGACCTTGGAAATCATCACCTGAAGCTGGAATGAGAGTACTTAACTCTTCTGACCACACATGCATGCAACACACCCACCAAGAAAAAGTATTGCAGTAACTGCTAATATTTCAACTTCAGTGTCTCATACCAAATGTATTTCTTGCACATATACTGAAAGTTCTCTCTTCCCAAATGTCTTTTTAATGCCTTATTTTTCACATTTCAATAATCAATGTTTAAATTAACATCAGGTGAGCCTGATTAAAGTTGGGACACTATTCTCCCTTCTACATTTAACTGGGAAACCTGTAAATTTGGGACAGGTAGCATGCTGTACAGCAATTTGCCTAAGGCCTAAACAGGAAAAACTCTGCCCTTAGTTTTCTACCAAGACAAGCACCATAAAACATAGGCAAGGATCTGGTCTAACCCAAAGTCATTATCTGGCTATTCACTCAATGTGATGAAAAGTTCAAACCAAACAGAAAACCCACAACTAAAACAGCTCTAGAAATACAAAAATTAAAAAAAAAAAAAAGGTTATGATCTAGCAAAGCTAAAAATGCTAGCAGAATGCTTAGAATAGAAACAGTGTTCCAAGTTATTTAAACTTTCAGCACTGCAACATCAATATCAGAGAACCCAAATATACGGTAGAAGCAAAATTTGGTAACAAGATACAATCGGTCACATTTCTCAGTTTTAGAACTTCAGTGTGGCCAAAAAATAGTGGAAGTCTGTGTAAAGGACTTCCTGGGGAGATTTTCACAAACTCATCTAAGGATCATATTTACAAAATCAACCCAAAGAAATCCAAGTCTCTATTAGTATATAGCAAACATAAATAAACAAGGTCAGCTTTTGGAAATTATTTTGCACTCACTTGTATAAGAAGAGACCCTAAACTGAAAGAAGAAAAATACAGAAAACAGAAAGCACCTTTGCGAGACGAGGGACTGTTGTTGGGGAGTTCAAGTGGCCAAGCTGACCGCAGATATTACTGCCCCATGAGTACACCTGTAAGAAACACAGCTAAACATAAGAATGTAAGTTTAAATGCACAGAGACATACTGAACTGTAGTAGTGCAACACACGCAGAACTTTGGCAGAAACAGAATTAATTGCTTCCAAGTTGCTTCCCACAAACTGAAACAAAAGTTTAGAAGCAAAAGAAACAAAAACATAGAAAACACCAAACATGACAATTAAGTCATAGATAAGCAGTAAATAATAAACAGCTGTACCTGGGATTTGGCAGTAAGTGCTAAGGAGTGCTGACCGCCAGCAGAGAGATGAATCACTTCTTTACCATCTAGGCTTTTCACACATAGTGGCTGCAGCCTGTCAATTGCCAGAACCAGAGGCAGGGGAGAAAAAAAAAAAAAGACTATGAGAGGTATTCTTAAGACAAAAAAAAACCAAACCATCCAAGTTTTATTTTTTCCAAAAAACAAACTAGTGAAAACAAGTATACATGGGAGTTTTTCTGGCAATAAAGCAGCATAATCAAAAAGGCCATAAAGGGCAAAAGCTGACGATAAACCTCACCCCAGTTTGGACAAAATATCACCAAAACTCCTTGTGATTACAAGGGGAAAAGTCATAACCTTCAGTAACAACACATCATAAAACACATTACTGGGAGGAACCTGGGCCACAACACAACGAAACAAGAACTCAATGCAAGGCAGTTGACCAAATTTGAGAATTTGAACACTCAAGACTTCCTAGTGACTAAGAATAATTTATAAAAGAAACCTCACCTTGGCAGAACATCACCATGTCCTAGCTGTCCTTCCTTCCCCTTTCCCCAGCTCCATACCTCCGTTCTTAGAGAGGGTAGAAGAGCATCAGCCTCACCACTGTAGGTTGGAGTCAGTGCTACAGTCCTCATTTTTGCCCGCCCTACCTTCCGTAAAAGCCTAGGAGAAACTGAGAACGGGCCATGAGATAGAAAAATTGCTCATTATTTTAGGTAAATATATCACTCAGACTGTGTTACACAGTAACAGTACCATGTGAGATAACCAAGACTTCTTAAAGAGATCTTAATTAACACTGAGAGCAAAGGCTGACACATAAGAAAACAGGTTACTGAAATACAAAAGTAACACGTGCTAGAAATATATGGATCCCAATTAATTTTTATCAGCTATTAAAGGATAACAAGCATATGAGAACTACACAGTTACACTGAAGTAAATGAACCAAAACAAAATATACATTAAAAAGTATCTTTTGAAAGAAAATATATCCTTCCAGTGAAAAAAGATTTCAGCGCTTCCTAAAAATCTCTCCTCAGATCCAAGATCAATACAGAATGAAACTATGTACCAACCCATTCAGACCAATTAACAACACTGTAAATCTGTGAGGGAAGAAGGTAATTAGCTTTGAAGTTTGGCAGAGGAAGCTGAAATATTTCTAGGTCTCTGGCTCAAAACCAGCTCACTGCAATAGGGATTACAAACCAGATTTTTATCTGTGATGCAACCTATATGAAAGATACGTTTGCTGTAATTTTGCTATCAGATGAATACTACAATGTACCCATTTTACCTTACTTACCAATAAAGAACATTCCTAAACCCACTATGCTTTTGGTTTTCTTAGAGTGCAGTACCTACTAGTCTTCACTCCCCCCACCGCCTTCAAGCCCTAAGACTCAGTTTATAAATTCATATATACCTTTGGTAGATTATTAGATTTATGTTCCATAAATATGAGTAATTTTCAGTTATAGCCATTTTGAAGTCTTTTAGTGTTCCCAGCATGCTTTTTACCTTGTGACAATAAACCAGGCAGGGAAAGTCTTCTACTCCCTCCTTCAGATTCCTCCTCTCTAATATCTACTAAACTGGAACTCTTCTTCCCCTGCATGGATTCCAGTTTGACCTGCTCCTCTCGAGTGTCTTTAAGAGCTTCAGGCCCTGGGGAACTGCCACCAGATTGAGATCCTAGTTCACTTGAAGGTGTGCCATAGAAGTTCATTACTTTCTTCAGAGACAATGCTCCAGCTTCATATGTAGCAGCTACTCTCACACCAACTGCGGATGCACAAGAGGCCACCAAGCTGTTCAAGGCAGATGTGCTGGTACCTGGAGGGCCAGGGATACAAGCACTGAGTTGTTCTTCTTGAGAAGGCTAAAACCAAAGAAAAAGTGAAGATTATCATATCAGACAGCACGTAACAGTAGGATGATTATATACACGTTTACTATTCAAATTATGCACTATACTGAATGAGACATTGAGGAAGCTTTTTATACTTAGGTGTACATCTGTTCCTCAGAATGACTTTTTTTAAGGTAGCACCAAACACCATTTCTACATGGACTGGGCTTTGTCTGTTGCACTTGTCTTGTAGCTCATCCACAGAGACTCTGGGTCTGGCTTTTTTAAAATACAAAACAAACAAACAAGCAAAAAAAGGATCTTTGCAAAGAATTTTTAAACAGGATTTAATTTTAGGCTTTTTATCAACTGCTTCACTACCAATTAAAGTGCATCAGTGAGCATGCTGTATTTACAAAGCAGGAAGATGTCTCTCCAATATGTTAAAAGGGAAACGGTGATCCATGGATTCATTTTGCAAGGTCTATCTTAAGACCATGCTGGGCCCCATGTCCCCTTCTGCTACTGTTGTATCCATATAAAGCTTAATCATCACATCACAGTAGGGACAAGCTGACTGAAGGCAGTTATTAATATCAGCACATGATTACCTATAATGGCAATCCATTCACCCAGCAAATAAGAAATACTGCACAAGATATTTTATTAAATAGTTTGAATGTTAAAAAAAAGATAGCAAGGTCCCATTTTTCCATTTAATACACAGTGAGAAATAGTATTAATACTATAGCTCTTTTTATCCTGCCAGAAGAAAACCAGTATTTAACTTCTCATTTTTGTGAAAAATCATGCTAAAGGATTGGGATTGGTCCTATTTATTTATACCTGATTCCTATTTATAAAAGACATTGATAGCAATACAGAAAAGCAAACTCAATTTGTGTAGGAAAGCAAACAAACCCAAAGGACTTTACTAGTGCTTAAAAATTACATTAGAGGCCTCATCTCTGCTCTTCACATGTATGCTCAATTGTGTTAAGGTTCAGTCAATCAATTTCAGGCTTGTTTATTTCTGCAACTGTGCAAGTGAAACAGTACTCTGGAAATACTCCAAGAACAAGGAGTTGAGCAAGGAGGCATGAAACTATGTGTTTCAGTCACTTGCTAATGACAGCAGTTCTCACACAAACTAGAAAGCATTTGTATCAGCAAGAAGCAAAAGGAAGAACAGCTGTGTTCACACGAAAACCTAACTTGTTGAATCAACAAGATACCAGGCAGTTTGTTTTGGTTTTAACATTACTTTTTTTTTTTCCTATCAAAGGTGATAGCAAAAATCAACTATTTATTAGGCACTGTGGAATTTATGTCACAAAACCATTGAGAAAAAATTCTCACTGTAACTGCAAAAAAAGTTAATAAATTGACACAACACTTTAAACAACACGAAATTTTCAGAATTCTTGTATGAATGTTGCATATTGGACCACAGAGTGGCAGTTTTTCTTACAGAAGTTACCATAAACCATCCAGCAGGACAGTACTTAACTAGGGACTGCCAGCTTGCACTGCAAGAGTTTGGATTAGTTTCCTGTCTAATAGCATTTGGATTGTAACTTCTTCTCTTCCTGGTCCCCATCCAAATACATTTTTTTTTTTAATCCCAAAATAGTGGAAAATGTAGTATTCTGGCAGGGAGCTGGGAACAGCTCTTGAACCTTAATCTCAAGAATGTTCTGATACTTATTCAGAAATTACTACTTTACTGTTCTGCTATAGCATCAGAACAGTGTTGATGAACCATTTTTCACATCACACAAAACAGAGTAGTACTTCTGTATTTCCCATCCCTGGTTTTAAGTTTATATTCCTCCTTATGATTAACATTAGAAGCCTTTTGGTCAATGCTTTAACCATTACCTTTACAATCTTTACTTACAATCTCGAATTTGTAACTGATTGATAAATTAAGACATTTGTGAGGGATTTGTTCCAAATACAGAAAAGAAAGTTCTACCTTCAAGGTAAATTAGACAAGTACCAGCTCACTGCCCCACACAAATGGGAACATGTGCATCGTAAATCAGCTAGAGAATGGGAAACTGACTCATGTAGTTCTGGCACTGAAGACCACGGAGAAGAAACTATAGTACTTGTCAAGGCTGCTCACATTAAAAGCTTACAACTGAACAACAAAAGGCAGGACAAAAAACTCTTGCACTTAAAAGTTAAGAACCATCACAAACACATCGAAAATGCAAGACAATCGCAACTACATTGAACTAACAATTTTTAATTTGTGAAAAGAGTAATGTTGTCACAGATACAAGATGACTTGTAGCAGAATAAAAGCTAGTGACCAGGTACCAACCTGCTCAGGTTCTGTGCAGATGTTTTTCTCTGGGCTCTCATTTAACGAGTGATCTGATAAACTGATTAAGTACTCTTTCACTTCTTTTTTGTCTGGGTATGGAATATTTCCAGGAGTAGGAATTTCACCATCTTCCTGTCCATCATTGCTGGAAAGCACACCTGCCCCATCAGATTCTAAAGCAACAAGCCTATGTCCTTCCACAAGTGGTTTCTGACAGTCTTCACTCTGGCTACCTGTTACGCTTTTTCCTTTTGGGGTCTCCAATGGGGAACAGAAGATGGGGTTTTCTGGTTGGCTATCAGACAGTGCCACACCCAGTGGGCAACAGTGACTATCTGAAATTATTACATGATCTTCCTTGTCCATCATGGTAATTAGGAGTTGACTGCAATGATTGCATCTCTCTGGGATAGGCTTCATTTCCTGCACAGGGAGGCACTGTACCAGAGCCAGGCTGTGGTAGGCTCCACAAGCTATCTGGAGTACGACACGTCCTGCCAGGTGCTCTACCTTCTGTGGCTTTGTCACAGGGAAAGTTGTTGTTATGAGGCCCAGCTGGCAGCCACTCCCCCAAGCCCATATCTCTCTGCTTAGTGATAGTGCCAGCGTGTGTTCCTCCCCACATGCTAGCTGCAAAATCCTTACTGATAACAGGGGACTGGTTTCAGAATCAGAAATACTGATGGGTTGTGGCTCTGGCACACATGGCTGATCAGCAACTGCACACTGGCCAGCAGAATTGTTCCCCCACATGTACACCACACCACTTTCTGTCACAGCTCCATTATGGAAGCTGCCAGCTGCCACTGTAATAACATGATGCCCAAGCAAAGCGTTTTCTAAGACAGGACTATTAGCACATGACTCCTCTGGTCCAGATCTCCAGGGCAGTTTACCAAAACTGTAGACCTCTCCACCTGGGAGGGAAAAAAACAAAACCAAAAACAAACTTAGGATGAGCCTAATAAACTTAAACCAATACAAAAATTTGAAGAGAGGTTCAGATAAACATAACCATTTTTAAATTTTCTCCAAGCTCAGCGAAAGTATGGATATTGATATATGAAGACTGGCTGCTATTGCAATTTAAGAGCTGGTTGGTCTCTGCTATTGCTGCTGCTAAGTTCCATCTCACGTTGGTGCTACCCTCTGCATGCATGCACTGCTTAACTAAGTAATGCTTTTCTGCTGTAAGTTGTACTAAAGGTGTATTTACCAGTCCTTTCTATTTTAAGAACATATAACATATTAAGGACATACAATCATGCTTGAAGAGCACGATAAAGTACAGAGCTCATCTTTCCATACAAAGATCTATCACCATACTGTACTGTTTGCCAGCCAGCACTAAACCAAAACTACCCTATCAGGTGGTAAGTGGGGGAGAGATGGGTAGGTAAATGTATCTTGCCACTGGTTTGACACTGTACTGCAGTCTCTCAAAATTTCATCACCTTTACCTGAAGGGATGGCAGCAATGTCAGGTCAAGTTTCTCTAAAGCAAAGCAGAAATCCATTTCTAAAAATCAAGAGCTGTTTTCACAGTGATAGAAAAATGGTGAACCATATCCACAAACAACATGCTTCATGGGGCAAGAATAGTTAAGCAATACGTCCTCTTAGTTATGAAAGAGACACATCCTAGAAAAGACACTGGAGCTCCGTAACAGCTCCAGGGGAGAGGTGCTTGCCACAGCAGGCTCACCAAAAGTCTGAAATCTTTCCTTCAAATTCAGCAGAGAAAAATCAAAGAAGCAACTTCCAGTTCAGTACTGATCAGCGAGCATATAGTTGTAAAGGCAAGTAAGGACTGAGTTATGCAAACACAGGCTCTAAGTGCCAAACTGCTCATAAACCAAGACTCGCTTTAATGCATCTATTAGCTACACATTTTTTTGAAGCACAAAGAAACCAAAGCTCATCGACATCAAGAGAACCTCTTGCTCTACTGTCTCTTCTGAACGAAAGATACCACAAGAAATGTAGTTTTGAGTTAATATGGTTCAGATTACATTACCATCTTTAAAAAGTAAATCCAGAACCATTGCTTAAAGAAAAAAAAAAAGCATAAATGGAGACACTATACATATTTCTATTCCAACAGTATTAACTAAGAAGGAAATATTCACAAAGCTAAAAATCTGTTTATAAAGTTGTGTATGGGGCACAGATAAAATGAAAAAACAAATCTAAAAGAAGAAAACTTAACAATTACTAAAATTTGTTATGGCCTCAAATCTTTACAGTTCAGATGTTTATTACCTTCTGTTAGAAGTAACCCATGATGTATTCCAAGGGCTGCCTGTAATACAGTCTTTCCACTGAGGCCTGGAAGTCTTTCTGGAGTAACAGAGAAGGAACCAGCCTTCCAAACATAGACCAGGCCTCTCTCTTTGGCTCCTTCTGCCTCTTCTGAACTACAAAAAGATTGTGGGAGATACAGAATCAGCTTGAAGTTTTCTGTGGTTCAGTAATGCATAGCTTGCTTTTCACATATGTAGGAAAGGCTTAGTGGTTCAGGAATTAGTTTTATTTTCAGGAGGTAAACATATTTAATTTACAATTTAGTAATCATACAATCATAGAACAGTTTGAGTTGGAAGGGACCCTAAAGATCATTGAGTTCCAATGCCCCTGCCATGGGCAGGGACACCTCCCATTAGAGACCAGGTTACTCAAAGCCCCATATAACCTGACCTTCACTTCTAAGGATAGGGCACCCACAGCTTCCCTGGGCAACTTGTGCCAGCAGTGTCTCAGCCCCTCCCACTGAAGAACTTCTTCCTGATGTCTAACCTAAATCTCCCCTCTTCCAGTTTTGATCCTCTACCTCTGTCCTCTCAATACCCTCTCTGGTGTAAAGATACATTTATTCACGACAATTTGACAGGATGATTATGAGCTGGCGTATTCCAGGAAGCCTCTGTGACTTCACCTAACTGTTCATTCTCACCTTCTTTCCTGTGAGTCCATCTGTCAGTGGCAGCACTCCATCACCACCAAATCATTCTTCTTTCAAAAGGAACAAAAGAATTTCCACAACCTGTAAAACATAACATTATTTACAATTTAAATAGCTGGTTTTTAAGTACAAAAAAAACCTCAAACCCACACAACACCAAAACCCCAATAAACAAGAAGCAAAGCTTTAGAATCCATTTTAAATAAATAAGCACTTCCACAGCACTAGGGTGGTTGAAGTATTTAGTTCACTCACACTGAGTTGGCAGACAAAAGCTAAACCACCAGACGTGTCCTACCTGCTCATCTCACAACAGGCCTGTTGTAAGGACAGATTGAACAAAACCTAGTTCAAAGGCAGAAATTAACATCAATCTATCTCTATAATTCTCAGTATACCTCTCAGGAAACATCAAAGCAGGATAACTGACCCATTTTCAGTCTAATATAAGACTGAACTCTACACTCAAGCTGAATTTATAAGGTAAACAGATTTGTATAAGCAGCAAATGGTTATGAGCTGAATTCATAACTGTGTTCCTGAACCAAAGCACATATTACTAACTACAGTTCTATTAAAGCCTGTGCAGAAATGCAGAAAGCCAATTAAGAGTTCAAAAGACTTATTCACACAAATGGGCAAGCAAGTATCTATGAAGATAGGGTAACTCCACGGAAGAAAAGTAGAAAAGAGTGGCTGCTCTATTTACACTTTTATCCTTTCAGATTTTGAATTTCACAAATTCACCCTCACACCTTTCCATCTGAAGATGGAAAGACACCTTTGTATTACTTTTCTTGTAATACAATAAAGATAGAGTTAATCTTTGTTTCTTACAATCTGTTTGTTTTTTAATATTGAAATAATTGGAATTTTCCTTGATCTAGTACCTTACCAGATGAAGTTTTAAAAATTTTACTTACGACAGTGCATGCTGTAATCATATTTACTCAGAGAAAGTAAGTTGCACACAAATTCTTCAGATCCTTTTGCCTTATTATAGTTGCTCTCCAATACCCACTGTAATAAAACCAGAAGATAAATTATTTAACATAACAGTCTTTTAAGACAATATATGTCTAAGAAAAGATGCAGAATGGTAATCCGAAGCTCTTAGACACAGAAAACCAAAATAAAATATGGCCAGTCTTGATTACGAGAGAGAATACATGCAAACTTGTAAATTGCAAACAGAAATTTCAACTGACACTTGAAAATAGTAAACACTAAGTTGACAAATAACTGCAGAAACTAACACAAATCCCTACACTTTCACTAGACTGCTCTGAATAATTAAGTGCCAGGCACACCTTTATAAACAGAAAAAGATCACACCAACAGTTTTCAATTTTTCAAACATGGGACACTAAATATAGCGATTTGGGCTTCAGAGTTGGCAAAGAATATAGAATCAAAAGATGGAAAGCCACAAAAATACAAAATCAAATTAATATGATAGAATAGTATTGTGGTAAGTCATATATGCACCTTGCTCTAAAAAACCTGCAGCATACTTTCTAGGAACAGATATACAGTCAGCCACACTTGTGACCAGAAACACACTGATTTTGAAACACTTCTGTCTCTCCCTTCTCAACTGAAAAAGGCAGAAAGATGGAAAAAACATCCACAACTGTAAAAGTTAACTTTTAAAATATTATCAGCCTCACAATTAAAAGGGAACTTCCAATAACAGTGGTGTTAATGAAACATCAAAGGAAAATGGAAGAGTATTTTTGGAACGAACTCTGTGATGTGTTCTTACTCAGAGTAAGTACATCTGGGATGTCTTCTTTGTTTTTAGCCTACTCAAAACCACATAACCCTACAATTTGTTTCTCAGAAGTGCTGGCACTTCTCTGCGAAGAACTACAGCTTCACATACAAATATCCAATAGAGCAGTGAACCAGATTAATATATGGGAGCTTTGATAGAGTAAACAATTGTATATCTGCATTGTATAGATTTATCCAAGATCAGGGAAGTGAGACTTAAAAACTCTTGGCTTCTATAATTTAGGTTTTTGGTTTTTCTTAAGGGCTCCAATAATTTATTTCATTTTCATAAGCTTCAATTGCACTGAAGTTTTCTGTAATTCTCATTAAAACTTCTGATTATAATAAAGACAGGCACCTGATTAGCTGTAACATCTGCCTTTAAGGCCCAATTGAAAAAGAATTTGTGTAACCATTAGGTAAGAAACCTGCAATACCTGTGGTCTAGAAATTAAGACAGTGATATGATGGTGGTGATACATTTTGTTTTCTTTACAAAATCACCCTTAAGGTTGCATTACTAAGCATTTATGCATATTAGGGAAAGTATAGGCAAACTGTTTTCTTTCCATATATGAGGTATCTTTAAGATATTTTAAATTCCTTTTCAATTTCAGTGCAAGTTTTCATTCACTCATAAGGCAGCACAGTATTATTGACATTTCACAACTAATACAAGTAATTTAGCCACAGCTACAAACTAAGTACTTATAAAGTTTCTTCCAACAGGATTATACAATTTCCTTGCTGATTTTCACCCTATTTCACATTTATTTAACATTACAATGTACAATATATACGTTACTACTTTTCCACTAAGATTACTTGCATGGCTACTAGGTTTAATGTCCATAGAAGCGAACAGCCAGGCACAACACATCCTTCTCATAGCAGGGAAGAACAGTAGGATACCAGCACCTGCCCTGCCCATACGTTTACCTTCTGCATTTTCACTTCAACACTCCAAGAGGAAAAAAGCAAAGAGCATCAAATAGTGCCAAATTCTGAAATGGATTTGTGTTACAGACAGATGGTCACTAGCACAACACTGATGTCATACTTTCCATTTACAGAATAGGATGTTAATTCAAATTCTACAGAAATCAAACACTACCACAACAACTGCCACAATGACCAGAGTAAACACTACTCTCCTTACTACAGGTCTGCGTTTTTCACTGGACATTGACCACTCATTAATAAGCATCACAGGTATGAGAACAATCTTACATTCGGTGCTGAACAGCAACAACTGGCACGCCCCTGACTTTCATAAATACTAGAACTCCCATCAGCCTCATGTGGTTATTTACCTGCTACAGTTATTAAATGCTACAAATACTTCTACGCTTTTAAACATGTTTACTTATGTATTTACAAACACATTTCTAATAAACTTGTTGCACTATATTTAGCAATAACTTACTCTACCAAGGCTGCAAGTTTGTTACACAAAATTATCTCCTCAGGTTCTCAAGATTACCTCCAAGCTTCCTAATTCAAAACACAGTTGTCAACGCTACTCTTGGCTACACATACATCATCATTTATTAATATTAACTGTGGTTCACATGTAACACACAACCAGTTCAAGAAGCCCTTACATCCTGATCAGCACTGGTGAGGTACAACCACTGCTTAATCACATTGTGTGATCAAGATCTGCACAGAGCAAAACAAACCACCTTGCAACTAAAAGACAGCAACAAACACTTCAGATAAGGGCTAAAAGCTTTTGATGCTAGTTTCTGTGAATGAGTTATGGTAGCAAATAAGATGCAACAGTAAAGGAGTCAGGAAAAAAAAACAAACAACAAAAAGAAAGGCCCCACATCAGCTAAAAGAACACAGCTGAAAACTCGGTTATACCACTCAATTATTAATTTAAAATTTATCAAACTCAGAAGACACTCAAACATTTCTAAATATCCCTTCCTCCTCTTTTTCTTTTGAAACGACACCTTCTTAATTTAGCACACATTCAGGTGTTTCCCATTCTGCAACAGGCAGCTCCACAGAAAATGCAGTATTAGAAGAATATCCAGCTTTTTAAAGTCACTGCACTACAACAGCAGTGGCAAGATCTTGATGGCAGAGACCAACTACCAATCCTCTGTGACTCCTCTAGCTGCTCCACAGCATCCCACCAAAATATTTTTGTGCTGGAAGAGGAGTGTGACAACATACTGCCATCTGTGCAGGTCTCTGCAGGCAGCTGAGGGGTATCAGACTCCAAAAGTTAAAACAGCATTTACTCCTGAGCGACCAAACCATGCAAAGAGAAAGGACTTTGAAACTAAAGTGGAAGGAGATGAGGGGCGCACGACTTACAAGTTTAGGTGGGCTCTTCCCATCAAAAGAGAGAAGTCCTTTAAGAACCCACGGAAACCGATCTCCAGATCCCTGCTCTGCCAGCCCCTGAGAGCACGAAGAGCTGGACAGCCAGCACCTTCAGTCAGAGATGCTATTTAGCCTCTCCCCAGCTACCCAGGCCCAGCCCCGATCCCTGCCGCACACCGCTCCTGCTCCCAGGGCTCCGCCGCGGGAGCGACGGGCCGGCCCAGGACGCTTCGGCCAGCCAGGCTCGCGCCGCGCGCCCCGCACCCCTCAGGGGAAGGCGGCCATTTCCCCCTGCTCCGCACAAGCCCCCCAGGGTTCCCCCACCTGTTGCCCTGCGGTCAGGGTGGCCCCGCTCGGCCAGCGCAGCTCCCGGACGGCGCTGGGGGGCTGGTGCCCCAGGCAGGGCCCGGTGGCGGGCAGGGAGGGGCAGCGAGGGGGTGTGAGGGGCAGCGAGGGGCCGCCCGGGGGCGGGAGGCGCCGTCCCCTCACACACACCCGCACGAGCCGCCACCCCACGTGACTCGGGCTCCTCGTGCTGCCTCCTCGCGCCAGCAACCGCCGCCGCCACGCTCGCGCTGACCGCCCGTCTCGCGGCCGCGCGCAGATCAGCTGATTCACGCGGGGCTCGGGGCGGGGCCTCCGCGCGCAGCGGGCGGAACCAGCGTCGAGCCGCGCGCGGGGCCGCTGGGCAAAGGGGCGGGGCCGGGGGCGGGGCCTGCCCCGATGGGTCCCCGCCCGGGCCAAAACAGGGCACGCCCGGCGGGCGGGAGCTGCGCGGCCCGGCCCCGCCCCTCCGGCCGCCGAGACGCGCTCTGCGGGCCGGGAGCCGTGGAGCGGGTCGTGCAGCGCTGCCGTGACGGTGTGGGTACCGACGGTGGATGAAAGACCCCTGAAGTTTTTTAAAAGAGAGACAAAGGGCAGTGCGGTATCAGGACACGTGAAGAAACGCTGCGGGAGGTCCCGGCCGGCCCTGCCCGGGCGCCCTCCGCCCCGCCCGAGGAGCGGCCTCAGCTCCGGCCGCCCGCACAGGCCCGCTCCTGCGCTCGCGGGTACCGCAGCTACACCCGCGCGCTTGCTTTTTTGAATGAATGAATGAATGAATGCTTTTTTTTCCAATACCCAGACCCACCAACTATTACCATGCTTTTTTCATTTACCAGACCTTGCTAACTAGCAAAAGTTGGATGATTTTTCTTTGTAACAGAATAATTTCCCTCCTTGACACGGAATGTACCTAAGATAACAACCTTCATATGAATTAAATGTATGATTTGTTCTACTTCTTGTGCATTTATCTTTCAATTTCTTTAAAATGCAATAATTATTTATGCTTAAATATATTTTAAAAACCTATTTGTATAAACATGGCCGTAACAATAACAAATATTTTCCAGAATAAGAAACTTTGTACAGATGTGCTTGTGTAACCAGTTTATTAATGAACACGTTGCATCTAGACAACCTTTCTCATGCCTGAACAGCATGTCCAAACTACTGCTGTATTCTAATGGTTCAAAGAACACATGGAAAATAAATGGAAGGCTGAAGTCCATAACGATAGATGGCAAATTTTGGCAAACTGGGGACTGCAAAATAAAATAATGTGAAAAAAAATCAAGCCTTCCAGAGATGTAGGTGGGGTAGTTTGGTTGCAACAAGACACAGCAATTATTCCTGCCTTCCCAGTAAATTTTTGCTTTAAAAATCCCTTTGCTCAAGGAAAAAGCATTATTTTTAGATGCTAAAACAGTGAAGCAAAGGGAAGATTTCACATCATGCATTCAAATAAAAACTGAAGGTCCTCGAGGGTCAGTAAACAAATTCCACAGGGCAATGCTTACTCCCTCACCCCTTGCCAAACATTTTTCTCAGCCCTTTCACTTTTGCACTACTATGGGTTGGGTGTTAGTCCTAGGAAGCTGCACAGTGAGTCCCACTTTTGAGGGACTGAAAGAAGGGGTCTTTTATCTGTCCACATCCAGCATTAAGTCCACTGTGCATCCCTAGTCAGTACATAATTGAAATCTATTTTGGGCTGGATTCATCAGTTTGCTGATTGACCTGTGGACAATACTATTGTCTATACTATTCAACTCAATGCTTAGACAAGTGATTCAACAGAAACAGCTGCCCATGCTGACATCGCCATCACACCATGACTAAGAACATAAATACTGGAGCAAGGACAGCCAATGTACAGCTCCTGCAGCAAGCACAACTCAGCTTAAAGCCTAACGGGCACAAGCCAGAGCATAGGAGGTTCAAGTTAAACATAAGGGAAAAGTTACTGTGAATGTAACACAGCACTGGGACAGGCTGCCCAGAGAGGTTGTGGAGTCTCCTTCTCTGGAGACATTCAAAACCTCTCTGGATGTGTTCCTGATCAGGCAATCCTGCTCTAGCAGGGGGGTTGGACTAGATCTTCAGAGGTGCCTTCCAACCCTGACAACTCTATGACTCTACAGAATAGTAACTGCTATAGACATGGAAGGAAGTCACAGTCTGTTCCTGAATGAAACCTATCACTTCATTACCTAGTATATTACACTGCAAGTTGCTTAACTGAAAGAACTTTGTATGAGCAGAAAGTTGGGATTTATTGCCTAATTCTCCATCTTTAGTTACAAAAAATCTTGGCTGTTTTTAGAGGGCACATGCCAAATGAGCTGAAATCAATGGAGGTGCTTCAGGGATGCATTTGGATCACTGTGTGTGGGACTTTCAAAGAAAAACTGCAGAAATCACAAGACTGCTTTTGAGACAGAGACCTCATGCAAGTCATATGAACTGCCATTATAGAGGGAGGGATGAGGAGGAGCACAGAAGAAAAAAAAAGAGATACATTTTAACTGCATTAGGACAACATGAGAGACACTTGGTGGGTTAAGTGCTGTCAGATCAGGATGCTGTGGCTGCTCTTCAGAGACAAGGGGCTCCCAACATATCCAAGGCCTTCAGCTCATGGAAGCAGCATCTACAGCAGAGGTATTTAATATCACACTGTGATACTTGTGCATTGAGAGCAGTTAAGCCTGGGTTCTTCCACTTACTGTGGGAGTGCAAAACATTCACATTTGCTTCTAACCTCACAACACCAAACTTTGCAGCTTCAGGGTTGTGAAGCTACTGAAAGAGGACTCCATACCTTCAATGACAATAAGTGCCTTTGATGTGATTAACAGGGAGAAGATTGCACTCCAGCAAGCTCTGTGCCAATGAGGGATTGTAAAACAGGGAGGGTGCCAACAACCTACAGTTCTGGAGGAGGCAGCATGGCATTGATTACAAATCTTGTTATATTTGAGTCAAATAATAATGCAGGCACCCAACCAATGGAGCTGCTCAGGAGGAGCTTTCAGGCTGCCTTCATTACCACTGTTTCTAGTGTTCTAGTTTATGGCACTGTTATGCTGTATGGGCCAAATTAACAGGATGTGTAAATTATACAGTGGCGAGAAAGGCTGAACATGGTAGGGGGTGGATGGGCAGGAGATAAGCAAGAGAAGACATACATTTAAATTTCCTGAAACTTCACTCCTGCATTTGCTTTTTTAGTCCCTAACAGATCTGCTCTAACAGATTGCTACCCAGAGACAAATAAATCAAGGGTAAGAGAGAATAACATGCATTTAGAATGATACTGGTAGAAATATCTGCAGTTAAGGCAGTTTTATCTTCATGTGTTCTCAGAGTGAGCACTACCATTTACCAAAACAGGGGCACAAAAGACAGTTGCTCCCCTTACAGATGGAGCTGAGCAACTGTGCTGGTGGGGAGGGAGAGGAAAATTATGTGAAACGCTCAAAGCCAGTGCAGTCAAGGAGAAACAAAAGAATTATGTAAGTAAAATTGGGTGGTTTGCCAGTGACATAGTTTGCCTTCTGTGCCAGCTTGTCAGATGTAATCAGAGCACACCTTCACCCCTTCTTCCTCTACCCTCACTGCAGCTCCTGTGGCTCCACACCCTTCAGAATTGGAGGTGCAGGATGCAGCAGCCTAGGAGTTATGCTGATCCTGTCCAGGAGCAGGATGTTGTGGAGGGGTTCACATGGGTGAGAGTGCAGCATCCTTAGAGCCAGATAGGAGCTACTTCATCCTATGATTACTCCAGCCATCAACCAGTAATTAAACACTGAATAACATGCTAGTTGCTTCTTGTTCTACCCAGTAATCTAAAACACAGCATTTTCTTCGCAAAGCAGAGCCAAGGCATCCCATTTGGAGCTGCCACATCCTATGTACATCTAGAGAAGCTGTGTTAAGGATCCTGTGCAACTGTGTACAAGGGGATCAGCAGGTGAGCAAGGACCACTGGTGCTATTATTGCCTGCCCAGTGCCTGCTGAAAACACCCGTTAGAGGAATCCATAGCAATGATCTTGAAGCTGAGCAATTCTTCTTACAGGAAGATAAAGTCAAATTGAAACTCCATCTTTGCCTTTAATCAGGGTATTTGCAAAGCCCCATCCCAGTTTTTCAAGAAACTCCTCCACTACAGTCATGGAGTCTCCACAAAGATACTGCTCTGCTGCAGCATGCCAGGAGTTTGGCTGGCTGCACCAGGGATGGGGTGAGGGCTTTTCTTGGAATGAGGGATTCCAGCAAAATGGAAAAATTGGAGGCGAGGCCATACTGTTATCACATGGGGGCAGCAAAGCTGTTAGAGGGCAGAGTGAGAACACTGCCCAAAGCCATGCTCTAGCAACACCTGGTCAGCAGAAGTGTGCTACTCTAGCCAGGCAGGCTGGCTCCTGTTTCACTGCTAATGAAGACAAGATGGAGATGTTTGCAATTCCTTTCTGAGCTTAGCCTAGGTGGGGGAGTGAGCCCTAGAAATTTTGCATGGGTAAGTGTGGAGCACCCCAGTAGACTGTTAATGTTGTCCTACCAAGCACTGAGGTGCTTCATGTGACCCTCCACTCTGACCTGACAGGATCAATTGCCAGTTGGTGGCATTGGAAGTGACCAATCTGGAGGCAGAGGAGGGAGTGTCCTATACAGCCATTCTGGATGGTGAGACATCAAGAGCTTCTTCAAATGTTGGTGAAGAGCAAGGGACATAATTCTTGAAGACCATTTGTGTTAATCTGAAAAAGCTCCATGTGATGCCTTCCTAAGTCCTTTCTTGCCTACTCAATGTGTCAGCTGTCCTTCTCCCAAAACTTATCCCCTCATGAAGGTGGTCTTTGTGCTGGGCTGGGTGAGCATGTGATGGACAGCGAGGGAACCTGCTGACCACTCCATTCCCTTGTGACAGATGTATCTGAGCTTGTGAAAAGGAAAGTGGCAGCTGCAGCCAGAGCATGTCCTTTCTAGCCCCTTTCTAGGGGCTCTCTTACACCTCCTGCGTGCTTCCCACTCCACAGTTGCTCTGTCACTCTGTTTCTGTACGTGAGCACTGCACAGCACTTTTTGACGCTGTTGCATTGGGCAATTGTGGGCTGGAAGTGCCCTGAGCCCCAGGGTCTTTGCTTGCTGCTATCACAAACAGTGCCAGCTGATACTTGGACCATCACACATCCCACCCTGAAGAGAAACACTTTCAATAAAATGGGTGTTTAATGACATCTGCCATTTCAGCATGGTAAGAATTCCTTTGTATCGGTTGACTCTGTAGAGCGCTGGGCAAAATATCTGCAGCTTCCTCAATTTCTTTGAGAAATAAATGCTTTTGTTTAAATGCTTGATTTTGGCTGATTGTATTTAGATGTCCCAACAGTCCAAGCTCACAAACTTGCCTGGTTGATTAAGGCTTCTGTTTTTGTCTGCTCTACAATTCCAAGGGGATCATAATCTGGTTTCTTCCCTACACAGAAATATGCATCCTTTGTGCGACTCTTTTGTCTGGCATCAGTGAGAGCTATCAACGTAAGAGGTCACACACATTTTGTTCAACTAGGGTTGATCTTGTCACTGCAGGGATGCAGTATCATGGACAAGAGATGCCAGCTTTCAGAGAGCAGCCCTAGCACAGAAGGACTCTCCTACCAGTCAGCTTGGAATAACAAGAGGCTAGTGCACCAGCTCCAGGTTTACAACAGTGTAATTAAGATAAGAAAGTTTACAAAGTCCTTAGTCCAATTCTGAGTGAAAGCAGAGAGATACCTAAATATGCCTATTTACAGAATAGCTTGTGTTACAGTTTCCTATACACTCATTTGCTGTAGTGCTTTTGCTGTGTTTAGACTTGTGGCCCACCAGAAAAATAAGCCTTTAAAGCTTTATCTACGTAGAACTAATGATGCTCTAAAGATCAACACCCCTTTAACATGCTCTACTGGACAGGCTGAGAGTCTTAACTTCATCCATTATGGGAGAAAACAAGGGTGATCCTATGAAGGGTCTACTTTAAATAGACCTTTTGTGTACTGTTGAACTTTGCAGCATCTGACACCTCAAATTTACAATGTAAGTCAGTAGCACAAACAAAGTGCAAGATTTATTAATATGGTGCATTCTCTGCTACCCTGGAGAAATGGCACTTCTCTGACAAAGAGCCACTTCACCCCAGGAAGCCCCACAGAGACAAAATGTGTTTAAAGCTCAGTTCTGGCTGTAGCACCTGACACCCCAGCAGGTGGCTGTAGAAGCAACCAAGTGAGGAGCAGTTCCCAGAGGCCTGATCAGGCACAGGGGCTGAACTCTCCATTACTCTGGACCCTCCGCACTGCTCCTCTGGAGGAACAGCTCTAGTCATATGGGATTTCTGAGGTATCACAAAGCCAGATTAGTAGCCCCTTTCTGTATCAGGTGGGATCTAGCCAGAGAATCTTTACTGGGTTCATAGGCCATTAGGTGCAATGTGGAGCATGTTTAAGGTTCATACTGCTGTGAACTGGAAACATACTGGTGGTAGCTAAACGGACTTGCATCAGCACTAGAGGCACAGCTCACCACAGCAACACCAAGCTCTGTGCAAGGACTAATTTACAGTCTGTGCTGTTTCCAGTAGTTACGCTGCATTAGGCATCCCTTACTGCTCAGCTATATCAGTACTGACATATGCATAGACCACAGCTGTGTAATACAGTATATCTGGCTGTAAGGACTTTTAGAACCAGGTTAAATTCTTGTGGTCACAAAAGACAAAGTATTAATCCAGTATAAATTTGCTTTGCCAGCATGAAAATCTTCAAGTATCTTTTGCACATTGTTTGAAAAACAATAAGCAGCTTTTATCGAGAACCACAACTCATTTGGCCTCCCACAACCAGCCCAAGCTCTGTATTGTGTGCTGCAGCTAATTCAGCAGAAACCAGATTGTATGCCTTATCTGAATTAAATGTACAGCACTGTGTGGTCTGATAATAAACTATTTTGGTTTTAATAAGCAGGAAGAGGTGGGTCTGGAGCAGTTCTGAGGCTATTCTGCTATGCCAGAAACTGAACTAAAATGTGGAGTCAGAGACTCCTGTTTTTGTCAAGTTTGGGGAGTTCTGTCTCTGCAGTTTTTTGTCTAACAACTGGCTTGCATTCTTCAGTAGTTCCAGGGTTCTGCGGCAGAGTGATCCCAGTTCCATCACTTCTCCACATCCCTCCTCTGTACAGAACTACAGCAACTGTTGTCTATCTTTGAGACTTTCTGCTGAGAAGCTGCCTTTGCGATTGTGTCAGCTGGAGCCTGCTCTATCATGAGAAACCTAACACAAAGTGGAAGGGCCTGGAAGACACTAGCTTTTGTTTTAGCATTGGTCAGTGCTCTGTGGTCTGTATGGAGGCAGAGACACTTCATGTGCTGCCCACTCCATCACCACACCCTACATGCGCTGAGGCTTGATGAAGGCCTGTCAGCACCTTAGAGACCAAGGCCACATAGTTGCAATGATGCTTTTAGATGGTTAGGCCAAAAGAAAAACATGCCAAAGTTGTGTAAATACAAACAAGTTACTGTTCAAACAGTAACTTCATAATTTCTGCTCTTTGAGTTTTTAAACTGGAGAAAGTAACCAATATGCTTTCTCCAAGCTAAAAGTGCAGAGCTAAATTCAAAATTCAGCTTAGCATCCACAATGATTTCTTTTGGCAGATTTTTACACCCTGATATTGTGAAGCTGGAAGATGACAGAAATTCAGCTTTGCCCAGCAGCCTCCTAAGGGCTCCGCTGAGGGCACATGCCAGGAGGCAGATGGGAGAAGGATGAGAAGGTCAGTGGCAGGCTGCTACATTCTGGCTCTGGGAGCTCCCAGCCCCTGTCTCTCACCGTTTGCCTTGAAGATACTAGTTCTCCTCAGCTGAGAAGCTGACAGCTGGCAACTGCAAACTGCTGTTTCTGACAGGGGCAAGTTCCCATCTCCGAGAGGTGGACAGGTTCCTGCCAAGCCCGGAGCACTGATCCTTGCTTTCCTAAGGAGCAGTTCCATCCTCCTCCAGACTCAGTAGCTGCTGCTTCTTACAGAACTGCCAAGCTTGGACTATTTCTCCCTAGTTTTTTATTGTCACTGCCTTGCTGTGTGCACTTTCTACTTCCACTTCCAGCAGCAGCAGCAAAGTTGATCTTCCTTTTGTGTTTCCCCAGCTTCTCTTCTCAAGCATTTGAAACATGCCAACATTGTACTGCTTCATGACATTATCCAGACCAAGAAGACACTAACATTTGTCTTTGAGTACATGGTGAGTTGATCTTTTTACAGATTCCTGTACAGCTAGTACTGGGAAGTGGCTTCAAAATGAATTTAATGCATATGAGACATCTACAAAAAGAAATAGTTGTATTCTTCAGTGCAATGATTGATTTTCCTTCTTGATCCCCTGCTTTCCAGCCACGCAGCCTTACTCTTTTCTTTCTCTATATGTGACAGCTGTATGCAAAAATGATTCCACATCTTGTCCACAGTAGGGTGGCAGACACTACCTCCAAGTCTGCCTTGACAACACCACAGAAGTACTGTTCTGGAGCCACAGCAAGGATAGGAAATAGTGATACCAGCTTACATCCCAGGTGGGGTCAGATTTGGCACTGATCCCAGTGGCTCACCATGACCAAGCTGTGGGTTACTCTCATGAGGAGGGCAGGATGCCAATAGAAGAGTTCTCAGCATGGATCTTGATACTTCTGTTGCTTTTGCTGATAGCTATCAACACAATTCTAAGGAAAATACAGGGCCTATGTCTTCATACTGCAGCATTATGATTAATTCTGGTACAAGTATGAATTCTGTTAGCTATCAGCTTCAGGTCATAAACTGCTGGGGTGAGATAACAGGTCAGCCAGGTTCCTGTCTTGAGCCCACACTTAAGTACATTCTTATGTGCTGCATCAGATCAGATGTTCACCTGGGCAAAAGAGGTACCTTTGTGCTTATTTTTTCCATTTACAGAAGAGGCATTGATGGTAGAAGTATTTTATATTAGTAGCTTTGCCTAGAGTTCTCCTCTTTTATTTAGCACACAGATCTAGCACAGTACATGGGCCAGCACCGTGGAGGACTTAATTTGTGCAACGTTATGATGAGTTCCTTAAAAGGCTAGTACCCTCTTAATGCACAAGGAAGTGTTATTTTCCACAATATGTGGTCACTGTAAATTGTTTACTAATATTTCTTTGTTCTGTATATGACAAACACTTCAGAGAAAAGCAGCCATTTATAAAGAAGTAACAACCTCCCTCTTGGTCTCCAAAAACTTTTTTCAGTTCCTGTTTTCTGAGCCTGCAAGAGGGCATTTAGCTTTTGTGAACAGTGACAGCCCGTGGCAAGCAAATCTATCTCTATACAAATGTGTGTCCTCTTAACACTAGAATACATTATTCATCTCTAATAAAAACCTCAAATCTCACTCTCCCTCATCTGGACCTATCTTCATATTTACAGTCATTTATTTACAGTCATTCTGTTTCTACTGCAGCTTTTTGGCTGGACCTGAGCACAGGTGAAGATGTACCCTTACCTAAAGACTGATGTTATAATAGTCTCCTAACTTTCCTTTCTACAAATGTTCACATTTAATTAACTTTCAGAATTGCTGCTGCACACTGACTTTAGGTTTCAGTGCAGATGTCCTGGGTGAGTTCTGGGGTCCTTTTCCTGAGCAGCTTCAGTTAATTTATCTTACAGCTGTCAACAATAACTTTGTATCTTATCATACTGCCTATTCATCTGACTGTCAGATCTCTCTGAAGTTCCTCACTGTCACTTCTTATCACAGCTAATCTAAATATTTCTGTCATCTTCAAATGTTGCCACCTTGTTCACATCTTTTTCCAGATAGTTGTTAAGCAACACCAATTCTAAAGAAGTTTCTTGGGGCCCCAGATTTTCAACATCCTGAAAGCTTAGTTATGTCCAAGACACAGTATTGTAGTTTTGGCACAGATCTCAAGGGCTCTGCTACCAGGCAGGCTTACAAGCCCATGGAGTACATGGCTGTAACATGTACTGACTGGCATTTCTGTGAGTGAACACTAGCCAGCTGCTCTGCTTTCCTGCCTGAAATCCTCATTGTCAGCAGGAAATGAACTGCAAAATGATTTACTGCTCTTTTAGGAGGGTCATCTAGCTTGCTTAATTTTTGCTGGCAAATGTTGTTTGCTTTTTCTCTGAGTGATTCCTATTGAATGTGATGCAAGTATGCAGAATATTACAGGGACACATTTTCTGGTACAAAAATGACCTATGGGTGTCACTGTTTTTCCTTCATTTTCAGATTAAACTTCTGGTGAAAAATATCTTCTCTGGTAAAATCTAATTACTTTTGCTGTGTTTTGTTTCTATCCACTGTCTGATTTCATGCCTTTTTTCAGCCCAACTTGTTTTAGCCCAGGCTTATTTACACTGCCATGGTGGAGGGACTTAGATATTTCTTTCTTGTTTGCTTTTCTGCTTTCTTGCTTGCTTCATTCATCATATCTTATTTACTATATCTGTTTAAATCAAGTCCTTGTGTTTTCTCCTAGCTTGAAGATAACAGTTCACATTGTCAAGTCACACCGGTCCAGCTTATACTGGGCAGAGGTGGTGTGTACAGCAGCTGCAGATCTCCCTCTGCTGGTATCAGCTGGCTCAAATGGGCAAAACCTCCAGCTCCTTAAAACTTTGTCTTGTTCGGCTGTATGTCTTCATCTTGAACACTGAAATCAGAATATCTTGCTGTTCTGAAAGCTGGGTTCTGTGTTTTGGTGAGTTGAGCTTATTTGTGCAATCAACAGTTAATTTCTAAAGAAAAGCTGAATTTCCAAAATACGCACTTAGGAACTGCACTGTGACTGCCCTCATGGCCAAATACTCCACCCAGAAAACCTCAGAAAGCTGCAGGGCAGTTACACCCCACTGCAGTTTTCCTGCGCCAGCTCTACTACTTTTGGGGATTTTTGCTAGTTTCTTACTTGTTTTATCTCTGCTTTGTTTTGGGAGTTCTCCTGAGGTTCAGAGTTAATGTACCAATGCAAAGTCAGACAAAACAATTTCATTTTTTTGTTGGCTTTTTCTAGCTCTTTATGTTTTAGCTTTTGTGTGGCCTGGCTTACAGCCACCAACAACACATTCTTCACCATGATCTGAAACCCCAGAACCTGCTCATCAGTTGCCTTGGTGAGCTCAAATTAGCTGAATTTGGTGAGTCACAGTTTAGATACTGCTAATATAGCTGCTCAGACTGAAGCTTTAGCATGCATACAGATCTGTATCCACATCCCATTAAGTCATAGAAGCATAGCCTCTTATTGAACTTCAGGAAACTACTTCTGTGGTCTGTCCAGCCTTTCTTGCATTTATACTGATATGTGCAGGGAGTAACCTCATTTAAGTTAAGAGCAATTACTGCCACATAAAACTGGTTCAAGAGGAAAGAGAATCAATCCCTCTCTGCTCAGAAAATAATGTAACATGCAGAGTCCGGGGTGAGGTGCTGAACCAAGAGGCTTTCTTGGCATTGGTTTGGGACAGCTGCTTCAGGCACAAATGGTGAAGCCCTGCAAAACACAGCATATTGCTTGATCTCATCTGCCCCAGATGTATATTCCAGACATTCTTTGTCAATTGCTTGTAAACTGCATTGAGCTTGCTTATGTTTAAAGATTAGAGACAAAGTAATGTCCTTTTTCCACTTATTAGCATCTATATATTGCATAGGTAGAAGGACTGTCAGAACAGAGCAGCCTTTTTTTTTTTTCTTTGTTTTCTTTTTTTTCTTCCCTAGCAGGCCTTGCTCATGCCAAGTCTGTCTCCAGGCAAACATACTCCTCTGAAGTGGCAACACTGTTACTGTCCTCCTGATGTGTTGCTTGGAGCTAAAGGTTATTCTTCTAATCTAGGTATCTGTTACTAATTAATTTCAAAATATCTGGAGTCTCTTGAGAAAAATTACATTTCTCAAAATTAATTCAAGTCAACCAAGTTATAGTAGATACAGTTGCAAGAAGAGGAATTAACACCCATGAACAGAAAATGTGTGAGTGGTGGAAAGTGTTGTACTGCTGGGTTCACAGAAGTTTTTGGGAATTATGTCACTACATCTCAGCTATGGATTTATATAAGCCTCATCCAATCATATTTACGAGGGGTACATCTCACTTGGTAACATTTATGAACCATTTTCAGGTCTTGCAACAATACCTTTGCTTAATGCACTTACTGTTTTGTATCTACGTGGTCAGCTGAGCCAGTGGTAGCTTTCTACAGCAATGGCTCTGTGAAGAAACAATGGATCTGCGACTTTACCAACAATGTCTTTGCCCTTGGTTACAAAGCATGGCATCTGAATGGGTCTGGAGATAGAAAGGTGTGTGAGATTTAATTATTTCTGTGATACTTTGTCCTTCTCAAAGAACGTGTCTCAGATGCGCTCTACATTTCATACAGAAAGACTCTGTTCTGTTAAAGCCTTGTTACCTTATCAGCTCTATCTCTGCACCAGCCTCAGCCCGCTTCCAGCAACAGTCCTGCCTTACTCAAGGACAACATGCAGCTCACGAAGCTGCAGGAGACCACCCTCATTCTGGGCAATTTTACATCTGTATACAGTATTGCTGCCTCACCCTTTCTTCAGACCAGTTGATTTTCTGCCTGTGCCTGTCACACCTGTCACACAAGACTTCATGTAACTGCTATGCAGAGTCAAAGGTTGGGAAAGGGTAGGAATGCAGGAGGCTGAAGAATGTACAAAAGGACGGCTGGCTAAGTTTACAAACAGCAAAGCTACAGGTCTTCTCAGGCTGCATTCACCTCTCGAGGTCTGCAGTTTATTGGAGACTCTGATGGCCTGGAGGGCAGTTTGGGGAAATAGTAGTTTTTAGTTTTTTCACTTCCCTAGGCCTGCTGCTAATTTAATTGCTACAGATTTCTCCATGGAGGAAAGCCTTGCCGAGTTCTAATGGATTCCAGCTGCTAAGCCAGTCTAAATAGTCCTGTGTTCTCTCCCCCACTACCTGTCACCTCTCCCTTCCAGACAGTCTCTCAGGAATGTCTGCTGAGTTTGAAGAAGATGCCTGCCTAGCAGATTGGAGGGTTTGTATCAGGCAGATGCTGGTATAACCCTGTTTGGTTTTATCCTGAAAGCTGACCCCTGTCTAAAGCCCTGGCTATGCACAGAAAGCCTGGCCTTTCTGCCTGTGAAAAACCAACATGCCCACCACGTAACTCTGCTCTGGTGTAGCAGCAATATAGGAGTGCTAGACAAAGATCCCATCGAGCACTCTGAGCAGCTGTAACTGCACAGTCCACTCAGTCCCACTGAACTACATTCACACTATAGACGCCTTTGTTACTACGCTTCCTTATAATAACAACATTCAAAGTGTTTGCCCTACAGAAAGATACCATGCTGAGAGAATAGAGAGTACTTCAGTGAGCTCTATTCAGCAACTTCCTCTAACAAGAGTCATTTATTATCTTGATGTACACTGCATTTAAGCTCAATTTTTGTCTATTAGGAAATAATGTGAATTCACACAGATGTTACTTGTCTATAGCAAAGACAGGAAAAAAAAAAACCTATGTCTTTTGGATGCTGCAATTTACATGAAGGCAGGTCAGAATGCCCTTGGTAATGGCATGAGACAGTGGGTGTTAAAGCCTTGGTTTCAAGAAACCAATTATAACAAAATAAAACATTATAGCAATTCATGCATAGTGTGCTCGAGCAGCAATACTGTCAGTGGGAGGCACATGGGGAAATGAATGAAGCCTTGAATAGATGAAAAAAAGAGATATAGAAGAAGACTCACTCATTCTTGGACTAACTAGAAAAGCTGCTTTAATCTCTGTATCTTTTTTCTCTTTCTCCCTCACTATCTCTTCCAGACTTTAGAAGATTCAATTAAGGGATTTCAGGCAGACTAAAGTTTCAGGGAGATTACACTACATATCAGAAAGACTCTTTTTAAAAAAAAAACCAAGGGATTTATGCTCATGCCATGCTAGTAGCTGCTAACATCATGAGTGTCTTAAATCATGTCTCCTTTTAAGTCAGGCTTTCCTTGTATAATCTTAATTTAAATAAATAAATAAATGAATAAATCACTGGAATTTTCCC
Source organism: Apus apus (assembly GCF_020740795.1). NCBI lineage: Eukaryota > Metazoa > Chordata > Aves > Apodiformes > Apodidae > Apus > Apus apus. The sequence continues at coordinate 28,127,581 of NC_067287.1, read as the reverse complement.
AGGTAGATTAATGTAGAATAGGAGTTCTCATGCCATCATTTCACATAGACCTGCCAGGGCCTCTACAACCTTCTTCCCTGCATGGGTCACATTGCTCCTCTATGCCAAACTGGAAGATACAGGCTAAAGGTTCCACTGTACAGACCACGCTTGGTGAAGAACAAGAGAAAGGATGTATTTCCGGCTAAGTATAAAATTGCAATCTCCCAATGCCAGAAAAAAATGTGGAGAGGGAACTCTGGGATGCTGCAGAGATATCTTAGATCTTAATCCTGATGAAGTCATCTCTCCACTGTTTAATGCAGAACTGCAGGCTGAGGAATAAGTGCTGTGTTCAAACCTGCCCCAGGGATTGCAGGCAGATGCAACTCTGCTGACTGGAACAGCTCTGTTCATGCTTACTAACTATCCCTGTAACCAGTTATACCTCTCCTATTACTTTAGAAGCCACTGCCTTGATTCACATGCATATCTGGCACATGCTGAAACATCATGTCCAGGCCTCTTTCCAGAAGGCCCCTCCCTTTGCCCTAGCTCTTCTCAAGACAACTAGATGGGACTGAGACCCTCTGAGAGACTTGTAGACTTGAAGGGGTAAAAGCACCTCTGAAATGAGCACCAGAGGGGTAAGAAGGAAAAGAGGAAAAACAAAGCAAAACTAGGTCTAAATCCTTAGGAATATTTAAAAGTGAATGTTTTTTAATAATTCTTTTCAACAGAAGGATCCTCATAATGCTGTCAGAGCAGTAACTGTAAATCCTATACCAGAAGGAAAGTTGAGACTTCTACTGAAAGGCTAATGTGATGTTTAGCACTAGTTTCCAAAGTCCTGCTTTAACAGATAGACAAAAATACCTGGGAAAAGTGGGGGGGTTCATCAGTTGTTCTAGGTAATTCTGGCCTTTTTTTGTAAAGAAACATGTATTTTGTCTGGAAACACAGACAGAACAGTCATAATTGCCACTGCTCAATCAAGCAAGCATTAAAGGCAGCTGGTCACCTGCGTCTCGCTACAGGAAACAAAAAGCCCTTGTGGTTGCTCTGATAGTTTGGTCTTTATTAGAGACACTGAGGTTTAAAGACTTCCAGAGACAATGGGAATAAACCAGGCATACAAAAGATAGCTCTACCAGAAGGTGCATTTGGAACAACCCACCAGTTGTTCCTCTCCTCAAACTGACAGCTTGCCAACTAGCATAAAGACTTCCATTAGATTTGAATTTTGTATCTCTTTGCTCAGGAGAAATTATTAACAAATTCTAGCTAAATTTAGGAAAAATCCCATCTTTCTCGTTCTTACTTCCAGTTATTGCTCTGTCTGCAGCCTTCTCAGCAATAATAGGAACCAGAGCAGATCTGGTTTTCTGTCTGCCATGAACTCTGTTCCCTTAGACCTTTGCAGCAGAGCAGTTAGGTCACTAGGACCACATTTATATGGCACTTTCACTTTTAGTAGCCCCTTTTCCTTAGTAACTGCTGTGTACCTCCAGCTGTGTCCCCAAATCCTCATTGTCTTAAATTCAATTTAGGAAACAGCACAGCCAGCACTGCTCATTAAAAAGAATCTCTGTAGAAGGTCTAGTTGCACCTGTCTCATTTGGGGGCTGTAGTGAGTTTGTGCTGTTGCCAGACTAATGATCATTCCTAGCTATCGTATCAGAAACCAAACTGCGGGTGAATATCAAGATCGTTTGCTCCAAAAGCCCATAGAGCTGATTCTCTTCTACAAATCAAGAGCACCTAAATTGCTTTCACCACATACAGTTAAAACTTGTGCAATGGAATCAGTGGATTACAGCAGCCCCTGTGGTTGCAAAATAGACTGAGCCATTTGGGGTGCACATCAGCTGTGAAAACAGAGGGTTGGTATGACACCAGTCTCAGCAGAATCAGTCTGCGGGCTCCAAAATAATAGCTCATGATGTGGCAGTGCTATGAAACACAAAATAAATCTGTGTTGCAAAAGCTGTGGGTTAAGTCTCCTTGCACCTGGACCCTGTAAGAGCATATTAGATAAGTAAGGAGCTAAGCTCACAAGACCCAAGGTTAGGGTACTGAAAGCTAAGGGAAAGTGCAGCAGATATGTTTGTGAAAACAGCATTAGATATGGATCTGCAAACAGGCTTGGCATCCCCTGAAGCCAAGAATGACCAAAATGAATACCACAGATGAGTTGCATGTGAGGCCTTCACCTGACCACAGTCAGGTGGGAAAAGAATCTACAGTATTGAAAAACAAGATGCAAGGGTAACACAGCAGTACAGATGTCCAGAAGAGATTACTAGCTGTAGCTCAGCAAATGAAAATAATACTTTCAGAGTCTGTTAGATAAAGGTGGAATTTCAACATTTGAGGTCAAACAACTCCAATTTGCTATAACCAAAGAAGACTGAGACTGAAACCTGAAAAGTTGGGATGGGACTTAGTGAAAAGACAGGAAAACTAGAGACAGTTTGGAGGATAAAGATTTAAAAGTAAGTGAGCAGAGTTTACACCATACAATAAGAGATGGGAATAGTTGCAAATAGGTAAGTCTATCTCATCATTATTGCCAGTGGGACTAATCCACTTTAGTAAAATTACACATTTTTTGCAGGGTTTGGTGTTTGTTTTTTAAGCTGGCTGGTTTGCTTTGGGACAAGTGCAGAGCAAAGTATGGCATAAAAATAAAAACAGTTTTACTTGCTGTCGTCACTATGTTCTTTATGTTATGAAATCTTGCCTTCATTTTTCCAATGAAGAGCTAATTGCTTCTGAAGGAAAAACAGCTCCAGCAGTTAATGCCTCTGGGTCTTTCTGTGTCTACTGCATCCTTCAAGCCAATGTACTGTGTAGTAATTCCCTGAATATCTTTCCTATTGTTATCACTCCAATTTTACATCTTTTTCTCACAGAAAACAATCTATTATTCAATAGGCTTCTGCCACAACCATCTTTTTTTATACGGGTTGGTAACAGGATGAATTGAAAGAGACCTGAAACAAATTGTTTGGTGCTGGAAAAAAAGGATAGTGCTTAGTGGGTTTCTTTTCCAAAGGTATCACATGTCTTGTTTTGCTGGTGAAGGGTGAGGCCTTTTTTAGTTTATGGTGCTGATGAGAAAAAGGAGATGGGAACAGACTTTTATGGAATTTTGACTGCTTTGTCATTCTCTAAAATCCTGGAGGGATGTGAATGTGACGAATCTCCAGTCTGCTCCTATCCTATTTGGCTTGTCAGCTTTTTAATTCAAGTGTTTCAGTCTGTAGGACCTGGATGAAGTTAATGATACTACACATACAACTTGCAACAAGGGCCAGTTGCAAGTGCTTAGAACAGTGCTGCAAGACTGGGGGTGTATAAGATGGACCTTCCCAAAGGAAACCTTCCTGACTTCCCACAATCAGTAGGGTTTACTATCATGCTACATCCTGCCTACCACCATACAGCACAGGTATATCAGCCTCCACTGAAACCTGTATTTATTTACATATATTCAAACACCCCACATCCTGCCTTGCTTCACACACACTCACTAGATAATGTGAAGTAAATATACAATACCTACACATCAGACTGGTGATTTTCAGACCTGAGCTGCAAAATATGTAGGGTTTACAGCTTATATCAAGATTCCTGCATTTACAAAGCAGGGTTTCTATATTTTCATGCCAACAATTATCTCTTTTCCTGCCCATTCCAAACAATGTATGCAAATGAGCTAATATCTTGGATTTCTTGCAGGAGTGCAGGCTGTATATTTGTTGAAATGATCCAGGGCCGGCTAATATTTGCAGGTACTTCTGGTACTTGTGAACAGCTGGTGAAGATCTGGGCAGTGAGTAAAATATACCCTGAAATGGGAGAGGAAGAGTCCTTCAGCCCCCTAGTTCTTTTTTATGTCCTAAGCACAGGTCCTGGGAATAACAGAAATAATTTGGTCCAATCTGCCAAGTTCATAGACTTTGTAACCCATTTTATACTTGGCAACTTTCTTATGGGAATAAATCAAATTACTTATCTTTGATGTTTGTCATCTCATCAAAAATTTAAAGCAAATTAAAGTGACATCAAATTGAAGAAGGCATAAAAGGTGTGCAAGTACTGCAAATTCTATTCCTTCTTGTTAAATCCTTTACTTACTGTAGGATACAACACACCATATTGTCACAAAGGAGTCCTAATGCTGCTCTTAAACTACCTTGAAAATGGCAAGACTATGATGTTTTTCAGAGATCCTTCTTCATTTTAATGTGGAACATTTTGTATCATCCAGTTTATGGTGCAGCCCGAGAGACTGGTTTGGCAGAATGGAAAGTGTGAAATTACATTATAAAGGCAGTAGTGAGAGCAGACATATTCAGGAGCCTCTTAAGCTGTTTTTTTCTGTTGGGGAATCTGAAAGACATCCTTAGTGCAGCTTGGTAGAACTGAGGCAGTTACCAGCACTAGCAGATTCTGTATGTTCCTCACTGCTGACCCTGTTACTGACTCTGCAGGAAGGTCAACCTATAGATCCTATTGGTTTTGCTGTAGGTGTCTGCCTTTTCACATCTCCTCCCAAGGATTTCCTCTTCTGCATAGAGTTTTTCAAATATGGATATTCAAAGGAGAACAGAAAACTGACATTTGGAAAGTGGCAAGAAAGAAAGCACTTTATAGCCTCAAATCTGTGTAAGTCAGATTTTTCTTTTTTAGCCCCTTCATCCAAAATACTCCTGCATGGTAGGGTTTTCCTCTCTGCTTTTAGCTAGAATGTGATTAAAAGACAAACAAATGGGTCCCATTCTTAGCCCTCAGTTTAGTCCATTTAAATAAATGCTGGATTTCTCTTTCCTAGACAGTGGGGGAAAAAAAAAAATAATTGCTGAGAAAAAAAAAAAAGTCCACCCTTGGCCAATTAACAGGGTTCAAAGCCAGGGCAGGGCCCAGTTTCCCAGAGTGTGAATGAAGAGTATCCTTCCACTTACGGCTCTGAAATCTCTGGATACATTTCCTGTGGTTTTGCAGCTAGAGGGTTATAGCCCTATCGTCATTTCTCTGGTATTATAACTAATACCATGATTAATAGGATTTGTGCTATAGAAGGCAAAAACCCCCTTATTTAAAAATCATGAGGAAGCTTTAAGAGCCATGAAATAATTAGTGCTTTTCACAGAAGGTTTTATGTTATTATCCAGCCTGGAATGACGCTCTTGTGTTGGGCCAAGATTTCAAAGCTCCTTAGTGGCTTTCAATGCCTAACTTGAGATATTTTGCTGAGTGTGAGGTTCAGAATGGGGATTCCTACTGTTTTCTAATAGTCAGTTCCTTTTATGTACTAGTAATAGAGGCACCCTGCACTGGTTTAGAGACTGTCTGCATTTGTGTGCATGAGTCTATATCACTCAGCTTGCTTATGTCCTCATAGGGCTGTTGGTTCAAACACCATATAGACAAACAGCTGGAAAATCCCCATTCTGTGAAATGTCTTTATCCCATTGAAACATCAAGACTGACTGACTGTCATTTCACCAACTTTTCTTCTAGAGGCAAGTGACACCTTAAGCAATCTCCATCTCTATCCCTGGCTGCTCATTCCTGCTGCTGTGTCACTTGTGATATGTGGGGCTACATGAACTGGGGAACCAATAACCTGGGTTACTCTAAATGAGAACAGTTTATTTACCCAGTTAGTCATCTGGCTACACAAACAGTAGAACTAATGATTGGTAGTGCTAATGAAGGGATGCTGCAGGAGCAGGACCAAATGGGAAGGGGACGAAGAGGAAGAAGCTACTTAGGCTAGCAGTGCTGACTACAGAACCATGGCCTGAATGAATGTGAACTGCCATGTCTTCAGCTCTCTCATGGCATGGAGTGTAAGCAAACCTGACAAACCTAGGATCCGTCACTCAGATTTCAAGAGATCAGGCACAGGTTTTGCGTTCAAAAACTCCATTTTGTTGATTAACATTGTGTTGAGAAGCACTACATGTGGGCTGGATTAGGCTGCAGCAAGCCACCAGCATGCTTCTGCGGCTGAGCTGAACAAGTGACAAGTGCCAAACGAATGACTACATGACTTCTCTACATAAAACAAGATTTCCCAATAAAACTAAGCAAAATCAGCTGAGTTGATTCCTTCAGCTGGTTCATCACAGGAAAAGCAAGCCGTGAGAGGGAAGAGAGAGAGAGGACAATGATTTATATCAACTTAAAGCGCTTGCTGAAATACAGGCCCTGTAAATATGTTTCTGGCTGAAATTATGTCCAAAGTGGACTAAACTGAGCTGCATCAAGACCCTTCCCTACAGTAAAAAGTGCCTGCTTGGGGAAGCATGGCAGAATAGCAAATACAGAGAAGCTGTTTTGCTTCATCTGTTGGCATGGACCAGAGAGTTAACAGTTAAATTTAGGGTGGGTACAACAATTAATAATACTCTGGACATTGTTTTATTTCAATTCAATAAATATGTGTCATTGACTGATTTGGCAAAGACTCTCATTAAAGTGCAGGGAGGAAAGAAAAAGGAAAAAAAAACACCTGCCCCATTACTGTGGACATTCAAAACCAGATCCCAATTCATGGGTCGGAACAGGTTATTTTGTAAAGAAAAGACTCAGAAAAGATAAATGTAAATCCATATTCATATGACATTCAGTGATTGGTGCTCTCAATGCTTTCACACCTAATCCAGCAAAATTTAAACATTTGTGGAAAACCTCATGTAGCAAAGTGCAAGCATGCACAAATAACTGTTTAATTCTTCACCAAAGAGAGGCAGAGTGCTGAGCTGACTCTGGACAGTATGATTTTATTATGTACTGAATTTCCCCAGACCCCTCCTGTGCACACAGTTTGTTTGAGCTGACCTGCCCCACTTAGAAGATACACACACCAGTCAATGCATCCTCATCCAGAGTTGTCAAATCACTCTCAGTACAAACCACCTTCCAACATCCTCGCATGGCTGAACACTGCAAGACACCACCTCTTTGGGGAGCTGCAACCTTCCAAGATTGATTTTACAGGTGAGCAGGGGCAAGGGTCACAGAATCATACAATCTTAGAATCACGAAGATCGGAAAAGACCTTCAAGATCATCGAGTCAAACTGTAATCAAACTACCACAGCCACTAAACTATATCCTCAAGCACCACATCTAAATGCTTCTTGAACATCTTCAGGAATGATGACTCCACCACCTCTCTGGGCAGCCCATTCCAACACCTCACCACTCTTCCAGCAAAGAAATTTTTCCTAATATCCAACCTGAACTTCCCCTGGCACAACTGAAACCCATTTCCTCTGAGTCCATAAACAATCTAGAAACACGGGCCACAGCAAGCCACTCTGGCTTGCTTCCCCATACAGCCCACCATGCTAATATGTGCCAGCCCTACGATGCTTGTGGCTGTCTTTTCCAGGTAGCTGTAATTATCCTCAAAGCTGTTTCCCAGCCATGAGTGCGAAAAGCAATCAGCTAGCTGATGCACACCAACAGCAACAGCCAGGCTTTATATTGCTTCCTTGCTTAATATTTTTTTTAATTATGCCTGCTTTCTTGCAATCTTACCATAAGTTTCTGTGAGGCCAGTTCCCCATGTCATAGTTCTCAGCTTTCATTTTAAGGAAAAATAATTGTCTATTATATGCAAAGTGTAACTAATGTGAAGCAAATCTAATGTTGGAGAAAAGGAAGCGAATAAAAAACCCCAACATTTTTCATATTAAAATTTCACTGTTTTTTTAAAGAAATCCAGTATTTTTGGGGAGTGTCTGGATGATAAGCTTTGAATGCTTTGACTTAGCAATACTGATTTATAATACAGTATATCACATGCTGTAAACTCTTCTTAAATATGTGGCTTTACCGCTTTAGCACAACTCAACTGTATCAATAGACACAAGGCACTTAGTATTCTCTGAGTAATAATAGTTACAACACTAAACACCCACAGCTGCAACCAGCACAGAAACCCAGACATGCCTGATCTCACACATTTTAGCAAGTAAAATGAGGTTGGAGGAGGCCTTACTGGCCCAGATTTGCTCTCTGAGGACCTGCTTCTGAAGCCCCCAATTCACAATAAAGGCCAGAGACACTGCTGAAGCTCTGGACCCTTCAGGATGAGACACTAGGTTGCTTTCTAGCACTGACAAGTAGACCTGCCTGCCAACTTTTCTCTTGTACCTCAGGGTCTTCTATCACAGCTTACAGCACGTGCTGCCACTGAGCATACTGGGTGCTGCCACTGAGCATACTGGGTGCTGCCAGTGCAAATGGGCAGAATAAGTCCCCAATGCAGCTCTGGTACAGGACAACATCTTCACTGGTGAAAGGAGCTGAACAATGTGACCCCTAAGCTGGCAAACACATGCAGAAGTGGCATCTGGCAGTGAAGCTGCATATGCCTTCACTGATGTTCCCAGCAGCAACAACGTTCCATCTCAGCAGGACCCTTCCTGCCACAAAATCAAGTGCTAAAACATCAGTGTCCTTTATGCACAGTGGTAGATCCAGCACTAGCCAGGGCAGAATTTACAGTAACAGACCCAGTCACTCTCCATCAAGACTGATTCCTCCAGCTACACACCAAGACAGGGGGGTACTGGCAGACAGAGGTTATTGCTCTCGCTATTTCTTCTTTTGTACAGGTATTGGGAGTCCCAGCTGAGGACACCAGGCCAGAACCTTCCAAGCTCCCCAGGTGTAACTCAGGTAGGATTTAACTCACAAGAATGACAGCTTTTTCTCTGAGCCACTAGCCACTTAATTTTTGGGTCAGTAACTCTTAATTATGAAAAATACTTTGCTTCGATGTTGCTAAATTCCTTGAGCTACTTAACAATAGTGTTGTTGTAGGACCTACAGCACTGGCATTGGTCTAGGATACAAGCAAAGGTAAAGTGTGGCAAAGTTGCCTCACTGAGCAATGGGTGTATGTTAAGTTGATGGGAGATTTCATTGCTGCAAGTGCTGACAATGTAGTTAGTCTCCACTCCTGAGCGCAAAGGACTGATGTCTCCTGGTTTAGACTGGAAAAGCTGAGAGGTATCTGGAGACACAGTTTATCCAAGCTCTCCTTATTTTTTGGAGATCGGTTTGGGAGCCTTTAAACCTCAGTTTTAAAGGTCACTGTCCCTGATTTTGATGTGAGCAAGGTGAGAAACCTGTGTGATGTATAGAGCTGGCTTCTTTTATTTCCACATGGGCTGGTAGAAACTGTCCTGGACTTCAAAGGGCCAGTTGTCTCTTATTTTGATGTGGGCAGTTGAGAAGTATGCTTTGAAAAGCTAACTCAGTCATTCTCCCTCTCCCCCCCGTCTCTCCCCCTTTCCCTCTCTCTCTCTCTCTCTCTCTTTTTGTTTAATGTTTTCTCTTGGGAAAATATATTCAAGTGTCAGTGAGGGGGAATGATGAGCAGTGATTCTCAGACTCTCAGCAGGATCATTCTCTAAGAGAAATATAAAAGTGAAATATTAAAAACCCTAGAAATCCACCCATCTACAATCCAGCCATTCTCTCTCACTTGTACCCTAAGAGAGTGGTGAGGGGAGCAGGTCTATCCAGAAGGGGGAAAAAAGAGCAGGGGGGAAAGGAGGAGGGAGAAGACGTGCTTTGAGCAAGAGGTTTACAGGTTTAGTAGAGCATAGTAACATCTTTTCAAAGAAGTGGGTGTTGCTCTGTGACCCAGTCCAAGATGCCCCTCGTTTTATTCTGGTGCATGAACACTAAACAGCCTCCATTTTCACATGGTAGCTGCGATTGACTGAACAATAAACTGGTCTCAGAGCCAAAAGGACTGGAATCCTTCACACAATTAGCTGAGACACATTAATCAAACCAGTGTGAAATGTGAATGTGTTGCTGTCCACAGCAAGTTTAATTTGGATAGGGAGCAAGCACAGAGCAGACAGCTGGAGGAAGCATTTTCTTCTCTAAGTTGTTGAAGGCTTGGCTGGGTAGTCTACAAGTTGGGAAGGGAAGTCTGGGAGGAAAGAAATACTTGTGTGTGGGACAAACAGATCACAAATAATTTTTTTATGCCAGTCATCTGCACATACAAGACCAAATACTCCCAGTGATGATTAGGTGCCCAGATGCCATATAAGGGACAATCTAAAAGTGCAAGCATTAAGGCTTTGCTAGCAAGAAACTGGTACAAACAACAGCGAATGTGTGAGTGCCCAGAACTATCCAGGGTGATGCCTCCCATTTAGAAGTGCCCTTCTCTGCTGCTGTGGAAGGTGCCAGTGGCAGGACTAGGAGGGAGAGGAGAGGCACCTAGGCAGCATGGAAATAGCTCCAGTAAAGACAAGTTTAGTCATCATAAGCAGTTTTCAAGTCTGAGTTGCTTTCAGGCTTGACAAAAAGTTTCCGTACCTGTCTCCAATGGGGCAGAATTGACCGGTGCTGTGCTGTGATCCTGTGATGCTGGTGCCTTTTGTGGCTGGAGCAGACAGAAATGAAGGAGCATCCCACCATGCTAGCAAATACTTGGGAGAGGGGTGCTGAGACAGTGTTTGGGGCTATAGTTGGAGAGGCAGTGATGCTTTCTCCTCCTTGGAGCCTGTTTAAGGGGCTCTGAGCTGCTCCACCCATGTACTGGAACCAAGCACTTAGTTCACACCTGGATTATACAAATCAGTTTGGATGGAAGGTTAGTCATACAAGGTTGGACTATTTTCTCTAGTCATGAACTAAATCAAGTCAGTTTTTGATGAGCTGCTGGTAAGAAGGCAAACTAGTCTCTTTGTTTAACACTATTTGCCATTCACATGCTCCTGTGCACTTCCCTTCTCTACGCCGAAGCACAAGTGCTGTTTCCCCACCACCATCAGGACATGTACAGCCCAAGTGGAAGCTGTGGAGTCTGCCTAAGAAAACCTCTCTTGAGGTTATTTCCAGCCCATTTGTGCGAATCTGAGTGTCTGGGATGGTTCACATTAGCAAACAAACTTTGGGGCTCTTTCCCAAATCTGATGGCTTGAATGTTTTTAGCTAGTCCTATTGATGTTAGCAGTGAGTGCAGGCAGCAAACAAACAAACAGGCTCCTGCCAGAGGCAAGGAACGAACAGGAGCAAAACAAAGCACCAAGGTGTGATCCTATTCTCATTGAAGTTGATGGCAAAATTCCCACTGGATTCAGCAGTGTAGGCTCAGCCCCAGACTGGGTTGTTACTGGAAGGATTCCTGAGCCAAGTGGGTTCATAGGAGTCTTTGAAATTAAATCTGGAAACCTTTAGATATTTTCCTGTCACTTCTGTGGCCTTGAGCGTATTCTGCTGCAGAGTCTAACAAGGAGATACAGCATGGGCTGTGGGGTCTCTGAGCCAGGGACATGCAGGGCAGCTGGAGGTAGAACAGCTCCCCTGTTGCCTCTATGGGCAATGGACAAGGGATGAAATGTACAAAGGAGTATTTGTCTGCCCTGTGCCTTCTTGCACAAAGAAGGTCAGAAATGGGCCTCATGCCCATTGCCCACAGATTGCCAAAATCTCAACTTGTGCCTGACCCCAGGTGAACAGGAAGGATGAGCGAGCAACTTTTCCATGGCCAGCCCTGCATCTTACGATCTTGCCTCCTCTCTGGAGGAGAGACACTCAGAGTAGGGAATCACGTGTAGCCACGGGGCCTGAAAGCATAGTTTTACCCCAGTCCTGGCTTGAGAACCAGTTCCTGCAGGACATGAAGTGTTGGGACAGCTCCTGCCCCACATCTCAGTGCACTTGCTAGCCCTCTCCCCAGCTCCTCAGGCTTAGGAGCCTTGCCCATAGCAACAAGGCTTTGCCCTGTGTTTGTTCATTTGTTCTGTTCCCCTCGTTTTGCTTCCCCTGAAAGAGTCAGCTGTAGCTCTGTTAACACTATTTTTGAAAGCTCTCATGCTGTGTGAGCTCAAATCCATGCATTAATCTACTGCTGTGTTCATTTCACTGTGCTGAAAAGCAGGGAGTTTAAATCCCCTCTAAACACCATTGGTGACACCAGAAGGCCGGTGTTTTGATCCAGCCCCATTAATGGTTACAAGTTTGAATCTAGACAGTGGGGGTCAAGGGCAGGAAAGGATTAGGAATCACAGCCCATGACATTAAGCTAGTGCTTTTGCCACACTGGGAATACTGGAGCACTCAGTGCACCAACTAGTTGTTTGGTTTTTTTCCTTTTTCTGACATTTTGATTCCAAAGAGCAGGGAACAGTGCTTATTTGTTTATAACATGATGAGCTCACTATGAGTGAGCTTTACTTCTTGATTTATCACACAGGCTCACTAATGAAGTTTCCTGTGGCAGGTATTATCATCTCACTTAGCAGATGCAGGTTTTACACTGGGGTTTTTCAGATGCAGCAATGACTTTTCAATTAAGCCTGTTTTTTCACATATCTGCATTCACATATTGCTACACCGACTGAGATTTAGAAGCTTTCAAGTCAACTTCAGCTCGAGTACAGGTTTTCAGTATCTGTTGCGTTTCCACAACGTCACCAGCAGATGGAGGCAACAATCAGAGGCTCTGAACTGCAAACTTCAAATGATATTTTTGAGAATGCAGATGAAGTCTGCACTAAGTGCTTTTCCCTTTTTTTTTTAATCTCGCTTTTTATGCTGATGCTTCAGCTCAACAAATGGGATGGCTGCAAACTGAAAGCTAAGATGATGAAATTTTTATTGTCATAATAAACTGCATGTGGCTTTGATCCCAAAGGGAAGACCAGGACTGTAACTAATGCGCAATATAGGCTGGCCAGGCTGCAGGACAACTTCCTATCTGCTTGGCAGTGGGCACAGAGTGCAGATTCCAGCCTGCAACACAAACAGAGCTCTGCTTCTGTCCTGCAGCCACAGAGATTTCACTAATGAGAGAAATTTTCTCTGCAAGCCTGCAACTCCATCGCCTCCATCCAGCAGCACTTGGTATTTTCTTTCTCTCTATCAATTAGGAAAGTTTAACTTTTGTTCCTTGGCTTGCCTGCCTCATTATCAGTTCATTAGCTACTTCCACCTGGGTTTTCACAGAATAAGGTATTTTCTCATTAGCACACACTGCCTTGCATATGGATAGAAAATAACAAATCCAAGCACTACCTATCTAATTGTATTGTTAAAAAAGCCAATCAGCCCTACACAATCCCATCATTTTCTGTCTATATCACCATTGTAAGATGATTAAATCAGCATTTAATCCACTTTTTGGAATTATATCCAAATATTCCTTAACTCTTATCTTTAAGGAGTAGCTATTCATGTTGTTTTACAATTTCAGATTGGTCCTAATCTTACAGTAGGGAAAATATTTACGTCTCTGTTCTTACCCTGCTTGACACAATGGGGCCTCAGCATTCTCTAGGGGTTTGTCTATATGGAGTCAGTCAGGAGATTAATCTGAACTGATTTAAAGTGGATTAGTTAACTACATTAAATCCTTGAGCAGAGACACAGTGTTTTCTTACCCATATCTTCCATTTATCATCAAAGCTCTGCATACTCAAAGTGGCAAGTTTGGCAGACCTCACTCAAGCAGAATTCTCCACTGAGAGATCTGTTTAGACAGGGACAGCAGCAGTTTGCTCACTGGCTCTTACACTACCCCTTGTAGATAATAATTAATGTCCACAGTATATACATTATACATTTAAGTCAAGAGGCAAGGACTATAATTCAGGTATTCCCTCCAGTTCTCAGCGAGCAAGCTGTAATGTAAAGAAAATCCTATTTCTTCTTTGGAATGTTAATCCTGAAAATGCACTCCACAAAAACAAGGTGACATTTCAGTTAGATGTCATTGAAATACTGTGCCCTGCTGTTATCAACTGAATGTGCATTTTTCAACTTTTATGTTAAACGCACTAAAGGATATTAATGTTAAAATATTTCAGTGGATCTAAAGTAAAATATTTAAGTAATTTTTACATTTTTATTAAATATTAGAGAATATTGATATGTTGTCATGGAAAGTTTCCATCTCACAAATCAAAATTTTCCGGCAGAAATTTACAACATCTGAAAGTTTTTGGCCAGCTCTGTTAGGAGATAAAAATTCCTACCTCATACAAAAAAATCTTATGCCTTTCCAAACCATTTTAAAAACTGTTTTTATTCTATTCTGCCTGGAAACTTTACTTCTTTACTCAATACGGGCAATTTATTTCTATACTTTTATTGCAGTTGAGGGGGCAAAATGAAGTAAAGAGGATCCAGAGAAAATGTTATTAGTGATTCAAGAGGAATGTTCTGCCAGAGTTAATCTTGGTGACTGATTTGGGAAGGGCCTATTCTGATTTATAACTTCTATATATTGGCAGTAATTCCAATGCTCTGGCACGTAAACAGTCATTAATCCCATCCCAGCTTATACTGCCATTTACTGCTTTAGCAATTACCTTAGTATTTGGGTGTAGGAGAATACTTAAATTGTGAACTGTTTCTTATGCAGTGATACACAGGTTTAACAACCTGCTTGCCTGGCTCAGTGGTGAAATCAATGGTGAGATTGCTGCTGCAAAGGTTCAGTGCTGAAAATTCAGTTGTTTGCACTTATTCAAATTATCTGTGCATAGAGTCAGATACTGAGTGACCAAGTCCCAGGTCTGGTGCTCTGGAAACAGCCACGCAGGCGATGGCAAGGGGGACTCCAGCCTCACCCGCAGCCAGCAGGTTCTGTCCCTAAAGGATGTGGCTGGTGCTCCTGGTTAGGAAGGGAGGACAGATGCTCTCTGATGGTGCAGTATAAGCCCCTGCCAAGCTCTGACTTTACTGGCTACAGACCAGACTTGCCTCCTGGTGGTCCTACTGCCATGGGGAATTGTTGACAGGGCTGGAGGACAGGTCTACGCCACCCTTCCTGCTCTCCTTTCCACACTTAGAGCACCATTCATCTCTGCTGTTAAAAACAGTGCTCAGGAGAATGTATTTGGGTAGAAAGAAAATGCCTGTTGATCAGCTCTAAGGGGAAAATCTTCCAGGCTTAAGCCTTTCATTCATATCTAACCATGAGAAAATCCACGCTTCGTAAGAAAACATTTGAGGAATGTATTCTTCTACATTTTCCACAATGTTTAGAAATGTGTCCTTGACAAATGGCAAAACCAACATAGCTCTCCCAAAACTGCAAACTCTGCAAAGTTTCAGTCTAGTAGAGATGTTTGAATCAGTAAGTACAAAGCATGCATGAAAAAGGTTAACTTGAGAAATGAAAAACTTAGTGAGGGATTGGCAAGAGCAGTGGGCAAGAAGAGAGTGGGACCCCAGTGTCTCTGCTTTGTCCTCAGTCTTTCTGCCAAATCCATGCAGAAAAGCCCCAGTGCCCACAGGGTAGTACACGAAGCTCAGTAGCCCTTTGGTAAGCCAAGACAACTGTCAGGGATTCAGGCCTGCAAACCTCTTTCTGCTTCCTTTGTGTGAAGACTTTAGGAACTGATGCTGTTTTTACTGAGGTCAAAGCTAAGACTTGCAGTGTAACAGAAAGCGGCCCAAGGCCTATATTCACAGATGTAGGAAAGGAAAGGGTTACAGAACTGGAACAGCCTTATTAACATCGATGCTCGTTCTCAAGTCCTATAGGAATAATGTATATTTATAAATACTAAGAT
This sequence comes from Apus apus, assembly GCF_020740795.1. Classification (NCBI taxonomy): domain Eukaryota; kingdom Metazoa; phylum Chordata; class Aves; order Apodiformes; family Apodidae; genus Apus; species Apus apus. Next base: position 28,112,025 of record NC_067287.1, on the reverse strand, counting down.
GACAGATCCTATAGGGCCCTTTGAAATTCTAAGCATGCTTTTTTTGTAAGGGCTCAAAGAATGGTTTTTGGCTTGATTTTCGCTTAATCCTGTGATTGCATATTATGCTTTCTAGAACTGGTTGCTTCCAGGAGACCTCAGAGACTCCAAGTCATCGTGACAGGTAAGCTACCTATAACAGCAATGTCAAAATTGCCTCTGGGTTTATTTGTTTCTTTATGCAGTCATTTAACTTGAAATGAGCTCTTTTGGCAAGCTCTGGAAGAGCAGGGTGGCTCTGTAGTAACAAGCAGTTCTAACGTCAGTTAAGCAACTGATTTTAAGAAATTGCAGTAGAGGTAGGCATATAGTGTGTTTATTATTCTCAGAGGAGTAGTGGTTATTCTCAGATAAGCAGTGATTCAATGACATTACGTGCAGCTTTTTGAAGGGCACAGTTCAATTCAGAAGATCATACTTTCCCAGGCCCTCTCACCCAGACTGAGGACAGGCTTTACACCGTCCCAGTTTAAATTTCTAGAAACAGATTGTAGCAGCATTGCTCAACAGTTGTAAGGAAGGCATGTTAGGACAGCATTTTTATGAGACAATGAAATAATCTTGTGATTAGTCAGGAGGGCAAAATTCACATTCTTCAGTGGCAAAATGCTATGAGACTAAGGCTGTGGTTACATACCTCAGCTTGGCCAGGCACACCAACACTGCCAATCACTTCTTACTGTGCTAAGTGGAGTATTTTTCAAGCATATATATGTACCCACATGCATATATATAATGTATATTTGTATCAGTGAAAGAAACTCATAACCAGGCCAAGTGCCAAAATCTAGCTCAGAAAGTCATTAAAAATGAGTTCCCCACCAACACTGATTTTGATGCACATAACAGGCTTTACGGATATGTAGGAAAAGACATGATGATTTGTCCTCAGTATTGTGTTCAAGCACAGGTCAAGAATAAAACAGTCTTTGAGAATGTAACCACATTTTTCATCGCTGCTGTTTATTATCTGTTTGGCTCATTGCTTGGGATCCAGCCCTGCTCTGAGGGAAGTGTGCTGCCCTTCAGAGCTGGGCTTCCCAGATGCTGTTCTAAATGGCTGAACAAACATGCTGAAGATTTCAGAAAAGCACAGGTTGCTAAAGTGCCAGCCTTTGTCATGCACATCTCCAGAAACACACAAAGCTCAGCATGTCCCAAACCCTGGTAACACAGATCCTGGAACAGAAGAAATCCTTTATCAGACTGAACAAAGAAATAACTATATTCCTTGCAACTCTGCTGTACTGCGTTTCTGCTTTTTGGCCACAATCCCTTGGCAGGCCCCATTATAGCCCCATACCTAGGGGCTGGCCCAGCACCTCCAAGGCAGAGCTCTGGGCTGCATGTAAGCCAGATCCAACGCTGCCTTACAGAGTCCTTTTGCCAGTGTGGCTGAACAGCTGCCCTGCCATGCTTGGCTCTTGAGAAGGAAAGAGTTGCTTCATACAGACCACTCAGCCATGACTCTCCATGGCCAATTAAGAAATCAAAGAGGAGCTCTGTGCAGAGCTCAGCCACCACCAGGAAGCCTGAGACATGGTGGGAAGCACTGAATCACATGGCTGCCCTAGTGTGGAAGCCTGCAGCAGCAGGGACTGAGAGCACAGAGGGTCCCCAGTAAGATCCTGCCATTGCAGGGACAGCCTGTGGTGCAGCTCTAGCATGCAGCCTGAGGATGGATGCTTTGGCTCCCTGTCCTGTCCCTGCTCCCCAAGGCAGCAGGGGCTCAAACCAATTTGCTGGAGAAGATAATTTAGCCGTTATCTACCACAATGAGGCCAGATACCTTTTATAAATCTGTTTCTCAAGATCTCGCTCACTTTGTGGTTTTCCCCCTCTCTTTTTTTTTTTTTTTATTTAAACATTTTATCTCCTCAAAACAAAAAATATCAGCATTTCAAATGTCCTATGTAGGGAAGGGGAGCGCAGGGCAGGGTGATCCCAGCATGTGGTGTCACTTGGAGGGGAAGCACTGGTGGGGGCTGAGGGAGGAAGCACAACAGGCCATGCTCCAGTGAGCCTCCTGATGCTGAAACATGATCAGAACAAACAAAGCAAAAGCTGTAAAATTAAATTACTATCTTTATTTGTTTCCTTGTTGGTTTGTTTTCTCTCTTCCATTACCTTGTTCCCAGCTGTGTGCTCCTCTAGAATGAAGCCACTTGGCATTGGTATTTGCTGGGCATGGAACATTTGTGTGTTATTTTAAGAACTCATCCTGAGAAACAGATTCATACCTGTGAATCCCAAACACATTTCACAACCAGATGCACTACTGGTAATAGGGTAGGAAAAAGGAAAATTATATTTTCTTTAGGTTTTCAGTTTTGTCCTCTGGTCTGCTCAGCAGGTCAGTCAGGTAATTTTGTGCATTTGCATTGTCACTGTAAACTGCTAACACCAACCTCTGATATTACAAATACCAGATGTAAAACCTAGTCTCCCCAGCAGCTTTTTCCCTTTTACATACAACCTTATTTTTACAAAATAAAATTTTATTTTCAAAATTCCTCTGAAAACATGAGTCTGAGCTGAAATCCTGGCTGCATACACTCCAGCATAATCACACTCACATGGCAAAACAAATGTCCTGGAAAGCTATACAGCTGGGGTGGATTTATCTAGCTCCCCTGTGTCCCTCCACTTTCTCTGCCTCAAGCTCTGAGAAAGTCTGGGTCAAGTTCTTGTTCCAGCTTTTTAGCTTGTGCTCATCTCCTGTGCTATTTTTTCTCCTGTTTTCCTAGGCTGAGCAAGGTGCCAGTAGCAGAGGATTTGGCCTTCTGTATGCTTAGAGCCCTTCCTTGAGCCTGGATCTCTGTGCAACATATGCTTCTTCATGTCTTCTTCAGCCCTCTGCCTCCTCAGCTCTATCGGATCCCTGCTGTTAAGTAAACCCTCAATTTCATCTCAGCAAGAGCTACTTCACATGCCGTACGTTTCTCCTGCACTGTTAAAGTCTCTGCCACTCACCTGACATCTCTCTCTCTCCTGCCTACTCTCCCTTTCCACTCCTGTATGCTTCCAAGTTTACATCCCATTGCAAATTTGTCAGCTTCTTCTGTTTTCTTCCACTTGACCACAGTGTTAATACCAAAAGAGAACCTGGATGGGTTGCCGCCATGGTACATTTTCAAAGCAAAGGTGTACATGCTTTGACAGGTCGTTTCTCCCCTATTCTGTAGCCCCAGGGGCCCAGAGATTTCCCTCTGGCTGGCTCACACTGTGTACTCACAGGATTGTCCCTCCTGATGTCCCAAATTCCCAGCTGCTCAGCATGCTGTGCTAGCCCCAGTTCCCTTGGACCACTCCCTCTGCTCCCTTTTGATGTTCAGAGACAACAGCTGTTCCTCATACTCTGTCGCACCAGTTCTCCCTCAGTTTTACCTGCTTTATTTTCTTCTTCCCTTGCTCCCTTCTCTTAAGTACACAGCTACATACACACAGATCTGCCCCTCCTGTCCCCAGCTGACAACAAAAACAGGGTCTCTCAAGCTACAGGTTCTGTTCCTCACTAGGAAAAGCTTCCTCCTTTCAGGCAACAGGCCAGGGAGCCCTCACATTCCCCACTGCCTCCTGGGCACCCGCTACACTAGTTAGTTTTGTGGGGTTTTTTAAGATAGGGGCAATTAAGAAGAAGTCTTCTTGAACTGTCTTGTCAGGCTATTTGAAAACCTAATTTCTGGCTTCTGTGACACATCCAAGTGTAGGAACAGCCAGCGAGCTGGCGTCTCTTCCAAACCGCTGCCCTTCAGAAGGTGCTCTATGTGTGTATGTGCATGAGTGAGAGACATCTGCATTCCTTTTCTGTTCACCCAGCCACAGAGCACAAATCTACTTTGACACTTTTAGAAAAATGAAAAGATGGAATCTTGCAGGAGCCTGCCTGTGCTGGGGGGAGAGGACGGGAGCATGCACAGCAGGAGGGAAGTTGACTTTTCTTTATACATATAGGGTTTTTTCCATGCAGAGTTTAAATTATGCCTGATAAAAGGAGTTTCATGGATGTTTCAGTTCTTTCAAACCCTCCTGGCTTCCTCCCAATTAAATGAGGTTTGTCAAAGCCACAGGGCTCTGCTGCTGCCGGAGAGGCGGACAAGCACTTCCCGCAGTGACATCTCCAATCCCCAAGGGAGAAGATGAAAGTGTCAGTGCCAAGAGAGAGAGAGAGAGAGTGTGGAAAAAAACAGGTACAGAGACAGACAGTGTGAGAGAAAGCGAGAGAGTGAGGAGAAATAGAAGGAATGAGAAAACAGATTGGCATAATGTGTCAATCTCTCCGACAAGCTGCATGAGAGGGGACAGATTGACTTCACCTGGGCTTGTGCACCACCCCATATTTATTATCCCCCATACTGCAGCAAGGAGTACCTTGTGGACAGGAAACTGCATGGCGTTATCATAGCAACCAATGTGTTGGGAACAGAATCAAAGTGCACAGGGCTGAAACAAGTACAGTGTGATCATGCAAGATCATATTAATGAGTGACTCATTAAGCTGGTAAAAGTTGGGCAATTCTGAATAATTTCTCATGTAGACATCCCTATTGCGATAATCATGTAAGACATTTATTCTCTTGTGTCACTTTGGCACCACAATATTTTGCAATTTCACTGTATCATTTAAAAATTCTCATTGCTATGATAACATGGTGCAGATTTAAAATATATTCTGTTCCCACTTCGTTGTGGAGGATGCTGCCTATTAGTCCCCATCCTCTGAAGAATGTTAAAACAGAAGGGCAAAGAATGAGCTGCAGATGAAAGGTGAAAGGAGAGAGGGGGTTGGTCCCAAGGCATGTGAGAGAGTAAGAGGGAAACAACATTTGAAAAAATAAAAGGTTCCCATAAGAAATTCTTTTCTATTTTTAATTAAATAATTGTATCTGTAACTGTCCTCTTTTTTTTATAAGTTGCTATGACAAGCTGGAAGCTAGAGGATGTTTTTCAAAGGTCAGTTCCTGGGAAAAAAATAATTGGAGAAATCAGTGTTCAAAGATAAGTATCCCTCTAAATAGTATCTCTGATTACTGAGGGGAATGCTAATGGCTAGAAGTTGGCTGCTGCCCCTGGGAAGTAGAAGAGGAAACACAGGGCTCTTTACTTCCTGGTGGTCAGCTCCTACAAAGGGGAACAGGTCACTGCTGCGTATGCTCATCTGGATGCAAAATGCTAGGAAAAAAGAGCAGACCACACTGTAAAAGAGGAAGAGTTTCCACCCCTGAGTGGGGCTGGTCTACAGATGGGCTTCTCCTACAGCAGCTCAATCTTGTGCATCTAGCACTAGAAGGGGCTGCTAAGACCCGGGTTTGAACCCCACTCATTGTCTTGGTGGCCTTAATCCTACACGTCACCAGCACCTCTGGATGTAGCAACACAGGAGAGGAGCCTCCTTCCACTGTGGCTAGTGACAGGGATGACCTTTTGTAAAACTGGAGCATTTGCTGTCCTTTTCCTGACCTAAGCCAATCCTGAGTCAATTATCTTTGTGCAATGCAGCCCTGCAGTACAGAAGTCTTGAAAAAGCTTCAGTCTAACCCTTTACCACCTGCTAAAACAGAATGTTTTCTGTTCAATTAATCACTCTTGGGAGAAAGATGAGATCCTTGAATCAAGAAAGCATGAGCTGTGCTCTCAATTCAGTGCCAGTCCTGAAGTGCAAAGGGCCTTCTGAGAAGATATCTCACTCTGCTGTCAGACAGGTCAGACACAGTAACAACTGCAGCTTATTATTCTTAGTTATAGATTTGGTTTATTTTCCATCTCTTTTGCCCTCGAATGCTATAGAGCATGCCTGCAAGCAGGGAGGGTGAGCTGTGGGATTTTGTGTTAGCGCCAGTGTGCTCCCAAGAAAACATACTGGAAAACAAGCTCCAGCAGAACAGCCCAGGCACATGGGACAGCGATCCTATCCCCACCAGACCCATGTCTAGATTCAGTATAGGCCTTGGTCAAAGTTCAGGAGACATTCAACCTTGGGCGTGCTATGGGCATGGCCGCTAGGCACCAAGACCTGTTTGTGCTCTGTGAGGATGACTGCACGTTGCATGGATGTGATCCTGGCTTTGTCTTGGACGGACTTGCTCCTTTTTGGTACTGTTGGTCTCTCATTGTCACCTCCCTCCAGCAATTCAAAACCAATCTCCCAGGTAGTGATGACACCATGCCGTTTCTTCTAAAACAGCCTGCTATTCAGCTTTTCAGAGACATGGAGGAAGAGGGAGACTTGATGTTGACAGAGCACTGTTGTTTTAATGCCCATTGCATCTAAATTATGCAAAGGAAGTGTAGGCAACAAGGAGTTTAAGGCTACAAGCCATTGCCTACCAAAAATCCCATTACTGTTGCATTAGCCAGCCCTGTTCTCACAGGGCATGTATAAAGAAGAGCTGGCTTTAATGGACATCTTCCAGATGTCCATTTAGATTCTCCTACATAGCTGAAAGGTTTAAATAGTCACATTTTTTTACCTCTGAGCTCTACAACCTCCATCTACAGCAAGTGGATATCATTCACTGCAAATCAGATACAGATACCTAGAAAGTGAAGTTCTCACCAGGTGCATGAATGTGGTTTACAATTTGTCTTAATATGAGAATAAATCAAAGGTGGTTGATGAACAGCAAATCACCTGTCACCCCTGAACCAGAAGCAGTCTTTTCTGTGAAGTAAAAAGCAAAACTTCCGTTAACTCAGGGAATATACCCCTCACATCACCTGGCCTAACCTCCATAGTGGTGGAAGTTCTGCTTGCGTAAATACTGGCAGGACACTGAGGTTTTGTATTCTGTCATTAAGCCACCACCCTAGGAAAGGGCCATTGCAACATCACAGCAGACATGTGCCAAGGGCATAGGTCTCTGGAGATGTTGCCCTGCTTAAGCTCTTCCCCAAGCACTGGCCTGGAGCAGTCATCATGCTGGCAGATGCTAGGCTCTGTTTAGGAGCACAGGGCGAAGGGGAAGAAGGGAGAAGAAGGAAGGTTTCCTTTGCTCACTCTCCAGCTCATGCTCTTGCAAAAGAACGACTGGCACAAAGTTTGGCCCACATGACTTTTGGAAACAAGGTCCTACAGACATGGATCAAATGCTCTGACTCCCATTGATCTCAGGCCAGAAAATCTCTATAAAGGCCTCATTGTTCAGGGAGATCAACTACTCTTGAGGGGAGTGCTGTTAATACCCTTCATGGAGGCAGACAATATTGCATCAGTGCAGAAGTTTTTCTGTATTTTGTCTAATTTCAAGTTATATCTGAGGTTTCTTTCACTTCCATTTTCACTTTAACAGTCTTAAATGCAAATCTGAGAAGATTAAGTTGTCTTGTTTGCTGTGAAAAGCATCTGGACTGGAACTCCCATGTATCTGTTTCCCATCCTCAGGTGCACTTCTGCCTTCACCCAGTTATCAGCAGAAAAGAGCAAATGGGGATGTAGTGATCAGATTTCTAAGGCACAAAAGTTAAAGCTAAGTTTGAGATTCTGACAGCAAGTAACCACAAGCCTAGGAACTCAATTAGCCTGAAAGACAACTATCTCATTATCTTTCTTAAAATGATATAAATACATAGGAATATAAAAGTTTAAAATAAACTCTCTCTCTATTGACTGTCTAGATGACTGAATTTCACTGCTCAATTTCTTTAAACACCCACTTTAGTATTTATTTATTCTAAGCGTGAAGCAGCTACGATAATTAGACTGTCAGATTTGGTAAGTTAATGAGGAGTCACTGGAGTGGAAGGTTTTGCATTTGTGAGATTGCTGAAGGAGAGAGCTCTGTGCCTTCCCTCTATCTCTTTTTTCTTTTTCTTTTTTTCCCCCTCTGCTGGGTGGGAAGGAGAGAGCTTGGCAGTGCATAGATCCATTAGAATCCTTTTGATTAGTGGGTTGCATTTCTACCACTGTTCTACCAAATAGTATTTTGCTGGTTGCTGCAAGAGAAAGAAAAAAGAAAAGAAACCATAGATGAGATTTCTAGAGAAGGATGCCTAGATTAAAGAAATAATTTTCGAAAAAAATCAGAAGGAACAGAGCCATGAGAAATCGGATCCTGAATTAGTTTATATTGTGGCTAATGCCACAGGAGAGCATTAGGAAAGTAGCACGGTGAAGGAAAGGACCATTTTGCAGCTTACTCTTTAACCTGATTTTTCCACAGAATAATCAGTGCTCACAGCTCCAGGAATGAGACTGCCAACCTGAAAGCTGTGACCTGTTTACTTCTTACCGAAAAAGCTGTCTCTCAGGAGGTTCAAGCAAGTGTTGGTAGGAAGCAGGGATGACCAACTCTTGGGTAAGTGTGTAATTGACACTGTCAAAACTGCTGCCTTCATCCTTAGCACTTTAATTCCTTTGTGTATTGAAGATGGGAAAACAGAACTGATACCCAGGGCTGGATGACCACAGCCTAGGCTGAAGACAAACTGGGAAATCTCACATTCAGAGAGAAGAGATCAGTAAGTCAGTTGCCCCCAGTCCACAATGCTCAGTGGTATCATGGGAGGTTTGGGTTTGTTTGGTCATATTCCCAAGCCTCAGACCAGTGCCCTTTCCTCTGATGCCACCCTAGTCAAAATATTGCTTCACCTCCCCATTGCTTAAACTGACCAAATTTCTTTGTTCATCTCTGTCCTTGTCTACTGAGTTCACATTTGGTAGCTTAAATATTTTGATTTCATACACAACAGAGCCTGAGCAGAGCTAGGCAATAATATCCTTAGCTTCTAACACCCTTTATTTTAATTTCTTACAATTTTAAGGACATGCCTCAAAATCATGCATCGGTATCGACGTTTTTCATGTCCTTTTTGTTACAGAAGACCAAAAGAACACTTAAAATCACTGTTATTGAAAAAAATTATTGGAAAATACCATTTTATTATATCCTGTCTCTTTGTTTACTTTGTGCATTTGTTAACAGCATGTGTCCAGTCAGTGTCAACAACTGGGTCTGTGCTTGCAGGGCAGACCTGGAAACTAATTTTGAGGCCAAATTAGTTTGACTGTCTTGCTGTCTGCCAAGCTAAGAAGCAACCTGGCTGTGATAGGAGAGCAAACATCAGCTACCTGTCCGGGCTTTCAGATGTATGTAGACAGCATGTACCTGCTATAGGATCAGGTTGCAGCACTCAGTGCCTGGTCTCACAGCCTCCCTCCACCCCATCTGCCCTCATCCTGTAGACAACAGCAGGCAGACAGGACAGCCTCGAGTCCTTTTGAGAAGGACCTGACATTGCCAAAAATGTGACCAGATTAGGTTTTGGAGGCAGCCTGAATGCATTCCCTGCTCACCTGCTCAGCTAGTGCAGGCAAGGCAGCTGTTCCCTCTCAGTGATCAGAGAGGAACTAATCCTGCAAAAAAGCTGGTTGTCAGTTCCACTAAGGCTTTCAGGACAACTCACTCGAGGAGGGTACTCATGCTTCAGTCTTCAGTGAACTTGGATTTGGCCAGTTTTAAATGATTTTAAGAGTATTTCAAAATTGTATAATTTTAAAAAGTGAAACCAGGAAAACAGTAGGAGATACTCTTAAATATTTTTCATGTTATCCTGGTCTCAAAGTGATTGTGGTCTTTTTTTAAAGCTGCTTACAAAACATACTAAACAAGCTTAAATGTCAACTCAAGTTTTCTTTTGCACTTCATTACAGTAAAAGATTCTAAAAGTGATAGTGCAAGTAAGGCTCTAAATGAAACAGTAATTTCTTTGGCATTTTAATAGGCTACCAATGGAAAGCAGGGGTATCTGTATGCTTTTTCAAATCTAACCAGAGGTAGATAGGCATCTAAAGCACAACAGTCCCACACTGGCACATGAGAGAATGGAATTTCCTGGGAACATAATGAAATTGGCCAGCCTTCCTTCATTGGCCAACCCAAGTTAAGTTACAAAAATAGACAAAACCAGAAAATCAAACATACCAGGCTCAACAATGAAGCCTTGGGCCCTGAGCGACACAGCAAGGGACAAAATAACATCACAGCCTCCTCCTTGTTCTCATTCTGGTTTCAGGAAGGAAAGAGATAGTGCCAGGTATCTGTCCTAGGGTGATATATTCTCTGTGCCAACACTCCATCCCATTTTCTACCCTATTGCACCTCTTTCCCTCTACCTGCTGAGGAATGTATGGATCATTGGGATCTGCTTCCATTCTCATGCTGCCTCTCAAAATGCAGTTAAATAATGCAGTGCTTTATATATATGTGCTACTGTCCTGGCTAAGTGCTAGCTGAATCTACCAGAAAATTAGAGCTTGTTTTAAACCAACTGTTAACAAGCTAAGTAACTGAAGTCAGTATCCTGCAGTATTTGTCATCAGGAATTCTACTCTCCATTACACCAAGGACCTTTGAAATAATTCTTGATATTGACAAAACGAAGCAAAATCTTTGAGAGTATAAAACAAGGGCAGAGTTTTGTGGGGGGTGGTATTTTTAAAAATCACCTTTCAGTAGAAGAGAATGAAATTGTGCACATGTCCTGCCTTTTGTTTTTCAGAAAGCAAAGCTGGAAAGATTGACTTGGCAACAAAGATGTAACGGCAGAGTCTGGACACTGGACTTGCAGAATAAACTCAGCCATGTGTCACTTAATAGAGAGATCCCTGGACCAGAAGATCGATGTACAAACAGGACAGATGGGGACTGACAATTGAAGAATGTAGAGGCTGATCCAAGGCTTACAGAGACCTGTCATTCCTGGGGTTTGCCTACAATCTCCTTCAACAAAAGAGCTCCTGAGGAAAGGAGGGGATTAGTCAAAAGTTGAGTGAAGTCTCCAGGGAAGATGGTTTCTTGGATAAAGTTGTCAACAAAAGGAATTGTTTAAGGCTATTTGTTATAATTTCCTGGAGGGAGCTTCTGCCATCACTAACAGGATTACCAGCATACTGGTTCCACACCAGCAGAGCATTAGACACACGATTGCAGACTGGTTGCTTAGAGCTGAATTCAGAGGTCTTCTTACACTGGGTTCCAAATGTGTGCGGGTGTTGATGAGCAGAGGGGAGATGGAGAGGAATTAAGATGCAGCCAAACATGGGCCATTTTTGGTCCAGCTGTTGCTGAAGTCCTGGCTCATTAATTACTTACCATACTGTTTTAATCTCCTTGATCTCAGGGCTGCTGACAGACTATGAGAAGGAAAGCTAATCTGAGGTGAGTGCTGATCAGGGTACATGGGAAAAACAGAGAGCTCTTCCCCAACTACAGTTACAGTGAAGTTTCTCATAGAATTCTTCCTGGAATAATCAGGAAAGCAAGTAACTTACTGTGTTCATGTCATACTCCATTTGGTTTCAGTTATCTGGGATACTTTTTCTCAGCTCTGCAACCTCCAGAAACCAGAAGCCTTGGTGTTGCCTCACAACAGATCTGGGAAGAAAAGGGAGACTAAGATAAATTATTAAGGTGCAGGCATGCAAACCTTCTTAAATACTTATTATTCATCTGAGCAGTGTCACTGGCATGACTGGGAGAACTTCTTTGAGCAAGAATTATGCAGAGCATCAAGGCATTGGAACAAAACCCGTCATGGAGCTATTGGGAAACACCAGAGAAATGGGTGGCAGCCATAGAAACATGGAAGGCAACATTTTAGTGTAAGGGAGCTACATCTTCAGCCCCATCCCAGTTCATTGTTTGCTATCCAAATGCTGGGATCTGGGCAGGAAGCAGCACAACTGTGTATTTTCCCCTTTGTCCTTGCTGTAGACATAATTGCAGGAACATATAGATTAGATACATAAAAGAGCACACAGACCATCCAGTCTGTGGAAGAGGAAAAGGGTTATTCCTTATGGTACATGATAGTCTTTAAAATTCTCTGCCATGATGAAAAGGCAAGCTATGTCCCAAAAGTCTTATTATCTCTTGATTGCATGGACCCAGATCTCCCAAACACAAGGGACTCTCAAAGTGGATGTGAATGCCTGATCCCTTTGCAATATTGAACAGAAATTTGTCTCAGTATTAGCACCTTCTGCCTTTAATTTGCTCTGCAATTAATCTGGAATAATATTAGAGTGACCTCATAGCAGTATAAGCAACATCAGACTACAGCATCCTATAGAGTTCTACTTCAGTGTGTATCTCTGCGTCAGTTTCCCCTGTGCAGGTTTATTTGAGGACAGAAGGGCATTTGGAACCCTTTTAGAATGAAAAAAACAAAGAATCGGTCTTATGCACACTGGCACTGGCTGTTGCATTGCAAAAGCTTTTAAGAACTGGTACAAATAAGCTTTTCTAAAGTAGTTGGCTGACTGCATAGGTAGAAGATAGGTCTCCACTTCTGAGTTAGACTGCATTGTTGTATGCATGTTTAGAGCAGCTGTAAATGATGCCCAAGTTGGGACAGGTGGGTTCTGCATTCCTTTTGTACTCTTGGAGATGGCTGGACTAAGAGCAGTGAGGAAGCAGAATATCTAGTACCTGCCATGGGATGGTTATGGCTGGATGTCTGCTCTTAACTGCTCCTAACACTAAATGCTCAAGCTGAGTTAAATGAAAGGATTCATTATGCATGGGCAGTGAAGGATCTAATGATGTGAACTGAATCACTTTCCTCATGGTGTCTATCCAAAACATCAGTTGTAAATTTCTTCTGCCCCGGAGCAACAGAGAGAATAGATTTGCTCTTTTTACATAGTTGCTACCCCATAACCACCAAAGCTCCTATGCTAACTTGCCAAAAGGTTGAACGATACCATCTAGCTCTGTATCTGGAGGGGCAGAAAGCCAGGAAGATCCTGGCAAAAGGATGTGCTGTGACCCAGCACCCTCCTGTTCATTAACTCAACACTGGAGACCCAATGCCTTAAATATACCAGACTGGAAAGAGAAGATGCCCCAGAACCACTCCTCTTCCAGACTAACAGGGGTACGATTTATATAGATGTCAGTAGATTTTCCATCCCCTGGCCTGCACAATCTCCGGGGCAACAGCTCTCAGGGAAAATGGACATAGTGTTGTAATGAGTCAGGAAAAGAAGGAAACAAGAAACACATTTGAATTCATGTACCAAGTTAGTATCACCCAAAAAGGCAATCCTGCATTCGCCATTTCCTTCCCTCCTTCCAGCTTCACAATCCTTCTCTCTTTTACTCTCTGACACTTTTCTAAGCCCTTGATGAGCTGATTTAACTCACAAAACAGGCAGAAAACTATTAACTCTTTTGCTGAGTTAGTCTTCCATTGCTTTAGCAAATTGAATCAGATTATGAAAGGGTTAGAGAAGTACCACACTTCAGGCATGGCTGAGCATGGACTGAGAAAGGAGGAGCAGGAAAAAGCCATGAAGTTCAGACTCTCTTGTCTCCAGCGTGCTCACATGTAGTTCATGTGGGTGGTCATCCCATGTCACATCTGGATGTTTGATGTTCTCTTTTGAGTTAATAACAGGATGGGTTCTGGTGAGTAAGTGCTCAGTAGTGTTACGGCGTATGTAAGCCCATCTCAAATCTCCGTGTTTGCTGTTGAAGACCTCACAAAAAATTCCAGACGTTGGCAGAGAAATGCAGGACTGACCTTTCCTTTTTTCCAGAAAAGACTTTCTCTTGGCAGTGGTAGGATGACTTGGTAAAGCAGGTGAGAGTTTATGAAGTGCATGTAAATGGAGATCATTATGCTCGAGGGTCATCAAACTGTTTCTTCTCACCACCTAATAAAAAATTAAAAACAAATCTGAGATTTTTGAGAAATCTTTTAACATCCTCTTTTATGTAAAGAGAGTTTAACTGCAGACTTAAATATTTGCTTTAAAAACATCTTGAAGTAAATTAAATAACTTATTTCCCAGGCCAAGATTCTGTTTTACTTCAGACCAGAGCAAGTTTGTTGGCCAAATTACATATCCCCAAGAAAAAATTTGAGGGCTTATATACTTGCAACCCCCTGTCTATAATGGTGCAAGGGGGCAATGCTCTTTAAAGGGGGGTGAAAGCACCAGGAAAATCCCCCTCAAAAATCAGACCTGCAGTTGGGGAGCCCAGATGAAAGCCCTGACGTAGGTCATGTGACAGGTGTCACTTCAGTAATGATATTGGGGCAGAGATAAAAGTCCTTTCTGGCTGGTCATGTGACACTGCTTCATTACTGGCACAGCAGGTGGTCGGAGAGTCTCAATGCCTTTATTTTTTTATTATTTTTAAATTTTGTTTTATTCTGTGATAATGAGAAAATGTTTAAACTTCCATCCGTGTGTTTAAACACTTTTTCATGCTGACAGCAGCAGGAGATCCCTTGATCAGCTGTCAAATGGGAAGGTGCAATTTTTCTGGAAAGTAAACAGCATGTTTGCCAGTTGGAAATAATTTTCTGTTTGTTGGGACCGCTAGTCATGCCGTGATGGAGACATGTCACAGCATCTCACAATTCAGGAGCAGGGAATAGAAACAGGCTGAGAAAGGGGTTTTAGACTGCCTCTGATAACAGGAGCTTGAAATTTTTGACACTTTGCTATTGTTACGGTAGGGAAAAAACCCACCACTTACAGATTGCTTATGAAACTTTTAAAGCAGCAGCTCAGTGACAGGGTGAATATGTGGGACCTTCTAAAAGAAGCTCCTGAATTTTAATAGAAACTTTCCTAGGAGAAAAACAAAAGGGACACACAAAGGAGTCCTGTGGGTGTGGTGACACGTGGGGGTGAAGGTGGCCAGATTTCATTCCCAGCTAGCACAAAAAAACAAAACCAAGTCTCTTTATAATTATACAAGAAAACTTTTCATGGCTCTGTTGTAACATAGGCTTGGGGAACCCACTGGGTGTTTCAGATGGGACATGGAAGGCAAATGTGGTCCCAGGGTCATGCCAGAGAGCTCAACCCTATCCCAGGGCAGCTGGGGCCTGCCTGAAACCAGAGCTCTTATGCTCTCCTTCAGAAGTACCCTGGAACCCAACTAAGTTTACTTTACATGCTAACCACATTTTTTTCTTTTCCTGTTAGGCAAATACCTTCTCAAAGTCAATTCCCATAGAGAACAAGAGATACAGATATAATGCACATAATTTTAATTAAAATTAAGGTTTGAATGTGCATATGCAGAGGCATACATAGCATTTTTCCTACGCAGACATAGACAACATCTTATATGCAGAATCAACAAATCAATCTGATTTCAACACTGGGAAAGTTAATTAGTCCCTTGTAGTCTCCCAGAAATGCCCTCCTAGGCTGGCTGCTCTGCAGCCTTCTCCCTCTTCCTAAAGATCTCCATTAAAAGCTTCCTGCCTATTACATTTCATGAAGTCGTGCCTCATTAACACAGAAGTTTTGATGCCCAGTTGGTACCTCACTTGCACCAGGAAAGAGCTCTGGGGCCGGCAGCTTCAATGAGGGGCAGGGCCGGACCATCAACAAAAATCATCTCAAGTGAAAAGATCAGACCAGAATCTGGCCCTTTGTTAGCAGTCATTAAAAAACATTGCACTTTTAATAGAAGCTTATTCAATTAGCAGACTAACAGGCTCCATCAGATAAGCTGGGGATTTCCCTGGGAATCTGAATCACATACTGAAGCAGCTCTGCACCCTGTGGTTAACCCTCTCTGCGCAGAACCATGCTGAATAGGCCAGATCCCAAGAAAAGATTCATTTTTTGATTCTTAAGGGAGAAGGAAGAGTTCTCCACTGCTTCCCAAAGCCCCAGGAGATGCCTGTGCAAAGTGTGAGTCACACACACTGGAAGGACCCAGGAGGACCATGGCACCAAACTGTAGCTGCTCCAGACAGGAGACTCGCCCAATCTCCGATAAACACACTGACATTTGGCAGCCTGACAGCTTCACAGTCCCATAAGAGGCTTCCTAATTAGAGCCTGGGTGAGAAATAATCCACAATTTGAAGTTTGTCTCTAGCTTCCTTGCTGTACTTTTATTCCCCTCCCTTTTTGTGCCTTTTCTTCCTTTTCAGTGTTTTCTCTCACATGTTCTCAACACAACCCCTCCCCATGGGCGGAAGCTGTTGGAAACACCAAACAGGCAGGAGAAAGGGTCATTTTTGCCTGTCCTCTCAGCTCAGAACAGTCCCAAGCAAAAGCACCCCTCTTGCATTCCAGTGTTGCCCTTGAAGGAGAAGATAAGGCAGGGGAGAGTACATGGTGAAGTTTATAGTGAGACGACGTACAACTGGTCTGGAAGAAAACCAAACCAGTCCCATTCATTCCTAGTCAAACAAGTAAGGCAAAACTAGTGCTCCCAGCAGTGGGAGAATGGGGAGTCTAGGTCTGGATCCAGCCCTGAATTTCACTTTCCTCTGCAGCAAGCTAGGACTGAGCAGCATGTCATGACATCCTGAGTCTTTTAGCTGGAGCCAGGGTCTGAATCTAGCATTGCCTTCAAGACATACAGTACCATGGTGCTGCTGTATCACAGCAAGATGTCCATCCAGCTGGTCATAAGATGAAATATAATTTTACAGATAAGTACTGTTACAGAAGCAGGTCTTTACCCCATCACATGGATATCCTCTGAATAGCTCCAGAAAGCTCTTCAAATTAAATAATCTCTGATTTTGAGATTGTATGAACAAGCAGCAGCTGCTAAGACAAGTATAACTCTTTTACTGTATTTATTTCCTAGAGTGTTATTTGCTGATAGTGGGATTGATTGTTTCTATTTAATATCTCCAAGTTTTTTCAGAACACTGAGAGAGGTAGCGAAGCTCTTAAAAGACAAGAGCCATTGTATACTCTGCAACATCATGGACATAGATAGAAAGAACAGAATCCACTTTATGTTAGAGGGTTGTTCCCCTTCGCCATCCTTCGCAGTGAATACCATGTTCCCTGGATAGCCACCAAATACAGGCAGAAACTTGGGACTCTCCAGTCTTGGTCATACATTACATCAGACAGCTCTGTACATTTTCCACCATTCAGCAGGATCCTAGATGATGATGACACGGCACCAACGCCTACAGATATGTGACAATTAGCTCTCTCCAAAGTTGAGAGATTTAATTCAAAATATGCAGTTGAAACTATTTCCAGGACAAATGTATTTATTGCTGAGATATACTGGAAGATCTCCACCTAATTCATCTAGAGGTTGATATGAGTCTCATGCAGAGGACTGGAGGTCCTTGTGATGTGTGCTTTTTTGAGGTTTCGCTTTGGGGGCTTCACTATGATTGCTGACTCCTGAGTGCTTCACCTGCTGCTGATATCTGTGTATTGTGCAGCTATGAGAAAAAATTGTGGAGCTACAACTCTCTACTGGGAAGAGCAACCCTGCATTAGGCCTAGAAAAGCCTGTAACATTCTCATCTGTAATGCCTGTACTGCGAAGATACTGAGGCTGAGAAAATTTTTTATTGAACTGATATTTCCAACAAACAGATGTCTATGAAGTAAGCAGAGCTGTCCCCTGAGGTTCTAATATTAACAAATTCCCCGAATAGATTGTAGCTGTGTGTTTTCTACCATCCGTCTCTATAAACTGGAGTATGGGTTAGTACACTGTATTTAGAGAGCCCAGCCCACCCACTTGCTTGGAGCATCCTTGAAGCTGAGGGAGATGTAACTGCATTTGTAGACAGACACCACCTGCAGCATCCATGTTACTGGCATACCGAAATTCTGCCTTTCAACATAGTAGGAATCTTGGAAAAACGAGAGGTTGTTCTGGACCTAAAATATCTGCCCTGATTTTTCTGCATGATAAGTGAGTATAGACATGAAGAAGGAGGAGAGCACAGATGTGGTGAAGCTCTCCTGGAGGACTTACTGAGGAGGAGTTGAGGCAGAGCTAGCTCTGGGTGACTTGTGCCTTTGGTACCTTTGCCCTCTGTCACTGAAAAGTGGGAACAAAGGTCTGAAGGGCTGCATTTCGCACACACGTGCATGTTTGATATGAACCCTTCTAAAATTCAGGTGACTCAGATGCCATGAACAGAAGCAATACCAGAGAAGAGAAGAAGAACATTGCTCTTTTTAAATTAAACTCAATTTTTAAGGGTTTAGAATTTCAGTCATTTAAATCCATTTCAGACTATGTCTTGAAATACAAGTTCAAGCCTGGAGGAATTTTTTTTAATTATTATTTTATTTTAAGGGACTAACTCAAGTTGATAGTTTAAGAGCATTTTAAAAGTTTGTTGGTTTCAGATGTTTAAAAAGAAATTTAAAATAAACAAACAAAATCCAGTTGAAAATTTGGCAAGGGCTGAATCCTTTGGGCAAAAGGATTTTCCCAAGAGAAGCATAGATCTCTGAAAAGCAACAGAGGAGATGTCATATTTCACAGCTGCAATGCAGATCTATGGCCTCTCCAGAGACTCCCACACACTAAACAGGGATTTCTTTAGTCTGAATGCCAGATCTGCTTTGGTCCCAGTGAAACTCCAGAGGGGCATTAGCTAGGAAAACAGGGCATGTTCAATCCACTTTATTATTAATGCAAAGAATAGTCTCAATACTTGTGAAAATCAAAATCATGCATTATGAAAGGTCCTTCATATCTTTAATAGATTAAACTACTCGCCAGCCTCCCCAAGGCAGTTGGGCCATAGCTTGTTTGTACCATCTCTGTTTAGGGCATACAGCTCTTTTTGGGTCTGTGATGAAGCAACCATGAGCCAAATCACTGGCCTGACTGGGCACTTCCCTGAGGGATGTGCTGGAAAGTTTAGTTATTCAGTGATTAAGGCTGGAAGTACCACAGGTGCTGAAGGAAAATAACAGCTCTTACCAACACAGTCTGACTTTGGCTTTGACTTTCTCATCAGGAATGGCTGTTGCATTTTCTTTGCTGAACCTCGCCATTTTTCATTTTTACTGGAATTAAATTAAAAGGATGAAAAGATTCTACACCACTGAACAGGGCCCTTGACTTTATTGCCATGTGACAGTACTGCAGAGGCCAACTATCCCCATGATGAAGTCTGGGAATAACTCCTATGAGCTAAACACAATGCTGTTGCACAGGTCCCCTAGTGAGCAGTGCCCAAGCTGCTGCTGGTGAGCTGTGGGCTAAACTGCATGAACCTGCAACCTGCAGTTGATGAAAAGCTGCAAGACAAACCACACCGTGCTCCACTAAACAGGTGCTGAAGGCTTCTCACCTGATTATCACAGAATCACAGAATCACAGAATCCTAGGGGTTGGAAGGGACCTCAAAAGATCATCTAGTCCAACATTATATATATGTTTTATACAAAACCCTCTCAGAAGCCATTCAGCTGGACACAGAACTGAAAGATTTAATTCAGTTTAAAAAAGATGGTCTGCAAGAGACCTGGGACCAGGAATACTGACCATCCCACAGTGGATCCTGTGCAGAAAGAGCTGGGAGAAAGCCTTGGAGATAGCTGTGAGGCCCCAAGTGTGGGACTGTGTTTGAGTCTCCTGTGAGCAGAACAAGGCTGCCTTGGGTACTGAGTGAGGAGGTGACCTGAGAACCATAAACTCTTCAACAGTGACAGGGAGAAACCCGGAAAAGGAGCTGCCCAACCAGCAGAGAAGGGACCATTATAGTCTGGGGGTGACAAATGAAAGCAGACAGCTGACTCTGTGCTTTCAGGGAGCTGCTTGTATGCACCAGACTATACCACAGCCCCTGCCAGGGCAGATTGTGCTAGACTTAGTACAAGTGAGGAAAAACTGGCCAGGCCTGGAGGGAAGAATGCCATGAGCGGTGGGTGAGTACTCCATGCCAGGCAGTGCCTAAGGGAAGTGTGGAGGAGATGTCCCTGAAGGGGCTGCCCTGAGGCCCTCAACTGGGAGGAATCAGCCCCTGAATATGACCTCCTCTTGTTCTGCCTCTTTCTCTCACAGTAGGTACTGCTACGCTGAGTTCCCTTGGGTGTGCACAAGCAAGGGAGGGAAAACATAGCCTCACTTCACAGATATTCACCCACTTCCCCTGTGGCTCTGAAAAAAGTTTTGGAGGGACATGGAGCAGAGAAGATCACCCCCAGTGACGGGTGTCTCTGGGCAACACCCATTTCAGCAAGGAGGGCAGAACTTCTGTGAGCTGCACAGAGGGAACAGCCATACCATCCCCTTCAGTTGTACTTGGAGTCTCTGTTTCCTTCAGGCAGATCCTCCAGCTGACACTAAGGAGGAAAGGCAAGCCTTGGGCAGATGTTTGAACCCCCCAGCATGATCACCATGTTTACCAAGCACCCAAAGCACTTTCAAGAGTTTGAAGATATCCTCCATTGCTAGTATGATTACAGCTCTAATGAAATTTGAAGCATGCCATTTCTTCTAAACAATGGTGCTATCTCATTCTAACCCATTTAGATGATAGTCTGCTCTTCCAGATATTAACATTTTCATATTAATGTAGATCCTTTTATCCCTGTAGCTTAGCACTGGGTTCTGATTTATTAATAGCTGGCTCCCTCTGGACTAGGGGAGCAGGATGCTGTGTTGTGATGAGCTTAATAACTCACTGTTCCCCATTAGTAAATCACAGACTACCACTTCAAATTTGCAGAGAGAATTGGGTTGACTTTTCCACATTCCTTGAAGCATCTTAGTCCTGTTGTGCAAAATTACCTGCTAACAATATTTCTTAAACAAGCCAAGAGCTCTAATATGGGTTCAGCCCACTCGACTGAGCTTTTAACAGCATTTCAGGGAGCAAGGGCAAGAGCGGAGTTAACAAATTTTACTGGCTTTTCCCATCAGATGGTGCCAGGGCACTCTTCTGGAGGCACCAGCAATATAACATCCAGCAGAATTTGTGTATTTATTATTTTAGAAGAGCTCATGTTTTTTTAATATCTCCTGGTTTGAAGGAAGGGTTGAAAGTAAGGACAGCCTATTTGCATTGTGAATAAAGTTATCTGCCTCCTCCAACCCCCAGAATATGCAGAAATAAATGCCTTCTAATGAACCCTGGGGGGCCAAAGCTTTGATATGGATCTTGCCGGGGGTTATAGTGTTTGGGGAGAAGTTCTCGCCAGACTGAAACCCAGCATGGTGTGGGGGGTAGGCAGGCTTCCTTAGAGTGCGAAAGAAGGGAAATTGGATTATCTTGCTAGCAGTTGGTGTTTTTCTGTCTGCAGGAACTTACAGATGAGAGGCCACAGTTGAGAAGTTAAATCCAACCCTCTGCAAACAGTAACGTTTTTTTCCCTCATCTAAATAAAAGAGATGATCCTGTCCAAGTTCTAGAAACCTTCTTTTCTTGCTCTGGCTGGATGCAGAGCAAGTAGGTACAGAATCAAAACTCTAGGATTTGAATTTTAGTTTGGTGGGTGCTGAAAGTGTTGTGTATGTGTGGCCATGTCTTTTTAAACACAGAGTACCCTTTGAATGTGACATCTGGCTTTCAAGGAGCTCCCACAGCAGGCAGAATCACAGCAGTACACACTTCAGATCCCTTAGACAAATCTATTGTAGAATACTGTTTTGCAGTTTACAGTGCACCAAATAAGCTCAAAAAACAACAAATGCAGCTGAAGCCCCTTAACAGAGAAAATCTGGTTAAACGGGTTGCTTTCTGGGAACAAACTGTTGAATAAAAAGAACACCCTGGCAATGGGAAAGTTTTCTGCATTGCCAAGAGGTTCCATAAAAAGACCATTTTATAGCATTAACCCATTCCCTATAGAAGCCAGAGCATACCGCAGAGGATCACATGCTGCCTGGGAAGCAGCAGCACAGAGACATGAAATACAGCAGGCATTGACAGAAAGGGCATGCAGCACCCAGGGCGGCTGTGCTGGTTCCCTGGGCAGTGGCTGGTGCAGGACAGGGCTGCAGGGACTCCACCGACAGCATCAGACCAAGCAGTTCTTCCCTTTGGGTGAGGACACAATGCCTTCCTTACAAAGAGAGCAATACCAGGGGCATTGAGCAAGCTCCCTGGCACAAAGGATGTGCCAAGTAAGGAGCCAAAGGAATTGCCAGATTTTTTTTTTTCCTCTCTGAGCAGAAAATATTGCAAGAGAGTTAGGACAGAGAGAAAGGAACCAAGATATAAAGTGCTGCTGTTGTGTTTCAGGATCAGGATGCTACACTAGTTAAGTTTCACAAGGTGCCAGCATCCTTATTCACCAACTGCAGAGTCCCAGTAGCAGCATTTTGCCCTGATTACCTGAGAATTTCTGCAGCTTTTTTGAAAGAGGCAAATGTCCCACTCCCAACTTCTGTGCAAACTGCAGGCCAGCCCTGACACCAAGGACAGCACTCAGGGCAGGCTCTGGTATCAGCCATGGTCGCACTTTTGACAACAGGGTTGCTTACACCAGTTCAAACAATCTTTCCCTTCCCCTCCACACCACTTCCTTGCCCATACTCTGCACCTCCAGCTATGCCAGCATGCTGTCTGTACAGCACATGGTGAATGAGACCAGAGAACTGATCCAGATAAAAAACAACTTGAGGAAAAAAAATTGTTTCTTTTTCAGCTGGATTGGTTTCTGCTCTGGGTCACTGCACAGCAGGGCAACTCAGGGATGAGAGCAAGTGCCAAGGATGGGGTCTATAAGCTGTCAGTCAGTAAAGGTCCCAGCCACCACCACCCCTTTCTACCCTTCTGTGTGGTGGTTTAGACTTCACTTTCTGCAGGGCCTTTACTTTTTACCCCAAGTTTAGATTTCTCTGCAGAGATGTGATCCAACCTAAAACAAGAGCTTAAGATCTTTTGTATTTCACAGAATAGCCTTGGAGTGTTGAGCTACATCTCATGATGCAGCTTGCTGCAAGGATCCTCTGGATCCAAAAACATTTTAAAGATTTTTTTTGGGGGTTGGACTAGACGAGCTTCAAAGGTCATTCCAAACCAAACTATTCTGTGATTCTATATCTCCTGCAAATACACTTTTCTATGTATGTGCCACCATCCAGAACCACTGGGTGAGAGTAAATCTGGCCACAGGAACAACAGAGCTGTGTTATTAGCATTCTGCACACTTCATACATAGCTCTTCACTTCTCAGCATGTTTTCTGGTCACACTGATGGAGCTACTCTGCTCCCAGTGCTGGGACTAGTGACTTTTGGGCAGGCAGCATGGGACTCTGCTCCACTGGAGGCTGAAAACACACCCAGCAAATCTCACATGGCAGCTTCTCGCAGGGCTGCACGAAGCTTGTCTGCCTGGTACTGCAAGTGGGCTTGTTTTAGCA
This sequence comes from Apus apus, assembly GCF_020740795.1. Lineage (NCBI taxonomy): Eukaryota > Metazoa > Chordata > Aves > Apodiformes > Apodidae > Apus > Apus apus. Next base: position 28,088,907 of record NC_067287.1, on the reverse strand, counting down.
CCAACCTCCTCAGTACCAAAAGGTGTAATGGAATTTTAATGACCACAGATGGTCACAACTTCTGTTTTATGTCTAATCTGAGCACCTACCCCCAAAACACCACCAAAACAGCACAGTGCTGCTCTTACAACAGGCTGGGGAGATGGTGAATTCAGTTGAGTGCTGCCAGTTCCACGCCTCAGCTACCTGTTGCTCAGCCTGGATTTTCCTTACTGAATACAGAACATGTTAACTATATGTAGATATGATGGAGTCAGGCAACAGAAATGTGTAGGTGAATGTTGAGTAAAATACTTTTGATCCACTTCCTCTAAAACAGTCCAAATCCATATCCTCAGGGTCTTTGAGACACATATTAGCTGGAACACCTTGTTTTTGTACTGGATTATTAGATCTCCACATTTTTCCACAGGTGAAGGAAGTATGCCCAGCTACAGTTCATAGCAACTGTGTAAATTAATCCTAAGTAATGGCCAGATGTTGGCAAGAAGAGACTGAAGAAAAGCGCATGCTATTTTCTCATTTAAGTATATAAGAAAATGGATCCTCCTATCCAGCTGTGAGCCTTTCCAGAATACATCCTGGAGTACAGCTGATGGATGTGCCTCGCAAAGCCCATAGGGTTTCATGCCATTCCAGGCATGCTTCATGGGGAGTATTCCATTCAAAATAATTATCAAACCAAATAGATTAAGTACCAATCTATGCAAAAACCATTTCGGCTGCAAATAGATTACAAAGTACATTTGGCTATTGTGTGCATACTTGTAAATTTTAAAGTGCCGGGGTAGATCTCTGAGTCTAGAGAGCATCAGAGGATCTTGAAAGCACTAATGAAATGTGGAACCCAAATCTTTCTGCTTCTTCCTCCCAAAGGAGTCCCAGACTCTGTTTGGTAAAAGCCATGACAGCTTCAGTAACTCCTAATAAATCCTACACAAGCTTCAGATTTGGGGAACCCACACATGAAAAACCTGCTCCTAAACTCTCATCTCCCATCTTGGTTACATTAATTTCTTCTTGTGGTCTTTCTCTGACATTCGTAATGCTCCACCTCCAGTCCACAGAGATCAAGAGTAGTGCAGATCTGACTCACACAGCATTGCCACCACAGTGCTCTCTCTCAGCTCCTCCACTGTGGCTCCCATTCCATCACACCATGTAGCAGGGCCTCCAAGCTCCTCTCTAACCCTGCTCTTTTTTATTCTCCCACCAGAACTTCTGTTACACTGCCAATAGAATGCAGCTACCCACTTTGCTCCTCCAGTGCTAGATGCTTATTTTCCTCACTGGCATTTCCAGCAACTGCCTTCTTGTTTCCATCTGTAATGCCTCCCCTCAGCACTGGCCTGCCTCTGAAGGTCTGCACAGTACCTCCTAATTTAGACCCTTCCTTGATACTAGTATTCTTTGCAGTGGCCATAATAATGTGCCTAAATTAGTCTCAGGCTTCTACACTTAAGTTCTCCATGAGTTTTCTTTAAGGTAATGAGGACATTGGCTTTTGAGTGCACTTCACTGAAACAGAGGCTGAAGGGAGACGAGACAACCTTACATGTAATTTAAGCACATGACAGACTCACTGAAGACACAGTAGGTTAGAGAAGTTCCTGCTGTGCCCTGAACATGCAGCCAGCTGAGGTGCAAGTATAAACTCCCCACATGTGTTTGGGGTCTGCAGCCTGGGCCACAAAGTTTTAAGACTTCTGCTGCAATTTGATTATCAATCTGACTTTGCAGTTCCCAGTATCAGATCAAAAATGCCACAGCCACAAGATATGAAGCATGGATCCAGGATACACTCACTCCACCAAGTGAAATGAATTTAGAAAATTTAGGCAAGCCAGCTTTACATGACAAGGTGTTGCATTAGACCGGGTACTGTCTGCCTATGCCACCTTACTTTCCTGCCAAATCAGGTATAAACTGTCCATCACAACCAGCCCAAAGGTGATGTAACAGCATGAGTTGCATAAGCATGTGTTGTGTGCTGAGGCTAGTTTGACAGAAATGCAGTTGTGTGTACAAGATCAATCCAGGTTAAATGGGAACTGCTGGGTGATCCGTCAGTGCCCAGACCACAGTGGTGGTGAAATTTGGGCCTTCAGGGTATTGCGGGGTTCTTTCTCCTAGCACAAGGCAAGATTTTCTGTTTGCAGCTGTGTGGTTCATCCTGCTTTAAGAACTGAAGCAAAGGGGTTTGTGTGGGCTACTGGCAACTCCTGAGACTCTAACAAGGATGTTGGAGGGGGCAGCTGTTAACACTGCCAAACCTCTTTCTGAGAAGAAACTTCTTTGCAGGCAGACTGGCTGCTCTAAAGCTTATCTCATATTGTGAGTGAAACTGTGTTGCCTGTAATAGGAGCACACTGGTAACCAGTCACAAACACAGACAAGGGTGAAAGCAAAAAAGCCCTGCACCTGGAGATAAGTGAAGGCCACAAGATGCATTCTAAGTACAGGAAGGTGGGTCAGATGGGATGCCCAGGGCAAGGAGCATCTGGGTGGGACGGAGCAGCCAGAGGAAATGGGGCAGCCAGGGGAAATGGGCACGCAGGTAGGATGGGATGCCCGGAGGTATGGGATTCCAGGATGGGATAGAGAACCCAGGAAGAATGGGGCACCCAGGAAGGACGAGGTGCCCATCCACTGCAGCCTGGGAAAGGGCTGCAGAGAGGTAGAGCTTGTGGCTTCAGAGCAGGGAAGGGGTTAACCGGATTACAGTAACCCCCTCTCTGTTGAACTCACTGATTCATTTTCTCTGTTCCTATTTCTTTCTCTCACTTTCTTCTTCTCTCTCTTGCAGACTGATTAAAAACTCTTTTGAGTTTGAAGGTTTTTGTGTCAAAACAGCTCAGCTGCCAGCTGGGTGCCAAGCAGTGAATATTCATGGTATTTAAATGTGACAGTGGGGGCTAAAGGAGTGGGGGCTAAAGGATGGGCTAGTTAGCTCTTTTTAGATGGAGATTAGCTGCCTCTTTGCTCCTAATCACCACTGTTGTTGAAATATTACAGCTTCTGTTACAACTATTAATGTCCTAAATGAAGAACAGGCTCCTCTGAATAACATCAAACACAAAATGGTCACTTCCAATTTCAGCCTGTTTATTTCTTCTTAGCTATTGTGTGTTTTCTTTTTTTAACCGGAGACCTGCCTCGGTTCCACAGGGTTCAGCTTCAAGCCAGGCAGGAGGAGTGGATCTAGCCAGGCTCGAGGGAGCTGCTGAGAGCCCAAGGGAGTATTCGCCTCTGACCTAGTGGTTCAAGAGAGGTCAGTAGCTGGCCAGAGGTTGTTATTTACCTTGTGAGGATGGCGGCTGCTTGGAGTCGGGAGTGGGTACCAAGCTGCAAGTTGATCCTTCATGGGCAAGCTTTCAGAATCTGCTACTCTAGCTGAAGCCCCTGTCACCAGTACAGGGTGGAGGCAAATAAGTTACTCCTTTGCACCTAGCAGGAGTCCAGACAAGTGTTAGCTGAAGCCCACCACCACCAGAGTGATGTGCAGGAAGGCACAGTGCCTCATTGCTCTCTGGGCTGCTATTTGATGTGGACAAAATGAAAACCACAGCTCTCGGCTCCACCAGGAACATTATAAATGGTGAGGTAAGCTGACAGGCTCCTATTTGAGCTTTACTCAGGTAAAACTCCCACTGAAGTCAGAGGCTGCTGGGTGGTGTGAGTTGGTCCTTTTACAGCAGTATCTGGAGGGAAGCCTGATGGAAAATGCTTTGCAGCAAAAACTGCCCAGATGTCCAAAGCGTGTTTGGCCATTTGGAACCTCGCCGCACTCATCCACAAGACCTGCCCGCCGTGATCCGAGAGCATGCCTGGCAGTGTGACGAAGAGGAGGGAAAATCCATGTGTGGTCCTTAGGCTCTGGCAAGAAACAGCAGAGCAGAACACCAGGCTATTGATTTCATGTTTGCTTTAAAAACAACCTAAGTGCATTCCTGGAGCAAGGCTGGTCTGGAAGCCTAAATAAAATAATATTCTTCAGCCTTGAAAACTGACACTAGACTTCAATGACTGCTTTAAAGTCCTGTCCTGCAGACTAAGACCTGCACGTTTCCTAAGCTCTTTACGCACAAAAATGGTGCTACTTTAATTAGACCAGCGTAACTACAGCAGCACATCTCCCCTCTTCCATCCCTATCTTCCTTGCATGAAAACTGTTAAAAAGCACACTCATTTTGACAAAACCCTCCTTATTGGAGGAAAATACATTCTACCAAGAAGTGGCTTATTAGTATCAGCACATCTAAGCAGGACTGGTGATAGCATTACCGGTTTGGTAGCAAAAAAATCACATCCATAAACAGCACACTTAGGCTGTCTCAGAATGGACACACAGAGCAAATCTATGGAGAAAGGTAAGCAGAAGAGGCTGCTGGCAGGACCTGTGTGCTGCACTCTGCAGAACACAAAAGATCCCACTCGAGATCGCGAGGGACTCCTCTGACTCACAAGGCAGCGCAGTACCTGTGTGCACACAGTTACAATGTGTGCGCATTATTTATGATGTACAGGCAACACCACAGATTTCAGACCTTTCACAGCATAAGCATACCAACAGAAACTGCAAGCTATCCAAGTTCACTAGAAAATAAACAAACAAACAAACAAACAAACAAAATGTAACAACTAAACATAAGCAACCATGCTTTCACACATGCAAATAATAGATTTGAGCACTGGTCTGTTAGAAATGCTAGTTTCCATGGGCAGTATCAGAAATATGTAGGCCTGGCCCTTTAAAATTCTTGCCTCTCAAGAAGAATTGCATTGGCCAACACTGGGCTCCTGAAGAAAAACACCAAAAAATAATGTAGGATATATATACATATTCTCTTCTGGCAGAACATCAGGATTTAGACAGATTGCATCTGATACTCAAGATGCTTGTGGGCAATGCAGTCATACAGGAAAGCAAACATTGGTACCTTTGTAAAGGCAGCCGGGTAATAACCACAACAACAAATCCTAATTTCTATCTTGATACTCTCGGGATTTTGCTGCACCAACCCTATCACCACTCATGCTGAGCAACTTCCCAAGGTTCTAAATGTTGTATTTAAAGCTTCACCAATTCTAATATTCTCAATAATAATATCAAAGTCTTCAGGTATCTTATCCATTGAAGTCAGGATGACCTGAATTACATCAAATTTTTCCTTGAACAGTGGCTGTTTCATTCTAAGTAAATCAGATGGTACTTAGCACATACTTCTGGAGGAAGAAAAAGCAAAAGACAGATGGATGTGGCTCCCAACAGGCAGCAGTTTGAAAACATGGCACCAAATACATCAATAGTCCCAGTCTGTGCTCTGACACACTGGAGTGCCTCTTGCTTTCCTCAGATAATTTTCTTCAAATGTGTTCAGTCCCCACAATGTCTGAGCTTCAAAGTTGTATGAAATGGGAATATCCCCAGGGCAATCACAACCGAAGCTGCCAACTGCCATAGCTGTACAGCCAGAAATGCAAGAATCCTCCTAATGGACTAAAGTTGGTGAAAATCACTGTGCAGACGCTGTTAACCAGCAAAAATTAAGGTAGCAGCAACGTGGCAAAGTTGTTCTGCAATAGCCCCTCCTTGCTGTGGGTTTGGGAGCACCATGCTAAGGGGTTGGGCCATGTTAGAGAGCTACTGGCGTTCAGAGCTCTCTGGCCTCAAAAGGAACAGATACACTGAGAGAACTGGTTGGCTAACTGCCAGCATGACAGGAAAATGTGGGAGCAGCTAGGCCAAAAGGAGACCTGTCAAATGGGCACAAATTTCAAGGGTAGAGAGTGTGTCACATTCCAGCATTCCCGCTTGTTAGTCAGGAACCAGAAACAAAATTATTACCTATGCTGGCAGAGCATGAGCTACAAACTTCCTAACACCTTTTTTTTATGACACCGGTGATCATAAAGAAAAAAAACATCTAACTCTTTGATCAACTGTCCTGCCTGCCAGTAGCCTCACAGAAAGAAAAGGATGTAGAGCAGTAGGCACTATTTCTCTTGGTTACAAGCATCTGAGGACATCCTCTTTCATAGAATCATAGAATAGTTTTGGTTGGAAAAGACCTTTAAGATCATCAAGTCCAACTGTTAACCCATCAGTACCAAGTCCATCACTACCATGTCCCTAAGCACCACCTCTACATGTCTTTAAATAACTCTAGGAATGGTGACTCAACCACTTCCCTGGGCAGCCTGTTCCAGTGCCTGACAACCCTTCCAGTGAAGAAATCCTTCCTAAAAAAATGGTAGGAAATGAAGTTATGAAGGAAATTCCTGTCCTTCATAACTCCGTTGTTGTCTTAATTGAGAGTTGCTTATGCTGTTAAGGAATAGTTATTTCTCAGCTATTGATTGTGAGCAGAATTATCTGAATGGGCATGTCCATCTCCTCCTTTCACTACTGCCATATAACCTCATCCCTCCCCACTTACTAGTTTGCCCAAACCTCACTAGTTAAGTTGCCTTTCTCTTCTTCATTACAAGCATCACATCTTCCCTCTCTCCCCTCCATCTGTCCTTCCTCTTCAAGATTTCAAATGGTGAACCCATGCCCCATTCAGGCCTTCCCCTTCCTGCTCCCTAGCTCCCTTTGTGTCCTTTCAGCTCGTCTGTCTTTATCACGCTGATCTCCACCCCCTCGCCCTCCCTCCCCTCCCACACCCACAGTCACCCACTTTCAAGCCACAAAGCCTTCCCCAGCTCCTCCAGAGGCGTGACTTTTTAAAGCAATCCCTTCTCATCACCAATATATCTCTTTTATCACATGCTTCTTGTGTGTTTGTTTTATCTGCCTGAATTGATAGGTGCAGACAAGTTTGCAAACCAACATCCATATATGATGTATGAAATAACTGCTAATGAGAATTGATGTGCATGGATGTACACTATTATGTAGTTGTGCTAGGTCCCCACTGCCTCCTGGTGGTCCCAGTAACCAGGCCAACAAAGCTTTTCATGTCCTATTTGGCTAAGAGGTAGAGATACCTTTCTTCTGCCTCAGATCAGGTACCTGTCCTGCACACTTGAAGCCTACCAGGGATCACAGAGAGGTCCCTGAGCTCATGAGAAACATGGTGTTCCTGAACTGACCAAGCTGTAAATGGGCTCTGAGGAATACCCCAATATTAATCTCATTAAGTCCTGTTTGATTTATAACTTGCTGTCTCTGAGACCATCTCCTTTCTTCTCCAGCCTTCAGAAATGAAAAGCATTTGGGTCACATTGTTAATAACTGCTGGGCTACTTTTACCTCTGACTGATGCAAGTTTAAGCAAGGACTTGAGAACACCTGGTACAGGAAAGTTTTCCATGAGAAAAGCTGGAGATAACCAACCTGATTCTAAAAACGAGATCAGACTGAAAATGGGTGGTAAAAATACAAGCACCTTTCTCCTTTCCCCACAGCCCAAAACATCCAATTGCCTACATCCTTGCTGCATCCCTGCTAATCCTGGCATTATGCCTTCTCCCTGTGCATTTCCAATGTCCCTGCTTCCAAAGATGTTACTCCAAAGTAACCTACTTTCCATGCACTCATTTTTTGAAGTATTTACATGAGAAATCAGTAGATAGAGATTGATGATCAGGCAGTGAGGTGGATCAAGAACTGGTTGAAAGGAAGAAGTCAGAGAGTTGTAGTCAATGGGGCAGAATCTAGTTGGAGGCCTGTGACTAGTGGAGTCCCTCAGGGGTCGGTACTGGGACCGGTGTTGTTCAACATCTTCATCAACGACCTGGATGAGGGTACAGAACGTACCCTCAGCAAGTTTGCTGATGACACCAAGCTGGGAGGAGTGGCTGACACACCAGAAGGCTGTGCTGCCATTCAGAGAGACCTAGACAGGCTGGAGACTTGGGCGGGGAAAAACCTGATGAAGTTCAACAAGGGCAAGTGTAGAGTTTTGCATTTGGGGAAGAAAAATGCCATGTACCAGTACAGGTTGGGGGCTGACCTGCTGGAGAGCAGTGTAGGAGAAAGGGACCTGGGAATCCTGGTAGACAGGAGGATGACCATGAGCCAGCAGTGTGCCCTTGTGGCTAAGAAGGCCAATGGCATCCTGGGGTGCATTAGAAAGGGTGTGGTTAGTAGGTCAAGAGAGGTTCTCCTCCCCCTCTATTCTGCATTGGTGAGGCCGCATCTGGAGTATTGTGTCCAGTTCTGGGCCCCTCAGTTCAGGAAGGACAGGGAACTGCTGGAAAGAGTCCAGCGCAGAGCCACAAAGATGATTAAGGGAATGGAACATCTCCCTTATGAGGAAAGGCTGAGAGAGCTGGGTCTCTTTACTTTGGAGAAAAGGAGACTGAGGGGTGACCTCATCAATGTTTACAAATACATAAAGGGTGAGTATCAAGAAGATGGAGTTAAGCTTTTTTCAGTGATGACCAGTGATAGGACAAGGAGTAATGGACACAAATTGGAGCATAGGAGGTTTAAGGTGAATATCAGAAAATTTTTTTTTACTGTGAGAGTGACAGAGCACTGGAACAGGCTGCCCAGAGAGGTTGTGGAGTCTCCTTCGCTGGAGACATTCAAAACCTGCCTGGATACCTTCCTGTGTGATGTACTCTAGGTGACCCTGCTCTGGCGGGGGGGTTGGACTAGATGATCTTTCAAGGTCCCTTCCAACCCCTAGGATTCTATGATTCTATGATTCTATGATAGAGGCTACACAAATGAATGTTTCCAGTCATTCACGTCCACCATGTTTCAATTTTCTTGCCTTAATCTCCTGTTGGCTGCTTGGCACACACCCCAGCACATCACAGCCTGGGGAAGGCTGACGTGAATTCTTCTTCAGTTACAGCTTATCTGAGAACCTGAAAGGACTTTTTTATTTCAGAGTACATAAAATTTGCATTTCTGTCTTGTCCATTCACCAGAGCAAACAAGGGTATACCTCACCCCCAAAAGCCCACCTGGGTAGTCTGTGGCAGGAGGCACAACAGTGGCAGAAGCGACAGACCTTCCAGAGAGCTGCTCATTTGCTGTCTTTGCTAGTGTCTGCTCTTCCCTGTGCAAGAACCTGCAAGCCAGATGCTTCCCACCAAGCCAGTGTTCAGCAGAAGAATGATTCTCCATCTTCTTGCTCTTTCTTTCTGTTGACCAGGTCTCTTTTAAGTTACTTTCTAAACTTATTATTTCCAATTTTTAGCAGAGATCATTACATCTCATTACAGCCTTATTCATTAAAATTATCTGCACTTGCAGGAGGGGCATTTAACTTCTCAAGGCACTGCCTTGCTATTGATGTGTCAAGCAGCACCAAGCACAAGGAGGAAAATTAATATGGTCTGGATTCTTTTCCCGAAACCAAAGGCCAGTTTTTCTCCAGGAAAGCAATGTCTCTCTATGTCTCCTCTGCCATCCAGACCCACAGTTGGGGTCTGCAAGGAGCCCTGAGTGAAGCAGCCCTGCTAGCAGAGAAAGCATTTTGTAATGGCACAGTTCCTTAAAGCAGACCCAGCTTCAGGATCTAAACACTGGACAGGATTAATTACCCAGCAAGCGGCTTGTTAGAAGCTATGTTGGCACACAGATAAGGGGAACTGTAATGGAATCAGCCAATTAACCAGTCGATGGTGCTGAACTAAAAGTGACCCCATCGTTAATTGTGGTTGTTTCTCAGCAGTTTTCTCATCACATCGGGTGCTCGGGAACAGGGAGAGAAAGAGAGGGCTTACCCAGGTGCTTAATTTATTTCTGTTCACAAACAGGAATCATGGGATATAAACTTCATGACAATTACATGCCAGAGCTTTAAATCTTACTACACCTACTCTTCCTGAAAGAGAGAGGAGATTAAAGTCCTGGAAAAGTAGAAAAGAAGGCCTTCTTACATTCTTCAGCAGAGTAAACAGCTGTCCAATATAATGAAGCCTTCCTAACATAGTTTACCTGAAGGTAAATTTTCTGTGTGAGTGGTGTGTGAGAGGAATTCCTCTTGCTCTTTCTCCTGCATGGCCTGTGGTCCAGCTGCACTGTGCAGATCGGAGCCAGTACACTCCAAGAAAGCTGACATGAAAAGCTTAGGATGGCCTCAAGCTACAGATCTGGCTCCAGACTTCCCCTCAGTTCAGAGGTGTTTGAATCTCAGCCTCAGCTCTTGCAGAGCTTTTGAGCCAGATGGAAAATCCAGGAATAAGTTTTCTTAAAGTTCAAGAGGGTTCAAGAGATTTTGCTTTAAATTAATCCCTAGGGATGACCTAAAGTAGTCAGTGATGCAAAACAAGGTCTATCTTCTTGTGGCTGCTCCCCTAAAGGAAATTATTGGACAGTTCTTTGTCAGGAATTAATCTCACAGGCTCCTGAAAAGGTAACACTTCTCTGTAGGAGGACTGTGATGGAAGGCCATCAGTCACAAGAAAAAGTACTTTAATTGCTAAGAGTGGCCTTGTTTCCTGGAGGATGTGGAGTCTGCACTGACCTAGCCACAGCTAGACCTGTGACACAGCCTCTGCCATACTTGCCTTGGACTTAAAGTCCATCTTCTTCTGCATCCTATCTACCAGTAGCAAATGTGACAGCTTAGAGCAAAACACAGGAGAGGAACAGGATGGAGATTCTCCTGATTTCCTGCAGTTTGAAGCACCGAAACTTCCTGAGCTGGAGGTTGCATAAGAATCCCTGAGTTTAGCATCTCCTTTTAGACTTTACTTTCATGAGTTTCCCAAGCCCTTTGAACTTATCTATAACCGTGTCACTGACTTGTGTCCTGTGGCAATGAGTTCCAGGTTAGGCCATGCATTGATGAAAAAAGCAATGCTTTTCACTTTCTTTTAAAACTTTTGCCTGATAACTTTGTTTCTTGCCCCCTAGCTCCCATGCTGTGATAAACGCCTTATATCTCCATGCACATCACAACTTGATAGATCCCTAGTGTAATCTCTTTAGCTGTCAGTCTTCCAAGCTGAAGAGCCTGGTTAGTCTCCCTTTGTAAGGGAGTCATTTCATACCTGTTACCTCTATGCTTGTCACTCCTGACCCCCAGCTCTTCAAAATTTCCCCCTGTGGCTGCTCCCAGCTCAGTCCCTGCCCCTCACTCCCAGTCAGAGTCCCCTGTCATGTTGCAGGACTCCTACCAGCACTGCCACGCTTTTTCTCATTCTGCTGCATCCTCTCTGGGGGACCAAGCCTGCATGCAGCATTCAAGACACATATGCATCATGGATTTATACAGCAGCATAATGATGTTTTCTGTTTTGCTGCCAGCTCCCTTCCCAACCATTCCCTCCCCCATCTCCAGTCTGACTGATGCTGCACAGCTTTCCTTCCCTGGATGGCTCCCGATCTCCCTTCTGGGTGGCAATAGCTAATATATGTATACATCCACTTATAATTGTTTTTCCCCACATTATTTCTACGTTTATCAACATGGAACTTCATCTGCCTTTCTATCACTCTGTATCCTGCAGCTCTTTGTTCATTACAGCTTATTACAGCAATCTCATGGAAAAACAAGCTCATTAGATTGGAGAAACTCAAGCCTTATTCCACTGACTGAGGGGATGACTGTGTTGGAGGTGGAGCTGACTGCTTGAATTTCTTTCCAGCTAATAACAGAGGGCCCAGTGTGCACTCCCATCCCCTACCCAGAGGGGCAGGACTGATTGAGGCTCCTTCATCAGCCAAAAGGGCAAAGGATCACATGCACAACACACCATTATTTCTCTACTGCTGGCAACTTTCTCCCAACAGACTGCTAATGGCAGTCACCTACCCACATTCCTCTCCAATGCTACCCTCTCCCAGCATCACCGCAGCCCAATACAGGGGGAGAGATCAGCTGAAGCAAGACTCTTCCCAGCACAGCCCAAATTTGTACACTAAGGATCCAAGTGGAGCAAGGAGAAGGGAAGTGATCTGGGCAAGACAATCTGTATCTACTGTAACAGGGAGGTAAAAAAACAGAACAGGGAAATATCAATCCTTACTACAGGGGTTACTTGGACCCACTATCATGGAAGGAATCAGGGCCAAGGATATTTTCTCCAGCTAGGTATGGCACGCAAAACCACTTTCTTCCCTCTTTCCCCAGAGGAGACTTGTCTGTGTGTTACCCTGGGGATGAATGACCTAATATTAGTGTCAATCCTGTTTTATAATTTTATCTTATCATCCCTGGTTATAGCTTGTTATAGCCACTTAAATTACTCCCTTCCTTTGTGGAACTCACACCTGGCAAGCACATGGACACATGTAATCTCGTTTTCTCAGGCTCCTTGTAATCTATGCTGCATTATTTATTTATTTTTCTTTCCTCACCAATCAGTCTCCCCAGTCCTACTGTACATCTCAGTATCTCTTCCTGAATCCTCCTGGATTTATCTCTATCTTTTTGCTGTGCTACAGCCCAGACTGGAATGCAGTTTATTTTGCTTAGGATCTCATCAGAGGCACCGAGAGGAACTGCTGCCTCCCTCAGCCATGATTTGATGCCATAGATAAGAATTTTATTAGCTATTTTCTCTGGCTACTGTAACACACTGTAGCACTCATGATAGTCAGTTTGCTGTCTACTACCACACTTCCATCTCCTTTAGCTTAACAGCTTTAGAAGTCCCTCTTCCAGTAAATCACTATGGGCCAGCTGACCTAAATGGAGTATGCTGATTTGCACCCATTAAAGGTTTGACCTTTTATTTGGTGTAAGTCCTCTTTAGGCTAACCAGCCTTCTTTAATTAAGGTCAAATCTCACATAATTTCTTGCTCATGTAGCTAACCTTTGCACTTTCTGGGGGATTTTTCTCCAAGAGAACAGTCAAAACTCTTTCCTCTCTGATACACTTTTGCATTTCTACCCGCACAGCCCAAGAGGTAACCGAGTACTGTGTATACATGTATTTCCAACTGTGTATACATTGTCTGTACATGGTATACGGCCAGCCAACAGCCCAGGTATGAGCATTCCTTTCCAGAATAACTGGAAATGTGTAGTTCAAACAAAGCTATGCCTGATTTTCCACTCTTCTACTTCTGGTTTCAGGGCAGCCAGGCCAGCATGCAGGAGTGCCACAGCAGGGTCTGTGAGAGCTGCTCAGCAGCCTGCAGCTGCCTGCGTCACTGGCTTTCCGGGTCTCAAATTTCATCCAGTCCCATACAGCATGGCTAGCTCCTACAAAGCCCTTCCAGAACTACCTCCTACAGGGCACATGCCTATTTGCCAGCTGCCCAAAATGTTGCACTGGAGTTGTCAGGATTTAGCCCAAGATAACAAGACCAATTTTGGCCCGCGTGTCCTTACCAGGAATGGGAGGCTTCATGGAAGGGAGAGGCTTGTCTCATTGTGCTGCTGACTGCCTCTTTGTTGCCATGCATCCCACAATAGATGGGATGTTGCGAGGGTCTTCTGCTTGCTCTTTGGAAAACTGGCATTCACAGAGCAGTGAAATGTTTGGTAGAGCCTCCTAGCCACACAACACAATAAGCAGATGGAGAGCTGGCTGCAGTACGAAAGAATTAGAGGGGAAGACAGAGGGGGCATCTATCCAGCTTCTTACCATGTTGGCCCTGAGAAGCAAAAAGAGAGTCCTTCCCAGCCTCCATCAGTAGCCAAAGACGTGCTTCCCTCTTTGTATTGAAGAAACACTTCATCTTGCTCCCGTGAGCTCCAAAACTTTGGGCCCACGTTGTAAAATAGCGTATGCAGATTTAACAAAGCATTTGAGTTCTGGGAGTGCTGGACAGGCAGAAGAGTCACAAGAATCAGCAACCTGCAGGGGCAGCAGGGCAGGGCGAGAGCCTTGGCAGGGTGCCTGCGGCTGCTTGCATGGTTTACATGAAATTTACTGGAAAATTACTTCTCTGGGTATACTCCTTGTATTTCCAGAGTGACTGTGTTCAAAAGCAAGTAAAGAGGTCCATACGGATGTGTTTGCAATGCTAAGTCTGTATTCATTAATTTTAAGCCAGAATAAGTCAGCACAATGGGCATAAAGGTGCCTTTACACAGTCACACACTCCCTTGATCAGTTCTGGAGATGCCAGGAGCTTTCTTGGTCTTTGCTGAGCATTAGGGCCAGCAGGAGCTGATCTCATTCATTCTTGGCCTGACAAAGTCTCAGCTCTTGTAAACTAAGTAGCACCTCAGCTATACTTGCTATACTGGCATTTCCAGAGCAAGTCAGCTGTATGTACCTACCAGAGAATTCCAGAGACTCCTGTTTATAGCAACATTAAAATTTCCTTAACAATTAGCACAGATAAGGCAGGTAGTGTGGGACAATAGATTTCCTCCATACATTTCCTTTATCATCTGCAAACTTTCACACCTCAGCCTACCTCTTCAGTTTGTTCTTAATATCCATACAAAGGCAGCACATAGTGTGACTGCTCTGTTTGCAGCAGCTGGGGGAAGACCCCTGCAGCCTGTGCTGTGAAGCTGTTTCAGGATCCAGATACACCACCCTCAACCCACTGGGACAGTGGCTCTAGAGGAAGGCAGACACACCTGTGGGGAGCCCAATGCCAGTTCCGTATGAAGCACTATTATTCAGACACCTGAGGTGTCAGTTGCCAGCTCGAATTTCCTAAAAAAATTATAAAGAGGGATCTTTGTCCTTGCAGAGTTTATGCTGGATCAAATACCAAATTATTTTCCAAACTTTCTTCTCCTTCCCTATAGCTAACAGAGGCCAGCACCATGGGCTATGCAATTCAGCTACCTAGGCAGAAAATAATTTGGGCTCCCTCCTGATGCAGACAAAAGTCATGCAGCCTCGGGAGGCTGCAGGAGAGCAGAGATCTGGCATTAAAGAAGGTACAGCCATGCTCTTAAAGCAAGCACCTACATGCTGTGCAGCTGCACTGGGCAGCTTCCTTGCACTCCCTCATGTCCCTAGTGTGTGTGATTGCTTGGTAGCAATGAGGGGTTTCATCCCCTCCACAATCTGGCTCCTGGCCCCCAGGGATTTAGGAGTACATATTTTAAAGACCCTCCCGGGAGCTCACTCAAGCTCTCTGTTTACACAGCAGATTGGTGGCTTCGCGTTTGAAGTCAGGATTTAAGCTGTTCTTTCTAATTACAGGGAGACTCTGAAACCTGAGAGATCTCTGCTGCTTAAGACTAACCAGAGAGGAAAAAAAACAACACTGTTGCAAAGTTAGAACAATACTACATGCAAACCCTAGAGTTTGCTTTACACATAAGGTCCCTGCAGCAAAACAGGACATATGCTGTTATTCGTTCCCTGCAGTCTCTTTTCATCACGCTATTTTCTACTCCTCACCTCTGTTCCTTGCAAGTTACCACCAGCACTCAAGGACATTTGTTCCACTTTGTCTACTGCAGAGGATGGGGGGTAGTAGAAAATAGCTGAATCTCCATTAACTTCCTTAGACAGACAAATTAAAGCCAAAGTATTTCCATACTCTCCAAACTGACAGCTGCCATGGCATATAACTGCATTAACAGACTATACATTCAAATTCATTTGAACTGATCAGCCACTAATGTTCCCATTAGGAGAATAAAAAGGAATATAATACTACCCCATTTCAGAAAGACAGTTACAGTGTTTAAATTATTCTTTATCAGCTCTTGTGTTTCTAAGAGCCCAAAAGTGCTGCCCTGGCACCCCAGTTCCTATGCAGGTGTCAAAGCTTCTTAGGAACTCATCCCTGCAAGGAGGACAGGATGGAAGAGAAGATTTTTGAGGCTAGGTGGGACAGCAATGTTTACTGCCTCCCAGAGTGCCTTGTCTCTGAACAATGTAAGGTTTCCCACGAGCAGGGCTGGTTCTTATAGCCCTTCACTGACGGGCTCCTGAGCCTGCCTGGAGCTTCCAGACACCACTATCAGCTGTGTAAGATGGGACACTACCTCAGCTCTTCCGCTATCACTAGCAGCTGTGATGTTTTGCCAGGTGATGGAGGAGGCAGAAGGTGGAGGAGGCAAGATGAGAAAATACTTTGGGAACTTTCCCAGCAAATCAGTCCTCCAGCAGCACAAACCCACTGTTCAGTGGTTCCCAGTTTACCTCGGGTGTGTGAGCCAAGTGGCAAATACATTATAGAGAAGGTTGGAAAATAGCATGTTTGAAGCAAGCTGAAGCACACGGGTCTAATCGCAACCTGGAAGCAAGTCCAGTCCTTTCCTCACCTGAGACTCTTTTGCAAAAGAGAACTGCTCTCAGTTGGCTCAGGGCAATGCCTGTCCCCTTGGCTGGCTCTGCCCTGAAAGGCACTTCAGTAATCAGATTAAGAGCCTCAAACAACAGCTGTGTTTGTTCTCTGAATTAAAGGCAAAATAATTAAAAATAATTGTTTTCCTGAATATTAAAAGACTGTTTCCTCTCATCCTGATTTCCATTTTTTCCCCTGAATAAATACATAGCAGCATTAACAGCAATGAATAATTGGTGCTCGGATCACACTGACCTGTGTAGATTTCATAACATTTATAATCTCTTATCTAAAAATTACTTAAGAGAAGGGGGCCATAAACCCCTTTGAAAGTGAATTTCTTCCAGTATTATCCACTATTCAAATGGATATAAGCTGAATAATTGGACCTGATTAATTAAAAGCTGCAGGGCACCAGTGAGAGAGACTAATGTAGGTCTTCACTGAACACACCCTCTCCCCAAGTTTTCTGCATTATTTTAAAAGACACCAACCTCCCACCGTCCTGGCTTCATTTGCTCCAGATCAAGTGACACCAGAGTGGATACCTATGACCTGAGTCATGGCTACCATGTTCCTTTTGCTCTGCAGAACACGGCCATCCTCACACCACTGTGCTAGCACAATGTCCTGGCACGGGCTCCTCTACACAATTTAAGGGGCTCCCTGCGTATACAGCAGTGTGCTACAGCTTAAAAACTTTTCCTGTTTCTAACCAAAACTAATTTCATTATGAATTACAATTCTGTGATTCATTAGCAACAAAAAAAATATTACAGGACCTTGTGCTCAAAGCCCTGTGAAAAAGAGGAATATAATCCCTGTTCTAAGCTCACTAAATTGTGGCTGACCTAAGGATTCAATTCAGATCCCTTGGTGGACACAGCCACAATACCATCTTCCTGCCCAATGGTACATCTTGAGATGTGCATCTGCTGCAGAGAAAACACCACATAAGTGCAAAGGTATTTATGTGGCTGAATTAAGGTATGATGTTGAGATTTTGATGCAAATTTTCTGTTCTGTGCTCCCAGTTTCAGTGCTATTTGGGCACCAAAAACCTCAGTAAAACATGACAGTAAAACATAGTATCAACAGGCAAAATAAGTGTGATTTGATGGGAAGAAAACGGAAATTACCCCAGTTTTCATACTCGGGATGTTTTTACTTCCATAATCATGGTCCCTACTTTTCCTTTCACAGACTGGACCAAATCTCCCATAGGTCTTTGATGACTTGGCAACAACTTCAGGAGCTGAGCCCTTCAGAATTTGCTATTAGGAGCAGAAATTACCACTCTGAAATCTGAGACGGTTTTCAGGCACATAGCGGGAGGAGAGGAGAGCAGGCAGAGAGAAGCTGTACCAAATCTGCAGTGTAAGTCATTCTTCTCCTGTTTCTAAGCTAAAATCACCAGCTTGCCAGCTTGAATATTAAGCATGGAGGAGTACAGCAGCAGTGAGAGTGCTGCAATGATGAATTTTTATTCCTTTGTTAATGGAGGGATACAGACTCTGAAGGGAAAATGGTGAATAAGGCAGAGAGAGAGGGGAGAAAAAACCTGGATGTTTCTGGTGCTGGGTCATACAGTCAAAAAACTGGTCATAGAGTTAAAACAGCGTGAATTTTATTTCAGAGGAGAAAAAGCAAAATTACACCCACTCACACACATTTCATACACACCTACACACTTCACCACATCCACCCTCTCCTTTGTGCTGCGTCTGCCCACACAGAGGGGGACCCAGGGACTGTGCCTGAGGTGGGGGACCCTGCTGTGGACAGCAAATAGCACTGACAGAGCTGATGCTGGGAAGCTTCTCCATGGGCTCCTGAGACACACATCATAGTGCAGTAACTTCTGCTGGGGCAAAAGAGGCTTGTTCCCTTGCTAGGGGCTTCTCTGCTCCTCCTTACATATATATATATATATTTATATGTACATGTATATGTATAGTCTTTGTTCTTCAGTCTCCACAGAGTCTTTCCCTATAATGCCAGGCAGAAGCAAAAGCTGGTTATTCTGCTGCACTTGAGCAGACAACAGGGCTCAAAATGACCCTCAGCTCTTTGAGTTTCCTGAGGTTTTTCTCTAACTGTCACAGAAAAGGATCCCCTTCGGTAAAGTTAAAGCAAGGCCAGTGTCAACACTTCTGTTAAAGAACCACCTGTGTCCCATCCCTGGCCAGCTTGGCTTTAGCTTACTGAGAGCTCCTGAGGGTAAGAACTATGCTTTCTCCATATGCATGTAGTTTTTGTGTTCAACAGAATAAATCCTCTGCAGTAACACTATGGTGTAATCCCCAAAACTAATGATCTTCCTGTTCCTGGGGATTACAGATTGAAACCTACAGTTCAGTAATGCCCTCTGAAACTCTTGCTGGTTTAAAATCTCCTAAAACCAGTTTCTGTTTCTCTCTGCTGTCAAACAGAATGATCAGATCTAAAGAGGGTAGAGAATTTAGGAGGTACTCACATAATATACTGGCCTGACAATAACACAGATTAAGAAGTGCCTGCCTCTCTACCTCTTGCTGTTTCTTCCCATGTTGCAGCTCCCTGACTTTGCACTTGTGTCAGAAGAGAAGAGTTCATAGGCCATGATGCAAATCAGACACAGAATGATCTAGGAAAAAAAAACGACTTTTTTTTTTTTTTTTTCCTTCAGCTATTTTTTCACAGTGAAGTGTGTACTAGAAGATGAAAGTGACTTTTTACTTTGGGATAAAACAGTCTCCCTACACTACTGTTAGCTTGCCACAATATCCACTGATATATTTGAAACTGTTCTTACGTCTAAAGAGTAGAAGGAACAGGCAAGACAGCAGAAAATGCCAGCTACACAGTCAGTAAGAGTCTTCTTTAAGCAAAGACTCCAGAGCTGGAGTTTCAGTTTTGGATGACTGATCCCAACATCTGTTTTCACCCAAACCTGCTACAAATGGAATAGTAGTCCCTTAAAATGATAAAACAAATGCAAAGATTCAACCCTAAGCTCCTTGGGATAGTAATGGTGATGGTTTTCACCGTGATAACTAAATAACAGGGAATGACTGGTCTGACTCCAGTGCCAGGCAGGTGTCCTGAAAGTTTGTACCAGGTGAGTGCTACAAGCACTCAGGCATGGTCTCACACAGACAGACTTTGCACTAGCAGCCCCCATGCCATGGCCAGGGCCAGCTTCCACCTTCCAGGCAGTTCGGGAGAGAACCGTGAGCTGGATGGCAAGTGCAGGGCAGACAGAGCTGTTCTTCCCCAGACAGTCTCAGACCATGTGCAAGGAATGGCATGAATGGACTCGAGATGCTATAAAGAAAACAGAGTTCCCCAGAGTATGAATGGGTTGGGGTGGGGGGCTCTACATATACACTAAAACAAGGTCACCTCCAGCTTAAGGAAAGGTAAAGCCACAACAGAGCTGAAGGACAGGGAACTGTTGGTCAGAAGAGGATCAAACAGAAGCAGAGGAGGAGTACTCCACTCCCCCTTGAGAAAGCCTAAGGCAAGAGAATAAGTTGAGGACAGGGCTGGTTTGCAGAAGTGTTCAGAATGGCATTAGAACAAGCACTCCTTGCCTTTCTAAGAGTGTTCAGGACACAAAGAAAACCTGATATAGTAAAATATATGAATTGTACCTTCACTGTGAATGGACTGCACAGACTGGGCAATCTGGAGATTGATCATCCCTTAAATGCTATGTGCCCTACGAAAAAATTCTCAAGCAGAAATATCTGAGGCCACTGACAGGAAAACAGAGAGGTGTGCCATTTTCTGAAGGTGATAATAAAAACTATAGGATTTTACAGGCATTGAATTTTGTCACAGCTAAAACGAAGAAGCCTTGTAAAATGAAAATGAGTCACATAGCTGTGTGACTAAATAAGGACTAAATAAGGACTGCAGTTATTTGTGTGGGGGAAGGTAAAACAGTTATTCTGTTCTCCTGCTGTGTTTACTTAAAAAGTCTGGGGCACATGATGAGCTGATCCTTTCTTATTTAATGACTACGAATTTCCCTCACCTCTAACACTGTAATCAGCCTCCTTGTAGAGGGAGTCCTACTTCCAGCTCAGGTATTTTTCAGTTTGTTCTGAGGCTTGCAATGAAGGGACCCCTGATTTGTTGGAGGAATAAAGAGCTGTGTAGATGTGTTTGCAACCATTACAGGGACAACAGGGCCCTGCCACCCGGCTTTCTGGCTCATCAGCTTCGACTAGGTCTGTCACTCTCCATGGCCCAAAGACAGAGCTTTGGGAGAGTAAAGCATGGAGACTATACTGAGCCTTTTCCTGTGTAGTAAGAGAGCATATGGAGCATTGACAGAGGGAAGTGGAGGGGGATGAGTAACCCCAGTAGGGGGAAAAAAGAGGGAGACAGAAAAGCAGTGTATAAGGACCTCATGGAAGGATACAGTGAGTTTGGAAGTGCTAAAAACATCAGCGAGGGGAAGTTCTGAAGCAGATACTGCTCCGTTTTACCCCAGAGAGACCCAAAGACATACCAGCATGACACATCAGGATACAGACACCTGTGTGCGGACTCAGAAAGGGCAGCAGAGCCCTTTCTGGCAGGTGTGTGATACAGACAATAATGATGATGAGCTGCCATAAAACAGATTGGTGCCGTAGGGCAGAGGGTGCTTTCACTCCCAAGTACACATCTTCAACTTTGTTGCAGATCTATACAAACACCTTAAATGTAGCCAGGAAAGCTGTTCCCATTTAGGTAGATCTCTGACTCTCCTCTCTGAGGAATACATGTGATTAAGGTCTCAGTCACCAGGCTTTAGCCTGGGAACACTAGGTTCACCTCCTTCACAAATGTCAGAGGGGCTTTTTCAGCATAGTACAAGAAACCTATGTTCTTAAATTGCCAAATGGAAAAATGTTAGGAGCTTTGTAACGAGTTTCCACCCAACAAAAGAAAAACACCCTGATTATATTATTGAGAATCATCTGCAGTCCCTGTGCCTGCCACTGTGCAGTTACCACCAACCCGTGCAAGAAGCAAGCAATGCCCAAGCATGAAGCTGTGCCAGGACAAAGCCCTCAACCCCAGAACTAACCCTCCAGAGCCCCCTGTGCTGATGGCCAGGTAGAGAGGTGCTGGGGTACAGGGACTGCACCGTGACCAGGCAAGGCCAGAACACAGCACAGAACAAGTAGGCTTTCAGAGCACACAGGAGAGAGGTTGAGGGAGGCAAGGCAACCCATGAATTAAGACACTGCATCTTGACAGTTCACTGTGGAAGCAGTTATCAACAACAAAGCTACTGAGGATAAAGGGGATTTAAGTGTGATTTGCAACATTGAGGTAAAGCTAAACTAGCATCCTGGATTTGCACACCTGGGGAATGTGGAGACTGATGGGATTAGCTCAAGGCAGAAACAACTGCTTTCCAACTCTCCTCTTGTTAGTGGTGAGCCTTTCTGCCTCTCTGAAACTGTAGATAAACTCCTATCAGCAACAACAATATCAGAAATTAACACTGCAACATATTTGGGTCCCTGGATCTCATTGTGCTAACATGACTCTGCCTCTTCAGCACGTTGGTTGCTCAGCAGACTTGGCATAAACAATTGGCATTGGTGGGGTGTCACAGGAGGGCACCTTGTTACTGCTCATCAAGTATCAGCAGCTTCCACTGTGTGCTGCAGAAACAGAGAGAAAAGTGTCTCATGTCATCTAGTTCTCAGGTGTGATTGCATCAGCATTTTTCTGAGATGCAGTTAGTTGGGTTCTAGTAAAAAACTGTCACTCCAACTTTGAGCAGATGATAGCAACATTTTACCTTCCCCTAACAAGAGAAACCTGCTAGAGATTAAATCATAAACTCTGTCACCCTTTCCCAGTTTTAAAGTGCATGAAGCAGTAAACCCTGCATCTCTCTGGCAGTAAACAGCACGGCAATTAGTGCAGAAAATTCTCCCTGAAATAGTTCTTGTAAATGAAATGCTTGGGACCTACCTTGAGACTAAAATATGTAACAGCAATAGACAAGAAGAACCGAGATTTTCCAGGGACACTTTTCCACCTGCTCCACACAATCCTTTTCCTACAAACATGGGAGCTGGAAAAAGAGTGCTGGGGCCCTGCCAGAGAAACCCTCCACAGTGCTCTGTGCCCTAAGCAGAAGACAACAAGCCTCCTGCAAGCTACCAAGGGACCATGAGACCCCTAGGATTTTGCTAAGGGAAATGTACTACCTTGCCACCTCCCACACATGCTACAAGTGCTGTGCTGATTTTACATCAATTAGATAAATCAACACCAACAGCAGATATAGCCCATCGCTTCCTGCTGCCTCCAAGTCTGACAGCCCAGCACAGGCACAGCTCACTTTATTTCCCATCACAATGCACATGGGGTGCTGGATGGTATCTTGTTCCTATTTCCTCTGGTTTTATTCTTTTCAGTGAATGATTTTTTTTCTCTTTTTTTTTAAATCAGCTTGAACTCATGTGAGACTTCACACTTAACACTGAACGACCATTCAGTGTTTCTCCATGTTACCTTGACATGAGCTACATCGTCTTTGTGAATTATTTCTTTCACTCTTATTACTTCCAAATCGCAGTATAATTGTCAGCTGCTGAACATACTCCACATGCTTAGTGGCTTCAGAATGACAGAAAGGATTTAGAAGCCACCTGGAAAACTGAGTAGCTATTTTACAAACCAATCTGAGCTTCTGTAAGTCCATGGACTTTTGCCTTCACACTAAAAATATGCTAAGAAATAAAAAGACTTGGCAGTAGGGACTGAGCTTATGAAGTAAACTGCAGAAGCTGGAAGCAGGCTACTTGCTGCACTGTATACACCTTTTGAGGCCATTATTTCTAACATTTACCTTTGATACTGTAGCAAATTTTAGCTCCTAAAAATTGTACCTAGTGTCTGAGAATCCAAGTCTGGCAGCAAACAGCTGGGCAGAAAGAGCAGAAAACTCTTCCTACAGTGTGTGTTGTGCAAATGAAACAATTGAGAGCTCCCCAAACTAGAAAATACATCAGAAACATGTATGAAGGATCAGGGTCCCACCAGTGCCACTGTCACATGGCATCTAAAACCCTTTGCCTTCAGATACAGAACCTGTGGTTCAGCCCTATGGTGCTGAGGGAGTTGACAAAATAATCAGCAAGGCAAGACTGGCTCCCAAATATCCCTCTGAGCAACTTTCAAGAAAATGAGAATCAGTTAGATGGATGATGGGTGTTGTAGGGATCTGCTGCAGCCAACAAGAGAGAAGGCTACACTACACACAGATGTAGTCTCAGTAGTACACTATTCATCAATAAGCACGGTTTCCCTTCTCATCTGCTACTCTCTACTTTTATTGCTGCTCCTGTTTCCCAGATCATCCTTTCTCAGCTAGCCCTAGCTAGCCCTCAGGCTACCTGCCAGCAGGCCATTCTCATTCACAAGGAGCTAAAGAGAAGACACAAAGCCAGCCAGTCAAAGGCATATTAACCAGGCTTCACAGGGACCAAGTCCTTTTCTGCCCTCCTTGAGTCCATTCAGGGAATGGATTCTTGCTATGCAGAGAAAGACCTTGGATATTTCAAAGCAGAAGAGGCATATGTGCTTGCTTTTGTCTGGGGATTTAAGCACCAGTTATGTGTTGTCCCAAAAGATTTAGTCAACAAGAGCTTTAGTGAACTAAGAAACACAAGCCAACCTGGACTGGAATGAGGCTGGAAGGAAAGCAGATCAGGTTTCCAAGGCAGTTATGCTGGAAGTAATCATTAAATGCTGCAAAGTGCTCTCTGAGTTTCGTGTTGGAGCTCAACTCAATATAATCAATGCCAGCTGTTCCATCAGTTTCAATAAGATGTTTGTCAGGCCCTTTGAGAGCAAACCATGAACTGGCACTAGTTCTCCCTTCCTGAAGGCAACTGATGCTCTTGTTCCTCATAACGACACAGATTCTCACTTTCTGATGAATGTGGGGCTGATGATCTATTCTGATGGCAACTGGTCTGTAGGAAAACTTAACAAGAAGCAAAATAATAAAATCTTGCTTTCCCCCACTCACAAGTGGGTTGCTGAGACCCAGGACTTCCAGCAACTCACCTGATGCTCAGCTACAGTGCGTGCAATTCCTTCTGTCACACAACAGCAGTTACAGTAGCATCGAGGGTACTGAAGATGAGAGGGTGGTATCAGCAAGCTACTCAACCAAACCCAGTTGTTTTTTAGCATCCTTTCCAGGATGCTTAAGCTATACTATCTTTGTTTTACATATCATGGAGTAGTCCTCATCCTTGCTAAATCGGGTGGGCTGCCTTGACTATCCAGAACTTCCATGCCCTACACTCTTGATTCATTTTCCTGTGAAGAGAAATGCCTGGTACCAAAGTCTGGGTTCAAACTAATGTGTATGCAAGGTGACTGTTTGGCGCTAAGAGGCTGGAGAGGAATAGTACAGATGTGTCAAGTCACCCAGGACACAGAGAGGTAAAAGCAATGTTCTTTACTCAAGCTGCAGAAGCATGGGAACAGATGCTTAGCCACACTTCAGCTTTCCTGTGGCACAGAGAGCTGGAAATGCAGTCAGATCTCTAGTCTTGGCAGAGAAATCTTTAAGATGATGCAATGCAGCAGTGATTCTAATACAGTGTTTGATGCTGGCAAGAATTGTGGCACTTCTGGCAAGAAGTGCTGTGGAGCTGAGGAGAAAGAATACACGGAGTAGAAAAAAACAAGCTAATTACCTCTGTAAAATCCAACCATTCCTGGTTTCTCAAAACAACTTTTTGGACCTGGCTGTGATAAGCAGTGTTTTATAGAGTCATCTTGAGACCATTAATAAATTACATTAGGATTCAGGTAAATGCTGCTAAAAGAAGCCCTGCCTATGAAGTCTCTCAGCTTCCAATTAGGATGAGACTGAGCCCCTACTCTAAGGCACTGCGATGCTCCTAACAGCTTTTGTGGCTTCCTTTCCACACAGTCTCAAGAACTGAGGTACTGGCTCTATTATGGGTGTCCTAATTCCTGTGACTTTTGAAAACTTCAACCACATTTGAGGTTGAAAATCTCATGCACATTTGAAATGTTTATACAGCACTGAAAAGCACAAATTGTACAGACTATTCAGTTATATATACAAATGTTATTTCACATTTTAGCCAGGAAGACTGGGCAGTCTGGGTTAGAAAGGCCTCTGAAGAAGACTCTCACACGTACTTACATCCATTCTGGACAGTTACAGAGACCTTTGAATTTCATGAGGGATTTATTTCCTCTCACAAGGCTCTGAGTTTGATAGTTCACAATGAGTGTTCATCCAATGGGTGTTCATCCGTTGCTCACTGATATGGACAGAAGGTTGCATGAAGTGGATCAGCCTTCAAGCCATTTAATAAGGACAGAGTAGTCAACAGGGACTTAATTGTTTTATTTAAACCTAGTTTTCTTTTCAAAGCAGTTTTGCCACTCTGTATCTTAGAAGCCACTAACTCCTGTTTGTTAATTTCTGAACGTGAGCAGGCCTTAAAATCCTTTGCATAAAAAACTTCAGGTTGGTCCTGGGCTCTTTGCTTTCTCAGGGTGCATGTCTGCTATTGAGCCTTGAACCAGGGAAGGAGAGCTAAGAAGAGCAGACTTAGCAGAGTGCCAAAGCCAGAGAAGAAGCTGGTCCTCAATAGGCATGTAGGAACTCATACACAAGCTGGCAGGGCGCAGCTGTTGTGCCAGCTGCTGAACAAACCCTCTTCACTTCCCTCCCCTCTGCTGGGCTGCCTCCCACACGCTGTGCTGACAAGGGCTGCGTTGCTGCATCCAACACTTCATTCAGTGCTTTGAAAGTCCAGTCTAATTGAGTGAGAAAGTCATTCTGCCTTGCATCTCAGCAGAGGATTTTACTCTAAAGACCTTTTCATCTTCTGACCTTCTCCTCTCTGCTCTTCCTGAAGCCTGCCTAGCCCAACGCCCAAAAGGGCACACGAAGGAGCAGCTGAACCTTTCCAAAGGCACGTCATGTGCTCCCCCAGCCTGAGCCCTGCCAGTGCAGTTGGTACTTAAGGG
This sequence comes from Apus apus, assembly GCF_020740795.1. NCBI lineage: Eukaryota > Metazoa > Chordata > Aves > Apodiformes > Apodidae > Apus > Apus apus. Next base: position 28,062,748 of record NC_067287.1, on the reverse strand, counting down.
AAGTATCTGGTTGGGAATCTGGAGAGGGAACCACCAGCATAGCCAGGCTCCTTGGGAAGAGCCCAGCCCCTCCACAGACACAATGCCATGCAAGAGCTGTCACTATCCTGCTCACAACACTCTTCATCAAAGGCCAAATTCTTTTCATGTCCCACAGCCTCTGGGTTGCAACTGCTTTTACCGATGCTGTTCCTCAAAGGCTACAAAAATTAGGATCAGGGCCCTCTTGCACAAACACAGCAAAAACATGACCCGGCATGCTCCCTGCCCTTCCCTGCTTCCAGACTGAATACAATGTAAGACAAGGGTAGAAAAAAAAAGTGGAGATGGGAAGGATAAGGCTTCCAGGAATCAGATTATGTTACTCAGGCTGGACATACTGATGAGTGATCCATGAATCACCAGTCCAACTGCTTAGTTCTGATGAGGCAATTTCATAGAAAGAAAAAGAGTAGTAAAAATTGAAAATATAATAAAAAATAAAGAACCATAATGAAGAAATTAAATAAAGGGAATCTAGCATGGTCCTTAGGTAGATCACTCCCTGAATTTATCATTAATGCCAGTCTTGCCAGAAGAACAATAGATCAATTCCTCTTACACTACTTTGCTTTCATAAAATTTGTCTTTAATTTTTACAGTTCTTATCACCTCTGCAGAACTCTCCCTGAAGTCCTGCCATCCCTGTTGCCATATGCTCACATTGAAGAAATATAAAAAGCAGAATTGTATAGCTGTCATGATTCCCAGTGATGGATGCCCAAGTGTTATTATTTCCTTAGAAGGCAGGTGTTTTCCTCCCTATTCTTCCCAAGTATCCTCTTCTTCCTCTCACAATTCCCTATTCTCATCAATTTAGGAGAGTATAGTCCTACAGTTGCCCATACCAAAGCACAAACAAGCAATTTATGAGACACTTTCCAGCTGCCACTGATTCAGTATGTGATGTTTTCCCTACACAACAAACAGTTAACCTCAGGGAGTGTATTTTTTTTTTTAAGAACTGACAAAATTCAGAACTGTTAAAATTCTCATGCCAGTAAAGATGATTCCTGAAATTCCCCTGCTATCTTAAACTGATGCTTTCTTTCTCCACCTCTACCCAAACCAGCACAACCCACCCACCCTGCAGATCATCCATCCTCCCAAGATGGTCCTATATGTTCTGCTGTCTTTCCAGAGGAGGGAGGAACTGCTGCTTGGGCAGCGTATGATACACATCACAGGAGTAACGAACTAGTGTTCCCTGTGCCTGTGAACAGCTCAGCACTAACAGCTTCTCCATACGGGAGGAAGAAGAGGCTGGTGCCATGCTTCTTCCTATGCTCAACAGAGAAGTCAAGTACTATTACACTATATACAGGAAAGGGTTGGACTAGCCCAGGCTCAGTTATTAGACATGATTATGAGGTACTGTAAACACCATGTTAATTCCACACCATAATTAGCTTTGTTTCCATCGAAAACATAGATTTTACCCTTCACAATCTGTATGAAGAAAAGCACTGGAAAAAGGTAAGTATAAATTGTGGTATATCTTTATGTCTTATGCAGCACTATATTCATTGCCTAATAGGTATGTACACATATATATAAATATTCATTATCATACAATAATAAATATTAGAGAAAGAACCCACCAATGTACAGAAATTACTTTTCCCTTGCAATGAAGTTAACTATCAGGTGAAACGGAAGGGTTATTTTTATTAGCTTATATCCTTCTGGAATGTGGATTTTAGTCTAAGAAGCAATGGCAGGCTAAGTTCTGAGGGTATAAGGGCTAATTTGCTCCTCATACTTTGTTCTGTGTAAGCATCCAAAAGGAAACCATCTGGTCAGAAAGATGGCTATGGTATCAATTATTTGTGAGGATGCACTCTGAAGGGTAATTATATCCTTTCAAGGTTTGGCTAGTTTGTTTAGATAACTTTACCAGTGGAGAATTTTCTTTTAAGTGTCTTAAGTGTGTAAAATTTCAAGACTGAATATTTGTGAAATAACAAAGTTTAAAAGGTCAAACAGGAAAGTGAAAGGCAAGCTGGCTATAGACTGTACTATCAATGGCATGCATTGTTCTGCCAGAAATCACTAACCGGGAGGTATTCAAATCCCTAGATAAGTACAGAGAGAATGCCACAGAGAAAGAGATGTCACCTGATAGGTTTATGGCATGCAGAAGCCAACAGGACAGATAGGGAGACTAACAGCAGAAATGTAGAAATAAGGATGCTGGTCATACACGTACCACAGAAAACTACTCATCCACGAAGAGTACAAGTGCCAGTACAGCCTATGGGTGCAGTAGCCCTGAGAGAGCCCCTCTTTCCAAAATATGATCAGCCTTGGCTCTGGCATCTACAGATATAGCTGAATGATGTAAGGGAAAAGAGTACTGCATCTATAGTATTGACTGCTGATGTCTCAAAAACTCTCCTATCTTCTTCCGAATGACTAGGAGGCTAGAGCACATCTGGCTTAGCTGGGGGAGCTAACACTTTCAGAAAACCTAAAAGTTTCAGATCAAGAGTCAACTTTGCATGATCTCCAGGATGCCATACTGCCCTGTTGGAAATTCTCCATTATTTTCAGTATACCACATGCAATATAGTGGTGAGTACCTGCATTTGTTAGTAGAATAAAAAAGGCCTCTTGGCCTGAAGGTAGAAGGATTCCTGAGAAGTGTACAGCTGAGAGAAAATAACCAATTCTCAAGGTATGCTGCTCTCACAACTTCCACCAGGGTCAAGTCCATTTCAAAATACGTTTCTCAGTTTGCACTTAGACCTCCATTTAATATCTGTTTGACTTCCATTTGAAATGAGTAACCTGATTTTTAGCAAATACTTTCATTCTCATACTCCACACATTTAAGGCACTTGATTAAAACTGAATGACACTACTGCCATCTTATTCACCAACTGGATTAATCAGCTGTAGCTCAAGTTCCCCCAAAGAAGGGTGAAAAGCAAGAGTATGTATCAGTTGCAAGCACTTAATGGAGCCAGGAAACTATTAACTACCTCTAGTTTTGCATGAGACCTTGCTGCAGATTATACCAATCTCTTCATACTAGCATTAACTGTTCACTCCATCCCCATCTTGTGAGAACAAAGGACAGGTTCTGCCTGAATATCTCTTCCTCTGAGGGCAGTCAGATACCTACCTCAGAATTACCCCCAGAATATGGAAGTACATGTGGTTTTAGAGCTCTGGACCAAAACCACTGCAGCCACCTAACCTAAGATGCTGATGTCATGTGAGTTTACTCTTCTAACTCTAATTGTTCAAAGAATTGTGAAGGGTTATCTTTGTGTTAGTAAGCTTTATGCTTAGGTACTTTTGACTCAGGCTACTCTGCCTTTACATGAATCAGGTGTCATTTCTTCCGAGTAAATTAGGGAAAAAATATCAGTTGGGTGGCATGGCTGATTTGGATCAAATGTGTACATACTTTTGTACAGAGTGAGCAAACCAGCAGAAGCAAAACCCACCATATTCCCACCCTCTGCCCCAGCAATGTCTGAGACAAGGTTATTGTCCATGCTCACACAGAGCCTGTCCTGTGAGCTTTACTGTCATTCTACCATGGGTTTTGTGCCACTAGCTCACCAGCAACCACCAACCTCAAGTCTGTTTGGGCTGATCAGCTTGAACGTGTCCCATCCTCTGCCTCAAATCCCCCACTTATTAACAGTATGCAGCATTTCTAGCACTGGTACTGGTACTTCGACCAGTACATCTGATCCAGACAGCACCTAGAACTGAACTTCTCAGAATGATGAGATGCTGCATCCACAGCAGGCAGGAACTATGGTATCTTACTCCTGGTCTGACACCAACCATCAGATCATCTTGGGGAAGCCATGTCATCCCACCTCACCTGAGTTTTCCCAGCTGTAAGATAAGGATAATAATGTTCTCTGAAGTCTATCTAAATCCTCTGATAAAGGACAAAGATTATATAACGTTATTGTTGACTGCACACTCATCAGGACATGAGTTGCGTCCTTGGCATGGGAAATCCTCCAGCACACCACAAGTGCTAACATTGCCCCAAAGAGAAAACAACAGAACTATGCATTGGCTTATCGTCACAGGCACTGGAAAATATATGTTGGTTGCTGATACACTCTTGGATTTTGGCAAGTCTGTGTGTTATTTCTGAATACAATTGCAAATTGCTTTGAGCTCAAATAATTATTCAGCACTGCTCAGGGTTATCTACAAGGCAAGCCAACCTCTGGCTGTATCACCCTGTGTCCTTGGGAATATTCCTCTGGTTTGATCTGAAGCTGAGTGGATGATGAAGGCACACAGCTGGGTTTCTGGACATCATCTAGTATTACACATGCTCTGATCAATGTATTTTACTTGACAGGGAGAGTTTTATTTTTCTTATTTAGAATAATTAATTGATGTAATGGGTGTTTACATTGGCTCTGTGCACTAATTTTTTTGTTTTCCTCTCCTTGCTCAAAGATAATACACTATTAGTACTAAAGCAGCAGTGGCCAAAGGAGCACACACAGCCCTAACTCAGAACAGGGAGGGTTGTTCTTATGTCACTGCTGTCAACTTAGGACAAAAACTGTGATGAAAAGGAAAAAAAAAATAAATCTTTTGTTTTCAAAAAACAAAAATGCAGCTAGAAAAGTTCCATAAAGGTTTAGCTTTCAGCAACACATAGTGAAAACAAAGCTTATTCCTCTTCTTGCTGTGCCCTCTGACCTCAGAGTTTTATATGTCACTGCCTAGAAGGCCTCTAGTCACGGGCAGCGTCTGTGCATGGCTTTCCCAGGACTTTCAGGGTTTTCCTTGGGGGATGCTTGAGCGGGGGGGGGGGGGGGGGGGGGGGGGGGGCGGGGGGGAGGGGGGGGGGGGCGGAAAAAGGGCTTTAGCACCAGCCTTCGATTTAAAATACCAGGGGGAGTTTACTGATTAATATTCACGAGGAGGGAACAGTCTGCTTTTTGTTACCACAGCCATTCCCATACAAGGTGGGTTGAGAGGGAGGAATACATTAAGGAACATATCCTCCTGTCACAAGTATCACCACCTTTAGAGACACAGAAAATCAGAAGCCTAAGCAGAGCTCAGATGGTAAATATTTAACAGGGAAAGGACTTGCCTTCTCTTTCTGTCTGTAAATATTAAACTAATTCTTTCATTTTAACACAGGAATTGTGTTTTCCTGCACTCTCTACCCCCACCCCTGCCCCCTGCTTAAATTTGGGGCCTAAGTAGGTAGTTCACAACAGGCTATAAATCCCCATCACTACTGACACAACTGAATGTATTTCCCTGTTTGGTTGGTTTTGAAAGCCACTGGTAGTTCTCTAGAGTGAAATGTTACTTCTATTCACTTGGGGCACAAGGAAGAGCAGAACTGCTTCTCTTGCACTTAGACCAGAAAAGTTCTGGGATTATCTAGCTGAAATCCGTTATTTTCATACCTATCTAAAGCTGGCATGTGAAACAAAAAAAGAACAACTGAGGCAGATTTTCAAATGCAGGTGCTGATATGGGGTGCCTCTGAATTGTGAGCATTCACCTGAAAATACTGCAGAAATTCAGCAGAAGCACAGTGCATGGTCTCCCCTTTTATGTCCTCAGTCATTCTGGCATCATCACCTGAATGCGGGGATCCCAGAACCATCAGTGATTTCTGAAAGTTACAGTGAAGGCTCCAAAGCCTCTCCTGTGAGGATAAGCAAGGACTCCTTAATTTCTGTGCAACCACTGAGAAATTGTATCAGCTTATTTGGCAAAGTCAGCTATTATTTAATAACTCCTTAGAGATAAGAGATTGTAAAAGCTGCAGTACACTTCCATTTCTGACACTAGAAGTGAATCCAAGGAGGAGCTGATAGACCTCTCTGACAACCAATTTATGTCTGTGCTCATGAACCTATAATAGCAAGGCAGGAGCAAAGTAGCTGAGGGGGCATCTGAAAGAATTACCATTTGACGACATCTCCTGTGCTGAGTGAAACAAACTGTGCTGACACAACCACACTTCAGCTGATACAACCACACTGACTGACTGAGCACACTGAAAATGTTGACTGGAGCTGATCATGAACAGACTACAACAGTGCATGACTGAGACCACATCAGGAGGCCAGGAGAGCATCACCCTGACTGTCACCTTTTCTTCTTACCTCCACAGAACAAAAGACAATTAGCAGATCAAAAATGGCAGAGCACATGGTTCCTGTAGGGTCCCACCTCCCCCAGAGGACAACAAGGGCAGCATTCTGAAAACCAGGTTAGTTTTGCCACCAGCTGCTGGAAGAGCAGCTAGAGCTGGATGAACTGTGATCCTAGACCAGCCTCACTGTTTTGCCAGATGTCTTTAGACTAAATGCAGGTAAATGCACCACTACAGCAAAGTTCACCTGGGGGAGGGAGAGATGAGGGAAAAAAGGAGAGAAGAGGGAAATGATGGGTTCCACCCATGGCAGCTGTCCCTGACCCAAAGGCCCTGCAATATCCCTCTATTTCTTCAAGATCCAGCTAGAAACTTTTGCCAGTGGAAACGTCCTGAGTTTTCACTTTTACTGACATAAAACCATGAGGTAGCTGTACCAACAGAAGTTTTGCTTTTATAGTATCAGTTCCCTGGGAACCAGAGTATGTGACATTGGCAAAGGACACCTACTACCACAAGAAGCTTAGTTTCCACTGCTCGGGTAGCAAAGCTGCTCTAGTAGTGAGAAGAAAGCAGATAATGGGGCCCAGGGTTTCTTGCTGAAACTGAAGAAGCAAGGTTAGGATTTGGCTTAAGGATGGCATGAAGCATGAGTAGACATTGCATGGAGAAAAGAGTAGGCTTTATCACTGTGCCGGCCAAGGCTAAGAAGAAAGCCAAGTCTTTCCAAATATGGCTGAGGAGAGGAGCACACCATGCCCCTCAGACCATCTCCCCGACCTTGGCTGCAGCGCACTCCCAGCCCAAGCAGAGCACACTTTGCTGGAGCTCCTGCTTTGAAGGGCTGTGTCTGACTCTGAGCTGATTGTGAATGCAGAGCATGACCCACTTTAAACAGGTAGGCCAAGAAAACCTCCATCTCTCTGCCTTTAGGGACCTGTTTCAGAATTCACAGGACTTACCTTGAAAATGTTTTCCATACTGTTTGATGTTGTGGAACTGTCAGTGGGAATACTGAGAGCATTAGATACCTGGGTGGCTTATTGATTTGTTCTAGTTTTATTAAATTGGCTAAAGTTCATTCAGAAGTCCCTCTTCCCCACAATCAAATACTTATTCTGAATGCTGCCTTGAGAGGGGCAAATGGGGAAAAAGAAAGAAGGGAACTCGAATGTTGAAAAATTTATCTAAAGAAAACTGTGATGTGAAAATGGACTTCATAACAAGTATGTATTATTTATATCGCTAACATAATCCTCTGGGTTCAATATTTCTTGCTACTTAAAGTCTGGGAGAAGTCAGATTTGTGTGTGCATGAGGTTTCTAATGACCACGTGCACACATACATGTGTGTGTCTGTGTACAGAGGGAAAGAAACCTGAAGAGAGTAAGAATGAGTCTACCACAAACAGTAATTTTTCTGTTGCCAGCCAAAGAAATAAATGAAAACTTAGACCATTGCCCTTTTTTGTGAGTGAGAAAGTTGAGAACTACATTCTTAGTAACCTATAGCCATGAAGTAATGACAGACAAATTATATGGCTGAGGTCACACAAGACTGGTCCAGACTTTTCCCTTTTCCCCAAGAGTAAGATTAGACACCCTGGGAGATTTCCAAGAAACTTTACAAATTGAAGTAGAAGCTGTGAAAATCACCAGTGCTCAGCAGCTCCAAGAAGGACATCAGGATTTCACATCGGCAAGTCACGAACAGCTCAGGCCTGGCTGAAGGAGCACAGAGGAAGAAAAGGGGCAACACTGTCACTGTCAGGTCCCATGTGTTCTCCCAGTGCAGCTGGGACCTGCTGCCAAATGGGCTTATGTTAGGTTGGGGCAAACAAAAGATGGGAGGACAAGGTACAAGTATCTCCTTGGATCTAATTCCAGATATATCCATTCTGATGTGATTCAGAGATAACTATCAAAAGAACTACATCTGTTAGAACAGGTGGGAGACCTGAATTTGATCCTTCTCTTTGCTTCTTCTATCGCTGAAACAGAAATTCATTTCTATGTTACTAATCCTAGTGATACTTAACTTTTGTTATGGTCTCAATGAGTCAGTAAGAGAGCTTTGGAGACTTTATTTTGTCAAAAAAACCTTTCTCCACCACCTCTTTCTCTTAAGAAAAACACCACAGATTTCATGTTACACCTTTAACATTTTTCTCTGAAAACTACTCATAAAATAGCTTATTTCCCCTCAGTAGACTAGTTAAAGGCACAAGTAGGTTAAAATTTATAACTCTTCCTGCTGCCTTATTCTGGATATTGCAAGATGCATTGATGTTTGAATGAGATGTTTTTAAAAAAATAATTAATTGAAACTGTCTGGCTCTGCCATCTTGCCCTCCCATTCTCCACCCAATGAATCAGTAAATTGTAACAAGAGAATCTGGCTAAACAAGTTCCTAATTCAAACGCCATCTTATGGACAAAGAAGTCTTTGAAAATAGTATCCGTCATTTTGCTCCTTGCGATGGAGCAGCAAGTTGTGTTTTTACTGCTCAGAGAATTCATCTCTCCCTTCAGTGCTGTCAAACGTTGAGTGCAGCACAGTATGAGAAAGCAGAGTTCAGGGAGAGGAGAGGGAAGGGGGAGGCCTCTTCGAGAGGAGCACAGGGCAAGCAACTTCCTGCCAATTAACACATGGCCACTGATAATATTTCTCCTAAGAACACAGTTCCAGATAAGGATAAATTTTATACCTGTTGATTCCAGGCTACTGATAGAGCTTCATTTTCTAAGGTCCAGCTGTCTTCTCATTGATGGATTTTAGTGTGAGTAGTGCCCAGCTTCTTTCAACCATAGGTGATTGGCAGGAGGGTCCCACTTCCTAACAGGAGGAGGTTTCAGCAGCAGCCTCCAAAGTTGAGCATGCAACCTGTCACAGCTGTATCAGTGCAGGTGTCACTAAGCTGTCACTCTCCCTGCAAGTCCCATTTGCACTTGCGGGCAGTGTTGCAAAGTTCACTGTTACATTAATTAACCTGTGTAAAATGGATTCAGAGCCAAGCACTGCTCTCTCCACAGTAATAAGTTAACCAAACAAAGTATCCCTGACTGCTAATAATCTATACAACTGATTTCAAATGTGCCTATTAATGTCCTGTCAAGCAACCTACTCACGGCATGTGTGGCATTTGCAGGTTTTTAGCTTTTCATTTTTAGCTGTTGGAGTACCTAAAAGCAACAGAGCACAACGGAATCAGAATAAAAGACATTTGTGTGAGGAGACCAGACCTTCTTCCATTACTCTCCCGCATCTTGTAGTGTCTTTGAGGAGGCTGGTGGGAAGAGGTTAAAGGTTACCTAGAGCTGCCAGTAAGAGTGAAAAATGGTGGATAATGCCCCTGTTTTTGACTTCAAGTTCCTTTATTTCCTTTTGTCATGGCAATACCTTCCCAGGGAAGGCCTGAATGTTGCAAATTAGTGTTCCAACTTATCTTTCTAATTACCTCTTCAGGTGTTACAGTGAGCCAGCTGCTGCACAAACAAAAGAAACTGCTCAGTAGTGTCTGTGTTTTGGCATCTGCCACAAACATTTTTTTTGCAAGTATCTAGCTTGTTCTTAAACAAAAACAGTAACAGGATTTCCCCCCCTTTCCTGGGGAAGTAAAGATCTTGTCCTGTCAACTTCAGCCTGATAAAAAATATTCTGGAAAGAAATCTCAACTTATACCAATATTTCTGAAAAACACACAATTAGGAGAACACTTGATAAAATCAAATACCTGAGCTGAGCGTGATGAAGCAGAAACTGTGCACTGCTAAAAATGAGGGAGACAGAACAAAATGCCTGAATGCAGGACTGGGGAGGCTGACTTCTGGCAGAGTCATGTGAACAAGAGCTGCAGCTTTTATTTTCCACCACATGCTTCTTAGGCACAAAGTGAAACTCCCTCTGATGGGAAAGGATGATGATTTGGGTGACCAAGTATGAAAGAAGTCTCAGGAAAAACATTTAACCTTGTGCTGGTTCAGAACAGAAACCCTGGAAACTTGAAACAAATTCCCAGGAATGCCGTCATCTGTCACGCAGTCAGACTGCCTCCGAATACACAACACTTCCTGGGAAAGTGGGTGCTGCCATGGAAGACTCCTTCCAGGTGAAAAAAGCTGTGGTGTTCTGCAAGAATTGTCAGCCACAAAGAATTGCAGAGACTCAAAAGAGAAGACAAAGAGATAATAGACCATTGTTTAGTACTTCATACGTAAACATAGACAATACAGCTTATGCAGGATACTGAACCTGTCCTGACAGAGGATGGTCCAGCTTCTAGCCAGGGGAGAGATAAGGCCAACCTAGACAAGCCTGACCTAAGCAAGCTGGTAAATAAAGGCAGGCACATGAACCAAGGCATGAGAATCTGATTAAAAGTCTATTGTGGTGGAAAAATCTCCTACTGCCCATGATCAAAGCAGACTGATCTCTTACGAATTATATAAATACACACAAGTATATATTTACATGGCATTTGCAGTCAAGGTCCTTGTCAAGCTATATGCAAGTATGGAGTGTGAGCCGCAGCGAGGTTAGCTCTGTGCAAGACACAACAGAGCTGTCTTGGGTGTATGGCTCTAAGTAATGAATGGTCATGTGTCTAGATCTAGCTGGAAATACTGACTCCTTAGAAGTTAGGCCTCAAGCTTTTTTGTGCATCTAGTCCTAAGAGTGTATGAAATTTCTTTTCAACACTGGAAAAATTCTGTCACTAAGAAATTGTTTTCAGAAATGAAAAACCTGCAATGGCATGTCAAAAAAACACGAACCAACCAACAAACCAAAACAGCTTTTGGGTAACAGATGAGAAAAAAAAAAAAAGTCTTTATTTTATTTTATTTTTGTTCCAGTGGGTGTGCCTATGTTACTATGGTGGTCTAGAGCAGCAGTAAAGTCTAGAAGCAAATGCAAATCCCCTGAGCTTCACCACTTCATAGGAATTGGTTTGCTCTGCAGCATGGTTTTGGTGCAGCTCAATTCCTCCTGGAGGATGCTAAGCCAGAACTGGCTTGGATGGAACCTAATGAGCTCCAGTCCTAAATGGAGACCTGAGAGTCTGAGTGGATGCATAGTTCTTTGAAGAACTTCAAAACAAATCTCTGGTGGGAACATTTGGTTCATGCAATCAGACCACCTGGTCCAAAGAAAACCGCCCCAACTGCCAGTAGGTTAGATGTAAGGGTCTCTGCACCAAGTAGCTTCAATGTACTGAGCCACCCATGTTGTAGCAAATTACTTTAGACACAGCCTAACTGACTCAAAAGGTGCCAAGTGTTTACTATTCCCTAATTACTATTCCCTAATGCAGAGTTGTGATTGCAGCTCATAGGAAATTATTAGAGCCAAACTATACTAAATAAATTAGTGTCTATGCCAAGTCATGGGGAAAAGTGCAGCAGATTAGACACTCATTAGAGATTAATTTCCAAGCTATGGACTGAAAAAGAATAGATGTGATACAGAAATTTTCACTTAAACAAACCAACAAAGTTGTGGTCATATTATGACAACAGCTAGTGCATTCTTAGTGGCTTTTCATGTTTAGCTAATCCTGAATAATGTTATTAAAATCACAGTTTCCCGGTGTATTTTCTGTTTGATTGATAATTTAACATTATTGTCATGCCACAAAATAAGAAGGAAAAGGTGAAATTCAAAGTGTTTTCAGAAGTTTCTTTCAAAATCACCCATGGAGAGCTCTTTGATAGGTGCTGGTGTTGTGGCATCAGAAGCAATTCAGACATCTGTTTAGCTCATGTCCATGCTCAAAGTGGTTTTTTCTCCTCCCTCTCACACCCTAGACTTAAAGAAGTCACTTGTCAATGTCAAGCTTTACAGATAAAAATAAACCCCTCTGCATCAGAGACAGAACTGTTCCTCTAGAAGGCAGAGAACTTTTTTCCAACTACTACTACATACAGCTCCAGGTAGCTTCAGGTATCAATAGCCTTTAATACAAAATACTGAAAATATTTCTTCAGCCAATAATTAGCTTTTCATCATACACTCACTATTCTGTATGCTTATACAGTTCAGGCATATACGTTCACATCACGTGAACAGAGCTGATGCCCACACTGGGAATTTTATTTCCTTTTTTGCATATAGGATTGTTCCACTTGCTGATTGCTAAATTCTGCTGAAGATTACCTATGCTTACTGCATTATTACATAGTATCTTGCCTAGCACATTGCTCTTGGAAGACTGGGACATTGGATAGGATAGATGGAGGTATGTACAGGTATATATTATCAATGTCAGTCGTTTGATTTCAGTGACAGAAGGCAATAGAATGGCAGCCAGGTGAGAGTTCTACAAAAAACACATTACTTGAAGGATTATAAAACCATCAATTTTTCTTTCAGTTTCAGGGAGCTAGAGACACAATCCTATTCACCAACATGCAGTTACTTAATTTACACGAGACGATATATCTTGATCCTGAGAAGACTCCCTCTCTTTGGTGCAGAAAAGCTCTATGTCCAGCTGATTTCAACAAGCATAGGGGCTTTGCATGTAGCAGGCTCACCCAATGACCAGCAAGACTATGTGAAAATAGACTTCTGGAAACCATAATGCAACTTTTACAGCAGGGGCTGTCCTCCCCACAAAATTTAATTAAGGCAGGTAAATTTCACACAAATACAAGAGAGGAAATCAGATCTTGCCTTGTTCCAGTTCCCTATAGGGTATCTGGCTAAGCATTTTGATTTTCTGATTGGAAGGCAATCTCCAGCAAACTGCTCCTCCATCTCTTCCTACCCACAGTTTACTCCACCTTGCTTACATAGAGGAAAAGCTGAGAAACAAAAGGCCCTGTTTCCATTGCCTTAGTGCAATTATTAAGCAGCAGGTGAGAGGAGCCATCTGCCATGGAAGAAAGATGAGGCAAGTACAGAATGAGGCCAGCCAAAACTGCACCAGAAAGTAATGTTTACACTTGAACAGAGCTGCTCAAGCAGAGGAAGCGAAATTGGGAATGCAGAATCCTTTTCCAGCCTGGTCATTAACTGATCTTGAAATACATCTTTTGCCTGTCTTTGAAAGACTAAGGTGCTGTGTGCCCCTCTGCTGCATTTCCCAGAGCCATGGGAGGGGTTTGGGCCCCTCTTGCAGCACTCTGGTCGCAGGGAGCCAGGACAGCCCAGCAATACCCACCCCAGCTCTGTGCAGCACCCACAAAAGCCAAGCCCTCCCATTCCAGATGGCAGACCCACAGGTGTTGGATCATCTAAGTTACTGTGTTTATTCAAAGCCCCACCTGCAATCTGTATTTCTAACACGGGAGAGTAGCAACTTCCACAGCCATTTAAAACAGGAAATTCTTCTTTGGCAGCTTTTTTGATTTGGGTGTGTTTATAATGTCCTCACTATCTGAGGGGACGCAAACTGCCAGCAGGGCATTCCAGCTATTCCCTCCTAGTTAGCAGTTAGGGCTTTGCGGAGCCTGCAGCAGTGCCCTGTCTCCAGGCAGCAGAGTAAGTGAGCAAGGCTGCAGGCTGCCTACACAGAGAACAGGAAACGTAGATAATTTTTGTGTTTCATTTGCTATTTTGGCAGCTGCTCCACAGTGCAATCAGATCTCCTCCAGCACCTTCTGACTGAGTGGCTGTGACCTTTCACATCTAGGGAAGTTCAAGAGTAGGATGGCTGGCCTGATCCAATCTTCTGACTACTTGAGATGGACTATATGCAGTAAGAAAATTCAGATAGTCCCAGATATCATGCAGGTAGAACGAATGCAAAGAAATGAAACTGCTACACAAAGGTTTGCCACTAAGCAAACACAGGGTCTTAAGAAGAGATTAGAAATGGGGCAAGAGTGTGGAGTGGAAAAAATACTTCAAACGTTGATCCTGTGGAGAACTGTACACTAATTACTTTTGAGAAATGCTGAGCATGAAACGCTGCATCAATATGCTAACATTACTCACAGCAAAGTGTGGTTTTAGACTGCCACACAATTCATCTTCTGCCTGATCTCTCTGCATCTTGCAGACATCCAGCAGACAGATTAGAGCTAGGCTGACACGTCTGGGTTTAATCGGACATGCCCTCTTCTGCCCACAGATTATGTCTGGAAGGAAGAGAGAATCTGAGGACTTTCTTTACCTTTATGTGGGATCTCTGTGAGTCCAATGGTCCAGCTGGCAGTAATATGTAGTAGCAAACCAAGGTTACTCAGTGTCCAGAAACCCCAGACTGTTTGCACAGCATCTGCACAGATGAGCTGCAAAGAGTCTTCAAGCAAGTCCTACACTTCCTGGAAGCATCAGAGGGACTTGTGGTGCATGTTGGAATCAGCTGTGAAGCCAAGGCAGAGAAAATTCAACATTTCCCAAAGCACTAGATTTGTGGTGCACATGTAGACTACCTGTGCAATGCACAGAAAACCTTCTGGCACCACCTTGTTGTGTTTTTTTTTCAACAATATCTTTGTCAGGGTTTGCAGGAAGAGACTCTGGCAGCTCTGAACTAGAAAAGGAGACCGAGGAGAAAGATCTGATATAAACCCTGACAACCATTTCTACTGTAATTAGGAATAAATTTCTGAACTTGCCTCCTAACAGCTACGATGCAAATACATGTGGACTCAGAAGCACTAGGAGCTCTAATCTAGAGATCCCACAATGGAAACACACTGGAGCTGTTGGTATGAAGGCTGCAAAAAATATCCTCCTGGGAATCCATTTGGGAGGGGTAGGGGATGTTCAGCTGAGGGTTAAGATCAGAAAGAAAAGGTTACTATGTTTTATTGTCATTAGAAAGTAAAATGCAGCAGAATCTGTTTTTTGGTGGACATCAGGGTGAAAGCGAAGAGGCAACTAAACCTTTCTAGCCTCTTTCTTGCTTCTGAAATAACTCAAAAAAACTACTTAGAGAGAGAAGAAACTGCAGTACTTTTAATCATCACCAGCAGGTCTTTAACCTCACAAGAAACAGAAAAGGAAGGACAGATTGTAAAATATCCAGACAGATTAAAGGTCACTCTTCTTTCCCTTGGGGTGAAACGTTGCATCTTGCCTTAAGGACAAATATGCATCTACTGTATACATGCTGTCACACAGAACATTCACATCTCTTCACTGTCACTTGATAGTGGCACACCAAGTTTACATTTGAAAATAGAGATCGGCATAGCAGAGGTGAGCAAGTGAGCAAGCAACATGATAGACAAAGAAAAAAAACAAGACACTTCCCACAGTAACAGAAGGATTGACCCAAGCCAGACATCTTTAGTGGCTACGTTGTTAAAATTATGTGCTTTATATCAAAAGGTTATTCTTGTTGAGCAGGCATTGGGAGGTAGGATTCTGGTCTGATGCAGCAGAATATGCTTCCTAGAGCTCACCAGCTCTTCCCTTCATGGATTTTGGGCAGCTCACAAAGCCTGAAGACACACAACAGAACAGAGCTAAGCGGGCTGGCTGGGAGGGTCACAGGAGGCTGAGGGGCAACCAAACATGTGTCAACACTGGCATACCTTTTCATTGGGATAAAACACCTTGGCTGAAGGATGGCTGGACATTTTTCTGTCTGAACACATTCTTTCATGCAGACACTTTCTTTAGGTTCTTGCAGTCAGTTGCTTCACTTTTCAGCATCTAGCCTAACACCCACCAGGGGACAGTGACTGATAATATGGCTGCAGACCTACCCCTATAATTTGCACACTAAGATGTGACCTTTTTTCTCTTGAAAGCCTGGGGACCAACAAGGGCTAGTAGCACTCAGAGCTGAGTGCTCATTCCCTCAGGACTCCAGCACAGAAGGGCCACTTCACTGACCACTCCACACAGGACTGTTGGGATCTCCTTACCCTTTCCAGGCCACTGGGTCATTCAGGGAATCAGAAGTGCTCCCTCTTTTCATAGCTAGGAGCACAGAAGAGGGAAATTTTAATCTCCAGCTCTGGGCCTCCAGAAGGAGGGTAGAGATGGGCCTTCTAGCAACACACCACTGCTGCTAATGAGAAGGCAGAAGGGGAGCTGTAGACAGAAAGAAGGTTGAACACCTGAATGATTCTTGATGCAGTGCTTCAGGACCTGCTGCTTACTCTTACGGGCTGGTAATCTCCCTACATAGCAGGAAAAGATAAATACTCTATCAAGCTTTTCTTAAATGGGACATGATCAGCAAACTTACCTTTGTAGTAACATTCACAGGCAAATTATAAGAAATGACAATTTGGAACAATTAAATTATCAAAATCAGGCAAGGGTGCTCTACAACCTGTTTGGGGGCCAACTTTTTCACCCTTCATGCCAAGTCCTGTACATAGGTGTGAGAGTAAGTGGGCAGAGCAGGTCACACCACACACATGGAGAAACTATGAAACTCTGGATTCCCAAGCCTGCCTAAAAAATACTTGAAATCCTTGAGCCTTGCCTTATCTTAACCCCCTGATATATTAATGTTTCAAAAAACAAATTGCCAGTAATGCCCTTGTCCTTGTCTGAGGCTAGAATCCACATGATCTTTGCTGCTGACATGGACAAAGTGCCAGGACTCACCTGCAAACCCAAAGAGATGGGAACCACCTAGGAGAAATGCTGACAAGGGCTAACTTGAGCAGCTAAGCACAGGGACAGATGCCTTGTCAGGGTGTGAATATCCCATACGGAGACGTTGCTCTCTGTCAGCGCATCCTCCACCATGCAGCTGCGGTCTTTTCCACAAAAGGTATCCACCATTGGGGCAGCTATGTCAGGCAGTCTGGAGGCAGCTGTTTGGGTGAGCCCTAACATCTGGGTGGAATGGCAAAACACTTCAAACACCCCACTGGCATAGAGAGGAGAGGGCAGCTCCCCATCCTGTAGTAACTCTCCTGCTAGATTTATAGCTTAGGCTCTTTTCTACTGGCTGAGGGAGATGAACTGCTCACCGAGGGCTTTCGGGGAGTGAGGGAGGCAGAGCCTGTGTGCAGGCTGGGATGGGAGGACAGGGCCAGGAGAGGGGCTGGAAGCAGTGAGGCTGCTGGTCTAGGAGGATTGAGGTGCTGAGGTGGCTAAGCACACCCTGCCAAGGACTGGCACCGAAGTTGTTAACTCTCCCTTAGGGGAAAGCAAGCTTGGGATTTCACATCTTGAGGAGGCCGGGCTTTCAGCAGCCATGCAGCTGAGGGTGGGGGACACAAATCCCTTTACAGGGAGCCTAAACTGCAGCAGGGCTGAACAGCTTGAGCTGCAGAAAGGTCAGGGGAATCTCTCACTGCTCCACACCCTGTAAATCCTTTGCTAATTACTTTATTGCTGTTATTTGTGAGGATAAAGGAAAAGGATTAATTAACTACGAGAGAAGAGCACACATCTCCCTAGATAGGCTTCATTAATTGATATGGAAGGGACAAAAATCAATTAACAAACTCCTCTGCCTTCTTGATCAGTCTGGAAACAGAGCTGTGGCACTTTTTGGGGGGGATTGTGAATGATAAAAACAAGTCCACTCCCTGAGCCAGCTGCAAGACATTAATTCAGCAGTTTGCAGTTTACACCACTTAACTGTGGTGGTGTAAAGCCTGGGCTTTGCAATTCTGTGACATCAGGCAGAAACATAACAATGTGAAGTGATGCTTCTGGACACCAGCTCTCCTTAATTTTGATGCTTCACTCTCAGCAGAGAGCTACTTGATTGTCAAGAAAATAGAGCTCAAAAATAATTATAACATGGATTTCCCCTGACATTGTAAGTCAGCACATGGTTTTCTGCAATGTATGAGAAGGAGCAGAAGAAGCAGAACAGATAAGAATACCACACATTGTATGTGTTTGTATCATTCCTCTGTCTTTTTGAACCTTTATACAAATGTGGAGCTAAACCCAGTCTCAGGAATCTACCCAAGATTCTTTTCGTGTGGCATATTAGTTGAAGGAAATGAATGGTCCCCTGGGATAAGGCCTCAGAGAAAAGGAAGTGTTTGATGAATGAGGTTAGAAAGGTCTTGGCGTAGCTGTGTCATGCCTCAGTAAGGGCTTCTCCAGACAAGAATGATAGTGGTTTCCACTGCCTACACAAACAAGGGAGGATATTCAGCATCTGTGCTGCAATGTATAAAAAACAAACAAACAGCAACAACCATCAAAACCCCAAGTCACCCAATTTGTACAGTTTCATCTCAAGCAATTGGAGTAAACCAGATGCAATATATTCAATTGTTTAAAAACTATAAATCATTATTTTGTGTTAAAAACACAGATGGGGAGAGTTGTAGTTATCAACTGGGAATTACACAATTTGAATCTGATGTCTGGGGCAGTGATTATTAAGTTTCACTGTCACTGTCTCCCAGGGATGAAATTAGTGAATAAAGGAGAAAAAGCAGGCACTGAAACAGAGAAAAAACTGCAAAAGAGGGACAGAGCAAGCTAATAAATAAAACAAAAGCCTGAAGGGAAGAGCTGCTTTGTCAGAATATAAATATTTCCCTTCCCCTTTTATCTTTAATGTGGTGCGAGGAGCTTATTAGGGGGAAGTGCAGCTCTGTCCCTGGAGTCCATCCACATAACCATGTAGGGAGCTCAGTCCACACAACCAGCACAGCCACGCACACATCAGCTCTTCTCTGCTGGAAACAAATGTAATGTACCAAGTAATAAAAGGAAAAGCAGGCACCCACAGTGGTCATTACAATTCTTATCTTCTTGCTGGACCCTGTGCTCCTTTATATTAATGGGCAGCAGGGCTGCCAGGGGTCCCCAGCTGGGGAGCTTTACTCTCCTCAGGTCTCAGCTGCAGCCTGGGCTGAACAACCCCTGTCCTTCTGGTGCTGCAATGGCTCTTTTGCAGGGAGAACCAACATGGCAGTTTATAACAAAGAGAAATTTGGGGTTTGGGTGAACAAAATGAGGGAGTGTGAGAAAGCATGTGTAAAGAGGGAAATGCTGCCCTGTAAAGAGACAATGCGGTGCACTAAGTGCTGAGGAAGAAGCCCTTCCTTTTAACCACCGCTCAGGACAGCCATCTCTGGTGGCCAAGTCAGGCCTCACCTTCACCCGGTGCCATGCTAAGTCCAGTGTGCAGAGAGGACAGTGAAGCATGAAGCAAAATTGTGTATTTATGGCTCCTTTCTCTCAGAGATCTGGTTTCCAATAATTACTTGGTTCCCCTTCTCAGCACTGGCACCAGCACCTCTTGGCCAGCCCTTCAAGATGTCTGACCATATGGCTGCACAAAGCTACACCATCAGTCAAAGCCTCCAAGCCAGGGGGACAGTTTCAAATTGCTGCCAGCAGATCCTTTCCCACTATTTCCCTTGCCTGAGCTGTCACAGATACAGGTGTCAACCTGGCTCCTTTACTGCCTAGCTCTTTTCATCTACCCTTAAAAAAAAGAAGGAAAAAAGGAGGAGAGCAAAAAAGAAACGCTCCAGTCAGGCCTTAAAGGGGGAAAAATGAAGGGAATTCATTGTTGGTGCTTGCTTATCCCTCCACCCCTACTGTTGCACCACTGTGGCCCTTTGAGCATGACAAAATGAGCACCCCAGGCTTGATTATGCAAGCCATTAATTCCTCTTCCAGTCAAGGGGGTGCTCACACTGGCGGCTATACAGCTTGGGTTTACCCAGCTTTTGTTTTTGCTTCTGCTTATAGAGATAACTGTTTGGCATTTCTGCATTAAAAATGGACCTGATTTTTCTTTTAACTGTGTACTTTTGAATACGAAGAGACTGTCACGTACAGTCTTTTTTGAAGTGTTTTTCTTAAAAAAAAAAATATTGGGATGATGTACACTTTGGGTTTTCCCCCATGATGCTTCCACACGTGCTCCTATTCCCATTGTCATTTTTTCTTCATGTTTGAAAAAGAAATTACTTCAAATACTACCAGTAAGCTAATTTTCTTGGAAAAGTTTTCAACAAACAATTCTTTCAAGAAGGGATTTTGATAAAAACATAGTGAAAAAATAAGTACGTTCAAATCAATACTTTTAAAGATGAACAAAAGCAATCACAAAATTGTATACAACCCCTGTGTCAGTTCTAGGATTTGATTTTTTTTAGCTTGTCCTGTTAGGAAACAAGCCTTCAGACTCTAAGGAATTCATCTAGCAAAATACCACTTGTGCTGGCAATCAGCCTGGCTTAGCTGCAGCTTGCAAGCAGCTTCCCTGTGGTGGATCAGCACCTCTGAAGAAGCTGCCTGTGTCTCCTCCCTCCTCACAGCCCTGTCGGTGGGCACCCAGTATCTGAGAGCATCTTAAAGGAAGAGTCAGTCTCACTGAAATATTTGGAAAAGAGAGCCTTTCTCTGGAAAACTGTTGAGCAAATTTGGAAGCTGGTGCATAGCTATTATTCAGCTGCTAAGGTTGCTTCAGAGAACCCAAACTCACCATATCTGCATAATATCTAGAGACCAACATCTATTGACTTTACTCACAAAGAACTGACCCTTGTGGTGAGGGAGAGCTTTGAGTCACAGACAGATGAAAATCAGATGGCTGCAGCAGCTCCTATCCCCTCACCCTGCCCTGCCACCCTCCTGCAAGCAGCTGTCCTTCACACAGAGATCTCTGGGCCAAAAGTAACGTGGCTCCCTCCAGGAGTCACCTCAGTTGGCAGCCCAAAGGAGAGAAGTAAGTTAGTTCCAAATCTGAACTGCTCTAACACTCTGAGCCATGCAACAGCAGCCCTAGAATGGCTTTGAGCTGAATGCAGGTGTCCTTGCCCTGGAGAAAGGAGTCCCTGGACAGGGCTGGGGGACCAGCTGGGGACAGTCGCGGCTTCAGCTGTCCCACTTTCTATAGGCTGTTTCACAAGTTAACACCCTTCTGTACCACAGTGAGAATCTGCATGAATAAGATCTTTCTGGTCAGAAAATGACTTTACTGTTATGTCTAGGAAAGCACCAAAGATTGAACTGCACTTGCATAGTAACAATGATAGTAACAATAACACACTTCAGAAGCACACCTCCCTAACTAGGAGCCACTGGCCTGATGCTGGCTTCATCCAGAGATGGGGCTCTCAAATTCAGGTATAAACAATTTGAAGCACCGCACAAATGCCTACAGATCACTGACCTTAACAAAATGCTATCCATGTCCATACACAGTTTCCAGGGTTAGCACTCCTCCAACATTGCCAATGCACCATTTGGGGCATTTTCTCAGATGCTACTGGAGGACTTGTTTGCTTTGACCCCCAAAAAAGCCATTGTTTTAATATCAGTTCTCATTTTCCTACATTATCTCCTACCACCTGCAACAGCCTTTACAAAAATAAACTAGTAGGAGTTCAGCAGACACCAGCGTTAACATCTCTACTTCTGCAATTACACTTTAATAGCTATCAGCAGCTGAAATTTCAGTTTTCACACCCCAGGCAAAAACCTGCACCTACAGCAGCATGGAGCTGGGAGGCAGGGTCAAACAGAGGAGAGCCAGATATTGCATTCCCAGCATCACTTCCTACACTGCAGGTCTTGCTGTGATGCTTGTTCCTCTCCACACTGGTGAGACCAACCCCTGCCCGGCTTGCCCAGCTGCCCCGAGCCCAGACAGAAGCAGCAGGGCAGGACACACCACGGCCTCACCAAGCCCAGCACATGCCCCCTCACTTGCATCAGAGAGAAAACAGTAACCAGCCAACATTCATGATTTCCTCCAAAATCAGTTTGTTGGTTTTTTTTCCTAGAAGTAACTTCTGCTCCAGGCCAAAACCCTCAAACCTGTTTGTAAACAATCCTGAGTAGCACAAGCTTTGAACACTTTAGAGTCCTACAACAATTTATGTTTTCAGACATATTTTGTAGCTTTGTAATTTTACAATACTGTTGCATTTTAAAATCCCTAATGGTTACCCCATTACAGTGTAGTATGGTTCCCCACCTATTGAAAAATGCAGCATAAATATGTGCAAATTCATCATTAAAACCACGGCTTCATTGCGTAGCAGCTGACCAAAAGATGGTTTTAAGGTTAGATACCAGGTCAATAAGTTATAGTCATTGAAAAAACATAACCTCACCCCAAAACCACAATTCAAAAAAAGCCTCACAGCAAACCACATCCAGCTGCAGTTGTGTGAGCAAAGCAAGTGAGAAATAGTTAAAATTTGAGTTTGGGTACTTCAGGTCTCCCTGTGAGGTGCTGAGAGCTTTCAGTTATCTCCAAACTTAAAGGGATGATCTGTGGGAGCACAGAGAGCAGGATCTACTGTTTTTAGAAGAGTGAAACAATCTACCATATCATGTAAGAATTTGGCAGCAAATTAGGATTTGAGAGCTCTCAGTAGCTTTCCCAGATTGAGCCTTTGGATTACAAAAGATTGTAACCACTCTTAAGTCACAGACATCACCTCAGCATTTAAAAAAAACAATACAAAACATTCAAAGACTGAGGAAAAAAAAATACAAACATACAACTTCTTCCTGTGAATGTGTGTATCTCCATTGCTCTGCAGTCTGTAAAATATAAGAAATTGTAACTGTGGTCCCAGCAAACACTGGGGCTGCAAACACCATGTGGTATTAGACTGAATTCAGAGCAGAATTACAGACGCTAACTTTGAATTTCCCAGCTTTGATAGGTGCAAACCAGACACAGGATGCTGTTTCTTTTTAGCCCATATGAGAAAACATTACATGCAGCTGAAATCTATTTCAGACAACAGTGTTTCTTTAGCAGAATGGGATTTCTCTGATGCTTTGCTTTGCTCCACATGCTTCTAATTATTGCTCAATTCAAACAGCTATTTCTGCATTGACTTGCAGGAATCTCAGAAGGCACCTTCTACGTAGGCAAGAAGCATAGCCCATAAATAATTTCAAAAAGTATTAAAGAAGGGAAGCTTCATAGCTTTTCATTCCAATCTGACTATGTGGTATTTAAATAAACGTCTGTGGCTTTCCAGTAACACAGTAGGAACTCCCAGGTGGCAGAGCTGGGGGAAGAGAGGGAGGAGAGCACTAAACATACTAATGAACATGTAATTAAGAAAATGGGCCCTCATTCCCTTCAGAGACTCCATGAGGAGGGAGCTTATTTGAAGTGCTGCATTCCAGTTCCCCTCCCTCAACAGAAGGAAATCAGCTTAATACCTCTGGAGCCATTCAGAGTACCATGGGTCCCAGGTCCAAGAGAGTCTAGTCAATGCAGGCTGGCACAGAGGTTGGAATTATAGTTTAGAAGTAACTGGTTAAAAATAGGTAAAGGAAAGTGTGTGATGCTGGTCCACAAACCTCATGGCCCCAGTTGGCATTAGCCCTCTGCACCTTTTCCTTAGCAGTATTGCTTCACTGACATGCACTTTGGGTCACCACTGCCCAGGGGCTCTTCTGGAAAGAGAAATTCTCCTTACAGCAGCATTTCCCAGTTGCAGGGAGATGCAGCAGGCAGTAGGTCCGTGCAGCAAACTTTTATATGGCCTCAAAGCAGGGAACCACCTTGGCAAGTGGATCTCCAGAGCATGACTGGAACCAAAGGAAGAAACAATTCGGTTTAAAAGTAGTGGAGGACGATGGTTAATTTGTGCAAGCCTATTGGGAAGAGGGAAAATTAAAGTAATTAAAATATTTGTTTCTTGTTGCAATCCAACTTTGCAAGTGGAGTCAGTTAAGGAAATGTCACCCTAAACATAGGATGGTAGCCATGATTGGTAATTTAAGCATTCATGGGAGGAGGAGAGAGGATTTTGTAAACAGAGGCTTAGGAATTCCTTAGCCTCTTTTGACATCTGGCAGGTTCTGTATTGAATAACAGCTCTTCCTCCCTTGTTTTCTGAGCTTTGGAAACAACATATTTCTGGAGGCTGCACTCATCTTTAGTGAGTCTTAATCAAGTGAAGATAAACCATTTGTTTGAACATCAGGCAGTGGCTTCCTGCCAATATGATTGTTAGATGGCAGAACCATGTCCCAAGAGAGATGGCAATAGTTCCATTATGCAAGGCATTTTAAATTAGACTAATTATACCACTAGCATATGTAATAGCAGGGTCTAAACAATATAATGAGTCTTTCCCATCTCTTATTTTGGGCTAAATCCAGTTCTTCTTCCTACATAAACAGAGTTGGAGGCTTTGATGAGTATCCTGCTCTGTTTTAACTGAAGTGGAACCTTACTCATTAATTCATATAGGACAAGTGCAAGCCTTCAGTCTGTGCATTAAAGAGGACTTATGATACAATCTCAGATGAGTCTATAGAAAGACAGACGTTGGGCATAAATGACAGAAGACCTAGTAGCACAATGCATTTGACCATTGCATCCTTCACAATCAAAGAGTATCAACAGCAGAGTGATCAGAGCAACCAGTCACTATGTCCCTACCAGCCCTAATGCTGGAAACAAAACATAACTCAGTATTCACAAATATTGTGGCACCATCTGCAGTGAGATAGGAAATTCATGCACAAACTTGAGAAACTTGGCTGGTTTTCATTAAATTGTTACATAAGTCCATCAGCCTTATGTTGTTAGAGCTGCATGCAGAAGTGCTCATGGATAAGAGATTTAAGTCACCTTAATGGCAGTTACGCAAATGGCACAGCTACATAGAGTTGATAAGCTGAAGGAAGGAAGGAGAACTATTTTTCTCCAGCTTTTCTGCAGACAGCTTGGCTTCATAATTGTGTAGTTCCTTCAGAAAGGACCTAGAGATGAGGCGTTAGTACTTGTCTTTGACCTCAGAAACTGAAGGGGGATTTACTGAAGGGGTAATCATACAGGAGGAACAAAATAACTGAGTTTTGGAGGAAAAGGGATGTCTGACTGTTAAAGGATTTTCATCAGTCAGTGGGTAACTCTAGGTTTGCTTTACTGACAGCTCAGAGTTGGGCCATCACCTCAGTGATTGGCAAAAGACACATTCTTGCGCTACTATATATACCCTTGACGTACATAATGTAATTGAATTTCTTCTTAAAAGCTCTTGGTGTTTTTCCATAAACTCTCAGTTCCTTAATTCTTCACCATTTTTCAAAAGTCCACGAAAGCCGAGATTCAGTGGATCTTTATCATTGCCTTGTTTTCAGTTCCTCTTCAGAAGTTACAGTCCACTGGTGCATGAGTTCATCGCAGTATGCTCTGGTCACTGCAATCACTTATCTTCTTCATTGTTCACCTTGAAGTTCTACAAAGAACCCCGGTTGTTCTATTAACCTATGTCTAGCCTTAGCCTTATCCTTTAACAAATGGCTATTATAAGTTAATTGCTTATTTCTTATTTATTATCATGTCTAAAGATTATGACAGGAGATTAATTTTCTATTGATTCAGCTGGACTGGGTTTTAAACCAGCCATGGTAAGGACTATACAAAGGACAATGAAAAGCAGCTTCCAAGTCTGACATTAGTCTACAACACCTGCATTCTATTAATCATACATTCAACATCTTGTTTTCTAATTCTTAACTAACCTTAAATTCTCCAAAAGGCCTATTTTCCTTTACACTGACAGAGTCCAGACTAGGTCAAGGATGCATGGTGTGGAAGAGAAATCTGGAGGAATATAGTTCTGGGAAGGGGAGTTTGAACCACAGAAAGACACTAGCCAAATTCCATGGTGGTGAGAGCAAGTGGGGAAGGGAGGATTTTTTTTTTTTGTTTGGATCTGTAATGCTTTTAGGGTTACAAAGCAAGGAGTGACTCTGTAGAGACCTTTGTAGATTTGTAAGCCATTTTCACAGGCACTGGGAGAAGTTCAGAATAAGCTGGAGCACCCAGGAGGCTGGGACTCCTGCAGCATCTCAGAGAAGATGGCTGCACCAGGAAGCCTCAGGCAGCTCTGTCCCAGGTTCTATGCCAGGTGCTGCCCAGGCTGGTAAGTCACATATCCCAGTGTATATGGAATTGGCCAAAATTAGCCACAACAGTCTGGGAAGCGTCCAAGCACGATGCCAGGGCAGAAGCATATTTTAAGATTTAAAGGATCAGAAAGTAAGCTGGGCATGTGCTTATGCTACATCCAGATCGTCAAGCAGAATTTCCCTCAATGATGGAAAGAGAACAGCAGACATGAATTAAATCTTTTCCTGTGGTCTCTGAAAGCTTCCCCTTCCTCATACTGTGATATTATTGCACCCAGACTGAATGATTACAGTGCCTGGCTGGTAATACTGCTGCCAGCAGAGAATATGTCTTATTAAAAAAACACCTAGCTCAAGAAAGTGAAATAGGGAAGGAATGCCTGCATTTTATACCAAAGGGCTTCTGCAACCCTAGATTATGAGAAAGCAGACTAAATTCACTTTAAAGAAACAGGAGAATTCAAAGTGTCATGCAAGGGTTAAAATGTAACTGATGTCCTCACTGAGTGGGGATGAGCAGATCAACTTCAGGTTTTGTTTTCTTATTCATGGATCTGGGAGATGAAAGCAATCATCAGCCTGATAGCTTATCTTTGTGAATGTTTCCTAATGTTTTCCCCAATTTGATCGTAAATGTAGAAGGCACTGCTGCTTCCCTGTCCTCTGGGATACTACTTCATAAGCTAATAATTATCTTACAAATCCATGATGCAACCAGCTTTTACCTCTCTCACTGTGGGAAACCACATCCCCTCGAGCAGTATCCCCTTCCTTTTGTCACCTGTGCCGCCTCCATATGCTCTTTTCAATCAGTTTCTTATGTCATCAATCTAATTTCAAATTAAGGGTCCATGGTGGGGGGCAGGGGCTTACCTTTCCTGGTCTGTGCCTGTATAATATCAGGCTCTTCCACCTCATTACAGAATGAGAAGATTTCTTGGGTGAGCTCAGACAAGATGCAATTTAGAGCAATCTATCAGACCGACAGAAATGCAAGCAGATATAATACTGTGAACTTACTTTATTTCTAATTATGCAAATAATTATGTAAAACAGGAAAATGCATCATTTCACCCGAGGCTCCTGGCATCTCCCCACTAAGCTTTAGGGATTGCAAATTTTGATGTTCTTAGCTCAATAGCCTGCCTGATTGTGTAAGACTATATGTCAGTATGCTTCAAAATGCTGAGGTTGAAAGTGTCACAGAAGTCATTTACTAAATGTAACTGGGATAAATCTCACCATTTAGGTGGTTGCACCAGGGCACTGCCAGTGCCAGTCAGCAGAACAGCCTGTGATGCCCAACAGGTTTCTTCCAGCTGGTGGAAGGAGAAGAGGGAAATTACGTTTTTTTTTTCATCCAAGGGCAAAGAGGACTGTAAGTCTTGCTACAGGTAATCTGAAAATGTTCACCCTCAGGCATCCAAAATAAGTGGTAGGGTGGGGAGGGGGTGTTTTGTTTTGATTTCCCTCCTCCCATGGGAAGAGTTTTCTATCAGATGGGATAGGAAACAAGGAAAATTATATTGGCACTGCTTAAAACCAGCAGGAAAAGATATCATGTAGGGATGCTGCTCCTCACCGGCTTAGTTTGGAAGCTGAACTGGATTTATTTTTAAATGTGTAAAAAGACAGATAATTCTTTGTCCCTAACAATTCCTTACTATTCATGGTAGTCTAGGCACACATCTCCAGAGTTGGCACCAATATTTAGCATTGTAAATTTATTCTGGTATCTTGGACTTGCCAGGACTTTGTTAGTGAAGGTTTATGGCCACAGACCACATGGGACACTTGGAACACTAGTGGTTAGGAGATTTCTAAAGAAAACCTTTTGAACCACTAAGTGGTTGCAACAGACAATTTCTCAGACACAGCAAAGTCTTGCGCAGCACATTTGTTCTGTGTGGCTGACAACCTGGCTAAGGTGGCCGCCTGTGCTTAAGTGCTGATGAGAATTCCTCCTGTTGTGAGGAAATTGAAGTAATTTTGCAAGCTAAAACTCGTGAACTTATATTGAGATAAAAACTGGAGATGAGCACAAGTTTGCTGCCTTTTGAAACCAGGTTGGTGCTACTTACAGAGGTTCTGGATACTTTGGGGTAACCTGTGTTTCAGAAACCTAGATTTTGCTGCTGCTGCTTTTCTCCCATTTCTCCCTCTCCTTTCTTTTTCTTTTTTTCTTTTGTTTTTATTGCCCCCTGAAAGCTGTCTGGATGTCCTAAACTGACTTAGCAGCCACCTTGAGACTGCCAATGCCACTTTCAGTGATTGTGTCCCACCTCGTAGTGGATCTAAATAGGAAAAAGCACCTTGGAATTTGGTAACATGCCCAAGAGACTTTCTTCCTCCATCCTCCTGTTGCATATTTCTGCCATCTGAGATAGCCTAGCAGCATCATTCCATGTGATAAACGTACTTATCTCCCTAAGAAATAATCTGGGATACAGCCGTCCTTTCTTCTTCCTTTCTGCTTATCCTTCCACTTTGTTGTTATTGTTGTTATTGCTGTTGTTGTTGTTTGTTTCCTTTTGCTTCACTCTGGATCTATGTTATGTTCGTTCTAAGTATACTGGAGTCATGCAGCTTTTATAGGACATACCAGAGATCCCAATAATAATTTAATTTGTACCATGGTTCAGATGAATGACTCTTAACAAATGGGGCCAGTAGACAACAGGGGGAACCACTGATGCCATCCACCCTGTTTGGTAAATGAACACCCTGTCAAGGTCTTGCCACTTGATTTTACATTCCTTACTCCAAATAGTTTTTGCCACTGCCTCCCTATTGCTGAAAGATAGTTTCTTGCAATACCATTTTACTAGCTCTGAACTTGTCTCTATGTACAGAAATCTTAACGAGTGATGCACTGGGGCAAAAAATTTGAAGTTGCTTTATTTTCTCTGCATTGTCACTGCCCACTGGTGAAACATCTCCTTTCACCCAATCTTTTTCATAGTAAGCATCACAAAATGCTTTGCAGATTAAGTCAGCCACATAAGTAAAACAGAAAATCAGAGGCTTTAAGGTGATTAGTACAGATAGGTGACTCAACTGCTCGTGAAGTGCTACAGAAAGATTGGATGAGGAGAGAAAGAAAAAGAAGAACTGGAAATAATAGTCTTTCTGAAGGTTATTAAGAGCCAAAGAACAAACAATAGTGTAGACAAATTAATGGAACTTTGCACCATGATTTAGGCGAAAAGTATCGCAAAAACATGCTTAGTCACTAAGTGTAGAAAAGTAAGGAATTCAGGTAACAAGCCTTAACAAACTGAAAAACTATAATGGAGAATGAAGAATAGACTCTTTTTCCAGAAGCAACTTTTGCAGCCATGAGTAGCTAGTCCTGCCCATACACATTTTGGAGAGCACAGTATTTTTTAAAAAAACTTTAAGAGGAGTAAATTTATTTTAGCAAGCCTGCTTATAAGTGTCAACTTCTCTTAACAAATATAACAAAAGCTGCAGCTCCATGGTCTTAGTGGCATAAGGACATATTGCTCCTGAGCAGGAGAGAGGATAGGAAACATTTGTCCAACAATTGCTGTTGGGAGTTCCCTGAGCCAAACCCTGGTGTCTTGAACTGCCCTGGAGGAGGGCACAGATCAGTATATTTGCTTAGTTGCTAATAGGAGCACAATCCTGACTAAAAGAGTAGGAGCAAGAATTTGAATAGAATAGTTCAGCGGATGTGTCTCCTCAAAGGAAGGCTGGGGTAGGTTTGATAATATTTGGCCTGAGCCTGTGTTTGGTCACAGGTTCTCTCTGGTAGGCCAGCATGAAGGAATAGCAGGCATTGTTGTGGGGCTTTTGTCAAGCACACCCTCTCCTGCTGCCTAGGATACTCTGTCTGCATGTTCCATAGGCTGGACGGTTCCACCAACTTGTCTGTTTGGTGGTGCACCTCAAAACACAGCTATGCTGCAGACCCCACACTTCTGTCCTTAGCAAACGTACCTTTGTCTAGCTCTAGATCTGCCATGCATCACTGGGCAGACCGGTAACATCCATCTCTCGACCTGCACCATTTTCTCTCTTGTGTGGTGGGTGCTTCCACAGAGGAACTGCTGCTTTTTTACAGCCTTTTTGAGACTCATAAGGGGTTGCAGCAGTGCAGATGGGGATTAAAAATTTCTTCTCCTTGCTTAGGTAACACTGGACGCTTCAAAACAAGCTGCCTTCCCCCAGCTAAAGCTTAGATCTTCATGAATAAGGCGTTTATTCTGCCAACAAAAAGGAACGGTCATGCTGCGATATCAAACCCCCCACGCTGGGGGAGGCGATGGTGCACAGACACGAACATCGCGGCATCGCAATCAGCTCATTTTGCAAACGTACCAGGGCGCTGCCTTTCTTTATGTTTTTCCCCCATTTTTTTCTTCTTTTTTAATAAGTCTGGGCACAGGCAGCTGTTTGCATTTTTTAAGCCTGCTCAGAAAGCAGTCAGTTAATTTTAGTTTGCTCGGGCCACCCTGAGCGAGCTTGCTGGGCCCCCCCGGCCTCCCTTCCCGACTCTGCCCTGCGGCAGGGGGGTGGGGGGCCCCGGCGCGGCTCCTCCCGCCCCCGGCCCAGCCCGCCCCGGCGGGGATGGGAAAAAGTTGTTCGCAACTTTCCCCCCTCAGCGCCGGCCTCTCTTGCCCCGCCCCTCCGGCGCGCCCCGCCCCCTGCACGGGGATTGGCGGGCAGGCGTTGCGAGGCCCCGCCCCCGGCGCGGTTTCTGAATGGGGCCGGCGGCAGGGGCGGGGCCCCGCGTCGCGCCCGCGCGTATATGGGTCTTTTTCTTGTGCCGGCGCGACCGTGCTGGGCTGGGAGCCGCGGTGCGGGCGGTGCTGGCGGGGCCGCGGGCGGAACGGAACGGAACGGAACGAAGGAGAGCGAGGCGGGAACCGCACGGCTGCCTACGACTCACAGCTCCCAGCGGCGCCCTTCGGGAGCGAAGCCCAGCTGAGCCGCGGGGAGGATCGCGCAGTAATTGGATTTTAAAAGTTATTTAAACCCCGGAGTAAAGTACCCTGCTCAGCCGGGCGCGGTAATAATCCATTTAGCCGTAACCTAAATCCCCGGCGCTGGGGCCGCACAGCCGGGCGAGAAGCAGCGCCGCCGCCTCGGGACCCTGCGCGGAGGTGGCCGGAGCCATCGCCAGGCTTCGCGCCCGTCTGGTGTCTCGCCGCCGTCTCCAGCGGGATAAGAAAACTTTGGCCGGGGGAAGCGTTGCCGCGCTGGGAGCGCCGACCCGACGGCGACGAGGAAGAAAGTCGCAGAGGTCCCGCCGCGGAGCCGCCGCCGCGCCCCTGCCCCGCGGAAGGGGCCCCGCCGCCGCCCTCCGGGCGCTGATGCCCTTGGGTCGCCGCGGCGCCCAGTTCTGAAGGACTCCTCGAGGCTTCCCGGGCCCCCGGCCGCCCCGGCGATGTGGGCTGGAGGAGGAGGAGAAGGCGGTGGAGCGGCCGCCAGCGGCTGCCCCTTAGTGGGGCTGGCCGCGGTGCTGGCCGCCCTGCTGGGGACCCTCGCGGGAGCGGCGGCTCAACAGTACCACGGCGAGAAGGGCATCTCCGTGCCGGACCACGGCTTCTGCCAGCCCATCTCCATCCCACTCTGCACGGATATCGCCTACAACCAGACCATCCTGCCCAACCTGCTGGGCCACACCAACCAGGAGGACGCGGGGCTGGAAGTGCACCAGTTCTACCCGCTGGTCAAGGTGCAGTGCTCAGCCGAGCTCAAGTTCTTCCTCTGCTCCATGTATGCCCCGGTATGCACCGTGCTGGAGCAGGCCATCCCACCCTGCCGCTCTCTCTGCGAGCGGGCCCGCCAGGGCTGCGAGGCCCTCATGAACAAGTTTGGCTTCCAGTGGCCAGAGCGGCTCCGTTGCGAGAACTTCCCTGTCCACGGTGCAGGCGAGATCTGCGTGGGGCAGAACACATCCGATGCCCCACCGGGGCCTGGCGGTGCGGCGGGACGGGGGGCCACTGCCCACCCCACGGCTGGCTACCTCCCTGACTTCCTTACGCCGCCACAGCCCCCCTCTGGCTTCTCCTTCTCCTGCCCCCGGCAGCTCAAGGTGCCCCCTTACTTGGGCTACCGGTTCCTGGGGGAGCGGGACTGCGGGGCCCCCTGTGAGCCAGCCCGGCCCAACGGGCTCATGTACTTCAAGGAGGCAGAGGTGCGATTTGCCCGGCTCTGGGTGGGCGTGTGGTCTGTGCTCTGCTGCGCCTCCACCCTTTTCACCGTGCTCACCTACCTGGTGGACATGCGCCGTTTCAGCTACCCAGAGCGACCCATCATCTTCCTCTCAGGCTGTTACTTCATGGTGGC
This sequence comes from Apus apus, assembly GCF_020740795.1. Lineage (NCBI taxonomy): Eukaryota > Metazoa > Chordata > Aves > Apodiformes > Apodidae > Apus > Apus apus. The sequence continues at coordinate 28,030,526 of NC_067287.1, read as the reverse complement.
AGTGGCCTATGCGGCAGGTTTCTTGCTGGAGGAGCGGGTGGTGTGTCTGGAGCGCTTCTCCGAGGATGGCTACCGTACTGTGGCCCAAGGCACCAAGAAAGAAGGCTGCACCATCCTCTTCATGATCCTCTACTTCTTCGGCATGGCCAGCTCCATCTGGTGGGTCATCCTGTCCCTCACCTGGTTTCTGGCTGCTGGCATGAAGTGGGGCCACGAGGCCATCGAGGCCAACTCCCAGTATTTCCACCTGGCTGCCTGGGCTGTGCCTGCTGTCAAAACCATCACCATCTTGGCCATGGGGCAGGTGGATGGGGATGTACTGAGTGGGGTGTGTTATGTAGGTATCTACAGCGTGGACTCACTGAGGGGCTTTGTGCTGGCACCCTTGTTTGTGTACCTCTTCATTGGCACCTCCTTCTTGCTTGCTGGCTTTGTGTCCTTGTTTCGCATCCGCACCATCATGAAGCATGATGGCACCAAGACAGAAAAACTGGAGAAGCTGATGGTGCGCATCGGTGTCTTCAGTGTCCTCTACACGGTGCCTGCCACCATTGTCCTGGCTTGTTACTTCTATGAGCAGGCCTTCCGTGGCACCTGGGAGAAGACATGGCTCCTCCAGACCTGCAAAACCTATGCCGTGCCCTGTCCCAGCCACTTTGCCCCTATGAGTCCAGACTTCACTGTCTTCATGATCAAGTATCTCATGACCATGATTGTTGGTATCACAACTGGCTTCTGGATCTGGTCTGGCAAAACCCTTCAGTCCTGGCGACGCTTCTACCACAGACTCAGCACCGGCAGCAAAGGCGAGACGGCAGTATGAGATTCCCTGGTCCCCCCTCTGGCACACACACACATGCATGCGCACACGGACGAGAGAGGGATACTTGGCAGAAGAGGAAGGCAATGGCTCCCTGAAGAGGGAGGAAGTGAGGCTATTCCAAACTTTTTCTTCCTCTCAGAGGATTTGGGGGAAAAAAAAATATCTTGGTGTAAAGTTTCAGATGGACTGTGTCCAGTGGTGCTTATGTACAGCTAAGTGGAAAAGCACAGAAGAGGCCAGTAGTGGGATGGGAGAGTCCTTCACCCACAAGAAGTTGCTCTACCTCTCTCTCCTACTACCCCTCTGCAGGAAAACACCCAACCCAACTAAAACCATCCTGCTTTGCTTTGGACCAGAGCGGGGGGAAGCCGGATCTGCTGAGCTGCCCCTGCCGAGAACTAGCCAAACCCTCTCTGAATTGCTGGGGTCAAGCTGCAGCGCAGGCAGGTCACTCCCCAGCCTGAGCTCACCGCCCGAGCTGGAGCTACCACGTGAGTACAGGAAACCAGCTACAGCCCAGACCGTGCTGGTGAGATGCCTCTGCTCTGTCAGCTCGCAAGTTCCTTTTTACCTCAGTCATACCTGTTTCAATTGTTTCAAAGTGAAAATTCGGCCCTCGGTCTGTTGTTCTTGCTGCTTTGGGGAAGGAGGGGGTTGGTATTCTATACCCTGAAAAGAAATGACTTGTTGCTTTTCAGCAGAATGCTTTTCCCCCTTGCCTTTGTTCTAGGAGACAAAGGGGGAAACAAAAGTGTTTTCTATGTAGAAAGGCATAAGCATGGGATCGGTTTTTATGGGCAAACTTAACAAAAAGAAGTCGTTGAGGTTCACCCTTGGATGTGAGGAGCTCGCAGAAATAAACATTCCTTTTATGAATAAAGAAGGCAGGATGTTTTCCTGCCGTTCAATATGGGCCGCTTTTCTAAGCCGAAAGAATTAGAGGGCAAGAAGAGTGTAACTGAGAGCACCTGCCAAAACAAGAATCATTAAAATATGTAACATAAATATAAGATTTTTTTTCCTTCCTTCCCATAAACCTGCTTGCTTTCCTGCTCTGCTGTGGGCTCACTGCAGGTAAAGTCAATACAGAGCCGGCTTTTGGGGACGGAAGGAATCCTTTTGGCTCACGATGGACCCTCTGCCTGCTCCTCAAGTTCCCTGAACTGCATGGCAATGGCTCATGGTGCAGGAGGGGGCTGGGGTTCAAAAGCAAGCAGTTACCGCACGTAAGGAGCCTTCTCATTTCAGCTAAAATGCAGCTGGTTAAGTTTCCAGTGATCACGTCTTGGAAGGAAAGACATTAAAAAATGAATAATCAAACACATTTTCTTTTTGAAATGTGACAGATTTTTCTATTCTGAAATTTATATGTCGACTTGTTCGTTTTTTATTTTTTTGCATACTACTTTACCTTTATATTCACTGAAGGGTTGTTTTTATAAGTATATGTGTGTGTGTGTGTATTCTTGCCTAAGGACAAAATAGGAAATTCTGGATTTTTAGCAAGTCTCCACCCTATAGCTGCTCTTCATTTTTTGGGGGGAAAAGTGTCTGAAGTGAAACTTAAAAAGAAAAAACCTGTTCAGGGTGAGGGGGCAGACTGCTGCTGAGAGCATACCAGTAGTCTGGGCATGAGGAATGGGGTCCACCAGCCAAGTCCCTCAGTAGATCTGATTACAGAGTTGCAGAGCTCAGGTTTTTGTCTTTTACAATGTGCACGTGGAAGAGTAAGGAAAAAAAAAAAGTAAGACAAGTGCAGTATGTACATTTTGTAAATCTTGTTTTTGTAAGAAAATGTATTTAAGTTTTTACTTGATTTTCTGGAAGGTCTGTATGAGGCCCTGCTTCATCCCATGTACAGATCACTAAATAAATAATTTTTAATACAAGAGTTCTAAGGAAGTTCTTTCAGTCTTTGAACACTTAAATACACTGACCAGAAACTCAGCTGTGACTTGAAACTGGCCTTTTTGATCACATTTTGAGACCATTTCAAATGTTTGCCATCACTTGAGGTACTTGCATCATAGCCAGGTTTTCTTCCAGGCTCTGCCTCTTGCTAAGGGCAAGCTGATAAACCAGTTTCCTTATCTAGGAAAAAAGGATAATGCTCTCTTCCCATTCCAAAGGGACTTCGAGATTGAGAACTGGAGGGTGCTACAAGTGCTGTAAATTAAATCCTTGCTTTGACAGAGTGTTTTAGGGAAACACCAAGGACTAGGTCCTTTCAGTAGCTTTCAAAGGGTAGTGTTTTGAACTGGCTTTTTTCTCCCCCAGCACCTTTGCTACTCCCGTTTTGTTCAGGTGACTTTTACTTTAATCTTAATAGCTAGCCTGAAGCCTACATTCATTCTTATCACAGTCATCTGGAAGCAAATAGCTTCTATGCAATGGTCTATTTTATTTCATTTTTCAAACTGAAATGAGTGTTTAGACTTCAAGCTGTTGCTACAATCACAAAAGTTCCCTGGCAAACGGAATTTTACACCTGTGAAATGACAGTTGCCAGCTTTTCTTGCCATGATATCAGCCTATTTGTTGGGTTCATCACCTTTCCTTTGCTTTAAACTAAGGCTTTAGTAAAATTTAAGTTACAGAACAGAGATATAAGATGCCTTAGCTGGATGCTATCATAGTAGCAGTGGTTATAGTGTAATGTTGCTCCATTTACTGAGCACAGCGTGCAACAGTTGTGCTTTCAGGGCACTACTTTTTGGACACTGCTCTCAAACTTAACTGTTTATATTTAAATTGTACTAACTACTGATTTGAAGTTCTTTTCAGAGCTAGTCCCATTCACACTGCCTCTCTAAAAAAGCCACATCTTTTATTTGAAAACACCTCTAGCTGCTCCCCAGAATCACGCGCTTGTCAAGTTTCCTTTTTGAAAAGGCTTTTGCTTTCCTCAGAGTTAGGCTGCTTCAAACTGCTCCATGGCAGGGAGCTTGCTGACCATTGCTGAAGGGTGTTTCATTCCCCTCACTTAGGAAACCTGAACCTTTCTATAAACATTTCCTCTCATTAATCCATCAGTGCCGGCCAGAGCGATGGAACAGCTACAACAGCTTGCGCTCTGAGGGACTGGTAACAAGCAGGAGCAGTGCTGTGACTGACACTCCAGTGCTGTGCAGTGTCACTAAACATGCAATTAATCCTTAGTATACATCATGGACAGCTAAGCCCACAATTCATGCAGGCAGCCTGGCCCCCTGCTCTTCTCTCCACTCAGCACCCATCCTTGCAAACTGGATGAGAAACTACATTTAGGTGCGATTGCTGCTTTTTTGTCCATATGTGGAAAAACTTAAATAGATTTTTTTTTTTTTTGTTAAGCTCATGAGACATTCATATGTGAAAGGAAATGTTGTTTCCAACAGAAACTGCTAAGTCTGGATGCTTTTATTTCAGTATTTTCTATTAGGTACTTCTGGATTTAAAATAATTTACACATGATATCCAAATCTCGATCTTTAAAATTTTAGATTGTAGGTGAAATTTGATGCTGGTGTAAAGTAGAAGCAATTGCTGTTCACTTTTAAGCAGATGTGACACATCAAGACTGAATTTGCTCACAGTGGAAACAATTTAGAGAATTTCAAGTAGTGATAGTGTCTGGCCTTCTGGAATAAAAATCTATCACCATTCTGATAACAAAGTACCAGTTACTTTCATAATGGAGTATAATTTTTAAAATCTCTTTGTGAAGCTCTCTGGAAAAAAGGAGGAAAAATAAGCCTTTACTAAACCTTTGCTACTTGCTGCTAAATTATTTTTCTTTGGCTAATGTTTAGGTCCACTTTCAGTCAACATCTTTTTATGTTTAAGAAAATCTCCTACCCCTCACCTTTGGCCCTTTTCTATGCAGCATTTTTGGTTCACAAGACCATGGTAAGTAATAGTTACTGTTGATCAATATCCTGATAAGTTTAAAGCATACACATTTTAATGAAAAATATATAACACTGGTTCTTAACTTTCATAGATGTTTGTCTCTTCAGAGACTTTCTAGAATAAAGTCTTATTATTTCAGGCAAGTTAAACAGGAGGCTTTAAAAATTCTAAAGTTCATGAAAAACAACAGCAACGAAGTGTTTGTCTCTGCAGGAAGAAAGTGCTTTTATAACACGTCAGTGTTTGTTTGGGTTTATTCTTGGTGGAATACCCACACCAAGGATTGCATGTTTTCTTGTCTAAGTATTTCACCCACAACCAATAGCTCTGCGTGCAAGTAAAAAACCACACATCTCTCTATTCACCAGCTGGCAACAGTAAACATTTGTAAATTCACATAGGTTTAGAAACCAAATTACTAGCTTGTATCTTAAATAGTCTATTTTTTCTGCATCTCATTCTCACTTCCTTCCAGACCTTACAGGTACTTTGTGTACATCCTGCTCTCCCATACTTGCTTTCTACTCCTGCTCTTTTTTCAGAACCATGAATCCAGCTGAAAGCAATTGAGTCTGTTGCTTGGAGAGGAAAAGATGACTCTGAATCTTTCAGCACTATAACTGTTCATTGAGATAGACTATTGCCAAGCCTGTTCTATATAAACCAGGATAATTGTGTCATGCCAACATGAATGTGTGGTTTTGGCAGCTACCAACACTGCACAGGATAATATAGGATTGGGAGAATAAATACAGTGCATGGCAAGTTCCCAAATGCCCCACTTAGAACAGACATATTTTGACTAAAATTATGCCCCAAATGTACAACTAAAATATGTGTATCGGGGTTTAACACTGCTCAGACAACCAGTTTGCACCACAGAGAACGACAGGAAGAATTTTGAGACTGTTTAAGCCCAAGGTCCATGGTTGCCTGGTTTGGGTGGCTGGGCATTGCTTGTCTCAAAACCAGATCAGTGGAAATAAGGCACAGCACTTACTCCTAATCCAGGTAAAGACCGGGCTTGCGCACAGCGTTACCACAGCTGCAGCCACAGAGGATTTGTCTGAATGACATACAGTGAGCACAGGTTCAAACAGCATCGTAAGCGTGTACTCCTCTACAACACCTGCTCTGCTCTGTACAGCCAGCCTAACTATGCAAGGAAACTATGGGACTGAATAAAGAAGAATATGGATACAAAGCCAAAATAAGCAGAGCATATTTTTAAATAACAATTGTAAATAGGGGGGATCACTTATCCGTATTAGTCATGGTTAATTTTGGCTGCCTTAGCTGTGTCACAACTTGGGTTGGTTATATGCAACCATTTGCATAAGCATGTTACTCCTAAGAATACAGGTGGAGAAATCAGTGTGCGAGTGTGCTGCCTAGATGAACAGCCTGTATTAGTAGGCCTTGGCTGCACAAGTCATGGACATGAACCCCATCATGTGGCCACCAAGGTAGTTATGAACCTTACTATTAATACCAAGATCTCAAAGGCCATGATAACAACTAGAAGGAAAAAAAAAAAAAAGAGAGAAAAAAAAAGAGAAAAAAAAAAAGAGGCCCAGTTCTCCCCTACCTCTACCTTTACTGGAGGTATTGGCAACCCTAGCATTGTTCTCAAACCAATTTGCAGGAAGGCAATGCTCTCTGTCAGGCCAGGCAAGGACTCAGATTATTACCACTAAGCTGTTCTATTCCACAGCGTAACATACAGAGGGACTTCAGAAAAAGCTTGTGGGGAATAGAGAATTCTGACAGGAGTTGTAGAGGAAGAAAAACATCTTACCTGGCTCCAATGCACACAAGAGGGTGTTCCAGCAGGTAGGCACTAATCTAAGATATGGAAGACAAGTGCTTGATTACCTGCACTGGTACAGATGGTGGACAGACCACTTACAACCAGACTTACAGCAGTGTTCAGGCAGCTGAAGATGCAGGCAGGTATATAGAAAGCATTTTGCATAAGTGCTTGAATTCCTAGGTGCACGTCTAGGTAACTGACTGGAAAATCTCATCTCTGTCTCTAATTCTTTGCCTATAAAATTGGAACAGTGGCATTTCCCTAACTTATAGGAATGTTGTGAGAATAAATACTCTCAAAATTAGAAGAAATTAAATACAACTATTAGGGTTTGCACAAATACCTCAGTCAGATCTTTGTCCCATAGTCTGATGTTCTGCAAGTAGGTCCCATTTTATAGAACACAGAATCAAGACCACCAGCTAGAATAAATTATCTGTATATTTTCCAGTATCTTATCTAAAACTAATCAGGCTGAGCACATGCATTCACAGGAACATCACTCTAGCCAGGGCTCAAATATAAGGTGAGAGGGTATAAAGACATGAGCCAGGTAACTAGAAAATTACACCAAACTGGGCATGCATGAAAATCAACAGCTCTTGAGTACAGTCAGACAAAATTGGTTTGTTTTATCCTAGTGCTTAGACAAAGCAGAGATAAGGATTTGGGCCCATCTGTGCTGGTGTTGCACTGTGCCTAGCTCTTCCAGTACTCCTCAGTCTCTCATTTTCTGTGTGCTTATTATAAGCACAGTTATGACAAACTGGCTCCGTGACACCTCTACTGTCTCTCTTTAAATCCTCAGTTCACTTCAGCTTGCTGCAAACAGGATCTAAATAATCATAGTAGGTCTAAAGCAGATTTGTCCAAGGCCTGATCTGACTCTTAGCAGTGAGAACCCACTTTTCCTGCCATGTTTTCACTTCATCTCTTAGTTCCTCAACAGTTTTTTTTTTCTGTTACCATGACCTCCAACAACATTTTTCTCTTTAGTGAAGGTGGGCAGGTAGGATTAGCTGGCTGTTCGGACATTTTCCTGCCTCAACAAGAGCAAACAGCATGAGCCTGCTATACTCCAATGAAATACGGAGGAATCTAAGCTGACTGGGGTAAACATTTCTGTGTTGCCCTGGTGCCAGCCTTTCCTGCGGGAGATTTCTGCACCCATTCACCTTCATCACGCATCAGTTTTTTCTGCTAAATAAAGTAAACCAACAAAACAATAAGGATTCCTAAAAGCATCAAAGCATGTGCTAAGTTACAAATCTCCCCCACCCCCAAACAAAATAAACCCTATAACTTATGAGTTTTTATGGAAGACAGCAAAGAGAGCTACTTCCAAAAATACTTACCTAAAGCACAAATCAGATCAATTGCTTTGACATGGCTTCTTCCCACAAATTTTCCATGTGGGGTGTGTGTATGTGTAGTGTGAGTGTAACAACTGCAAGTTACAACTACAGGTAAATAATCAAAAACCCAGTGAAGGGAGAACATCAACAGGCCCTTGCCCAGTGCAGCTGTCTGCTAATTAAACACTGGTGTTAATTGCAATAGTGTGCCTAGACCTCATTCCCCGTGTTTGTTGTAGTGCCTGTGTGAGCTCTGGATCACTCAGAACTTTCACATTCTCACAGAAAATGAAACCATCTATAAAAGGAATGAAAGGCTGTGATACGCATATATATCTATAGGGCTATTTTTAAAGGAAAAAAAAAAAGATTTTTTTTGGTGTGCTAGTTCAAAGCCAGCTTTGATTATCTAAAGCAAAAGTCAGTCTTTAGAAAGGGTAAAAAACTAAATGTAAAGATGGAATCTTTTTTCTTTAATCCATGATGAAAAGAGTGTTTCTTATTTGTAATGCTCTTGCCTTTTTCTCTGTCTCTCTCTCTCTCTCTCTTTTTTTAATTAACAGTGAAATGTAAAAGTTTCAGGCAGCCTTTCCTGTCCTTATTTTACGAGATGCACAAAACAGCATTCCATTAGGGCCAACAGCCAGCAAAAGGGATGTCATTTGACACCCTTACACAACTATGCATACCAGGCTGGAACTGAGCTGGATTATGCAAGTGGATAGAAAGCACTTCTAGAGAGAGGATTTACTCGTACTGTTTTTATTTACACATTCTGCTCTCTGAAGATAGTAAATCAGCTACTGGATTTGCAGAAACTACTCTCATGAAGGCTAAAGAATTCAGGCACAAAGTAGATGAAGACAAAGATCTGGCCTCTCTAAATCAGCTCATAGTGACCACGGGAGGAGACCAAACAGCGTCTGTGCCCAAAGAGACTAAACAGCGCCTGGGCCTGAACCATAGTCCTCTTCTAAGGCAGGAGCAGAAGGTGGGCTGGGTTTCCAGAGCCCAGGCCAAATCCCACAGCAACTTTCTGCTTTTATGGTAGGCTAGACTGAAGGCCTGGATCTGAATGTTCTCTAAGATTTAAAAGACTGTACTTCACAGTTACTGTGGGCCAGAAACTCTTTTCTGATAAGAAAATCCCTTATATGCAAAAATTAATTAATCGGGGGATAGTTTTGCTTTGTTACGAAAGCACAGTTTTGTATTGCTGCCCACGGACAGGGATCTTGTTTTCTATCTCTGAGATTCCTTAAGGTTTTTGGCATTTTACTAATACAGTTTACATTAACTAACAGAGCTAACACTTTAACTCTACACCTCTCATTTTCCTCAAGTAAAGATTCTGCAGCACTGAATTCTGATTCAAATCTTAATCAAAACTTCTCAACACAAGAATTGAAAATAAACAAACAGAAAACAATCTCAAGAGACTCAACAATTTTGCTTAAGTAACTCTTCCATTTTGCTATCTATTTTCATTAAAACTAGCTTTGTTAAATAAAGTGTCCTGTGGTCAGTATTTCACCGCAGCCCTCAGACATTAATACATTACTTGAAGACAAACATTAAAGGTGTAGTACTGAGTTATATACATAAAAATAAAGCTGTGAAGGACTGTGTGTTAATTTCTCAAGTCATCCCTGGCTGCATCTTATTTAGCTGGTAAAGTTCTTTGTACCAATACCAGCCTGTTTTATTTGTCCTTAAATGTAATTCTGTACAGACAATGACATTTTTATTAGTCAATGAGAAGCAGTGTGTGCCAGCAGACAGGGCACCAGACTAGGGGTTAGGAGACTGTCATACTTTCCCCAAACTTGCCTATGGTCTGCAAATTCTTCCAATCATCCTTACCTCCATTTCTTGTTTGGCCTTTCTCTAAATAGGATCATGCTCTTTGGGACAAAAAATGTTTCTATTGTCACTGTGTACATGTTGGTACTGTTCCCATCTTGCTAGAGCCCTGATCTTGATGGGGCCCTCACAAGATTTGGCACAATGCAAGAAGTTCCAATTAAAAATAATTGATCATTAAGAGACAGAGAATGGTAAAGAGAGAGGTGGTACTTTACTTTCTGTGGGGAAATAGTCAAACACTAGTGGCAGAGTAGAGGTGTGTGATGACACTACATCTTCCCAAATAAATGAAAGTGGGAAGTGTCATTCATCACCTTTTGGGCTTTTGTGTAACATCTGTAAGGAATGTTCCCTTCTCTGAAGAGTCTCTGTGGACTCTTTAGATGATGGGATTTACTGTCACATGCCCTCTTCTGCCTGTCTTTTTTTGGTTGTTGTACAAAGTGTTGCCATGTGGGGTCTGTGTAATAGCACATACTACAAAATATCTCCCACTGAGTGGAAGTGGTGCTGGCCACTTGGATTGTTAGTTGGCTGACTATTCCTGAAAAATGAAAACCAGGCACTGAAGAAACTATCTTGTTCATAAAAGGAAAATATTTATCTGCAATGAAAAAAGCCCAAAACCTACCTCAAAACAAAATAACTGGCTGAATATTTCATTACATAATCATTACTGAAGTGATTAAACAATTGAGCAGCAGAGCAAAGAGGAAGCCCACTACTTCCCCCCACACCTCCAAAATATAGATTTGAATTAAGCAAAACAATTTTCTAGTTCACTCTGAACTACTTCAATTGAAGATGAAAATGAAGGGGGAATGTCTGAATATTTTGTTTAATTGCTTCTTAAATTAAACAACTCCAAGTTTGAATTTGAAATGCACCCAAAGTAAGTGAAAAACATCACAGAACTTTATAAGGTTCAGCTGGAACTAAGGGGCAGACTAAGGGATGTACCAAGACTAAGATGGATAGGTGAAGGCAGGTAGCTCAGCTTTGGAACCATGGGGAGTTAGAGAGATGCAGGTATTGGTTTTGCCTACAGCTTGCCCTGTATCACTGAGGAAATCTTACTTTACCTGCATCAAGTAGACCTGGCACTAAGGAACAAAGGTAGAAAATGGAACATTATGCTTAGCAAGATTAGAAACAGCATATAGGAAAAAGTATTTGCAGAGAGCAGAGAAAGAGGAGAGCAGCGGAAACGATGGAGGCCGACACACAAGGGCGTATATGGGCACAGCTACAGCTATATGCACACTTGCTTTTCTTGGGTTTCAGGCTGCTCAGTGTGTGGCTGTGCTTCTGTGCCTGCTCAGCCTAAAGCTCATGCTAACTGGCCCTGTCTGCTGGCTCATGAGATGGGTTGGTTTGCAGACTGGGTTGGCTCACAGACAGACTCCCAAAGCCCATGCAAGGTGAACAAGTGACTGCCTGTTGCAGTCCAGGCAGGTGTTACTCCAGGATTCCTCGCACTGCCTTTTTAACAGGATATATACATTGTGAAGTACTGTCTCTGACACCTGTTAAGTGTGGTGAAGCACCCAGGCTGTGACGAAGCACTTAGTCATACATAGCTGCAGTAGCATCTCCAGGGCAAACTAATTGCTGACTGAAGACTGCTCCAATTAATGTGAATGCTCACCAAATTATATTCCTCCTGTAAGTTTTCAAAAGAAGTATGCTCACAAAGAAATTCATTAAGGTTGCCGGGAGCATGGAGTGCCTTTCTAGAATGTGGGTCCTAGCTATTCCCTTAGAAACCAGTAAATAAAGAGTTAAGGTATGAGCAAACACAACCTTCACTGTTGTGAGTCACAAGCTGCTGTTTGAGCGATGCCCCAATATGGCCATAACACACAGAGCCTGTGCTATCTCAAAGGCAGAGTGCAAACATTTGGGGAATAAGGCACATGGCCACAGGACAGAGTCTAAAGCCTTCTTTTTGCACGGGAAAACTGGTCTGTACCAAAGCCAGAGAGACTGGGGTAAGGGGGAGTGAGACACCAACCTTACCCAAAAGACAGCTGCTCTCTTTCTCAGGACTAACACCTACTCACTTCACCCCCGTCCTGCCAACCGCCACAGGACTGCTTGCTCCACCCTCCAGCACTGAGCCCACAAACCATCCTGCCGGCACCCTGGTGTACTTCTTGTCATTCCCCTGGGGAGGAAGAGCTCCAGGCACTATTATTACCACAATTTACAAAGTCAACACCAAAAGGAGACACACTATTGAAGCACCCACATAAGGAGACAAGGCAGGGAAAGAGGCAAGCCACCTTCAGAAGGACAAAGGCTGTTCTCATGCCAAAGCCCAGCAGCCAAACACTCCAGCTCTGCCAGGTTGAGTGGAGCAGCTCCCACAGGTGACATGCTCAATCCCCAGCAGTACAGCCAACCCCAGCAAGGGCATGGGGAAGGTTATTCAGGCCCTGCTTTTCAAAAGCTTTATTGCTTACCACATTTGCCAAGATAGAAAGATGTAAGATGCTAACAGACGACTTCACTGCTGTGTCCGTTAAGGTTGTTTTTTTTTTTGGCAGGAGATAGGATGCCAGAGAGAGTACCATCTCTGCTATGGCACAAATGCTGCTCTGAAATGCATGGCCATAGAGCACCCTGCTCAAACACTCTTGACCTTGGCAGTGGTATACTCAGAAGTGTTGCTCTTTTCCTCTTCTCTATTTATTTCTCATTCTCTGCTCCCTGGGAAACTGAGAATCACATTAGCATCTCCCTCTTTTTCATCCTACTTTGAATGCTGAGTAGCTAGCACCCATTATTCTGTGACAATGTCCTGTCTTACTGACATTTCTTGAATATGTACATTTTTATACTGCTTTAATAGTGCTATTTTAAGCTTTAAAGCCTGTCACTTGTCCTCATGAAAGTCAGATGGAAAATAATGCTATTCTCATATTATTCTTGTCTTTACATCCAAAGCAGCAGTCCCTAGAGCAAGCCTCTGTCGTCCTGTTGGTAAGAATTTCTGTAGTCAGTTTGCACAATACTGTCCTGCGACTACAACTGAAGGGCAAATCCTAGCACTCCAATTAGAGTACATCTTACAACCCCCTTGATTGGAGTTTTGGCTGAACAATCAATGTATTATCAAATGCAAAATAAACACAGAAACCAAAGACTACAAAACTAAACAGTTTATTTATGGCTGTTCCTACTTTCGTATGGACATACACAACTATGTACTACTAGCAATGCACCAGTATGAGATCAAGCAGTGGACCACAAAACTGAGTCTTGAATCCAAACCTTCTCCAGTCCCAGAGGCCCATACTCCAGTTTCTGAATACAGACACATTCCTACAGTTTGGGTTTTCCCAAAAAATCTCATTAGGAAAAGACTTTCATTACCATCTATAAAGAGCCAAAGTGTAGAAGCTGTCCTACAGCAAGCTGACAACCAAATCCTCACGCTCCTCAGAAAATACTTTCCTGACTTGCAGGGCTGCAGACCTGATGCTTAGACCTGAATGCTCTCAAGCCTCAATACCAACCTCTGGGTGCAAAAATCAGTCAATTGGCTCAGGAAATCAGGCTAAGACCTATTGTGCTTGACAAAGAAATGCCCTATCGCACAGCTGACTATCAATAACTAGCATACGCTGGCTAAATTTCATGTGCAGGGGAAAAAAGACTGCACAGTGATAAGTCCTAGAAGTTTCTTGTGCTCCTCCTAGGGACAACCATTGCATTTTCATCAAAGCATCTGTCACCAGCAAATTATGAGTTAACCATGAGGGTGGATTGAGTGGTGTATATATCTTATTTTCTCATACTGTAGTTAAAAAAATCCTCTTAGATTCAGGTGTTAGCATCCCATTTCTTGGGTATTTGCCATACTGTTTCCAGGGTTAAAAATCTCCCTGGCAGTAAGCACTTCTGTAAACACTCCCACTTTATCTGCAGAGAGTGAGAATCCCAGCAGTACTGTAAACAGATATAAATGGAAACTGTTACAATAAATAATAATTTAAAAATCATTCAGCATATGCTAAGAGTAGCAGTGATTTCTGGCAAGAAATAATTAAACCAGATTAAACACTTCTGATATGATTTGTGCTATCAGATAATTTAATTAGTTTTGGCTTTTAGTTAATTGTAACAGGCTTCTGTGAGGGTGAAAAGAAATAATTTTTTCTTCAAATGACAATAATTTGGGTTTCTTTAATTGGCTCCTAGTGTGAAAGTACTGATTCCTGCTGTTTTCTAAAATGCTGAGTGGAAAATTTTCAGCACAATCTCCAAATCCAGAGGCCAGAGTCCATTTCCCACTGCAGCCTCTCATCTGTAATCTAACCTGCTTCAGCCCTATTGCTCCTCCTGGCTTGTCTGCAGGCTGCCAGGCAGCAAGGCAGGCCTTAGCTGTTCATGAGTACCAGTGGGTTTATTAAGTATTCCTATGAGAAACTGATGATGTGCTTGTAAATAATATTGGTGATACTGAAATATGTTTTCTTTCCAGCAGGCTGGGTGTTCTGGAAACGAAATGTTTTAAAAAGAAAAAAATTCACACACCCAAGAGTATCTAAAAGGGAAGACATTTTAGATAATATAAAAAGTATTTTCTTCTAGAACTAAATTTAGTTCACCCATCTTTGCCCAAGGACAGGAGAGGAAATTGATATTGCTTCACTATCAGCATACAGTGTAGAAATATCACTGAGTCTACAAAGACACATGCTAGCAGTTTTAAAAGCAGTATCTCCTGTTTCTGCTGATTGCTAATTTGTTGGGTGCTAGTCAGTAAAAAGGTCACATAATCCCTGCTGGGTAAAAGGTGGTATAGGACTAAGGCATGCACAGAAGCAAAAAAACCCAAAACAAACCCAACCCAAACCACCCAACATTTCTGCAGTTTGAAACTCTATGGAATAATATTGCAGATTTATGTCTCAGACAATGCTGAGTTATGGGTCAGTGCTGTAAAAGCAGAATACCATTACCTAATCTAATGAGGTCCGTGAAAGAAGAAAAAGGCCCCAGTTTCTAAGATCTAAGGGGCTGAGACTTTATCTGCACACTTTCCTGTAAAGCTCCAGGTGCACTTGAGATCTGTATCATCAGTTCCAGGCTAAAAACTATGTTGTTTAAAACAAAACAATCAAAGGCTGAAAAGCAAAGCTCTCAAATATCACGAAACAGCAAAGCAAAGGTTGCCTAATGTAACCTTCCTTCTGCCTCCAGGTTGTATGGTATAATATGCTGTTTCAGTCTCTGACCAGGTACTGCCCCCACATTCAGTTTTGGCAAGAGCCCCTGCTTCACTCCAGGCACAGGACCGACAGTGCTTTGCATACAAAGCAGGTCTTCAATATTCTTTTTAATCTCATCTCTTCAGTGTGGGGCTCTGGCTTCATCTACTACAAACTGTTGCAACACTGTATGAACAATGACACTTTTCCATTCTATGCTGTTTTTGCTTTGCTGTTCAGCTCCAGAGTCCCAAATGCTTTGCACTAGTTAACACATTTATTCCCAAAATGTCCCTGCAAGGTGAGGAATTATTAACCCTAATTTATGGAGTAAGATTGAGTTACTTTCTAAAGAAAAGTAGAAAAGCCACCAGATCTCTGGAGTTCAAATCAACCACCTAAATCATAATTTTTACAACAGGCCTCTGGCCTTTATTCACACCACACAACTTCTGCTAGAGGTTAGGCAGCAGTGCCAGAGACACAGCCCCATTCACTGACATAACATAAATCTACTACTTTGACTCCAGACCAATGAATTGTATGACCCTTTTTTAGGTTTACTTAGGGTGAAATTCAGTCCTGTGCTGAGGGCCAGCATTTACATCCTTTCTCAAAGGTTTGCAGTTGTGTGTGTGCCTCATACTTTACCCTCTGATCTTTTTTTGGAAAGAAAAAAGTCATGCTGTTTATGCACTAGACAGTGTGATCATAATGAGGCACATGTGTACAGGCTGTGTTTAGAAGGGATAGAGTAAAGGTTACACTAGCTTCTTGATAATCTAAAAAGCAGGAATTCAAGTAAAAATACAAATTCTATATTTAAAGTAAATTTACCCAATTATTTAAGGAACAAAATAATCTCTATCTTTCAATAATTATCTGTACCACAAGAGTGTGTTCTGTACACTTGAATACCTTCAATCCACAAAATAAGAAAAACATGCCTTGGTATGTGAATAGAAAAGCCTCAGATTTATTTACAAAGGTACCTGCTCAGTTACGTGAAGCACAGGACTAAGATGGTATATTGGTCTCATTCCTTCTGCGCTCTGCCAAGTTGACATGTTTTCAGCTATCCATCTGTGTGACCAGTGGAAGCTTGTGAAAACCCCTACAGAGTGAAGGTTCCCTGTCCCTTTATTATCGGGTGATTCCCAAAACTCCTTTGTTCCAGAGTTCATGGTAAACCAGCATGCAAATAAAGAATGTTTTCTGAAATAGTATCTAAACTAAAGCAAATCTGATTTTCACTGGAGAAGTGACACCTACCAATTACCCTGCTGAAGTTACACTTCCATTGCCTGCTTTGAGGCCCATATGTCAAAAGGTCAAGATTATCAGTGCAGCAGAGAGTGTAGCTCCTCACACACATGCATGCACATGCACTTCTCTGATCTTTTGAAGTATTCCAGGAAGGGGGAAGGAACAACACTTCTCACACTCAGCCTCTCTAAAGCAAATTTACTAAATCAGACTTTTCATGTTTTGAACAGGTTGTTTGTACAGTTCTAGTACCTGCCATGGGCTCCTTTTTCACTGACTTGGGTGTTAAATAGTTTAAATAAATTTAATTAACAGTTAAAAGTGACTGAAGAAAATAGATGTACCATATTCAGAATGTTGTTATTTCGTTCTGTAATCTCTAATTTCAGCTTTTAAATTTCTTCCTTTAAAATATATTTTGTGCTTAAAAACACACATCTAGTCTTTTCAGGGTGGCTTTTAGCTATGCAGCCACTAAACGTCTCTCACATATTAAGGACTTATCTTTGTAAGAGCCTTCTGAATTAAGGGAGAATGATTCCCACATTGCAAGTTGTACAGCCATTGTATGGCTGTGCCTCTACAATGTTACCACATTCTAGTCCCATACCTGTATTACTGTGGTATCTGGAGGACCCAGGATGCTCCTGCCTGCAGCAGTGTTGACACAGGGAGCAAATGCTGCACCCCAAGCAAAGACCCTGCAGCAGGACTTAAAAGGTGAATTGGACACTTGGAAGTCAAGACAGAACAAGCTCTGTGCAATACTCCTGTGTGCAAAACTGAGTATTGATCTCCTAGTATAAGGGACTAGTGCCAGCCTAGTGCTGGGCTCACTAGAAACAAAGAAAGCAATCTCGGGAAGTCTACTAATACAAAGATCCAGTGCTGGCTCCTTTGATTCTAGTTGCTGTAGCTCTGCTCTCACACTGTTAAGTTACCTCAGGACATTTCAGCCACTGGGAGAGGCTATGAGAGAGATGGCAACAAGAGCTAGGGCCTGAGCCTTGCTGAACTGCACTTGCTGCTCCAGCTGCTCCTGAAAAGACAAGGGGGCAATGGCAACCAGGCACCACCCTACTGGTTCTACTCCACCGTGGCAGCAGCAGCAGCAGCAGCTACCAAGGCAGCTTCCCTGGGTTCTACCCCAGCCAAAGGAGTCACCACAGCTTCAGTTCTGGTTTGCCTGCCTTTGATAAGCGCCTATTTGCCTGTGTCCAGATCTTCTCAAGGCCAAACAGAGGAAGAAGCTACACCCAAATTCCAAGTCTCAATATAGTAGCTTAACCACAAGACTGTCCTCCCTGGCTTTCTGTGCAGGTGCATGTTGCCTCAGTCCCTCTGTGGCAAATACAGCATAGCATCTCAAAAAACAAGGTTTCCTTCTCTTCCCTCCCCAGCCTCAAAGGGACATGTTCACTTACTGTTTGAAAAGAAGGGATGAGCGTGGGGAAGAACCCTATCAAGAGACTATGGTTTACTTTAAAACCTAATTAAAGCAGGCACAAATTCAGTCCAGTATTCTCTGGCACGGTATTTCATGACTGAAGCCATGCTGCTGAAGATGTTGCATGCTCTCTAGCCCACATTCTTAAATCCATGTTTGCTCTCCTGCCCAACAGCACAGAGATAAGCGAAGAAGGAAGCAGGCTAGCCTGTGTGCTCTGCCTGGTAAACAAGTAACCCCTGTAACACAGTGTCTCTCCTTGTGCTTTACCCCACCTGCATCCATGCTCTAGCTGCATCATTCCTGTGAAGTGCAGTGGTCTTGGATGGTTATAGAGCATCCTCCAAGGTAATCTCCAAGACTAGGAAAATAATGGAAGAATTTCTGTCAGCTGCCAAGGCAATGAGAGCTTCAGTAATCTGGAAGGACAATCCTAACTATAGAAGCTGGATGCAAGATTTGCTAATGCCCAGGCTTGCTGATTACTCTGAACCCCAAATTCTGCCAGAGACAGACAAGCATGACTGCTAGAGGCTTTCTCAACTTTCATGCAAACTCTGAATCTCCAGAAATCCAAACATATGTAACTCTTGTGGAGGCTTAATGTGAATTCTTTGCTCCCATTGTTCTCCCTTTCACATGTTGGGACACTTCTTCCTGCTTCTTCCTCATCAGGGGAGACAGCTTCAACAATATGGATTTTATTGTACACCCCCTACATCCCACTTCTGCCCCTTGTCAATAGCACAGAGGCCCAAACACCATCTCAGCTGTGAAAAGGAAATGACTATTCACAAGACACAAAGGTTTATGGATTTCTGCCTAACAAAGGATTATTTCTAAGCAGGCCCTTCATGTACTGATGCCTCATTTCTTCCAGTAGGAAAGAAGACAGCTTCCAGTATGCCCAACACCAGGGAGTGAGAGCACTCCCCAGGGCAGGTGTACCATGCAAGGTAGCCTCTTAATCTTCTCACATGCACAAATGCTATTTTTCATACCAGCTGCATCTTAAACACTCGGTTAAGATGGTGATTAGTGGTGGTGGTAGGGTGTCACAGTGGGAGCTTTCTTAAGAAGAAAAGGCTTTGATTGAGCCAATGAAAGCTGTTGCCAGGGAACCAGATGCCATGAACACACCACTCCAGCAGCGCAAGAATACAAACCATGTGAGCCTGGACTGAGCTTTAAATGCATTCGCTGGTTGAGGCCTGAACACACCATTAACTCTTTCAGTACCTGAAAGAGTTCATGCAGTGAACTGGGAAGATGGGAATCTGTTACAAATGCAAAGCAGCAAAACATCTCCTGATATCTCTCTATTACACTCTGTCTATCCAAAAGAAAAACAAAGGGGGAAATCTTTTGACCCTTAGTTTTTTGCCTGGCAAAGGAGGTTTGTTTGTTTTGTGAAGTATGTAAGGAAACTTCTCTTCAAAGTAATGCTTCATTTTACACTAATGTGAAAAGGAATCAGATAAGTGCTCAGATAACCCTATAAAAGTATTAATTTTGTTTTTGTAGGGGGTGTTACACATGAAGTTTGATGTACACAGTGTGTTCACCAGTCAGTTCCTCTGCAAGAGGAACAGAATAGCTTAGATTCCATTTTTCCCAGATCTGAGCTGGTTTCCAACACAAATGTTACTGATTTGAATTTTATCTGATCAGTTGCCAATTTGTTTCAAAGTTAACTTTCCACTCTGATTACTAAACAGTCTTGTACTCTACCGACAGAGCATTTTTTCCCTAATGTAAATTCCACAGTGCTCTGCAACCCTACCAGTAAAATGCAGCTAAAGCTCTAATTAAAAATCATGCCTGCCATATGTCAATTCATAAGAACTAAAATTAAACTAACAAGGGGCTGTAACCAAAACTTTTTTTGAACACAAGAGCCTGCCTGCCCTATTTTGAAGCAGTAACATGTGGAAGCCTGAGTAGTTCTTGCAAGACAAGAACTAGGTCCCAAACATTTTCATCTTTGGGCTTCCAGTTGAAATCCAGAACAAGTTCCTAAGTACAAAAAGCTGTTCCCACCCTGTAGCCCAAGTAAAAGCCCCTCTGCTCCTGTGCAATCAGTACTGGTTGCATGATTGCTTTGATCCCACAGTCTGTGTTGAACAAGTAACATGTTCCTAGCAGCATTATACTGAACTCCCCTGTCAGTCTCTATTTCAGCCTTTTTATATCCTGTGGTAATGCCAGCCATCTAGTGAGCTCCAAGTTGGGGTCCAACGTACTACTGCCTTTTTATGCCTCTCCCACAGTGCAGAAGACCCGGTGGGAAAGGACATAGCAATACTGTTATAATGCTTAAAGTGGCCATAAAGTCCCAGTGTGAGTCCTAACAATCTGAACATAAGGAACAATAAACCTTGGACCTCTCAAATTTATTCTAGGAGATTGGCAAGAAAGGGTATAGTGCTAAACTGATTTAAAATCTTCACATAATTTCCATGCCAATTCCTCCCCAGCTTGACCATGATGGAGGATCAAGCTCCTGTGTGTCCACCAGCCATCTAAACAGGCCCAGCATCTCGCTGTCAAGATGGCATCTACTTATCATTCCCCCAGGGCCCCTTATTAGACCTGCTAACAGCTATTCCACAGCAGTTGCCTAGCTGAGGACTGGGAGAACACACACACGTATACAGCAAACTACAAGGCTGAAAAAGTGCACCACGCGCTGGTACAGAGCACTTCTGTCATCTTGGGTTCCGCATTGATTTATCTGAGGGTCCCTGGACCTGCTGTGGGCTTGGCCCTGAGATCCCCCATTAGTTAGTGTGTTGCTGTGAAAGGGGCTGCCCACCTGCTTGCAATTTAACTTCTGGGTTTAATCTGCAGATACACGTGCCAGGCTTACTGCAGTTGTTCCCACTGCAGAGCCCCCGTCTCAGGCAGGCCACAGCCACCACTTAACAGAAGTTCTTGAGAAATGCTCACAAAACAGGGAAAAAACAATTCTGCAGCTCAGCTTAGGTTAGCATTGAGTAAGTGGAGAACTGGAAGGGATTTCCACAGGCAGAGCGGAGTTACCTAAAACAACTTTGGCAACATATGAGAGCTAACAGCCCAGTTTTCTAACCAGTTCCATAAAAAATAATCTCTAATGATCAAAACCAGTCAGTGTCTGCACTTTTTGTATTTTGAGCCCAAAACATACATACATACTGCTAGATGCTGCACAGTGGCAAAGGAAGCCATTCTGCTGCACTGGCTTAGTGAGACATCAGGATCAAAGTGTCACTTACTGAGCAAACATGGTTCTGTGGCATGTCAGTGACCTCTGCAGAGCTCCAATCAAAGATCTCGCACAGATGTGATCCTGCTCAGTTTGCAAGAGCAAACAGAACTGCAGGGCAAGATGGTATTGTTACAGAAGCTAATAATCCAATCTCTGCACTACAAAGAAGTGCAGATGTACCAAAATTACTATGCCGGAGAGTGATACTTAACACTGGCTGTTGCTGTCCCCCTCCCACAAAGTGCTGCTTGACTCTTCATCAAACATAACCACCAAAACCATGTGTATTCCTCACACTTACACACACACATGCTGCTATGTTAGAGGAACTTAACTGAAATTACAAACTGGAGCCTTCAAAGAAATGTGAAGTGCAAGATGTAATTACCATGTTTCCAAAATCTATTTATCTCCTTTTCATAGACAATTGGGACACAATTGTCACTTGACACAATTGCATGTTCTCCCCACTCCAAGGATCCAAGCCTCAGTGCAAACATTACATCTGCTTCAGGACAAAACTGATAGTGTCCTGTAGGACTTTGATACATACTTTGTCGTAGCAAGTAGAAAATGCACAGCTAATGAGGCAGAAGACAGTGGGGAAAGAAATTAGTTTCCTGGACTGAGGGAGCTGAATGCTGCCCTGAAGAATTAGACCCTGTCCCCAAACATGGCAGTCTCTGTGCTCAATCCTAAAGCTCCGTATCCAGTCCAGAGCCCCCTGCCCACCCCTCTGACCACCTCTGCAACAAGTTCATCCTCACTGTCCCCTGCAGTCCATGCCCTCTTCAGTTAGTCCCCAGTCATCCCTCAGTCCTTCCTTTTCCGTTCCTTCATGCTCAGCCTCCCTGGGGCTCCCCACGTCCTCTTACTCTCATTGGTACTGGCAATAGATTTTCCATTTCCTTCCTTAGACCCTCCTCTTTTCCTTGGTCAAATTGATTCCTCGTTTGCTGTCAAGCCCACTTACGTTCAGATCAGTATCTGGACCTACTTTGATTTAACATGTCATTTTTATCAAGCAAACCTTTCATTACAATCACTGTCTTTTTAATGACAACCCTCTGATACTCACTGAAAATGCATGGCTGTTTTCCATGGCTGTTCCATACTTACAGATTTGGAGAGTTTATTTCAGTAATACATTATATTCTGAATTTACACGCATTTATTTGAATGGCATTTAAAACAGATCTGACATAGCAGTTGAGTGCTGGATTTTCAGTTGTAAAATACATATAATTCTAAGATATAAACTAACACTACTCACCAATAAAACTGACAATACTGAAAAGCAATTGCCAATACAGCCCCCTCCCACAACATTAATGAAATGTAATTAAGTACAGCTTTAAAACTATGTG
Source organism: Apus apus (assembly GCF_020740795.1). NCBI lineage: Eukaryota > Metazoa > Chordata > Aves > Apodiformes > Apodidae > Apus > Apus apus. The sequence continues at coordinate 28,008,229 of NC_067287.1, read as the reverse complement.
ACACAATGTTGGAGAAGAATTGCTAAAGAAATGCAAAGTACAGAGTCAACTACAGGCTTCAGAAGTAAACTTAGATTTATATTCTCACCTAAATATCTATTTTATTCATTTATATTTTGTTCAATTAATTATAAAGTCATGAAGAATAATCATGCTTAGAAGAAAATTATCCTAAGCTGAGGAAAATTTGTAATGGTTCTACGAGTACAGGCTCATTTCTATTGCTGTTCTGTTATGGGAACCATAATTTTTGCCAACTGAAGAAAGCAGCTCCTCTTTTTGAAGACATATTTGGTTTGTACATTTTCTATTGCTGTTTGTAAATTGTAAAGCACTTTGAGCACATGTAGAGCAGAAGACACTGCATAAAATAGTTAAAAGTTGTAGTGTTGTAATATGCTGTAAGTCTTTGTACACGGCAGCAGGGGGCACTTACATGAGACGATGCTGAAGCGCAGCTGACAGACTATCTTGGTTTCAAGACCAGGCAGAAGCCTTCAGTGTGGTCACATCCTGCTTCGGACAGCAGAGCATATCTGCACTGAGCAATAGCTCCCCACCCCTCTTGTTCCTACTAAAACTTCTCAAAGCCAGTTAAGTAGTTCAGTGTGAAAAATTACAGATAAATCTGCACCTTTGAATTAAGTAGGAAAAGGGCAAAGAATTTCACACCCAAGCACTGGAGGAATAAATATCTGAACAGGTCCTGCCATCCCAGTGCTGGAGTAGGGGTTAAAGAACAGGAACTCCATCACGAGAGTCAGGAACACAGCTGAGAGGCTGAGACTTTTGCCACCCTTCACAATAAGATAGGAAGGGTGAGATGCTCCTACACTAAGTTTCTGCAAGAAACAGTTGAAGAACCAGAGTAAAAGTCAAAAACCCATGGAGGATGAATGTTCTACAAACCAGTCCCCAAAATTGGCCTCTTCCAGCTCTAATACTACTGTTTTTTCTCCATTCTCAGCTAATAAAGGAATTTTGAAGGCACCATAAAGAAAATACAATAAAGCACTTTGGGAAGAACAATGTTATTCTGTCACCTTGGGGTATTTACTGCAGTGCAGTCCATCCTTTAAATCTTAACCTGGTCCTTGAAGTACTTCTGTGCTTACTTGTGCTGCCCCTAGCTGATTTAAGGATCCAGATTTCTGTCTGCCACCATAACAGAGAAACAACGCTGATCACAATGAGAAAGGTGGTGGTGATTCACAGATCCAAAGATCCTGCACCAGAACAGAGGGAACAACAACTGCACAGGAGACAGGAAGAAAAAAGTAATGACCTACAAGCAAGTCTCCCTCCAACTTTTCAAAAACCCAGGACACTTGTCTGGCTTTTCTGCTATTGGGAGTTGCACGTTAGCAAGGCACAGTTACTCTGAGAGTAAGTTTGCAGTTCTAGGGGCAAGATGTGAGTTTACTGATGCTCCTGGGGCTCAACACCTAGTCTCTCCCTGCTAAACTGAAACATTGGGCAGCTAGTGAAAAAAGACAAGGAAAAACTAAACTGGAATTTTAAACTGAAACAGATAAGTTACAATTGCTTTTTATTCCTAAGACATTTGATCCCTGTCCTATTACATTTAAAATCCATCGATTTCCTGAGTAAGAAAAAAGAAAATGCTCCACATTAACAGTGGTCATGGATGAGATGCAACCAACCAACACAGGTACTCCAGTCTGTGACCCATGGTCTTGAGGAACCGGTGTGATACAAACCACATTGAATACAGATGTGAACATGGCTCTAGCATGCAGGCTTGTCAACACACATGTTGTTGGATTTCTCAGCACAGCACTACAGTATGCCTGATACTGCTTGTATGTAAAACAGTTGTGGTTTGTATGTTCAGTACTGCCACTGCAGTACTACCTATAGTTAGGGCGCTTTTCAGATCCAGGCAGAAGTATCCTAAAAGTACATTTGTTTCCATTTTTGTATTCCATAGCCCATCAGACACACTGGACTCCATGTAAAAACTGTGAAGCACTTCTAAATGGCAATCCTTTGCAAAGGCTGCTGTGGCTACAGGAAGGTGAGATGCATCAGAAAGAGGCAGAGCTGGGAAGAGAGAGAAGAGAAAGCTCTGCAGACACAGGCTGGCTGCTCCTGCTGTCATTAGGCTAAAAGGAGAGATAAAACAGCTGCCATCAAAGGAGACTACACCTCAGTGATGGCAGCAGCAGCCTGGCTTTACGTGTGTCTAATTTTAGGCTAAGTGTAAGGCATGTTCACAGTCACCACCCAACACATCTGGTGCCCTAAGCAAATGCTACTGTAACCTTTTCTAAGGCAGAACTTGTCTGGACCTAACCCATAAAACCCTTTTGCAGTCAAGAAGCAGCCAATTAAAGTCCCCATGGAAATCATGTAGCATGTTGTTAGATTAAGAGTGGTCAAAATCGTGATTATTAATTCACAGCCTGAACTCTGGCTCTTCAATACTTCCTGCTGTAGGAGGTTTGTTGGAGAACACCACGGCTCAGGTCCTAGCAGTGCTGTACAGTAATTCCTAGGTACAGACATCAGAGCTTAATTTGATAGATTTAATGATGACAGAAGATAAAGCCACAATGGTGAAAGCATTTAAGAATAATTTCCTGTGTAGTTAGTAAGCCACAAACCGATAAACTCCAATTTAAAGTTTTTTTACTTTTTCCTCTCCAATGTCTTCCTCCCTTTCTTCCTTCTCTGTTTTAGGATTATTTTAATTGGAAGTACCATGAAGGTTACTCCCATTTCAGCAACACTTCAAATGCAAAGCACATAATGAAGGACTGCTCTTCCAAAAAACTACTGTACAAGAATGGGTGCACTGGTTCTGTATTCCAAGAATCTAGCTGAGCCTTCAGGGGAAAAGAGAGGTAGCAAAACAGGCCTGCAGGGCCACAAGCATACAAGAAAAGTGCAGATGGAGTTGCACACCCTCCAAGAGTTCACAAGAGTCATCTTGGCATATGGACGAAAGCAAGTAAGACCTGACAGGTTACACAAGGCCTCTGGCTTATTCCTCATGATATTGACTACACAGTGACTCCACCAAACCTCAGAAAGACTACTGCTGTTCACTGATGGTAACAAGCTGCTAATAAAATTAACTTGATCCTCAAAACATAGTATTTAGCATCATCTTCCCTATAACCTTTTCCCTTTTCCTTTGAAAGTTACGAGCTATAGTTCATTTGTCAATATGAAATTTGTACCTGTTCTGAGGTTTTAAATGGTGCCAACACAATCTCCACAAAGAGTAATTTCTCAAACACATTGCCATATGGAGAGTTGCTTTCTTTGAAGCTCACATGGAGCCAGATTTTGGCTCTAGTAAAGTCTGCTGGAATATTGCCACCAGCATCAACAGAGCCAGTTCATGTGTGGATTTCATGTTGATGTTGATGACAAACCTTCTCTACTTCTATTCATGTGGAAAAAGTTTTCATGTTAACTGAGAGGTTTTTTCTCCTTAGATTGGAAATTGTCAGCTATTCCATATGATACTCATCACACTGGCTCCCATGTTTCTCAAAACATGGTATAATATTCAAAGCAATTACATAACATTTTGTATTCTGCATAACTCATTGCTATTAAAACTAATAAGCTACACCCATGCCAAGGACATGATTTTTTCTTTCTGTAGTGCAGCAACTCTACTTAAAAAAAAGAAGTAAAAAAGCATAATGAGGCTTTTTAAGGGGACTAGACTTACACAGAAATTTCTGATGTGTGAGATATTGTAGAGCTGCTATCAACATTAGTCTGGGAAGGCTTTGCTTAACTTATTCTTGGCTCCATCATCAGTGACGTAATGTGTTCATCCCAAATTTGTGGCAAGAATTTTTTTCCAGCAACATACGTCTTGATGTGTGCTATATATACACCCAATGGTAAGTCCACAGATGTCTACAACAGTAAATTCTCAAATTAAGCAAGCCCATGCTGTGTCACTTCCCTGATGACACAGGGTATTAGTAAGATGAGTATCAGGTAGAAATGATCTTCATCTAGCATATTTTCATACTCTGACAAATGCTTAAATGCTTGCATTGGAAGACAAGTCAGAGCTGACCAAACAGTTTAAAAACCAACCACAGGTTGGTTTTTCTCCCAACCACTTCCTAGTAGTTGTTCATTTTGCTCTCCTATGACTCCATCTCCATGCTAAATGCCAGAGACCCAACTTCAGGCTATGTTGTGCCAACAGTGCCTACAAGAGATAAAGACAAAATCTTTTCATCTGCACTCTACCTCATGAACTAGGTACAGACCAGTGCGAGGGCACTGACAAGGGTCGATGGCAATTATATATAGCTTGTAAGTACTGCAGCAGGCCTGATGATGAGCTGCACAAGTTTCTCATGTGACAAAGGCTCATACATTAATATGACCTGTTGCCAACTTTCCAGTTTCTTGATCCTGGAATTAAGTGGCTTAATCATCACTAGCATAACTTATTTCACTGCTGCCTAGCAGTTTCAAGAGAGCAAGGGCACCTGAAGATTTTAGCAACATCTTAATGTCTCTAACTAAACCCCTTATTCTTTGGGGAGGAGATTAGGGATCTCCTATCTTTTTTTTTAGCACTTCTACTCAGAATTCCAAACACTGAGGGTAGCCCCTTAGGAATTAACCAACCCTGGAGACTAGTTAAAGGGACAATTTTAACTAGACCTGTAATTACTTATTCCTGCATTAAGGTAAAAGTAGCAGAGTAGAGCCAAGGATCTGCTTCACAGTGATTTGACAGGGTCAACATTTCCTTGTTTGTTACACCATCTCTGCACTTACTTTATGAAGATAACATTGCAGTAGGTTGGTCTTAAGATTTAAAAGAGGCATGGGTTGAAGCTTGCCAAATACATTTTGGAAGCGCACCCTGAGAGTCTGGGAGGGCAGAGAGGAAGAAGCAGAGATGCTGCCTTGCAGAGTCTGCCACTGCAGGCACAGTACCACTCTAATGAAACTGGCAGACCTGATGTTCTGAAACACTCAAGCTCAGCTAAAGTTATCAATAGCTGCAGGTGTTCTGAAAAAAAACCACTGGCTGCACAGAGTAGATCCTGAAAAACAGCACTGCTGGGAGGAGTTCAGCTTTTAACTGAGAAAATAAGTTACAACACAACTATTTCCTCTCAAGTTGGTGGCACAGCATCTTAACCTGTGGTCACAGCACTTAAGGCTTTCCTTTTCTCGGTCAGATGTCTATCCACACTATTCTGTTTCCTTCAAGAAGAGTAAACACAGCCTTGAGATTCTGGAAAAGGAAAATGGTACACAGTATACACAAACTTTGTTCCTGCATGTGTGTGTGCACAGGAGTAACAGACACCCATGAAAAAGCTAAATCAAGACCTCTAGCCTGTCAGCTATAAGACAAGGTTTATTAGATACGGTATTTGCAATGAAACAAGCTGGATTTTCTTGTTGTTGTTGAAAAATGTTAATGAGATTGACTTTGGCACATAAAGGGTCAACAATCCCCCAAGGTCTACAAGCTAACTTCATAGGCAGTACACTAATGCTTACTGACCTCCAGAGCATGGCTTCACTGCTAAAGTTTGCAATAATTAAATGGACTATATGTTTGGAGGTAACTGGACCAATATGACAATTTAATACTATGTTCTCTCTTTCACATATAAACACGCATACCCAAGTGTCCTGGTTTGAAGCAGGATGAAGCCAATCAGTTGGCAGCAATGTTTAGCTATTATTAATCTGACCAGACTGCAAACAACAATCCAATTCATCTTATGAGAATACTGACTATCATATAATTTCTTAAAGCTGTCTTTATTTTCTGGTTTATTTCTAATCAGCCCACAAGGTGTTTGTAAAATGTTTCATGAACAAGGCAGTTAACTACAAAACACTCAAGAACAAAAGTTGAGAACTCCAGGTTTTTTAGGAACTACATCTTGCAAGAGCATTTGGAAGCTTTGACAGCTGCCTCTTGGATGTTTTTATTTCTTTATAATGCCAGCTTATTGTCTAGGCTCCAGAAATATCCAAAGACATCATCCCTATTGTGCTAAGCACTATATAAACACATAATGCATCAACAAGCCTTCCTTCTAAGAGCTTATATATGAAATTGCCATCTTTGCTGAACACACTGAAAAATGTAAAGGCATATGCAAAAGTTAAATGCTATTTGTAGTAAAACATTAGGAGAAGCCTAGAATATTTCAGCACTATCACACTCATGTATCTTAGAGTGAATGGCAAGACCAATGTTTAAATCACAGGAAGCAATTTGGCTAGTTGTAATGATCTCAGATATCAAGTATTCTGCACAAAATACTTCGTAACCCAGCAACTCCAAATTGCTGTTAAAATCTTAATCCTTACACATGATATGAAAATTTGACCTTGTATACAAGTGCATACTAATAACAGCTCAATAGTGTGAGGTGCAACAAAATTCAACCCAACTCATTCAGAAATTGATATTTGCCATGTTACTAATTAAGGGCATTTTTAAAAATATGCATGTGCACTGTATGGGTATGAATGACAGTGCACACACACAAATACTTTTCAGTTCCAGCATTTGCATGAGCCTTAAGCTAGCTCTATCATGTCTTACATAGCAACAATATCTGCAGAGATATAGAGTGAACCTTTACAAAGGGAAAACCTTTAATCAGTCTTCTAATCAGAGTTTGAACTAATGAGGAAAGTCTCAGTGCAATTGAGATAGTTCTTGCTTAACTGCATCTGACATTTTGGAATAGATAAGGCTCTAATGGTCTATGGCAGAGCTTTCTTTTTAGAAACCTTGGGATATCATTAATAAATATGGGCCATCATATAGGGACCCCACACCTCTGCAGTCGAGACAAAACATCTTATAGGAAATCACTGCCTACTGTGTCATGAACCACATCAGTGAAGCCAGGCGCAACATCCATCAAAGATTAAAAGAGCAGAAAATGAACACTGCTGTGACCAAACACTTGAAATCATGTGCCGACTGCCACAAACAATTAGAATTCAGCAGGGGTATTCTCAGGCATTCACAAATCATGACTGCAGGAGACTTCAGGAAATGGGGCCACGATTAACCCATCCTACTGTCCCCAGCCAAAACAACAGGCTGCTACAGGGAAGAAGCTGCAAGCTTTCTGTCATGAAAAGAGACTAATTTTCCTAAAATCTCACTTTCTGATCAGGATGTGAAAAATAGTTGGCTATCTATGGAAAATTAAAGACAGCAGGAAATTTGAGCTTAGTTCTCTGTTTTTTGAGCAAGGCAGGAGATCTGCATTAGGCTTCTCATTTAGCAGCAAAGGGAACAGCTCACAGGCTGCAGGACTGAGGTCTCCAAGGAAGGCAGCTGCTCTTGCCTCCCAGTGTCTAGTGACAATCTCAATTCATCTTGGCAGAGCACTACAGGCTCCATCGGTTAGAACACATCTTCTTATGCAGAAAACAGACCAACTGCAGGAAGACAGGCTGGACATGACATTTGCATTATTCTGGATGGGTAAAGGAGAACAGAAAGCCCTAGAGCATGTGAAAAATTGTACAAACTGTAGAATAAAATTCCTAGGTTTGAATAATACTGGGCTCACAGAAAAAAACAAGGCCAAGCTATTTGGAAATTGTGGAAAGGCTCTTCATTTTTACTACTTTTTATTTTAAAATGGGTCAATTAAACTTAGTTCTATATTCTCAAATCTGCTGCAAGTGCCTCTGAGATAGCCCGAGATCTGAAACTCACTTGCCATTTGAGAAGGACAGAGTTGGAATTGCACAGGGAAAAAAAAGGCTGAAAGGGCTGGCTCTGCTGGGTAGCACAACCCCACTGCTCCTCAAGTTCCTGCACTGGCTCTTGCCTTTACTTGGACACCACAAGCTCTGGTGCCCCTATCAAACCATCTCTCCCATAGCATCAGTAGCTGTAGCTGGTGTGGAGCTGTGCAAGACAGGAGTTTGCAGAGGAAGGAATTTTGATCAATCTTTGGAAGTTTAATCTCTTTTCATTGACGTTTAGACTTCCCAACATTCTCACATGCCAGCACATTCATTTGCAAAGGCCCGACACACTGCCTGACTTCAGCTTGAGCTGAGAGCACCCAGCAAGACCTTACGGTCTTGCACATTTTAAGAGGGTTCTCAGGGCTGGACAGGCTCAAAAGCAACAAACACCACTGATACCAGTGCATGGTATCAAATTGTTGTTTATGATGTCTCTCTCTATAAGAAATGATTGAGTACTGAGGAGCAATACATACAGGGATGAAGGAAATGAGTAACTGAATGCAGTAATTGGCTGTAGTGCAAAGGAAAATTGGCAGGCTTCAACAGGCCTCCTATACTGTGAAACACTTGGGCAAGTACAGGGTGGCCTGTTTTGAGAACTGTCAATAAATACATGCCATGAATCCACACAAACTAGAAGATGACTAACTGGAAGACACTATTACAGAATTTGCCATTTATGGAGATAACTACCCTTTTAAAGCTATTATTCCCATAGCTAATTTACTTATCTTCTAGGAGAGCATTTCTATTTATGTCCTTTCAGTTCTTTACACACCTGCTCACTGGGACATAGGTAACCCAGATCTTTCCAGCCCATGAAGAGTAATGGGTCTTCCCAGGTTAGTGCTTCATAAGCCACAGGAGCGACATGAGAGACACTCACTCTAATCAGGAAACAAATACGATACATGGCAGAGTACTTGAGATAAGGCACCAAGATCTCATTAACTAATTTTCAGCTCTTACACTGCAATGGGACTTGTTCAGATCACTGGCAAAACACTGCACAGAGATGGAGCCTGGGATGATGGCAAAAAACAGAGGAAGTGGATAAAATCAGAACAGACCAAAAAGGTAACTGATCTAGACCATAGTCCTCAAATTCTTACTGGCTTAGTTGCTTACCTGTAAGCATCTTCATAAGCACCTTCTGAGTTATTGATTAGAGACTGTTAACTCTGCAGCAGTTAGGACAGACATTGAAGTATTACTGCTGCAGATGATTGCAAAGGAACACCTTGGCACTTGTACCTCCATTTCCTGAACAAAGCTGGTAAGCAGGCTGACCAACAAATTTGACCAGGCTATTCATCCAAGAAGAACCTCTTCAGACTCTCCAGAACCTGGGATTCTAGGATAAGAGGCAGGCTCCACTGTGTAGGTTGGTGGCATTTAAAGTTAAGTTGAAAGATAATTTAAATTATCTTTCTTAAGATAATTTTTTAAACTTAAGATACTTTTTTATACTTAGGCATGTGTTTCTGAAGTTATTACTGGGGAAAAAATGTTGAAAACATCTATTGCATTATATAAAGGGAGTTAGAAGAGGAAAACGAACATTCATGCACATTCCTTCCTGACTGAGTAGAAGGGTAATAGAGTAAACATTCTTCTCAGATAGCAGGATTCATAGGATTTGGCATCCAAACCAGTTTCCATTCAAATCAGGGAACAGATACCAGCACACAGGAGTTTAATTTGACCTCAGATTATTCTTAATATCAATATATAAAGTGATAGTCCTGTAAAACTGAGCCTGGCAAGTTAATTTTACTGCATGTGATATTGGAAAGAAACACAAACTTAGAACTTTCCAATTTTTAAAATCTCTCAATTTCATGCTCTCCAGGATTACCAAAGGAATATTCCAGAATTTATAGGAAGACACTACAGGATTTGTCTGCTGTTCCTGAAAATTACATTTCCTGCTTGTACCACCATCTTTCTCCAATGAACTAAGCTAACAAATCCACCTACATATTGCTCAAAAATCTTTAAACAGGAAACATTATCTAAGTCCATATGAACATCAAGAGCATAGAGAAGAAGAATAGGCAGTTTATTTGCCATTTCTTTAAAATATGAAAGTGTTGGGGGACATGATACACCATCACTAGGCAGATGGGAGAACTACTTTTCACATTGTGCAAGTTAGTTGTGGAACTTAACTGCCACAAGACATGTATCCTTGAAACGCACAATTAAAAAAGTTGACAAATCTACAGAATTAATAAAAACTTAAAGGACTATTAAGCCTACAGACCTGCTCAGCTGCTCCTCGCCAAGCACTGGGAGAATACTTTATATATTTTTTCCATTCTCTCATTTCCTTCTAAGCATCCATTACTGACCACAGAGACTGGGCTGAAAGGACCTTTGGTCTGCTCCAGACAAGGTCATACCTACACAAGTAGATTCCCTGATCCTAGCTGAGGCAGGCAGGGAAGACAGCCTGCAGCAACAGCACAAAACTGCTGAAATTCAGAAACTGTTTTCCAAGCCAAGGATTTCTTATATGCTGCTGTTGAAGTAATGGAAAGGCCATAAAGCTAGAGAGTCTGAGGAAAATCCCCCATACAATGTGTCTCTCCCTCCATCTGCCTCAGGCTTTTGAAACTCATTTCCATAGTAATTTCCTTCTCAACTTGACATTGCTTTGCTCCTAGTTCAATGAATACCTCCCCTGTTTGGTGAAATTCCTGCTAGGATACAGAATGTGAGCGCTTAATACAGTTTGCAGTCAAATTACATTTCTATGCCTTCTTCTGGATACATAGTTTTAAATTCCAAAGTACTGGTCAACACCTTAAAGAAAAACAAAATTGCTGAAGGAAAACACCACTTCCTGGAATACAGCATGAATTCTCAATTAGATTATAACTTAACCTGTGTTCATGCACATTAAGAGAGTAAGCAAGGAGTTTTCCATGCACTCACAAGAATCAAATCTCAATTGCTGTTCTGGTGCACAGACTGCTGAAGCCCAGCCTTTACAACCTCTTAATGAATTCACAAACCAACATTCTTCAGGTGTCACTGGATGCATCAGGATGCATAGAGATTCTTGCAGTCAAATCTACAACCCACTGTCTTACAAAACCGCATAGCTCTCAGTGTTGGACATGAATGTAAACCCACAAAATTTCAACCTAAAAAAAAAAAAAAAGACTTGCTCTGATCTTCAATAGATGCTAGAAACAAAGAATAGAAAAAACTTGTAACTTATTCCCCCACTTTCCTGTTCTAGCCACAGCCTTAAGCCCTTTGTGCCTGCTGTGGTATTCACTTGATTCCTGGAAGAGCTGATTCAGCTCACTAAACCAGCAGAAAAACATCCAAGCCAAGAAACAAACATGTGAATAGAACTCAGACTCAAAAAATAATAATAAAACCTTCTATAAAAGATAATTTTGATTGGAAACTGAGTTTTCTACTAAAACCACTTCTTGAGAGCGTATGCTTTCTGCAAAACATTTCAGGTTTGTCAAAAATGACAGGCACAGGAGTGAGCAGAACTATAGAGAAAATCCAAAGGACATTGCAACTCTAAACCAACCCACAGAAGGCTTTTTTTAGAAACATCACTATCAACATCTCACATCCTCTGAGTGAGAAATCTCATTCCACCTTCTATGGAGGCTAATTCCCTGAAAGAAAAGCCCTACAATGGTAAGGAGTACGTATATTTTTTCCATGCCACAAAGCAGACATTTGTCCTGAACTCAGCAGATTCCTGAAGAATTACTTAGAAACACATAGAATGTAAGGAAGAATTAGATAGCCATGGCTGTCACTGCTAGCTGTGACTATAGAGCAGAGGGAATCTCTCAAGTATGGACAACCTAACTGTTATGGCTGTGTGTGGCAATGCTGGGGAGGAAGGAAGCACTGTTGCAATACAAGACATTTACAAGTATCTTGAGGAAACATTCCTCCTCCATAGGGGCATCTGGAGTGCAGTGCCTTTCATCTATGATAGATTCAGTGGCAGGATAAATCTCCCACTTGGAGGCATTGACCAGTTTTTAGCTGCTGTTCTTTATGCCATGTCCCATTCTTTCATACCAAGCATATGCAAAGATCCAGGATATTAAAGCACTGGATGAAATTAGCTGTTTTCCTCCTATTCCATCTGTCACAGGCTCAGAGCAAGATGTAGTAACAGAGGAATATAGAAAGGTCAGCCTTTTTGGTCTTTGTGTGCTTGGTTTGGTTGGTTTTTTTTAATGCTTCTGTAGTTGTAATAGTTTTTAAAATGGTCTCAGGGGTCATAACTTTAGCATGACACATGAAACGGGCAGAATTGAGACAAATCAGTGGTCAGTTTGATCCAGGATCTTGTCTCTGACAGCGGATAGCATTGGACATTTTCCAGGAAGGAGTGAAAAATGAACAAATTAAGAAATTATGAGTGTTTAGTTAGTGGACTGCTTGTCCTTGAGGAAAAAGTTCTTAATGAAAAACACTAGAGATAGCCCTCTAAGCTTAGAGTCCCAGAATTGATAAAGTATACACTTCTTTTTAATAGTTTTAAAATAAGGGGAAACTAAAAAGTGCATATTACTACTCCCTTAGAGCTGAAGACAGCAGCAAAACTCTGGAAAGGCTGTGTGGAGGTATTTATAAGTTCAGCCCCAGGGCTGATCCAGGCACCTGGGATAATGACATTTGAAATGCAACAATAACAAGTGGTATGACCAGAAATATGCCAAGGAAAAGCACTTTTAGCCCCACCCTATGCTAGGAAGACAAGCAGGGTTGTTCTGTGACATCGTTGCAACACTAACTGGGCTGTATGTCTAAACTGACATTCTTGTTAGAACATGATCAAGGTCCCAGCCATGCTGCATATTTTAATCATGCTGTAATTACACCAGGGGACAACAGTAGGATAACTAGGTCCTAAAACGCAGACACATTTGAGTCAGAGAGAGCAAGAGCATATCCAGGAGTAGAAAAGACAGTATGGTTGAATTGCCTTAGGGGAAAAGACTCATGTCTGCCAGAAAGTCAGAATAAAATGGGGCTCAGATAGAAATCTTGTGTTAGATTTATCCGTGCAGCAGTCTGATAGGTTTACCTGCAGGTATCAGGTATTCATCAAAACTTGCACCAATTAAAAATCAACCAAATAAAATGCTTTGCAGTGGAAGCAAAAGAAGTATGCCCTATAATAAGGACTGGTGAGATTTCTCTAAGTCTGTACCAGAGACTTTTTGACTTTCCTTACTACAGTATTCCTCTGGAGAAACCCAAGTTTCAATAGCTAGCTGTTCCCTTCAAAGCACTGCATCAATGTTTGTACCTTGCCTTTACCCAGTAAGCTGTTCATAGTATATATACCATGGTGCCATGCCTCTCTATGAAGCTGTTTCAACAGAAAACAGCGCTCCAGAAGGGAGTCAAATCAAGTAACACAGCTGTGCTAAAAAAAGTTTAAAAATATTTTTAAAAGGATACAGAGATAAGAAATCCTATTATGCAGGCTAGCAAGGCACCTCTGGAATCAGCAGAAATTCTTCACATGTTCGATCAGGCCAGACGTGCTTAGTTTTATAATGCTGAGGGTTTGATAGGTATCTTTATTCACTGTCATCTCTGTTGACCAGGTACTTATTAACTGCTCTTTATTTATGTATTTATCCTCATTCTAATAGCCAAAGGTTCCATTATTTATCAGGTTGAGATAAAAGTCAGACCTCAGGGTTCAATAAGAATTATAAATAGAGTTAACACATGACCAAACTGAAGCCTTGAGAACTATCTCCAAATTTCTAAATATAAAAAACATCAAGCAGAAAGGAATAGCAGCATCTGATTTGCCTTCATGCAGCTTTTCATGTAGTACCCATACTATACAGCTCCACAAAAAATAAACCTAAGTTGTGTTTTTTGTTAAATGTGCAAAGGAGCATATATAGGATGCTGAGTGACAGAAAACACGTTGGAAGGAACTGAAGCACACCCATGATCCAGAAGCAACTGCTAACTTAGGAAGCCCAAGCTCCTAAGCCGGAGAGCACTCCAATGTGATGCACTTTTCTCACATATAATGTAATTTCTACTCTTCAGTATAAGTTTATTATTGACCATGGACTGAGATTTATTACTTGGCCAAAGAGGCCTCTTGGTCAACCTAGTACAGCTGTTCTTGTGGTGGTAAACGATTTTTATCTGGATCTTCAAGGAATATTGAAAAAGCTCTTTGCTCTACTGAACTTTATTACTTGCTTTGCAGCCTTTTTTAAAGAAAGAGAGATAATTCAGGACACTTGACATCTTTGGTTTGTATTTTACAACAGACACCAGGAATACTGAAGTTACCTATAATCTTAGAAGAGTTACCCAGGATTTACATACTCCCTAAGAAAAATCTGAAATGCAGTGAAACTCTAAAGGAACTCCTTTTCATACCTTCCCTTGTTCACCTGAACAGGCAGACCCTGCCTGACGACCAGGACTCAGAAAGATACTGCTATAGAGAAGGTAGCTAAATGCAAGCCATCTTGTAAGGTATCTAGCCTAAGGCTGGGAGAAAGGGTTTGCTCCCATCCTGACCTGCATCCAAGCAGAGTCAGCTTTTGCACTCTTAGTCAGAAGGCATTTCAGAACAGGTGTCTCAAATCAGTCATGTCCAAAGGTGTGTCAAAGCTTCTTCCTCAGCTGTCCGTGTCCAAGTAAGGTAGAGTCACTCCCTATATTGGACAAACTTTTAAAAAATACTATCAGATAAACCACCCCAGATTTCAGACTGCTTATCCAATGCTTGTCTGAATGAGCCAGATCTCTTTGGCAAGTATAAACTGGGTTGACGTCTTGCACCAACACCCCTTCTTGAAGCAATCAGCAGCTTCCAAAAGTTTTGCCCATTCCTGCACAGCATACGTGGGCAGCCAACTTAGAGGAGGTAAAAGAAACATCTGGGAAAACCCAGAAACGAAAAGCAGAGTTATTCAAAATTATGAACTATCATGCTATGTACCTGAATCCCACTGCAATACTGGACAGGAAACAAAAAAGACAAGTCCTTAAACTGAGGAGCAGGAGAAAAAAATAATTAAAAATCCAGCCTGTGGCCAGAGCTGCACCTACTTTGCGTTGGTTGGAGTAGTCTGCAGCTACCCTTATCTTGAATGCTGAGGTGTGGCTCATGTAGCTAGCATGCCCTAACATGCAATGCACATCTAGATTTGAGTGTGTTCTTATCAGATCAAAATGGAGCACTGCTTGCTGGGACTCAGTCTCCAAGGGCCATATCTCTTTATAAAAAGACAGAGGGCCACAGGGCACATCACTGAACTCAGCAGATCTCATGTGGCCCTCCCCATGGTTAGTTTGCTACATCACATATTGCCAGCAGAAAGATCAGATTTGGAATCTGGGCTGTTAAGGCAACAAAGACTGAAAATGTTATAGATTTCTCAGCTTAGGCAAAGCAGAGAAAGAAAACACCCAAGATAAGAAGGTCCTCCAGCAGGTATTTTGCACATTTGACCTTTTCCCCCCCCACATATTAGTAAAGCAATACCCGTATCTTTCATTGCAATAATCACTGACAGTATAAAAAAAAAGTGGAGAAATACCTTTACTTCATCAAAAACCAAAATAAGCTGTTAATAGCCATCTGGTCATCTCTTCCTTTCACAACAAAAGAGTTAAATATGACCAGTTTAGAACACTGGAGGCCTGTATCTGCCAGTCCTCTGAGCCATAATTGCATCTCAACTCCTGCTTCTCCAAGTAAGCAGGCCCATCAGTTCAGCTCAACAATTGGTAGTATTAATTTTGTGGGTTGGGTTTTTTGTTATTGTTGCTGCTGTTTAAAAATAATCCACATCTCTTAAGAGTTAAACTGTATTTTACATTGGTAGCATGACAACTTTTGGGATATATTACTTGAAATGGCATGGGGCTTTTTACTTGTTTTGTGAATAAGAAAATAGAAATACCTAGGGAAAACTTGGTTTGAAACTGCTTCTCAGCAATCACTGTTTAATTCTTACATGCTTTTTCCCTTTAAAATGCAAAATTTGGAAACTATTCATCTTGCCACTTACTTGAAAAAGCAATGACTTTCCCCAGTATACCTGGGCTTTAACTTGACTCTTGAACCACAGATGTCATACATAAAAACCAAAATCTGGAGTTTGAAAACTGAACACAGATGAAGAGAATTTTTATTATTTTATTATAGTCTTTCCCTTTAGTTCATCCTCCGGCCTCCTCAGTTTCCCCATTCCTCCTCCTGCCTTTGTTTTCTCAGAGTTTTAGAACTGGAAGGGACCATTAGAAGTCAGTTGGTCTGCCTACACCTGTAACATAGGCCAAAGGATTTTAGTCTTCACTTGCACTTTTTTTTCCTCTGTCTCTTGACTATTGTCCCCACCTGCTGGTCTGCTCTCACAGACTTGTCACCTGAGAGGAATAATTTCCATTTGTTTAATGATATCTACTCCCAGAAAAAGTGGATTAAATCCACAAAAATAAAATTCACATCTGTTTTAAGTATTTTAACATATTAGAAGAAAAGGAAAGTCCAGAAAGCATGATAAAAACAACAGTACAACACAGGTAATCATCATCATTAGCACAGTCAATGAATTTAGAGTGCCACTTGGGAAATCTAGCAGAAAACCTTATTAAATAGGTGTTCATCACCCCATGATAACTGCAAAAGTTCCAGATGTACATCTAAGAACAAAAATTAGAGGCACTTTTCTTATTACTTTAGGGCTGAATTCCACATACAATTCCTCATCAACTTCATACAAATTGTATTCATCTACCAGTATGAAAGAAACTTCAGTTCCATTAATAGACACCTCTAAGTAAAATGTCCATTACTACTAATAACCAAAGATAGCTGGAGGAGAAAAAAACTTGAGAGCCACATGATGCAATGAAACAGAAATAGTCACATTTGTATCACATAGGCAACACATGCAATTTCCCCCAATTTTTAAGATTAGAAATGCTAACACAAACATTAGCATGTGCTTCTAGTTTTACTCCAACCTGGCGAGCTATCCTAGTTGGCAACTGCCAGTTCAGCATTGCACAAGGGTGAGGAATTAAGTTGTATTTGTCAGGTTCCTGATATCAACAAAAATTTAAAGATGTGGCTCATAGCTATTGTGCATTCTGACTTTGCCAAGTCCAGTCTCCTCACAAAAATGTAAAAGAACAAAAGGAATACAGCTATTCAGAAGCTATTTTTTCCAAGAAACTGGTTAAAGGAATGAGTCACAAAATCACTGACTAGTATCTCCATTTCATTTACCTTTCTTTCTCCAGGAGCTGTGTTATACATCCAAGCCACAGAGACCAGAAAGCCATGAGAACTTGTTGGCTCCTTCCCTGCATGATCTCATTTCTGGGCCAGAAGGTACTGCTACGCAGCACCAGATGGCCATTGGAGGCTATCAAGACATATATCAAGGTAGGTTCACCTGGTCCCAAACAGGCAAGAATTTGCTCTCAAGGAAAGGAAGGCAGAAGCGAGAAGGATGGATGCTAGCATGAATGGCCACTACAAGAAAGGCCAGTCAGCAAACATCAAAAAAAGACTGCCTAATGTTAGTCATACTAACTTAATTTCAGTTACAAAACGAACAAGTTCCTAGCTACTCCCCATGAGCTAAATCTCATCCCTCAGCAAATGGCACCTGGACTGCAAGGACATCAGATAGGCCAAAATAACTTTTGATTTAAAGACACCTGAACTGAGCTTTGCATCTACATTTTGCAGCATTCAGAGGGCAGCAAATTTGATTGCCATCTCTACTGCAACATTAGTTCATAACAATACTTTAAAAGGCTCAAGACATTAAATGTATTTTCAAAATAAGATTTTATGTATATATATCACAAGAACATTATCAAATTTTCATTAAACTGTGGCCATTTCTGATGGATTGTAGAAGACACTGCACATACTTTTAACACTGTACTGTACCAAAAACTTCAGGGGAAGTTTCCATAGAGAGAATGCACAAACTGACCAGCAACTCAGCAAGAAGAGCAAGCACTCTTTCCTAGTGCTCTGTATGTGCCCTATTGAATGGCACAGCATTACAATTATACAGAGTTTATAGCTTTTAGGAAAGAAATAACAAGCAAAACTCTTTACAGCATTCAAGTTAACTCATTTAAGGCTCTCAAGTGTTTGTGTTGCCATGCAGCTATTTATGTGACTGAAATGCTTACAGATTTTCCAGAAAAAAAAGGTTTTCAAATTAGAAGAAAGAAGCCTATTAATGCTTACTAATTAAAACTTTTTCTATAGCAAATAAATTGTTTCTGAAAACAAAGCTCTGATGCAGAATATCTGTATAAAAATGAAAGCATGGTTATGCACCTAATACTTTACAAGTATTAAGGCCAGTAAAGCAGAAATTGTTTCCTGTAAGATAGTGATCAACATTCAAAATTCAGTACTCAGTGCACACAATTACCCAGTGGACTAAAAGACAGAACAGTTATTTCTATGAACAAAGCAAAATCATGCTGTCTACTGTAATTTCTCAGAAGGATACTATAAAAATGCCTTTCTACATGCCCCTGTAAATATAAAATGCCCCAGTAGCAGATTCCTTACTTAAATTTTGTAGTTAAAAGTACAAATAATGAGATTTTGCTAACACAAACTTTGTCTTTCCTGTTTAAAAACATACCTACTTTATGCAGCATTTCATTATTTTCCCTGCTATGCCTTTTCTGCTGAAGATCATGAGAGATGTACTCAAAAGAACATCCCAGCATTAGGTCTCCTGCTACCAGCTGAAAAGAAAGATCCAACTTGCCAGGAGAGCAAGGCTGGTGCTAAAGGTCCCAGCAGCAATGTCCTTCCAGACAACGCTTTCAAGGCTACCCCCACCCGCACAGGGATTGCATGTTGCCCTCCCAGAAGAGCAAAAAGGTAAGTTATTGCAGTATATTTGTTTTATGAAAGGAATCTATAATTATTGCTTTAAACCACAGGGATTAGTGCAATTTTTTTTTTTAGTAGGAGTCCTGGAAGTTTTAAGATCTGTGTTTAATTTCTACTTGCATGCAGAGAGAAAGGGGGTTGAGGATTCACTTCTGTAAGTTTGCATGTGACAGACGCTAATGAAAAAGGAAAATTAAGATAATTAGAACTCTTATATACCCTACACATACACACCTTTATGTATTCCAATATTCCCATCAGCACAGAGGCAGTGGACAATCCAGCTATGGGTTTGGGGTTTTTCCCCTCTTTCCAGTGCACAAGGCAAGGGTACCCCAGCCCCCAGCTTCAGCCCAGCTCTGGGATCCCTTCCTGTCAGAACCCAAAAGCACCAGACCTGCCTGATCAACAAATCACACTGCATTTTGCACACAGTAAGCCCATAAAAGGGCCCACTGCTACAGGCATTCTGGTGCCACGTAAAATACCTTTGACTTTCTGGTGTGGAAGTAAGAGTATTGCATAAGAAGTCATAAGCCTGGAAGTTAGCAGGGCTTTCATGCACATAATGGATGAAAGCAGGGCCAATAAAAGCTGCCACATTCACTGCAAACCATGTAGAACTCTAGCACTGGAATTGATTGCATATCTAAAGCCTAATGTGTAGGGCTTGGCTAATCTTGGCAAGAAAGTGAATAACTGACTGAGGAAAAACAACATAAAAAAATAATCAGTGGTAGAATTAAACTCCAAAGATTTTCCACAATAAAATTATAGGCAACAAAGCCATCGCATTCAGCAGAGCAGGCAGATGTTCTGTTACATGTCTACAAAATGTATGATCTTGTCAACTGCAGCTTTGGATTCCAGGCCAGGCTCACCCCCAAAAGCAATGGTCAGTTAATGTCCAGCCCAGATGTCACACTCATACCAGAGAGAGTAAAGAAAAATACCTCCAGAGAAGTGGCAGGACATGGAAAATACAAATAAAAGATCCTATTTTGTAGACCACTTATCTGTATATATATATATATTCAGGATTTGCACTCCTGTGCATCATGGATGAAAATATCCTGTAGATATTTGGAACTGAGCACCCAAATCGTGATCCAGAGGTGCATTTTGATAGTCCTTGCTGAAAAGTCCAAAACACAATGCTAAAGGAAAACAATCAGTGCTTTTGAAAACACCTATAAAACTAGATTTACTTTTATGCTACATATCACCCAGCCCTTTTCAGCCTCATTCTCTGAATTACCACATCACAAGGTAAACAATTATTTTAAGTGCCTCTACAAATGAAGGAATCCTCTCTAAAAAATGCCTCTGCTTTGGTGATACAGAATGCTAACACTGCTTTTTTATATATATTTTTTCAAGAGTATTATAATAGCACTGCACTAGGCAGCCTCATCGTGGTTCCTGAAGTAGTTTCTACATCATTATTGGAGCCTGTCCATAATTCAGATGTTGTTCTTTCATTCAGCTTCAATCCAGATGACAGTAAACACAAACAATCCAAATATTACTTTTGTTTTTTTCATAGGTAGCTCTCACATTTCAGACAGTCTTGAAAAGATTTAAAAACAGGACCCAGTCAACATTTTTCTCACTGAGACAAAATTCCTTCTGCTCATTCAGACACTTCCACTAACATCTGCTCAGCAAGCTCACTTGTCCTGAACAAGAAAGATCATAGCACAAGCATGGAGGGGCTGGGGAACTGTATGCTAACAAGTGTCAAAGCTGCCTTGGAATTTGTAAACTGTAAACCACGTGCTCCTTTTCCTTGCAGAGAGTCTAAAAAAAGGAAGAGACAGCTAGTTTGTAATCCCAGGTATTTCTGCTATGTGCCTCTGCTAGCCAATGCAAATCATCTTCTGACAGACAAGTTAGGCAATTTCCAAAAAAACCTAAGTTGCAGGCTAGTTTATGGGAAAGGTGTAACGTAAACAACATTACCTTGTTTCTGGTAAGGTCCATCACATACACAAAACAATGTCCAAGAGTGAAAAATGCAAACAACAACAACAAATAGAACTTGCCTCTCCGGGATCTTTTTGCTGTTAGGACTAAGTGGGAAGAGTGTCAGCATTCAATGACATGCAGCACAGCTAGTGATTATCGGTGCAGTAATGCAGTTTGGTTTTGGGAAGCTTCAAGCAGAAGGTTACTGCAGAAGCATGTGGCTGTATCATAAGACATGTGGGTCAGCTCACCCAACCAAAGCCATCTTTGGCTATGACAGCCACATAAACCGCAGTCCAGTCTGTGCTGACCTGTGAGTGTGCTGGACCCACCCTAGGACACAGAGACAGCACAAGCCAGAAACTCCCCAAACCCTTCCATCCCTCCTCAGCCTTTTAATGCCCTTTGCAAAAGCCAGGGCATGATCAAACTGCTGCTGCACTACAGCTCTCCCTTCAGAAGGTGCAGGCAAGCAGGCAGAGGAGGGGCAGCCTGGCCCTAGAGGCTATCATTCAACTCCTAGTCAATCTTTAAGACAACAATACAAATAAATGCCAAAAAAACCCCACATTCTCCCTACTTCTCTCTTTTCCTGATATTTTGCACTATCCTGTTACTGCACTGACATTTTCTGTGCTGCCTCTTTTCATTGGTGAAAAGGTTTGCTCTGGGTTTTAAAAGCCCAACCCATGGCAGGTCATAGCAAAGCCAGTTGACAGCAAAAAATGTTTTCTCTAACTGCATTTTCCAAATTTGATCTGGAACCTTAACATCAACTGAGACATTCATTTTTCTTGTGTCGCTGCAGTAGCAAAGGTCTCAGAGGTCAATTTATGACTCCCATTATAAACATACAGCTCCACAGAGTCCATACTTCCCCCCAAATAATACAGGAGAAAACTCACTAAGGGGCAGGGGAAATGGCATAGTGTAACAAGCTATGACTTGTTCCTTTCTTGGGCAATCTGCAA
The DNA here is from genome assembly GCF_020740795.1 of Apus apus. Lineage (NCBI taxonomy): Eukaryota > Metazoa > Chordata > Aves > Apodiformes > Apodidae > Apus > Apus apus. The sequence continues at coordinate 27,986,590 of NC_067287.1, read as the reverse complement.
AGCTCACAGTCAGAAAGCCTATTTTAACTAAGTTTCTTACAAGATCATTTGCTAATTGTGCTATGATGCAAGTAAAATTCTACAGCAACAGTCAGCGTTTCCAAAACTGACACATGACGTCTGTACATTCCTTGTGTTTTCTAAGTAGAGATGCATGGGAAGGATCAACTTTGCTTAGCTCTTGCAATTTAAGTATCAACTCTGCTTTGCTACCATACAGAATAGAAACACTTCTGCTCCTGCAGGACAAACTTGAGCCTTCTGCCTTTCAGCCAGTCTCGCTGTAGAGGCCTGACTCCACACACAGAGATGGGGGGTCCAAGTGAATGAATAATGCTTTCCTTGGGGTCTGCTGAAGACAGTTTAAACTTAATCTGCAAAAAGGGACATGCTCATGAAGGACTACTCTCCTATAGTCTCATCCAGTGGGTTTCAAAAGCTAAGAGCAACTGTACCATCTCCAGTATTTTATAAAGGGGCCTTGGTCCCTTCCAACCCTGACCACTCTGTGACTCTTGACAAACCAGCAATGCCATGAAACACAGGATGCTTTTCTGGATACAATGAAGCATCCTTTAAAGCCTTTTAATTCTTTTAAAGCAAAGGAATTCAGAGTAAAAGCAGAGATGCTCTTCTCACCCTAAGCATGAGAAAGCCTACCAGCTCATTTCCATTGCATGGACGAAGTCAGGCACATGACAGGGAAACACACTGGTAGTCATACCCAAACCTTTTCAAAGGCAGCCAGTCTCTATGCTGCAAAGGATGAGAACATACGCTGTAACTGTATTTGGGGGAAAGAACTCCAGATCAAAATATATACATTTTGTTCTGAAATGTTATTTTCCAAGTTAGAACTGTATTACAAAAAAAGACCAAGTTTTATTAAGGTAGCCTAAAACCATCAAGAAAAACCCAGAAAAATTCCCAGGAATATTTATTTAGCAAACCACTTGTGAAAACCTTTATTTTAGGAAGAGCCTATGGAAGGTATCAAATAATCCTCTTAAGTGAACAGGGAAAACAATTATAGCACCATGTTAAAGGTGTCCCCTTCAGTAAGAAATGCCACATGCATAACACTGTAAAAACACATGGACGCAAACTGCACTAGCTATTTCTTTTAAAAAATAAAGCTTCAAGGACAGTTATTTGCCATGGTGATACCTCTACTAGCACTTAAACCATTATGAACCATTACTGAAGCTGAAGATGTCTAATCTTTGTGAAAATTAAGGGTGAATGTTATTTTGTAGACAGCATTAGCACTGCAGGATGTTGATTGAGACAATCAAAAAAGAGACAGATCTTTGTCAGATGTCTAGTCACAGAAGTTAAGATTTCCTACAGCTACTGGAATTTTTTTAACCATAAACCTTGCCCGTTATTAATCAAAAGACATTGGTATCTACTCCAAAGTAAACATATATCAACTTTGCAAGAAGCTATTCTAAATTTTTCTCTATGTTCACTTTCAGAGACAACAGAATCAGTTTTAGGTGTTGAAAAAAAAACACAAAACAACACAAAACAAGCCAAGCACAAGGTTCTACTAATTTACAGTTATCAGCATTATTCCTTTAAATTCTCTAACAGACAAAAAAACTCTCCAGGTATACAAAACTTTCAAGAATCCAGAATTTAAGTAAGGAAGTAATTTAAATAATTTTTGAATGCTTTTTATTTTATAATTTAACATGTTAAAAGTTACATTTCAGAACTTTCCCCAAAACTACCAGTGCTGTATCAACAAATAAATATATCAGCATTCCAATAATCATTTAAAATCAAGAAGTTTAAGATTAATACATGCTGACTGGAAAATAACTGACTGGAATATTCTTAAGAGTTGTATATAGCTCACACATTTTCTTAATTATCAGATTTTTCTAGAAAGCAGAGTTTGTTCTGAGAGAGAAAATTAACACTTATTATACTATTTGTCTCTTAATCAAACCCTATCTTAAAACCCAGTAATTAATTAAAAATAAGACTGGATAATCTTCACAGTGCATCTACCCACGAACTCTACAATCAACAATTACCATTAGACACAAAAATTTGTTCCCAGATTCCCAATTTAACATGCTCTTCAAATTGTCCCATTCCTTCAATTCTTCTAAGCTTATTAAAAAAAAAAAAAACAAACCACAAATATTTGCACCAAAAAACAGATAACATTACAAGCTCAGGAACAGCTAAAATATAAGGCAACATTTAAATAACTGTTTTCTCATCAGGTAATTTAATCTTTCAGTCTAAGTGATGGTGATTATTTGTGGAGAGCAAGAAAAGGCCAAAAATGGTTTTTCTTCCAGCAGTTACCACTAACTCAACACACATCTTTCATTCCAAGTTACTACAGGCACTGCAACCAAAGACAATAGAAAACCCTCCAAGTTCCACTTTGAGATCGTTCACCAGGATGGTAGATTTCTCTAATCTTAATCCCCAGGGCAAAATACTGGCCTCAGTGAACTCAATGGGAAAGATGTCACTAATGCTGACAGGCAAGGACTTCTCTGAGTAGCCCAGGGGAGACCTTTTGAAGACAGTTACCTCTGCACCAGCTCCTCTTTGAAATGCACTTTTCTTAAGCATCGCTTGCACCAGCCACCACTCACCTCTTTATGGGACTGAAATAGTTCAGCTGTTACAGCTGTCTCTGGAGAGTTAGGTCTCTTTAACAATGCACTTGTTAGCAATCCACTTGCACACATTCCCTCCGCACTACAGTGATGGCCATATTAGTGTCTAGCACCCAAACAGTCTGGGATAACACTGCACACCCCAGTGACACACACCTGTCAGTCACAGTTCTTGCTGCCTCTAAGATTTTCCCTGAAAACAAGTGCCCACTCTTGTGGTCTGCTATCACCTGCACTTTAGCAGAGTCCCACTGAAGCAGGTTCTCTGACTGTCCATATACCATCACACTTTCCCCAGTTCTGAGGTGAGACATTCCTGTAATTTCAGCTTACCTTTCTGAATGTTTGTCTGCAGATCTCAGTCACATCTGACCATGATCAGCTGTTCAGTACTGCATAGAAGGCAAATCTTCAGTGGGGCGCTTTCCATGCTGTAATTTGACAGCAAGAAGCCACTCAGTTCCTGCAGGATTCAAAGACACCTGCAAAAGCAAAAATGTTTCCATTTGTGAAAAGCTCCTTAAAAATTAAGAGCCTTTCATGTGATGGTCCCAACACTGAAGGGTCTCCAATGCTACATTTTTGAAGCTAAGTAGAATGGACAGATATTACTTTTAGCCTTCAGTTACCATATCTGTTAACCTTTTAGGATGACACCCATCACCTGAGACAATGATTTCATGCTTGTAATGATGTTCTTACAGTTTAGTAATTTTATAGAAGTGAATGTAGAAAGTAATCAAATTTTTATGTCAAACTACATCAAGGAGTGATATTGCCTATTAACATTCATGTCAATATTTCAACTGATGGAAAAAAATTCTAACACATTTGTCAAGGAGTAACAGACTAAGTTAGAGTTAGCAGTTTAAAACAACTGGCATGCAGGTTAACCACAGTCTAGGCAAAGCCTATCTTGCAAATCAGAATAAGAGTCTTTCCAGTTTTATTTATAGTTTAAGTATTCAGTAACAGACTACTGAAGAACACTAGAGGGTTTCCTTCTTTTGCATTCTAGCCAAGAGATTGACATGGGTTTTATGAAGGTTTTTTTAAAATGAAGTAAATCATCAGGTCACAGATACCAAGTTGCCCTCTTACTGTAAAGACATAAATGCTACTGGTCTACGAGAATATCAAGAACTTCCTCACCTGATCAAATGTAAAGCAAAGTCCTTATATTTATTGTTATAGGATGCTAAGCTACAGGGTCCTTTAGTATTTTACAGCAAAAACACATGAAGTTTTAGCAGTCATTCTCTAGAGAGAAATTTCAAGGTGACTAGAACAGTCCTTTATATGGATAAAATATGCTTATAATTAAAACAGACTTCTTATAAGAGATCATTTTGCATTTCTTATGTTAGGAGATCATAGAAAAGGTATAGATACTTGAAAAGACAATGCTGTAATTGATGCTATTTTAATGCTGTATAATGCTGTATAGAGAAACAACCTACATCATCCTGTTCAGAAATAAAAAGCTACACTGCCTCCTTCTTGAAAGTCTGATCAGCTATGGGGAGCTATTCACTAGTAAGTATGTAAAACCACAAAGTTCACAAGCTTCTGAGTTTCACAGCACTACTTGAAAATTATCAGAGATGCAGTAAATGAAGTTATGCAAAAATATGAGAAGTGAGGAGCTCTCAGATGAAAGTGATAAGGGCAAACTGGTTCATGGAAAGTCACATTTAAATGGGCCATCTAGAGTTCCAAGTAATTTCTACAGGAGTTTGTGACTGATCCTGCTTGTGGTGCAGCCACTATTTTAACTATGGAATCTACCAAACTAACTACACTCAGACAGCCACTAACAGAGACCAGCTGCAGACAGATGCTTCCCCTCAGCTGATAACCTAATCTCTCAGTTCAGTCTCCCCAAGGAGAAACACAGAAGATGCATCCTACCCCCTGCATTGCTGGCATACACAGGAGGAGTCAGACCCTCAACAGAGTTCTGATACATTATTTTTATTTCACCAGTGTGAAGTTAGTCAGACTCTGGCCAGTCTCATCCTTGAGCCTACTACCACACAACTACCTTTGCCACTGCTTCATTACAACAGTCTAAGCTCTACATGGCCATACCCTGTCTTTGAGTATTATCTGCATATTAGGTTTATGTACCAGGAAACTGTCTCTGCTTATACTGTCCCATTTCTAGAAGAGACAAAAGACTACATTTCTGTTTGTGGAGCTGTCAGTCTAGCTTGCTTGTTTGTTCTGTTTCATGGTTTTGGTTCATTTTAAACAATAACACTCACTCTATAAGCAGAGACACAGAAAACTATATAGACCCTCAACAAGATGCTTTCTGTTTCATGGTGGAAGACTCAGAATTACCTGCTGAAACCAGAAACAACCTTCACAGATATTCACATGAAACCCCTTTGAGTGAAGAAATGAGTAGTGAGGTACAAGTTATATAAAATTCAGTATGAAGTAATACACAAAACATTTATGGGAAAACACAATATTGCATTAAGTGGGTAGGTAGCAGACCTGGACAAGGGCTTGCAGGCCCAAAAGCTTATCTGTGCTTCCTCCTCCCAGTTATGTCAGTAAGTCTAATAAGAGAAACTGCTTCTCCCTACTAATTATCCCTTGCAGAAACCTGAACCTATTTTTTTCTAGAATGCTCTGGTCATTCCACCCACACACACCCTTTTGTAACATCTACCCTGTCACATTCAGGAGAAAATTAATTTTTCAGTGGACTTCCAATAACAGACAGTCCTGAAGACACAGGATACAATTACCAGAGTCTCATCTGAGGAAGCAGGTTTTTCCTAGTAAAACTTGTGGATCAGCACTTACCCAGATCAAACAAAGGGAGAAATGAATTATACCAGGCAGGTAAACATAGGTCAAGGTAGAGGTTTAAACAGGAATGCTTCCACTGGAAGGTGTGGATGAGCTTACATAAGGGTTAAAAGATGGAAACAAGTCTAATTTACTGTGAAGGTTTAAAGAAGAGACAGAGCATCAATAATCTCTATCCAGGCTACTTCGCTTCCTTGCACTGGACTTGCTTCACATGCTTGCAATTAAAATAAATAAAAAACCATAAGAAAACAAGAGGCTGATTTTGAAATCATTATTATGAAATGCCTCGGTTTTGCTGCAAACCTCCTGATACATCAGCCATTATCATGTTAAGCACAGGGCAGAATTCTCAGGCTGTGAAGGAAATCTTTTTGCTTACACTTTCTGCTGTGTCCTTCCCTGGGGCCTCACTTGGTGTCTTTATTAAATTAAAGGCTATTTAGTAAAAGTGGGAAGATTATTCCTATCAGTCACTGTTCAGCCCAGGTCTCCCATGAAGCGTTACTGGCAAGGCTGCAAAACCTGAGAGCACAAGCTGCGGTGGTGCAAGGATCCAGTTGCTTCAACACATTTCTTGTATAAAGAGATGCAAACAAGAAAGTCTCAGACACGAGTTGGCAATAAAATACTTAGGAGCAATGCTTGAAAAAGAAAAAATTTCAAGAGAAGTATTGATAAAATTAATTCTCTCTCCCCACACAGTTCCACCCACTTCAATTGTCATTACTCTGAACTGCAGAACTGGCTAACAAGGTAAATAATGGAGTGATATCAGAAGGGTGGAGGGCTTTTTTATTTACACATTTTTTTTTTACTACCGGACGTTCCTGAAATGCAGACCAGTCATTTCTAACAAAAATCTGGTGAGTAAATAAGTACTGTAAGATTTTTCAGCATTTATAAAAGCAATTGTCCTCTGCTAGAGTTAGGTTACAAGGAAGAGAAGACTATTCCCAGTAAAGCAGCGGGAAAACATGGCTGAGGTCACTGTCATTCCAGCCTAATGCACAAATCTGTTAATCTGTGATCAAAAATCAGTGCCTGCAGTCATAAGCACAGTCTTGGACCTGTACACTGCACAAAATTGTCCATAAAATTACTTAGTGCATAAGTAGTCCTACATGGTTCAATGGGTCTTATTACCTAAGTGTTAGCAGGGGTCTTAGGTCAGGATACTGCATTCCTTAAACCAGACAGATTCCCATTGAAGTGATTATGAGCGCTTCATTTGCCAAACAGAAATGAGTCAACAGGTACTTGTTTGAAGTGTGACACAAATTTAGTTTGGCCACATTTTCACCTTTCTTTAATGTTTGTAGGAAAAAGCTGCTTGAGTGCACAAGCATTACTGACCTAAGCAAATTTCAGACTCGTATTCACAGGTATTTGCACCAGAGGCTTCTGCATGCAGATACTACCATGCAGGAGCTATCTGACCAAATCATTACGAGAGAGCAACTTAAATTTCTGTCTCAGATGTTTTAGTTCATTTTTATGTATAGGATTAGTTAATTGTCCTTTTGCGACCGAAAGTTCCACTACATTCAGTGCCAGGTAAATCCTTTGGTTTGAGTAGCAAGCAAAAGCTGCAACAGTGAAACGCAATAAATTAAGCAGACATCTTGTTAAATCAGCAACACAGATTTGAACCCTTAGGGCTATTCAATACAAATGGATCTATTGGATTATGGGTCATTAGTTCAACCACTTTTAACAAGTGCAACCAAACAGGAATGTTATTAAACACTTATCTTCAGGGGAAGATTTACTGGAGGAGATAAGGAGATGTAGAGACTGCATTTCTCACTGCCTATTTCAGCATGCATTCCTGTAACAAGCACCTTTCATTCATAAAAATATCTCAGGAACCCAAGGCATCCTTCACTGTCTGCCTCTGCATGCCGGTGACTGCACCCTGGCACCCTCCAGACGCAGACGGATTTAGTTTCAATACACATTATTTGATAACCTCTTGCTGCTTTCCTACTCCGTGACGACGAAAGGGGCAAACTCTTTTGAAAAAATACAAGCCAAAAGCCGAATGTCTCAATATTCAGTCAGTCCTAAAGACACCGAGCTCGTAAAGACATCGTGCTCGTAACACAGCAAGCCACGCAGCATTTTCTGAAAACCAGAACCATTATTTAGAAATGTAATTTCTGTCTCCTAAGAGTTTAACTCTTAGCCCGAGCCTGCAGGTCTGATCCCTGCCTCTGTCCGACCCACCCACTGGCACAAGGAAAAGAGCAAGCCGCCTGTGAGAACTCGAGTGACTTAGAAAAAACCTAGTCAAATAAGTTCTCCCAGATCTTTTGCACGTCTTAATCGCAGATCTTGAACAGGCTTCCCGACACAATAGCAGCAACAGAAGTGGCAGGAAGATACCTCCCTTAACAAGAACGGTTTGTCAGGCCAAAAAGAACATTAGAAGAGAAAGAGGAACAATTTGCCACCTTGGCTGTAAAGGGGAATGGATCTCACTAACTAGCCGAAATCGTCACAGACTTACTAAGAAAGACGGCAATTAGACACATAAAAGCAGTCACTTCCCTTCCCCTCTGAGGTCAGTTCGGGTTCTTAAAAATGTGCACCTTGGCCCATGTGCCATACAAGAGTAAATAATTAATCAAGCAGGAGGAGAGTGCAGTTTTCACCAATTTGGACTATATTTTAGCCTCTGCAGAAATTAACATTTGTCACCACTACAGTTTATGCTCCTCCATATTTGTCGTTTCCCCACAAGAAATCGAAACTATTTAAATTTTCATTTAAAGGTCAAATTCCAGAAGAAAATAATCGTGCAAGGAAGGATGGGTTAGGAGGGTTTTTGTTGCAGGTTCTGAGAAAGAAGGTTGCAGCTAAAGGCAGAGGTAGTTAGCTACTTTTGCCTTACCCTTATTCTCATAGTTTCCTCATTGCCTTGAAACAAGGCTTTATTCTGATTTTAAAAGCTGTATTAGTCCTCCTAGGTTTGAAGCTATGAAAAAAGGAAGAAACTTACTATAATAGCCTCAAATTCTTTCCATCCTTAATCATCAAGAACTGGAAAGTTGGGTGATAAATAGAAATTGAGCCTCTTTTAGTTAAGACTGAAACAACAAATCTCATTCTACTATAACTGATACAGGAATTACAAGATCAATAATAACTTTTTTTACAAAACAATTGTGACAACCAGGTCACACTGAGCAACCATGACTATGCATCTAGTCTCTAGAGAGCCAAACTTAGTCTTGATTTGATGGCTTCTGAAGAAGGCAGGACCAAGAACCTAAAGAAGCCTTGCTTTCCAAGAGTGAGTCTCAGGCCTTTTCGCATCCCTTTAAATGAGTCAACATTCAAGCAAACCAGATTGTGATTCCACTCCAAAAGCCCCGGATCTGTTTTTAAATAGTCACAGAAATACACAAACTCCACATTAGGCAGCCTTATGATAGGAAGGATAGCCAGCTGAGAAAGAGAACAAACCTAAACAAAACTCAGTCTCCCAGAATCAACCCTTGAAATTCCCAAAAAGGCAGCATATTTCACTCCTTTTATGGAAGGGTGTTGGCTCTGTTATCAACTGCTATACCTTTACAGCTCTTAAAAGTAGAAGAAACATTAGGAAGCATTTTATGATTGGAGGGGGAAAGGGAGGAGACAGACTATTAAAAAAGGTATGGAAAGGAGTTGGCACAGAGCCAAAACAATCTTGCAGCTGCATTACATTATTCCCAGTGGGAAGTTGCCACACTGCCAGCAAAGTGAAGCTCTAGGCTCATTAAAGTGAAGCACTGATACCACCAGCTACAACTTGCATTAAATGAGCTTCCCACACCTCAATGCCAATCCAGCTCAGTCTTGATCTGCAACAATTTTGCTGTTGAGCCCTGGGCCCGTTTTACACAAAGGCTGCCAGTCAGTCTGAACAAACTGTACATTCACACTGTATAGTGATTTACAATTAAGCTTCTTTCAAACCATCCTGATAGTGAGTACTGTTGTAAGCAACAGCTAGCAGGATAGGTACTTCTCTGCACTCTGCAAGCTGCTACCCACCCCATCAATCTGGTAATTAACATTTACTATCTAAAACCCAAATGAGTTCCTATGTTATTCATACTAATTATTTTGTAGTACCACAAATGTACACAGTACTTTTAAAAATACAAAATGAGACATTACCTTTTCAAGTTGGGAGAATTTACATTCACCCAAGATAACAACTTTGGAAAGGAAATATATGGAAATAACAGTGGTAAGAAAAATAATATTGGAAAAGTTTCATAATGTAAAGCAGGACTAAGAAACAGTAAGACAGACAAATACCAAAAAGAGATGCTATGCATAGCGTAAGACATGGCAGAAAGCCTGAAACTTTTTTCATGTCCTTGTCAGTATGACAGAGGCTCAGCATGCCAACTGAATGTTTTCTTTCACCTGCAACTGTATTGCCATGGTCATCCACTAGACCTTCAACACTGACCAAAACCTACTGCTTCCAGAGACTTCAGGAATTTGTGGAGACTGTCCCTGCTGATGTAAAAGTGGAGACATAACACAAACAGCAGCATGGAACGACAGAAATACAAACTACTTCAAGTTCTTTACAGCTTCATAGGGACACAGGCTATTTGTTGTTTTACAGTTGTACAGCTCCTCCAGATTTCACAAGCTCTCAGGGAGGAAGAGATGTCACAATAATACAAGTTTATATACCATTTAATTCAAAGCACTTTATAAACATTAACAAAAACAAACTCTGAAATATAGATGGGATCGCCTCACTAGTGAAATGCAGTTTCTTCTGCCCTGCGAAGCTGCAGCTAAATAGTTCACAGTGACATGACACCACCATCCAAAGCAAGAATAAGGCCTGGCTATCAAGACACATTCAGGAGTTAACTTAGTATTTGCAGTTATGAGAACTATTTCTGAAAATATTTCAGGTATTAAGTACCATTCATTGTAGGTCATAGGTCTGAAATTCTTCTGGTCATCTTCACAGAAAGCTCTATAGTCTTTGACAGCAGTTGTCCAAAAGAAACGAGACCCTCTGAACTTCAGAAATGCAGACAGTGTGTTTGGTTTTTAACATACCATTTATGTGACTATGTTGCCATGTACGTTGTGATGTATCTTTATGACGAACTTAACTTTCTAATTCAAGAAAAGGAAAGCTTTTGGTTGCAAAAAACCAAAATGGCAAACCCAACATACACCACAGATGATCAAATGATTTTTAGTAACTAGTGGGCTAGATAACACATTTCCAAATAGCAGAGTAACTAGCAGAAAACAGCTCTCACAATGTAAGAGTTCATAGTAAAGATAGGGCAAAGCTTCTGTTCACTGTCCATGTCCTGACCAGACAGCAGTGTTTGTAGCCAGGCAGAAATCAGCTCCTTCACAGACAGCTGTTCTTCATCCACTTTATCTGACCGCTCAGATAAAGATGTAGAATGATAACAGACAAACATATCAAAGTCGGTAAAAGATAATTCCCAGTATTTAATTTCCAAGCTATAGTTTTGCTAGCTTGAAGCATGTTAGAAAGGCCAGATTATACTTTACCTTTTGTCTGTTTGCTTAATGTCAACAGCCTACCCTATGCTAAGAAGAATGTAACTTAAGACCTTATACAAGGGACCTTAGTTCAAGAACACACCAAAACTTCCATTAACAGAAGTCCACTTTCATAGATGTTAATGCAACAGTGACTAAGATGACAGTCAGACATCTTCAAAGACAGTTTGATATAAATTTAGAGGAAAAGAAAAGATTACTAAGTGTTCTTCCTGCACTACATATCCTCCCACAATCAGGTAACACACAGCTGCAGAGTTAGATCTGCCAGCAGAACAATAACTTTTAGCACTTGCAGAATGCAAAGAGCAATATGAAACTCAGTTTATGTAGTCTAAACATATGCTTAATATTCCCATGGGGAAGAGTCCAAAGAAATTCTAAATTTCTTTCTTCTAAATTCCTGCATTGGCCCACAGGCTCCAGTTTAGTGCTGTTCTTGGTGTTTGTGGTCTTTGAACAGTCTAGTAAATATGCTAGAGTTAACATCAATGTTGATGAGTAATCAGTTCTTCGGTTGTAGTTTCACACCCTCTCCAAACTCAAGTAGACACTGCATCATACTGTCTTACATTAGGTATTTTTTCTACCACTCTTTAATGTATAAAAACAGGGCTTTGTTTTGATTAGATTATACCAGAAAATAGTTATGTGGGAGTGGATCTATTTAGTAAATATAGAAGAAACAACATCCCATAAACTTCACTATAGTTTTCTGTAATATGTTTAATCATCTGCCTTTTAATAATGTATTTGCATCTGCCTCTTAAATGTACTGACTATGGTGCTCTGGATTACACCTTACTGACTTGATCAGTTATGGCTCTATCCTCTCTTCCAATAGAAAATCCCCACAAAGCTGCAGAATTACATAAGCAAATAAAGAATAACTTAACTCTAGAGAACATTTATTTGCAGACAAAGAAGGTTCTCAGTTGTTTTACTTCTATCTTTGTCTTTCCCTGAACAACTTCAGCATTTACAACAAACACTTGTCTCTTTTCTTTTGGTAGGTTCCATATGGATGCATAGATTCCTTCTCAAAAGTATCCATCCACAATACAGTAGCACTGGGGGGCAAATTTGTTGCAAAAATGCCATCTGTATTTGCAGAACTTTATAAATTACAAGATCACCAATCTGAAATTGCAGGTCAACTCTTCCTTTCTTTAGTGGTCGCTTTTCAGCAACTGAAATCACAAGGCATAAAGTCAATAGATATTTAAGCTATTTAAACAGTACCAAGGATAAAGGTCATGCCTCTGATGTGATTTATCTTCACAGGAACCCACCCAAATCTTAGAAACCACTGCCTTGGAGATACAAGATTCTGGGGGTTGTATAGATAAGAAGCTAGGATATTCAAACTAGAGATAGCTTTTTCCAGAGTGCATTTAAATAGCTTAAGAGGAAAGCCTTAGGTTAGAAAAACAAACAAACCAACCATAAACAAACCCAAAAAACACTCCCCCAAAATCCAAACAATCCCCCCAAAAAAACACCACTAATATGCTATACTCAGAAAAGTGCCCATGAGGTTGCAGACAGTTGCTTACTCCTGCACTGACCAAGAGGCTAGTGTTTTCCCAAGCCTGCTACAGTACAGGAAATTAGCAGTCAGGTCTTCCAGTCACTGCTGCCTTATGGCCCAGAACTATTTTCAGTCATGCTCCTTGCTTTACTTCTAGGGTAAAAATTATTCTTCTGTGCCCTAGTAGTTTGTCCCTGGCCCAAAAAGGAAGGAACTTATCCCTTTGCAAACCAAGACAGGTATCCCACACCGCCACCTTCCCCCAGTCTCCCAAACAATCCCCCTGCTTCCCTTCTGCCAGACATGGCATTTGCTTAACTTCTCCATGAGTCCATCTGCTTGGTCACACAGCTGCAAACTGGTAAAAAAAAAATATCTACTAACCAAGCAGCAAATTCCATCACTTAGTCAAAGGACAGTCAAACACAAGTTCTGATGCAGTGAAAAAAGGAAGAAAAAGCCTGTGACTCCCCCTGAACAAGTCAGAAAATTAGTAGCAGAAGTAGGCAACTCCAGCACAATGACTGCACAGACACATGCAAACACACCAGCAAATAATTTGGTAAATAATAAATAGTGAAATCAAACCTAGAGAGGAAGGGCAGCATCTCCCTGACTTTCTGTGCCCATTACTACAGACATGAAAAACAACTGTTCACGTGACTTCAAATAAGTTTTGACTAGTCCTGTGAATTCCACTACAAAAAGCCTTTTTTTTTTCCTCAGATTTATGCTATGAAACAGAATTCCAGCTTGTGTAACAGACAGCAATAGCACAATTAAAAAATTCCACCTGCGGCCAGCTCTGTTCAGCAATCAGCAAAGAGGAAGAGAGCTAATTAAAACAGTGTTCTCTAAAATCAGAAGTGGTTAGCTGTACATACCAGATAGAACATAGTATCTGTCACAGGCGACTGACCTCAAAACAGAGGAAGGAACAGGAAAGCTGAATGTGTTTACAACAAAACACAGTCTGAAGGGAAAAGTGATTTAAGAGCTACTAGAATCCCTGGTATTTGCACTTGGATGAAAAGAACAACAGACATGGAGCTAAAGGAGATACTAAGGGCACATTCATGCAATCCTGGCACAGATAAATCTGATTATATAATTGGGAGTTTTGCCTATTTTCTTGAGATCAGTGTCTCAGTAATTTATTAAGTTATCTTAACCAGTCAGTGCAGATAGTTAGGTTTTCAGATTAATTAACTACAGGCTTAAACCTGCAAAGGGGCCTTTTGCATCTCTAAGACCACCTCACACCTTGCAGGAGGGACCTAGAAGTATCTTGAGAACAAGTGTGGGGCCTTTACTGTCAAATTTTGAAATTTCCCCTGCATTACACAAGTCTCTGTGGACTGCAGCAACTACCATTTTTGCTTCTATGGCAGTCAGAAAGCTCTTGAATCATTAACATGGGAATATCAGCATTGCTATTACTCCCAGGCATTTCTTTCTTCACTTTCCAATGTTTTCGCTGTACTATCTGTCATTACCTTGCTTTCTCATTTTCCTTTTCATTAAAGATTATTATTCAAGAGAGGAAATGTAGCATAGTCTGAGAATTCATTCAGCATGAATGGAGAGAGACACATGGTCTAGTAACTTAAGAAGAGGATCAGGAGCCAGGCTGCTTTTAAGACCCAGCCTGACAGTCTCCCTCTTGGTCTTTGTGCAAGTCATTTAAGGTCAAATACTTTTGCCTTCCCACAACTAAAAGTTCAGCAGAGGGTCAATTCTTTGGGGCAGAAGAAAGGGTTACCCCACTAACACTGATGGTCCAACTTAAAATGTAGATACGCTGCCCTTGTGTGAAGCACAGACACTTCAGACTTATCCTCACCACAGTTACAACACAGGAGATCATGAGCTCAAATATTTCGTGATCAGGTCAATGCATGACATGGCTTCACAAACACTCCATGCAGGGACAAGCTCTGTGCTTGTCTTGCTTAGCTGGCCAAGGCAAAATTTGACTTGGATGAGAGCCTTCTCCCACCATGACTGAAATAAAGAACATGTGTTTTTCTGATCTGCTCTAGCTGCAGAGTTGTGTGTTTACAAACATCACACAATCCAGTCCCAAGCAATAACTAGTGCTGACTGGTTCACCAGAGTAATCCCATGAAGACAACTCACTGTGGTTTATATCCAGTCACCTTCTGTTTCCTCCAGTCTCATGGCAATGGGATTAAGGAGGAATTCCCACACAATGGGGCTCTGCAATGGATAGTGTGCGTGCAGTCCAGGTGTGGTCCCCCATGAGCATCCCAGCCTTCCCATCCAGTTGCTACCTCATCTCTGCACACACATATAACAGAAGTAATGCTTCTTTCAGCCTGCTTTAGTTCCTCAACTAGATAGGGCAATTCTTACTTGCCTAACAAGAGTTGTGAAAACTACAGTAACTCACTTTAGCATGTGTGTTTCTTTTTACCACATAGAACAGAACCAGACAAAGTAGATCATTCTCAGGAAATTAGTTAGTTAAAAGTTACCTAAATTTAGTCTTATTCCTGTGGCACCAATTGTTGGGTGCATGGACCTACAGCTAATTTCTCTCTCATTTTTCTTCCAGGAAAGAGGGGCACTGTTGCTGAATTCAGAGAGCCAGAAAGTCTGGATTGTCTCTCTGGAAGCTTCAGATTAATGCAGGATAAACAGACTAAATTGGACTTTAGTTCTCTCCTGTATTCCTATGACATACCATGGATACCTAGAGCAGAACAGCAAGGTAACATCAATTCTATGAAGGTGCAAGATTTACCGTCAGTTCCTGTAATTTATATGCACGCTAGTACATTTTCAGAGCAGTAAAGGTGAAGAAATTTTCTTTGTAAAGTGAATAATTAAGTTAGACTGAATTAGCAAGACTTTTGATTCCTGTTCCCTTTCCCTGGACCCCATGAGCTATGAGCTTGAGAGTCATGGCAATGCTTTTCTTTCCAGGTTAAAAGAAAAAAAACACCAATCTTTCAAAGCTTTTCCAACAGTCAGATTTCTTTGGCCAAATTTTTATTACAAGAATTCTGAGCAAACAGGGTTGTCCAGGTACCTTACACTTTCAATTCAGTTTCAAAACATGGCAAACATCAGCACTGCCACAAAAAACCCTAACAAAACGACATAGCAATACCTTCATGCCTTCCCTCCCTTACTGCATGTTCTCACTCTGATGCTGTATCTCTTCTTCCATATATGCCAGCAAAAGCAATTGCTTGAATGGATTTGAGCTTAAACTAACCAAGTGAAAAAAGGGAAAGTTAGTAAACCTCAATCCAGTTCACTGAAAAGCCATACAAACCTGTTGGCCAGGCTCAAGTACGTAGTATTTTATTGTCAGCTGTGAAGTATTACTGAAAGTAACTCTCAAAGCAAAGTTATACTGAAACTCCCTGATCTAAACCACTACATATCCAAAGCTGTATTGAGAACTGAAATACAGGGACTTTTGAAAACATACTATTGCTGCAGCAGGGGTGTTGAACTTGATCTTCAGAGGTCACTTCCAACCCTTATGATTCTATGATTTTCCTCCCTTCTAAAAAAGTAAGCAGAATCATATTTTGTGGACAAAGGCAGAACTCTACTAAGCTTCACCCTAAGCAGTAGTTGAGAACAGGAACTTTGGGTATAAGTTTAGAGTGCACTGGCTATTTGGCATTCACTCACCACACAGGCATTAAGCAGAATATTATTTACTTTATTTTCAAAGCTGAATGAACTGCCACAGAGAAAAGCACCATTACTGTGTGCTAAAAATACCCAAACAGAGGGGGAGCACAGAGGAGCTGGTGCACTGTAAATTCATATTCCAACATATTGCACACTAACTTTCCTATACAGACAAGCCCTTAGACTAATAGGCACCTGGGAGTCTTCAAGTCTGAGTGCCCAATAAATAAATAGGCTATTTTGTATTTTTTTTTAATTGGTGCTCTGGAACCAAGTTCTGATGTCCCTACTCAGACAATGCTTCCATTGAAATCAAGTCTTAGCCTATCATTAAATATCATTTATTTTACAGCTGCAAGCTTTCAAGGTTAGAAGACAGGGATTTCATATCACGCCAAATCACTAATCTCAGTCCAAAGGGGATTGTGCAGGCATTTATTTTCATCTTATATAAGAACCTTGATACTGCTTGGACTCAACAGAGTTGCACTGATGCCTAATCAGGTAATTTCCCTTTTATCTACCGATTTCCAACTCCAATAAATGCAAACCAAAAAATAAAAATAAAAATTTCATTTTATTTTAAAAACTGTTCCAGATTCAGATTTGTTTGGGACAAAGTTGAAGACTACTAAGTCTGAAAATCATTAACACACCTCTCAGTTCTAAAATCCAAGCTTTAAAAGCATAACAGACCCACAAAGCAGAATATAGTGCAGTGGAGCCTTCAATACACTGAGTTCATATAGCTGATCCTCACGTTATTTTGAACTGCTCCCCATAACCACCAGTGATCTCCCATACTGACAGATGAGGCTTGAGTCCACTGAACTCAATACAACACCACTAGAGCTGAAGTTAACTCACTGCCATGAATCCACAACCCAATTTATCAATTCCTCAATCACAGTGAGCAGTCCTGTTTCAGGTAGCCTTCCTACTCATAGCCAGGCACTACTAGCAATTGTTAGCAATTCTGTGGAGCTGCAAGGAAGTGATTGCAGAGGTGAGCCCTCAGCTAACAGAGCAGACCTGGACAGCATTTACTTGTTAGTTCTACCTGCAAGAAGCTTCTCAGATTCCAACACAAGAACCTGTTTCCCCCCTTGAGATACCCAGCCAGCATACGAAGGAAACAATCACTTACATCCATGCTATTTTAACTTCCTTTCTACTACACTTGCTTTTTTAGAATGATAGGTCAATGAAAAACATTGTCCTTCTAGAAAGCTCACTCACTTGTAGTGGTGTTCATGTAAAGTTTGACAGCTTTATCTTCTTTTTCAGCTACTTACAGCTGTGTCTCCATTACTTTGAAGTCAACTTTGATTAGGTTGGAATGAAGTGCAGACATCAGTGACTTGGGCTTAGTATGTCACCTGCATTTGTTATCTTGCAGTAGACAATTCAATCAATTACACTTTTGTCTAGGCACAAGACAACAAAAATGCTGATCAGCATTTCACAGGGTTATTTCGTTGCTGCTAGCAGGCCATTTAACATCTGATGGACCATATAAAATGGTCTTCCCAAGGGCTTAGAGTGTTTGGGTTGATCTTTTTATAGTGCAGGTCATTAATGAGCAAGAGAAAGCAGCATGGAAATAACTAGACAAGTTTTGTTGAGTTAATAAGAAACTGTCATTCTGCTTCAGTACTTTCTCATAAAGTCTAGCAATGTTCATGTCTAAGGAGACTGATGGTACAAATCTATTTTAATGCTCAATTTCAGAGCAAGTTTACTCCTATTTTTCCCCATAATTTTTTCAGTCAGCAATTTGAGCAATTTTTTTTTTTTTTTTACACATGCACCTCAAAAGCAGAAAATCTTTTTTTTTTTTAAGAGCTAGCTGTATTTTGACTTTTCTGAAAAGATCGGTCACCCCAAATCAAATTTTTGTCCTCCTGCTGTTATAAAACAGTCTATAAAGCTAGTCAACATACCATACTTTGCACATTTTCCTGGACTAGAGTCTTACAACAGCTTTGTTGTTGGGTTTAGGAGTCACACAGACATTAATTCCCTAATAGGAGCAAGGTACAGACAGCACCTTTAACTGAGTCTTAAGTATCAAGGGTCTGTCATGCAACATTAACAATCAATCCAGAAAGCCACTTCTTGCTTAGAACTACATTACAATAAAAGCTTTATTAACTCTTCAGATACTCTCTCCTATGCCTCACTTCATTTTGGTGCTTCTGACTAAAATTCTCAGCAAGTTCACCTGCCTTTGTTCTTGCCAGGTATCCTTCCACAGAGCATCAGTTCCCTGTTTTTCAGAGCTTCCAAGCACTCTCTCTCAAGCAACTGTTACTGCTGTGCTTACTATTCCAAGAAAAGCTCAGCACCAAACACAACAGCTCAGATGGTTAAACTTACGCAACAGTGACCTTCATGTCACACAAATTCCCACCAGCCTTGTCACACAATTAATTTAAGTGAAGATACAGTGTAAAGCAGCATCCTCGCTGGCCAGTTGCTGATGTTTGCTCACTGCAGGGTCAGTCTCTACAGATCATCACCCCAAATTGTGCACCGAAAGCCATACTGGCACTGAGGCAACATTCAGAATCTTAGGGCTGGCTTCAGGCATATAGAAATCCAAGAGAAGAGGGAAGGAACAGATTAGTGCAAAATTCAAAGGAAACTGATGGAAAAGCACCACGTTCCCTTTTGTACTTTACATGTATAAAACCTTCATGTGTGTATCAGGCCAGAACTGCTAACACTGAGCAATTCCAGTGCTCTCCTGCTGTTTCTAACACTAAAGAAAACAGTGCAGTGCATTAGTGAGGGAGTTTCATTCTCTTATCTGTTATTCGCCAGCATTTGTTAGCTAAACCTCTTAACTCTCCCAGTTATCCATTGCTCACACCAGGGAAGTTCCTAAAGCACACCTTTTCACACAGCATGGGTTTCAGAGTTGATTTCTCTTTTCTGAACTCCACACATACGGAATTTCTTGTTAGTAAGCCCATAACAACTGTACATCCCAGCTCTGAAAACTCCCTCTAGAGCTGTTTCCACAGAGCTCATTTTTACGTTAGTTTCTTTTCCTTTTCTTCTCCTTACAACAACCTTCCAAAAAGTCCCTAGATCTTTTCAAGGCAAAGTATTACTTCCTGCAGCACAGACACTATGTTAAGGAGCTGAAGCTGCTGAAGGTTTGATATCTCAGATCATGAAGGTCAGAAGTGAAAAGCATTTAAAGGACTAAAAAAGAGGTAAGAAAGATGCATTCCAACAAACCAAAAATATTGCAGGACTCCAGTGATGTAAATAAACAGTTTTCATTATAGGTCATACTGGGTTTTATGGGACGCTTTAGAAGCCCACTGCTCTGAGATAACTTGAGAGAAGTCTTCCATTATTGTAATTCCATGGCTGCTTCCCACTATCATTCACTGTTGCAGAAACAGGGCAATACAACTGGAGAATCTTTTTCCCTCCCAAGCAGGCTTATGTCAGCTGAGCCCTGGCAACTTCCTCAGCACTAACACTCTTGACATTAGTGCAGCTGCCAGAGAGGAGAAAAAGTGAGACTTTAGTTAAATCTATAGCATATACACCCCTACTACCTTAAAGCAAATTTAGGGTTGGAATTAAGTCGTGCCTAGCATTACCACAATCTACTCTGTACAATGTGAATACACAGTGAACAATAGCATGACACCATAGAAGCAGCTGCATGGGCTGGTGAACCTGGCAGTACATGGTACTAATTGATAGCTTTATAGTCCAAAAAAGACCTTTTTAACTGCACTTTTCTGGTGAGGGAGAAAATGGTAGCACAGCAAGCAAAATAAAGCCGCAAAGACCAGTAAGAACTAAACAATCAGAGTAGCAAGTACACATGCTTTGATTGTGTTTCTGGTTCTTTTTATAGCTGGTCAGCTCTGTGATATCAAGTAATTTAAACATACTACCATATGAAATAATAAATAAGCCTGCAAAAATAGCAGTGAGAATGAAAGAAAGGCTTAAGAGCTTCTGAAGGATAAAACAGAAATGGAAAAAAGTCATCTCAGGACTTATCCTTTTTTGTGTTGTGGTTATCATTGGAAAAAATAGTATTTAAGGACTTACACAAATTTTGGTATTTTTATTACATAGCCTGCATTATATAAGTTTGGCATTTTTTAGCATATACTGCTGATTCAGGATACCTGAAGCAGATCTCCTGAAGTCAATATTATCCTAAAGAAGGAAGACTATTTGTCAAAAGGTACTTTCTTGCTCTCCCATCTGCACTTCAACTTGTAGTGACAATTGCAAGATACATCAGCAAAACTCTACTTTTCATGTTGCCATCACTGCTTCCTTCTTACTTTCTCATCAGAGCTGGCTTTAGGTTGTACAGGGCTCTACATGCCAGTATCACATACAACCTGGTATCTTGACTCCTTCCATAATTATGATTATGTCAATATAATCAGCCAGCATGGGGGAACTATGCAGGCGTTGCCTCCTTTCTGGAGACAAAGATAATGGTGCTTTTTCTCCCACAGGCAAGAAATTCGAAGTACGAGATGTGATGAAATTCAGAACCACACAAAACTTGTCTGGTTTCAAATTTCATTACCCCCACACCAGAAAGGTTTGGCAAGGGAAGAGATCCTCTGCCAATTAAGGTCATGTAACATCAAGAATTCAGTAAGTTTCCAGCATGCAGCAAGGTGAGAACCTTGTAGCTTCAGTCAAGTTTTCTGTTGCCATTTGTTCAAGCTCTGGAGTCCTACAGGGTTTACTTACGGGCCAACAAGCTGCCAAGCAACTACACACACCCCAACAAAAGTAAATAGTCTCATTTCAGCTTTGCAAATGGTCATGGGTAACAGAACAGCTAGGAAGGCTGTGTTCCTTCTTGGTCTTCCATGATCAGCCTTACAGTCAAGATAAGACGGGTGTGGACTCTCAGAGACAAGCTCAGAACAGGACGACAGCAACTCCCCCACACTGATGCACCATTTTCAACAATGCTGACAGTTTTGGCAGTCCCAACACTGACTGATGACTTCAGGAAGAATGGTTCCTGCTGTTACATTGAATTTGACCCCTACCACAGCTCACATAAGTTCCAAGACTCAGCTACATATTTAGTTGGAATTCACATCTCCCTCAGTCCTTTCCTAAACAACATCCCATGGCAGTTCAGATCAGCCCCGCTCTAAAAGACCTTAACAAGACAAGCTCTGCACATATCCTAGGCAAATCACTGGAAGCATCAAATATCAGAAGCATAAACATTTAACTGTTAGGTGAGTTTTAGGAGATTCTTCTCCACAAGAGTTTTTATCTGCTTAAAAATTTGTGAGCTTTACAGTAACACTTCAGTGTTGCACCCAACAGCAAATCATACCATCTATATGGCTTTTTACCCATCCTTGAAACAATGGCTCTCTCTACTGGTGCCTTAATATCCTATACCACATGCCAGCTCTGCAAAGAAATGCCCTGAATACCCACAACAGAATGGCTTGCTTTTCTAGGGAAAACAGCTCCTTTCTCTTTGGGTCTGAGGTTTGTTCTTTTAGTAGGTACTTCCCAACTACTACTCTTAAATATACATTGGAAAAAATCTTCTACTGCTAAAGAATGGCTTACTTCTATAGTTAAATCTCTTGCACTTTGGGGATGCTAGCAAGAAAACTGTCTCCTGGGGCTTTGTCAGGAAGACAAATAAGACCACCATTTACATATATCCTTGCCTTTTTTATTATTAATCTACCTAACAGGTGAGGTCTGATAATTGACAGCACCATAGTGTTGATCTAACAGCTTCATTCTAGCTCATAAGTCACCTGCAAACTTGCTTTTTAAATTAAAAATAAAATCTCATTACTACTGCTGCCTGACACAAGGTTTTAGGAGATATTTTACCTAACTTATAATTTGAAGGTTCAACACTGGCTCAATGTTTGGAGGCACATATGAACCTCAAGCTTTCAGTTTTAAAAATAAAAGCACCCTAAAAGGGAAAGAGGCTCCCTATCGCCCTTCAAGCAGTACAATTGTCACTTTTGCCTCTAGAAGATCTTTAACCCTACAGCTTGGAGTTTTGTTTTTTACACTTTGTCCCACAATTCCTAACTAATTTCTGCATGCAACCACCAGCTCTTAAGTCCTACTGACTTATTAAATAATTATTTTTACCATCCTATATATTGAGAAAATACATTTAATTGGACTATCAGAACTCCACTCCGTGAGCCACAAACTGCAACACCAAGTTCTGAATTTCTCTTGAGGTGGGGGAGCGAATCATTTTTTCTTCCACCATCAAATTTAAAACTAAACCTATTCTCTTATCCTGTGGTTTGGCTACTTACTGAGACCAATAGCACTGAACCACAGCTGCAGCACAGATGTTCAGAGAAGAAAACTATTCTGCACAAATCTGAGCCTGGCCTAACCTGACCAAGAGCTGATATTTATTTTTACAGATCCAGGCAGTTGGACAGAAAACCTGAAAGCAGTTTTACAGAAATGGAAACCTGCTTTGACCATACAGCAAGTGTTAGTAGAGAGGCCTAAGTTTAAACAGAAACAGCAGGCATTTATATTTTAACTTTTCTTTTGGAAAAGAAGAGTAAAACTATTTTTCCATTTCCTTTGTATTTCGTCAGACATCTTAATTACATTATTGTCTATCACACTGTCTAATCATCAGAGTGGAATTTCTCCGCAATCGTACCCCAACAATAGATGCCTCTAAGGCATCATAGTGAGAACGGAGAGTAATCACCTCATATTTATACACTCTGAGACATGTGGTCTCCTGGAGTCCTCAGAACAGGCTGCCCAGAGAGGTTGTGGAGTCTCCTTTGCTGGAGACATTCAAAACCCACCTCAACGCATTCCTGTGTGATGTGCTCTAGGTGATCCTGCTCTGGCAGAGGGGTTGGACTAGATGATCTTTCAAGGTCCCTTCCAACCCCTAAGATTCTGTGACAAAAATATTTGACTGCTACAGCATCTAAGTGCTTTTAGCACACTTTGATGAGACCTCTTAAAGACTAAAGGACTAAGAAAACATAAAAGGCTTTATGAAGTTTAGTGCTCAGGTGTAAATCAATTAGATCAAGTTAAGCATAACCATACACTCCAGTCTAGACTGACTCTAAAAGAAACCTAACAAGTTGTACAGAAAGGGTACACCAGAAACAAGCTGCATGATGACACCATGGAAAAGCACATAGGCCTGGACAAGTCTCTCAGCATTTATTTACAGTAGGTGCCCAACGAGAGGATCTGCAGCAGAATTTATACCAAGTGACCTCAAACCAGATTCAGTTTTTAAACCAAACTAAAACATCCAACTAGTATTAAGACAATTATGTTTTGCCTTCTCTCTTACTTATGCTAGTAAGTAAAATAAGATGTTTTACACAGAATTTGTGTTAAGTCAAATTTAAGTTATTAAATTCCATGCTCAGAATGAAATTTTTTTTCAACTAATCTGATATTCTGGCAAAAGCGGCAATACACCATGACAGCGATAACTCTTTTATATAAAATCCTTACATTCAGGTCACACCTTTCAGAATCAACTGCCCGCTATAGACCAATGTACCCTAAGTAGCAAAATAAAACCTCTCATTTTTCTTTTAATCACACTACTGATTTACAAACACACCTCTTAGAGCCATATTCAGGAAATACATTTCAAACAGGATTTCACAGAAAATAAAGAAATTAAAACGTGAAAACTCATTATTTGTATCTTGATCTTCAGAGAAACTGAGCACTTACAACTGCTCCTAAAGTCACTGGAAGCTATGGATTCACATCACTCCTGCAATAAAAAAATCAAACCATGAGTTTCTAAAATATGTCAAGATCTTTGGGTGATAAGCGTTAAAGAAATGAAACTAATTATTAAAATATTCACCATTATTAAATATGCAAGGCATCTGCAAATGAGGCTTTGGATCTTCATTGTAGCATAAGAGAGAATGGGACTGGCTTTCCTCAGTAATGAGGAGACAAGGGATCTCCAAGGAGAGTAGCAGCTACCTGCTAAGGCCATTAGAATTACATGAGTTGTTCATTATATAGCACTGACAAATTATCCTGAAGAGTTTCAGGGCTTACAGATGTGCAAAACATGGTGAGAGGTTAAGGCAGAAGCAAAAACAAATCACAATTTTTCTACACCTTCCCAAGCTTTTTTATTTAAAACTGAAATAAAGTCTAAGTTTTGATGGTTAATTTATTATTGCTCTCTCCCACTTCCCAATTTTTAAAAACAGGACAGAGTCTGAATCTGGATCAAGAGTTTTGAGATGTCCTAGTCATCAGGCAATGCAGAAGGAGACTGGAGTAAAAACAAGTTACTCTGAAAAGCAGTGAAGAGATTTCACAAGGAATAGAGAGCAGTTGGCAACAGCTTTGATATGCTAAATTCTGTGGCAATAAAATTTCCTGCCCATTCTCCTGGAATGTCTTTTGACTATATATTTATGTTATAGACCAATTTCAATCACAGCTCCAACACCACAGTAAGTGCTGCCTGTCTTGTGGTACAGGTTGTCTGCTTTGTACCATCAGGATAAAGTTAAGGTGGCAAAACAATCATTCATTTGCAGATGAAATTGAATATAGCCAACTGATAAGTGACATAATATACATATAAAATGACTCATCCACATACAGACACTACTCATTAGTGATAGAAAACCATTCTTCCTTATAACCCCTCCACAGGCCAGCAGCACTGAAGAAACACAGCTGAAGTAAGTAGCAGAGTCCTGGCTCCAAGTATGTTCTGTGATCCCATCTGTTTTCCCTCAGTGATCCAACAACTGGTCTTATGGTAAAGTGAAACAGGAGGGTCCCAGTGCACACTAAACAGACAATCCTGTATCAGAAAGAACTACAGAACTACAGGAGCAGTTATATCAACAGCAAGTAACAGATAAAACCAAAACCCAACAACCCACACAGAGTGAACAATTCCTTAGACAGTCAATGGACAATGGTTTAGCTTTTAGCATAAATACTAAACTGTAATTTATAGAGGAAAATTGTTTATCTCCTCAGCTATTCACCATCAGTACACAACTTGAAGATGCTGTTGTCTCAGACAGATTTTCAAGAAGAATTTTTAGACTAGGTAACACAAATATATGGCATTTGAAGTGCTCATACAATAGTGGACTGCAGGAGTTGCAGTGAAGTCCTAATGTGCAAATCCTGAAGATATATTCATATTCTCTTATCAGTAACTTGTGAGGTAACCAAATTAGTACAATTTTGACATTTGCTGATTGCCAGATGAATCAATACCCCATATCACCGTATATCATAAGCATATATACTTCAGTACTTTTTTCCTAGGATGTGGGAGCTGCAGACTAAAGTCAAAGAGCATCAGATGGAAGTTGACAGAGGTGGACACAGCATCCAAAATGCAGAAAAAGAAGAGTGATTAAGCCTGGCAACACCACACAAGTATTTGGTATAAGTAAAGTTAATGAACATCTAGCATCTTAATCAACCCCATGGTACACATCTTTGTAGTGGGAGGTAAAGCAAGGGTATTATAAAGAATTAGCATGTTAGTCAATTTCCTCAAAACAAAATGAAAGAGAGGGTCCAGCCAACTTTATTTTTGTCCTTTTGCTTAGCAGTTGCTTACAAGATCAAAGGCCAGGGATTATAGTGTAGTTTTTGTGAGTGGTAATAATAACCTGTAATTAAAACTAATTTAATTACTATTAAGCCTCAAACAACATGTATCAAGCCTCACTTAGAGAAAAACTTTAATTACACATAAAGTATAAGGGTTTTTTTCCTTTTATTTTGTATCAAAAGTCAAGGATTACAAATCATATTAACAAGCAGACATGGTAGCTAGATTTTTTTCTCCCTAGACTGTGCTTGTAAAGCAGAAAATCCCCAAGGATGTCTACTTGAGAATGCACTTACAATAAATACGGTTTGAGGTTATTTAGGCATGCCTGTTTGCATTACGGTGGTACCTTGAAACAGAAAGCTGGATTTTATTGGGCCTTACACTGCAGGCAGCAGACTTATTGAGACTGAGAAAGCACAAGTTTAACCAGCAAGCCCGAGGCAGCACAAAGCACACAACTCCTCTCTCAGACTGCATCTCCCCTCTGCCTGATATCATAGCCTTCTACCATTTGTCCACAGAAGAAACTCAGTTGTGTGAGCATTTAATCTAGACAGTCATCATCCTTTTGGTGATTAGTCAGAAAGAACAGCAGTACCTTTTATTAGGACAAGCTAATTTATTACAGGTTAATAGCTGTATGCATCAAAGTCTTTGAATTTTTCCCCAGTTTTCCTGTATGGAGGTTCACTACAGTCCTTCTGATGCTTTTGTTGCACCTTTTTGACCATAACAACGAAGATTCAAAACAAGATTCTTGGTGTATCAGATTAACTCAGGAGGGGCAGGAAATAGAATAGAAGCAGAAAGACCAAGAATAAGTTTAATACTAAAGTCACCAAGTTTTATCATAGAGCAAATTATCTGACCTCAGATGAGATTCAGATGAAAACACAACACTTTCATCCTGTTTATTATTTTTTTTCTCACACTTTTCTTCACCACAGAAATACTACAGGGAAGACAAAGCCCACCCTGACAACCAGCCCCTCACAGACAGCAAAGGCCTTCCTTCCCCCTGGCTTGGGCCACCTGCCTCCAGCAGTCATCCCAGCCAGCAGCTGGTGGGAGCAGTGGAGATGAGAAACGGTGCAGGCAGGGATCTGTGATGAAGAAACTCCCACGCTACAGGGACACAAAAACGAGAACAGACTTAATCCACATGCCCTCACCTGCTGCTGCGGCAGGGCCGCTCCGCCGCCGCCTCAGCGCCACAAGATGGCGGGCTCCTCAGGGTGTGGGGCCGGCGCCGAGGGCAGGGCAGGCCCCTCTCCTCACAAGGCACTTCCTGCGCCCCACAGCCTCCTCAGCGCACCCTGTCACCACCCCGGCCAGAGCCTTCCCTCAGAGGGGCAGCAGGAGCAGCTCTCTCCCAGTGGATGGCACAGGAGGCTCCTATCGCCGGCTTATCACCCCAGCAGCCCCACAGCCTCGCAGGGCTGCACCTCACCACACAAGACTGGCCCCCTTGGGCTGCCCCTCACCCCACAGTGCTCATCAGCAGTCCTGGGTCATCTTTCACCCCAAGCGCAAGTGTAGCCAAGCTCAGGTCACTGCCACACTAGTTTATTCTCATTAGCAACAGGCTTTGGTTTGTTTTGCTTATTTGCCCGAGCATGATCCACACAGGGGTGGGATGAAGCCATCACTCTTAAAAGCTTTCTGGCAGGTTAACTTGACAAGAGGAAGGCAAGGAGCAGCCCCCCTCTGCCATGTCACAGCAGGCCTGAGCAGCCAGTACCTCATCAGAGCCCGGCTGAGCACGACAGGAGCAGTGGACGAGCCCAAGCCAGCCCCCACAGCAACACACAAGCCCACTCCTTCAGATCTTCCCCAAGGGCAGGTACGTGATGCTGGTTCCTCACCTAACCCAGTCAACCTCCTCCTCCAGCCAGGCAGGTGCAAAGCTGTCTTTCCTACCAACTGGAGATTCCTCTCAGGAAGCCCTGTTCACACTTAATTCTTTACAGCCCTTTGGTAAGGAGTCATCTTAGATCTCTGCAGCTCCTGAAACTAGTTTAGAATTGGGAAAATACTGACAATAGCCTTCCCATTTCACAGTAGTGATCCTTGATTTAATAGGTCAGCTACCTGACTTTTAAGCTTTTTTTGACATTACCTGTTTCCTTAGAGCATGCTCTTTTTTGGAACAATCTGAAACCTCCATGCCTGCTCCCTCACGTATCCTAACTTCAAAACATGTAGAAAAAAATCCAGGAGAAAATATGAAGTTTCCAGAGGTTCAGAGAATATAGCTTAAGTAGCAACTTATTGGGATACTAAATACTTGGAAATTAACCTAAGAATCATCAGATATCACAAAGGAGAGTAACTACAGGAAGGAAAAAAAAAATAGTAAAATATTTACCACATAGAGAAAAAAAGAACTGTTGGCCACAGTAACAGGGAAAGTCCCACATAAGTCATATCTACTTAAGTATATAAAATGTAACTTTTTAAAGAATTTTAAATCTCGAGAACAGATAAATAATCATTCACAGAATGTAAACTTTAAGTACATTATTGATTATATTCCTGTTCAGATTCCTTCTAAAAAATGGCAAGAAGAAAATTCTGCACTGGAAAAAAGAGTAGAAAAGGCAGAAAGGCAGCAGCTACAAATGGAGAAGAGGAAGGAGCAAAAACAACAGAAGTGGAAAGTGCAGCAAGAAGAAATGGAAGAAGTGAAGGCAGATCTGGACACAGAACAGAGGAGCTGAGAGGAGACGTGGTTAGTGTGAACAAGTTCTAATTTGATAAGGAAATATTTGAACAGAATGATTACACAGAACTACTATAGAGACTTTGCTTTGCTTTTTGTCAGCCAGGCATACACATCCAAACCCATCAATGTTCCAGCATGAAGAAACATATAACAAAGCATTTTCTAATATAAGAGAAGACTAATAACACGTAAGAGCATAAAGTATCCAGCCAACTAATGCAGTACCCCCATGCAAACTCCAAACTAGAGGATAACAGACATTGTCACCTGAAACATGTGCATACATAAAGTTCCATCTTTTAGCACCATACTAGTATTTTAATTAGTCTTGTGTATATCTACTTATTTCACTTAATTTTTAATACTTTCATCAATTTATAATTACTCTGAATGGAGTCCATTCTAAAATGACATTTTTCCAACTCATTCATGAAAAATCAGTACCCATATTGAATCAGTCATTAAACAAATTCAGTTTTTTAACCAGCTGTACCTAGCTTACAGTGAGTTCATGAAGATATTCCACACTTTCTTTCTATAAAGCACCAATACCTCTACTGGGCATTCCCCCAGACAAAAACCTCCACATGGTTACATCTACATGGTTACAAATGCATTTCATAACAATGTAGGTTATCCCTTAATAATACAATAATTTTATGCTACACAAAAAAAAAGGCAGTAAGAGCACTTCTACACTTTACTTCTGCTGACATAGCTTTAGGGAAAACAAAATAAAGCAAATACTTAAGGCAAAGCTCTAGCAAACCCATCAGTGTCAGGAACAAGCCCTGATGTAACATAATTGCCACATTTCTGCTCACTTTTAAAAATTTTCTTCTTACACAAAACAACACATTCTGACACCATCTTACTGCTTTGCTTCTGTTACACTTTTTCAGTACGAATGGCATTTACTGAGGAAAATAGCGGCCTCCTTGGGCGATTTTGCAGAACTGCCTAGAAATGGCTGAACACTGTGGAGGGTATCCCCTGGTCACAACTATTCGCAAGAACCAGATTTGTAAAAGTAGCAGCTTTTAATCAGATGGCTGAAAATAAAGGACAAATCTGAATTATAAAGCATTTTTCGATATTAGTGCCATGCTCTGCTTAATTTCAGGAAAAGCAAGTAGGCATTCAAGTCAAACTGCTGGACTGAGAAGCCCAAGATAGTTTGGAAATTATCCTAATAGCACTCACTGAAGCAGACCTTTAGCTTGATTGTCCTTAACCTCCTGTTCCCAAAATAAGGAGAATATTCCCTTTGCTTCATGTACCACCTTGACTTTCATTCACAATCATTGCTTACAGCTTGAATCCTCCTGCAAAGAATAGCTTATTTGGACTGCCATTCCGTTTACATCTAAATCTCAGCCATGGCTTTCCATTGTCTCCTTGCTTATTGCACAGCCTGGGTTCTTGTTCTGGGTTCATGTTCTTGTTCCACAAATTTGCATAACAATTTTTTCATCCAGCTCTTTTCTTTGAACTTTCCTAGCTGTCCCTGTGCTCTCCTCCATCCCTTGTTTATGTATCTTTGTATCTCATGGTTCTCATGTCCTCCTCAAAAGCACTCATGTAAAAATTATAATTCAAGCTTTTGTTCCCTTACAGACAGTATGAAGGAAAGTAGACAGTAATTTTTTTTAATACTAATTTGCAGAACCAGCCAGACATACATTAAGTTTCACTAACCAGCATCTATTTCTAATTTCTCTCCCCTTTGCTTTGGAAATCTGCCTAACTCTTTGGGCTAGAACATGCTCTTCTTCTGGCAAGAATGTCTAGCAAATCCAAATTTGCTATAGCAATTAATAACTTACATTTTAGTTTACAGAAACATATTAGAAGAGTGGAGGCTCCAGGAGGAGGTGGCAGCAGAGAAGTTGCAATTAGAGGAAGCAGTGGAAGAATGCATTCAGCAGCAGCAGGATTATCACAGAAAGCTTCTGCAGTTCCAGAATAGACAGCTAGAGGAACAAGGAGCAGGTGGTCTGTAAAAAGACTAACGCTTACTTAAATCATAGAATCATTAAGGTTGGAAGGGATCTTAAAGATCACCAGGTTCCAACCCCCCTGCCATAAGCAAAGAGCCCTACCACTAGATCAGGTTGCACAAAACCTCATCCAACCTGGCCTTAAAAACCTCCAGGAATGGGGCATCAACAGCTTTCCTGGGCAACCCATTCCAGTTCCTCACCACCCTTATAGTGAAGAATTTCTTCTTAATTTCTATCCTAAATCTCCACTCTCTCAGTTTAAAACCATTACCCCTTGTCTTATCACTGTCTTCTCTGATGAAAAGCTGCAGATCATCCAACCAAATGGATGATTTCCAGTAAAGGCATAGGCTTAGCCTATGACTCTGGCACAGAATTCCTACAACTCCAAAAGTCCCAAACTTGCAGTACCTCAGCTGTTCCTTCTCTATGAGGCAGGTATAGTAACAATAGTCCTCTCTTCCACGGTCCCTGCAGCCTGGAAAAATTCCACAACCTAGCTACAATGCAACTGCAAGATGCTAGCAAGAACAACTTCATGCTACATCTGTTAATTTCTTGTTTTCATTATATATCTTCTCTGAAAGCCAGAGTCCCAATAACTACATAGTGTAAATATATATATTCTACTTCTGATAAACAGTTGCAGAAGAAGGCTTGAACTAAATGCCAAGCAGATTTTTTACAAATCCAATGACAATATATGACAAACTCACATTTGAGACAATATTAAATACTCATAATGTCAGTATTTTAACAAAATTTTATTTTGATTTTTAATTGATAAAAAACATTTCCTAAATAGGAAGCATGTGAGCAACTACTAGTTGGTGATGTTTCTAAGAGGCAGAAAAACACAGATAAAAAGGAGCTGCAATGTAGGTAGAGGAGGAATGTCAGGAGCTGGTGATGACAGCAGAACAACACCTGGAGTACAAAAGAAGAAACTGGAAGAAGATACAAGGCTGAAGACCAGATGAAGAACGAGGAAGATGCTAGACTAGCTCTAGAAGAAACAAACACACAAGCCCAGCTTTTCATCAGGTACGTAGCCATTAATCAGAGTGAAGTTATTTTTCTTCTCAGTAATATCTTTACACTTAGTGCCAGACTATACAAAATGACTTCCATAGTCAGAAGTACCATCAGTGCAGTTAACACTGAAGAGAAGCATCAGCACCTCAGGAGTTAGTTAAGCCACCTTCAATTAGAACTCCCAAGACACAATGCAATTCTTTTCCTGTTTAACCAGATTTCTGTTATCCCAAATTCCATCAGCAATTCACATAAAATGTTATCTGTATACTGTATGAGTTTCTAAGATCTATTTAGGCTACAGAAAAAACCCCAACTAGATTTCCCCATTTATCTTAACTATTATTACCTTTATGCAGTCCATCAGAGAAAACTCCGTCACGTGCTTCCAGAACTCATTCCTACCAGCACCTCAGAACACAGGGAGTCTGTATATCACATACTGTAACACTGCAAATTGCATAATTGGCCTTCTTAAGGGAAACCTAGATCAATTTGTCAGGCACAAAGCAGTACCAGGAATAAAAGGATACATGCAAACTACAGCTAAGCAGGAATAACCATCTCCTGCTTGCCCAATTCATACTGTTGTGACAGGAGAACATTCTGGCCCATGAGACCGTATTAGCATAAGCCAACATTTTCTTCCAACCTGTTCCAAACCTTCCTCAAAGCCACCCCCTGGAGGAGGTCCAATCTCCTGTCCAGGCTCAGTGCCTCAGAATGCAATGTGGCAAAGGAACTACCAGTGAACCAGCAACGAGCTGAGTGTGTAGGTTTCAAGTCAAAGCTTCAGCTTTCTAACCCAAGCAGGAATTCTGTCCTGTGTCTGCAATCCGCTTTATTAACACTGTTTGCAGGCAAAGAGCGGATCTGAACATCTGCAGTTCCAATGAGCACCACTAATAGAAGTTGCTAGACTAGAACACCCTTAAGATCTTCCATGTCCATGGAAGTTTTATTGTTTTCAGCCGCTTGAAAAAATGAGGTCTGAAAATCATCAAAAGAATAAATAAATGCTTGATACCAGGAATAGATAATTGTAATGAGCTCTTTCAGTCCCAGTCTAATTAAACATTCCAATCAATTCAAAAGAGGAAGTGTTCCTTTTCAAGATAGGTGCAACTCATTCACAAATTATTTTCCCGGACTGCAACACGAGTCTGTGCATCCACCCTATTGATAGCAATTAAGTCACATTCCATCAGCTAGTACAAATGAATCCAGACAGATCTGTTGAGATGCCAGAATATAGATGCTTTGCTCCATTCTGTGTTAATAAAGAAAATGCAACTATCAGTTTACAAAACGTCTGAAGACCTCAGTGCTGACACTTGGAGGCATCTTCCAAACCAACACACTGCAATAAGCATGCTACTGTTTAAGAAAAGGCTAGATTTCAGTAGCAACAATAAGACAATAGAGAAACTATAGCAAGGTAAAACTTGTCTATCAATCAGGTTTATCTTATTTTCTGCTTCTCTAATATTATCTAACATAGGAAGTCTAACATTCATAGATTCAATTAATATTGCAGTTCCTCTAGTCTCCTGTGGAAAAGAACACTAGATTTTTGCAGTCCAAATTGAAGCTGAACTTCATTAAATATGCATCAAGTCTTAAAGCAAAACAAAACCAGTTTACTTCCAACTTCGTAACTCCTGTAGTTCTCTGTGGTGCCTCAGAAGCTGATCTTCCCATTTAAGAAAATTTTACCTGCAAAGCAATAAATCAGAAGTACATACAGAAGACAGGTCAGCACAAATATTTTAGCATTGTATTATTTAAAGTAATTTCAATTTCAAGTAGAAGTTTAAAACTAGTATATATTGTAGTGCTTCTAAAACAACATATGATTAGTCAAAATTTGTGGCAGACTTCAAGTTCCAGCATTATTTGACATCCTAACTGACATTCAAATCCTGCCAACATTTACACAATTAACTTAAAACCACCTTTTTGTCAAACTGATGATCATGGAGATATATTCATACTTGAGACTACACAAATCCTTTAAACACATCAGCTTAAAAAAATCTTTTGAGACTAATAATTTTTGTAAAGGACTTATCAATACAGCTTTTATACCCCATCATAATATTAAATATATTAATTTCACAATTAGAAATAAAGCAAGGATAACTGATTCAGTGAAGATGCTTTAATTCTCCCACCATCAACAGTGGAACTCAATTCTTCTAATATGCAGGTAAGCATGTAAACAAAGGTAAAGAAAAATTGCAGGAAGAAAAAAGATTTTTTTTCTCCAACATATGAAGGCCAACTTGACTTCCAGTCATGTGCTTCAAAGTTATGAGTGGTTTAGATATTCTACTCCAGACCATCTTTCCAGGAAGAAACTCTCTGAAAAGTATTAATTCCTCCAGAGAAATTAAATTCAAGCCTGTCTGCTCCTTGACTTCAAACTTCAGGTTTTATTTCAATGTACAACTTCTAAGAATAAGCTTCCTTAAAAAGGTACTATTGCATCTGTGCAGCATGTCCATCTTATCACTCTACATGAAGTTCTCAATACTAATCATTGAGGCAGAGTACAGTTTCTATTATTACTGTTCTATCAAGTTATTAGTATAGATGTTGTTTTAGACCAGCAGCTCCACTGAAGCTTCAGCTGAGGCTTCACAGTGGAGTCTGAGAAAGAGGTCAAATCAGGTTGCCACTGATACCGTATCCACTCTGTAGAGATGTATTTTAGGACAAGGTTACACAATAAAAAGAAATCTTCGCCTTGAGCTTCATCCTACTGAAGCTGCATTCTGCAGGAAACCCTCCTTCATAGTCTCAAGAGAACTAAATGCAGTGCTTCAGCTAGAAAGCTGATATAAGTGAGCATGTGTAACAGATTTGGAAGAGTGAACAGTAAGAAGCAAAGTGATGCTGCAATTAGAGTACTAGCATCAAACCCAGAGTATCTGGATTCTGTTCCTAGTTCCACTTTCAGCTTCCAGTGACCTGAGTAAACTGCTGTCCCCTGCACCTCAGTTCATAACTTGCAGAAGAGGGATAATGGGAATTTGTCTACTAACAAGCGCATTATGCAAATTTAAAGATAATCTGATAATAATCACAAGGCTGTTTTATTTCTGGAGTTGTGAAGCAGATATATTTAGTATTCTAAAAAAGCCATCAGAAATAAGTGCAAAGAAGCCATGTTGTTCTACATCACAGTAGCAATCCCTCTTACCCCCTAAGAATTGAATTACATAGAATATTCAAGAAAACCCCATATTCTGACATTTTGTAAACAAAGCTTTTAATCTTTAGAAAATTGCTTAGTGCAACTATGTGTACAAAAGCATTACTAAATCAGAAACAGGACAAAAAAACACAAGCATGAGAGAAAACGCATTTCTAGCTTTAACAGCAAGTGCCATAAAAACTAGTAATTCAAGATCTGCAATTTCTTCCAAGTATGCCAGCACTAATGTGTCTTTAAAAGAAGCTAGAATTCAAAGTGAACTTGATTTAGGAAACCAAATCAGAAAAAAATCTTATTTATCTGCAGAAAGGGACAGTGCAGAAACATTCTCTCCACACCACCCTGCCCCTAGCCTCCTATCTGAACTTCTATAGAGTAACACATTCTCAAACTGAACGTTTAGAAACTTCAACTAGCTATCCAATGAAGTGGACCCTCATGATGCCAGATGAACTATAATGATTCTTCCATGTCATCCATCATAGGGAGATTATGTAATGGTACTATGATCCTATGGAATGTAGACATTAAAACATCTTCGTATTTCCTTCCAAGTTGCATTTTCATTTACTTTTTGTTCATGAAGTGAAGCTGTATGTAACTGTATGTGAATATTCTCTAATAAGAAAATAAATAGCTAGTAGTCTCAAATAGCCACCTGCAAACCAAGCAAATCAAGGATTTTACTGTGGCAAGTAGAAAAAAGTAATTTCTTTTTTAAAATGAGGTATATTTACAGAGCACATTTTTTTTCTGGCTTCCAAGTATAGTTACTGGAAAAGCATGCCCTAATTAGAAATTTGTATGGTTTTGCTAATTTTCAAACATTTGAAAAGAAAATACAAGTTGTTTTATAAAATTGTTTTTGTTTATTTTAAATGAAGCTGGTACAGACAATGTCCATTCAAAACCCACGTCCCAGGCCAAAAGGTACAAACAAGAGTGTCAAAGTAACACCAGTTGTGTGCTGTGAACATTCTTGCATGAATACTTGCCTGTACTAATTGCTATATGAAGTTAAAATGCTTCTGGGCTCTTCTGGCAAGACTTAGAAATCATTAGGGTTTTCAATTTTATGTCTTCAGCAAATCCATCTCTGGAGCAAAGTACAGATGACAACAGTTCTAGCTTTTCCATTTCCAACTTGGTAAATCTTCTTTGTTGGGCCATCAGCACAATTTAAGCAAAATAGCTCTGAGTTATGGATACACAATTTCTCCACAGTTTAGTTCTCTGAAAAACTTCATCTCGCACTGAAAGTTATAGTCCAGGAGTGAAACAGTCACACATCAAAACTTCAGGGCAGATATGGAAGTCATTAAGAACACTCGCCCACCTGGCAGATCTTACAGCCTTCGTGCCTGAAATTGCACGAACCTAGTGAACATACAAATGCATGTGTGTACGTGTATTTCTAAAGGGGGGGGGGGGTAGAAGGGAAGAGGGGAGCAGGGCTGCAGCTGGATCACAAAAGTTCAGCACAATGAAAACAGAAACAATAGTGTATAATGAGCACGAGAATTCAAAATACCAGACGCTTGAAAATAAACTCCCAGAGATGGGGTGCCAGTTTCAATTCAGTGTTGAACACCACATTACAAAAGAACTATTATTTAAAAATAAAAAAGGATCAAGGGGGAAGAAAACAAACAGAAGGATCTAAACTGTTGAGTGACCCCCCGTCTGTTCCTGATAAACTTCAATCACATCTTCCTCCTCCATCCCCAGCTGTGAGAACAGAGAAAAGACAGCATATAATTGTTATAAATCTGGCATGCTGAATTCAGAGCAGCTCCTAGACAAGTTATACAATGTTTTGTTCCTCTGTCCCATCACAGTTCAAAGGGGTGAAAAAAAACTTCAGTCACCATCTCACTAACCAACACTCCTGATTTTTCATCCTTTTCCTTCAGTCTTATGTATCTCAGTCAAAGGAAAAGCTTTATCATTGAAGTCTAAATCTGCTTGTGAAGCAGTATGTATCAGCCTGGAAGCTGCTAGCTTTACCTTTCTCTAAATCCCTTCTTGGGCAACAGATGTACAGAAATGTAACCAACACCACAGTACATGCACCAGTTGCACGGCCACATGAATTATATATAGCACACTACCAGCTCACAAGATAGCTAAAACCTAAAGCCTGTTTACAACTGTGCTCTCAAAGAGGGCAACTCATTCAATTTCACAGTACATAAGTTTCTGATTTTTCAGAAGGCCATAAACATAAGTGTTCCTTCCTGCTTTGTCATAACAATTGGTGGAAGTCACTGAACATCAGAAGTAACCTGTCTTCTGTTTACTTAACACTTCAATCTAATAAATGTGAACTAAAAACAGTTATTCTGAAGTGACACTGAAGTTCTAGCTCAAGAACTGGGAAGTTCCATTAGATTTTTTTCTCTGATAAGCAGTGACTACATTCTTCAGAGACAACATGAAGATTCAATTGGTCTCCTTCTGAACTGCATATCATCCTTATCATAAACTCTAGTTAGACAATTAAGACTGTATTTGACTAAGTATAGTCCAAAAAGTTGGCTATCATTCTATTTAACACCTTCATTCTATTTAACAGTCTAGCAGAACAGAGAAACTAGTCAATTTGATATTCAGTTTCTCTAGTGAACTGTGCAGCACTTTTTCTAGGAAAAAAAACTCACCTCCTTGGGGGTATGATTATCAGTAATTCTCTGACCCTCGAAGAGGAACCTGAGTGAATTCATTGGAACACCCTAAAAAAAGAAACAGATGTACAAGAAAAAAAAATTACTGGAACTTGTGTGGATTTACAAGCAAAACATTTTCAATAAAAACACCACATGTGAAAGTCAAATGTTAGTTCCTGTTACGCAGGGAGCTCAGCTATTCTTTTGCAACTGTGCAGACGACAAAGAAGTGACTCAAAGAACATGACAGTACTGAAACACATGTTTATTCTAAAGTCTCACTGGAATTCTAGCTCAACAGCCTGGAAGTTTCCTTAGCTTTTTTCCCCTTGTAGTTTTTTTCCTTCACAAATTACATACTGACTACACTCTCTCTTCTGAGACAACATTACACATGAAGGTCCTGTCTTTTTCTGAACTGCATATCACCCTTATTAAAGGTACTAAGACAACAGGAGGAACACCATGTTTACTTTATGAACTTCTACAACAACAGGAAGGAATAGCAACCTTTACTGTTTTCAGTTCTGCAAAAGCTCTACAAGAAAAACCTGAGAGAGACAAAGAAGAAACACCATTCAAACAGGGAGATAGGAGCATCCCAATGATAAGTAAAATAAAATTGCAGTATGCCTATTGCATAGTGTGCCTGTATTACAGCAGAATATCATACTCCACCTCAATAGTTAAGGCAAACACCTTTTTCTTCTCTCTCAAGTTATGACCAAAAAAACCACAAGTGAAATATGACCTAGCTTGCACATCAACTAGATCTGAAATATTGCTTGCAAATAACTATGTAGTAAAATCCACAGGAAAAAAAACAGCTCTTCACACTATTTCAACAACCTCTCTGGCAAACTTGGAAGGCATGGTCACAGTTCCTTTACCAGAGAAGAGCTACTTGACACGAAAAACAGTATTGACTACTGATGAAGGAAAACAAGACAATCCAGAATTCAGCCCAGACAGATTCATTCAAACATTAACTTATTTTGTAAAAAAATAATTCCACATACATACATTTTCATCAGTCAGTAAGACTCATGTATGATTATTTCTAAAATCTGACTTTAAATTTTCAAGTTTTTCAAATGAAAAAAAATTTAATTGTTTGGACTTGGCTACAAATATCTCTGGTGTTTGATCTTTTCTTTCCTCCTACTCCAGAAGGACAGCAAAAAATTCACCAGTTCCACTTGTCCCAAGCCATTCTGACAAAAACTAAAGTATTATTTCTTATATTTCCTGAAGTGAACACCAACACAGTTACTCAAGAAAAGACCATACAAGGCTTCTATCCCCAAAGCTAGGGATAAACTAGGCCAGGGCTTCTGGAAACAGCATCAGTGAGTCCATAATATCTGCCATAGCATCTAAGTGAAGACTTTACCTACATTCACAATTAATGCTGCAGATTCCTTTACCTTAGGGCATAACAACTAGTACTAATCAATTAACATATTACAGCTGTAACAATGCCTAAGGCTGCTTTTTCTTACCCTACACATTCTACAGCTTTAAGGGAATTTTGCTTGGAGAAAGATTTTACAGTAAATATAAATGCATGCCTCAGCAGTTTAAAAGGTAACTTCTATGCCTTCTGAGCAGCCACTGTATATTTTCAGTCATTCTAACTTACTACTACAAATTCACAACTGTCTTAAGTAGAAATACCTTTATTTGGCAAAAGAAATTTGGAGATACATAGTATTTGTACTGCCAGATACCTGTCCCCATGATAAGTTTGACTGTCTCAACAGATGTCTTTATTTGAAAGAAGTGAGAAAAGTCACTGCTACACAAACCTGTCTTTGACAGTATGATTCTTTGAGTTTCTTGAGGTGTGTTGTCATTTTCACCTTGAAGTGAATTTCACTGCTGTCCTAAGAACAGAAAAGAAATGTTACTCTCTTTGTAGTAACTGCTTCCTTTATGCCAATTTTAAGACTTTCATTCAGAAGAACAATCAAAACTAACATTGAATACAGTTTAACTATCACCATGCATACCTCAGTGTATCATAAAATGAGCCTTCAGGATGATCTATCATTCACTAAATTCATCAAGGCCTTCCACAGGAAGCTCTAGTTCAAAACAGATGGCACAGTACAGCCTTAGGCTCACTATGAAGGTTTTTGATTTAAAAGTACTAAAAACCATACATGGTTCAGTCTGTGCTTCCATCTTCCCTCAGCTGATGTACTTATGAAATACAAACATAGAAACACAGGGGACTTCTGTTCTAACATTCCAAAAGAAACAAGTTAAAGCTTGCAACTCAAAATATATCCAAAACTTTGTCCAATTAAGGTAATTATCCAGAAGTTGGGATACTCAGCAG
This sequence comes from Apus apus, assembly GCF_020740795.1. Lineage (NCBI taxonomy): Eukaryota > Metazoa > Chordata > Aves > Apodiformes > Apodidae > Apus > Apus apus. The sequence goes on along the minus strand of NC_067287.1, from coordinate 27,946,709 downwards.
ACTTGGCAACACGACACTAACCTAAGGAAAAATTATAGGTCTCATTATTCTATAGTCTATCAGCCATAAGATATGAGTAACTACAACTATCAAGACAGCTACAGACAAAACAGACTGCAAGAGATTCTGTACAAAAAGCTTTTGAATGTGTTATCATCACTGCTGACTAAACTAGCAAGAAGCAAGCTAGTTTGTGTTAGTCCTGCTTAAAGTCATCCATCTCCAGTCAACAGCACAGTAATTGCACTAATACTCCAATAAACAATACTGAGTTAAGTCATGTAAGCCAGAGGTTCTTTGCACAGAAGGACTTCTGTTCAAGAAGGATCTTGACATTGACATTCCAATGCAACTTGAATTCAGACTTATAATCCACCATTCACATCTATCAACATGCCAGGCAACAGAATCCTCTTCCTGTCTGTCCAAGAAAGCTAATCTCATGCTTAGTGTACTAAATGAACTCTCGAAACCTGAAGTTATTAATTTTGCCACATATTTTATTCATATCCTTGGATAAATGAATGTCCTAGTTTTAAGATAGGGATCATGCTAACCAAATGCTGAATCATAGGAGTAAGTCACTCAAGCTTTTAAAGAAAACTGGCAATTGGTAAGTCATTTATGGCAGGGAAGAATCTACACTGAAGAAGTGCAAGTATCAATTTTCACTTGTTTACTTCTACAGTACAAAAACATCTCCACCAAATATCAACAAGTTCTTATGTAAAAACTCACCTGCCCAATGACTTTGAGTTTAATGTACTCCCCTTCTTTCTTGTCTCCTAAGTCCTCAGCTGAAGGTTTTGCCTCCTACAAGAAAAACATGAAAAAAAAATCTAATCAGTTCAACACTTATTTTCACTGGACAATAAGATAGTTATCATCCTCCTTATTACATGACATCAGACTATCCAAGGCACCTTCTTCCTTTCTCTGTGTGAAAATAATAGCAACACAGTATTATGAAAGGCTGTCTGTCTGCCTGTATGAGAAACACTGAAGAACTTCAGAGATAAGAGAAAGATCATTTGGAAATAGATGACACTTGCAAAAATGATAAGTATGATTTTGTACCACTAACTCCTAGTCAACAGACTGCAAAAAAGAAATACAGGAAGTATACTAAGAGGCTTATATTTGACAGAAAAAAAAAATAACAGCATGAGGAGGTAAACAGAAAGCACTTGAGACACCCTTTCAGTGTTAAGGGAGTTAACCATGGCAACATTTTTCAGTCTATTGCTTCAACACTAGTCACTACTTCCAGAAGGATGGTCAGCCACCTTATATTCAGTGACAACAAAACACCAACAACTAACAGCTTCCTTACAGCATGCTTGCTTTAAGATCACAATATTTAAAGGTTCTTAAAAGTTGCAGTTCTTTGCGGAGTAAGAATTGCACAGACAAGTTTGATTCAACAACTTGAGCACTAAAGCTCATCAAAAGGGTTTAAGTGTTACGTTCCATAAAACATGAACTGAGAATGTAAATTTTCATGTTAGCTGCTGACAGATAAGACAAGTGAAAGGTCCAGGTACTCTTAACCCCATCCCTGTCACAACATACTCTGGATCAGGCCTTTAGTTATGTTGCACTGCAGCACAAACACATTTTACACAGACATCGCCTCAGGTTCAGATAATAGCTGATGAAATCTTGCCAAGTAGCCAGAAATTAGGATACCCTGCTGATAATTTTTTAAATACTCCTTTTATATTTTATTCTTCAACACAAGACAAAGTAAAATATGTACAGGTGCCTACCACATACATTTTCCCAGCCCTAAACAGACTACTTGCTGAGTATTACAGAAATATCCTTTGTATGATTGGACTTGAACTTCAGGACCAAACCCCCAAAAAACACATATTGACCTTCTGTATTAAGTCCATCCAGAAAGGTCTCTGTATCTGGATTAAAACAGCAGACAAGTTCCTTCAAGAGTATTTTTTTCCCCCTTTAAGAGGCTGAAAAATGTGCAACTACTCTGAATGTTAAAAATGCAGGGAAGGGCAGGCAGAAAAGTCTGCAAACACCTCCCCTGTCTGTACCAGTCTCAGTCTGAAGGAACAAGAGAGGAAATGCTCCTTGTATCATTTTGACTCACTGCCTCAAGCCATTCAGTTTCTGTGATGACAAAAAAGTATGAGCAAGAGACTCCACATGGTTTTCTTTTCTTTTTTTAAATATCCACCTGGGCACAACCTGGACTGCTAGGACTGACTCATCACCCTTCAAGCTCAAACTCAAAAACTGACCCTAAGCTTTCAAGAAACTAGACATCCACAGGTTTCCAAGCAAGTCACTTCAAAAGTGTGAGTCTTCAATGGTTACAGTAACTATGCTCCCCACCAAAGTTTTCCCTAACATATCTGAACTCTAACCTCATGGGTCTATTTATGGCAATAAAAATACACTGCTTTCCACTTCTGACTAAAGAGCAAAAAAACCAAAACCCAAACAAACTGTGACTTGTTCAAATAACTTGCGCAATTGGCATTTTTACTGTCAATATGCAGGATTACTAACCTCTAGGAATCAGAGGTTTCAGATCTCTATAGATCTGAAGTTTGCAACTTCAAAACTATCTCCTGTTTTGCCATCACTGAAAAAAAAAATAAATTAAGAGCATCCTGTCCCTTTACATGACATTTCAGGTCAGTCACCAAGCTGCACAGTGGCACATTATCCCAGCAGTACAGACATTTGTTGTAGTTCATACAGTTCTGTGCATTGCAACAGATCTACCTGCTTAGCTTTCCAAAACAAATCAACCTGTACAAGGTACAACAACTTCTTGTGGGAGTGCCTCTGGCCAATAAGAGGAAATCAATGATTCAAAAGATGTTTGATTCCTACTCCCAGGGAAAGAGGGCTATAGTACTAAAAATAAATAGGGGAAGCAGGAAATAGTAAAAAAAGCAGAGGGAACTGGAGTCTCAAAGGATCATACCATAAAGATGCTCCTTTAAAGCTCCAGTAAGCTTTCACCCATAAAATAAGAGCAAACAGAGCTGTAGTTTCAGGAAAAATAAAGTAGCAAGATCAAATCTGTGTTGACAATGCCAATAATTGAAGCTTAAAAAAACCCCCGAGCTATCTGAAATCAGAACACAACAAGATCCAGCAAGTATGAAATAGCTCCCTGCACTTTGTGAGTGAACTGTAATGCCTTTCAAGGCCCAACGGTAAAACTAACACAAGAACACTTAAAAACAAAGAAAGCAAAAAAATTGCAAAGTTACTAAACCACAAGCATTCACTAACACAATTCTGAATCAGCAATCTTCAAGCAAGCCTCCAGACTTTCTACTTGCATTGTAAAAAACCCTGATGTTTAGGGTATCTCATGAAACAGTACAAAGAAAAAGATTGCCATGCAGAGCAGGAATACCACAACACTCCAATTTCTTAACTTTTCATTAGATACCTGAAGTTTCAAAGGCTTCATTCCACAGTTTTCCTAAATAGCATAAAATAAGGGTCCTAGTACTGTCTCACATTTATATATGAACACTAAATTAATAACCATAAAAAGCACCCAAAGTTTATTGGGTGAAACACACTGGTATTGCTACTGCAACTAATGAAACCACAAAAACACTGTAAGGCAATATATTCTAAGTTTTCTCCTCCAATTTTCTGAAGTGCTCAAACTGCCATGTCTGAGCCTAAGAAAACCACTATACTCAGAACACTTTAGATAATATTAAAAAAACCCAAAAATAAAATCACTAGAGAAATACTGCTTCAACACACTTCCTAACAAATAAACTCCTACATTTCTTATAGAAGCAGAAAAATGCATACAAACAATAGCATTCTTTGTTAGTAGCACATGAGGAGATAAAAATGCCAGCATCTAGATTCAATTAAAGCAAAAACAACCCAAGACCCTTGAAGGGTAAGGAAAAAAAAACCCTATTTTTGTTTCTGCTTAGATCCCAACGAGCTTCCATGTGTTTTTGAAGTCTGCCTTTCTTGCAAGTATTTTTACTTAGCATAAAACTTAATTTCCTATTGGAATTAAAGTAACTAAATCAAGTATTCTGATTTATAGTAAACTGACAAGCCAAAATTATCATAATTGGTGACAAATTATGTTCTCTTAACTTCATTCTAGGGTGCAGAAAGGAAGACACTGTAAGCAATCCAGAATTTTGGGTAATCTAATTGTTTCTGCAGGGTTTATAAACAGAGGAATGAGATTTACAGTGCTTCATTACCTGTTATACTGTTACTTATCTGTTTAGCTCTTGCTGCACAGTCCCCCAAAAGTGAATGAAACAACATAATAATGCTTAGCTTATCTATTAAGAAAAAGATAAATTAAAAATCGAGATCCTCATTCAAAGACTTAAGATATGCATCTAAAAAGGTCATTGTATGTGATAAATTTTATGTACTTCAAGCATTCCCAAAGAACAAATATGTATGTGTTTTAGCAGAACTTGCCCAGAAAAGGAATTACCTAATTAAAGCTATGTGTTAAAACATGCCTTAGTTCACAAATGCAGAGAGCTACAGAGCAGATCACGTGAAGATCTGTCTACAAAATCAAGTTCAAAATTAGCCTTTTTTTGTGCAGCCACTTTCACATACTTTACTACACGGGAACGTGTCCTGATGGGTGCCAGCAGAAGCTGTGCTCCTGGCTGCAGTCCCACAGGCAGAAATAGGCTGCAGCACATCCTCACCAGTAGATTGATTGTGCTGGGAAGCCAAGGGGGGGGGGGCAGGAAGAAGACCACCAGTACATACCGCAGTGGCTTCTATTCACGGATTATCATGTATCAAGGCTGTTTCTCAAAACAGGCAATATGCACTAAGCTTAGTCTCGTCTCTGGATACCATTAATTTCTTGGGTGGCACCAGTACTGTTCTTGACTTCACTGCACCGCAAGAAACATTTGTAGCTGACATTGATTTTTCTAAAGTCGAATCATCATAACAAAGTTCGAAAACACTGCCACAGGAAGGCAATATAACAAAAAAATAAAGCAGAGCAGAACATAAACCCGAAATGCTGTTTTAACTTGCTACCAGCAGGTCACATAGCCCAAGCCAGAGCTGTAAGCAAAGAGCTGTATACATGTCCGCCAAGCGAGCCGGCAACTGGTGATAAAAGTAACCAAGTCACCAGCTGAGAAGTCAGAATTAACAAGAACGTAACGATATATGAGGAGCGGAGGCAGGACGGACTCGTGGCGAAGGACGGGGAGTTTAACACAGGTCAGCAGCGCTCAGCCCGGAAAGCCTGGGCTCCCCAAGCCCGCTCCCTTGGCATTCCTCGGGCAAACAGGACCCGGCAGGTCAAGCCGAACCTGCACAGAGCCTGCTTCGGGAAGGAGCATCCTGCACACACCTAGGAAATGGAAAACGAAAGGAACCAACCATCGTGCAGCACAGCTCACCCCTCGCTGCGCTCCCAGGTTTCCAGGGCAGCGGCTGCCCCGGCGGCGAGCCCGGCCCGAGGCCCCGCGGAGCCGCCTCCGCTCCGGCCGGACGCCGGCCCCAGCATTACCCCGCCTAGAGCCCGCCCCACGCGCCTCGCGAAACACCCCGAGATAAGGCGAAGGGGGATTAAAGCGGGGGGGGGAGGGGATGGGGGCCTGAATTTGGTCGCGGTCGGAAACCGGCGCCCCCCGCGCACTCCTCGAGGGAAACGCCCACCCGGCGCCTCCCGGGGGCCGCGGCCCCGCTCGCCCCGGGCCGCCCCTCGCCGAGCACGGGGCCGGGCTGCCCCGCCAGAGGGGGAGGGGGCCACAGGCAGCTGCTCCCGCGCCCCGGGCCTGCCGCCGCCCCGCGCCCTGCCGGTCCCCCGCGGCCGGCGGCAGCTACCCCCGGGGCGGGCGGGCGGGGCTGAGGGCGCCCGTACCTGGTCAGACATGGCTCGGCCCCGTTGCGTGCGGCAGGCTGGGCTGGGCCGCTGCAGGCGCTGCGCTCCGCTCCTTTCTCTGCCCGCAGCGCAAACACAGGCCGCGGCGCGGGCGGGATTTCCTGTGCGCCTGAGCTCACTTCCCGCCCGGCACGGCCCGCCTCCCGCTGCGCCGGGGGCCGCGGCAGGCACCGCCCCCGCTGCCGCCGGGATCCGCCCGCGCCCTGCGCTGCCCTGCACCGGAGCGGCTCCGGGCAGAGCGGGGGAAAGGCATCCAGACCGCGGCGGGGACGGCGGCTCTGTCCGGGCTGCAGGGAGGCACCTCGCGGCCTGTCAGCTGGCGGGAAAGCGGGTGTTCTCATCAACTCCGCTAGCTACAGGCAGCCTGACGACTGAAGGAGCGTCTGTCCGGCCGAATTGTCCTGTCACAGAGGAACCAGGACCACTTGTGTAACCGTGCCAACACGAGGAGATTTTATGGCAAAGTCACTCTCCTTATACCCCCCTGTAATGACTTGCTAAGGCTTTTACTAAAATACATAGTTAACAACAAAACTCACTATTCTATTTATGTACAGTTTGCATTTTTTAAATCATTGAGGCCATGCAAGTAATCAAACCTGCATGTATTAAGCAAGCTTGCACTAGAGCAGTTGCATTTGCACAGACTTCTAGGGATAGACATATCAGCACAGAGCAGATTAAAAGCTTGTTACTGACACAGTTACACTAAGGGATGCACTTTCACTAGCCAGCAAAGCTATCCAGTACCTAAACTCAAGGGAAGTTGTCTTAATCACAACTGAAAATAATTCAGAATTAACAATGAAATAAAAAAATGTAACCAGAACCAAAACAGATGCTACACAGGGCTACAGAATTAAGATTCTCTTTCTTGGGCAAGGCCTAGCAGGCAGGAGAGACATTTGTGTTTGTACTATGCCATGCTCACAGTAGGAGCTCATTATGAGCTTAGCAACACTACAGAAAGCACCAAAATAAGCCATTAAAGGGCTTCACAGCAACACAACACTACCAGAACAGAAAAAAACCAGGTATTTTTTCTGTCTTAAACATCACCACTATTCCCAAATGAACGTGGCTTTAAGAGCAGTAACCTTAAGTGTAGCCTTATAGCACTAAGGTTAAAGTTCAGCATGAAACTCAGTGCAATTCTTCATTTAACCATTTTTTTTTCTATGCAATCTTATAATAAAAGCTGACACTCTTATGGGATGGAATAACATCACCTATCCCTACACACAGCAATAAAGAGAAAACATTGAAACATACACACTAAGTAGCAGTGACAGCACTTCCCTTTATTCTCCTCTAACTCACTTATTTCTGGATATGTTACCTCTTCAAGGCACAAGCCACATTTGTGCAGGGTTGATCAAGCCAATTTCTATTCAGCCCAGGAGCACTATGGAGGAATACCAACAAAACTCATGCTTTTCTTCTTGGACAACCCAAACAGACAGCATGCTTATCATAAAAACACCAGAAAAATAACTATTTTTAAAAATTTGTTCTAAAAAAACCTAAATATACTTACACAAACTACTTCTTCCAAAATCATCCATGCTGCTCCACCAAGACTACTTACGCTAATACACCTCACTTCCTTCTGAGGTGTTTTATAACTTCTCTGATTTCCCCATCTGCAACCAATCTCAATCACCTGAAGTCAATAAACTTCACCTCTGTTCCTTCATATTGCTGCTAACTAATGCCTCCAAAGCTGCAGATGTGATCTAGAAACCAAGGGCTGTTAGTGGTTTTCTCAAAACTACTGGCCCATCCAGCCTGTGCAGAGCCTCTTTGGTCCATCAAGAACAAATTTATTGTAAAACCAAACTTTAACCTAAGGTCAATCTGTAATGTTGTAATGCCAATTTGCTTGAGGGCAGTTAGTGTTGCCAAATGGGATGAATGAAGTGCTTCAAGTCAGGCAACTAAGTAACATATTTGCTCTGAAAATTCTTTTTCCAGTTTAACATAATTTCTTTGGCAATATTATCACTTGTGGGACGTCGGAAAATTGGTTATATTATCTAAAGCGCTTTCCTTTAAAGAAGTATTCTTAAGAATTCTGTGAATCCCCAGATTTTCTGACTATTTGCTTTCCGGCATATTCTTTACAAGAGAAGCAGAAGAGGAAACAAAGACATGCTGACTCACATGGGTGACAGCATAAAATGCAGCAACAAATGTCTGGTAATAATCAAGCCCTAGCATTACTTTGAGTGTCTCTTTCTGCGGGCAGGAAAAACTCTGCTTTCAGTGCAGGTAACTCTCAATGTGAAGTAAGTGGGAATTTATCAGTGCCACGACTGGTGCTTTTTGCCCACGGAGCTTTTTGGTTACTCAGCAAGGCCTGGGCCCAGGCGAGAAGTAGGTCAGATGCAGCAGGGGGCACCAGGGCACTCTTTGCCAAGCAGAAACCAGCGGGTGGCACGAATGGACAGCTTTGGATAGAAATGCCTGAATCCTGGGGACACGGCTGCAACGTGAGAAAATAAGCACCCTTTCAAATTGATTTCTCAAATACGTTCAGTTTGTCACTTCTCTGCTGGAGAAGCAAACCTTTTAAACGCACACAACTACATCCAGTCACAACTAACTATTTCTGTAATTGTATTTGTGCGAAGATCCACAGATAAGGCCCTGGGAAAAGCCCAGGGCGCAGGGAGCGGGCGAGGGGGACCCACCCCGCTGCGCAAGGCGGGGAGCGCCGGCCGGACCGGCACCGCGGGCGGGATGGATGTGGCGCCCAGCGCAGCCGAGGGCAGTCCCTTGGGAAACAAGAGCCACCGACCTGGGCACCCCAGCCCTCGTGCACAGGCCCATTTCCAGTCACCACCACTCTCCCGTCCCCACCACCGACCGCCGCGCCCGGGGGCCCGAAGCCCGTGCAGGGCTGTGGCGGGGACAGTGCCCAGCGGCCAGGCCAGCAGATCACACAGGCGGCAACCGCACCAGCCCCCCGGAGCAGCCGCGGGGGCGCCTAGGGGCGGCCTTTTCGCGTCAGGAGGCCCAAACCTTCACAAGCGGGGCGGGGCGAGCACCGGGGCGGGCACCGGCACCGGGCGGACCTCAGGGCGGCAGCGCCTGCGCAGCGGGAGGGGCCGCGGGGGGCGGGGCCGCGGGGGGCGGGGCCCCGCGGTGACGCACTTAAGGGCGCCAGCAGAGGCTCCACCCCCTTCCGCAGCGCGCGACCACCCGGTCCTGCTGCTCGCCACGTGGCTCGCGAGAGCGCGCGGGGTAGGCAGCCCCCCCCTTCCGGCGCTCCCTTCCGCGGCGGCTCCTTCCCCTTCCGGCGCGCTCGCGTGCCTGGCCGGGGGTCCCGCCGGCCGGCGCACGTGGCCGCCCCCCCGTCCCGCCGCCGCCATGTTGGTGCTGTTCGAGACCGCCGCCGGCTACGCCATCTTCAAGGTGAGGCCGGAGGGCCGGCTGTGGGCGGCAGCCGCGCTGCGGGAGGGAGGGCTGGGGGCAGCGGTCCGGGCCCGCGCTGGGCTGACGGGGGAACGCGGCAGGCGGCCGAGGGTTCCTCCCCCGGCTCCCCCCCGTGTGGCGCCACTGGAGCCGGGCGGGAGCAGAGGGGCCGCGTTTTGCAGGAGATCTGGGCAGGGGCTGCATTGGAGGCGCCCAGGGGAGGAGCGGGGCCTCCTGGGCGGCCCTGCTCAGCATCTCGTCCGGCGCTCCCTCCCGCCCGGGGTGGGGGTTCGGTAGGAGGGTGCGTATCCGCCGCTCTGCCCCTGCGGGGGTCCCAGTGGGCGTCCGGGGTTGGCTCCAGCAAAACCCTGTGGATACAGGAGGGGGGTGCGGCAGGCAGGCAGCGGGAACCCGAAGGGCTGCACGGGGGCCTGGGCCTTAGCCGGGGCCTGTTGGCAAACGCGGAGTTCGCCGGCTGGTTGAGCACAGGGGCAGTTTGGCCATGCCCGCAGGGGTAGTGCGTGGTCTGGCTTCCCTCGTTCCGCTGGGAGGAGCAGACCGCCTCACAGGGCTCTGCCCGCCTCCTGGTGAGGTGGCTTAAGGGCCTCAGTTTCCCAGTGGATTGAACGAGTCTAAACTAGAGCTGCTACAGTGCTGTGCTCTCCTCTGGCCTGATCCCTTGCTTGAGTGTTGATGCGTTTACAGGTCCACCAGTTTGTTTCACTTTTAATTTTGCCCCCCAGGTTAATCTTTTTTCTGGGTTTAGCTCGTGTGAATACTAGTGCAGGTGCAAAGGGACCAAGGCTCAGGTTTCTTTTGCCCTAATATGCTGCAGAACTACACCCTTGCTGCTCTACTGAGCACTGTTAATCTCATCTGCTCTGAAACCTTTCCTCCTCATTAGGGTGCAATTCAGGCAAGGAAGATTTCAAGACAGAAACCTCAGAAGACAGAAATACTTACAAAAGCAGATAGCTTCTGTTATGTGGGCTTCCGCTCCCAGCGTTTATATCTGGGGAGCTACACACAGCAATTTCCCTGAAGGTTTTGCTGACTGAATGTTTATGCTCGCTACTATCCTTCCAAATTATTAAAATTACTTCTTGAGTAGGCACAGACCTATTGTGCAGTGAGTCAAGGCCTTTTGACCTTTCACAGGAACCAAGATGGGATGAAAATAATCTGTATTTTAATTTCTGAAAGTAAAGTAAGCATCAAGAAAAGGTAGGAGGAGGGACTTAAAGAGAGATGAAGTTTCTCTACTGCAGGTCTGTTGCTCTCCCCTGCCGGTGTCACTGGCTGGGGGATCTGGCTGCCTGGTGTGTGCACAGCGACTAGAGGGCAGCAGGCACCAAGGAGCGGTGTCCTAAGGCAGGCGGTGAAACACCTTCCCTGTGGGAAAGACAGCGGGCAGAAAGTGATGTCTGGGCTGGGTTAAAGGAGAGGTGAAAGTTGTCCATTAGAACTAAGAGATAGCAGTATTTTATTGAAATGTATGTTTTGAGACCATCTTTGGTTCCCCATGCTTTCTTTATTTGCAGCTACTGAGGCCACTGTCACAGTTTAGGCAGTTCTATCATTCTATCACCTGAGGTTTTTTGTTTTTTAATTCACGTTTGAACAGAATTTGTGCTTCTGAATTTTAGGAGACAGTCATGGTCATGTGTTTCCCTTTTTGCCCATTGCCCGCATAACTGTGCTCTGTCTTTATGCCTTGGTGATCAAGAACTGTGGTCCTCTGCAAGATCTGTAGCTCTCAGGTATTGCCTTGTAGATGTTGCTCCCATCAGAGGAGCAAATAGCCTAAATAGTAGGGGCAGATGTGGCATAGCCATGTTCTAGATCTTGGAAGGATTTTCCTAGTCTTACTGTCTTGCAGGACACAAAATATCCATAAACATGTCATTTCTGTATACGAGCAACCCTGATTTAGCAGCTTCTGTGTCCTTATTTTTTTCCATGTGTCTGTGTCTGTTAACAGGCTGAAAAGTCTGTAGGCCTTGTGGTAGGAAAGATGGACTGGAGGAATCAGCAGGCTGAGGAAAATGAGTTTCCCTGAGGTTTTCCCATGCCTCAGAGTCTTGTGGGAAATGAGTTACTGTGTTTGTTTGCTCAGCTACTAATTGAATTAAAAAAAAAGACAACCTCCTTTGACTAGGGTTCAAAAATCTGCAAGGGAGCAAAATCTGATCATCCCAGTTAAGTTTTTTGTCCTGCATGGAGTAAAGTTGCAATTGTGCTGCATTTGCATTGTGGGGATGAAACCACAACATTTTTGAGTGAGGTATAAATAACATAAAGATCTTGACTGTACTGTTCCCCTGAGCACTTTTCTAGGAATTTGCAGTACACTCTGCACTTTCTGAAGTGTATGTATGTTCTAGAGGTGTAATTGTTAATCTTGTGTGGTTCAAAATCTGAGGGGGATCCCCTTTGTACAGAGATGGATTAAGCCATTTCTGCCTCTTCACCACCAGGCAGTGGTGAAAATACTTCTTTATGGTGCTCTTTCTTCCTTGCGTTAGCTCAGATTAATAGAATTAACTTGTGGGATCTCTCCTTCCTCTTTGGTGTCCCAGATGTGTTTGTGTTTCCCAAAGTAGGGACAGGTTTGGTTTTGGGTCATGGGGGTTGTAAGTGAGTCTTGTAAAGGAGGTGGAGCAAGCCCAGTTTTGATAAACAAGGAGGAGGTTTTGCTTTCATGTGCAGTTTCAGAAGGACCCAGCCATTATTGAGCAATTTCTGTAGCTGCTGAGAGAAAGATGAAGCTGGAAGTCACTAAAATTGGGTTGACTTGATCAGTATTCACTTCCAGTGGAGGAGTACATTGTAAAGCTACTTCAGGTCTCTGCTGAATGTGGGGTTGAAGGTTGTTCAAAAGTGCTGTAAATATAATTGTGTGGCTTTTTTTTTCTTCTACAGGTTCTGAATGAGAAAAAGCTCCAAGAAGTTGACAGTTTATGGAAAGAATTTGAAACTCCTGAAAAAGCAAACAAAATGTAAGTGGCTTTATGTAGAAATAGCAGCCTGGTTTTTGGAAGGGACATGACTGCAGTTATGCACATCCGAGGTTCAGAAATAAGTATTGAACTTATTTTTCAGTGTTCTAAAAGCTGTGAACAATGGTAATGTCAAGTTAGATATACTCAGGGAAACCTAAAATAGAATCTCGAAGTGAAAAAATGCACTTTTTTTCATTTGTGGTATAGGTAAGCTGCAGAAGTCATTACCATGTGTCACCAAAGCAAAAAATGGAACAATATGTTAAGGAGATCTGGATGTTTGGACAAGAACATCTGAGCTTGTAATGTTTCAACTTGCTGAAATGACAGGGTTTTTGTGCTCAACGGAATTCCTTATAAAAAAAGTAAACCTAATGACATGTGAATCACTGAATTGAGAGTTAATGATGTTGCCAATGCCACCAGTGAGTGTTGGCACCTCTGTAGCTGCACAGCAATGGCAGCATCCACTGACCAAGCTGGCTTTTCTAGCAGCTTGCCCTAAAGCTGGGGACAATGGTGATTTCCTTCCAGATGTGTCTAGGGTGTTTTAACTGGAAGATTTCTAACCACCATTTGTTATAATGGATACCTCTGAGCAAGCAATGGCTTGTGATTTAGATTAATCCTGCTGTGTAAAAGTATTTAGATGAGAGGCTGGAATATCCTACATTTGCCTGTTGTAGTGTTGTTAATTTTGTCTTAGAAACATCATCTTGGCCACTTGCTAGACAGGATATGGTTTGCAGTGGATCTCTGATCAAAGTAATTTTGATCTCCTGCCTTTCTGAAAAGGCTTCAGTATAAGCCTGAAGCTTCTGCGGGGCTCTGTGAGTGCTTAACTCAAGCACTCAGCTTTATCTATGACCTTGCTTCCTTTGCAGATACTTGACTCACAAAGAGCAGTGGTTCATCAGAACTGGGTTAGTCAAATGCCTGTCCCTGGCAAGGAATTTACTGGATTGAGATAGCTGCTTAACTGTAACTCTAGATATGAACACCACAGGCAATGTGGGGGGGAGAGGGAAGCTGGGCCTAAGGACCTGACACACTGTGGTTGAACACCATCTGGATGAATTTTGGCTCTGATCAGCAGTTTGGGCATGGAAGAATTTTCTGTTTGTTTTAAGCTCAGCTCAGGATTAGTATTCTAACATCTAATTACGGGGGAGGACTTGAGGATTAATGGGCAGTGAATCAGTCTGGTTTGTAGTCTTTGAAGATGCACTTGATGGAAAAGCATGTTAAATCTGAGCAGCCCAGGCTATGCATTCCACAGAAGTGCAAGGTTCCCTTTTGAAGGTGAGTGGGAAGAAGCTATCATCAATGAGCAGGGACACTTATTAATTGGAATGCAGTGTTGAAATGTAAATGGATGATGTTGCCTTTAAATATGAACCATGGAAGAAAAAGGGAGCTTATGTCTCCTTATTATGTTGATCATAAAAATACTATATAAAGATAATTTTTTTAAATAAAGTTTGTGGGACTCAGCTGAGAAGTCACATCAGGCTCAAACTTAATCAGCAAGTTTAGTGCTCTTCCTTCTTGTTGAAGATCTGGAAATTGATCTCTGCTTTCTTGCAGTTTTAGTAAGAGGGTAACAGAAGCAGAAAAATAAAATGGTTCTAGCATCTGGTTCATGTACATTTGTTACCCATATGTATTTTTCTTCTGTAGAGTAAAGCTGAAACACTTTGAGAAATTTCAGGACACAACTGAAGCACTTGCTGGTAAGTGTGCTAACACCCTTCTTATGAAAAAAAAAATTGCTGTCATGCACAGGTTTGCTCATTACTTACCTCTGTTCCTATGTCAGCTATCCAGTCTATAGTGCACTGGAGATGTAATGAAGTCTAGTTTTTTCCTACCATGCTTATTTCCTGAGCAGCTTGCTACTGAGCACTGTGTAGAAGGTTTTGACTGATACATGTAGCCTGTTGTCAATGATGGATTCTTGTTGAAGCTGAATGTAACTGATTTGAGTCAACATTTTGTCACTACCACTGAGACAACAGTTATCAGAGTACATACATTATTACAACTGCCATTGTTTATGGATGCATATTATGCCTGTGTTTTTTCAGCCTAAAAAAATGCCTGCCTTCCACTTGAAAGAAATTGAGGAGTTTAAACAAAATTGAGAGCTTTTTATTGGATAATTTTTACTAATTCAACAGTTAAATGCTTGATGCTGTGGACTAGCTTGAATTGTTAGTTCTAGATAATTCAGAAATTATGTGAGTTGCTGCTGGATGTCGTGTGATGTCAATAGTTAGATGTTGCAAGTCATGTTTATGAGTAAAGAATGAATCTTCATATTCCTGTGTGGTAGGGGTAGCTTAAAAAGGAAACTAAGGAAACAAGAATGGAGATCAATAACCATCGTACATAAGATGCAAGTGGGAAAACTGGGGTTGAAGCTGCTGTATATTCCATTCCTTGGCATATTTTTTTATTATGTTGCTTTTGCATATGTTTGGATTCAGATAATTTGTAGTTAGGCTGGTTGAAAAAACCCCACAAGCACTCTAGAACAAAACATCAACAAAAAAAACCATGAAAAAACTTGTACTTGTTTGCTTCAGGTTTGCTTGTCTGTGAAATGGAAGAGATCATTCAGAATACCTAGGTCACATTTATTTTAAGGGAAAACTCCATGTGGCTGTTTTAAATAGGTTAGTAGCTATTGGCTAGCCTGAAAGGTGGAAACTTAATTCTGTTGTTCGTTGAGGTTGAAAAGTAACTGAATGCAGCACTTAAATTTTACTCTTACATTTCATTAAGGTTCTGGAAATAAAAAATTGCTGGCTTCTGCTCTGCTTACTGTGATGAAGATGTTGTATCAATCACAGAAGTTCAGTCAAGCAGAGAGCTGACCCACAAAGAGTTGTATAAATGCCTGCTTAAAATACATTGTGTGGGATTGTAAAGCTGTTAGAGGTCTATTAATACTTGAGAATGAAGAATGTCCTTTTAAAATTATTCAATTTACATGCTATATTAAAAAGGTCTTTGGCTGCCTGTCAGTGTGTTTGGCGTAATTCTTTCTTGAGCTTTAGATAGCACATTATCATTATCAGAGGATGTAAATGAGCTATTATTCAATTTACGATGTCATGGTTGCTGACTAAGGAACCTGGAAAATGGCTGGTTAATTAAATGGTACACAAAATGTTCCCATATAACCCTGCCTTTGGAAATGTCAAATATGTATCTAAAGCATAAGCCATATTGTGTGTAGAGATCCTTAAACAAATTGGACAGAAATAGAACTGAAACCACATGGAGAAAGGACAGACAACTGGGAGAAGGGTTTTTGATTTAAGCCACCAAAGGAGCAAGTGTATAATTTTCTTCTATTTCTGTTTTAGCCACTGCATGGCAAAGTAGTATTGCAGCTTGGATTAGAACTGCTGTGGGCAGTTAATATAAAAATACCAAGTTAAGAGTAATATTTTTACATGTTTTAGAAAGAAATAAATGGTATCTTTGGTGTTTTTGTTTTATACAGCATCCACAGCTCTTGTAGAAGGCAAGCTCAGCAAGAACTTGAAGAAGATACTCAAGAAGATAGTGGCAAAAGATGCCCATGAGCAGTTGGCTGTAGCAGATGCCAAACTTGGAGGTGTCATAAAGGTGATAATTGATTTTGCCATTCTTCCTTCTGTCTCATGCTACTGAAATCTTATGTTTCAGAGATTTTGCAATCACTGGCAATGGGTTGCACTGTGTTTGCAATGTGGAAGAAACTTAATCCTTGTGATCAAATGTGTACTGTGTGAATACTGCAAAGATATCTGGAGTACGTAAGTGAAGGGTATGGTAATAGTGCACTAAAGTGTTAAGGTTTGCTTGATTTCTCTCAAATACTGGTTAGAAGCCCAGCAGAATAAAAGATAACTTCCCTAATGATCCCATCCAGAAAAAGGGAGGAGGGAGGAACCAAATGAAAAACCAGCCAGGCAGACATGTTACTGTGTGGGGAACTAAGCATGTCACTACCTTGAGCATCAAAGATGAATGAAACTGTTGTGTGATCCACAGGATTGCAGTTGGAAAACCAGGTATAATGAGAAGGCTGCTGGAAGAAGGGCTTTAGAGGAATGTCATTATCATGCTTGACTTTAGACCATTGATTTCCATCCTTCAGGACAAGCTGAATTTGAGTTGTATACACAGCCCAATGGTTACAGAGCTGATGAGAGGAATTCGCTCACAGATTGAAGGGCTTATTACAGGCCTCCCTTCTCGAGAGATGGCAGCTATGTGTCTGGGTCTGGCTCACAGGTGAGTTCCTAGAACAGCTCTATTTCATCCCATATCTGCCCCACTCCTGTGTCCTTGGCTATGCTGTGTTGCTTGGAGTGTCTCTGTGTATGTGACATAGTTTCATACTCTGTAAATTGAGACATGTTGGTGTTTGAAATCTTGCTTTATAAAAGAAGGGCTTTCCAGTTTGCACCCATGCTTTAGGGAAAGGTGTCACCTCCACCTCAAGTTGAAGTTGATAGCTTTCCTTTGCATGTTATGTGCATTAGAATTTGGTTTGAAATGTCTCTTTTGCAGTCAAATGGGTAATTTAAAACTCTGTTGCTAGAGACAAGGTGAAGGCTATGATTTGCTGATTTTTGCCAGAATAAATGTTAAAGGTATTTGTCTTCCCACCCTGCTATCACTGCCTTTTAGGTTTAGCGGAGTAGTAGTTAAATACAAGTTGTTGGATCATGGAATCACAGAATTGTTGGAGTTGGAAGGGACCTCTAGAGATCCTCCAGTCCAACTCCTCTGCTAAAGAAGGATTCCCTAGAGCACATTACATAGGACTGCATCCAGGCAGGTCTTGAATATCTCCAGAGAAGGAGCTTCTGCAACCTCCCTGGGCAGCCTGACCCAGTGCTGTCACCCTCACCATAAACTTTTCCCTCATATTTAAATGGAACTTCCTGTGTTCCAGCTTGTGCCCGTTACCCCCTGTCCTGTCACTGGGAACTACTAAGGAGTCTTTAATGTACAGGCTTTCTCAGTGAGAATCTGTTCCAGGAAGTTTCTTCTGTTGCTTCACATTAGCATTGCTGATATTTGCTGCTGGGTAGGTAGAGTTTTGTGGATTGCCTCCAGCTGCTACAGAACTGGAAGTGCTGTTGACAAATACTTTTTGTGGGGAACCATGCAGAAAAAAAATCCAGCCCATTTCCTGCCACAGCACTAATGTTCGTTCTGCTGCACGTGGTAGAGATAGCCTTAACTTTCCCTTTCAGTCCAGTCATGGGGTATGTGCATGTACACATGTTGGAACTGTTGTGAAACTTATGTCAGTGTGGCTTCTGGCCACAGCTGAGAGCAGTCAGTGGCATAAAACTGAGCTGGTATGAATGAAGACAGCTATTCTCAGGTAAATGAAGCAGGTGGGATATACCCTGTAGTAGGATGTCAAGATGCTAATGAAACTGTTTTTGTCTTCTCAGCCTTTCCCGGTACAAGTTGAAATTCAGCCCAGATAAAGTAGATACCATGATTATCCAGGCAATTTGTAAGTATATTTAGAGCTTAAATTATTAATGGATTTGGCTTAAGATAGCTGACTTTGTTACATGGGTTACAGGAAATTATTGCAGTCCATTTCCTCCTAACGTGTTGCAGTAATTTGGGCATTGGTATTCAGCTTGGCATAAGGTGTGCTTTCTTAATAGCGTTTTCCATGAGCAGGAACATTTTTAGGGTGATACAGTGAACATGATGTCCATTTTTTTTAGCATAGGAATGAGCTGAAAACAATGTTCAGTCCTCTGAGGACTTCACTTCCTACCATGCCTCCCTTCTGAATAGTGTTGGGAGAATGAGCCCCACAGGGTAGGATTTTCTGACTGTTCATTTTGGTGGCATCTTCTTTAGAGGGCAGTATAGGAATAAACTTCTGTTAGGCATGCAAAATGCATTCCAGAATGTAAGGTTGCATTCCAAATCCTTTTCTTCTTAACGGAGAACAGACTGAAATTGTAAGCAGAGCTAGGAAAGCCTATTCCTTGTTTTTCCTTGAAGACATGCACATCATAATCAGCATGCTTGCTGTGAAGCAGTGGTGAGGAATCCTGATTTAGAATATTAACTCCCAGACTGTTGTCAATGATGAAACATAGTTAAACTGATATTAATGATTTAATTCAGTTCCTTCGTCACTACCACTGAGACAACAGATGGGAATGTTGGTACTGCCTTAGCGGGAAATATTTTAGCCTCAGGGCTCTGTAGCAATATATGCTGTGGGTGTTATGCTCTTAAGTTGTAAATCTGGTTGTTGGTCATATCTGGTAAAGGATGAGCCTTTTGGATTTGTGTTGGGCATATTTATATCATAAAGGTAACGAAAAGGCTTAAAAGATCAGCTTCTCACCATTAAAACATGTTTACATCAATCTTGTGTGTACCACTTTGAGAGGAGGAATAACTGGCTGCTGCTCCCCTTCTGGGGAATGAGCTTTGCAGCTGTCCCAGAGACAGTCCCAGCAATAAAACGTTTAGGCCATACTCATGGGAATTCTAATTTTTCTAAAATACTGTGCCAGGGATTATGCAGTTTTCTGAGAAATAGAGACTTCAGGTGTATTGCAGCTTATGTTTCATTCCAGTCTTTATAGGATCAAATACTTCAATTTATGTTGTTTAAATTTGTTGATTTTAGAGTTTTCCATTTTTAGATTACTTTTAAAAAAAAAAGTCTATTCTTCTTTCTCTTAGCACTTCTTGATGACTTGGACAAAGAATTGAATAACTACATCATGCGCTGTAGGGAATGGTATGGTTGGCATTTCCCTGAACTGGGCAAAATCATCACAGATAACCTAACGTATTGTAAATGTGTGCGGAAAGTTGGTGAGTAATGAGATGTGAGCATGGACAATGTTGTATGTTAGTATGCAGTGCATTAATAGCAGTGGTTTGTAGGCCAACCGCTCACTTATCCAGCTAGTTGTGGCCCTGTATACAGTCATGCCTCCACCAGCAGTGTAAATAGGGCTGGTGATGCATGCTTGAATCTTGATGCATGTTGATGCAATTTACCATTTTGGAATTTAAGTGAAAGCTAATACCATATAACCAGTCAGCTTTCATGGACCACCAGAATATCTCCTTAGAATCAGACTAGTCAGCAGACCATTTTGGAAATGAGCTGCCAAAAACTGATGAAAAGTGAATTGCTGCCTGCTTTGGAGTGGTCTTGGAGACTAAAATGGCTGGAATTATTAATAAGAGCAGAAAGAATGACCACTAATATTTTGGACACTTGCCTCACCTCTTAGGCATGTGCTTTGTATTGATGATTTTATTTTTATTTAAATAATGAAGTTTTCAGTCCAGTGAGAAACTTGTGGTTTTAAGGGAGCTTTTTTCCCAGTTGTAGGAAGAATTACATAGGTTTTGTGAATGGTAAATGACTGCTTGCTTCCTGAAATTCTTCCTTTGTAGTCTTGTGACTGAAAATCTTGCAGTGAGCAGATACTGAAAAGGTGAAGTATGCAGTGTTACAGAAAAAGGGCTTTTTTCCTAGTTTCAAATTTAATATTTCTATCCTTTCTCAGCTAGTATAAACATAAAGTGAGGACTTCAACATTTATTTTGGGAATCCGGGAAAGGATGAATGGCAGATTTGACTCACTGATTTTATTTTGGCCTTTTATCTTCATCTGCTTCTGTGCTTTTTTTACTAGTTCATCTTGCCCCCAGCACAAACATGCTTTCATCTGTCCCCCACAGGAGACAGAAGCAATTTTGCCTCCTCTGATGTTTCTGACATCCTACCTGAAGAGATCGAAGAGGATGTGAAGGCTGCTGCTGAGATTTCCATGGGGACAGAAGTATCCGAAGAAGATATAAACAATATAATCCATCTTTGTGATCAGGTATGTACACATTGATGAATACAATAGGAACTCTTCTTTAGCCATATCAGAGCCTCTTCTACCAAGGAGAGGTTTTTCTAGAGCATTGCTGACACTCATGATGGCAGTGATGATTCCTATATTGTTGTTGTCCTGATGTACAGACATGAGGGTGCACAGTCACTACCTCATCTGAGCCATCTCAGACTGTTGATGTCTGTATAAAGTCTTCCAAGAGTAGCAATATTACTTTTGGTTAGAATTTAAGTCTTGAGAAAATGATACTGTATAGCCTCTCTTTAATCTGTCAATTTTGAAGCTAGCTGATAAACCCTGGGTTAAAAGTGGTGCACTGAGACCCCAGAAGAGTTAGAAGCTCTATCCTGCTTTCATCTAGATTGTCTGTGAAGTCCCTCTGACTTTACTGGTGCTGGTTAGATCCCTTTGTCTTTATGAGGGAGTGGTAGTGTTAGGAGTAGGTAGTTCCTGTTCTTGGTCTAGACCAGGCTGCTTTTTTATGTGCATTCTAATTGTGTGTATTTGTATGGAACAATTAAAGAGCATTTACCCTATTTCAGGAGAATGGTGGCAGAGATTTATGTGAAAACTGAATGTTTCATGGTTTTGTCCTAAATAAAATGTCCTTACTAAGTATTTTTGTTCTGCTTCACTGTCTTTGGCATGGTGTCAGCTCCTTTATCAGGAGCTTTGCTGAGAAAATAAGTTGCATAAAAGAATGAGCAATACAGATCCAGTATACTTTGTGGACTGAGCTCTGCTCTGGGAATATGCCCTGTATAAAGCTTTGTATAACTCTAGCTCATGGTTGTCTGTATTTGAGTACTGTTAGTCTCCTGCATTAGAATTCTCAGCACTTCCTTATTTTAATAAATTTAGCTCTTAATATTTGTCAGTCAGCTAATACTGATTCCTGTAACCAAACTCTGTGCCAGGTGATTGAAATCTCAGAGTATCGGACGCAGCTGTACGACTACCTGAAGAACAGAATGATGGCCATTGCTCCTAATCTCACCATCATGGTGGGGGAACTGGTTGGAGCAAGGCTCATTGCTCATGCAGGTGGGTTACACTGATCAGTGTAAATAAATCTTAGATGGTCTTATGAGAGGTTTTCTGTGAGGAGCTGGTCAGCATTATGCAAGGCTCTGATGAACATCTTGTGATAAGGAGTGGGGGGGAAGATGGCTCTTGAGAAATCTGAGAATAGCAGCATGAGCTTGGTAGTGGTCTGTGATGATGAGATTTTCTGTTGGCCTGAATTCTTTTGGAATATGAGGGCAACTTAAGTCACTACCTCTTCTGAGACACTCACTGAGCCTCCTGCTGATAGTTCAGTCACTTCTGAGGTGAAATGCTGACAAACTACCCTTAGGCTTTTATAGTCAGATGGGCTGAAGGTAGCAGCCTTTTTTTCAGTTACTTACGCTGCATCAGTCTATGTTGTGATGACATGTTCTTCCTGCCAGATTTTGGCAGGAGTAGGTATTGCTCTGGTGGAATATGTTTTATTGAGTCAGCCTGATTTCCTATTGCTGAAATCAAACGAAGACAGTTAGTTGAAGCATGAAAGACATAAATGACTTACCTGTCCTTCAGAAAATGAACATGAAACAGCTCTCATAGAAAGAGATGGCTCTGAGCTTCCTACTTTTCAGTAGTGTAGGAATCTAGC
This sequence comes from Apus apus, assembly GCF_020740795.1. Taxonomy (NCBI): domain Eukaryota; kingdom Metazoa; phylum Chordata; class Aves; order Apodiformes; family Apodidae; genus Apus; species Apus apus. The sequence goes on along the minus strand of NC_067287.1, from coordinate 27,924,812 downwards.
CTCCTGCTTCTCTAGTTACTCCTGTGACAAATTAATATTGCTGTGTCATCTCCTTCTAAGGTTCCCTTTTGAATCTGGCAAAACATCCAGCTTCAACAGTTCAGTTACTGGGTGCTGAGAAGGCACTCTTCAGAGCACTGAAGACTAAACGGGACACACCTAAATTTGGCCTTATCTATCATGCGTCTCTAGTGGGCCAAACCAATACAAAAAACAAAGGAAAGGTGAGTTGCACAATTGTTTACCAGCTTGGCTTTTTCCAGATTATTTATCTGTCCATGTGAAGACTAGGGCTTCACAGTGAGGCTCTTTCCATGGCTTGCTTCACTGTATTTTTTTAATGGTTGCATGGAACATGCCACCATCCCACAAACATTTAAATGTCATTCATTCCTGTTTGAAAAAGTGAATGGGATTGTCCGTTTGATACATCTGAGTAATAACACATGCATTCCTGCTGAGTTATGATGTAACACTGGCTTTCTGGAAGGGTCTGTTACTTTCTTCTATGTAGCAGTAAACTAAGCTGTTACAGGCTTTAGTCTCAGTTGAAAATTGGACTCTTGTTGTACTAGAGCTAGTAACTTCCATGGCTTAGGCTGTTATAATGCAGATGGATGAATGTGTTTGAATTTTGGAGAAAGCTATCCAGCCAGAAAATACACCTCAAACTAACCTGATTTAAAGGCTGGGGTGGAGAGGGGTATGTTTAACTAACTTGCTGTCTCAGATGTTTCCCCTCTACCTAGAAAATAAGGTGTTACATGTTCAGTGGTGAAAGAATGACCTACTAATTGTTTTTGTACTAAACACTGCTAGTAAATGGTTTGTTCTTTTGTTTGTGGGTATGTTCCAGATCAGAGTGAATTGTTAGCATTTAATATTCTTTTGGGCTTTTCCAGATTTCTCGAATGCTGGCAGCTAAGACTGCCTTGACTATTCGTTATGATGCCCTTGGAGAGGACACCAGTGCTGAAATGGGAGCTGAGAACAGACTAAAAGTAGAGACAAGACTGAGGCTTTTGGAAGAGAGAGGGGTAAGTCTAGCAGAGGGCTGCATGAAGCTGACAATCTTGTTTATGGTATGGTTTTCTGAGTGTTTTGCCTTCACTTAGCTGTGTGATCTAGTGTCATTCTCTGTAACTTCTCCAAGCCTTGGCTGGAGCAGTAGGGTTTGTAAGCTGTCTGCATCCATTTGTTTGTATGCCAGGTTTTCTTGTTTACATGCCTGTCTTAATTTACATTATCCTGAAAAACCCTGATTTTAAACAAGATTAATAAGATCATACCTTTACATTCTACTACATCTCTGTATTAATTGCAGATATACATGTACTACTTCATAGCTTCTTTCTCTGCACCTTAGAAGAAAGCTCATTTGGGTTTTCAGCCCCTGTCACCTCCAGGTTTTCCACCACGGTTCCCCAAGACCTGAACACTGATGATATTTAGTCTTAAAAAGCTTTCTCTGTAGCTAAAGCAAGATGTTATTCTGCAAATTGCTGCACTGTCCCCCCATCTTCTACCTCTTGTTCCATCTGTTGCCATCAGCACAGCATGCTGGAAGACCATAGGGTTTGATTTCCTCTTTCAGGTGGCATGCCTGCTGCATGTGATCTTGTAAATAAATGATGACTAGGTTCAGTCTTCCAAGGTAGAAGATCAGATATTAATGCTGTAGTACTGGCATAACTAGAACAAAAAAGAATAATCAGGAAAAGCCTGCCTTGAGCATTTTATAGAACCATAGAATGTTAGGGATTGGAAGGGATCTCTAGGTATCATCTAGTCCAACCCCTCTGCCAAAGCAGCATCACCTAGGGCAGGCCACACAGGAATGCATCCAGGCAGGTTTTGAGTCTCCAGAGAAGGTGACTCCACAACCTCTCTGGGCATCCTGTTCCAATGCTCCATCACCCTCACAGTAAAGAAGCTTCTTCTCATATTGAGATGGAAGTTCCTGTGTTCTATCTTATACCCATTGTTCTTTTTCCTATTATTGGGCACTACTGAAAAGAGACTGGCCCCTTCCCCTTGATGCCCCTCCTCAGATGTTTATAGAAATTCATAAGATCCCCTCTCAGCCTTCTCAAGACTAAACAGCTCCAGTTTCATGGGAGGAGATTTTTCCCATCGCAACAAAGGCAGGGAAAGGCATGTTAATAGCAAAACAAACTGACAAGTACAAATTTAATTCAGATCTAGTTTGAGGCCTGTTTTGTGGTTCTATGTGGCTTTATGCCAGGCATAGGGTGATACCTGCCATGTTATCCTTGCAAAAAAAAGTGTGCTCAAATTTGAACTGCTCTTGGAAATTTAGAGGTGTGATGTTGTATGTCATGTGGCTGTGGTAGGTTTGATCCAGTATTAGATGCCCTTTAATTGAATTGGACAATATTAGAAAGACACATGCCTTTCTCATCTCAACTACTTCCCTGTCACTACTTCCAGGTGTAAGACTCACACAGGTATGCAAGAGCCTGACCAGTAATATGTCTCTTTCAATTTTTAATTTCTTCCAAGAGCTGTAAAACTTGTGTTGTGAATTGTTTTAATTGTGAGTAATTTGGTTTTCACTTCTAAATTTTTCTTGTAGATAAGAAGAATAAGTGGCACTGGAAAAGCCTTGGCCAGGATGGACAAGTATCAAAACAAGAGGTAAATAGTTTTTTCTTTCAGCTTGGCTGGGCATAAATAGCTCTCAATGTTTTTATTGCTGAGAAGATTTTTGGTTGTGGGCTCAGCTGACTTAAGATCCAGAAAACACTTTCTGTGCTCTTAAACATTGATGACAAGTCCCATTGCTAATGGGATTTTCCATTTCCTCACATTTTACATTTGTGGTAAAGCCAGTGAATTGGTGAAACAGTCCTGATTTTCTAATAGTAAATTACTGACATAGTCAGATAACAAGTATGTTTAAATGCCATCCCTATCAGCCCAAAAAGCTGAATAGTTTGGGGAGTTAATATATAGCACTTTCATTTAATGCAATTCTGAATAAATTAAGTTTGAGAAAGTCAGTTTGAATGGATTTATTTGATATGGAAGCTGTTCTACAGACCTACTTAGTTGTCTTACTCTTAGGAAAGAAAAATCAACACATTTGTTTTGAGCAAAGCTTTATCTCCTTGTTTAGGTCTTGCATGTAATCAATAATACATATCATAAGCAGTAGGTAGGGTCTGTACTCTGGACACTATTAGAGTGGCTTCTGGTGCCTGAAGTGACATTGTAAACTGCAACTGGGACAGCTGAACGTTTAAGGATTTGAACAGGTTATTATTAGTCTGAGCTATGGCATCTGTGTTTTTCCCTTAATTTGGTTGCAGGCTTCTTGCTTAGCTTGGCCTGCTTATTTTGCAGAACCTTTGGTTTAGAGAGGGCGATTTCCCAGCAAAAGCAAGGCTGGGTGTAAGTTCTGTGAGGAAAAAATAATGCTTTTGTACCCATCTGCAGTCCACAAATATCTTTCTCAATCCTGGCTGTAACTTTTGTTCCCACATGCTAGGCAACTCAAAGTGTAGTGATGGCTGTGATTTCTGGAGCAGCTTTTGAAAAGACAGTGTCAGTTAAGTGAAGCATGAGGGTGTGAAAGGAGCCTGTAGCTCATGGAGGAGAGTGTTGAGAAGATGGCATATATGCTGGTTTCTGGACTCTGGAAGTGAGGAGCCGTGAATTCCTGCTAGGACATGTTTCTACTGTTAGACATACTTTGCAAACATGTCTAAGCCTGGGGGAGAGACTGAACATAGTTCCTGGCTGTTTGGCTTAGTCTGGCTGCTTAAAAGGGAAACTAACTTGGGCCCTGACAAATTGTCCTTACAGTACAAAAGGGGCAGTACTGCTTTATGGAGATTGCTTGAAGAGCTAAATTGGTGTTTTGAGGAGATTGGCAAGAATCTGTCTTGCATGGTACTATGGATCCTGTATGAATTAGCTACATCCAAGTGTAATGTCTCAGAAGTTAATCACAAGGTAGTTTTTAGAGATGAGGTTTAGGTGAAGCATTTCAATATGCTTTCAAAAAAAGGTAGGAGTGCATTGCCTTTGTCATTTATGTTTGAGAGTTTTTGCAAAAGGCTGTGTAATCAATATCTGTAAAGTAATATGCAGTATTGATATCTGTAAGAATAATTTCTGATGCTTAGAGGATGAACTGATGGCACTGCTAGCATTATCACATGCTTCCCACTAGCCTTGTTTTTGCAACCTGTGCAAGATAGCTATTTCAGAAAGTCTGGATGCTCAGTATGTGGCCAGGAAGGATAGTTTAGGCTTACTGTTCTAAAAATTCTTCCTCCTTCAGTAGGAATTCTGTCTGAATAGGTAAGAAAAAAGTTGCTTCATTGATACTAGATGAGTCAATTGCCCCTGAACAGTTTTATCTAAAGAGCACTGGGTTTTAGGGTGACTGGTTCTCTGCAGCCTATAGAGGAGTTTAGAACTGAGCCAAGGAACATGCAGTATTGGAGAAGAGGCAGTGTCAGATACAGATTAGGTATTTGAATGTCCCATAAAGCCAGTGATACAGACATCAGTAGTAGCATTACGTTGTCTTGTGAGTTTGTGCCCTGTGAGCATAATGGTAGAGAGGCAGTGCAGGGGAAGCAGATGTAGATCTACTTCTGTATGTGTATTACCCTTACTTGATGTTTATGTGTATTTACCAAATTGTGGTAGATGTGCCTGTGACCATACAGCTACGCTAGAAAGGCTTTCAGCAGCAGAGAGATCAATCTACTGCATAATTAAAGTGCTCTATGGAACCTTGAACAGATATAAACCAGAACCAAACTCTTACTTAATTGGTATCAGACAGTTGTACTTCTTGAGGTTTCTACTGTAGTCACGATTACTGGACCAACTGTTCATGTATTGGAGAAAGGGCATCACTATCTGTAGATGTTTTGTTAGCTGAGCAAAAAGTATTTGCATATATTCTCAGGAGGTTGTGTTGAAGAGTGTGTTCAACTGCAGGATCTTCCCTGGGGGCTAGTTCTTTTTGTTACTTAAACTGATTTGTTTTCTTCATTGCAGTGAAGTAAAAGTATTTGATCCATCTGGTGACTCTACACTTCCTGTTGTTTCAAAGAAACGCAAAATTCAGGAGGTGGAAGAACAAGATGCAGAGGTTGCTGTGAAAGCAAAGAAGTTCAAAGCAGAGATGAAAGGTTAGTTGCTGCATCTGTGCTGCTAACATGTCCTGTGTGCATCCTGCACTGGGGCTTAACATTTACAGCCAGGCAAAATACCTGGTTTTCTCCTTGGGTATGACAGTATATTTTTTTAAAAAGTAATAATCCTTTATGATCTGACACCACACTGTGGTCAATTTAGTTTAAATATCTGCTGTTAAACATTTGTAAGCATATAAGAACATTTAAAAATAAAACTACTCGTTCTTCTTGCAGAATTTCTTGCTTGGCAGGTTCGTATTTAATGTGCCTCAGTATTTCCAAGACAAAAAAGCTCTTGTCTGTAAAACCAGAGCTTGCCCAATTTTCTTTAAAGAATACTAGTTTTTTCTGTACAAAAATGTTTTCTGGCATTTTTCAATATAGAAACATTGAATGTCAGAATTTGAGGTAAAATGACACTTGGAAATTTCAGTCTGAATTTATGCAATACATGAACAATTGTCATTCTCTGGAGCTAAAACTGAACAGTGGTCACAGTTGTTCTTCTCTGTTAAGTTACTGTGTGAAGAATAATGTAGTTTTACGGTTCATCTTAAGAAACTTTCTTCTCTCCAGTGTGCCCTTTGGTATCTGGCATGATAATTGCTGTGAGAGTGTAGTATCCAGTGTGTAACTTGGGAAGGGAAAATGAAGAAAAGATTACTTTAGGTCACTTCTGTGAGACCCTGAGCCAGACCTGGGTGTGAGCTTCTGAGGTTTTGTCAGCTACCTGTGTCTGCAGCAGGTGAGGGCTGTCAGAGCCCTCCCTTTCTGCCCCTCACTAGCTGTGTTCTGGAGTGTCAGTGTAGTTACGCTGGTTCTGTACCTTCTCATGCTCAGCTGGTGCTGGGGAGTGATCTTTTCAGACACTGGTTGGTTCATGGTGTCTGCCATACATGGATGGAGCAACCTGTAAGAACCTAAATTTAGCTGAGAATTAAAGTTACACTGGAGCAAGTATCCTTTGTGCTGTAAAGCTGAAATTGGTGCCCCAGCTTCTTCTCTTATCATAATGAGACAAGGACACGAGTACTTTGGAGGCTTGAACTTTGCCTGTTTGCTTTTTGGATAATATGGGTGTTCTCACAGCTAGTGCTTTTGACAATCTTCTGAACTAACTTCCCTTATTGTAGTGTCAGAATTATTCCCTTGGGCTTCCCTTATGTTATCAAAGCAAGGGCTGACATCTCACAGGCATGCACTCCTCACAGGTGAAAGATTACATTAATTTCCAGTCTGAATATGAGGTATTTCTGTTCAGAGATATATATTTTAAGAGTTCATGCTTTTATACACCAACCTGCTTGTGTATGCTCCTTTTGTTTTATTGAGCACTGATACCTCCTGGTTTAGGGGTTGGGTGAAGCTTAGCAGTTGTCCTTGAGCTACCAAAAATTATTTGAGCAGTAGATGGTGTTCACAGTACTTGTGGACTACCGAAATCTGTGCTCTTAGCTTGTTTGTGGGTTTTTTTTTAAGCTTGCCAAAAGCTGAAGTAGAGGATTCAGATGTGTTGCTTTTCTTCCTGAAAAGGCAGAGCATCCTCCAGATGTGTGGTTTATAGCTCCTGCTTTTTCCTAGTTCTTCATATCAGCTGGGTCATTTTACTTGGGTACTTGGGCATAAGAACTGTAAGTTGCTTCAGAGAGTTAGTTGTCTCTTAACACCTGTATGGAGAACAAATCCCTTCAGCCTGTCCTTTTGTACCCTTTAAAATAGCACTACTTCTATGCTTGCAAATTCTTGTCTTTGACCACCCAGCAAAGTACATGGATTTCCCTGACACAGGCTAGGCAGACCATGACCTTGCTCTTTTGCAGTATAGTTGGTGTGCTAGAGGGGTGGTGATGGTGGTCTGAGAAGTTTGACTATATCAGTACATTTCATAATACACACAAGAGTGTAGAGAAGGTCTCAGCATTAAGATTTATGTTGCATATCCACTTGAATATGCATGGACCTTTAGTTTTGGCTATTCTTGGCTCTGTTCTTTTTGATGTGATGCTCTGTTAAGCTTTTCCCTGGTCAAAGATTACACATCCAGACATAGTGTTGTGAAACAAGTCTCTGCCCCCTCCTTCCCCATGCTGTTTGTGCAGCTGCAGGATAAATGGGGGTGGTGGAAAAGCAGTCTGGGGAAAAAAGGAATTCTTCAGCCAGATAAATTTTGATCCAGTTTGTATTACAAAAATAAGGTGAGGGACAGGAATAAACTGGGAAGCTGCCACTGAAAAGTGATTTGTAAAACTATTGCTTTATTTGCTGTAAAGGAGGACAATATTTGGAATTTTGCTAGCCTGAAATGTAACTGTTACTGTGCTGTTTTCTCTCTCCCTCTTTGAGATGTATGTGTGGCAGTACTTTGGATAGGAACTGGCAAGGGAGTTGGGAATGAGGCATGACTTCAAACCACTTTCACCTTTTACACCTACAAAGAAACCAAGCAGAAGGATAGTGACTGAAACAAGTTATGATCCACTTATGGAGCTGTCTGTTAAAACCTGTTCTAATGGTGAGGGAAGGGAAATAGGACAGGTATTTTTGTGACTACAGTCTTTGAAGCTTAATGTGACTAGACAGAATGCATACCACCAACAGGGCTAGCCAGCACTCCCAGTGAGGTGTGCAGCTTGCATTTAAGCATCAGGATAGTAACAGCTAGATACAGGGAAAGGTCTCTTGAAAAAAGAGAAATATAATCTTAAATTAATGGAGTGAACCCTGCAAAACACACAGCCCCAGATGATGGCAACATTGACAGGGTGCCTTTATTGATAGGGAATATGATTTGATTCTCTACATGTGAAGGAGGGAGTGGTATATCAGGCTGATACGTAAAAGGTTAGAGAAAACTGGTGCAAAATGGGTGAGTGGAACTACTGCTGGTGATCTCCAGCACTGCACAGGTCAAACTGCTCTTTCTGTGTGTGATGGTAAGAGCTGTTGGCTTTCTTGTCAGCTGCTGTGTATTCACAAAGAAACCCCACTGGGCTTGAGTGACTTAATTGCTGCACCCAGAGGGAAAACACCAAGACCCCCTGGAGCCTTTATGGTCATTCTGCCTCGGTATAAATGCAGGAAGTCCTGTGGTGAGCTTTGCTAGAAGGCAGCAACTGAAATCTTCAGGAAGGCATCTGCTGCTCTGAGAAGTGACAGTGCCTTTGAGTGCACAGTACATCATCTGTGGGTGTAAACTGTGACAGGTGCCACTGCCTGGTGCATCAGACTTCATGACATGTAGGTTAATAAGTTATATTTCCAAGGCTACCACTCAACATTTTGCTTACCAATCCAGCTAAGTGAAAATGTCACACAGCAAAATCTGATATATATGCTCTTGTTGTACTGTGTGGCTTTAATGTAGTTTGTGCTTATTTTCAATCTACCTTTTCTTTCATTTTGTCATACATAGGGAGGTGAGGATACTTAACTTTTACATGGGTTTTGAATGCCTTATGCTGCACACCATTTGCTGTGAATTACATGTATGGCAGAATACACTTAGATTTACCAGTTCCTTAATCTGGAATCCTTTGCAGTTTTGCTTCTGGCATTTTTTAATGTCAGAAAACAGCACGTGTTAGCTGGCTCTATTTTCCTGTAGACATGTCTAGAAATTTTTTACCCTGAAGCCCATTTTTTAAAGCTTATGTTAGAGGCAAAGACTGAAGTTTATTTTTGACTCATATGATCCTTCTGCTCCTTGAGGAACTGAACTTCTGACAAACTACAATCAACATGTTACGAGTTTGTGTGGTTGGGGGTTTTTAATAATTGCACTGGTTTTGCTTCTGTTCTCTTTGGAAGATGAGCGTGCTTCAAAATGAAACTAATTTTTTGGGGGGGAAGTACAGCGAGAAAATTACTTAAGTCGCACATCTAGAAACAACTGTGCAGACCACTGATCAGTCTTAGTGTTGTAGCTGCTGGAGGGCAGTGGGTGCTGTGTCATGAACTTACTCATGAGTACCACGTACTGAGAGACTCTGTATCCAGCACTGACTCAGTTGTCCAAATAAATTTAACTTGGTTATGCTCCAGTAACAGCCTGGGTACTGCATAGGTTGTCAGCTTGGTAATGATTTTTTCCTTGGTTTCTTTACCTAGAGATTCCTAAGACTGGTATGTATTCTAGAAAGTGAGTGGTAAATCATACTGCCTTTACCACTGGGATTACATCAGTCAGCTGTTGACAAATAGTTCTGAAAACGAAATGCAAGAGCACTCTTAAATCTTTCCTTGCGTTAACATTCCTTTCTGCTTATATAAATAATTCCTGTCTTCCAGGACAGGAAAGAGTTTTTTGTTTTGCATTAAATACTTTGTCAGTTCAGCATTAAAAGATCTTTGTGCTTGCCAGTCTAAACAGTTAAGAAAACGGGTCTACTTAGCAAATTTCCAACATTAAGATAGGGAAATCAGTTGCAAACAAGCTGCTGCTGACTGAATGCGTTTCTCATGTGGATTTTAGTCCTTCCACTGCACTTGTGATGCTGGTGAAAATATTTGCCAAGCTGGATAGTCTGTTTTCAGAAAGAGTATGTGAAGGTAATTTGGCAGACAAATTAAAACATGCTTTTTTTTAAACTTTGGGGACAGCATATGGGATTAGAGTTTGTACCGGGAGACTTGAATAGTGCTATCTGATTATTGTCCCTTGTGTGTTAGTTGTATATTGTTGAGATATATATATTGTATATTGATATATGTACTATTAGTTCATTTATAGCAGAGAGTAGTCATGCAGGTAAGGGCAACATGGAGAGAAAACTGGTGTAGAGAGATGTAAAGAAGGGGCAGTGTGGTTTTCAGTATTTTGCATTCTTACTATCATCAGTGTATCCTGTTGCATCTCATAGAAAGCTTTTCCTTTAACAACCTGCCTTTTGTTTTTCTTCCTTCTGTGATACATAAGAGACAACTGTAGAAGATGATGAGCCTGTCAAAAAGAAGAAAAAGAAAAAAAATAAGGAAAAGCAGGCTGAAGAAGAGGAAGTACTGAATGAGGAACCCCCCACCAGCCCCACAGTTGAGGTAAGGCAGAATTATACAGCTACCCTGTTTCTTCTGAGAATGGATTATCTTAAAAACTTACTGAGTGGTGTGGGGGGGAATATTCTTATCTATATAACCCGTGGTATGTTAGGACAATTTTACTCTAGTAACTAAATTTCATGATACGATTACAAAATCAGGTTTGAGAAATTTGTGCCTGTACTGCCTCCATGTGTCAGGAGTGTTTCCCATCCTTTCCTCTGCCCAACCCCAACATTAGCATTCTTTCTTTCTACATCTTTTCTAGTGGGGAGAGTGTCCTTTGGTGCCCATCTACAGGCATGGGTTTAGGACTTGTCAGGAACAGTCTGTACCTCCTGAATTGATGAAGCATCATTTGATGACTTCTAGCAACAGTAGAGTGGATGGGACCAAATCAAACTAGTTGTTCACTTTTGAAATCCTGTTCTTAACATGAGGTTTCATTTTTCCCCCTGTGTTCAGTGCAGGTTTGCTGCCTGACCACAGTGCTGAGCTGCCAGCAGTGTGGCAGACAGCACAGCTTCCCTTGCCCCCTGGCCCCTCCGTGCTGTAAACACTGAGTGCATTTAGCAGTAGAGGAAGGGAAAGTCTCTAGAGTTGTGCTTTGAGTATGGCAGCTGCTGTGGTGTTCTGGCTGTGAGCTCTGTTGCCTAGCTACATGTGTTGATTTGCTTCTCCATTATGCTTTGTTCATAGCAACATTTGTTTATTTGCAGAATACAGAGAAAAAGAAGAAGAAAAAGAAGAAAATGAAAGATGAGGATGAAGACTGATAAAGAGCAGAGGGGAGAACTGGACAGCTGCTTCCGAGTGGCATTTCTTGACATTATTTGTAGCTTCTTGCTGAAAACTAACTTCCCTGTGTTGCAAGGGCAAGGAGAGAGATTTGGTGGCTGTCTTTTGCCTGGAACAGGATACCCCAGCTACTTAGGAGGATTGCTGTTTTTTTGCAGTTTCTTATGTTGAAAAGCTCACAGTAGATCCTCTTTTCATATGCAGTCTCCACTGATAAGGAATAAAAACATTTTTATGGAGATTTCATGCCTCTGTCTTTGACCTTGTTTGCTGGTTTTCTTACCATTATCAGGACTACTTTTTAGTATTTGAAATTAATGATCAGGGGAAAAAAATTCTAAATGTGTAAATGGTCTGGTATAGTTCATTCTCTGAAGAATTCAAAGGTTGTAATATTCTGAAGTTCTCCATACATATCTGCGTATCAAAGATGCCTTTAACAGCTGAGGTGTGTCTTTGAGTCTGCACTGTAGTTCTCCTGAGAGAGCCTTTTTAAAATCTTTCAAACATTTTGCTTTTGTTGCTCTGACTGACAAGATTCAGATGTGTGTTTAGAACAAGTTAGCTTCCAAATTGCTTCTGTGGTAATTGTGGCAACTTTCTTCACTTGATATAAACAAAAAAAAGCCCAGGGCACAATTACTACTTCAGCTATCAGATAATGAAGTGTTTCTTATGAGTAGCAGAAGTCAACCACTTGCCAGTTCTGCCTTTCTCTGTAGGGAAAACAGATGCACTGGAGAAGCATCATATGACCACGATGCTAAAGCTCTTGAAGCTGTATGGTGGAAAAATACACAATTTTTTTACTATGTTTTTTTAATAATTTCATTAATATGAAAAAGCTTTTTGAAATGTACTGGTAGACTATTACCTAAATGAAATAGCATTGTCTTCAGCTGGATAACACTTGGTAACTCTGCAGCCAGTGTAGCTGGTGCTTTTCTGTGGAATAGAGCTTATTGACCAGCTCTTGCTGTTTAACTGCCTGTGGCTTACTTTACTGTTAGTAAGTGGATATAGTGAATCCCTAAGAAAGTTGTTAATGTGTTGATTTAAGCAGTTCCTCCAGTATCAAGAACATGAACTGCATTTTTTCTTTTTCCCCCTCAGGAAGGTTGCAGTGAGTTTAACTGCCATAATTGAGAGGCTGGTCAAGGAGTATCCTGAAACAGCGTATTGGGACTGCTGCCATATTGCAACCATCTCTCATCTTAGGTGTTATGTATGGATCCTTCTGTTGCACTGTCTGCAGTCACTGATGCTTTACTGTGCAGAGCTCTGGATTGCCTGGGAATACTGAGACCTTTCCAGTTCATCTGCTTTTTGCTAGACAAGTAAGATGAATTTAAGCTTAAATGTTTGAGCAGGCAGCAAAGATACTGAAAATTATTCATAATGAGATGGAAGACTTGGCTATTAGTGCCTTTCATTTTTTATTGTAAATGCATTTTCAAACAGAAATCTTTACAGACATGAGATCTGTTTCCTCTGAACTACTAATGTAGTTGCTTCCTCAGAAGTATCAGCTAAATTATGTATGTGCTGCTCATAAACTGTCCTGTATAATTTACCCTAATCAGAAAATTGGTATGAACATCAGTTGCTTAGTATGTCTAATCAGTAGGATTGAAGTGGAGAGAAGTTATTTTAGCACAGCCACTTCTCTCCCTTTTGCTGTAGAGATGCCATGCTGGACCTTGTTCTCACCAACAAGGAAGGGCTGGTGAGGGATGCTATGCTCAAGGGCAGCTTTGGTTGTAGCAACCATGAAATGGTGGAGTTCAAGATCCTTAGGACAGTAAGGAGGGCTCACAGTAAGCTTACTACCCTTGACTTCAGAAGGGCAGATTTCAGCCTCAAGAGAGTGTCAGGGGTTAACATCCTGGAGGGAAGAGGGGCTCATGAAAGCTGGCTGATATGAAAGGACCACCTTCTCCAGGCCCAAGAGCAATGCATCGCAGCTAAGAAAGGTAAGAACTCCAGGAGGCTGGTGTGGATGAGCAAGCAGCTCCTAGAAAAACTCAAGAAGGAAGCATACAGAGGGGTCTCCAAACTGACAAGACATGGATTTGACAGGTGGACCATTCAGTGGATAAGTAATTGGCTGGATGGCCACACCCAGAGAGTTGCGGTTAGTAGTTCAGTGTCAAAGTGGAGGCAAGTGATGAGTGGTGTTCCTCAGGGTTCAGTACTGGGACCAGTGCTGGACCAGTCTCTTTGTTGGAGATATGGACAGTGGGATTGAGTGTGTCCTCAGCAAGTTTGCTGACAAGCTGTGTGGTTGACATGCTGGAGGGAAGGGATGCCATGCAGAGGGGCCTTGACAGGCTGGAGAAGTGGGCCAGTGCCAACCTCATGAAGTTTAACAAGGGCAAGTGCAAGATCCTGTAGCTGGGTTAGTGCAATCCCAGGCACAAATACTGGTTGGGTGGAGAATGGGTAGAGAGTATCCCTGAGGAGAAGGACTTGGGTGTGGTAGTAGATGAGAAGCTTAACATGAGCAAATTGTGTCCTGGGCTGCATCAAAAGAAGTGTGGCCAACAGGGTGAGGGAGGTGATTCTGCCCCTCTGCTCTGGTGAGACCCCACCTGGAATACTGTGTACAGCTCTGGAGCCCTCAGCACAGGCAAGACATGGCTCTGTTGGAGAGGGTCCAGAGAAGGGCCTTGAAGATGATAAAAGGGCTGAAGCACCTCTGCTATGAAGACAGGCTGAGAGACTTTGGGCAATTCAGCCTTGAGAAGAGAAGGCTCCAGGGAGGCCTTACAGGCCTTCTTGTACCTGAGTGAGCCTACAGGAAAACTGGAGAGGGGCTTTTCATTAGAGAAGGCAGTGATAGCACAAGGGGTAATGGTTTTAAACTGAAAGAGGGTAGATTTAGGTTAGACATCAGGAGGAAATTCTTCACCGTGAGGGTAGGAAGGCACTGGAATAGGTTGCCCAGGGAGGTTGTGGATTCCCAGTCCCTGGAGGTGTTCAAGGCCAGGTTGGATGATGCATTGTGCAACCTGGTCTAGCATGAGGTGTCCCAGCTCATAGTAGGGAGACTGGATCCTGAGGATCTTTAAGGCCTTTTCCAACCTTAACCATTCTGTGAGTCTATGCTTATTTCTTTGATAACAAGGAAATGAGATTCACCTCTTTTCTTACATAGCATATTTGAATGATTTATGATTGCAAGCCAATGTGCAGTGCAGGCCAGTTTCCACCACACAGGGCAGCCTATTGGAGCTTGGTCATGAAGGAGCATGTCTTTGCCTCTTCTGTTTTGGTGTTGGGAGGGTTGATTTTCATATCAAATTAACTAGAGCTTTGATTTGATATGATTTCAAGATTTCTGAAATGCTGTAAGATTTTTAGTTTTACTGAATGAAACTCTCTTGAAGGAAAAAAAAGCTCTGAGAGCTCTGTGTGTGACCCAGAAATAGTGGGTGGAGAAAAGGAAGCAAGATAGACCATGCACTTATCTGCCACCACCTCTTAAGCAGGTAAGGAAATAAATACTCTGGGTTCTGGTTTGAACTGCTAAACTCCATCTTCAAAACAATGAGCTGCATGTCCCAAAGGGCTGCTGCTGAAACATTGATAAGTGTATTCAACTTGAGTGCTAAGTATGATCAGTGAAAATAAACAGTGGTGATAGACTACACTCATTGTAAGCCAGGGTCACTGCCTTTCAAGTTGCTTATCAGTTCAAGGAGATAAGACTAGTTTCTTGTGCATGGTTTTCCACAAAGGTCTGGGCTGTTGTGTACAATCTTACACCTTAAAATAACAAGAAAATCTACAGGTATAGTTGGGAAATACTATAACCTTTTTACAGAGAGGTGGTTCTTACCCAAGAAGTAGGACAGGCCTTTTACTGAGATTTGAGCCTTTTCATCTTTTTACAGTGGTATAAATCCTGAGGCTTGTACAGGCTCTCTTGTAAGAAATAATTGTGCAACAGGGCATTTATGTAGAGCCTGTACTGTGGGTCACTAATCTTTGTGAGGGAGTTCATCCATCCAAAAACTGATCTTTTGTCTTTTGATAAAACAAAAACAAAATCCCCAAACTAATGTTAAATTAAGGATAGATGCTTTGAGTTGCTTGAATGCAGGAGGAACACCTAGTCAGACTAATGATGGCACTTCAAGCAAAACAGTGAGATCTGTGGAACAGAAGAATCTAAAATGTTTTAATATGAGCCTTAGAGCATTTTATCAGGATGGGTTGCTCTAAAACAAAGCTAACAGTGAAAAATAGCTAATGAGCTAGAGCTGAGCCTAGAACAGGGTGAATTAAGGTGTTTTGAAGGGATGGTTGAGAGTTTGAGAGCATCTTGTGCAGGTTCCTTGGGTGTTTAAAGTTCTCTCCCTATCTCCTGTCATCCTGGGGTATAACATGGTCTGTGCTCACTCTGCTTTTGAAAATCTAGTCCCATGTTGACTGAGAGCTGGAGGAACAGCCTTCCTTCAGAGCTTCTGTTAATTTATTCATCAGTAGCCAACAGTCCCCTTGACTATGGTTACAGACTCTTAGAGGTGAAAGCTGCCCCTCCTGGGGTGGGGGTGACATGTAGCCTCCATCCACTTCACACTGCAGGGGACACAACCACCATCCCAGCCTTCTCAGAGCTGCTGAGTGCTCATCTAGTGACTGTGGTTCTTCTGTCCAGGCTGGTGATAAAAGTTCATGTTCAGGCACAGAATGGAGGGGACCAGTTCTGTGAAGTACCTGGGCATGAGTGGGTTCTGGACTGATGTCTTGGGAGGTCTCTTACTTGTTTCTCTCCCTGTGGTTCACACTGACCCCAAAGGAAAGCTGTGCTTCAGGCTAAGACTGTAGACTTTTGGAAAATGGATGTTTGGTTTTGTTGGGTTTTTTCTTTGCTACTTGGGATATCCTGGTAGTGTTCCCTGTGGTGGCAGCCCTGCCTTTTCCCATAGCAGTCCATCACCCCAGTGTCTACTGGCCATGGATGCGTCCTTCCTTCCAGGTGTCTCCTATTGCCTGCAGGCATCTTGCTTGATCCAGCCATCCACAAATTGTTCCTCCCACCCACAGACACACACCCTGTCTTCCCCATGTCTGTGCCTATCTGCAGTAGCTCTTGTTGAGCATCAGAAGCCAAGTGGAGGGACCCTTTTTTTTTTTTCTTAGTATAGAGAATGGGATAGGCAGGCACCCTCTGCACCACTCCAGGCACTGGCCCTTCTGCTCCAGAGACTATCAGCTTCCCAGAGTCATCCCAGGATTTTGTGTGCCCCTGCAGTGAGAGGTACCGGTGAAGGCTGAGGTGGAGGTAACTGCTTGGGAGTTACAAAGCCTGCCTGCTGGGAAAGGGCAGAATGCCTGCTGCTTTTCAGGTAAAACCTCCATCTTGCCCATCCCTCTACAACTGTTTCTGAACATGGAAAGTCCCACAAGTTGGCTTCCTGCTGTCTGCGCCACATCCTGGTGCCTGTGTGTCCGTGCAGCGAGGCTTTGCTTTCTCTGGAAAAAATAATAATTTTATTATAAATGATAGCTCAGCAGTAGCTTTCTGTCTTCCCCAGGGAGAATCACAGCAGCATGTTGTCTTTCAGAGTAGCTTAAAATTTTGACTAGAAATCTTGCTTTCTAAATAGCCAGGCTCAGTCCCTGTGCCTCTCCAGCCACAGGGTGTGATGTGCAGCCCTCGGCAGCCTTGCCCCTGTGGAGCTGGTAATGCCCTGAGCTGGAAGTTGCCTCCTCAGGCTAGTACAGAGTACTGCCAAATGCTCTGTCCACACTTATTTATGCTTAATTAGCTCCAGTTAGAAATCCAGGGACTTCTTCAGTGAGTGCCAGTCTGTGTTCTTCATGTGTGAGCCCTATCTCTGAGCTTTCATTTTCTTTTTACATCCTTTTTACTCTGTCTTATTTCTTAAGCAAATGGTTATTCCTCTCATAGCAGTGAGCATCTCAGTTCAATGACTGTTTTCAGTAGTAGTAATCTACAATAGAACGATTTTCTGATGTTTCTCATCCCTGTTACTGGCTAATGGAAACAGCACTTTTGTCTGAACAGATCTCAAGCAAAACACAATGAGGAACTGATGGTGATGTGCTGGTGTGAAATTTGTAAGCTACCCTGGAGAAAAAGAGCAAGGTAGGACTGAAGTGCTGGGATGGAGAAGTTGGAGAGATGGGCCAACAGCAGGGAAATCAAGAAGGGCTCCAGATCCAGAGGAGATGAGGTACAAAAACTCCTGTCATTTGGATCACAGCCCATTGAGTTTGCCACCTTTATCTCTTATCATTATATTCCACCTCTTAAGAACTGAGATAATGCCTTCCCAAATCCCCTAAGTGTACAGGGCTCTCATTATTGCATTTTTTATGAAGCACTGTGAGAGTTCTAAATAGGATGTGATGTAGAAGTGTTGTGAAGAAGAGGAAGGAAACCTGTTTGACAGTACAATGGCTGCAAGTGAGTTTGTCTTAAGTCCACGATGAAATCTCTCTTGATAGAGCTGCAGCCAGTCTCAGGGCAGGAAAGTTAAATTCTTTCTTCTCAAAGAAGGAATTAAAACCAGCTGTGCCAAAACACAAAACAGTTCTTGTTGCATGGTAGCAAAAAAGAGGTTTGCTTTTGTAGTGGTGTAGAGCACATTTTTAAATGATCTTTATAAAACTGGTGTGGCAATGGGCAGGTGGGGGACAGCATCCAAACTTGAGCTCAGGCTTTATTGCTGCTCTCTGCAGGACCAACAAGGCCATGCAAAATGGAAATTACCATGAATAGGAGACAGACTGTTATTTGTACATCTGTAAACGTAACAGTGTAAGGCTGGAGATAAACGCAGTATAATTGCCAGTTACTCAATCAGTGCATTGCAACATGCTGAAGCAATAATGGGCAGCGCTGTTGCAAAGGAGCATGCTTCCTCCCTGCGGCCAGCCCACCCTCAGGCCCTGAGAACAGCAGGACAAGGTAAAATCTATACTTCTCCTTTTGTACTATTGTCCGTGTTTTTACTTGGTTGACAGTAGGTGGGCAAGGGAAAGAAGATGCCAAGCAGGGTGAGAAACACCAACAGGTCTCCTGTGCCCAGACCCAGCCTTGCCATGTGCAGCACAAGGGAGCTGCTTTGGAGCTTTGCACCAGGGTGTTGGGTGCTTTCCTGTGTGCCTTTTGTGCAGGAGCCCCTGGTGCTCTTCAAATCCATCTGAGGTTTCTGAAGCAGGACTGGCATGGGGCCTAAATCACATGTCTCCCCAGGACGCAGTTTCAGCTGCAGGGATTGGTGCTGCCAGCTCTCGTTTCCTGTTGATGCATCATCTAAATAGTAATATCCAGCCATTTTAACCCCACTGGGGTATAGCACATTTAGGCTGTGGTTGCTAAAATAGGCAAAGATATGTAAGCCATCCCCAGCACATCCTGGACGTGTGAATCTGTCACAGGTAGAAAAGAGTGTAAATAGAGAAATCCAAGTTCCAGGATCTGTGGTGCAGCATCTTTTTAAAATGTCATCAACAACAAACCAAAAAAGAAGCTGTTGTCTAGATTCTTGTTTCCTGATGCTGAAAACCAGGAGTTATTGCTTCTGTACCTTTCTGGAGACTTTCTGGCTGGGAAATGTTCTCTTTCCAGAGGAAATCCTTTTAACTTTCAGGAGTTCAAGACTCTAATTGGGTGAAATAATAGCTTGGCGCTGCCCCAAGCAATATGATTTTTATCTTTTTTTTTTGTTGTCTGCGAAAGTCTGGCTTGTTCCAGTCCTGTGAGTCATGGAGGGAATATGGATGTTGGATTGCCCTGGTATCCAGGGATGGGCTTCTGGTGAGGTGGGGTCCTGAGTCAGAGGTGACCATGGGGATATGAGACATCCTCCACAGAACTGGGGTACTACTGCCTGCCCTTCTCCTGCCTTCACCAGGGCTGGTGTCATCTTGTCACTCATGTACACCTTTCTAGGTATCTTTGTTCTCACTGAGTTATTCACAGTGGGGGGAGGTTTGTTGGCTACTGCTCTGGTGACTCATCTTACAATAATTACGGATTCATGCTTTGTCTTTGCCAAATGCTAACTATTCATCAGTTTCAACCAGCATGTTTTGATGTTTGCACTGGAGACAGATTTTGATGGTTTATTTAGCCCAGAAATAAGCCTGACAGAGTAAACACAGGAGCTTTGAACCTCTCAGGATTTTGTTTCTGTATAGTGGATTAAACAAACGGAGGTATTTAGCATAAGGCTTTCTTCCTTGTCCTGGAAAAAATGACCTCAAGTCTCAGGGTGCAAAGCAGCAGCCATGGCTTTTGCTGACTTCCCTGTGTCCCTGGGGCTGCACAAACACTGGCGTGTGGCTCTGGCACAGGAAGAGACCCTCCAGCTGGGCCCTGCAGCTCCCAGCTGGGATCAGGTCAGTGCCAGGGACCACAGCTCACCTAAGTGGGGAAGAAGCACTAGTTTTACTTGAAAGATGCATCAAACAAAGCACTGAAGAAAGCTGTGTGGATGATCTCCTCTCTGGTCTTGTCTGGCTCATTTGAGTTTATAGCCTGCTGGTTTGATACAAACACTGGTCCCAACCCCACAGCTCTTCTCTGTGCTCCTGTGAGATTGCAAGTGCTGGTTTTAGCCTTCAGACTGTGGAGAACCAGAACAACATATGCATTGCTGCTTCCTGCCTCCATGTGGCAAGTCCAGCTGCCCTTGAGCTCTCCACCTCACACCATCCTTGCTGTTCAGCTGGGGACTCCATCCTCCCTTTGTGGTGGCTTGGGGCAATGAGGAAAGGACTGGGAGCAGGTGGAGATATGTAAACTAGGAAACTGGTGCATAAAATGTCTGCAGGACAGGGGGATGCACAAGGCTGGGCTGCATAGGGCTAGCTTAAGCTAAACCAAAACCAGGATTTTCCCCTGGATCCCTGCCGGGCTTGAAGCAAGGTGTACAAGCAGCAAAACCTTCATTGAGAAGGAAGTGGTGGGCCTTCATGAACCCCTTGTGAAGGTGGTTGTACTTTGTATGTCCATGGGACAGATTGAATGCAGGGCCTGACTAGATGAAATAGGTGGCTAAATGAAAAAAACAACCAAGCAACCAGAACAAGCTAATGGGACATAAGTGCAGATGCATCTGTCTTGTGCTTGGTTTGTGAGTGCCTGTGGGCTGCCAGGTTGGCTGTGCTGTCCTTCAAGTCCTTCACCTGCTGCCTCTCCTGCAGGAGCAGCATTTAATTGTCCTCCAAATTGTGCTACCAGATGCTTTTCCTCCTGATGATACTGTGAAATACCCACCAGGTCAGCAGCTCATACCTGCCTGGGAAGCACCGGCCCTCAGTTTGTTTCCTAGGTAAATTTTGTCACAGCAAGCAGAGCAGCCCTTGGTGCTGGTGACATCACAGTCACTCTTCCAGCTGCTTGCTCAGGATACTTAGCAGGCGAGGTGGACTGTCCCACCTCATGCCGAGGTCCCTGGCATTTCATCCCAGCACTGGCTGCCTGGGGAGAGGTGCAGAATGAGGGGGCTTCCTAAGGTAGGCCATGATGCTGTTTGACTTGTGCTGCTCATGTTTTTCTCACTGACAAGGATCTCTTGGTCTCCTGTGCCAGCGCTGCTTCCCTTGGGGCATTTTTTTTCCTTCTCTTTTTACCATCTTTACAGCTTGTTTTCCTTCCTGCATCTGCAAGGCTGTCTCCAACAAAGCCCTGGCAGACAATCTTATCTTGAAGCACAACCAGTCCTGCTCCTTTCAGTACAATATCTCGTCCACTCAGATGCTTGGCTGGAGCTGTCCCGCACACACCCCTGCCTGCTGCAGCTTTGCCCCCTGGCAGGGCCACAGGCAGAGCCCCAGCCTGGCAGGAGAGGAGAGGGGCAGCTGAGGAGCTCGGCTGTAAAAAGGCAGTTGGGGAGGTTTGCACTGTACTTGCTGTTTCAGGAGAGGAATGCTATTAATTAAATGGGTAGGAGAGATGACTGAGTCAATTTTTTCCTTCTTGGCCTATTCACTTGATTTGAAAGGCCTTTTATATGTTTTTTTCTTCCCCATCATCCCCTGGCCCTGAGTTTGTGGTTTTAGTGCTTTGGTGATAAAAACAGTTCTGCTCTGGAGCATCTGTGGGAAAGGGCCTCACACCTATTTCAGAAGAGGTTTTAAAACTCTGCAGGGGAAGACAGATTGAGAACTTTCATTGCTTGTGCCTTGAAGCAGATATTCCTGATAACTAATGCATTTGAAACTATTAAAGTGCAGATACAAATAGTACCAAAATTAATTAAAATTATCCAGTCCTTTTGCCCAGCCCCACCCTGCAAACCAGCAGGTATTTAATCTTATGCAAAAAAGTGGAAAGCAGTGTACTATCCTGACCAGGGCAGTCTGCAAGTCTCATGATACTTGCTTTATGTTGCTGGGGCAGGATGGTGGATTTAGTGGAGCTGCACGTGAAAGTCTTTGTTCTCCAAAGGCCTGAAAAAGTTTCAAGTCTCTTGGAAGAGTCTGCAGGAAATTCAGTTACTGGGTACAGCGTTTCAGACAGATACCAACACTAATTACAATCCGTGGTGATCCATTTACTTTAAAAAAGCCCTCATAAAGTGTCTCACCAAGACTGTTTACAGGCAAATGCTCAAGATAGCTTGTTTTATAGTGAGGCTTCAGTAACCAGCCATCTGTTTCATCCGTTTGTTTCCAAAGTACAGTAGATATGCATCATTGTACCAATAAAAGGGTCTGAGGAACTATTATAGGAGACTACTTCTGTCAAATGCTGCACTTAAAGAACAGATCGAGATCACAAATATTTCCCTTTTTACTAAATGCCTTATGCACTAGGTGTGGATTTATTTTCACTTTGCTGCTGCCCTCAGCCTTTTCTAACTGGCATTTCCTGGAGCCTCTCAACAGTTTCCAACAAGAGGTGGCAAGAACAGGCACGTCCCCTTACTGGGGCTTTGCACAAGGATTTGCTGGAGGCCAAAGCTGATGAGCAGAGGATGCTGGTGGAGGTGGCTTCTCCAGTGCCTTGTGGTGTTGCAGTGAGTCACAAGCACAGGCACTATGGGTACCAAAGCCCATGATATAACAGCTTGGTCCAAATGTACCTGTGCAATCAGAAGGTACAATCTAGGGCACAATCTAAAAGTAGCTCCAGGCATTCAGGAAATACCAAGTGTTATGTCCTATACCACATGATCAACAGAAAAATTGACAACTGTTTTACAAGTAGCAGCTTTTGGGCATTTGCTGGCTCCTGTTATATACAGTTTTATGGCTTATTTTCCTTTATTTTAGTGTAAAGCTTAGAAACTTATGCTGATAGGAGCTGAAACATTAATTATCCACAATTAATGAGTCTACAGGCTGTCAAAAATACCAGCTAGTATGATGTTAGCAATAAATCATTGGAGCTCATAACTCTAATACTGACAATTGAACAATTCACATTTGTTGAGGTCAAAACTACAAAATAGAACTCTTGAGTGCATTTTTAATGTACAAAAAAAGTCTAAATATAGAATAACAGAATCTGTGCTTATTAATTTTTCTGATTTCTCAATCAAATTTGCCCAATATGTAACCAAACATCTGGGTTTCCTTTGGCAGTCAGCTGCTGATCACCATCCCCCTTGTGAAACCCTGATCTTTAGAAATTGCTGCAGAGAGCTGTTTTTTCTGACTGTAGTTGTTTCATGCCTGTAACAGGTGGAAGTTTTGCTTCATTTTCTTATAGCTGTCTCATTTCTGATCTCTGTGCTGTTAGCTCAATGGCAGAAAGTGTAGGAAACACTGTCCTCCTAGGACAAGTGCCTTGAAACAGCAATTTCCTGCCACCACCTTTCCCTAAATTAATGAAGTTGGTGAGGAGTGCTGCCTCTGCCTCTTCACAGAGGGTGGGCAAGATCCTGCCAGTGAGCTAATTGCAGAGCCACCAAAACCACTGCTGTTGCTCCCCGAAGAATTGCATTTAAGGCCAAGGTCTGGTGTGCTGAAGGGATGGCTTGGAAGAAGGGAGGAGGAAGAGGGAGAATGAGCATTGACCTGAACATGGCCTTTCCCCTCACCAGCCACCCTCCAACAACCCTGGGGGTTTCTGCAGCTGCAGAACAGGCAGGGGTCCATGCTGACCTTTGTGAGATCCTGCACAACCCACCTGTGCTCTGTGCCAGAAAAGGGTTTCGGCCAACTTCATACATGTTTTTGGCAAGATTCGTTCTGCAAAGCAAAAATTAGTGTCCTTAATCTGAAATGGAGCACCTGGGTGTTGGATTTGACACAGCTCCATCATCGCATTGTATAGACATGCTTTAGAAGTGCCCTTCAGCTGACCTCTGTGAATCATGACAAGATGATGCCTACAGGAGAGAGAGGTATGCTTGGTGATGTTGTCCTCTGATAACTGCTTCTCTAAGATGGACAAAGGAGTCTGGGTGCTCTTTTACGTATTTTTGGCTGTGTGGTTTACATAGAAGGCAGCTTTGCTTGTCTTTTAAAGGTCACAGGGAAAAGCAATGATGTAGAGGAGGATTTTTCCCCATGAACATACTTATGAAAGCAAATAAACAAAATCCAGTATTTCTGCTGGGAATAACTCCCTTACCGTGAGCTATGCTGCCTGTACATGTGTGAGGAACCAGGGTGAGGTGAACCCCAGTGTGTCTGCAGGACCTGTGCCACTGTCCCTATGAAGGGACTTGAGGAATAAGGTGCCAGAGAAGAACCTTGCCCACCTGGAGAGGATGTGCTTTTCATGTGCCTACAAGCTGAAGGAAGCTGTCTGGCTCCGCACCTACCCACCTCACAGACTGCATGTCTTGGTCTTCCCTATTTCCGTGGGGATTAGTCACGTCATGGCTCGCATGTGATGTAATTTTGATGGCGTAATCCTGCCATGTCTTTTGTAACTTGGAGTCTTCATGGACAGACAAGACAGGAAAGTTTACTGTCTGATGTGAAAAGCAGAAACATCTATAAAGGTGAGTATTAAAGTCCTTCAAGATTAATTAATGTGTCATAAAGAAGCAAGAACAGAAGTGGTGAAGAAGTGATTTTCTTTATCTGTAATCTCAGGCCACTTTCAACTGTGAACTTCTAAGTATTTAATATTAATTAGGCAATTCCATTTTGACATGAAATCTCCACGGGCACAGAGTCCTAATACGAAAGCCCCACATTTCTAAAAGGAAGTTAAACCACTCCTGATCCTGTTCAATGTACTTATTTTAACCTTTCCAGTCTTCCATAATTTTCTTATGCTAGTTGAGATGCTGCACAGACCCTGGGTTTGCTTTGGCTGGTGATCCAGCAGGGCTGGGATGCCATGCTGGCAGTGACCCACTGAAGTTCCAGTTGCTAGAGGGAGCCTGCAGAGACACTGGCCCTTGGCAGTTTTTTAAAACATCATATGAAATGAGCTGCCAGCAATGGGAACATCCCAACCAACCCCCCCAGTCATCTTACACAAAAAGCAAGCAGTGGGGAGCAGGTATCTGGCTCTAAGTAGACATTGAGGCTTCACCCATCACCATCAATCAAGGTGTAATTCTTGTCCTATGCTGCACAGACGGATGATGGCATAAGGTAGAGAACTTCAGCTACCTCCTGAAAAAGTGATGGGAAGTTAAGAGTGTTGCCTGCTGTGTAGTAATCAGGGAGCTTAAAATGAAGATACTTTTTTTTTCCCCTTTTTTAAGATGTTGCAATTTGTGGCCAAATCACAGGGTCTCAAGGGAGCATTCTGGCTGAAAAAATGATTTCAGAATTTGGCCTAACATAATGTTAAGATAAAAGCTTTTATGTAATCACTAATTCACAGTCACAGTTACTTTGGCTTCTCTCATTGTCATTCTTAAGTTATTTTTTTCATGCTGGGAGTTGGATTTTCCTGGCACTGAATCTGTTTTCAGCAATGTATACACCACAACTGCTGACAACTAGGAGTTGAATCCCATGTTCCTTGACCCTGACTGTAGTTTGTTTTTTCTGGCACTGCTTCAAAGTCTCCCATCTGCACTTGTCTCCTGATGACCAGCGGCGGTCCTTCAGCTGCGTGAGAAATGCCTGATGTTATCCTGTTGTTCTCGCCCTCCTCCAGGCCTGTTTCTTGGGCTGTGAGTGCAGTTCTTTGCTGGCTGTGCAGCCCTTGCCTGTTCCTAGACAGCCTTATCAGGGCTCGCTGTGGCAGCCCTCCCATCCCTTCCAACCCCCCCTGCAGTTACTGGAAGACCCATTGGTTTTGTGCATTCTTGCATGGCAGAAAGTGTGCTCCACTGCTGCTGTGGTATTTCAGTCCCCTTTGCTTTTCTGTAAGATACTCCCCTCTCCCCCGAGCTCCATTCCAGCTCAGATCTGTAGCAGGTCACCTCTGCATCCTTTAGCTGCTGAGAGACAAAGGAGAGCTCTCTCTCTACTTGCCTCATTTCCACTCACTGGGCTATTTTTTTTCCAAGTCTGGCTCTGGATGTGTATCTCCAGGGTCACCCCATACCCCACTTAAAAGATGCGCCTGTTACTCTTAGCAACAGTTTGAATAAGTACAGCTGTTTTATGCTTGGATTCCTCCTGACTTGGCTTAGCAAGACTATGACTTTCTAAGGGGTGTGTGCTGTTTGGTAACATGCAGGTGTCCTTGCTCTGTTGGGAGGCTGGGTATTTCTCTGAGCTTACTTGATAGTTTAATATGTGCATAGTGTACTTGACAGAATAACAGTACATTCATTCCTCTCCTACCTCTTTTCTGGGTTTGTTTATTTTTGTTATTCCTGTTACACTCAGTTTCATTTGTTATTTTTGGTTTTGTTTTCCAGGCTTCTTTCCTTACTTTTGCTCAGCTTAAGTGATCCCTTATCTGAGCTTTCTTGGTATTCCACAGGGGAAAACTGACCATTACTGTTGAGCATTTCATGCCTCTTCATTGTTCCTCACCAGACAGGGCATGCAGGAGCTTGTGTGCATATTCCTTCCCTTCTCTCATTAAGGTGTCAACTTTCTTTAATCTTCCTGCACTTCTCAGCACGTGTTGAAGCTTTAGCTGGCACTAGGGCTTTCCATTACCTCCATACTACAGCTGACATCATGCAGCAGTCTTCAGCATCCCAATATCTGCTGTCATCCACCAGCCACCACCAGGAAAGCAACATTAGTTCAGGCTTAGAAAAGACTTCTTGACACCCTGCTCCCACCAGCAGCAGCACTGGTGGTTGGGCACGTACTTCTCCCTCAGTCCAGAGAACAGGAGTGTCCTAGCCTGGCAACATTTTGTGGAAAGCCATTTTCCTGCTGATCTCCTTTCCTGCCTGTTGGTCTCCAGCTGGTTTCCATGGTATTCGTGGTTGTGTAAGGGTGGCAATTTCAGCATCTTGGCAGCCTTCCAGGCTGCCTCTCTAAAAAACCCTGTAGAGTTTCAAACAGATATATCTTATTTTTCCTTCATCTGACAGAGCTGCCGTGTGCTTTTAATCTATTCCATCCTTCCCTTATCTCACAGACACAGTGTGAGCTTGTGCACATTCTTGCTGGCAAGTTGCTTTGAGATTCTCTGATTAAAGTTTTGCCATAAAGGCAAAGAATTATCATCACCATGAAATCACTGGTTTCCAAGGTATGGTACAGAGTATCCTACTGAAAATAAGAGTCCCAATGACAATGAGCTGATTCCTGGAGCTGAACGTAAATGGGACAGCATCACCATTTACTTCCATGCTATCACATAAGGGTGTCCACCCTCTGAGGGCTGCTATGCCCTGGCAGGCGGTTGATGGCCACTGCAGCACCACTGATGGACGTGTGCTTGCAGCCCAGCTACACTTCTGTAACGCCAGTGCAGAAAAACATCAGAAAAAAAATTCTTGTTACAGGGGGAGGCCTGATTCCTGTCAGTCCTCTGTTTTGTTTCAAAACCAAAACAAACCAGGGCTTTGCTCTAAGCAACAGTTGGAGTGAAGAGAGCACACATCTGGTCTCAGCTTCACACAGCCTTTCATAATAGTCTCTAGCCATAATAGTCTCATTTTCTGGAAGCAAGTCATTGCTCCTCTTCAGGTTGAATGAAGTCTGATCAGGCTTGGACCTCTGTGTGTCAGGGTGAAAAATATACCTTGTGTCTGAGCTGTGTGAGGCTGGAGGAGTTGAAGAGAAGGGGTGCTATGTTTGGATATGCACTGAGTGGCCTCTGTTTCATTTAATTTGGGAAGGGTGATTAAATGGTGACCTTCTCATCAAAAGATGGCAGGTCTGTTTTCTCTGGCTTGGGCTGTTTTGGGCGCTGTTCCATCCGAGGGTAGGATACATTTGGCAACATGAGCTGATACCAGACTGAAGGCCCCCATTGTTGAGATAGGTTTCATGGCCCTGAGCTGAAGGAAGATGCTCTTTCATCTACTAAAGGGAAAGGGACTGCAAACTGCAACACATACTAACTGTTTCTATCTGTAGAAGCCACAGGAGGAGATAATACAGTAGTAACAGCTGCCCCTGGAATTATTTGTGCACATGTTTGGCTCCAAAGCTTTCTGCCCAGCTGGCTGGAGGTCACTGTGAGCACTGATAAGTATTTGCCAAACAGCAAGAAGAAGACAGAACAAGGTCGGGAGCTCTTCTGGTAGCAAGGCAGAGCATGTTTAGCAATCACAACTATCTCCCAAATTGGGGTGAGAGATTTCATCAACAAAACACGCAGGGGAGGTCTGAATGCTAGTGGAGGGCAGGAGAAATTTGCTTTACATCTTTTGGCTGAGTGAAATACAGAACTTGCTGCTTCTTTCTGAGCAGAGGATTATCTGCTGGTCTGCCTCAGTGACCTGCTCCTTCAGGTGGGTGCAGAGAAACTTTTGAGCCTTTTCCCATTGTATCTTAAGTGCAGCTGTGTCAGTGCAGCTGCCTGCAGTTTTCTGTCCCTTACAAAATGTTGCTGCCACCCTTTTGTCCCATCACTGTGTCTGCACCTGTTTGGGCCTGGCTGATGGACCAGGGCAGCTATGGAGTGAAGCCCAGCTCTGGCTCTGCAAGGTGCCAGGCACCTGCACTTGGTTACCTCAGCCGGTGCTGGTGTCTTCTGCATGCTGGGGTGGCTGAGGGGACCATGTGCCCCGCTTTTCCCCACACCTTTCCCAAGGACCCCAGTTGAGGGGGAAGTTGAGGGCAAGTCTGGAAGTGGCCTCTGGAGGCCTGGTTCTTGTTTGCAAGTCAAAGATTTTTGGATCTCTGCACTTTCAAATGACAGAAGATAGCATGGGGAGTGACTGTGCTCTCAATGCTGGCCACATGCCAGAGCGGCCCAGGGCAGTGCTGGTGGCTGGAGTCAGTGGTCTGGCCTGTATCACTTCAACAAGGGGATTCTTGATGGATGTTTTGAGGAAGCAGTTAGTTGGGTTTATTTTTCACAATTGATTCATGAGAGGCATAGCAGGCCATACAGAGATACTGACTCATTGTTGGATCTGAAGGAACATTCTTCACAGATCAAAATAAGTTTCAAAATTGTCAGGCGACAGACATCATGTTGCAGGCAGAAGCATAGGGGGTAGAAATCTCCTATTTAGAGTAGTAAAGGGTAATAATTTTATTCTGATCTTTCTTCAGGTGATGTTCCTGGCGCTGGCCACATGCATGAGAGGAGTGCTGAGCAGGCATGCTCAGAGCAGCACCTTGCCCTGGAAGCCCTAGCTGTGAGAGATGCCAGCCCTCTGCCATCATGCTTGTAGTGGCAGGAAGCCCCAAGTTTAAAAATGCTTCAGGTCTAATGCTGTTTCCGCTGTTTTTTGCCTTTGCAAGAGAAGACAACCTGAAAAAGCTCTGCTGCTGAGTTCATATCCCTTCTAATTGCAAAGGGGAACTGTTGTAAGAAGCCTGAGCCAAAGCTGTTCCCTTGATGCTGCTACTGAGTCATAGGAAAGGAAACAGGGAGAGACAAAGAATCTAGGTAACAGCAGAGGCCAAGGGCTGCACTGCAGCTCCTGAAAGACATGGAGAGAATGGGACATGTGCCCTGTTACATCAAGTAACTGCACAAAACAGCAGCCTCAGAGAAGAACCACAGCTGCAAAAGAGCTGCCAAAGAAAGGATCAAAAAAGTTAGGGGACAAATGCAACCCTGTCTGTGGCACCATCCCCAGCAGCCATCTAGGCTTGGCAGACAGTAAGGAATATATCAGAGCTCTTTTAGGGTTACAGTATGTTCTCTGGGGAATGGAGGAACACCAAGGCTTCACACCTCCAAGGCCTGATACCATCCAGGGGCAAGTGGTGCCACCACTGCCACCACTCAAGATGTTTGGGGAGTGGTTACGTGCATGGCCAGTTTGCCATTAAAATATGTAATTTAAAATAGCAAGGAACAACTGAATTTTGTAGACACTGCTTCTCTCCTTTAGATGAATGTCTGACACTTGTCAACTGGCTTGAAGTTCAAGGCGCAATGAGGAATGAGCATGCATGCAGGCTGTTTCCTCCAGACATCAATTTGTCTTGGCAAATTGAGTGTAGGTCCACCAAGGCTTTATCAGAGGGTTTAATTTTGTTTTCAAAGGCCATTTTTATTAGCTTTCTTCTGGAAGTATTGTGCTGATTAGAGAAATACTTCTAGGTCTAATTGTCTGTGAGAAATTAAAGAATAAAAATCAAAAGGTGGCTTTTGAAAACCAATGTGGCTTGCACTTCCAAATAGCTTGTGTAGCAAATGATTAAAAAGAACCCAAACAACAACATCCAAAAAACCCACCCCTAAACCAGAAGGAAAAAGGAAGGTAAGAGTAGGAGGCGAGTGTGTTGGAGCTGCCATGAGTTCTGTTCCCAGCCACCTGTTGTGAGCGTGAGAAGGCTCAAAGAGCTCTCAGGAACGAAACCCTGCAGGTCTGTGGCAATGACATACCCTCTGCTACAGACCAGATGATGATTCCAACACAACTCATTATTACATCTCTACTTCTGACTAAGTCCATTGTTAGATTTAATGAATAAGTGATGTTTTGAACTGATAAACACCCTGCAGCAAATTTCCCATTTTATGTTGTGAAAAACAAGCAAAGAGATTCAGGCAAGCAGTAAAGGGCCTTTAAAATACAATTTCAGGCTTAGTTCAAAGTGGGAGGTGCATCTCAGCTAGCTTGAAAGTTTATCTCACCTCCACCCCCAAAACGGAGATAGTTTCCATAGACTAAGCAGTGTTATCTCTAAAACAAGGCAGCAACTGCTCTGAATCTTGTTGGTAGTTCATTATCACAGGGAAATATTGTGTATTTTGAAACAGAAAAATGCTTATTGACTATTTCACTACTAATCCTTTTAGATACAAAATATTCCCTATGTGTGTTTATCCCATAACATGGACCTTCCTCTTCCTTCTTGAGGAGCAAGGGCTTACCTGTCCCATGCCCACTTTCTTCCTTTTCCAGGCTTGCACCCTGCATCTTTGATCATGCAATTATGGACGACCCATAGCAAATCACTATACCAAAACCAGGGAGTGTGAGACCAGATAAATAATATCAATATAATAAATAATTTCAAATTTTTTTCCAGGAACTGACAGAAGAATTGTGTGATTAATTTTTGTGTTAAGTCTCCCACCAAAAGATAAGCAAAGCTGCGACAAATGATGTCAAACACTGTCCTGATGTCGTTGCAGAGAATAGTTCATCTTGCAGTTGATTACACAGCAGCATGGTAGAATTAGAAAAACCCAGGTCAGAAAACTTACTAGTTCATACTGGCAAGTATTTTTTTCTTTTTTTCAAAGGCTCAGAAGCTGGTGCTCTTTTCTGTGCTTCAGAGACAAAGAAAAAATAAGTTGCAACAGCCTTCAGATGGAATTTTATTAGTCTAAAGGCTGAAAGTAATGTCTGGCACTGGACTACAGGGGAAATTAATTCCCTCTGAGGCAGGGATTTCCATTTACCATTTCCTTGAGGCTGTTGGTGGAACCACAAGTGTGTGCCTGCTCTGGTGTGTGATGCCACAGGAGGTTTTGCCAGCCTTGCATCTTGGCAGGGCAGACTGATCATCATGGACAGGGCTTTTTCTGCCTGTACGAAAGAACAGAAGGAAAGTGACTTTCTTCCACAAAGGACTTTTCCAGGGCTTCAGTCATGGCTTGGTGTCTCTTTTGTGGAATTGGTTTTCCCAAGAGGAAGCCAAGCCCTGGGAAAGGAGTGGAAACTGACAATAATTCAGACCAGGTGAAAGTGATGCTGGTAGGTTGTGGGAAGGCTCTGAAGGGCAGAGTGTCTTTCCCAATTCCCAGGAAAATGTGTCCATGCTGAAGAAAAGGTACTTAGGGGTCTCAGTTGCTTCTGAAGTCCCCAGAGGATTCACCATTTTTCCTCCTGCATATCATGTGCCCATTTCTCTGTAACTATGGTTTTCCTACTGCTACCCTTACTAACCTGACCTCTTAACTCCAAGAGGACTCATGGAGGGTGTGTTGCCTCTGTGTGACACCCTGGATTGGGCACTAATGTTAAAATCAACATAAAAATAAGTAACTCAATACTTCTGAGGGTAACAACATCTGTGTGTGATTACTTGTTTGGCTGCACTGGGTGAAGCTCTAGCTGCTAACTCAGCAGACTGTAAGTAAACAGTATTGTCTTTTCAGTTTGTCCTGGCTAAAATTCAGGATGTTAATAATAATCTAGAGAGCTATGTAAGGCTTGAATCCTTGCTATCAGAAATCACCTCTCTCTACACATACTGTTATAGGAGGTGAGACTGGGGTTATGATCTTGTTAACAGATCCCTAATTTAGTAAGGAGACCTGTACCAAATCAATCATTAAGCTATTACTTAGGATCCAGAATGGGGGTGTTTATTTGTAGGAAAGTCTGTGAGCATCTTGACTGCAGTTTTAATGTATGTTTATGCTTCAGAGTCAATGCTATGTGGATGCTTTGTTTTTAAATTAGGAACAAAATATCCCCTTAAAGCTAAACGTTAGGCCACATTGCTATCCTTTTTCCCCAACACTTATGACAACACTGAGAGAATGGTCTGGCCAAGTTGATGGGCAGCCAAATGTAATTTATGGCTTATTTTAAACGAAATTGTTGACTTCATGAAAGGCCCTGTCAAAAAGAACAGTCCCCTGAGTCCTAACAATGATAACAGTTATGTTGCGTCAGTGCTAAAAATCTCTTGGGTAACAGTGAACCTATCCTGAGAAGTATTTTTAAAGTGCCTGAAAATTACAGTTTCTAAAACGAAACAGGCTCAAGCTATTGTTTGGTAGTTCATTTTGCTTTGCTTCATTCTTCTCATTTTATTTTCCACTGATTTTTCATGCTTCCAAGACAGTATTCCATAGTTTTCTATATTCCAGGTTATTAAAAATCAGTGTTGTTTAAAGGAGATTCTACTAACAAGGACAAGTTTAATTTCACTTATGTACAGCATTGAATTTGCAAGCGATATCAACGTGTTTGCATCTGCATCAGTCTGAAACATCCGAGATGTCTCTCTGACCTCAGGGCCTCGCTACAGTGCCGGGCAGCCCGTGCGTGTGCCACTGCCCTCCCTACCCAACACCCTGGAACAGCCCTCCTGGTGCAGCCTTGCCCCGCCTGCAAGAACACATTTGTAAAAGGGTATCTACTTTGTAAGGTCTTTTCTCATGGTTCTAGTTTTTAACAGTCTTGTCTCTGTTAATTAAGTTAGATATCGTTGTTTCATTGGGTGAAATTCTTCCTGGTAGAAATACAGTGCTTTGGTCAGTGTATTTTCTTTAAGTATTTTTCTTTCTTGTTAAGTGTTACGCATTTTTTCTTGTCTCTCCCTACCCTTACCTGAATCCACACCATGGATTTACTGTGCTTCAGTTCTTCAAGTTTTCATTATCCTGAGTATTTTTCTGTCAGTCTTACTTGACATTTCTGAATATTAGGCTAGCAAAATCCTAGCTTACAGAGAAAACAGTATCACAAAGAATTATAAATGTATTCTTGTTCAATCACATAACAATGAGTGAGCCCCAGTGTGACAGTTTAGGTCTCTGGTTTCCTCTCACCACCGTGGGAAAAGGAAGCTGCTTCTGTGCTTAGACAGCAGCGATTACTTCCTACATCTGTGTGGTGAAGTCGGGTCAGCCCCTCCTTGGCCCTGCTGCTCCAGAGAAAGGGGTGCAGCAGCTCCAGCCTGGCAGCAGGGCACAGCTGGGGGCCCTTTGTGACCACAGTGGCCTGTGAGGGGCCTGGTTCTGGAGGAGATAGACTTCTGCAGAATTCAAAATAGATCAGGAGAGAGGAGAAAGTTTTGCAAACTCCTAGGATTGCAAGTCTGGAAGATTAGTCCAAGGACCTGATAAAAGCTCAGGCAAAGCAGATTCGCAGCCCCGTGGCCTTCACAAGGGTGTTTTCTTGATCAGGGGCTGTTTTTTTGTGAAACTGAGAGGAAATAATAAAAATAGCATGTCTTGTTCCTTCTTTCTAGGAAATTACAGAACAAAAATACAACCCATTTTGTGGAGAGAAAAAAAAATAAAAAGTTTTGAGGCAGAATATCTGTTTTGTACAATTTATTGTGAAGAGGAACTCCAGTACTAATAAACAAGACAACACTAGAACCATTAAAACAAGTGAGACTTCTGTCATTTACTGCAGGCTGAGCAGGTTTTGATACACATCACGAACACTTACAGTCATTTTCTTCTTACCATCTGAACAGTGAAAGTGCTGTGCAACCCACACAGCTGACTTCCTGTTTGCTGTGAACAAAGTAGATTGCCCTTCTTTTATTGGTAGGTACAGCTGGGCAGAAGGTATGTTGCATAGTTTGGTGTCTTTGCTGAACCAGAAAAAAACACTGGATTTTGGGGTTTTTGGTCTCCTGGAGGTAAAATTATTTTGTTTGTTGTTGGGTTGTTTTTTTGAGTTTTCTTTTTTGGTTCTAAAGGTTATTTCTTGACAGTTCACATGCCACAAATAACAGGAAGGATACTGTGGTTAACATGTGGTTGTAGTTCTGGAAAGTGGCAATACAAATTACGAAGTGAGATTCTGTATTTTATTGTCTCTTATTGATATGCATGTTAGATCTGCATAGACTGGAAGTATAGATATTGTAACAATCTACCACGTAAGTTCAGTTTGACCCTAGGAATGTCAAACTATGTTTCTGGATGAAGCATCACAATTATAAAAATCCTATTAGAATTCATTTAATAATAATCTGGATGATACAAGAATTGGATTCCATCTCTTTTGTCTGTTATGGAATGGAGTTATACAGAAGCCTTTTATTATAATTAAAATTGTAACTCTGATTTGAAACTACACCATTTTCTGCAGTAGCATGTAATATTTTGAAGCATGGAAATGGATTTTTGAACTTGTACTCCTTGTACCCCATTCCTGAAACTAGTGTAGGAATTTAGGCACAGGGAAGCATTTCCCACAGTTGACCCCTTGGAGAAGCCTGGATATGAAGGTGCCTTCTGTGTGTAGGATGTTTTTCAGAACCTTTTTCTACACGACACCCAGTAAAACTAGTTTAAAAGAGCCTTGCTAGGCCAGAATTATCAGACACCACAGTCCAGTCACAGCTCTTCCATCAGTTGCTGGCCTCAATTATCTCTTTGGTCCCGTGCAATGTAGCAAAGGTTGAAGCATACGAGCAGCTCAGCAGGTTGACTTTAACTTTGTTTTGAAATAATAAAATCTCAATTTAAGAGGCAGATAATGGTTTTGCTGGGAGTGTCAGGTGGTTGAAGCTGTCTGAGCTGGGTGGACTTGCCTGGGCTCGCTCAGGGAAAGATGAGTAGGTAGCATTGTCAGTGCTTGCAGAACTCGACACAGACACTGACAGCAGCAGAGGACAGGGCAGAGGCTTTGAGGTTTGTGAGAGGGAGGCCATGGTGTTCAAAGCCGATGCAATCTCAGAGCCGGCACAATATTTTTTTGTTGTTCAGTGCGGGTTTGTGACTCGAGCTCACGCTCCCCTGCTGATGGGCTCTCTCGGGCCTTCGCGGGAAGGCTTGTGGGACCCCGGCCGTGGCAGGGGGGCCGCGGCCCGGGCCCGCCTCACACGCTCCTGCCGCCGCCCCTCGCTCAACATGGCGGCGCGCGCCGCCGCCTGCCCATCTAGCTACCTGGAGGCCCACCTCGATGGTGAGGGGCGGGGCCCGGCGGGGGCGTGGCGCGGCGCGCGGGCCGGGCGCCCGGGCTGGCGGTTGGAGCGAGGCCCTTTGTGTCTGGAGCCGGGGCGGCCGTTGGTGCCGGCGGGCGGGAGGGGGCGCGAGCCGCGGCGGTGGGACCTGCGGCCTCGGCTCCTGCCCGCGGCGGGCACGGGAAGGAGGCGGAACGGCCCCTCGGCAGCGAGCCCGGCGCAGAGGGGCTGAGCCGGTTCCCGGGCGAGCTGCGTCTCGCTCGGCCCCCAGCAGCGAGCGGAGACCGAAGGGAGGAGGCTAGGCCGGGCCGGGGACTGCCGAGCGCTGTGGAAACTCTGGGAGGGTAGGCGGAGGAGGGGGAGCGCCTTCCCCCGGCGCGGGGAAGGGCCTCCGCCGTTCTCTCAGCCGCGGAGAGGAGCCGGCTGCCCTCGCCGCTGAGGAGGGGCCTCGCCTCCCGCCGCCCCGCGCACCGGGCCCCACCTCTGTCGGGGTGCCCGGGGGGGGTGTCGTTTCTGTGGTGGGGGGCGGGTGGCCGGGGGTGCACGGTGGAGCCCGCCCGGCGGGGGAGACAGATGGGCCGAGATGCAGCCGCAGCCCTTGCCCTGAGAGCAGCGGTGGCCGCTCCTCGCCGTCGAGAGACTGAGGGGATCGCCGCCGCCGCCTACCCGGGGGCGTGAGGCAGCCAGGAGAAGAAAGAGACCTTCACCGGGACGGGAGGCGGCTCAGCCCGCAGCCCGTAGAGCTTGTTCTCCGTGCTCCGTCAGCCTGCGGCAGCGCTGACTGACATTGCTGCAGACGCGGGATCGCGCCTGGATATGTTTCCTTCTCACCCCGGCTGTTTCTTCGATATCGTGAAGCTGCGTGGGAAATAAACTCGGTTCCCGGCTCAGTCAGGAGCGTGCCGCCGTCCCTCGGCGGGGGGAGATGTCCCGGGGCGGAGAGGCTGGAGCAGGCGCTTGCCCGGTGCCCGCGGAGCGGTGCCGGCTCCCGAGAGATGAAGGCAGGCGGCTGTAATGGAGTAAGAGCGAAGACGGCTCCTCTCATCTGCCATTTGCCCTTCCAGACGGGATTGTAAACCCAGAGAGTTGAGGAAGGCTGCGTGAAAGAAGGAGGAAATCCCTCTTGTCGGGCTTTTTTTTTTTGTTGTTGTTGTTGGGGTTTTTTTATATCCTTTTTTTTTTTTTAATTTTAATTTTTTCCTCGTCCTGCCTTCTCCTTGGCGTCCCCAGGTATGACTGCCTCACTGCAGCACCTTGTGCTGGTGCTCCTGCTCTCCAGTGCCACCCTGCTGCTCAGCACTGCGGCTGGTAAGTAGCCAGTGGGTGTAACGAACTAGCCATTTTGGCAGAGGCAAGGGAGGTGGGGTCCGCTGGCATTTGGATTTGTGTCTCCTTAAAAAGTGATATGCATCTGTTTCAGTAGCGAAGCCTGATAAAAGTTTTGAAATCCCGATACTTTAGGCGTCTCGGAGAATAAAATCTGCTTTATTGTGTAAATGAACTCGACCTGCATTCAAAATGTATGCTTTGCCTAGATCTGCTTCTCTTGTCTAATAACTTATTTCAATTTTGGAAAAATATATAATCTTTTTTGTTTTGCATACCTCGCCCTTAGTAAGGTAACGCAGGAATTTTTAATATATATTTTAATCGTCAGCAGAACTGTGCCTGTTTTGCTGTGGGATCTTTGGGCACAGCCATTTTTAATTTTATCAGCATCAGTCCTTTTAGGGGCCTTAAACGTGTGCTGCAGTTTTATAACAGACTTACTGTAATGTATATATATACTTAATTTTTTTTTGTAGGAGGTAATCTGGAGCAGAAATGTAGCTATTTCTGTTGTCACTCGTGACTGTAGAACAGTAACACAAAACACTGTTGAAGAATGCTGAAAGATCTTGAAGAGTACTCTTAAGAAGTTGGAAGTATATATGTTGAGAGCATCCTTATTCGTATTTTTGGACACTCGGCCTATTTTTAATTTTGCTCAGAAGCTCAGTGTCAGAAATGCAGGATGTTTGGCTGTGATACTGAAAGAGGTGTGTGTTGTTCTGGCATCCTTTGGTTTTCTGTCAGTGAGGGATGAGCATGTTAGGGCCGCCTGAGTGTTACCCAGCTTTGTTAGGTATTAATACCAGTTCTTGCAGTATGCATTTTCCAGCAGTTTTGGAAGACTCTTGGAACTTCGGTGTCTTTTTACTAATGAGGATCCAATTTAAGGTGCTTGTTTTTTTAATGTGATTTTGTAATCTGATGTGTATAATTCATAAATGAATCCTTGTAAGAAAATTGCTGTATTTTGCTAAGATAACCTAACAAGCTGATGATAGTTTCCATATTGCATTTCAGTGAGGTCTGAAATTTTTAATATTTGTCAAAGTTGAAGGAAGATACTTGGTATTATTATTAGGAAAATCCTGTAAATTATACATGTTTAGGCAGTTTCGTAGTTGCTCTGATGGTAGTCCCTGATTTTCTCACTTCTGCTTTTAAGAGGTCTCTTTCAGGAAGATATGTAAATTAAAAGATTGATGTTGCCTATATCATCCTGACCTTTGACTGCCATTATTTAGATTGATGCCTGCAGCATCTCTCTGTGGTAGTTTCTGGAGTGTTTTTCCTTTTTTCTGGAGAGAACTTCTGAAGGTCAAAAATCTTGGTATTAAAGCACATGTGAATCAAGAATGCCCAGCATCTCAACTTTTCTTTCAGCTATAATTTTAAAGAAGTGTAGGCTTTTTTCTCCTTTGTGAAAACTTCAGTGAGTTGATAACTTCTCTGCCCTCATGAAGGAGAAAGGTTACTGAAAGAGTGAGCATGGATTTGAACCAGGTCAAGGGCTGGGCAGGTGTGGTATGAGTCCATTTGCACGACTTTGCTAGTTTGCCTCAATCTTGACCTGGGAACAGCACTCCTGGTATTTCAGTTCTGGTTTTGCCTTGTTAAAAGGGTATTAACAATGCCAGCTTGTTTGGTTGTTTCGTGAATACGAATGTATTTTCCCATTGTGATTTATTTCTTAATTGCGAAATTTTAACGATCCATATTTAAAAAAACCCTGGTCATAATCCTCTGTAAAAGGAATTACAAAGATGATTTGAGCTTTAGTTAAAGTAACTTATGGTTGATCTTAAGTTTACATGGCATTTCAGAAAAAAAAAAAAAAGGCTATACATGGGGAAGCTACACTAATGTGTAATTCTGCCCTTTTATGTTCATGAAAGAGCCAACACTCTTTCTTCTCTTCCCCTCCCCCAGTGTATGAAGTCTACATTTCCATCAGAGTGAAAATGCTTTAAAAAACTGCTCATTCTTCTGATTAGTGAATGGATACTACATCTTAGCAGTGTATAGAGTTGAGTGTTTATTAATTCAAAATCATTACAGCAGAGGGAAAGTATTTTCTTAACAAGTTTGTGAATTTCTGCCTGGAGGAGAATATCTGGACCTCCCTGGGGAGAGCTCCACTAAGACCTGGGCTTAGTCTGGGCAGGAAGGATGTAAAGATGCATAAAGAAGACAGCAACAGCAAAAAAATATTACAGTGGGGCTGTAGATAACAGATTAGCTCATAATCTGGAATGTGAATGAAGAAAGAAAGTTATTCTTCCTTCACCTTTGTAATTGAAGATATAATAAAGAACTAGCTTGAGATTCAGAATTATTTGCTGATTATTAGGGGGAAAACATTACTGGCTTCCTCCATGAAATCCAGATCTTAACAGGTATCTATTAACTCTGTATTTAAATTAGATACTAGTCCTTGTAAGGAGAAATGTAAGGACATTTTACCAATACTAGTCTTGGGTAATAATTTGAGGGGTTAAAAAAATATTTGTGGCACTTTGTCCTTTATTTCTCAAATTACTTGAAATGCCCCTTTTTAAATATTTTTTTTAGAACTTTGAGTTCTATTTATATGCCCTTATATTTTAGAGAATTTGGAAGTGTTAATCTTGAGTGTTGTGCCTGAAGACGTGAATGGTGAACCTTTGAGCTTGTCCCTAATGTTACTAAAGAATTTTGTGTGTCCATATGTACCTGATATTAAAGATAAAATCTTTCTTTGTTTCAGTTGCTTGCCTTCTGTGATATGCAATGCTGAACCACTTTTCCTTGTTTATACATATCCAGGGTAGACAGCATTCCATTGTCTGAAGTAAATTATTTATGGAAAGTATAAAGTGAAAATTAAGGCAAACAAACTACCCTTTTATCTTTGAGAATCTTTCCATAAGACTGTATCTATGTGGCTCAACAGGGCTGCAAAATTTTCAGTGTGAATGGAATTGGATAGAGACTGAAGTATTCTGTTTTAATGATCAACTTTGTTCATTAAAATGAGTAAACAGAAGCATCTTTATCCAATTCTGTCTTGCCAGTTACTTTAGTGTCTCAACATAATTTGTTTGAAATATTCATTGTATGACATGAGGAAAAACCTCCTTCAGCTATTCAAATCAGTTCTTCTAATTCAGTGTTTTGAATTAGTAAGTGACTCCATGTATCCTCCATATCAAACAGGTTTTTTTTTAAACCTATCTGCACCCCAATTTCTTCTTCTTTAGTAAAGCTACACCCATTGTTTATGGCTCATTCAGAAGTAATCGAAAAATTAAACTAATTTTTCTGTTTGACTTGGAAGCTGTCTCAGAAATATTAGCCTAGCAGATGGAAACAGACTGTTTTCTTGAGGAGCATGACTGGTATGCTTGATGGATAACCACACATACATGTGCAGCCTGTATGCTGCACTAGGGCTTTATTAACTGTCTAGTTGTATAAAGAAATAGTGTAGCTGTGAAAGCACAGAATTCTTCACACAGCCATTTACCCTGCTGAGAAGAGCCTTTTTTCCATTAGGTAAATCAGCCTCTATGAACCTGGCCAAAGAGCCCAAATTTCAAGCCTTGAGATGTTACAGAGATACCTCACTTCCGTATGAATGGTTTTACCCTCAAAGGAGCCACGTGTAAAAGGTTGGCTAAATTTTCTGCCTATCCTTCTCTGATGAATGAAAACAAACCTCACCTCATACTGGTCTAAGAGGGAAGTGTAACTATTTCTTACAATTATTCTTCTGGTGAACTTTGTATATGTGGTTGTTTTGATGACATCTTTCTAGCACATACTGTGAACTTCTCTAAAAAATAATTTGTTGACTTGTACTTTGTTGTTTGCCCTGCCTTTTTATATTGCATTAAGTGTTTCTCAGTAGTGTCTATAGTCAGTAGCATTGTTTCCTTGGCAGATACCACCTTCCCATGCCTTTCTCAGTAGAGGGATGAGAAAGTTGGTATGTTCTTCAGAAATGTTTTATTCTTAACAACAGAGTGCGTGTCTTACTGTCACTGGAGTTATATTGTGTTTGGACTCAGTCTAGCTGTGCCATTAACATGTGCTGTCATTTTCTGACAACAGTCTAACTGTCCCAGCCAGGCCTGTGGGCAAGCAGTGTGTAAAATTTCATTTGGAACAAAATGTTTATGCCCTGAATAAAACACTGGTGATGCTTTATATCAGGTAGGACAAGGATGTGTACATAGCTTGCATGCAGTTTTAAATATTAATTTAATTAAGCTTGTAGACTTAGTGGAATTGCTCACTGCTTGATTTTGAATTTAAAAATAAGTGAAATAAAAGAGCTGTTCTCCAAAACAGAAAATCAGGTTGGATATTGAAATGCTGGTCTGTTTTCGTTGTTGTTTTTCTTTATTTCTTTCTCTGAAACATAAATTCACAGAAGTGTAAGGCTGGAAGTGACTTCTGTTTCCTCCAGGGTCTGGTTTCATAAGTACTGATAATAATGTTTCTCTAACATCTCTGAAATTTCCAGCAAAAAGGCATCTCACAGCCTGTTTAGATAGCCTGTCCTGTCACAGTGCTTAATGATAATGTTTTAGATAATGCAGCAGTAGTAGTTCTCTCCCTCCCCCTGTATATTCTAATGCAAGATTGTTTAAGATGTGCCTTAATTAGTATGTGTTAATAGATCTGAAGGTACAGCATGGTCTATGCATACAGGCAGTTGCCTGAAAACATCAGTCTTCTAAGTTCATATGTTCAAGCAGAGTTTTTTATAACTTTGCTACAGTACTTAGTAAGAGGAAGTTTGAGTTACTATCAATGTTTTAAAATTTTTGCATTTTTAAAAAATGTACATTCTTCCTAAAATTTTGATTCATGATGGTGCCTTCCTGACTCAAGGGGTCTGTTAATTGCAGAGCTGGGAGTGGAGTCTGATACCAGAAGTGAATCTGGATGTGTGACCAGGAGGAGGAAAGGCTGGCAGGACAGCAAAGATTTGAAGGGATGAAGGATTCAAGCTGGCTTGTGGTGGGATCAGGACCAAGGCATAGTAGACAACCAGAGATGGTGTCTTATGTTTGTCAGACTTGTTTAAAGAACAAACGTCTGCAGTTGTGTGCTGAAGGTTTTGTGCTGGGAAAGAAAAGCAAGAAAGTGTAGTTGTAGGTAGCAGTTTTAAAGATTTGTGCTCTCTCTTACGAGAATTAATGAGAGACCTAGTAATTTAGATTATGCCTTTACCCTTCTCCCCTTCCCTCAGTCTCATAAGTTTGGAAACCACCAGGGTTTTGGGTGGTGATGGCATTTTATTCCAAGTCATTGATATGCGTCAGTTTGGTCAATTGTCTTCTTGGGTTTGCATCAAATCACATTTTTTGTTTTGAACTCTGTGGCCAATTTCATCCATATGTGAAAGATGCTGAAAGTGTGAAGAGATTAATTTGCTACTGTTTTCATGAAAATTAAGAATGACAATTACAAGGTAAGAGGTTTCCCAAGGGGAAAGTGGAGCAGAACTCAGCCCAGGTAGATCTCTTAGCTTAAAACTATCTGCCCACTCAGTGCAGGGATGCTGGCAAGTGTGTTGGTGCATACTCTGGACTAAGCACAGTGTTTCTTGTCTTCTGTTCACTCAGTGTGCTGTAGGAGATCTGGGGGAGAACTGAGGATCCCTTTTGTGGGAGGGATGGGAATTGGGTAAGAAGTGTGGGAGAAAGGGCATGTTTACAGGCAATTAGTCTGCTGCTTGTGGAACAACTTGTGTTTCTGAGACAATGTAGTAGGAGGTTTTTTAAACTGAACTTCCAAAACAATGCCCAAATCTCTGTACTGGATGGCTATCATCTATTTACAGCTTCACAATGTGTATGAGTAACTTGTAGTTTATGGTATGCATTGTTTTTCATGCTTTAAAAACTGGATTTAATTTACTATGCTGTGTATACACTTAGCGTTAGTTCAGATATCTCAGACATTAAACCTCTCTACAATCTTTTTTTCAACAGTGCTGTAATTTGCACTTTTCCTGCAGTCCTTTTGAATGTTTTTGTTGTGTATTATACTTGCTTGAACCTGTGAAGTGAATGAAAAAAATTTTTATTATTTGTATTAAACAGGAGAGATGCAAAAGCATGTCCTGTGACCTGGGTGGGAGTAAATGGCAGACAATGACACAGCTAGTGGTATAGTGAGCTACTCCACTGACTGGTACTGGCAAGCAGGCTAAG
The DNA here is from genome assembly GCF_020740795.1 of Apus apus. Classification (NCBI taxonomy): domain Eukaryota; kingdom Metazoa; phylum Chordata; class Aves; order Apodiformes; family Apodidae; genus Apus; species Apus apus. The sequence continues at coordinate 27,882,208 of NC_067287.1, read as the reverse complement.
ATAGTGCTAGCAGGGGTGCTCTGCAGCTCTTACTGTTATGTTTATCCAAAGGCTGGTACTACACTTATGCTCCTTGTTTTATTCTATATGCTTTTTCTGTCTGCAGTTGTAAGCAGGATGGGTGTAAGAAAATACGGGTAATAGGCTGCTTGGTTGTTTGTTGTTTTTTTTTTTTAATGGGATGACTGAAAGTGTAATTGTATATCATGTATGTTATTTGGGCTCCTTAATTTATACATTAGAGATTGTAGCACTTAATGTCAAAGTATTGGGCGTTGGTAGTGTCATCTCTCAAGCTTGTCATTCTTGGTGTGAGGTACGTTTTCCTTTGCATAAGTCACAAAGGTCAGGTTCACCTGGTGTGAGAAGCTTTAACAGAGTTCAGTGACAACAACTGACTAAACATGCTCTACTGCTCTTGCTTTTGCCATATCAGACTTAATCAGTTTGGCTTGGTATCTGTTAAAAAAAAATGTTTTATTTCTGCAACCAGAGCAGCATGGGTACAGCTACTTGTTTACAAAACTCCTAGACCATCCATGTTTGAGAACCTTAATTGGGTTTTTCTAAGAATTTCAGCTAATCCACAATACTGTGCTATTCTGAAATTTGTTATACTTGACAAACTTATATTAAGAAAAATAATGGCTAATGTCACTATTCAGCTCTTTTCTAAAGTAATAATTGTATTAAATAAATTATCTTACAAGGCTATGTTTAATTGTCCACTGCTCAAAAGGGATTGCTGTTGTTCGTGAGGGCGTGGTTCTGATGTTCTTAGTTTGTTGCTGACGTATTTAAAGTTAATCCTTCCTTCTGGTGTTGTCCTTCGGAGAGAAGTCAGGAAAGCTGGTCTAGCTGGGGGCTTTGTGTCCCTGTATTATCTGGGTTACAGAAATCTTGGTGCAGACATACTGTACGCTGTTTAGATATGTGCTATATGCAGTGAACTTTGTCAGTCCTTTTATTTGTTTAAAACATAGATGCTAAAAATTATTTTTCTATATTTATTTGCAGACAAGAGACCTTCTTAGCTGAAGATTAGTTTTTTATATTATTACCAATTCTTAAATATAAAGTTTCACTATACTTAGCTGTCTGAGAAATGAATGATATATATGAAAGATATATATAAGCTAAAGAGAACTTAAGATTTTAGTAGGAAAATTGTAGCAGCTATCTTTTTAGTCAGACTGTGACACTGCCATATATATGCATAGCAAGCACTTAGCCCAAGACAATGTATTAAAATAATTTCAGTTGCAATCAGAAGAGGATAAAAGAAACCCTGTATTGAAGTTCGTCTGGATGCCACCACAGTGTCGGTTTCTTAAATTTGCACGTTTAAAGTTACTTTCCTTTATTTCTAGCTCTAATGGCCCAGGCCAGGGACCTGTAGCAGGAGCAGCTGCCACGATTGAAATAGCCACAGATGCCTGGCTGTGCCAGCTTTAAGTGGAGACAGGCTTTGGGTCAGGGCGCACACTCCTGTCTCACAGGGCTTGCTGCTGGTATTGGAGCAGGGCTCGGCTGAGAAGTGGAAGAACTTGTTCCAGTGTTCTGTGCTATTCTTACTCTCCTTTGCAGTCTGGGATGAGCAGCTCCACAAATCTAAATGAGGGGGAAAAAGGTGAGGAAACAATAGGGTAAATAGTTTCTCATTCCAACTGGAGCAGGATTTGGATGTATGTGTAAACTTTTTTTATATAGAACACATGGAAATCTTCAATTCTGGAGTGTGTTGCATAGACACACTGAAGATGACTTGGAATACATGTATAAATGTGTGTCTGTATGTGTATATATCCTTACATACTCAGTATGTTACCAAAATTCAAGCATATTAATCTGCTTCACTGCTAACCTAATATTTCAATATTAGCAAATTAGCTGTTTGCTTGGTGTTCTTAATTATCAAAAAGTCCTTATGAACAGCTTGCTTTGTGTGACTGGTAAACTTTACACTTATTAATTACATCAAGATTCTACCAGCACCTGTTAAATAATTTTGCTTTTTAGTTATACCAAGGTGAATCTGGCCTAATTAAATTTTAGTTAATTTTAGTCTGTAGTAGTTAATGCAGTTGCAGCAGAGCACAAGTATTTGGCCACAGTTGTTTATAAATGTTTTAGCTAAGAATTTAAAAGCTAGTAAATATTTTTCCCTGCAATCTTCAGTACAAACTTGGAAATATCTTAAAGGGCAAATAGAGAGACTTTTTTTGCTTTTATTGTTTCCTGTCAGGGGATTAGTACCATTAATGAAGCTGTCAGCAAGTTTAGCTTCCGTCATTTTAAGAAGCAGTGCAATAGAATGTGTGCAAAACAAAATTCTAACAATTATTTTACTTATCTTTATGCAGACTACATAACTCTACTTAAAATTGAAGATGTGTCCTTTGGACACATGAATATGAAGTCCAAAAATGACAAACACAGCAAATTAATTTAAAAAATGTGGAGGTGTGTAAAATAAGGAAGAGTAGTGATAAAACAAGAATAATAATATAGTAACTCAAAGAACTTGATGGTTTCACTTTGTGAATGCAAGATGATTTTCTTCTCCCTTTTCTGTGCGCAGAGGAAAAAAAAAAAGGCAGTGGGGTCCTAAGACACTTGAATAATAACTAGTGCCATAATATATGAGACTGTCAAGCATATTCTGACCAGAAGTCACCTCACTGAGGAAATCTAGAGGAATTTAAGAGGGAAACCCATAAAAGGGATGTTGACTTGGGTCACGCTGAAGAATGGAAGAGTTAAATGTCAAAGCAACTGTTCAGATGTCATGTACTTTGAAGCAGTCATCAAAACAAAGCCCTTCATCTTAAAGCAGGTGAAGGTCTGCAAAACGAGGCAGGTATTGTCAAACAGATATCATGGACAAAAACTTGTTTTTCTTGATTGGTTTTTGAAAGGTGGGAGAAGGGTTAGTAATGAAAGAGCTGAGCTGAGAGCATAATAAGAGGAATAAAGAATGGGCCTTTAACACAGTGTAAGCAAAACTGTGAACAGAGTTGATGATCCAGTAATGAGGGAAGAAGATAGGTGGAAAAGTAAAAACATTCCACAGTTAATTAAGGTTTCATTAAAAACTGGGGGACCAATTAGGAAGAATGATGAATTGTGTGTAGCACACAGGGCATACACTCATACTCCTTTTCTGTGTCCTGTTACAGAAAGAAGCTTGCACTGAGTGACAAAGCATCTGGAATTCCCAGTAAATCCAGAATATGTCTCTCAGAATTGTGTCTAAACTGCGTTGTGTGTAGCTTGTACCAGTCAAAATGGAAGCAGCAGGGTTTTTTTTGAACCAAAATTTTAACTTTAAAAGTGTTTTTATGTGGCAAATAATGCAGGAGTTTACTGAGTGTATTTTTCTACAAAGAACCTGAAAAATCCGCAGTTGTACTAACTGAAATAAGAATTTGCATAGAATGTCAGTCCTTTCTATGACTTTGCCTATTTGCATTTGGTGAGGATTAATCTTGCATAAATTTGTTGTTAAATACTTGGGAAAATCAGTGCCCTCTGCTAGGTAATGCTTAGTTCAAGTGATTGAATGCCTGAGGAGTTTTACGAATAGTACCGATTTCTTAATGTTGCTTTACTACTAAGAAAGAGAGATACAGCTCATCTTTGGCGTTTCATGTATTTGTCATGCTTATGGTATCTTTTCTGCCAACTTCAAATGTAAAATTGTAGTTAAATCCATAATTTTCAGACAGCAGCATTTAACATGCATTTAACAATGCTTTTATATATCGCTTCCAATACTCCTGCAATATGTTCATGCATATAATGCAAAATAAAAACTAAATATGTCAACAGGCTTTAGCCAGGCTTCTAATTGAAGTTAATCAAGGTAATTTGAAATACTGAACTTCTTGCTGTATCAGCTGTTTTCTGCATCTGATTATGGAGGGGAAAATTAAAATGTATGTGAATGTTCTGTATTTAAATGGGTATTTAAAGTAATTTTTCCCTTTCTGTGCTGAATTTATGCCAGTTATGAGCTTCTCAGTGTTACTTTTTCACATATTTTTGTGTTCCTGCTCTAAGTTTAAAGCCAGAATAACTTTTCTGGTTTTTTTCACTGTTCAGTACAATTATATTGTATTTTTCAATGCTTGTTATATAAGATGCTGGTGTAATCCCACCAGCCTCTTTAGTGTTCCAGTGTTCTGAATACTTTATTATTTTTTACAAATTTGCAGTTAGTTCTTTGACCTTCTCAGAAATTTGGAGATTAGGCATTTTATTGAGACTATCAGGAAACACTTAGAAATAAGCCTATTGCAATATGCTTACTTCTCCAGATAAAACTAGAAGTCCTGGCTGGATCTTTACCAGTGTTATTACAGGCCAATGTATTTGTGTCTTTATTCTTTTCCTAGATTTGCCCACCCTTCTCCACCTTTGGTTTTATTGTTCTTTTTGGGTTGCTTAGAATAAGCACATAATGAATTTATGTTACTGACATGTGCTTTCAACATATAATTGGAACAAAATAGTTTAAAATAACCTAAGGATGCCACATACAAACGGTTATTACTTTTAGCTGAAATATGCAATAACAAATGAGGATGACGTGTGCAATGAAATCTGATGGTAAATTCCCTTGTGGCGATTACATAAACCTGTTAGTTTCAGTGCTTAATTGATAACACTGGGGCTTGCTTCACTTTCCTGAGGTGTGGGAATGCAAGGTGCAGAGGTAACTGCATTCCATCAAGTTTCAGTCTAGACAGGCACGAGAGCATCATTCATCCTGTACCAAACAAGGAAGGCTAATCACCTTCTTAAAAGTGACCTTGCAGCTAAAGAATGTGCTGTAGTGGGCACAAGGAAAGGCCAGTCAAGAGCTCAGTGCCATCACCAGCAATACTCTTCCCAGCGTTAAGGGCCTTGACTTGAAAGGATGATATCTGGATTGCAGAATGTTGGTTTCTTCTTGTTTCATAGTGGTGGGGGTTTTTGAAATAAACGGTTTAATGAAGTGCTGTACAGTCAATTATATTTGAAGGAAAAACTTGTTTTCTAGTTGAGGTGGGAGGAAGTTTGAAGTACACTTTTATAGCAAAAACTATGGGGAAACACTGTTGGAGACTCATCTCTGCCCTTTAATTAGTTATAGAGTGAGCTTTGACTTTTTCAAACAAGATTTCCAAGGAAATTATTTTTTTTTAAGAGGTTGTGTCTACTTCTAAGGCCTATCAGAATTCAACGTTAAAGTGCTATGTAACACAAACTGAGCCCAGTGTAATTAGTCCTTCTGGATTTTTTAGCTTGATTTCTATGTAGATACTACAAGAAGTAGTTAGGGAGGACTGCTGAGGGAAAAAACGGCAGAGCTATTGAGGGAAGTGTGGAAAGGTATTTTCAAGTTCTCTTGGTGATAGGACAGTGAGTAGCAAATGCCCCTTATATCATAGGAGGCACAAGCAGTGAGATGCACCTTGACAGCTTGAGGATAAATGTTAAGAACTCATGAATGACAGCATGTAAAGGATCAGTTCAGATGGAAACTAAACAGTTTGCCAGCTGCTTTACTTCGATTGCCTGTGTACATGCTCCTAACCTGCAGTCAGTGTAATACAGCTTCTGGAAAGAATTTGAGACTGTGCACATGCAAAGTGGATGCAAGATAAATTAAGTAAATTCCCACTGTAATTTCATATTTTATCTACCTAGCTTTGTAGACATGATTCCTTATAAATTGTTCTGCTTGAGCAGGAGATTGATAAATCATTCCACAGTTTAAGATCCAAGTGGAGCCCTTTGAGAAGAGAAGCTACAAATGTTGTGTTTAGCAAAAGGTAAGCATAATTCTATAGTTTTGTTTTCACTAGCAAAACCAGAATTACCTAAAAGCAGAGTATTAAAACCAAAGATTAAATCAGTCACATGAAACAAAAAAAGTAATTGCAATCATAATATTATTGTATTATAATAATAGTAATTCTCCCTCCCTGGAGGTGTTTACGGCCAGGTTGGAGGAGGCTTTGTGCAGCCAGGTCTAGTGTGAGGTGTCCCTGCTCATAGCAGGGAGGTTGGAACCTGATGCTCTTTAAGGTCCCTTCCAATCTTAACCATTCTGTGATTCTGTAACTACCTGTCTGGCCTTAATTCAGCTGCTTTGTGCATAATTGTGACAGTTTTTAGAAAGTATTTTTCTCTGCAGGTTCTGTGCCTCACTTGGTGGAAAAAAGGGTAATTTAAAGTTCTTGTAGAGAATAGAATCTCACGTTGCAGACCTTCCTGCTTCTCCCTTCCCCTTGGATGATAAATCCTCCAGTTCAGAGATGGCTTTTCATGTGTGGTTCTTCCTTGATAATTTCTCTTATTAGTTTTCACATATTCCCCTTATCTCAGTTATTGTAAAAAAACATTTTATTTTTATTTAAACTTGAATATTGCTGTTTTATCCCTGACTCTTCTGGTATGCTTTCTAAAAGTCGGGTACTGTTTATTTTTTTACTTTTATTGTTTTGCAGAACACAAACTCTCAGATTCTTGACTGAAAGATTACAGATCCTCTGTGAATGCGTAATTTGTTCTGGGGAAAATGTAGCGTGGTGAGACCAGAAACAGTGTAGGACAGTCATTGCCTACATAAACTTGGCTCAGAATAGCCCATGAGAGGTAGCTCATCTATTAAACTTCTTTTAAACATACATGAGCTTGAGAGAGTAATTGAGGAAGCAAATTCAGATACATGTTTAAATATGTTTTCAGAAGAATCGTACAAAGCTTTGGTTAGGATTTGGGGAGGGGTGCAGCTAAGGTAAAACTCTGTGAAGGGCTTTTCCAATCCTTGGGGAATATGCAGGTTCCATGCCACAGATTTCCGAACAGTTTCTGCTGTTGTGTATTTTATTAGAGCGTTCCAGGACTTTTGAAAGGCAAGCTGCTTATATATTTTTTCACTATGTGTAGAAGAAAACCAAAATTATTCTCATTGTCATCAGCTACTGTATGGGGCAGGGTGGGAAGGAGGGTTTGACAGTTCAAAAAGAAAATCATCGTGCTGTCCTGGAGATCTGTATCTAGTCACTAGTGTGATAGCAGATACCTTTCCTTTGTAGTTCTGCTAGAATTTTTTTGAATTCTCATCTTTGTGTTTAGACTTGTATTGTGCAAGACTGATGAGATCAGGCTTTGGAAGTTAGCTCAGAGCTACTGTAGCCTTTGCTTGCTCTGCCCTTCCTATCCTTCCGGTTTTTATTCACCAAATGTATACAGACATGAGTACAAAGACTGTCCTCATCTCAAATGTCTCCATTTGAGAAAAAAGACAGAGTTCCTCTCTCCTGTCCCACTCCTGGCATATGGTAGCATTTATGCAGTTTTGTTAAGGAGTGCAGGAGCATATGCTAATAAACCTCTCATAGCTTTAAAATAAACAGAATTAAACTAAGCAAGTTAACCAAGTCTTTAGCAGTGGTACTCCTAGAGAGAAGCTCTTAAACACCTATTTAATGATCCACCAAAATTTGCTTTTTGTTATCAGGAGCTGACAAATCATATAGAGTTGTCTGTCTCTACAGGTTCCCAAGCTTGAATTTAAATTGTCTCAACTGCAAATGATGACACCAAATAGCAGTGCTTAAGCAGCACAATTAAAATACGTTTGTGTGAGAGCTGCATCCCCTTTGCACGTAGTAGTGGGAGCACCAGCAGCATAAAACGCCAGCAGCTTAAGTCTGGATCCCCTGACTGGCCTGCTGGTTCATGTTCAGGGCCTCACCTAATTCAGGCTTGCTATTTCTGTGTGGAACAGAAATAGATGCATTCAAAGGTAAAGTTGCCTTCTGCCCTTCAGAACCGAAGTTAGTTGGGAAGCAGTATTCAGCTTTTGCTTTGAACCTGTGACAGTGTTGGAGACGGTGCATTGTTGCAAGCTTCAAGCCCAAGTATTTTGTAAAAGCAGCTGAGGGAAAAGGAAACAGTAGTTACGGCTGCTCCAGAAGACGAAGAAAGGAAATGGGAGCCTCCCTCAAGTGCAGCCACTAAGCAAAATAGTTAAAAATAGCTGCTTTTCCCCTCTAAGTGATTGTCTAAGTTGCCATAAATTTTGTTGTTTCTCGGGAGCTGGAGACAACCGTCATTCCTTGGATTTTCTCTTCTGAGACATTAGCTGTGTTTTGAGAACTTGTGCTGCACACACCTCTGATTATTGCAGTACAGATGTCTAGGAAAATTAAAAAACGACAAAAAAGCATTGAAGTCTAACTGGGATTGTAAGGAGGAAAAGCATCAGAGTACTTACAAACAGTATAGACCATAGTGAGATGAAGTATCTTGCTGGTGCTTAGCATGTCACCAGCAAAAAGGAATAGATCTCGTTTGCTGGCTCCCAGTCCATTGTCTTCCACTTCACCATTTTTTATTTCTTTCATTATGATCCCAACCTGATGGGGTTTTTGAGACATCTCTTAATTGGAAGCTGGTTGTGAAAACTACACTTACAGAGAAGAGTGGGGAAAAGTGGTGATTTTATTGCAAAACATACAGCTATTAGAAATACCAAATTTTTAATGAAACCTTGTTTTCAGAAAGGTTAGAAATGTATATATTAATTTCTTACCACTGTTAACGGCTCTGTTTCAATTCTATATGAATACATCAAAAGAAAAAACATCTTCATTTGAAATATATTTTTAAATGTTTTACCTTGTGTTTTACCTTACTATTGTTTGAATTCTGCTTAGTCAAAGTGATTTTTTCATAATCATTCCTGACCTCTCCATTTCTTTGACTTTTTACAAGAAGCAGGGCACAGATTCTGAGTATCTGTTGTTTTGTATTGTCCACTCATCCTTTTCGTTTGATTGAATGTAATGTAACCTTTTTTTTTTACCTTTTCTTTCAACAGTCAGTATCCTTGTTGTTTTGGGTTTTTTTACAGGTAAAAGCTAAGTGTAGGGATATAAGGATATTGCTGAAATTTTGTTTTCCTGCCCTGTTTCCTTCCTTCCATTTCCTTTGTGGTTTTTTTTTTCACTTCTGTCCTTATCTTCTATTGAATGTTCTCCAAGTACATCTTCTGCCTGTGTAGGAGAGGGAAGAAGTAATTTGAACCTTAGTAGTATTCAATTATGTTGCTAGAATTTTTTGGTGTCTAATACTAGTATATGTAAAATTACTCTGACCCCTGCCTTCCCTCTAGATTTTAAGAAACTTGGAGACATAAAGGACATGTAAACTAGCATAGGAAACACTAAGAGTGTTTTCTGTTAACTTTTTCTGAAGCTATTAATATTTCACATCTGAAGTAGTGAGTTCAACATGAGGGAATCCAGTGGGCTACTATCTGAGAATCGATAGAAGTGGATTTTATGGATTTACTCAGATATTGTTGATTTCTCAGCACAGTTTGGTAAATTTAATACTATGACAAAACTTTAGGGTAATTGTGGATGTTTTTTCCTTGGAACAAACTAATTTCCATTCCCTTCCTATTTGTATCAGCCATTATTTTTGCAAACACTGAGCTTTGTAAATTTTCTTAAGGTTCATTGTGTGTGTGTGTGTGTGTGTGTGAGAGAGAGAGAGAGAGCGAGCAGGATGATTATGGTCTTAGAGTTAATGTCTTTGGAATTAGGAGACAACATGTAAAGCAATCTTTGGACAATCAGAACTTTTAGCATCCACATTCCAAAAAGGATGGATGAAGTATTACGAAATTCCTGAATATGCTAAAGTATGCTGGTTGCCAAAACTTACACTATTGCCATATTAAAACCATTATGAATGGACCGTGGACCCTGAACTAGAGTTTCTTTACTGTGGGAGAAACATGCTAACTACATGTAGATTTCAAACTGTGTTAATGAAAAATTACAGCAGAATTAAAAGTATTGAAATCTATTGTGGCATACAAATGAATACTAGATGTGAAGACAGAAGAATGTATGCTATAGTATTGGTTTATAAATTAAAAGAGATCTGTAACAGGAAAGGTTATTTCAATAATTTACTGCTTGGAAGCACAAGAAATGTAAGGTGTGAGAATGCTTGATAACATAATTAGAAACTTTTTTCCTTCCTGGTTTTCCTCTGGCTGAATGACTGAAGCTCTAGGCACTAGACTGGTGTGAAGATTGAATTCTCCTCCTAAGAGCTATGTAATAAAGAACCATTTAAGCATATTTTAAAAAAATAAAATTTGAGTTAGTCACTGGAGAAGGTTGTATGGAGAGGAATTGTTTTCTGCTTAAAATCTTTGTAGATTTCTTAGTAAAGCTAAGGAGTTGATTTTTGATGTTAGCTTGACACGTGCACAACACAATTTGTGTGTAATTACCTGTCTGCCATTGTATGAACACATTCCTTCTCTTAGCTGCTTTCCTTGGATGTAGTTCGTTTAATACCAAACATAGAAGAATATGCAGAGAACCAATTAATTACATAGTATCTTACAATTTTTGTTTGTTGATAGAATTCTCTAAATACTGCTGAATACGAATACAAGCTAGCTGTTGAAGTAGTTGACATATCTCAAAACCAGATAGTTGAAGCATTGGAATCTCTCTGTTCAGTTAAATATTAGAATTCCACACAGTCCTTTCTCATGTGAAAAATTAAACCTTGCCAAAGATGGGCACTTTGTTTAATGGAGTGTCTGTAAGTTTTTGTTTTCTTTAAAACAAATATTTCTGGCTATTGCTATCCTCACAAATGCTAAAGAATGATAAAATTCTTAGTCTGTGTTAGAATTCTGAGTGCCAGATAACAAGTGGGGAGTAAATCCTGGTGGGATACAGCTGTGTGATCTACTTATTTTTGTGATGACGAATTGAGGCACAAAGAGTGGCTTGCCTCAAATGTTCTTTGGTTGCTTTGGTGAAATACTGCTTGAGTTCTGCGCTTTTAGGCTTGTTCTGTAGCAACTGGATAATTCTTGTATCCCTAGTTCTGCCCAAATTATTTCATCCTATGGGATAAGTTATTTTAGTGTCAATTTGGAAATAGTTGCTCATAATGTTAGGAGATTGTTTGGTTCCATAAATGTGCACTGCTAGAGTCTGTATACATTTGCAAAGACTTTCTGCCTTGAAGTGTTGCACCTTCTGAAATGATGATTCTCCTTAAACAACATTTAATATCTTATTCATTCATTCTTTGAATGAATTAGAGGAGCATTTAATAATGTTCTTAAAATGTTGAGATTTAACTCCAATTATTACTGTAAAAGAGACTACAAAGAGTCCTAAGGAAGAAGAGGGAAAAGACTGAAAAATCCATCTTACAAACTATCTTGCATTGAGATACCCTGGTGAGAGCTGCTTGCAATACGGGTATGGAAGCAATTAAAAAACAAAAACAAAGAAACCCCAAACAAACAAAAACCAAAAAAACCAAACCAAAACAAACGCATCCAAAAATTAATATGTTGAAAACAGGATGTCATTACAGAAATCTCTTGCTGTGTACCTTGGACCTAACAGTTTATTTCCTACTGTTTCCTGCTACAATAGCGTTTTTTCCAAAGCACAACATTGTGACCAGAACAATGGAATAAATGCCATGTACCTAGAATGAGAAGGAAAGAAAAAAAAGGAAAGGAAAGGAAAAGAAAAAGGAAAGGAAAGGAAAATGAAGTGCTGCTTCTAGAAACCAGAGTTGCTCTTTTTCGGAGACTACAAGTATTTCCAATCTCTCTTTTCTTTCTTTCAGTTGCATCTCCTTCCAGTCTTTTGATCTTTTAGTTTGGATTTGACCTCCTTTGCTTTTTGTCTCCTTCTCTCAGCAATGACAGTACTGCTGCTTTCACTGCAGGCCTGTGTTCTTTCTTCTCTCTGCTTTTCACATGTTAGCATTCTTAGTATATTGGTTTCTTAGTATTTTATGTGCTTCCCTGGCAAGAGCAAGGAGCCTAGGCGAGAGTTGTGCTTTTCGTTCCAGTTTTACCAGAGTAGGTTCTTGGCTGGTGGAGGAGGAACGCAAGTTCACCTCAGCTTGTTCGTAAAGCAGTTGAGCAGTTTTACCTGCCTGTGGAAGCAGCATGTGCAATAATCCAGTGTTGTAAAGAGACTGTAGAGCATGTCCAGTGCTGCCTGTCGTGAAAAATTGAATTTCCAAGCTAACAACCTCTTCTGAAGTTTTTCAGAGGCCTGTAATTTTGGTACTTTGTCAAGAAAATGAGTAATCCTCCCTCTATTCCCCTTCCACTTCCCCAAAAGAAAAAAAGAGCTAGCCGCAAAGTAACCAAAAGCCACGCCCTTGGTATGAAGCAGCCCGTCTGCCACATCTTAAATTCAGCTTCTTCCAGTTCTAGAATTGTCAACAGAATTCTTTCAAAAAGTATTTTAACACAGACTTCTTCACAAGCTATTTTTTCCAGTCTTATTCTCAGGCATGACAGCATAATTTTAACAGAATCTGGTTTTAATTTCTAAGTAAAATAGTAGTAAAACTCTTGCCATATGAAGTCTGTGACCACACTGATAGTTTGGCAAATGTCTTAAGCAACTGAAAATAGAGTTCTTCTAAGATGTGTCAGATCCTTAATTACAAGTAGAGTTCCAAGCTTAGTTATAATGCAATTATTCCATCCCCTCTCAATTTAAATTAAGAGTAAGTGAATATAAATAATGTCAACCCTACTGTCCCTCAATGCTGTCCTTAATTGGCTAACATTGAAAAGATGGTTAACAATGCAATTAATTTAGAAGAGATCCTAAAACTTGAATTTCAGGTTATGTGTATGAACATACTGAGCTGAAATAATGTGAAGATAAACTAGAACACAAATACTTCTGGTGGTAGTCAGTTTAACCACACCAAATAATGATAAAAAGCCAATGACACATCAGACCTAGTGTATTAATGCAAATATTTGTAATCTGCAGTTTTGATGAGAACTTTCCTTCTGTTTTAATTTGTTTTGTAACATGGTTAATAATTTAAAAAACCCACAAACCCAAACACAAATTAAAAAAAACAGCAACAAAAACCAAAACACTAAAATCCAATACTCAGTAAAATAGTCTTCCGGAGCTTGCAGGAAGAAATCTAACTGCTAGTTAAAAAAAAAAAAAAAAAAAAAAAAAGACAAGGTTTCCATTATCTAATGGTGGAGAATTCGCATCACTGCTATTCTGCAGATTGTCCCCACTCCTGGTGCTTCTAAAAGAAGTTGTCAGCAGTGGAGGACAGTGTTCTAGTGATTGCTTGGTCTTGCTTTCTGCTCTGTAAACAGAAGGACTTGTGTTTGAATTAATGTTTCTAATTGATCCATTCATAAGTTACATGTCTTCTTGCAGAGCATAAACTTCTTCAGAGCTGCATGTGCTCTGAGTTTTACAGTCATGCTTACAAATAGAAAACCTTACATCCCTGAGATGTGTGTTCCCTTTCTGGGACTGCTCCAGTGACACAAGCTATGTGTTTGACAGCTAGTTTTACATATAAAGGATTGTTCTAAAGGCCTTTGCATTAGGAGTAAACGTTTGTCATAATTCCTCTTGTGAAGACAATGGTAGTTTTTAATGGCTTATGCAGGTGAAGGGATGCAGCTGGCCTGTGCTGATGTGGTACCTCCTTGCTTCCTCTATATTTTAAGACCTTGCATGAGGCAGTATAGTTTTCTAAAGCAGCCAGCAAGAGGTCTGTTGTATCCTGATTGATTTGAGATTGTTTTCTCTGGGCATGAGACATGATGAATCTTAAAAGGAGTATGAGAGTGCCTCAAAGAGAGGGGGGAATCAGTGTAGAGTATCCCCTCCCCTTGCTGTATCAGTGTACTCTATTTGAAGCTTACACTGGCTGTCTTGAAGTAGTTGTCCTTCTTGGAGAAGAGTTTCATCCTCACCTTGATGAAGGTGAGGTGGTTCCTGCAGAAAGCAAGAGACCTGCGCCAAGTCTGCCAGAGGGCTCTGGCTGCTGGGAGGGATTCTGGTAAGTGGCCATTTTAACGCTCATGTTTTAAATTCCCTGATGCTGCAGTTGCAGTCACTGTTTATGATGAAATCATGTAACCAGTAAATTATTTACAGAGGCAGGGCTAGATTGGCAGAGGTGCCCTCATTGTGAAGTGAGAGCTCCCTAAAGCAATGAAACAATAGAGAGTAGAATTGGAGCAGAATTTAAATGAAGTAAAGATTTTGTGGCAGCCAGCCAGAAGGCCAGATCAGTTTTTCTGAAATATTAGCCGTGTTTGTCTTCATTATCTAAGACTGCAGCCCTGGAAGCTTTTAGAGCTTTCTGGTTTTGTCTATAAGGTGACTAAAATGTGTGATTGTCATAGCATCTTCTAATAATTGCTACTGTGTTTTTTTTTATGAATAACTTGGAAAACATCCACAGCTCCTCTTAAGTATTATGAGCGAGGCTGGAGAGTCACTTCAGTTCAAGTAAAACTAGATTAGAAATTGAGTGTGCTGACCACTCTTGGTATGGCTGAAATACTGTATTAAAAAAAACAACAGCAAAAAACTACAGTCCTTCATCTCCATCTCCAAACCTGCTCCCACCCTACATACCCTGGGCAAAAACCTGAATGAGAACAGATTTGTTAGCATATTTAAAACTTCAGTTGTGAGTCTCACATGGATTACATAGGCCTCCGAGGTCCTTGTTCGGTCTATATCCTTGTATGAACAGAACATGGGGCAAAGGTAGCTAGCTGTCTTGGATTGAGTGTAAGAGAAAGGAAAGTTCTGAAGGACTTGCATTTCAGCATTGTGTATTCTTCTCCTTTCAATTATTGCTACCACAAACTTTGTTTATTGCCTAGTATTAACCCTATTTGCTTTAGGTTATGTCAGTATATATTTAAAAAGAGTCTGTGGAAGTTTTTAGATGTGCAATTGAAGTTAACTTCAAGATAAAATATTTAACAGTATTTATTACTGTAATTTAATTGCCTGTTTTTAAAGGATTTACAGTGATTATGAGTATGATGTATTTTCAAAAGTTTTGTGAAGCTGAGAGAAATAAGTTTTGAAGGTAATTTCCCCTCCCCACAAAAAAAGCCTACTGAAGCATGCAGACAAACTTCTGTGGATCTCTCTAAAAAGTCTTAACAGTAATAAACATCTTTCCTTATTTTTTTAAGCCATAACTGTTTAATGTGATTATTTTATGCTTTCATTAAAAGCAAGCCATTATCCCCCAGGAAACAGTTGATTCCAGAGCTAATATAAACCAATGAAAGAAATACTATTTTTTTATAACTTGTCATGGCTTTTGTTTTGGGTAAGACTAGATAGTAAATTTTAGAACAATTCTGTGTAACTTACCTTTTTCGTTAATTAATTACCTAGCTTTGTCATTCTTAACAGCTGCAGCTGAGCAGTTTTCATTGAATATACAGAAAAGTAGTGTGTCATAGCTAGAAAATACTGTAAATCCTGTCAGCTACATATAGTCATCTGGTGGGACAGAATCTTTGCGTTTCAGTGGTTTAGAAAGGTAATCTCTGTTTCTGATGCTCTTGAATCAGGTAGGGTAAAATGAAAACTTCAGGACTGGTATGTAAACTAGGCAGCTAACTGGAAGCTGAGGTTATTTTTCACTTGTCCTTAATTTGATGCAGAATGGTGCTTGCCAGGGTCAATGCTAGCATGTTTTGCAAATGGTGTTACACTGTCATCACTCATACCATTTTTGTTTTAGTGGGTAGTTTGTCTTGGTAGAACAAGTAGAACCTTGAAAATCAAGTAGGCCATAAGATAGTCTGTTACTGCATTCCAAAAGGTTTAATATACAATTCTAGCTGCACTTCTTCTAGGTAGATCAGTTTTACCAAGCAATAGATTTCTCTCTTCTTCCTGCCTGCCCCCCTCTTCCCCCTCCATTTGTTTCATTTCAGGAATTTCTTCACAGAGTTGATATTTAATGTGTTTTTAAAGATGTCGTACAAATATGTAACCATGAATACAGATTATTATTTTTTTTTTGGTACTGGTTACCAGTTACTTGATGCGTTCTGGCAAGGGTCTTCAGGAACCAGACAGGAGACTGCAGTTCCTGAAGCTGATCATTCAGTCATCCTTCTACAGAAGCAATCCATTAGGAGATCTCTCTCTTCCAGCTTCTCTCCAGCTCCTAGCTATGTATTCCTTCCTCTCCCTTGTACTCATCTGGAACCCTTCATTAAGCAGCTTTAAGTCACTAACCTGGCAGAAATGTTAGTGGTGTGTTTGTGGGCCTTCTGACCTACTTTTCTGCCAGACTGGTGAGTTACAGCAGCTCATGAGGGCTCTTGCTGTGGGTCAGTTCCAACACTTGTTAAATATTGGGAGCATGCAGCACGTTTGTACCATGCTTTGAAATTTTTCATGTTACTGACAGCTATTCTGAGAAGGAAATTTATCTCTGTCTGCTCACTGTATCTATTCAGGAACTTCAGGGCTGCTAGGTGTTGAAACAATATCTGTGTATGTACATAGATTCTATGTCCTATTTTAAATTTAAAGAGCCTGCCACACCTCCTCCTGCTGCAGAATGGGCTGAATTTCATGTTCTTGGACCAAAGTTTCATATTTGGCTCTCTAAACTCACCCGGTAAAACATGTATCAGACAAGCCATAATTTATGTCTGTCTGTAAAGCATGATTCTTCTGGATATGAGGTGAATGATAGAAGCAACACAGAATATTATAACTGAACATGTAAAATATGGAACTTATTGTAGATTTTTGTAGAATAATTTAGTATTTATATAATGTGCAAAATGGCTTACAAGATGTAAGCAGATAGAAATTATTAGAAGTGCAATATCCAGGTGATTAACTAGTTAAGGTCAAAAATACAAATTTTTGAAACTTGCAGAAAAAAGTGCATCTGTTGTATATTTTTCCTGTAACAGTTAATCTTGAAATCCGAATTTCCTTCATCTACAGATATATTCATCTGCCTTCCAAGCTGAAATATTATTTGCCAGCTTATTTTTTCATGTTTTAGTCTTTTAAGTACATTGAAAAGATGTTCTGAGTGATTAAACACCTTTTCAACTTCCATTATTGTCAAAGTTCATTCTCATAAAACTAATTTAAGGTCTTTTTGTTGTGATATGGTGCAATTGTCTTGCTTTGTAATCTGTCTTTATACATCAGCTCTGTTTGAAACTGTCCCTCCTCACAGTCCCTTTACCTTATCTTAGAGGAAGACCTGAGATGTTTGCATTGGACTAGGGCACAAGTAGTCTTGAATTTCATGGATGCTTGTGTATAGGGAAAGGAAAGTCTGATTATTTGCAATACTTGAAATTCCAAAGTCCACTGGTATTTGTCCAGGTCATTAGGAGTGAAGTTACTCAGGGTCAGCAGAAAGAAGGAAGTAACAGATTTACTGCTAAGAAATGGCTTGGAAATGTCTGTGTGAGGTAATTACACACAGGAAGCTGTATAGGAATAGGAAGTTCAAAAAGGACAAAACTGGGAGGTTATAAGATTTGGGGAGAATCCAGGCACCTGTGTCTAGCAGACCCATCACTGATTGTTCGCTTCAACTTTAGTGATGGTTGCCCAACAATCCAGATGGGGCTTGGGGAATTTTAGTGTGGGTTTGGTTGTTTTTTTTGTTGTTGTAGTTTTCTGCATGTGTGTGAGGGTGTTTGTTGTTGGGATTTTTGTTTTGTTTGTTTTTCCCCCACAAATAAATTTTTGTTTTCAAACACATAGTTATGGTAAATTTATCTGCATTTTGCATTTCTAGAGGCTAGTCAGAGATGAGCGTAAAATGGTTTTCAGGAAGCAAATCACATTGCTAGTAAATAATCCAGTTAAATTTTAGTGTAGAGAGTGTGTGCGCGTCTAATTTCTCTGGGACAGCATCTTTCAGTCATAGTTACTGAAATAATGACTGTTTTCTCTGTAGTTTATTTGAAGGGATCTTCAGAGAACCTCTTTGCATATTCTATCAAAATACATGCAAACTGACTACCCACAAGTCCATTCACTGAGCTATCAAAAATGTGTTAAAGCACTGCAAAAGAATTGAACCGAGTGAAGATTTTGTGTCCTGAAGTAGTATCAGTAACACAGCAGATACTTCATTTCTTTACAAGGAAATTTGGAATTTCTTCATCTATTGATAGATGTACTTGGTAATAGATTGCTGTGTGAAATAGGTGGTGTTGTCTTTCAGCTCCACAGAGGATGAAGAATTAAAGTTTTAGTAGTTTACTCTTTGTATGATTCTATACTATAATTATTCAATACAGGACAAAGTTACAGCTTAAAATTCTATCAAATTCCCATAAAACTGCTGTGACAATGAACTCGGTGATTTTAGAATAATTTCCCCATGAAAAAGTTACTGGTTTTAGTTCTTTGAATTGTGGATGGTATCACACAGTGGGATACTGAAACAATCAGCTCACAAGGATTCACTCTGCTCATACTCCTCCAGTCAGCATTTGGTGAGCACAATTTCTGTCAGTGATCTGACCATGAAGTATTGGTTTCTTTGCATTTGTAGAATTGTTACATCTGATTTGCTTTTGAAGAAAGCACTGAAGCCCTGGGGTGCTGTTCATTGACAGCTGAAGTTGATACAAACCTTGAGCTGCTAGGGACCACCTTTCTTGTCTTCCACCTACCTCCCATGTGCCCTGGTGGTTGGCCTTGTCTTCTCTCCCCTGCCAGCACCAGTGCTTCAGTATGCAGTGAGACCCTTTGGGGAGCTGACTTTCCAAAACTAACTTCCCGCTGCTTACCTGGTTTGTTTTTTCCCCAGATTGTCTCTCTGAACTGATTCACTGCACAGTTTTGTGACCATTAGCTCTGCCTCAAGAGAAACACCGGGCAGTAGGGGAGGAAAAGAGGCAAAATGGTGCTAATCCTACTTCATTTTGGTTTAAGAGGCAGTGTATTGGCCCCAGGAGAGAAAGAGAATTATTCCTGGATTACTAACAGGGTTGTCTACAGTTATTGAGCAGCTGATTAGAAAAAAAATCTTTGTCTAACCACAAGTGGTCCATGGAGCACGAGACAGTCAGTAGTTCACAACAAATGTGTAAAAAAACATATTAAACAATTTAAAACTGAATTGCCTTGATTAAAATCTTGGTTTAAGGGTTGATGTTTCTGCAATGGTTTCATTTATTTAATTTTTTTTTTAACTCTTTTCTCTCACTGTGTAAATAGCAAGAGGTGGGAATGCGTAAGGTTTTTTTATTTTATTTTAAAGGCCCATTTCTGCTTGAGAGGCCTTGCTTTGTGGTGCTTCCCAGCCCTTCTCTTTTGTTTCATTTGGGAGTCTAGAATGCTTAAATATGCTAATCCCTGGTAGAAGGAGGATAAAGGCTTTTTAAACTTTTTGATTTTGTGAGCCTTTGGTTACTTAAGATAATAAGAAAATGTAAATAATAAAGATATATTGATGCTGTGCGTAATTAGTTGCTAAGAAGTGTACATAGGTTTTGAAAGACTTCTAGAATAAAGTGGGAAAGATAGTAAGACATAGTAGGAGGCATTTAAGCATAAAACTTGCAGGGCTCTGACCAATGTTTCTTGCTCTAGTGCTGAATCATATTTTTTATGCCTTTTAATGTGGTAAGTAATGGAAAAAGCTAATATTCTTGCTGTTCTAAAAAACTACTTGTGTAAACAGTCAGTACAATTTTATATAAGTTTATACTTAAGCTATATGTAATTTAAAGATTTCCTACTCAAGAGTTGATTGTGACTACTTTTTTTCCTCTTTCCCATTTCTTCTGCTTCTCTGGTTTTCTGGGTTATTTGGTAAAGTGATGGCTGCCTTATGGACACAAGCTGTTGTTACTCTGTGGTTTTGCATCACATTTGGATAAGCTGTAAGCTTTAAATGCAGAAAGATCTGCAAGTAATATCTTAAGAATTGAAATTTTAATGAAGTTATTTACATTTACAAAGAAAATACGGAACTGCTATAAACTTACTTGTTGCCAGGCAGCTCTGATTTTAGACATATTAGTATGAGGTAGAAGTAAAGTAAAATAGACTATGAACTTTATCACTTCATTAATGATCTACTGCAATCTTGCTAAATATCAAGTTAAAAATCATAATTCCTTGGGATGCTTGCAATGGAAAATTAAAAAATCTTTAATGTTAAGCAGCAAGTTAAGGATATGCTTATGTTCTGCTGTTTATTGGTCTTGAATGTTAAGCCAAGCCATTTATCTTAAATTCATAATATTTGGCTTGGATTTGCATAAACTCAGATTTTTATTGGCACTTAATTGGTTTTGTATAAAGTAACGCTTTATAATCGTCTTCTATAAAGTTGTATAGTTCTTTGGAGGATTTTATGTGACCTGATAAACAAATGTTTTTTGTAGTGAATTATTTTTAGCAGGAGGTTGCATGTACTAAAGCAGTAATTGTCTGTTCCAACCCTAGAGAAAGATGTAGATCTTTTAAAAATCGAAGGAGGTCATTGCTAGCAAAATGTAGTGATGGTGCTGTGTTTAATGCAAGCCATTTCATGTCATTACCTCCCTCAATATTGATTAATGGACATGAAAGGCTATGGAATTGGATTTAAAACTTCAAATCGCTTGACATCCATATTTGTGTTTTAGCTGGATAAAGCTATTGTTGCTTTTCTATGAAAGCTGTGATCTGATGCAGTTGTTTCTTTTTAAAGACAGTTGATACACATGTGCAGGCTATTATAGGATGCTGAAAGGCAAAATACTCAATACTATATGTGGAAGAAAAATTTCTAGAGCTTTTTTTTTTTTTACACAAAATGCTCTAATCTCTGACTTGGAGAGTCCTAAGCTGCTGATGCTTAGAAGCCAGAAAATTGTACTGGAAAATATTATACGTTTGTATGTCTTAACATCTGAAACTGGTCAGTATTGAAAATCATCCAAAACACATATGCGACGTAAGTTTAAGGTTTCAAAAATCTGCTCTGTTACTGGCACAAAGTGACAAGCTAGAGGGAAACTAATGTAACAGCCTGAAAACTTTTCATACCCTGAGCAGTCAGCAAGCTGAAATGCCTTTTAACCAGTGGGATAATCCTTGTAAATGATGTGCATTGAGTCATACCTTTTGTCTCATACTGAAAATAAAGG
The DNA here is from genome assembly GCF_020740795.1 of Apus apus. NCBI lineage: Eukaryota > Metazoa > Chordata > Aves > Apodiformes > Apodidae > Apus > Apus apus. Next base: position 27,861,186 of record NC_067287.1, on the reverse strand, counting down.
TCTTCTAATCATTTTGCCCATACATCAGGAATGCTGAGAGGTCAGTGCTGTGCGTTTTCTCTGTCTACTTCATATTAAACATTGCACAATGGATCTGTGCTACAAAAGACTGGTTGTAAAAATAAGTAAGGGGTCTAATTTTCAAAGCAGTTTCCCTGTGAAGAAGGGATACAGGAAAGAAAAATGGCCTCAACCTGAAGCCTCATCCATAGTGTGGGGTTTTTGCCATATTGTCACGTAGGCCATGGGTGCCATCCTGCCTGCAGTCGGGGAGGTCTGTTTCCTTGCAGCTCCTTTGCCCTGCTGTTGCTGATCCTGCTGCTTTTCTATTTCATTACCCTGATGTGGGCATTGTTGATGCCTTTTCACTCTCGATCTGTCAGTCTGATTTAAAGGCTACTTTCGTGTATCTAAAGGAAAACATCTTTCACCTCCTTCTCTCTCAATGTATATCCTGCAAAGCAATATTGAGAGCTGTGATTATGAAGCTGTGTTCAGCTGCACCATTACAAAGGCAGATTTAAATGAAATCCAGACTAAAATTTCAGTCCAGTTTGGTGAGAAAATGATAAATGGAATAACAGTTTTTTCATTATAGAAGCTAGCTAAATTACAGGTTGCTGGGTGTTGTTAAGAAGAGCAAACATTTCTGTCTCCTCCATGCTATTCATTATGCAGAATCAGTGTCTCTTCTCAACGATCCTTACATTTAAATCCTTATTTTTGCATTTCAAAGATGTTAATTTGTATATATTTCATAGACTGAAATTAACAAAGTGAAATGCTGATGTTAGTGCAAATGTGTTTTTCAGTACTGTGCGGTAGGTTGCTAATGTAATTTAAAATCAGTGACATCTAATACACAAAATAATCGTTTAGGTATAAATGTGGTTTTATGTTTCAGCTGATAGCAGTATTATGCACAAATTGAAGTATAATTTGTGATTAATGTGGGAGTGTATTGTCACAGCAATGGTAACTTAAACAGTGTTTTACCACTTTTGGGCGGATGGGCTTCTTATCTTCTGCCTTCCAGCATCTGTTCTCTTGAATTCTTTGCCCTCCCTTCTGTTACTCTTGTCCATGCTCCTTTGTTTGCTGTTGAGATTTCCCACACCATATTTGTGCTGTTACTACTGTATTTAATTAAATATTTTGCCTTTGCAAATTATCCAAGTTCAGTGCTTCACTGAACAACATGCTGAAATGTCTTTCATAGAAAGCAAAGTCTTGACAAGTGTCAGCTGGAGAGACATGCACCCCTTTCCATCTCTCCCAGAATTGGGGATACTTTAGCTGTTATCTATAGCATTTATTATGATTCCACTTTGTACTTGTTAAAGCTCATCCTCATGTTTTATTAGGTACAGTTTCTTGCTGTATTTATGTAATAACAACGTGAAGCACATGAACCTGGTTCCCCTGTTCTGTTGTACACAACCAAACAGTATCTTTCTCCCTTAACATTGCGAAAAGCTTGCTCCATTTGGGTAAGGCTTGCCTGGGTGGAGAGAGCAAGTGCTGGTTCTGACCTAAGGTTTACTTGGCATGATCATTAGATATTGTCAACAGAATGTAGCTATGTCTTTTTAAAATAAGCTTTGAAGATTAAGTGCCTTAGCTAAATATTGTATACTTACTGTGTATATATAATTTATGTGTGTAAAACAGAAGACTTGGGATGAGAACAGCTTTCAGTGTGAGAATAGTAAAGGGTGTAAACTTCCTACATCACAGAATTGTCATGGTTGGAAAGGACCTCTGAGGTCACCACATTAGTTTTGAGCTTAGACAGTGCTGGCATTGAGCTCAAGGAGGTGGGATTCTTCGTTGGTTCATTGCTGATAATTTACTGAAGTTACACTTTTCAGTTGAAACTTGGCTGCCAGTGGGATCTGAACGTGTAGTTTCATGCAGTGTGTCTCTGGTGCGCAAGTGAATTTTTTTGAAAGGAAATGTTTGAGCCTTGCTAGCAAGGATTTGGGTTATATGCTGTAATATGGTCAAACTGTAATTAAATGCTAATTTTAATACAGTTTACAAATTATTGTAGAGAAAAGTGGTATTTCTTTCCAAATTAAACCCCTGACCCAAAACAGGAGAATTCCACTCCTTGACTAGATAAGCACTTTCTGTGCATAATTAATTATATTGTTTGTTTGTTTGTTTGTTTTTTAACTTGCAACTAAATGTAGAACAGCTTAGAAGCAGAGAAACCGCCATCTATTGTATAGTTAGGTTGCATTGTAATATTTTTTTAAACAAGCTTATAGTCAATCAGAAAAGGAAATAATATAAAATATTGACATGAAACATGAAACTTACTAGAATTTTAAAAATACGGAGGTATGAGTGGGCATTACATCTTTGAGCAAGTTATATTGAGTAGTGTCACTAATGTATTATTGTGATGTTTCTTTAGTTGAGAACTTTGTTTAATTGAAGCTTCTCACTTATTGAACCTGGTTCTTGTCATAGTGATCTACACTGTCAGTGGTGCTTAGAAAGAAATTCAGAGTTACTGGTCTACTGCTTGTTTAATATTTATTGTTCCAAATATTAAATAGGCAGTTAGTTTTCTAATAATTTAAATTAGAAGGGTTTCTGTTGCATCAAATATTAGCTGACTTGAATTAGCACTATATGTAAACTTTGTTAAATTGTTATACTGTATTAGTGCTCGCTTTTCTTGGAGAGGAGTTGAAGTGACATTGGATTAGCTCAGATAAAGTCTGGGATATACGATATTCTAGAGTATCTGTCTCTTTATTTTGGAAGGAAAAGCTCTGCTGTCAGGCGCAGCTTTGCCGGCCGTTCTTGTCTGTTTGACAAAGGCTGCAGGGCTGGAGAGGCGTCTGCAGCGCCTGGGAGCTGCCAGGACCTCATTAAGTGCGTCTTGGACCAGAGCCAGGCATTCAGGGCAGGGGAGCCTCAACATTTTCGCTCCCAGCGAAAAGGGGCAGTTCAAAAAGGGAGGGGAAGAAAGAAAAGACTGCTTCGCCCATCAGCTGCTGTGTTTTATTGTGCTAACGGGGTTAGCTAAGTTCTTGGAAATAAACTTAGGCCGTAACTTCTGCTAGCTGCTGTAAGAGTTGTGTGTTCCCTCCTGTCCTCGCCTTTTTCCTTTGCCTCAGTGAGACACAATAACCGATACAGGACGTTCGAAGATCTTCCTGTACTCTTAGCAAAATTGACTTCTCTTGTGCTATATTCTAAATCAATTGAGAAATAACATCTTAAAGATGTAAACATCACCACCTTTGAAAAAGACGTAGTTTTCACATTTCGCATTCATTGTGAGCTGTAAATTATTTTCTAAAATATTTCAGTCCATTCTTTTTCTTAACCTATAAATGTTTGATACAATGATTTCTAAAAGGCAAAAAGCAATTTTTTGCTAATGTTAAAAGTATATTTTCTGTATCACTGGTGGGAAAAACTACAAGTAATTTGTAACTTCTCTGAATTATTCAGTTATTGAGTCAACTGTGTTTTAAGAGATCAAAAAAATAACACTTTCTGAAATAAAGTTCTGCTAGACCAGAAGGATTTTAAACTCTTTTTCCTTCTGTATTTAGCCTATGATTTTGATCTGGATAAAATTTAAGGCTTTCTAAAAAACACAGTAGTTCTGAGCAGCACCAGTATAAAAAGCTTTTCATTTTCACTCTTGCTGAATGTTTTGAACAAGATGCAGAACTATCCCCTGAGATATCTGTGTAAAGGCAACCCAGGACAATTTTGTGTAGCTGAGCCATTGTAATGTGTGAATTGGTTTTAGCAGTGGATTGGATGACTGTGTTTCATAGATGGGGGGGTGGGTGCGGCTGGAAAACAAGTTACAAGCTGCTGTCACCCAGGGCTGTCACCTGCGAGAGGTACTCTGTGCTCATGTTAACCAACTTGTTTTGCAAATTTGCAAAACCCACTCTTTTTCAGACTTTTCTTTAGAAATGACAGTCACCTCATCAGTTTAACAGTTTATTTAGGAAAATGATGGCATTTTAATCACAGCTGGGGAAACCTCTTCTACCTGAAGAAGTAAATGGTAGCTTTTTTTGATGCTTGTGCTGGGTGGATGGCAAAATTTATACAGTGCTGTTTTCTGTTTTGAGAACAGAACCTGATAATGAGTCAGAATATTCATAAAACTAACACATGGTCCTTCAGCCTCCCTAGGACTTGCAATTTCAGAAAAATGCCTTTGAGGAGATGTGGTAGACAGGCTGCCATGCAATTTACTGTTTGAGACCTCTAGGTATCTTTTTGGATAGAAGGAAGTATGTCTTGAAGGTATTTGTTACTGTTTTTTAGATGCTGGACTTAAGCTCACAGAACTGGTATTGAATGAGATAAATTGTGGTGAAGGAGCCTGTACGCTGGTGAAACACTGCTGTTTGTACAGCTGCAGATCAGTTAGTAGAGACATAAAGAAGCATGCCAGAATGGCGATCTGAATAGTCCTGTGTTGTCTGAAAACTGCACACATCCTTAGTTAGCTGGGTTGACTATAAAGGAGGGAAGCAGCCTTGTCCCATACTATGTTAATAGTTTCTGAGAGCGGGGCAATGCAATCAGGAGTACTGCTGAGTGGTTACATTTAGCTTTTTTAAGTACATTTGTTTTACAATGCAGATGAATTGTCTGTGTTGTCTGAAAGAAAATGTACTGCTTGTTTGCTTTTTCAAAGGGATTTAGAATTACTGTAGGGATTGCACAAACTGATGTTGAATCAGTGCAATGGTACTGTCTTTTGCTAGTAAGTCTTATGAACGTGGGGAGAAGAAAGAGTAGAGAGGGATGAATACTTAAGTAGCCGACTGGCTCTTCAACCTATAGCTGATACTTGAGCTAGACGGAATTGATTACAATGTCTTGTATCGGTTTAAATTTTAGTGGGTGTTGGTCTGGAAGAGGGGAGAGTGTGCTGATGGCTTTTATACTCTCTGTAGATTTGTTTGTAGTTCTGCAAATATTTAAAACAACATAGTCAAAAGCTAAAATTTAGAAATATTGCTGACCAAGCTGAAAACCTCACGGTTTTTTCCTCCAAACTAAAAAGGTGCGTTTCTTTGAATATTTAGTATGTTAATGCTATAGATGTTCAGCAGTTATAGATAATAGTATGTAGCAAAAGTATCACTGACCACTGCAGCTTATTTGCTTGGTAATTCTACTGTGAGGGAAGTACAAAATAAAATTTAAAATAATCACAGAAGCTTTTGTTGTTGACTTTTTTTCCTAAGCTTTAAAGTGACATATCTTTCCCATTTATCGCAAAAGATCTGTTTGATAGTTTAGAACGTTGACGATTTCCTTGACATAATATAAATCATACTTCAGGTCCTTTGAGCCATTTTTTGTGACATGGGAACTCTGTAGCCATAGGTCCTGCCTGCCATCTTTATACCTAAAAGTAGCTGAGATGGTTAGAAGGAAGTAATTTTATTGAAGTTTTGCTTTTTCACAAAATATCCACAGGAGAAGTGTTATTTCCTTTAACTTGCTTAGATTTAAAACAAAAAGTTTTGAAGATTCTGCATAATTATGAGCTGAATCATCTCTAGTTAAAGTTAGGCAGACAAGTATATCTGGCATTTTTCTGTTCCTTGATAGCATGCCAGAAATGTGTAATCAAATTTGCATGTCTGGATTTGCATTTAGTAACTAAAGCTCCATGTATATAATTTAGAAAATAGTTTTTGTTTAGGTATTTGATTTAAGAAATGTTTCCAGTTGTTAGTGCTGTTGATGCTAGTTTCTCTTAATTGCTTGCAGGTTAGACATTAATACTGCTTGAACTTTTCCTCAGGCCCGAACTTTGTATCATAGGACATCCATCAGAAATTGCACACAATCGTTCACTTACGATGTTTAAAAATTAAAAACTATCATTCAAGAAAAAAAATGAAAGCTGCTTCTTACATGTTTCAAATGACAATGGCAGCTTAAACCTTTTCATTGCTCTTTCCCCACTAGTGACTGTGAGATTCCTTACAGCAATAGATGGACTTCACAGGGTCTCCACATAGTTGGCAGCTGACATTATTTTGAATGTTAAGGCCCAGACTCTAGAAGGGGAATACAGATGTACATTCTATCTAGTATTTTTCAAATATGGCCTGGACAATACTAATCAATTACTTGACCTCTGTGTTTCTCTCCAGTATTTACTTTCTTTTCAGAATGAGAATTCATGCTGTCCCTGTTTCCCTATTCTCAAATTCTTTGAGAGGTGTGCCAAAGAAGCCCAGGTGTTTGAGGTCAGCTAGGAAATTATTTTTTCTTCCACTTATAAGAACCGAGCCATCTGTCAGCGATAGCAGAAGCAATAAGAACTAGATATAGTGTTCTTTGATGTATTGGTAATTGTTTTCATTTATGTGAACTGGAGGACAAAGGGCTGAGTCTCCAGGGCATAATGATGTTACTAGTATATAACTATATTGCTGTTTGACAATCAAGGCTTGCAAGAATCATGTAAATACTGTGCCAGCCATAAGCAGTGGTAAATTGCTCATCTTACCCTGCACTGTACTCCTGCCACTTCATTCAGGCCAAGAAGGTGTACAAAGGAAGGTGCAATAAATATTTGAAGTTCACCTTGGAACTGAGGAATGGTTTCTGTAAACTCAAAAAGAAAATAAAGAGCCGGATGAATATCTTCTTAATTATTTTTCAGAGTAGAGGCCAAGCCAGAGCAGGAATTTTAATTTTTTTCTCTTCCACGTGTTTTTGGCAATAGGAATTCAATGGAGAACTGATGCATTTTGATGGAGTGTTAATTTTTACTCGAATATTAAAATGGCAGTTACAGTTCATCGTGGCCTCTGAAACAATCTTTTGGTTGTTCTTGCTTCCATAATGCTGAATTTAATGCAGAACAGTGGAACCAATGAACCAAATTGATAATGATCTGTTGTTCATCCCTGGATGGCTGTATAAAAAAATTGTAAGCCAATAGTACCTTTTCTCCAGTATTATCTCTTTTCCTAGAGGTACAATAACTCTGGATTTGTTTACATTCTCCATAGTACTTCTTAAAAATATATATTATTTTCTAAGATTTTGATTCAAGAACACACAGTCATTTCTACAAATTCCAGGTAATTAGGTAGAGTTGATAAGCAGTAGGTATAGTAAAACAATACGAAATACTCTGGTTACAGTGTAGTGAGTCCAAGAGCTGGGCTACCAGAGAAATCTCCTATGCAGGTTGGGATTCTGGCTCTGCTGAAATACATGGCAAAACTCCACTAGCTTTAATGAGGTCAGCCCTTGGATTGTAAAGGGACTTGGATAAATACCTTGCATAATTCTTTTTTTATTCTAGTGACATTTCACACAGGCATTTGGGTGCAGAAGTTTTAATATAAATGGTTTTGTTTTCAAAACTGCAAGAATAGGTGAATTTATCTGAGTCTGTGTGGTTTCGCAAGAGCAAATTCTGCGGCAGATGTCCCTGCTAGTCTTTGGAAGCTTTGTAGGAGAGAGAGGCACCTTATAAAAAGCAAGATAGACATGGCATTTTGTTCCATCTGGAATCTGAGTATGCTACATCAAGGAAGCTTCAAGAGCTGCAGTTGCTATAGTGATGCTTGCAGTGATGTTTTCCAGGACTTACTTTATTTGAACACATGTAAAAATTAAAGCTTAAGAAAATAAAAGTTGACAGCCTCAGATTCATTTAGCTTTAAATGGTGGTTTATGTGGAATCTCCTAAATCAGTTTCTACATATCAAAAAAACAGTATAAAATGAAAGGAATGTCTGCTCAGTTCATCCTACTGCCAAGAGTAAATTTTGTTTTTTAACTAAATTTTTGCTTATTTTAAGACTGTTGATGCCAGCGTAGGATTAATGCTAGTGTATACTTCAGCATAAGGTGATGGGAGCGTGCGTGTGTAGATCCTGTACGATTCAATTGTTTGTAATGCTTTATAAACAGGCATTGCTGTGAGGAGCTTATGTCTGGTTTTAGATTAAAACACTGCAAGACATTGCATATTGCACTTCTTCCATTTCCTCCTGTTCCACTGCAACTGGTCTGGATTGGGAAGCCAGTCAGCTGTGCTGAAGACAAGCAGAGAGACCTCTGTGGTGTTTCTTAGATTCTGCTCTGATGTCATCTTTGACTCTAACACTGATATTTGGCACTTGACTGGAATTTAACAACTTTAGTATAATTTAAGTCAAGTTCAAATAGTTGTGTGTGTGCTAAAAAGTTGTAAAAGTGAGAAATGTGGATTGGATCTGGTCATGGGACAAGTTCTGGCAGAGTTGGGAGTGTTGTGCTTGCCAGAGCTGCTGTGAGAGCTACTGTGCTGGTGTTAAGTAGGAGGCACTTCTAAGTAATCTTTCTTTCCCCTGTAAAATCTCTCATGTCTAGTTTTTTTCTCCATTGGAGCAGTCTTGGTATCTCTCCCCTATCCCTAGTGAGCTTTAATTTAATTGAGATCTTTAATTTGCTGTCAAATTTGATTGAAAATAGCAAGTGAGCAGTGCTTTATTGTGAGGGTAGAGGAGAACAGAGCCTAAACCACAGTTTTTTCTCTCTCACCATCTGGTGTGTCTGGGTTATAGAGCAGACCTGGTTAAGGAGGGGACCGCCAAATTTTTGTGTGGGCAGGAACAAACCAATATGGGAGAAATCTCCATTGCTGTCATTCTTACTGCAGTGATGTGCCCATCCTTTTACTGTGAAAGTGACAGAGCACTGGAACAGGCTGCCCAGAGAGGTTGTGGAGTCTCCTTCTCTGGAGACATTCAAAACCCACCTGGATGCGTTCCTGTGTGATGTGCTCTAGATGACCCTGCTCTGGCAGGGGGCTTGGACTAGATGATCTTTTGAGGTCCCTTCCAACCCCTAGGATTCTATGATTCTATGATCCACTGGTGAATATGTATAGGCACAAGCTCTCACTGTTCTGTTAGTGGGATTGTCTAGCAGGCTGACCAACAGGGTCTTCTACAGTAGGTGCTTGTGCCAGCCATGTTACTGTAGGCCAGAGAGGTCTCTGGAACGTCCATGCTTTCCTTCCCTCTGTTTCTGGAGTTATACAAATGTTAGTTATCCCATGGAATGAGAGAACAAATTACTTCCTCTGAATAGGGACTTTGATACTACTTTTTAGTAGTAGGCAACATGACAGTAACCGGAACAGTTTTGATCTTATTTGGATGAAAGCATGAGCTGGTTCCAGTCTCAGTTTTTTTATAGTCAGAATAAAGGCACAGTGTAATGACTCAAGCAAAAAATGCTGAAGTGTGGAGGTCAGGTCACAGGCTGAAGGATGCCAAAGGTAGTCACAGTGGAGCCATGAAGTGCATCAGCTTCGTGCATGTGTTGGTATGGGGGATTTGTTGATACTTTTTAAATTGTTAAATAAAGAGGAACTAATTTCTTTATTGTGGACTTACATTGTGCTAGAAATTAATTTCACCACAAGCTTGGATGAAAAGAGGAGATGGACTTGGTGAGTTGGCAGCTGCTCATGGGAATGGTGCTGTATGTATAGTGACCTAGAAAAGGTGTATTGGTGCTTGTGGGGGAAACTGGCATCTTCTGTCATGGGGGGAACAGGCAAGAAAATAATAAGCAGATGGAAAAAAATGAGTGCAAAACTGAATTCTGTAGGACTTTGAAAGGCAAAATTGGAAGTACAGGAAGGTTAAGCATTAAAGGGGAGAAATAGCATGGCAGAGACTTGCTGCTTGAGTGGTGCAAAAGCAACATTAAAGGGAGTATAATAATGAGCTCTGCACTGGGGAAAACCTATCTATGACTTTAAATGTGTTGGACAGATTCTACACTCAGTGTTTCAGTAGCTTTTAAAGTCCATGGTATTTTGTGAGTAAACTCTACTCGGTGTATTCAGAGATTGCTGAATTTTGTTGTACTTATATTGTCTGTATTTTTCAGTCACAAGTTAGTAATTTTGCAAAGCCTGTGAACTGCTGTGTCCTGTTAACATTCTTCAGTGTAGAAAATACCCTCAAACTTGATTTCCATATAGAAAAGCCAATTCTTTTTTTACAGTTTTCCTTTGCTACCTTATTTGGCTTTATATTGAGTTGAAAGAGTTTCAGATGAGGGGACTGATGCCTTTCTGCTTAAAGAATGACTTAGGTAGTTTATGTACTCACTCATCGGGTAGATAAAGCTGAGCCATGACTGGATTAAATTCCTCTTTTTTATCCATGGAATGTTTCTTTCCCCCTGTAACAGGCTGCACTGACTTGCTGTCACTGATGGAAACAGTTGCATGTTTCCTCTGCTGCACTTTCTACATTTTCCTTTGCTATTACCCTACAAAGATAACCTGGCCTGAATATTTGTATTCTGTTCTCCTCTTTAAAGAGAAGAGACATATCTGCCAACATTTTCATTATTTTACTTCCCATTTTACATCAATATCTGTGTCATACATCCTTATGGTCCAGTGTTCTCAGAGACCACTTATATCATACTAATTAGAGGGGAGGCAGAGGGAGAAAGGATTAATGAGGCTGAGCTGGAGCTGTTTTTTTTCCCCCTCTGTGAAATCCAACTGATACTGTTACTTGGAGCTTCTTCACTAATTTCTGTTAGTGTTATTCTGGTCCCTGAATAATACAGTGGCTACGTAACTTTTAAACCCATATCAAAGTATTTCCTGTTTTTTCTCATCCTCATTGTCCTCAGTGACGTGCAGTTATGATTTAGAATAAACAAGATATGATGGAAAATACATCTTTTAAAAATAAGCCAAAGACAATGTGCATTAAATTGTCTGTCGACCCTCTTAGTAATCTTTATGAGTTGCACCATAGTTGGGCGGATAGATAGGGAGGAGGATTTCAAGAGCTGTTATATAAGGGTGAAAAAAACTTGCAAATCTGAGAGGTTTGCCTTTCAGTATTATGGGATAGAGACAGCAAGCAAGATTTGGAGAGTAAACACATCATAAACAAAGAAGCTGAGGATAAAACTATGGTAAGCTTCTTTTCTTTAACTACTCTGCCTCATTCAGACAGAGCATTTGAAAACTGAATGGCTGTTGTTTCATCTATAGAGAACGTTCAGAGACCTTTAAATCCCCAGAAGGTGAGGGAAAGACAAGCTAGAGGAGAAGCAAGTAGGGGAAGAATACTTTATCTAATCTAAAAGCTTTCTGGAAAGCCATGCTTTGAATAGCTGGTACATATTTATACTTCTGTAGTTACCCCTTGGCAGTTGGTCCTCTCGTCATTGACTGTGAAATTCCAACTTTGGGTTACTCTTCTGAGATTCAGAGGCCATATCAATAGCTAGAAACTGCAATCAAGATGATTCTGTTTTTCTCCCTATACAAGAATCCTAGGATTCAATGTATAATTCCAAATGACATAGAAAAACACCCCACAAAACAACAAACCATGTGCAGCAAAAAATTCCATGTTCATACTTCTGATAATGAGATACAGCTCTACTTTGTCTGCTAAAACTACTTCTTTTATCAACTACCAGAAGGATGAACTCAATTGGTTACTAGTCTTGAGTTTGCTTCCCTGTCATCTGAAAGGAGTGGTTTCACCAGATGAATGAATCACTACTACAATTTCCTTCCACATCTGAATTTTCTTTATAGTTAATAATTCTTGAATTTCCTGTATCTAATTGGAGTCATGCAAATGTTCTTCCACTACTAGTAGTGCAACTCATAAAGATGTTGAAAGAACACAATGTTTAAATGTTAGTAAGATGTTAGTAGAAAACTAAAGACGTCTCATGGTTTTTGGGAAGCAAAGCTGTAAACACTTGAGTATCTTGTTAAATGCTGGGTTCTGCTGCTTTCCTCTTTGGTAGTAGTTCAGTTCCCAGTCAGAACAATAATTCTTTGTCATAGCCTTGAGGAGGAAAGTGTTGAGGCATAACAAACTATTTGATTACTCTTTAGTAACAAAGAAACTTCTGTTATTGAGGGCTATTGGAAGTTTATGTTTTGCAAATTTTTCTATACATGAACTGAAAGGCTATTTGAAACAGGTTTGTACAGAAACCTGTAACTTCCAAGTTGTTAAATTTTTCTCTTCCATGATTTTACCCTAGCATCTGATAAGCATTTTGGCATCGATTTAGTTTTAGTAAGATTTGGGGAGAAGGTTGGAAAGTCAAACCTTCACTGGACAGCATCCTTAGCTCTGAATGGCAGTTCTGTAATTCTCTTTGCTTCTTCATTTTGTCATGTTTTACTCTAAATATAGTTTAGAATGTAACGTTTTCTAAAACCACATGCAATTTATATTCCATAAGTTCATTTTTTTACTGTATAATAAAGAAAATAATGAGTTAATATCACATTATCCTGGTCTACCCTTTTACCTGGCAAAAATGGAGTATTCCGGAAAGCACTTTCCAAGGAAGCTATCTGTCTACAGTCTATGATAATCAGCTGTAATGGCACATAGGCAGCTGGTTTGCTAATCCTTTGATTGCCGTATTAGTTTGTCTCAGAGATTCGGAAAACCTGTCTGATCCTGTAAACATGTTTAGTGAATACTGTAGAATATCTTGCCTTGAGACTAAAACATATTCAGGTGGAGCTGTGTGTATGCACTGTGCTTCTGGGTTTTTCCCTTTTTTTGGTAGCTGTGTTTATGTTAAAAGAAAAGAAAAAAAGAAAAGAAATACTTAAATTCATTTAACATTGGAAGGATTTCTATTTTAATCACCAGAAATTGTTTTTATTTGGCTAATCCCCATATCAAGTAATTTAGGTTTGGATCAAGATCTCTTATTTAGAGGGAGATTGCAATAAGATTTCCATTATACAAATCTATGAAAAACAATGGGTAACCTACTTTGTATATCTTTATGGCTTATTTAAAATATCCAGTATTCTGTACAACTCTGTATTTTTTATAAAGAAACATACTTTAATAATGCATGTGCAGCCATGAGTGTTTTTTCATGTTATACTTTAATTTTCATAAACTAGAGCCAATTTGCTAGAAAATATGTACATGAATTAATAAACCTGATCTGAATTTCTTTAAGGCTGCTATTTAAATGTTTAGTGCGAGTTATATTGCTCTGTAGTGTTTCTAGTTAAAGAGAGAAACTTATTCTCAGTAGTGGCTGACAAAGTGCTCGATCATATTTTTTTTAATACAGACACCTAAATCTTCTAACTGATACTTGTTCAGTGTCACTGTAATAAATACATATACCACTTTGTGCTTTTGAAGGACTAATGTCTTTCAAAAAAGGTGAAAATGTAAAGGAAAACAATTATTTACCGGCAAATTCTGCCATTGTGAAGCCTTTAGGTTTTTTGTGGGGTTTTCTGGGGGGGAGGGTTTGTTTGTTTTGTTTTGTTTTTGTTATATGAGATTTGTCTTTGTTCCTTCCTTCCTTCCTAGTCCTAAATGCCAAGATGCTATTTGTGCTTATTTCCTGCCCTTAAAACCTGTTTGATTCAGAAAAAGTGAGAGCTCTAAAAATCATGGACTGAAGCTCTTATTGTATCTATATGTCTGTGGCAGAGAGCTACAGTGTGCCTGGGGAAGCTCCTTCTCATTCTGGCTCTGTGCTCAGCCCTGGAACAGCTGGTTGGGGCGTTCGTCTTGCTAGTGACCTGAAGAACTTTGTTTTCTGCTCACACTACCTCTATGTGATGTGAGATGTTTTAACCTGAGCTACGTGGAGAATATATCCGGATTTAAGGTGGACTTTTAAAATTAATTGTAGTCATCATCCTCAGGTGTGTAATGCGAAATGTTAAGTGAGTTGATTACAGTCTTTTCTTTGAGTGTCCATGTTTTGGGAGTGCCCTTTTTCTTGTTCCTGTCATTAGTATAAACAAAGATCTTAAAAAACATCCTCTACTGTTTAAAATATTTTTTTTCTTTCCTTGTCCACAGAAGCTTGTTCTTCGGTGTGACATACAGTACATGAAAGCTGGTCCTTGAAACAAAAGCATGTTCAGTAATCTGGGCTTGTCTGCATGTACCAACCATACCCTTTTTAACTGCGTAAGTTGAGAAACCAGAAGTTAATGAAGAGCTTGTCTTGACTAGACACTGATTTTTCTGAGTATACAAAGTTTGCAACAGTTAGCTTGTATCACCTTCTTAGCTGATGAAGTTGTTATTGGTACAACAAATATTTGAATGAGAAAGAATAAATGCATAAAGGGAACATATGAATTGTATTTTAAATAGTTCAATGCTGTGCCCATAAATTTCTAAGAATTTAAGCACTGTAATACCAAGAAGTAGATAAACAGTGACCTCTGTTTGATGGGCTGATAACCTTGAAGTCTAGCAGAAGCAAAAGTCAGGTTTTTTATTTTGCTCAGTTCAACAGACACCCATAAGTATCCTTAGCTTGTAATTTTTGCCATACCTTCTCTCAATTAAGGAACAGAGAGTAGGAGTGTTTGAAGTAAGTCCCAAGTTCCTGCAGCCGCCCACAGTCCTTGATAATACTCAGTCCTCTCCATGAATTGGCTTTCACCTTGCACTGGCTGAATGAAGGTGTCTAGTGAGCTGTCTTGTTGATGGTGCTCTTGACTCTAGGTTATGATGGTTAGTTGGATATTCTGTGGCATACCATACCATTAAATGCCTTGAAGATAAAGACTTGAGAGATGTTTTGAACTTAAACATATATTCTTTGAAAATATCTGAAAACGTGAGAGGCTTGACACCCTCATAAATCATAGAATCATAGAAAGGTTTGGGTTGAAGGGACTTTATAGATCCGGTGCCCCTGCATGGGCAGGGACAGCTCCCACTAAACCAGGTTGCTCAAAGTCCCATCCAAACTGGCTTTCAAGACTTCATGGGATGAGGCATCCACACCTTCCCTGGGACACCTGCTGCTGTATCTTACCACCCTCACAGAAAATAATTTCTTCCTAATGTATTAAAAAAACTGTGTTTCAGAGTGGAAGCTAGTTTCTACCTTTGCTCCTCATCATCTTTTTTGTCTGAGTTTTAAGATTTCAGAGCCAAATAGGTATTGCTTCTTTAGTCAGACAAAAGATAATAAAATGTATATTACCGAGGGCAAAATATGATTATGACTTTGGAACTTAATTTTCTGTAGCTTTAGATCACAGAAAAGTTGCTAGTTTACAAATGTTTCGGTGTATAGTGACTAGTGTAATCTTTCTAAAAATGTTTACAGGAAGAATTTTTGTAATACACGGTAAAAGGCTGTGTGGATACTATCTTCAAATTTAAGATACTGAAGAGTTTTAAAGTACATGTTTTAGTAATATATGCAGTAGAAATGGCATCTCTGCTTGCTATAAAAGTGGGTATGTTCCATGTGTGAGGGGAGTATCCAGTAACGGACTTTTTCTCAAAGGAATCTAAAGTAGACTCTGAAATAATTGATTTTGCTCTGGGAAGTTTGTTACATCTGATTTTGGGGGAGAAATACCACATCATTAATTTGCTTTACTGTTGCTTTTGCTGCAGTTTCCTGTGTTATTCCATGCAGATACTTCACTTTGACAGCCCAGATAAACAAAAGCCAGACACTCATACCCAGAAAGAAGTCCATGAACTCCAGTCTAGGGCAAAGATAAAGAATTTGGGCTTTTTCAGTTCTGCAAATACACTCTGGCCACTGGAAAAGGTTATGTGTGACTAAGGCTGTAATGATTTTTGTTCTGATATAATTGCTAAACAGTAACATGAGCATACTTTCATCTGAGTGGAGACATAGTCATTTAGGAAGTGAATAGTATTTAAAAAAATAATTGGAAAAATGCTAGGATTGTTTAAGTCCTGTAATATACATATTCATGCTTTCAGAAGATTAAATGTAGGCTGTTTTTTCCAAGAAGATCTGGAGACATGGGATGTCCAAATTTAATTGAGCCAGTGAAAGCCAGCCACTTCCTTCCCTATGTTTTTCCAGAAATCTCAACTTAAATGACCTTTAGCTTCAGTTGCAGTAATACTTAGATCTAGTGAAAGGTATATATCAAAGCTGACTTACAAAATACTTTTTGTTGAAAATGTATAGTTTTCTATTGCCCAGCATCTTGAGTCTGAGTAGATTCTTTCTGAGCTGATTCAGCTTTGTGTAAAGACTGGAATTCCTGCTTACTCATGGGGTAGAATAAGCAATCATTTAATCTTGAGACAAAAAGGTGGTGCAAACTGAACAAAGTGATTTGAATCCATAAAGATACTTTCTAACATGTGAATCGCTGCAGAAAATAATTTTCTATTTTATTAAAATAGAGGAAACTCCAAGATTGCTGTGGAAAAAAAAAACACTTTTGAAGTCAATTAAATACTTTTACACTTTGTACTCCACCAAGGTGTTTAGATTAGATACTCCCATAAGTGACTTTTTAAACATACTCCGTGATTTGACACTTCTGTGTTATTTAATGGTTCAGTCGTGTAAGTTTTATGCTAATTTACTTCTGGTTTCCAGTATTTGAGCTTGACAGCTTTTTTGAAAGGCTTTTTGAGTAGACTTGAACCCTTGTATTTCCACAAAGGACATGCTGACTGGATTTTTCTTTAGTATGGAATGTGAAGTTTTCGGAAGTGGCTATACACTGCCTGTAAGTTGAAGTCTGATGTCAAAGATAAGTATTTTAAAGCTAACAAACTGAATGCTAAAATGCCATGACATTTTACTATTTTTGCAACATTGAACACCCCCCCTCCCAACTGCAGTAACATCTTGCTGCAAAGTGTTTAACTGTTTCTTAAATGAAAAGTTGTGTGATAAAATGTCGTAGGTCCTGTATAATTATTGAACTAATGTTGCCGGTTTTTAACATACCAGAATGGGTTTTTCCACTGCTAGCAGATGATATATTTAGAAATTTCATATTGGACAGATTGATAATCTTCCTCCACTCCCTGTTTGTTACATACATTTCATTTTAATTCTATCTTTTTAAAAGTCAATGGTAATTTAGCATAGTGGAAAAAGAAGAAACCTGATGAGCTAGGCAGAGATACAATACAACCTGTGTGCCAGCTGAATGTAGCTATATAAGAATATGGAGGAAAATACTGCATCGTTGAGGGAGGTAGATTCTGGTTTAGATGTATACAGTCTGGAGGAAATCTTGCAAGGTGAGGAAAGCTGACTAGTGGACAAAGTAGAGGTAATCAAAGGTCAGCTGGTTAGGGCTCTAGTTGAGTCTTCAGGACACATGGTTTTAATTCTATAGTTTGTCCTTCTGTGACCTTGGCTGAGTCAATGAGATATATCCTCATTGCAGATTTGGCTTGAATCTCTTTCCACATCAGCTGAAAAATGTGTAAGCCTCTTGATGTAAACCAGGAACCAGTATTATCTCTGTTGGTTCAAATTTGCTTGAAATTCTTGAATTTTGTCCCACCAGATTTTGTGCTGGACACAGGTGTTGCTAGCCTTCTTGCCACAATATCTTGTATTCTTAATAGATGGATAACATTTTGATTCTGTGGTAATGTCTGATTTGGATGATTGCACAGTGAGGCAGTCAGGCTGTCCTCAGAAACATTCAAAAAGTTGTGAAAATAAAGCAGTGACATTGATTATGGGCTGAGTAAGCTCAGGTATTTTTGCATAAAATCTGGCAGCATTGCAGGACTGCTTAATTTGTGAGCTGCTAGCAATGAGTCTCTGTTGTCTTGCTCCTCCTGCATGGCTCCTCTTGCTTAAGCTGGGTTCTTCTAAGTTAGCACTTTATTTTAGAGTACATTTGGGGAAAGGGAGAGCAAGGCCTTCACTGAAGAATGAGTCGACCATTTACTTTCTGGCCACTTCTTACCCCTCTGATGAATTTCCTGGTGTGGTGGATGTATCTAGGCAGAAGCATGTAACACTTGTGGTCTGCACGGTGGCTGTGTATGGATGGCCCCATGTGAGCGAGGCTGTGCTCGGAGGGTCAGCGCATTGCAGTCAGGGCTGAGTATCACAGTGGTACAAGGCAGCAGGGCCAGGGTGGGAAGTGAAGCAGGAACCTTGTGCACACCATGGGAGATAAAATGAAACTGCTGCGTGATCTAGATTTATTTTATTCATTTAGTGCTAACATACCACTAGTACTGCAGAATGAAGCTGAAATACCAACATACATTGTTAAAGAATACACAACAGGAAAAGGCTGGTGTTTCTGTCACTGCTGGTAGTGTTTATCAGCAGACAAAACTGTGTTAGAAAGGGATTAAAGAGAAAATAGATATTTCAAAAGTACTTGGTTAAAGGTTAGATGGAGGAGAAGGAAAAACTAAAGTATATCTATGTAAAGAAAAAAAAGACATTTGAATTTTCTGGTCTCATGCTATTTTGATGGGAAAAGGTCTTGTAACAATCATAAATTATTTAGTCATCTGTGTGTGCAGTCTTGTAATCACTTTGTAATCGGTATCAGTAATAGCAATCTTTTTAGTTTTGGCATAAGTTCTCAATCAAAGCCTGGCTCTGTGTAATTGCTAGCATTTGATACTGTGATGTTACACAGCAAAAGCAGACAAAACCAAAATAATATTCATCACTGAAGGCTAAGGACATGCAGCACTGTGAACACATTCCAGATTTTAACATTGAGTGTAAACTCTAAGGGTTTTATCATCAAAATACATTTTGCAGTATATCCTTAGCTACATAATAAGTCCTATAAAATGCAGGAGGAGCTTTAATGATTGTGATGTTTATTTCCTCTCTTTCTGTTAGAAGGAGAAGAAGGCTTATGACAACAGATGTAACTTTCTGAAGCATTTTATTTTCCTGCCTTCCTCCTGGAAATTCCTACTAACTCTCATGCAAATATCCATTCTTTCTTATTTCTTGTCTTTAAAGTATAATTTAGTAATTACATTAATAGACCCCACTTGGAGAGCTTCTAGCACAGAAGTTTGCTGTAAAGCAACAGGTCGTGCTGTCTGCCCGACCCAGCATCCCTGGCCAGGTTTTGCACTGTGCTGCTCCTGACCTCTTGCTCAAAATCTCCCATTTCTCATTGGTTTAGATCTTCATGCTCTCATGCCTAATCCTTAAGCAGACACATTTATTTCTCTTCCTGACCAGTCAATCCACATCTCTGCTGTGCAGTTGGTTGAACACACTGGAAAGCAGAGTAGTGGAATAGTAAATACATGGACCATTACCAGCAATTTAGCTTTTTCCTTCTGCTCTAAGTTAGTATTAAGGATGGTCTGTCTGTAGGAGAATGACTACTTTCAATAGATGTCTGCTTGTGATATATTCTTATATAGGTATATGCACATTTAGAAATATTTGTAGTTAAAGCCTCTGAGCAGAAAAAGATGAAAAAAGCAGCAGTGGAGTGCTTGCTAAGTGATGATTTCTTGAAGTTTCTGCGTCTCTGTACATCACACCGGAATTCAAGTATCAGTACTTGAAAGGATATACTTAAAGGAGCCTCCTGATGTACATTACTTTAATCAGCTTCCTTTTTAATAATTTGTATTATGAGGACACATACTGTCTCAACCTTGCCTCAAGGGCAATAATGATTCCCCATGTTATGTAAATAAAACAAGTCCATAGAGAGCTGACAGGGCCGAAAGAAAACACGTTTTATGTCTGTGGATGTTCTGATGAAAATCTCACTAATTCAAAAGACACGTTACAGGAAAAAAAACCTAAATCTTTTCAAAGAATCTGTTGCAGCCTAGTGAGGCTCCCAGCTGAACATATGGTGGGCTGTATTTTCTTTTTGTCTTTTATTCAATGTCTTCATCTATGTGGTCATGAAGGCAGCTGGACATAGTTTTACCTCTGTGTGTGGTCTGTGATGCCAGCAAGTCTATTCTTGAAGATTACGTGTATGTCTGTCTGCTGACTGTTATCATGTTATTCATGTATTGCCTGGTGTTAATTGTTGCAACTGTTGGGTATTTACTTATTTATTTATTTAATACTGACAGAACATGGAGTAGAATACTCTTTGTACCATTTAAGTAACATTTGAGTCCTTTCCCCCCCCCCCCCCTTGGACTTGATGCAGATTCCATGTTCTGCATTGAATAGATGTAAGGACAGGAAGCGTCAATTAAGTACTAATGGACTTCCTAGGCTATTAATGAGAACATGACTCATGTCCTAAGGATTTGCAGTTGGATTCCTGTAGCTTTTGCTATTTCTGTTGTAATTGTTTTCAGTAATTACGTTTTCCTAGAACGCAAAATGATCATGAAGCATTTAGTATATTAAAAGCAGTAACAGCACATTCATTTGTTTAAACTCATCCTATTATGGGTCAATCATATATTCATAGCACAGAAGATTTCTGACACAAACAGTAGATACTGTTGTAATTCTCTTTTCATCTTTGCTATCCAGAAATATCTTTAGTGGCGAACCAAGGCAAATATTCAAATAAGAAACCTATCCAGGGTGGTTTTGTAGTGAACCACTACAAACATCACATATTCGTGTGAATCAGTTCTCTGTTTCTGAGCAGCTGGAAACAGCAGTATGGTTACAGGGAGAATATATTGAGAACATCAATATATTTTTTCTATAATAATTTGTTTTTTTCAGCTTTTTTCTGGTAGATTGGAGGACTGATAAACACTGAGATTGTAATAATATAAAAATCTGAGTCATATGCCAGAAGTAAATTCCTCAAGCCCTGATGCTTTTTGTTGATGCTGTATAGTGGCATGAGAATGATCTCCATGCCCGCAGAGCACTGTGGCAATAAGAGTGAGCCACAGGATGGACTTGGGAAACTACAGTCAATTCTCAGTTCCTTTATGATTTCAGGAAAGTAATTTAACATAGACTGTTTCCCCATTCTTCTTTTGGAATATGACAATAAGGTTTCACAATCTGCTTTAAGTTAAATTTGTGAATGTGCATTTGGTGATCAGTTGCACCAGTAATGGCAGCCAAGCAAGAAAGCTAAAAACACTTAGTTGTAATGCTGCACATATTTTAAGCATATTTCTGAAACTGGATAGTATAGTGTATTTTTTTATAATTATAGATGTAAAATGGACTGGAGAGCAACAGAACTCATTTTTGTTTTTTCCTGGTTTATGATAGGGAAGTGAAGAGCTTGTTCTTTTCACACTTTTTTTTTTTTTTTTTCCATTGATAGAACTTCTGGGAATTATACCTTCCCTTCTTGTCTTTGGCAATCTCTGCTGGATGGCAGAACAGAAGTTTGAGTTAATTTTAATAATATTGAATTATTTTTTACATAGTTTTTCTGGCCAGCAAGTTCAAGAGTAATGGAAAATAGGTATTTCATTACGCATCCTTCATAATTTCTTGTTCAGGTTTTATTTTTTTGTCCTTTTCTCTGCCAGCCTATCTCGTTTCTACAGTTCTCTGCCTGTCTACAATGCCAACCTATCCGATTGCTACTACAGTAGCAAATTTTTCAGTGGTACATGACAAGTAAACATTAAATGGCCACTTCTTTGTTGCAAAATCTCTCTTAGTCTTTCATTAAAGGTGAATTAGAAAAGACCTGAATGTATAATGAGGTCTGTGTGATGCACAAATTTAATTTACTATTACATTTACCTTATAAAGATAGTAAACGTACCAAAAGTTCTTATCTTCTTATATATAGTGAAAGAAACAATAAATAG
The DNA here is from genome assembly GCF_020740795.1 of Apus apus. Taxonomy (NCBI): domain Eukaryota; kingdom Metazoa; phylum Chordata; class Aves; order Apodiformes; family Apodidae; genus Apus; species Apus apus. The sequence continues at coordinate 27,839,626 of NC_067287.1, read as the reverse complement.
ATGTTTTTCAGTTTTGAAGGTAGTCTTTAGTGTGACTGTCTCCTTTTCATAGTAATAATTTCTGTATTTCTAAAATTACACTTTTGTCATGTACAGATTTAATCAGATAATTGGATTTAAGTACAGTGAACTCCTCAGAGCAGTCCACACATCCAACTCCCCAGCAAAAAAGAAGTTACTCATTTGATTCAGTAGATTTATAATCTTTGGGGGAATGCTTTAGATCTAATGATGGAAGTTATTATAGACACACACATTTGTAGAGAAACTGCAATCCAAATTAATTTTTACATTTTACTGCAGATAATTTGAAAGGGCCTGAAATACACATATACATGTGTGTGTGTTTATAAATATAACGTGATTTCTCTTGGTGAGAGCAGGACTCTGAAAGATTACTTCAGCTATGCAACAGATGTCCTGTGAAACCTGTACTCCCACTTATTTTGGTGCTAGGTCTTGGTTTTGTTTATTGGGACATTTCATGTCTGGGCAAATATACAGTATCTGTAAGTGGCTTCTGCATTTTATCAGTTTGAGTGAACTGTTCCTGGGTCCTTTAATATACGGTGTGCATATCAGTCTGTAGGAGCTTTGCCTTTCATTTTTCTGACTTAGGTAGCAATGACCTGGATATATCAAATGGACCTATTCAAGATCCTCAGTCTTCATAGGATAAATATGTCGGTTATTTTAATTGCTGTTGTTTAATAAAGCTCTTAATATTAAGGTATTCCCTTGTGTTTGGATCTATTTGAGCTGAAGACAAACCAATGAAAACAGTAGTTCTAGTCTTACCCTACCATTTTCCCTGCCTTGGAGACAAAAAATTTTAGGTAGCCCAGGACTACAGGTTTTCTGTCTGGTTGCTGCACATTTAGTACCTGGAGACCTGTGTCCTGCAAAAATCACAGAATAGTTGAGGATGGCAGGAACCTCTGGAGGTCATCTTGTCCAACCCACTCCTCAGACAGGGTCACTCAGAGCTAGTTGCTCAGGACCACATCCAGATGGCTTTTGATTATCTCCAAGGATGGAGTTTTAGAAGCAGCAGCTTTGAAATTGTTTCCAGCTAAGCTGCTATAGAGGGGGTTAGTGGCTGCCCTTTCACATTGCAGCTACGTTGACTGAAAACTGGCATAAAACATCATCCATGAGGAGCACATGTAAATCATCCACATGCACAACAGTATTTTACCCTGAAGCATAGGATTTCTCTTGAAATAAATAAAGTTTACAACAGGCACCCCATCACCTCTGTATGTTTTTGTAGCAGTTAACTACTAGTTTCCACTGCCTGGAAGACGGAAACCTTACTGCCGAATTTCCCAGAGCAGGAATGTGCCAAAATCATGAAAAGAAATTGAAGTGGCTCATCTATTCTGTTGTTCTTCAAGACAGTTTCTGGACATCTGAGTGCCCTATCCAATTTTCTTTGGCATTACAGCTTCAACAATAAACCTACATGCAGAAAAATAAAGTAGCTTTTGTGATGTGTCCCTGTTCGCCAGATGTTCTGTGCCATCAGAGAAGGGGCAGGGGTCAGCTGAGTATTGCAGAGGGTGCTGCTCCCACAGGATTTGAACTAGTCCTAAGATATAATCGAAGTAGGAATGTGCAACAATCAGCATTAAAACTCTAGTTGTTAGGAGAGTAACCTTTATTTTTTTGTTGGAAAAGTTTCTCACTGAGATCATCTGACATGAAATTGTGGCAAGTTAATTTTATATTAGTTTGCTGGAAAACTGATAAAGATAGGCACTCAGCTCACTAGCATTGGGTATTTTACTTTCTCATGCTTGCCCCAACCTCTTCTCTGCAGTTATTCTTATAGGGCAATACGGTTTTTAAAATCAGGCACACCATTGTTAAGCAACTTTTATTTTCTGTAGTGTGTAGTTGGCCAGCATCTAGCATGACAGTTAACAACTTTACTTTTTTTCAAGTGTCTTCTGCATGTTCTTGCCTCTCAACCTTGATCCTAAGATGTATAGAAAGCTCAAGAGACCAGGAAGGTAGTCAGTTAAAGTTGTATGTATCTCTGGACCACAGATATGATACATGAAACTGTATTTCTGAGTAGAAAACAAACAAAAAGATGTGGAGGTTAAAAGTTAGTTTTTGTGTTTTGTTCTGTTGTTATTTTTTTTTAACCTACTGAACTATTATGAAAGTGGACTTTCCTGGAATTCCCTTTTTTTTCTTTTTATTTTTCTCTTTTTTTCTCTCTTTTTTTTTTTTTTTTTTACTACAGGTTTTTCGTAAGGAAAAGGAATCTGTGTGGCTGCTTTCTAAGTTCTGTTATTTTAAATTAATTTTTCATAATAAGGATGAATTATGAAAGAGCTTATCTTTCCACAGTTTTAGCATTCAGTAAACAACCGACATCTAAGATGACCTTAGTCCCACTCAGCTATCACATGCAACTGATTTTAAGCCCTTTGCAGTATCCTGAGGAGGAGATATGTCTTGTTTCCCATGGCTGTATAACTTTGTCCCATTGTCTCTTGAAAATTATATTTTTGTGTTAATTTTTTTTCTCCTTTCAGTTTTCAAAAAATTTAATCAGCTCCAGTTCTCTTATGGCAGTAGACTACTGTCCTTTCATACATTGTTTCTTGGCCAGTCCCATGTCATGAAGCACAGAATGCAGGACAGATGCCTCACGCCTGGCATACTCAGCTGTTCCTGGGAATAAAACTACTACATGCGACTGGCAAGAGTACTACTAGAGGCAGCATATGCTAGCTGTTAATGTGTGACCTTTTTGTCCTCAGTAACTTGACTAACTCTACTCTTTTGGACAGAAAAGAGTTAGATATTAAATTGAGATGACTGAATTTCTGAGTATCAAGCCACTGCTTTATAATAAGTGTATTTATCACTTCAGAACTGTAGTTCCAGATGTAAATTGTGTGCTGGCCAGTGTACAAGAGGTGAGTGAGAAGCACAGACTGCTGGCCAGGTTATTGGAATGTGTGGAGCTGCAAGTGATTGAATTACAGTGGTTCCTGTCTCCTCAGCTGAGAGTTTTGCTGCCACTGAGCTGACATGGAGCTTAACTGATTGTACATGCCCTACCAGACCATTAAAAAATAAGTTGTGCTATTTTAATTACTGTTGCCACAGAATAAACTGAGAGTCACTGATAGACTGGTTTTCTGGATGGTGCAGCTATTTATGGTTGTCTCAACCTAAGAGAATTTTGACTCGTAATGAGTAGTAATGGCCTTAGAAGTGAGACAGGTATCCATGTCTCTTCGTTTGTCTTTCTATTGCCCAGTCATCTATGCTGGTGACACAATGAAACAACATTTTTGCAGTAAGTCCGCCATGCTGAAACATGGCTTCTTTGGGGTCAGTGCTGCAGAGTGATCAAATAAATAAATCCTCAGTGAAGAGATATTTTATACATATACAGTACATTTAATAATTTACAATCATGTATGCTATAATTTGAATTTAAGTTCAAAATAGACTTCATCTTACATCTATCTTTTCAGTACCAATGCTTTCCTGGATGAAATCTAGTTGTTGAGTAGATAGTACAAATTCTTACTGTGATTGGAGGTTTGCTGAGCTGTACTACTGAATAATACTACTAACTGCACTGTAATTACACACTTAGCCTTCCATGCATTTTATAACATCATTCAAGGGACGAATTAAAGTATTCTAAATATCATATTCACTGCAACTCTATGATTTCTTTATCTTGGACTTGCTGCCTTTCTGAAGAGTTTTGTTGTATTTACTCTTTCTAAAGAAAAGATGACAGAGCCATATTGACATGGTTGAGTCCTTTCATTGAGGTGCTATAAATAAAAAAACCAGCAGTCATAGGGGTAAAACATATGAGTTCTTAAGATCTTAAATTTTTGAATCTTGTTAATTAAGTGTTCTCGTAAAAGTCAGTGTGCTTCTTGTGGGTGTTTTTGTTTAATTAAAAAACCCCAAAGATATTTCAAGTGATTATGGGTATTTATTTTTGTTCTCTCTGTATATTTTGTAATGTTCCTGCTGGCATTCCTCGGGGGGACTTTATATGCAGTGTTGCTCCTGTTTACAGGGAGTGTTTTCCCGAACTGCTGGTCAATCATGTAGGTTTTACTCAGCCATTAGTATTTCTGTGGGTGGTCACTAGGGATATTGTGTGAAAGACCCCAGACTGGTAGGTTGCTGAGCACAAAGAAATAAATGTCAGTACAACAGCTGGATAACATATAGAAAAAAGAGAGAAGTCAATAGGAAGAGAGTGGAACTAGGTAGGCACTCTGAACTAGGTAGGCACTGGGCTGGATGACAGCCTGAAAAAGATCATCTTGGTTTAGGATCTGGAAACAATAAAGTAACGCATGTGGTTGCTGAAGAAAACAGTGAACAGTTGCACAACTTTTAAGGATAAATGATGCAGATGATGCAGACTATGCAATGAAATTTTTATTCTCCACCTGTCAACTTCAGATATTTGCACATTCATTTTGAAACATCTTCTGAGGTTTTTTTGGTCCTCTTTACAGAAGTAATTTTGGGATAGACGTAATTTTTATTTCTGACTGGTGCAGTACAGTTTAAAGAATGCATACATGTAATTCAGGAGAGTTTTGAATGTATGCTTCCAGAAGACCTTAATAATACATAAAGTTAATAGCTTATGCATAAAATCACTGACAAAAAATATTTTCCTTCTTTGTGTAAAGCTGCACAGAGTGAGGAGCGCCTGTGTGCATTTAAGGACCCATATCAGCAGGACCATGGAATCAGTGAGAGCCGAATCTCCCAGGAGAATGGCACAATTTTGTGCATGAAAGGTAGTACCTGCTATGGACTTTGGGAAAAAACAAGAGAAGGAGACATACATCTTGTAAAACAAGGTATGTAACATCTCAGTGGAACTGCAGTTGTTTTGTTCCCCTTTTCACTGCTTTGTGATCTAGCCAGCTACTACAAAGGTGTGCAGCTGCAAACTAGACATTTTGTTTGTTCATTGTACAAATGCATAATTTTAAAGTTCCCATTTAGCAATTTAAAATATGAACAGAAAGTTTGTTTGAAATTAAGGACTTCTAAAAGAGACCAAAGAGATTAATGTGCAGTTCAAGGAAAAAAAAACGTCTATTTGCTTGTTAACTTAGGTTGTCCAGAGGAAGACTGCTATCTTGAGTATATCTCAGTTTATGTATTGATGTAATAAATGTAAAAATGAGTGTCTCCTTAAGTAAAAATGTATATTCGTGCTGATAGAATGTTTACTAAGGAAACTGCAGCAATAGCACAAAACTGTCGCATATCACTGGCTGTCAGTTTGCTGCTGTTCTGGAGGGAGAGTGATGGTAGGGAAGGGTGAAGGGTCTTACAGTTGCTGAAGACATGTTCTGATTACTGTTCTCAGGAACTCTGCCCTTGGTTACTTGTGTACAAGTTAATGTAGTATAAAGCTGAGTGAAAACTGATATTTACAGACATTATGTGCAGTTGTACTCAATGTTGATTCATCTTTGATCTGGTAATCTGCTCAAAGAAGGAGTCTGGCTGCTCACCTGTGCCCCCACACTGCCTCTTTCCCTTCCAGGCATTTGCGCATAAATGACATTTAACTGCCATTGATGGTACTGGAGAAGGAACAGTTGCTGCAGGGAGGAAGGGCCTGCATTAACCAAGAAATAAATTGTGATCCTGTAGGAGAGTCCAGTGATGTTGACAATGATGAAGGACATAATTTTTAAAAATAATGCAAGAAGCACCAACCTATAGATGCAGTCATGTAGCCTAGCTCTAAGGAGAGGACTAAGTTGCCATTTCATCTGAACTGTGGGTCATAAAAGTGACTGTGATATCAGAGAAATGAGAAATAGCTTGCATCTGCTTAGAAGGCTCAGGAATTCAGATTGGTGTGTTTAATTATCCATGCAATAGAATTAATGAATTAATTTTATGTTGCTTTTAAAAATAATTATTTAATTTGCTTCTTCTTACAGGTTGCTGGTCTCACATAGGAGACCCACAAGAGTGTCACTTTGAGGAGTGTATAGTTACAACCACCCCTTCCTTGATTCAGAATGGAACATACCGCTTCTGTTGCTGTAGTACAGACTTGTGTAATGTCAACTTCACAGAAAATTTTCCACCTCCTGACCCTACTGATACAACACCTTACAGTAAGTCAGATGTTTCCACCTGTGTCATTTCATGGTTTAAATAATTTAAAGAAAGATCCTTCTTTCATGGTACTGTAAAATGCAAAACCTGTGACCTTTCTCTTTAAATGCCACAGAAATAGCAAACAAAACAGAGCTTGTCCATATTAAATTTATCACAGTTACATATTCCACAGTGCTCTGCAAAGAAGGAGTTAAATGCTTAAAAGATCATTGTTTGTATAGGCAACTGCTGAATGTAGATTACATTTTCCAAAATGGTCTATAATCTTGGGTTCTTTGGTATTTGGATGTGAAACTTCAGAAGCCTGTGGGGATATTCAGAAGGAATCAGTCTTCTGTTAAAAAGAGGCCAGTAAGTTCATTAACATTATGGCACATTTGAAAAGTCTGGCTTGTCTGTTCAGTTATGGTTCACAGATGGTTTTGAGCAGTAGAACTGGTCTTATATTAGGCTGTTGAAATTTTCTCCAACAGTCTTAGAGTGCTTTGAAATCTGACTTGCTCCTTTTGCGTACCTCTGGTAGAAATTAACTTTGGCATAACATCCAAAGAGTAGTTTGAGCAATGTACTTTGCTTCCAGATTAGATTATCTGTTAAATTATTTATTGTAAAATTAACATAGTGTCTGGATCCAAATCAAGGGATCATGCCCTTTAACCTCCTGTTACAGAAGCCAGATCATGGCTAGCTGACACACTGGTACGCTGTGCTCCAAGAATTGAGAAGCTGTGAAGAAGCTGAATTAGTGGCCTAATAGAAACATCTGGATAGCCTTTTCTAAATAAGAATTATGAAAGAGAAATTGAACAGAGGCAGATGTGTAAATGGCAGTACAACTCTTCCTGTATGTCAAGAGTTCTTTATCAGTGAAAAATGTTTTGTGAAATGAAGATGTCTTTAATTGAGTACCATTTCAATCTGTAGAATGCAAAAGAACAGTTTGTGTTTAAGAATGATATTATTTTACTTAAACTCTAAGATAGTGAAGATACTGATGCTTTCAAAAGTAACTGTCGGATGGAGTCTTTTCTAAGCAAATTTGGTCAAAATGAGGGCTTGGCATGCTAAAAAAAACCCACTTTCCCTGCATACGGTATAAGTGGTTAGAGAGTAGATAAGACAAGGTGCCTTTTGCCTGATAATTCTATTTGTATAACCTGTAAACCATTTGGAATCAGTGTCTGAGCTCATCACTGTGCAATGCAGAACAAACTCTACTTGACTCTGGTAATAGTCATCTGACTGGAGTTAGTGCTGTGCAAGGGATTTAGACAGGAGGGGGAAAAAAGGTATAAAGATAATTCCTTGTTCTTTTCTATCCCCCCAAAATAGGAAGGCAGGGTTCCTACAAAATGACTTGTGCTTGTGCTTCTCAAAAGGTAGAAATTACAAGCTGAGTTAATTATTATTGAGTGATAAGATCTTCAAATAGTTTAAAGTGGAACTTTTAATACTGAAAGATCTAGCTTGACTTGTAAATTGAGACTAGAAAAAAAATTTAATTTGTAATACAGTCCTTAATTTACCCAGCTGTAATTTAGTGCTGCAGCATACATTTCTATTGACTCAAACTGTTTTGTGTTACTGTGTCACCTTCCATTTTCATAACATGCAAATTTGGCTTTAGGCATAAGCATAAGCAAAGTAGGTTGCTGCTTAGCACAGTTGTCTGTCTGCTTTGACTAGGTTAAGAGATGTAGATTGGCCATTCCAGCAGCAAGGACAGCCTCATTTGTCACTCTGGTGTTTTATTTGTATAGCTCTACTACTGCTACGTGCGACAGAGGTGGGCTTCCCCTGGCAGTGTAAATCTACAGCACCACTGAGGGTAAACGGTGTTCTTGGAAGCTGGAAGGGTAAATAAAGGGACACTGTGGCACACAGACCTCTGCAACATTACAGACCCCTATTCCAGGTGCTGGAGTCTCCACAGTCCCTTCCTTAGCCCTCTTCACTCCTAGAACCCATTTTGGTGCTGTAAGATTTAGTTTTGTCACCTCAACATTGAGGACAAAATTTGGTGAAGTTCAGATTTTATTTTTTGGCAAGCTTTGAATGACTTACTACATACCTTACTTGGGCACTCTTGAGCCTTTGTATTGAAGTTGTCAGAATGCTTTAAGGACATTAGTAAGCTTAGCTGTACAGGCTGTGGCAATCTATATCTCTGTATCTTTTAGATTATTAAAGTGAACAGATGATGTTCATATGGGAAATCTCCTGCAGAATATAATTTCAGTATAGCCTGTGAACTGCAAGAGCACTATTTCATACATATTTTCGATAAGGCATTAAAAATGTTATACTTGGGGTTGTTCTTGAATGACAGAAACTGAGGTATGTGGCCTCCTAGCACTGGATTTGTGATCTTGTAAGCTTCAGAGCAGATGTGACTAGTGCATGGTTAATTATGTGGAGGCTGATGAATTCTGCCCTTTAATGTGCAGCTGGTAATTTAAAACAACCGTACATCTGAGTAGTCATATTCTTCTCTTCCATCTTAAAGAAAATCTAGGCAGATTTGAGTAGTTGTTTGTTGCTAGTCCCTCCACGTAGAATTTTGCAAATGCTGTAGGATGGGGTGTAGTCTAGAGTCCACAGTCTGGAGGTGTTAAAAATGCAAAAGTTCAGTTAGCTGTTTCCTCATGGCAGGAGAAGTAGAGATTGGAGAATGGTGTTATTTCAGATCTCAAGATTTGCCCATGGAATTTGGAGCTGCTGAAATGCAGCAGTTCAAGAACAACCTCTCATCCTCAACCTAAGCTTGTGCTTTTTGGGAAAAATACACTTTCTCATGTTTTGCTAAATGACTTGTGGGTAAATTAATTATTCTTCCATCTTGTATTTGCACTAAAAAAAAAACAGACTAAAAAAAATAGTCCATCTCAACTTCAGCTGGTATGTGTTACATACCTCTTGACCCAACCTAAAAAGGGCGAGCTATGGCTTCCTGGGTAAATGTTTTGAGATGTGTGTTTACTGTATTGTTTTTTTCAGATATTTATTTTGAGACTTGTTAAACATCTGCCTCTCATATCTACAGAATGCTTCCTAAATTCTGAGACTCTTTTGAAGACAAATTAATTAATTCTACAATCATTCATAATAGCTGTTTAAATAGAATTTAAGTAGCTGAAGAGGTAAATGATCTCCCTCATTGGTCATAGTTACATTGTTGTAATGAAACATTCATGTTAAAATAACATCAAGATGAAAACAAAGCAATTTTAATTTATTTTTTTCCTCAAGGCTGCAAATAAATTAATCTTACAGTAACTGAGTGTTAAGAATAAATTTTTTCATGATACACATAGAAAAAATCCCTGGCAGCAACAGCTGAGCATTACTGGTACATATTGTTGAAATTATGTAGGGTTTTCTCATAGCAAGAATGTTGGCTGCAATTTATGAAGGATATAGAAACATATGTTAAATAAGTGCACTGAGATTTGAATATAAAGAAACTGTCTCACACAGTGAAGCCAGTTGATATTTCATTATTCTAAAACACTGATAGATGGGTTTGTCTTTCCAGGATGATACTATTCTGACCTTTCTTTGCCAACCTTCTTGCTACTTATATAAAACACTTACATAAACAACTGCATTTAAGTGCTTACAGAATTCTGTGGAAACTTTGAGGAAAACTACCATTAAAAAAAAATGTATATTCCTGGGTCAGGTTTATTAATGTATTAATAGATATTTTTCGTTTAACTACTGCTTTTTAAGATTAGCAGCAGTTAGATTCATGTTACTGTGGGAACATAGAATCATGGAATCACTGAAATACTTAGGTTGGAAAAGACCTTGAAGATCATTGAGTCCAACTGTAAACCTAACACTGCCACTAAATTGTGTCTCTAAGTGTGCCACATCTACACATCTTTTAAATACCTCCGGTGATGGCGACTTAACCACTACCTTGGGCAGCCTGTTCTAGTACCTGACAACCCTTTCGGTGAAGAAGTTTTTCCAGATACCCAATCTACACCTCCCCTGGGCAACTTGAGGCCATTTCGTGGCCCAGTCTTAACTCCCACTGAAGTTGAGTTAGATCATGTCAGCCTAATTTTGGACAGTCATAGCCCTGCTTACTCTCAGTTGTTATCTGGAATTGCTTTTTTTGGTTTGTTTTCCAGAGAACAGCATCTGATGTTAATTTGTAATTGAAACCATTTCCTTCAACTGGGTTCAGTTTTTAGTACCTGATCAGCTGAGTTTGTAGCCAGTATCTGAACTGGTATTTAATTTCTGGTCTGCTTAATCTAAAAAAAACCACTCTGTAAATAAACTGTTTCCCTCACTTGCATGTTTTTTCCCCCGGGTAGTTTAGATGTATAGCAAAGGAGAAATTCCAAACGTTTCAAGGTGACAGATCTTCTGTCTTGAAAGATGGAGGCAGGACTGATTGACAGGAAGGATTAAAGCTTGTGCCCTTGGAATGATAGGGAATCAGTCACACACCTTCCCTTCAGTGAAGAGATAAGGCATTATATGTCATTAATGTACCTTCATTATTTTAAAGGGCAGGGGAAGAAATAGTAAGATAGTAATCAAGGGCCTTAATATCTTTTTTAAAAAATTACTTTGAGATTACATTAAGACAGCTAAGTATTTGATGCAAGAGGACATTACTGTGCCTCCCAGGAAGTTATTTCAGGGCACTGTATTAAATTAAGATGCTGAACTGCGAAGAAGATACAGATGAATGTGCATGGAGATTTCTAAATATTTACCTCTTTTAGAAGAGATCATATGTGGAACAGCTAACAGAGGGGAAAAACACTGGGTTTTTCTGTGGGAATAATTCTTTGAGATACTGACATAATTATGAAATATTTTGAATTTTTGGCCAGCTATTGACAAATGTGTTTTTTCTTGAACTTTCAGTTGCCTTTCTGTCTGAAATTTAATGCACGTTCAAAAGAAATTATTGTATTATATTTACTTTTTGCTGTTTATTTTGTTACAGGAAATGAAATAACTGTGGAGGGGGTTGTGACACAGGGTGCACATTGCTCCAAATATTTAGTGATAACAATTTAGAAATGTGTGCTAATTAAGGCTATTGCTTCTGTTGTTGCAACTCAGGGAAAGGTGATAGTATTGTGGATTAATGTAGAGGAGAAAAAGTAGAAGTGGAAGTTACTGCAGAGAACAAAGTATGCAAGCAATCAGTATAGAATAGATATCCAAGTGAAAGCCTTAGTTTCTGTAGAATCTGTAAAAGGTTTTGCAATTCACCCAAGATAACTGGTAACCCTTGTTGAGTGACTTCAGTTTGGTGATTTTCATTAGAAACAGAGCTATCAAAAGCAGAATCTCTTAAAGACTGTTGGTAGCAGCACTTAAATGTTTTAACTTCTAAGACATCATAGTCTCCTGAGATTAAACTTGCATCTTTACTGAGTATAAAAGTAAAGCTTTGATGTGCAGTTGGAGTCTGGATGTTAAGTGTTAGCTGTGAAGGCAAACCCTACTTAACAGAAAACTACATGTAATTTTTTTCTCTTAAAAAAAACATTTAATCAGGAAGATGAAATTGAAGTGTTTTGCTTGCACTGAGATTTAAATGATTTGGAAATGTTTGTGAATTTTTTGAAATTTCTTTTATGAACGAAACCCATAAAATGCTAAAAAATGTCTTAAAAATAAGAACAAAATATGTTTATTTGAAAAGGGAGAAACATTTCAAATAATATTTTTATTTTTAAAAAACTATTTTTTTTCTGGTTTTATGAGTACATTCCCTACTCCTTTATCAAAGTACTGTCTGGAGCACACTTGATAGGAGAGCTGTGCCAGCAGGAGTTATTAATGTGTTAGGACCTGGAGGTCCAAGAAAATTTGCAAAGTTCTTTTAAAAATCTGCTTGAATCTAAATAAATGCTTTTTGGATGCAAGGTGGGATTTTTATCTTTATCTTGACATTGCAGTAGTGTGTTTGTGAAGTGCTAGAGCTCTAACTGCACTTTGTTTTCGAGAACGAAAAGTATTTTACTTTAAGAGTCCTTAGAGATCTCAATTCTTCAAGTAGTTGTGGACATAACTCTTAGTTTATTCATTTGATGTAATTGTCTCATCTGTATCTTTCTTATCCTTGAAGTATATTGCATATTTTTAGTACTACACAGCAAATATTTTGAGTTTAAGGTCTAGAATGAAGAAAGGAAGCATCCATTTTCTGAAATATAATCAGTGGGTTTTGTCACCTTCAACAATAGTGAATGTGTACATTTTTAAGCCACCTTGCATCTGAAAATAGATGATTCACAATTCTTGTATCATGTGTAGTTCCTGAGGCACTAATTTGCATCTCTGCTAGAAATTGGTTTCCTGTGGGATGTTTTATGCACTTCTAAGAATTTAAAGATCTGCAAATATCTTTGGGTAATACAAATATAGCAAATATATATATTTTAATTTACTGGGAATACTGGGTATTGTCTGACTTTCATATTGTTATATAATAAACCCAATATCATAGTTAGCAGGTATCTGTTGTGACAATGCACAAGAGGGTTTTGTTGTGAGTGCCTTACAGACCCAAGGCAAAAGCAGGTAAGGCTCATAAGAATGGGATTTTTTCAGAATACATTAGTGGAAAATTGGACTGTAAATAATAAAGGTGGTAGATAAGAAATTGTGTCTCATCTCAAAGGAAAATGGAAGCAGACAATGATGCTATGCTTTTTGTCTGTGTTCAGATGCTACCATATGTGAGGTACTACATGTCTATAGTGTACACAATATGAACATTATTGTAAACAAATCCTACACTGCTGTTTAACCACCCCGATAATATGAGAAATAGGTAGGAGCTCTCTGGAAGGCAGATTGATATATCAGTGTGTCCTTTGGGGACATTCTAGATCGACAAGCTTTCTGATGTAGTAGTAGTAATAGGCTTCTAATAACTATTCCACTCACCTCAAACATTTTAAGACTGGGTGCTGTAAATCTTAACGTTTCTGAGTGAGTTAAGACCATACCCCCACAGACGCATTTCTCAAGACTTGCAAATATGCTTCGGTAAATCTTCTCAACAAAGTATACTGACTGAATTAGCCAAGATACTCTACATTGTAGTAATTACTTAGCAAAATTAAAACACACTGTTTTGTGAATGTTCTGTCTGGCCATGTCCTTGTGCTTTTTCAAACAACATTTATTTTCACATCAGGTTTGTTGATATCCACCCTTCCCTGTCTTGTCATGCAAAAGGTTAGTTGCCGCGCACAAAAGTGGCAGAAGTGTCTGTGGGCAGGCTTCTCTGCTGCTGCAGTTCCTAGCGGGGCATTCGCTTCAAAGGGCAACATCTGTGTCTCCCTGGGCAGACTGGAGCTTCTAGGCTTGCTCAGAATGCTGCTTCTCGTAATCCCCTTTCTCCTGCCCCGTTGCCCTTGTAGCTTTCCTCGTATTTGATATTTAGCATGGCTCTGCTCAGGTTTTCTATAACAATATTGCAGTGAATGGAGTTAAGATATCTCAAGAAACAGGAACTCTGCAAAGCTTAGTTATAAAGCACTGCTAGATGCTGCCAGGTACTACTGATAAATTCCTGTCCCCACTCCACTGCTGGTTTTGTCTGTCCCCAGTACACTGGTCGTGAGAGACGTCTTTGTCCTTAGACTGCTGAAATAGTAAAAGAGACTGGAACTGTTAGGCACAAAACAGAAGATAATTTACAAATATTGTCTGTTATTGGCTGTTCAGTACTATGAATCCCATCCCTGCAGGAAGCGTTTAGATCACAGGAAACCTTTTTCCTGTCTCTTCTTGCTCTATTTTCTGTAAGTCCCATTTGTTTCTTGTCCTATTTGCTAAGCTTACTTACAAAAATCTGATCCTATATCATGGTTTTGTTTAATACATTTTACCTCCTTGATTTGAGAACTCATACAATTTAGAAAGAAAACTTTAGGTTCCTGGTGTTGGACATAAACTTAGGATACCCTCTGTTAGCCTAGCTGCTTTGCAGTCTTACCTGAGTTGTATTCATAGCTCAGCATGGTGGAACTTGGCCCCCTCAGAGGGGACTGGAAGTCTGTACAGATTATTAGAAAGATGTTGGCTCTTCAGAGTTGTTAATCAATCTCTGTTTCTTTCTGAGCCTTTTTTTTTTTTTTTAATTTTTAATCTGGAAAACATTGTGATCTGAAAACCCAAGACGTTACTTAACATTGATTTCTGGCTTTTGCATACAATACTGCATACAGTGCATCTTCAGGGAGGAGACTGTCTGGAAGTGTATTTCGATATGGCGCCATCTTCAGAGCTGTAGGTAGATGAAGCTTTTCTTTTTAACAATGTGCTAAGTTGTTTCTAAGAACATTTGAGTTACTACTTTTAGACAAAGTGTTCAAAACAGTGGGAATTCTGTGGGTGAGCTGTGGGGGGCTCCTGCAGGGGCTGGTGCAGATCAGGCTGCGGGCAGGGGCAGCTGCGTCCCCTGGCCCTGCGCCAGGCCTGCCGCTCAGGTCTGGCTTGCAGGTGCTGCAAGCAAAGCCTGATCTCGGGACTGTCTGTGCTTATCTTTGTATATATGCACTAAATGATTGTTCTCTATGTGATTTTATTTCTTCTTTCGTAACTGTGCTGTTGGAGCATCTTCTATTGAGAGTATAAAAAAGGTCAGGAGCTGTACTTGATACAAACTGTAGTTTGTCTCTTTCCCTCCCTTGTACCAAACAAAATCTCTGCATATAGGTGGATACTGGACATCAGAGTTTTACATTTGTTTTCCTTACAAAGAAAGGCTTATGTCCACTTTATTAATAAAGTGAATGGCAAATTCTGGTAAGTGCCTCAGGTGTTTGAATTGTGAACCTGTGACTAACTCTGTAATTCTGAATGTGAAGTTTCGTAACTGGGCATCCAGCTCCTGACACGTCACCCTGACTATAGATGTCTCCATTACTTCCGAAGAACTGAGTTGTCAGGGCTGTTTTGAAGTTGCAGAGATTTGAGGTGATCTTTTGGCTTTCTGGCTAACAGAAACCATATGCTTGAAAAACAAAGGGTCTGTAGAGTGTTCAGGGGAACCAACATGACAGGAAAGTGTCACGTGAGTGTCGTCCTGTTGCAGTTCTCTTTAGGTCTGAATTTGTGATAGGAAAGCTGACTAAGCTTTTTTTTTTTAGCTTCTATGCTTTCAATATCAGAGTAGGTATGGGTCTTTCTAAATACTGAATATCATCAGATTTAAGTAGACAGTCCATACATTTCTTTCTCAGAAGTCTGTTTTGATTATTAGTGTTATATTTTGTGATGCTAAGATATTTATTCTGTAACACATTTGATAATTTGAAATAAATTTATTTATTGGTCTTTAAATCCAACTGATATGAGTTAACTTATTTCAGTTAATTCATATAGTATACTTCCATACAAAATTGATTCATGGAAGAGCTTTTGCTGTACAGATATTTCTAAAGGGGAGAAGTTAGAAATTCAGACTCTAAGGGTAAGGAAAAATACTGAAAGAGGGAAGTGTGAAGGTTTTATATTGACTTAGCTTTTCTTTCTTGCTCTAGAGTAGAAAGAGATTTGATGTTTTCTGAGAAGTCTGAGGAAGGACTTATTTTTCTAAGATATCTAATACCAAGTTGCATTGACACTGAATAGGAGTTTGTGATTCAGATCTTTTTAACTCCTTTGGAGGTTTCAGTAAATTACAGTAAATTGGAAATTACAGTTTTATGCATTCATTTTAGAATTTGAGCCTACAAAATTTTGCATGTATGTTTCTTGGCATTAGGCCAGTTGTGTCCTGAAAGTTTCTGAAGTAACTGGGGGTGACATTGGACAGCTTTTGACTTTGGCCTGGATTTTTCCCTTCCTTTAGAGTGGTGGCATGAGGCTCATTTAGAAACTACTTGCAGGCCTGTAAATATTTTCTTAGATGAGCAAAAAATTCTGTGTTCCAGACATTCGTATTGACTTCAAAACTATATATACTTTGAGCAAGGGTAAGGCATCCTTGTATCTTTCATAAAAGCACTTCCCTTTTTTAACACTTGGACAGGAAATACAAGTGTTGGAGTTGTAGCAGTGAAAGTGTTGTGTTTGTTTTTCCTATGCCAAATAAAAATATTTTCATGTGTCTTTGAGTTCAGAGCCCTGTCTATCAATCTGTTTACAAACTGGATGTGTATATCTGAAGGAATATATAGCTGATAGGTGCTCTAGACAGCTGGGCCATCTATGTGGAGCCACAAAGATAGTTGTTGCTTTGTTGTAGTTCTGTTTCTCCTTTTAAAGCAATAACTCACTCTGAAAGTAGTGATGTGGGACACAGAACTTTAAACCCCAATGAATTAGTACAAATGTTATAAAATACAAGTACAGTTTATATATAATGTTCCTTTGACATGGGAGCTTACACTGTTTAAAAAAACAAAACATGCACACACATAAAAAAGGAAGCAAAACCCCAAATCACCCCCTCAAAAAAAACCCCAAACCAACAAACAAAAAAACCCTAACAAAAAACACCCCAAGGGTGAAGAAAATACACACATTCAAACCAACCTGAACTCCTGAAAAGTAGACATCTAAAGTGCAGCAAATAAAAATCGGTTGTATTCTAGCTGCTGTTCTGTTTTCTCCATATTTGTTCTCTGAGGATCTATTTGTAGCAAGGCAAAATGGATGGTGCTAACTGAGCCACAGTGAATTACACTTAGCAAATGTCCTTCCTTTGAAAGCGGGTCCAGACACTGCTGCTCCGCAGTGCTATGGGAAAGCAGGGAAAACTTGGTGAAAACTTACTGCAAAATTAAGCAGAGCAAAACACCAGAAGTCAGTGTGATAGATGAACATACACAAAATATTTAAACTGTTTTTAAAAAAGTTTTTAAGTGATCCTGAAGAGTAACTCGAGCTTCTCTGCCTTTATCAATTGTGCACTTGTGAGCTGTGTAGATAAAGCTGGGAAGTGCCCACCACCACTCAGAGGTTTTGGAGAGTACAGCCCTGTACATTAGACACTCCCAGCTACAGAGCCATTCATAGCAACTTTGGAGCAAACTAAAAATGTGTGTGGGTGAAATAAATATAGACTCTAAACCAAAAGCATTACACATCTCCTCAGAGCCGTGCCAGCAATTCTGGGAGAGATGCTGGCCACGGGCCTTGTACCTCTGGCAAACAGTTCTTGTACAGGCACACTTGCCATGAGACAGTGCTGAGGAAGGCGTGGGCTGACCCCTGCTCAGCTTTGGAGGGTCAAATGGGAGACTTCTCCTGTCCAGCACTAAGAGAACAGTTCGTGTGCAATGGCAATGGTAGACAGTGGATCAAGGGAAAGGTTTTTAATTAATTAGAGATTTCAACTGTATAGATCATCTATGCTAACATTAGTTTCTTGTTTCTATAAAGATCAGTTAAATAAGTCTTAATAATGAAAACAGAAAATATCAAATACAGCTGTGGGGAAAAGGTTTTCATAATAGTTTTGGGGTGTTAGATATCTGATATTAAAACAAAATTAAATTTTTATAGTGGGGAAAACTCATAAATTGTGAATCCTTAATTTCATTCAGTATTTCAGAATAGACCAAGTAAAATAAGGTACCAGTGGTATCAGTCTGAATAGGTTCTCCCAACTCTGCTGAACTTGATCCTACACTGAGCTAGTGTGTAGTATTGGAATGTGTAGTAGACTACACAGTGCAGGGAGTGGAGGTGAGCACAGTCCTGCATTTAGTAAGGTCTGCCTGTGTGGTCATCATGGTATGTTAGCTGTGGAACAGAAATTTCCTATAGCATGGGGGAGTGCAGCCCTGAATATTTAATTTAAAAACATGTTCATTTTATGGCTGCACACTTACATGATAACTGATGAGTGAGTTGGTAGGTAAGCACAAAGCACTGAATGTGGAGATTTTTATAGCAGTCTGTATAAGGACTGAAATTATCACTTTTAGTAATTTACAGTTTCTGACTGTTACAGGACCTGATTAATAGCCTATTCCTGGCCTGTGTTATGATGAAGCCCTTGACATGCAATTGGAAGGCAGGCTTTTCTGTTCATTCTAGATTATTATAAAATGAAATAGTTACCAGGTAGGTGCTGTTAGCTGTGGTATTTTTTTTCTTCTGGAGAAGCAATGTGTACTTGCAAGTGCCTTTTGAATTTTGAATATTGGTTTAACAGCTGTGATGTAGCTATATTTAATCTGTTTGGTGTAAAGGGACTCAAGTACTTGACAACATTATTGCTGTTAACTGGGCTCCTGGCTGACCTTTCCTGGATTTGAAATCTTACAGCAAAGGGAAGTTTAGGAAGAAAAATTAAAAGTGTGTTTTGTAAGCATAATAGAAATTGTAAGACACTTGGATTTCCCTTTTGAAATTATAGATGAGGAAACAGAACTCTTGTCTAAAACTGTAATAGGGTGCTACCTGTTCAGAGGCATAACTAATATCATTACCTGCGAGTTGTTAGAAGGAGTAAAGCAAGGAAAACAAAAAAACCCAGCCACCAAACCTTAGTGCAAGCTGGAAACATAAGGTTGATTGAAGTCTTCCTGTCTTTCCTAATTTTTGTCCTGGTTATGCATTTTCACTTTTGACAGAGCTTATAGAATTGCATATTCCTAAATCTGGTTCCTTTTGAGAGTAGCGTGAAAATGATGGATAAAAAATTTCAGAAGACTAGTTATTGGGAATGTCTTTTGGGTCACTAAATAAGTATGTGTTTAAAAGTGGGTAAATTCCACAGTGTCTTTGATGAAATCTAGAAATGCTTTGATGGTGTCCAGCTGGGAACCAGAAGAGTAATTTGAAAAACTTGGCTATGACTGCTCCTATTTTTGTGATGCATTAAAACAGGAACACCTGTCAGGAAAGCATCAGTTTCAAGTTTAATTTTATTTTGTTGTTTCACAAAAAAGGTTTCTGTTTGTTTAATAGAATTTGAGGGTTTTGCCATTTTTTAATGGGATTTTGTGGTACACTCAGGATTTGGGTAAATCAGATTAACAGAAGGCTTCTTTGTATACATTTTTTAAAAGGCTGCTTTTCCCATTCTGATTTCTACAGTATTTGTGTAAGTAAGTGTCATGTGAAGATATCAATCTCAGTCTTACAATTTAATTGTACAACATCATTAAAACAGCTGAAGCCAATAGTCAGGGATATCACAACTTCAGGAAATTATTTAAGAAAAAAAATTAGTTACATTGAAAATATGGTTATAGTAGAACAGTTATAGAAGCTGTATCACTTCAGTGTGCATTTCGTTCAGTTTGTGCAATTAATCTAGCAATCATGCAGTCACCAACATTGTTAGCAAATCAGTTCCACAGGATTATGAAATGTCTCCCCGTGACCTATTCAGATTTGTGTTGAAATATTTATTCCTGGTTTGAAACAAGTTTGTAACTGTAGGGCAGACAGAACTTGTTATGCAAGTGAAGTAAACTGTATTTCTCATATACCCACGGTGTAACATGAATTGATAGCTTTGATACCAGCCTTCATACGTGATTGATGTATGTTTGTTTTGGCAAGGATGTTGCCTTAGATATCTTCCTTCCTCCCCTCCCATGGTCTCACACGTTGGCTTTTTCTACCCAGTTCCCTGCTCAGCGTAACCACAGTTGTACAGCACAGCTGTCAGGGCACCGCAGGGCTGGAACGGGCACCTGGGAGTAGGAGGCAAAGGATGCTTGAGCTGGCACTTGTGCTGCAAGAAATTAACATCAAACGATGTCTGTATTTCATCTGAAATCAAGTACTTAGATCTGTAGAAGGATTTTGCATAAGTGCAAACTAAGGATTACTGTTTATCATCATTGCCTTTTTCATCTTTGGGTTCTTTTAAAATAATGAGAATAACCTTTGAAGTGAGGGAAGGTAGTGTTTTCCCATTAAATAACTGGCTAACATAAAGCACAAAGAAGCAAAATAACTTACTTAAGATCAGGCTATTCTATATCAGAGCCAGAAACAGAACCCGAGTTTTTCTTTGCTTTATGTTTCCAGTTCTGGAAATTTTTTCTTTCCCTTAGGAAAAAAGGATGCATTTACACATCTATAACATGTGCCACTTGAGTGCCTTCATACAAGATGCAGTTATCTATTTGAAGAAGGTTGCTCCAGCTGATGCCTTAGAAACAGAAACTGCATGTCATTGGAGACTATTGATCTTGCTGGGGTCCTCCTAAGTTTAAAGCCTTTCTCCTCACTAGCATGTTCTCAGTGTTTCAACTTTCACCAGACACAGTACTGGCTGTGTCTCTGTCTCCTCCTGACTCTTCCTGACGGCTTGTCAGGTTTCCACAGCCTTTTATGTCCTTAGTTTTATTTTACTTAAGGATGTCACCAAATCAGCTGCATCTTGTATCTGCAAAGAGTCTTTGAGAAGGAGGTTCTTCCTGCAGAGAAGCCAGCTGAATCTCCATTTAAGCAAGGATAGGGGTAGGGGAAAATAGCCCTTCCTAAAGCCTCTCAGCTGGGGAGGAGCAATGGCTTTCAGCAGGAACCAGGAGAGGTTCAGCTGCTCCACTGATGACCTCCACTCACTGCCATGGACACAGGGGACTGCAGCGGAGAGAGAGCAGTGTTTGCAGTCTTGGGGCTGTGCTGGATGAGAAACAGGAGTGAGAGAGACTGAGGTACACGGATACTGACTGAGAGTGCCTAAGGCCTCAAGGGAAAGAAGGGAAGATACTGTTCATTGTGTTCCTCGGGGACCCTAGAGCAAGATAGGAGGGGAATTTTTGGCTGGCCTCAACTTCCTGCTTTCTTGCTTCATCACTCAAACCCCTAACATTCCCCTAATAATCTGGGAAATACCTGGTAAGACCAACCAGTAAGATGTTAGAGGTCAGGAAATGTAATGATTATTGTTGTCGTGAAATCATGCAAGACTTAAAAAATATTTTTCAAGTTCTAAAAAGATAGTATAGTAAAAGTTAGAAATTCTATGGCTGTGTAGAGAAGATGACTGGGAAAAAACGGGAGTATGAGGGACGATTAATGGGAAAATCAGAAATGCACTTTCATGTTAGACTTTGTCCTTCTAAACCATGATAGGAGTTGCTGGAGCAGATGCATACCGTCTGGAATACCATGGGTGTTGTTTGAATTGGCATTAGCCAGACAAATACAGTCTTTAGTAACCATGAATGTTTCTAAAATAAGGTTTATCTCATAGCTCTGTAGCACATGCATTCAAATTTAAAATTACATAATCTTTTATGTACAAGACTGTATGCTATAGTGAGTTGTACTGAAAGTATAGAAAAATGTTCTTCAATTAAAGTAAGTAGGAAAAGCTAAGCTTTAGTACTACATATTTTCTACACTTTAGGATTACAGTATTAAGCTGATTTAGGACATTAAATCTGAAGTACTAGGACACAAACCAGAAATGTAATGAAAGATTTTGTCAGAATTCATTCTCACTGTTGATATTGATCTTGGGTTTTTACTTGAACAGATTAGTCACCTAAAATTGTGCTATAATTCAGATTTTGTTACATGTTTAGGGAAAAAATGTTGGAATAAATTCCCTATACTATCTTGTGTGTTAAATCAGTTTGTATATCATTGCCTGTTGCCAAGGTTGACAGGAAGAAGGTATATCCTGAATGTCAGTCAGAGGGATGCAGCTTCATGGACAGTACAGAAGTTCTTCAGGTACTTGCCTGCACAGGAGCAGGCAGTGTGGAGCTTGCGTTGGGCAGAAGCAGCGTTGCTGGCTCTGCCAGCCCCAGAGAGGGCGGCTGCCCCGGCACTGCTCCAGGGGACACGCAGCCAGCGCCTGCTGGGACAGGCCCGGCCGCCCCACGCTGTTGGGCCTTGCCTCGGCCTTCCCACCGAGGACGTTGCTGGCAAGGGGGGATGTGGGTTTGTAGGAGTGGAGGGAGCATGACTGATGGGTGTACAGCATTCCTGGCCTTCAGAGCTCTTGAAAACATGAAAAGTGCAGGCGCAGGATCAGAGCTGGCTTTTCTGAAAGATTGGAGAGGATTTGTTTGTTTGCTCACCCATATAAAAATAGGTGTTTTAGTGTTTTGATGTCATTTTTTTGGGCTCTATATTTAGTGGGAACATTACAAACACAAAATACTTAGCTATTGAGCTTGTTGGATTTAAAATAACTTAAAATAGCTGTAAAGAGGCTTTCTGAAGTACTCTTTTTTTTTTCTGTTGCAGCACATGCACTTTTTGATCCAGTGTTTTTACAGAGGCTGGAAGACTGCCATTGTGTTAAAACTGGTGTTACCATTTGGTTTGATAAGAAGCAAGTCCTGTTGGTCAAAGATCAATATATGGGATATTGTAAATGTTTTTTTTTTTCTTTTGGGGTTTTTCCCAACCTTTTTATTAAAAAACATTTTTCTGAATATTTTTTAAAACATTTTTCTGAATGTTTTATTTCAATATATAAGATGTGGTTAAGTGCCCAAATAAGCTTTCCATGAAGCTTGAATGCAAGTTTGAGGTGTACTCTAAGGCAGTTTGCCCATAGAAGCAAGGTATTTCTTTTATCTTTGTAGTAACAAAGGATTTATCAATATATAGGGAACTTAAGAAGAATAATCTACATTTGGTTTTGTTTTTTAGTTGCTATTAATTTTACATATATTCTCATTATAAGGATCTGTCCAGTAGTGTTAGAAGTTACACTGAGGATGCCGGAACTCAGGGAAGAAAAGGCAGGAAGAAAAGTTGTGTTGGGTTTTTATCAGCTCAGAAATTAATTCTGTACAAATGTGACAAGCTGCTAATTCAGCTCTTTCTATCTAGTCATCAAAGAAAGAGCCGTTAGGGATTGCATAACCCACTTATCTGCCAAAGTAATTACCACACTTGCTTAATTTTTAAGTTTCAGTGCAGCCTTCAGTTTTGAAAACAAAAAAGAAATGGTGAATCTAATACCCACAGCCTGGCTCTGGATCAGGTGCTTGGTGGCAGCCGGTACCCTAGAGGACAGAGGCTGTGGCAAGGATCCCACCCCTCTGGCCACCTGGCTCTGGATGCAATGAGGGAGCCCCTCCTTTTTGAGACAAAGGCAGAAAGCTCTAACCCAAACAGCAGTTTTTGGCAGCAGATTCAAAGACAGATCTGCCCACTGAAAATCTGCCATCATGAATGACTGACTTATAGCTGCAGAAGTCTGGAGCATGTTCTGGAAAATAGATATTACAGTCCAAGATGTGTGATGTTTTGAGGCATCTCTGAGGAGGCAGAGAGGATCTATGATGCGTCATTACCGGGTTGTGATGTTACTGCAAGTGTAATGAGATTTCAGTGCTTTCTTACAGCCCAGGTTCCATATAGCAGTGCAATTATATGAATAATGAATTAAAATCTTAGTTCTCCTGGTGTGGAGAAAAACAGGATAAGATGCATCATAAAGGACGCTTCATGACAATAAGTATATAAGATTTTACATTAGAATTTTAAAGCAGTCAAATACGATGAGTTTGCTAAGTGCAAATTGGAAATGTATTGATGACTCTTTAAATATTTTCTTCAAATAATAAAATTATTAGAACTAAATGCAAATTATCTGCTTTATCCAAGCTGATAGACTAAAAACCATGGATTTGCTCTTAAGTCCAGGGAAAACACACCCATTTTCAGTTAAGAAAGAAAATATTTTTAGGGTTACTAGTCTGCAGGATTATTTTGTTAAGGAATGTTGCACCATCTCCCACAAAAAAATACTGTTCCTGTTGTGTTTTTCATCTCCATCAACACTGAGTGCTCGCCCAGTCCTCTTCCACAGAAGTTTTCTAGCTAACTTCATTGTGCATTCAGGTGCTTCCAAAAATTGTATGTGTAGTGGTCTTCTTTACCTTAACTTTGATTTAAGTACTGAAGGTGGTCACATTGATAGGTACAAGATACTTACATTTTATACTATCTTGGTACAAAATTCAGACATGGATTTTAATAATAATTTGCTAAATGCTTACAGAAGGATGCAGCCTCACTTCAAATTTATGGGCTTGTAAATCGATCATTTTAAAGCATACACCTCTAAAAACTTAAGTGAGCAGCAAAAGTTGTCTAGGAAATGCAATTTTTTCCATTCGTGGTTCACAGCTATGTGTAGGTTTAATGGAAAACTGACAATAGCTCCTGCTGGAATTCATTGTAGAGGCCTGTAAGAGTATAAGGAATTCTGATGTTGTAGTTTCAGCTTAACTAAAAATGTGGGGTTAGGTGCATTTGGTTAAATTGGTGTAGAAGGCTGTGTGATTTGGATTTTTGTTTGCATGTATAAAAGTCCATGATATCTAAAAGGCTACTAACGTATTTCTTTGCTACAGGTTCTCTGCTTTTTTTTCTTTCCCATTTTCTTCCTGTGGTGAATGAATTTGAGATTTACTTAAACAAAACAACTCAAGCTATTTTATATTGGAGACTTTCTTGCAATTTGCTGTAGCGTGATGAAGAATAAACTTTCTTGGTGCAGGACAGTTTGCCAGGGATGAGGTAGTTGTTGGTTGGAAAGAAATGTTGATTAGAGGTGGTTTGATTTGGTTGGAATGTGCTGGTAGAATGCAGTAAAGGATAAGGGCTTATTTTGCACGTTGTGGAAGATTCCTGGGCCATGTTTGGTGTAAGCTATGTGCAGTCTGAACAGATAAACAGATTGTGATTGAGATCTATGAGCCCTTGGAAAAGATAGCTAATTGTGTGTTTTTAAAAGGACTAAGATCTTATTGCTATCATAAAAGTTGTGCAGGGCAACTGTGAAAAGAAGTGTGACTTTAAAAGCAAGTAGAATTAATTATACTTGAAAAGGCACTTTTCCAATCTGCAGAGCATATTTGCAGTCATCTGCAGCTGAAAGCCATCTTGCCCCCACACTTCAGCCTTCCATCTTCCTGCGGCGTTGGCGACTGTACTGTAAGGTTTCCCTCATGCTTCTGATCTCATCCTCAGTATCATTAAGATTCCTTAATGGAAAAACAATTTCTGCAACAGATTGGCAATGAACATATTGAATCTATCACATCAAAGAAATAGTTGTAGGGTGGCGTGAAGACTCTGCTTCTTTTTTAAAGCAATCTGTATGGGCAGATCTATGATTCCCTGTGTAATTTTACTGACTTTGATCAGAGTCAGTACAGCTGTAGTTGTTTTGAAGACTCAGATGTTACTGTTGTGCTGTGAAGTTTAAAGGATGGTGTTTTCCTTATTTTTTGGAGACTAACATTGCTACATACTTGGTAATATGGCAATTTAAATAAATATAAATATTTTGGTACCCATCAGCTGTAAGATCACTTCTTATGTAGTGATACCAGGAATTCTGTGGGAAGATAGGTAATTATTTTTAAATGGATTTTTGTTGCATTGAATAATTGTATGTTTATTTAAAATATTTTCATACAATGCTTATCCAAGCTTCAGTGCACAAATATTTTCTAGAATTAATTACTCCTGTGTGACAGATACACAGCTATGAATCATTTACATAAAGAGTAGGCAGATTTCTAAAAACGGAGTGAATATCCTTAATAGCAATATAGAGGTCTGGTGGAAATTAATGTGTAAATGCCCTTTCTTCGGTGATCACGCCCAAATAAATATGTAGCATTGACACAACATTTCAAAGTCTAAGGTTTCAAATTGCAACATTTAATGATTAGAAGGAAACAGTGTTACTGCTTTCACAGTTTTAAGGCCACATCTCCTTGTGTGTGTTTGTGTTGTGATACGCTTTTTAATTATATAATCAGTTTTTTTCCCATGGGATTCTTAGTTTTTCAATGTGGCTAACACTCACTGCCTTTTCTCATGCCTGTCTTAAAACATCTCAGTGATCTCTGCAGTGTTCCAGGGAGCTCCTTGGCCATTGTGCTGTAGCATGTTTGGTATAGTGGTAGAGAGGAGTTTTTGAGGCAGCTTTCGGCTGCTATGAGATTATCCTTCCTTCTCCTTATTCCCCATTCTGTTCACTTCACGCTGTGTAATTTAGTAATAGTCTCAGGGGTAACAATCTGCTGAACGGTGAAGTAGGAAATGTCAAAAATCTGCATGGTTTAGTGAGAGTTCATCAGCCAGGCTGGAGTATTTTATGTTCACAGCACAGACTTTGGTCCTTGAACTGTGGCAGTAACATTGGCAGTAGTGGGTAGTTGGTGCTTTATCTGGAGTCACCACAGAGGGAAGATACATTGGGGTGGGGGGAACTAAGGGAATAGCTGTGAGCAGGTTTCACAGTATTTGCTGATGGGAAAGGAAGACACAGGAATCACTCACTCTCTTTTCTAGTTCCCAGGGAAGAGCTCTAATGTTTACAGACTGTGTTGTCATTGGCTGTTGTTACCTGGTATTGTCTTAAGTTTTCTTTGATTTCTCAAAATATTCTTTGATAATAGGATAAACACTAATTTTAAAATATTAAAATCAGAAGCATACAAAAGAGGCTTCCATTTTTGAAAGTTAAATTACAGAGAAATAAAATAAACTTTTTCAAGCATAGGCACTGATTGGAATATTTTTGCATTAATTAATATTACAAGCTTTTGTTTACTGTGAAAAAGTTAATTTGAAGAAAAAATACTATTCCTTCTGATGCCTTTAGTACTGTCAACATTCTTAATTCCGTGTCATTCCTGGGGAAGGTTAAGAAGGCAGCAGTAGGCAGCCTCCGTATCTGGCAATATGGAAGCTTAATCAAAAAAATATAATTTTGCCAAAGATAGTGTATAAGTGTTTGGAAACTATTAGGGTAGTGATGCCTGAGAGAAGAAAGAGAAATCCCTAATGTGGTAGAAGTGCCTGCAGGGAGTATCCGAAGTGCAGGGCTGGGTTCAGCCAGATGACTCACTTCTAGCTGAGTACTAGAAGCATTTCCCTTCACAGTTTGCTCTGAAACACATTCTCAATTATTTGTGTGTACCTTTGAAAAAATTCTCTCTGTACACAGGAGCTGTTGAACTTGGATTTTTGAAGCCTAAAAACAAGCTCCTTATTGATGGTGAAGTCAGGGTGCTTCTGGGAGCGGAGGCTTTTTCGTAACCAGGAGGAGGTCGTCTCTCTTTTAATGAGTCATGCTTTGTTTAGAAAAAGAAAAGAAAAAAAGAGGAAAAAAAAAAGAAAGAAGAAAAAAAAAAAAGGACAATGACTGTGACATTTCTTTGTGACAGGATTAGTGGACTTCAGAAAAATGTTGACTAGTGTCGGAATTAGTGGCAGAAGTGTCTTGAGACAGAAGTGGGTGTCATTTTGCTGCTTGAAGAGTTGGTAGCTCTGTGAGCGGTGGGTGATCTTGCTTTTCCATCCAAGTGGGATAAGAAGTTGGCTCCTAAGGTTTTCCAGGCCATACAAGATTTTCTGTTGGTTTGAATTTTTTGTTTTGGTAGATACTGTTTTAGATCAGGGAGCTGAAGTTGAAGATGGAAATAAAAACCTAACGTATAAATAGCAGTGAAACAAGCAGCTACACTAACCTCTGCTTTCAGTTACAGTAACAGAAACTTGAGGAAGCTTTGCTGACAACTTCTGCGTACAAGTGTGGGTAGAATTTGGCTCAGCAGTCAACTCCTTAATCATTGAATTTTCTAGAGTCTGCAACTAATTCTGCTCAGATATGCAATTTTTTTTAATGCTATATATTGGTTTGGGAATAATATCGAGATACCTTCCTGCTCTGAATTTTGAAGCCATTGTTGGACAGCTGCTTTTTCATTCAGCTTGTATATGTTACTAAAGAAATACCCAAATACTGGTAACTATCCCAAAAACTCAAGTGAGATTGTTGAATACTACTTGTGCATGTTAGAAGTCAGTTCACACTACAACATGATGAAAAACTACTGAAGCTGTAGGGCAGGTGTCTTGTCAATGTAAATAAACTTTAAAAGAAGGGTCCACTGATTTGGGGATGGGGTTGTTCACAGTTTCAGACCAACAAGGTCTTGCTTATGAAAATTTTGTTTGAGCTCTGCGATGCATCTAGAGCTACTGATAGGAAGTGTAATATAAAATAAACTTTAATGTTGAATTTCCTAATCTAAAGGGATTGTGGTTATTTCAGATGGGACTGTAAGTTATGGAAGAAAACATGGAAAAGTGTTTGTATACATGTGTATTTTACATTCTTATTTTAAAATTGCCTTGCTGAAATGTCAGTAATGACTTCTGTTGACCCACACTGATGTTCCTTTTGGTGACATAGTTAAGATGCTTCTCCAAATAATAACGAAGAATATGGCTTGTGTGCCTATGTAATATAAAAGTAGATAAAAGGAAATATGAATAGCCACAAATGCCTTGAGAGGTCTTGTCTGGTTTTGCCTTTGTTAGCATTTCTCACCTAAGTATTTAAAGGCAAATCAGCAGCTGGTATAAAAGGCTAAAGTTTAAATACCTCCAAAGAAAGAGATGGATTGGAAAACTGAATTGGTTAATAAGAGTCTTGTTGAGCTTTGGAAGGTTTAAAAATTGGGTCAATAGGTAACATATCCTTTTTTGTTCTATTTAAGAAAGATGGATAAGCTGACACATCAGAAGTTATTAGTCATACAAAGCAGATAGAGGGCAGATAGAAATAATACTTTTTGCACAGTTTTGGAGGCCATCTGGGCTATTTGTCATTGTGTCTGTTTTGTGCTTTTCTTTGACTGTAGATTTACAAGTAAAAGATAGTAAAATTGTCCTTGCTGGGAAACGACAGGCAGTCATATGCAGCATTTACCAACTCTTGCTGTTCTGATCTGCATGTTACCACTTCACTGAGTGTTCAGTCACCCTTATTAAGAAATTATTTATTCTTAAATTTATAAATGTTGCTTAACAACCTGAAAGCAGTAACTCTCACTTTTGGACTGGCTTGGCTTTTGGAATGTTGACAACATTTAAAAATAATGTTTATAAGATTTAAAAATTTGTTCAAGGTGAGCCAATTTAGGGTTTGTTAAGAAACAACTCTCCTTAAAAAAAAAAACAAACAAACAAAAAAACAACAAAAAACCAGTTTTTTCCTATTGAAGGCTAGGACAGCAGTTCTTTGAGATTACCTGGTGGCTGCACAGCTGCCCACTGGAGGTAAAAAGCCCCCAGAAGGGCTGGGCCATCAAGGAAGGAGAAAGCAACAATTCTTCTTCTCTGGGTGTTTTTCTACTGCTGATCGGAACAAAACATTTTTATTTGAATATTTTTTAGTTAACTCTCCAGCCTGCATAATGCCCCCATTCACAGGAGTTGCACAGGAGAAATAGCAAGTGAGGCAGTGCAGTCCATGCTCCATGACTGGGTTACTCCGGCTGCCCTTGCCTTGGGCCCTGCCAGGGGTGGGGGAACAGCAAAATCCTGTTCCTAGGTAGAGGAGGGCCCTCCTGATGGAGGCATGCTGCTAGCCCTTTGAGTGTTAGAAGAACTGAGGTAGAGCAAACTTGGGCATTAGATAGCATTGACATGCAGTGGTGGAAGCGAGGATTGTATCTTTAGCAATGGAAAGGTTAAATGGCTGCACCGTAGTTGCCTGGTCAAAGAAATTACAGCTGATATTACAGCAAAAAATCCAGCCCCTCAAAACCTGCATTTTCTTAGTACATGCTAGGCACTATCTTGAACTGGTGCAAAACCCCACCACATTTAATATATATATTTTCAAAGGTAAGCCAGTAAAATGTAAATTCCATTCACAAAAATACAGAAGTAAAAATTAGAATTTCCCTGCCAGCAAGTATTCAGCTTCTTACACTTCTGTAATATGCCATATAGCTTTGTATGATGTGTTTCCTTTATGACGTTTTGCTATTTTATATATATATATATGTATACATGTGTATGTTATTTGTATGCATGTATATGTTTTGAGTTCATAATTTAGATTAGACTTGTAATGCATATCTTTTAATCTCATTGCAATGGAAGTCACAACTCTTATTCCACAGTACAGTGCTCTGTGGTAATAGCTTATTTTCTTAGTGAAACTTGTTTTACCAAAACCAGTAGTAATGGTATTTCTTTTGAGGGACCAAATTTAAATTTGATGGCATCACGATTATCACAAACTCCCTCTAATTTAAAGGGTTAATTAAATATGAACTCTGTTCTTTTTGGTGGGTGATTTTTCAAATACTTCTATCACAGCTGAAACTCTGTCTGGTATTTTGTTTTACCAGCTTTTTATTATTTCCTCTTACCATTATGGTTGTTTAAAAATGGAAACACTTGCCTTTTAAATTTGCTTTCTCTTCTTATCTGGTTCTCTCATGTCTATCCATACTAGGAACTGGAGTAAGTGAATCTTGTATATGCAGTTCAAGCAAAGTGAAATTGTCAGTTTATTCAGTTAGGGCAGACTGGGATAAATTGTTTCATTCTCACCTCAAAATGTTTAAGTCTTCTGTGCATTTTATATTTTGTGGTTTCAGCATAGTTAGGTCTCATTACCATCTTCTAAGGAGTACTTTTAGCAGTATGTAAGACAAGTTTAAGCATAGTTCCCAAACTTGGTTTTGAAGCCAGAATAAATGAGGTGTTGTAGTGCCACATTCCAGTGATTCTGACATCAGAGGAATATCTGCAGTAATAGATTTTTATATTAAAGCATCTGAATTTTTATATGCCTGCAAGAAGTAAGACTGGGGTCTGACGTTGATGTTAAGAAGCATTAATCTAACCATTCAAGACACTAACAAATTTTTTCATTAAAACTTTTTTCCCCTCTGGGGAAAAAAAAAGGCAAGATACTTACATTTTACAAAAATCAAATGTTATTTTTAAAAAGGCTCAATAAAACTAGTTATTTGATTTTGTTTAGTGTTTATTGTTGTTTCAGGTTTCTTGATATTCTGCTTCAGTCTGTGGAGATGTCTGTCTTTTTGTGAATTAAGGAGTGAGAATTACGCTAAAAATTATCTGTGCACTGACATGAAACAAATCAAAACCCCAAAGTATTTTGAAATATTTACACAAATAGACTTGTATCTAATGTATGTTGTAGATATTTGAATACAAAACATTCAGTATTCATCACATTTCCAGCATTATTGGCAAATGTTTTTGAGCTTTTCATTCTGGGAAAAATACTTTAAAAAAACTTCTAAAGGTTCATACCAGGAAACTGGATTAAGGCACAGATAGCAGAGTAGGACCACGCCACCATGGCCTTTTGTGGCTGTGCTGGACTTTGCCAGCTAGAAAGAAATTAACTTTCTGCTGTTGGTGCCTCTCTTTGTGGTGGCAAGGGAAGACAGGGAAAAGTTGCCGATGAGTGTGCTGTGTTTGAGCTGATCAGCTTGTGCCATCCCTAGATTTTAAGAGGAAAAAGAGTTTGGTGCAATGTTTTACAATGCAGAGTACTTTTTTTTTTTTCCTAGTTGTAATAACAATTGCATGTTTTATAGTATTGATCCTTTTAAATAAAGAGTCTTCATCTTGTTTTCTTTCAGATTCTTCTAATTCTTTTCATCGAGATGAGACTATAGTTATTGCCCTTGCATCTGTGTCTGTACTGGCTGTTTTGATTGCTGCTCTGTTCTTTGGATACAGGATGCTTGCAGGTAGGGTTTGATGACCCTATTTTTTTTTAATTGTTCTTTGGCTATTTTTCAAATTTGTGTCTTCTGTTCTCCCCAGTCCCTATTATAGGATTTGTACATAATGCTCCCCTTCCTCCTCTCTTATGCTTTATTGTGATACCCCTTTCATAACAGTCCAGTGAGGTTTCTTCAAGCTGGCATTTTGGGACCCATTTTTCTTCAACAAATCCTCTGCTCAGCACAGCTAAAGTGAGGTTTTGAACATGCTTTAATAGTTACTGCCAGTGGCACCCAATTATCAAAGTAGTTGTGTAGCAGATAGCTTTAAGTTTGTAGCTATCAGCTACCTTCACTGCTGATTTTACTAACTCTGAGAAGATTTTACAGGACTTCCTTTAATTTGCTATGTCCTTGCCTACCATGTGTGTTTCTGCCAAGTCCCAGGTAAGTTATATTGTGTTCACTTGTAGCATGGCAAAAAAATGAGACTCTCTGATTCCTTCCCTAACCCCTTCCACAGGAGACCGTAAGCAAGGTTTGCACAGTATGAACATGATGGAGGCAGCAACATCAGAGCCCTCATTGGATCTGGATAATCTGAAGTTGTTGGAGGTAAACTTTCAATTCTATTTTTTAATCTTCATTTATATTCAATGTAACACTTGTGGTCATATCAGCTCCCCGGTATAGTTAGAGAAAGAAATGTATCGGTGCTCCTGTTGTATTTTCTTCTAAATCACAGTTCAAAGAAGAAAAGAAAAAAAAGGGAAAAAAAAAAAAGGTTACTGCATTACATTTTGCCTGGTTTTGTTAGCTGTTTTTGGTGTTACCTAGAACATGTTCTACCTTGGGAAGAAAATACTAAACACTGGGAGGTAATAGGGGAAATCAAAATGTGTATTTCAGCATTGCATGACACTGCTTTACATACAGTATCCTACTGTAGTCATTTGAAATGCTTTAGTAACACTTGGAATACAGGATTTACTGCAGATAGCACAGAATGTTTCAGTGGTGGTGCAATTATATAGAGTCATTCTTCCAAGCGGGGTTCTCTCCATCTCCATGGCAACTAGAAGCCAACCAGAACTTTCTACTCAGCTTGGTATTAGATGTATCATCAGAAAACTGCAAGATGTTATGCTTTTAGTTGGTATGCTCGATAGAACTTACATGGAATTTTTAAATGCCTTTAGCCAGAAAAAAATCAGTAGAATGCCTGAGAGAGATTCAGAAAGTGTTACTTTTATTCTTTTTGCCCATTAGAAATCACACCTAGAGATGCAGGCTGCAGATGCAGTTTGATCTGGGCTAATGGTGACAGCAGACTAATCAGCAAAGACGACTGGATGCCTTCTGCCAACAAAAAAGTACTTGAGGCAGAGTTTTCAAGAGTATAAGGATGCACATTGTAGAAGTGTGCAAAGCCCCAGAATTACTCGTACTGGTATGCAGTCTTGGAAAAAGCAGTGACTTTGGTGGTGGAGAGATGGCTATAGGGTCTTCTGTCCTTTTTCTCAAATCCTAAGGAGCTGAGTCCTCACCTCTAGTCACAGGGTGTTGAAGAACAAATTGTCTTAACCTCTGCTTGCTTTTTCACACCTCTGTGGGTAGAATACATTCCAGGTTTGTACCTTAAAGGGCCTCTTTGCCACTTCACAATCCACTAGGAGGACTGTCTGACATGATACCTTATAAAGCTCTCCTAAACCTAAAATGTATAGCTTAACGTCTGTCATCTCTGGAGTTAATTAAAATTAATCACATAAAAACTGTGTTTAGTAGATAAAAAGTTAATAGAATTAGCAGCACAACACACATGGATTTTATTGATTCTGTATGTAAAATGGCTGAATAGATTATTTGTGATTTATTTACTGAGTATTCAGACTACAGATCAATTTAGAAAGATCTAGGTTGGCATATACTGAAGTGTCCAGTTCCAAAATAGCTTTTATGACTGCATTTTAATTCTAGTTTTCAATGCAAAATATTCACTATACTATTTTTTACGGTGTAAGTCAGTATAAAAGTCAGCATACAATCTTTGTAGAGTGAACACTGGGATTTTGTGTTCATTTATTAATGAACTAATTATTTGCATTTTTCTGCAGTTGATTGGCCGGGGACGATATGGAGCAGTGTATAAAGGCTCCCTAGATGAACGTCCAGTTGCTGTGAAAGTGTTTTCTTTTGCTAATCGTCAGAACTTTGTCAACGAGAGGAATATTTACAGGATTCCACTGATGGAACATGACAACGTTGCCCGCTTCATTGTAGGGGATGAGAGATTCACTGCTGATGGCCGAATGGAATATTTATTGGTGATGGAATATTACCCCAATGTAAGTGCTTCAAAGTAATCAATCAGATTGCTTTAGATTCCTAAGAACAGCCACATAAAAAGGATCTACTTCAGTATTTGCCAGTGTTTTTCATTGCTGCTTCTTGCACAATAATGTAAAAATAATCCATATAAATTACAATTTCAATTAACCTTATTGTGGTTTATTTGTAATATGCTTTAAGATTTCCCAGTTCATGCTACCAAATGTAGTCTTACAAATTCTTGGCTGTACTATTTCCTCTTGGTTGTAATGCAGGTTTTTTTAATCAACTGTGCAATATTCAAGGACAGAATTTGAAGAATTGTTTTTCCTTTAATATAATACATTTAAAACCTCTTAGCATTTTGGTACTATACTTCAGTTATTGTAGCAATGTCCTCATTCAGTAGCTGTACATATTGGGTTTTTTACAATGAATCATAATAGTTCCAGTATCACTGTCAAGACTAGTTTGTGGTACTATAAATCATGTTACCTTTTAATCTTATTTTCTTTGAAGTTTTCTGTGGCATACCATATTTATTTTGCTGTACCATATACTGATGATGCAGGAGAGGTCTTAAGAAGGCAGCCTTACTTTCCAGAACTGTATCTTCAATCTTCTTAGATAACGGAATGCTTAATCCCTCAAATTTCTTGGTTTGAGTTCCTAATGCTCTGTGTGTGCGAGATATGCATGCATAGAAAAAAAGATATTTTAAAAATACACAGCATAAATGTGAATTGCTTTCATGAAAAATAATAAAATATCATTTACATGGGCAGATTACATACATGAAAATGCAAAAAATTACATTTTGCCGTTTGTCTTTTGGGGGGGGGTTTCTGTATGGCAAAGGAATAGCTTCTCAGTTAAATTATTTTTTAATAAGCTTTTTGGTCTCAAGTAAGCAAACTTGTATTTAGTGTGTGAAGGTGATGGTTGGATCCTGATTCGTTTTGGGGACAGAAGGACAAAAGCTGCTTATTTGAGTAGCAAAATAAACATAACAGTATAAGTAGCAGTAACGATGGCCTCTCCTTTAGGATGGTTGAGGCCTTACATACGTATTTGTGTTTAAAGTTAAATGCATACATGTATATAAATATCTAAATATATATGCAAATTAAGGGGACATAGCACTTCACAAATACATAAAGAATTAACTGAAACTTCTGAGTGAGAACACACTTGATCATACCAGCTTGTAAGAGGTAGGCATCTAGGAAGAGATTGCAGAGAATATGAACGACCATTGAAAATCTCATTTCTGCCCTTACTAGATGGAGAGTGGCAAAGCATGTCTGGTCTGGCCTGCTCTGGAAGAGTAGGCTTATTTTCAACTAATTGAGTTAGGTGAAATCAAGCAAGTATTTGGCTTCTGGGAGGGCATAGTATAACTGTCTAACAGTGATCTGGTTTTGCTGTTTTCTCAAATGAAAGGATTTTCAGCTGAAATGTAATTTGACTGAAAATTGTGTCTTGTTGCTTATATAAACAGGATCTGTTAACAATCTGATTAAATGCACAGATGAGGCTTATAACATCATTATCAGATTCTTTTTCAATATGGTATTAAGAACAGCAAGATTAGTCTAAAATCAATCCACTGGTGGTTTGGAAGTCATTGGAAAAAGTGCACAGCATGTGTAATTAATGCACAGTGTGATCCTTAATTCAGTGAGCCTTTGTTCTCTCCTGCACGTGGAGCTAACAGCAGAGAAGGAACCTTGCTGTGGCAGCCCTGCTAAAAGGGAATTGCACTGTTCATACTGGGCCCGTAAATCTCACTTCAGTAAGGAGTAACCCATATAAGATGTTCAGGTGAAATACTCCCCATCAAAAATATCATTCTCCCTTGAAATCATTCCTCCTTGGAAATAGGAACACACAAACCAGAAAATTTTCACACAGAAAATGGTTCTTGGTGTTGTCTCTGTGAAAGCAAGACCGGATAGGTTTGACCCAAATTCTGTTATTATCCAAACATGCTTTCAGACCAAAGAAAGTAGGTGAGCAATTAATAAAAGGAAAGATACATGTATTTATTAATTAATATGCTGTTGTCCTAGTACTCTGAGGTGTGCAGGTGAATAAGAAGTAAGTTGTAAGGGATGATGTCATAGGAAATAAGTAATAGCTGTAGAGTTGTCCCCACAGTAGTCAGACATTCCTGTCTTTTTACAATAGAAAAACTGTTGTAAAACACATACTAGAATCTTATTATTGTTAAAACAAAAACATTGATTTAATAAAAAGTTATAATCAGAACAAATGTCCCCAATTTAACATGTAACTTGTGACTCTGACAAGAATAATCTTACTACAAATTTATATCTCTCTCTAAATCTTGACCAAAACTTTTTGTAGTTGTCATTTACACTGGACTTCACTAAGAGCATAACATCAAAACCCTCAGCTAGCTTAAAAAATATCTGGTGGCTAGCAAGCTCTGCAGCAGAAAGGTCTTGAAGTTGGTTTTAGATTTTTCTACAGTGAGCGTCTCCCAGACACACTGTGGCTGGGCTGGAATCTCAACCCCCTAAGCCAAGAAAATTGTAACTGCACCCAAGTTGCTCGGAGTTGGAGGCTAATAAGAGTGTGTGTATTCTAAAAAAAAGCTTTAAAGAGGAGTTCTAGACTTTTAATTTTTTTTTTTCAGTTCTAGGTAGACTATCAGCGTTGTGTTTGTTTGTTTGCTTGGTTTTTTTAGTTACCAAAATCTATTTGAAGTTCATGTAGCAGCATGTTAAACAATGAAAAAGAATGCTCCTGTGAACCTGTATGAGTGACATTTGGTCTGTGTTTTTACCAGAGAGATTATGTGTTTATGGGTTCCTTGTTCTGTACAGGCCGACTGAAAAGTGATAGGATTCAGTAATTCTCTTAAGGAGTGTCAAGAACTTAGTTTTACTTCTAGTATTAAAAAAATGTCCAGTGATTCAGTTATTTTAAATTATTGTTTCTGTGTGCCTCCATCTGAGCTGTGCATACATTATGCACCTGAAAGTTGACTCTAAATACATTCAAATAGCACATACCAGATGTCTTTGAACCACATGTTCATAGAATCATAGAATGGCTAGGGTTGGAAGGGACCTTAAAGATCATCTAGTTCCAACCTCCCTCCATGGACAAGGACATCCACTACATCAGGTTGCTCAAAGTCCCATCCAACCTGTCCTTGAATACCTCCAGGGGTGGGGCTTCCACAGCTTCCCTGGGCAATCTGTTCCAATGTCTCACAACCCTCACACTAAAGAATTTCCTCCTAATATCTAACCTACATTTCCCCTCTTCCAATTTTGATCCATTACCTCTTGTCCTCTTACTACAAGCCCTTGAAAAAAGTCCCTCCCCAGCTTTCCTGTAGGCCCCCTGCGGGTATTGAAAGGTCACTGTGATGTCCCCCCAGAGCCTTCTCTTGTCCAGGCTGAACAACCCCAACTCTCTTGGCCTGTCTTCACAGGAGAGGTGCTCCAGCCCTCAGATCATCTTTGTGGCTCTCTTCTGGACTTTCTTCAAGAGCTCCATATTTCTTATGTGGGGGACTTAAGAGCTGCATGCAGTACTCCAAGTGGGGTCTCATGAGAGCCAAGTAAAGGGGGAGAATCACCTCCCTTGACCTGCTGGCCACACTTCTTTTGATGCAGCCCAGGACACAGTTGGCTTTCTGGGCTGCAAGCACACATTGCTGGCTCCTGATGAACTTTTTGTCCATCATCACCCTTAAGTCCTTCTCCTCTGGACTGTTTTTGATCCATTCTCCCCCAGCCTGTATTTGTGCTTGGGATTGCCCCAACCCGGGTGCAGGACCTTGCACTTGGCTTGTTGAACTTCAGGAGGTTGTCGTGGGCCCACCTCTCCAGCCTGTCAGGGTTCCTCTGAATGGCATCCCTTCCCTCCAGGGTGTCAACCACACCACACAGTTTGGTGTCATCGCAGACTTGCTGAGGGTGCGTTCTATTCCCCTGTCCCTATCGCTGACAAAGATGTTACAGGACTCATTTTGCAATAAAGTGGTTTTAGCTGGGGCAATGATAAGGTGTTACACATTAGTCCACCTTTCAGGTTACAGACTTAAATAGGCAAAACCAGGGTAGTTTGTAGTCATAAAGGAACATCCTATCATAGTATGTATGGATGACTTGTTTGTCATGTGTAGGGGTTCAGTTTGTCTAGACTGAGTGTGGTGTCAGTGGGGACTACATACATAAAAACTTCTCAAAGTTATGATAGTTTGCGGGATCTGTCTCTTGATAGTATTCATGGTTTCTAGGATATCTTAAGTATCATAATTTACAACCTTATGGTTTTCTTGGAGATTCCACCACAAATTACTAAAAAATCCCCCATTTTTCACTTTCAACCTCCTTTCAATAAGAGGGGAACATTACAATCATTTTTTCCTGTTTCTTCAGTGTGTGTGGACTCACTCCTATTCTGAATTGTCTTTGGGTTTTTTTGTTTAGATATATAAATAGATTATAGCAGGGAAGATGCCAGTGAGAGATGCTGAGTATTCTTCTCTAAGTGCTAATGATTTAAAGACCACTATTTAGTAGCCCAGGCTATTATGTTGTCTTCTGTTGCTCAACAAGACTTTTGGAAGAATGAAACAAGTGCATGCTATGCTTTCATTAATTAATATAATTATTCCTAAAGACAGTCTCTGTTATTTTGTGATAAATTTTCTGTTCTGCTTCTTCAGATAAACCAAATGGCAGCACTACAAATCAATGAAACTGTGGTCCAGTCTTATGTTTTAGAACATTTGGGTCAATACGCAAGCAGCTGCAGGATTCTGCCTTTCAGGAGCAATGGATAAAACAAACTCTCATAAAGATTTTAAGTGCTTTTTTTTTGTTTTGGTTTGGTTTTAGGGTTCTCTATGCAAATATTTGAGTCTTCATACAAGTGACTGGGTGAGCTCCTGTCGTTTGGCACACTCTATAACAAGGGGCTTGGCGTACCTGCACACCGAGCTACCTCGAGGAGGTAAGGCCGGGAAGGGATGCCAAAGTGTTAAAGATGCTCTTACTTCTATCAGGTAGTAGATTCCTGCCTTTCTTTCTTCTCTGTGACAATACAGTGAGTAGGAAATAATGCATGCAAATAGAGATTACTCAGAACTTCTGATATGTTCTTTCCTTCTGAAAAATCCCATGTTGTGGGCTGTGCCCTATGCGTCTTCTATGAAAACGTGGAGTAGGAGCCAGCAGAGCCCCAGAGAAAGGCAAGAGAAGGAGGCAGAGTTCTGCAGTGCTGCTGTATCATGGCAACAGACTAGTGAAGACCTGAAGCATTGAATGTCTGTCTAGCAGAGAGCAAACAGATGGATTGTTCTGTTTGTTTTTGCAGTTCAGACACAAATCACCAAAGCAATTGTTAGTTTGTGTGTGAACTCTATACCCAAAGAGAAATAATGAAATCTTCTAACTCAACTGTAGTTTCATTTATTTCATCTCTTGATTTTTGTCTAAGGGTATGGTCCCAGTCTTTGCTGTGTAAAAATGATACTGATAAATGAGCTTTTTAGTGTTTTATTAGAGCACTGGATGTGACAACATGTTGATTTATATCTTTATATCTGCTTGTGTACTTCGGCCAACATTTCAGCAGCTGAAGTATCATGATTCTAAAGCAGATAATCTGAGATATATGCTATGTCAGGCTGCAGAATATGGCCTGGCACTGAAGCGTTAGGTTTTTGGCAGTAAGTAAAAGGACAGGAACATTAATTCTATGTTAAGGTGCTAATGTTTGGATTAAAATTGCAAACTATATCTCAAATGTTAAGCATCAACTCTAGCAAAGAATGACAACTGAAGATGCTGTTAAAATGCAAGGCTGAAAATACCTAAATCAGTATTCCTGTGCCACTGAAACTGCAGCTATCATCTTAACTTGATCATTTAGAAATGTGCAGACAGGTGTGTCCGTTAGCAGCCAAAAAATGTGTAAACCTTCCATCATAAAGAAGAGCCAGACATAGGCTGGTCTGTGAATGCTAGGAAGGAACTCATGGGGTAGAATAAATTTTGCTGTAAAACTGGTTCTACAATGCTGGCTGGTTTAATAACAAAATAAATGGCATATAAACCAGGAACAACTGAGATTATTCTTCAGAGAAGACCAGATCCTTTGCGAGATGAACGTGTTCAGACTCTCTGGAATAATATTGTCTACATATCTTCTGAATAGGTGCCAATTCCAATCATAATATAAATAGTTGGTGCTGTATTTGACACAGGAGTGTGGATATGAGAGCATTTGGAATGGCTGTCAGGGCTGTGGCAGCAGGTCTGTGCTTAGGTAAACGATGGTTCCCCTGCCA
The DNA here is from genome assembly GCF_020740795.1 of Apus apus. Taxonomy (NCBI): domain Eukaryota; kingdom Metazoa; phylum Chordata; class Aves; order Apodiformes; family Apodidae; genus Apus; species Apus apus. The sequence continues at coordinate 27,799,324 of NC_067287.1, read as the reverse complement.
AAATAATGCTGAAATATCCCTTGGAAAGAAGCTTGTTTGCAAACACTAAAACTGGTATATAGCAGTAGTCTAATACATTGTATAGATAACAGAGAAACTCTGAATGCCAGTCGATTTTCTATAGATAGCATACTGTGGTGCTCATTATAAGGAAGCTAGAATGTTAGCTTCTGAAAGATAAGTTGATTTTATGTTTCTAAAAGCTGAGGAGTCATAATGAGGTTCTCTCATTCTGCCAAACAGTAGAACTGCTCAAATAATAACAAGCACTTCTGTATGTTCAAATAGACCATTACAAGCCTGCAATATCCCATCGTGACTTGAACAGCCGCAATGTACTGGTAAAGAATGATGGAACATGTGTAATTAGTGATTTTGGACTCTCCATGAAGTTAACTGGAAACAGACTGGTCCGCCCAGGTGAGGAAGATAATGCAGCCATTAGTGAGGTAAGTACAGTTGAAGATAAATCAGTGTATAAAGGAAGACAAATTAGTACAGAAGCAACACTGAGAAATAGTTGTTTGTGTTGTTACAAGGTGAATGTTAAGGTGGTACAATCCTGTAAGGGGAATTGCTGCAATATTGGTGAGAAGTGGCTGGAACCTTGATAGGTTTATTCTCAAAACACTCAAAAACATACTTAGCATTTTTATAGATTGACAGCCCTGGACACTGAAGTTTTCTGTGTGAGATATGAGAAGATGCAATGTAGGTTTGGTTGCCATGTTGTTTGTAATGATGTGGTACAGGTCCCTTCAGTCTTTTAGTGCAAGAATTAACTGAAGACCAAACATTCTTTGGTGGTTTTGGTGCTGATTTTTCCAAATAAAAGACTTACTGCATTCTACATCCTACAACCATTTATCTGTGTATCATCTGCAATTTTTCTAGACTTTAAAAGGATACATCTGGGAGAGTAACTACATGCAGAAAACCATGGACTAAGTGAGAAAGAGCAAGGACAAAATAACAGGGGATGCTTGAAAGAGTGCCTTATGGGAAAAGATGAAAGAATGATGGTTGTTTAGGGAAGTAAAGACAGAGATAGGTCTTTGAATATGTCAACAGCTGCTACAAAGAGGAAGGAATAAACTGTTTTCATTCAGTGTGGATAGGACAAGAGGTAATGGGATTACATTATAGGAATGAGAATTTAGGTTAGTTATGAAGAAACCTTTCTAATCAGTAGAAGGCAGCCAAGGTCTGGAATGGACAGCTGAGAAAGGCTGTGTAGAATTTGCATAATTCTATGAATTTAAGGAACAGATTGAGAAAACATCTGTTAGGAGGGGGTTAGAATGGATTCTAGGCAGAAAGAAGAAACTGATTTCTTAAGCTTTCTTTTTTATGATGCTGGGATTCAGAGAGGGGGTTTTTAATTGTTGTTTTCTTTTTGTGTAAGCATAAATACATTGACACCTGAATATAGACTACTGAAATAGAGTGAGATATTTTAAACAACGAGTGAAAGTCTAATATTTCAGTGTATCTGTCATCTTTGTACTTTTACAGAAAAACTTTGAATTTCATTCAGAGAATGTGTTTTGCAGTGCTAATCAGCTTCCCTTAGAAATCAAGTGCTACATCAATAATACCTAGTGCACAGGTTCTCTTTATGGATCTCCCCTTACAGAACAAAGAAACAGGGGAACCACTGTTTAAAATGCAGGGTTATGGATTGTCCTGTGACAAAATACTGTCCTACAAGTACTTAGAAGTGATTGCTCTAATCTAACACATTTCCTGGTGGAAATGAATAGTTATTTTACAAGGCTGTTAATAACCTTTGATCAAGGAAGATGTAGAAGAGCCTTCCTGACAGTTTAGGAATAACAAGAACAACTTCCTGATTCAGCAGCATCCACTTCCATTATGATACATACCGTAATGTTTAACAGAGTAATTTCAGGAAAAAGAAACATTTCTGCTATATCATGTTGTATACGAGAACACTGAGTAAGGCACAAAATTATTTTACTTTGGTACATAAAAAAAAGTGACAGAGTAGGGGAAGGGTTTTATTATGACTGGGCTCCTGGTAAGATTCTAGAAGCTGAGGACATTGATTAGAAGAAAACTCAGTTTTCCTTAACTGTAGAAAATGGCCAAAGTAGGGTATTAAAAAAATAATCTCTATAATAAATTGAATTTGGAAATTGCCTCCTGATTTGAAGTTTTGATTTTATATTTTCCCAGGTTGGTACAATCCGCTATATGGCCCCCGAAGTCCTTGAAGGAGCGGTGAACTTGAGGGACTGTGAATCTGCTTTGAAACAAGTAGATATGTATGCACTAGGCCTTATCTACTGGGAGATATTTATGAGGTGTACAGACCTCTTCCCAGGTAACTAGAAGAACTGGAAGAAAATAGTAGTAGTAGAAAATGGTACCAGCAATAAGCCATAGCTTTTTAAAGCGAAGAAGGGAAATAATTTTCTCAATTGTTTTTGGCATTAAGTCGGTGCCATCTAGCGTTCAAGATCATTGTTGTCAGTAGTGTATTTGGGTGTAAAGCATGGCTCATGCTGAAAGACTGTAAATTACCTGTTGAAGCAGTTTGCAGGCTTCATGGTAAGTGCAATTTAAGTGTTGTTATTATTGCTATTGTTTACAAACACTGAGAGATGGGCTGATGGCAATGGCAATACTTTCAGTTTTTAGAAATTATGAATGTGCCTAATGTGTCTTTCAGACTTCCTTTGTGAACGAATGGATGAGAAAGTGCTGTGACTTAGTGTAACCTTTAGCCAGTTGTACTTTTATCTATGCTAGTGACATTGAAAATTCAGGGAATTCTTCCATATCTGCAACATATAACGAAGAATTTGACTTTTAAAATCTAACATGAGATTGTGGCACAAGCACCATCTTCTCACCAAGATAAAATATATAGAGTTAATCTGGCCTGCAGCGTTCCCTCTGTAGTCAAACAGCTGCACTTTGTGTGCAGAGACTTGTAATCTAGCTGAGCTTCCTCCCAAATGATGTACATTAATATATTCAGTTAGCAACATTTCACAGAAATTAGGTGTCATCCTCAGGCTCTAAGACATTCTGAATGTGCCACTCAGCCAGCAAAGTTTGAAGTTGCTGTCCTTTGAGAGGTTGCTGAACAACACTTACTCATTTGCAGTTCATTCAGCTTTTTTTTTTTTTTGTGAAGTTAGACTTCGGGGGGGAATGTGGAGAACATCTCGGTAGACAGCACATTTGATACTACCTTTCATCACCTGAAAGCCGTTGCTTTGCTTTTTAATCCATGACTGTTTTTCTTTCTTTCTTTTGCTAACAGGGGAGTCTGTGCCAGAGTACCAGATGGCTTTCCAGACAGAAGTTGGAAACCATCCCACTTTTGAAGATATGCAAGTCTTGGTGTCTAGAGAGAAGCAAAGACCAAAATTCCCAGAAGCATGGAAGGAGAACAGCCTGGTGAGATACAATTTTTTCAAAGAAACTATCATTTATTTTTTTAACCAGCTATAGGGCATACTCATCTCTTAAAAGCCATTTTTTAATACGTACTTATAAAAAACTCTTGTTAGTATTTAAGGATTGGGAGCTGCTTCTGTCTAGACTTCTTAAATGTTGAATTTAGTTTTTAGAAAGCCATTGACACGAAAGCTAGATTTTCTTTTAAGGAAAAATACTATGATTATTATCAGATGCTGAAGTGTAACGCACAGAATATGACTTGTTACATTAATTGTGAGATATTATCTGTAGTATCATGCATGAAGTGCCTGTATGTAATCTGTGTCCTGGATAAGAAACATAAAGGCCTTTTCTGCCATTTGACATCTTATAATCTAATAACACCCTAAAATAGTTAGCAAAAATGTAAATACACTCTTTCAAAACTGAAATCTATAAACATTGTAATAAACTTTTTCTTAAGCTGTATAGTCCTCAGAATTTGCAGACACTCTTATAAACTACATTAGAAATTTTATTTGGCTTCATTTTGGTCTCCAATTTTTATTTTCAAGACTGTAAGCATAGTAATGTTTTTTGTTGTTTTGAATTAGTATAGCTATGGCTTAGAGCCTTGCTTATGCTGCAGGCCAACAAGTTCTGGCAAGTCAGCTGCACTCTGGTAAGAGTCTGTGTGTTTGCTTTCATCTGCAGCAAGGGTGAGGTAATGCCAGTCCCCTTAACTTGGTGGGGGGTTGTTTGGCTTTATTACAGGCAAAGTGAAATGCAGTTACTGATTTCCACCTGATACACGGTAACTTGTTTAAGCTTAAATAGCTTATGAAAGTGACACATTTTATTCTTATTTAAAAGGATATTTTCCCTTGCTGAAATTATGCCCTTCAATCTTTAGAGACTTTGCTAGTTGATAAGTACGTAGCTACTGTGCAGATAGATAATGGGGAGCCTAAGGCCTCATCTGTGCTGGTACTTGTAAATATGTATGAAACCGTTTTCAGAGAGGAACATAGCCTGCAGTAATAAGACTGTTGTAAAACATGTTAGAGCTGAGTTGAGAGCTTCATAGAGAGGTTCTTTTATTACACCATTTTGGCCAGCCACTCTTGGAGGGGCAGAAGAAAAAAAAACTTAAAATCCATGCCCAAACTACATAGGCAATCAAGCAGCAACTGTTTTAACTATAGCCATGTTGGCAAATGCAGCGTTGGAAGAATAAGCAAGCTTGACATTTGTGTTTGAAGATCAGTTACAAGTAAAATAGTTCCAAAAGGTTTTGTTTTGCAGACTACTATTTTACATGTTGATTATGTTCTAACAAATTGGTAAGATTCGAGCATTATTAGACACTGAGCTAGTAATGATCTCTATAGTTAAACTTCCTAACACATTCTTTGTGTTGTCAGTGATTTATTTATTTTTTTAATTCAGAATAAGAATGATAGTAAGTCGACCTCTAAGGATGCATCTACACTTTTGCTTCAAGAGAAAAGAAGAATAAACACTCGGTCATTCTTTCATAGGTATCAAACAACCTGTTCCACCTTGTGCCAGTCTAGGTGTAGGGGAGATACCACAACTCCAGATAACCTCACATTGGACTGAGTTCCTAACCTCCTGTATCTAATGCACAGGATAAAAGACTTTTGTCTGTTATTTAAAGCTATGCTGACGTGTTGGATTACAATACTTCCATGCAAATTGATCTATTAGAGGAATATATTTGCCCTTTTCATTTGAGAAATACAAAGCAATATTTTATTGTTTACGTCACATAACTATGGTACTCAAAATATTTGGAATCCTAAATTTATTAATACCTATGCAGTCTTAGTCTGCTTCTTGAACATACGTGTTATGATACAGCCCTTGATTAGCAGTATGGTTTTTCACAGTATATATCAACAATTTGAGCAGATGATGTATATAAAATAATTCCAGGGCTATAAACTGAGCTGGGATGTTAGCAGCATTCTTGACTTATTTGCCAAAGCAGGGCCCAAGCTTGACTTCAAAGGTCAGGACTGAAAGATATTCATAGAATAATGCAGCTTTCCTCTCTCTTCTACCATTTTTATGAGTGCTAGAACTTCTAAATAGTGCATTTTAGTACACATCTCTCTTTGAACCTGGAATTAATAGAAAACACATTACTGTGTGAAGATCTAGAACTTCAGTTTTGTTAAACATGCAGTCATCAGTGTGTTCCTTTCATGACCCTTAAAACATCAAAAGGAGAGGATCTGCTAGAAGAGAGACAATATTAAATTAAACACAGTTTAAATCTACTGCTCTTGAAACCTGTAGGGGAGAGTCTTACAAAGGGATGAGACAGGCAATTGGGGTGTCCACTGATTTAGGGATAAGTCTAAATTGTGATTAAATCAGTGTCACTGTGCCTAACAATCAAATGAAGGCTTTTATTCTGGGAGAGAAAATAGATCCAGTACACTATCCAGTCATTGTCCCTGAGGGTGCTTTTAGACTCATGTCCCTTAGCTAAGAGGGGTGTAGTTGCTTAGCCCCTCTTTGATCTGCTGTGGGAAGGAAGATAAGAGATTTGCCAGTGTGGGAGCTCATCCCCACGTGCACAGCCATGGCTGCATCACTAAGAGCAGTGACTTGCCAGATGTAAGCGGTGCCAGGAGCCCACGCTGCATGCGAGGAGCTCTTGGCTAGTCTGCAGAGCTAGTCCTGACTTTGCCTGCCGGAAGGGAACAAAGCAGTTCTGGCAAAGAGGCAGTCAGCAGGGCCTGCTGAACATCTTACTGCCCAGCTGGGACTTACACACAGTTATTGGTGCTGGAGAAGTTAAAGCTGGGCTGTGGATGTGAGATATTTGGGCAAATCATATCCTATCCATGAGCCATAGATTGGCAGCAGGGGCCAATAAATGTCTGCCTGGTTTCTGTGCTCCGGACACAGTGGAAGCTGAAGTGTTCAGTGCTTGTAATTTCAGTTGTCTCCTTTCCAGGTCTCTGACCATATGGCAGCACTTTTTGGAGGTCTTGCGCTCCAATTCTGACTGCACCATTCACCCCACAGTGTGAACCCAGGAAAGTGTGTCTGTTTCTTGTTTCTCCATCTGCAAAACAAGGGCAGCAATAATCTCCTCCCATAATGCAGTAAAATTTACTGACATTTAGGAGACATTTGGATGTTGCAGTAGTGAACAGAGGAAGAAAAGCATGGTGAAATGAGCAAGTCTGTGTTATTTGCATACAGTGCAGGGAAGCAAGACAGGGACCATAAGCTGAATTGTGAGGGTAACAATGACAGAATTTCCAGAATATCACCAGTCCTCAACACACAGCTTCCATAAGGCAGAGAGAGTGAGCTGAGTATGTGTAACATCAGAGGGCTGGCTGAAGGTTGTGTGAACAATGGTGAATGTAGCCTTTTCTAAATAGTTTTGTTCCTAGTTGGTGTGTATGTGACGTATGATACTAGTCTGGCATATCACTGTTTTTAAGGTAAAAGAGCTTCTAATGAAACTGTGTATCTTCCATTTGTCTTTCTTACCAGCATGTAACTATTTTCACACATACAGAATGCTGTCATTAAATCGTAAATCAGAAGCCGAATATAAAGGGAAAATAATTTCAGATGAAGTGGTTTTGTTTTTTTGTCTCCTGGCAGGCTGTGAGGTCACTTAAAGAAACAATTGAAGACTGTTGGGATCAAGATGCTGAAGCTCGACTAACAGCACAATGTGCTGAGGAGAGGATGGCAGAACTCATGATGATTTGGGAGAGAAATAAATCAGTTAGTCCAACAGTCAATCCTATGTCAACTGCCATGCAAAATGAGCGGTAAGACAAGAGAACATTTGGTTTTGGTCAGCAGTGAATGCCCAATGCAATGTTCAGCTCAGTCCAGGAAGAAAGCTAGAGCACACTGCTTGCTTTACATTTCTGCACCCTTGAAGTGGGTGTGTGTCACATGAGCTAGTCTGCATATGGATAATTGTAAGACATGATCCTGATGGCTTTGTTCTTAAGATCTCCTGTGTGTCCCCAGAATTCAGGCACCTTTTATGTAAACAATTGTACTTCTCACAGAGGGGCCTTTTGTCCACAGGCTTGCACAGATATGAAGTGACAATGAATTGTCTTTAAGGACACTTGCTAAGTACTGCATAAAACTTCTATTTAAAATGTTCTTCTAAAAACTAAGTTTGCAGGCAATATGAGTTCAGGAAATCACCAAGTCTCAAACCTATAGCTTTTCAGTTAGCTACAGGGCCATCATTTAAGTCATTCTGACCCTGGTGAGGGAGATGCTGTATGTTCTTTGCTTGTATATGATCCAGAGGGAGTAAGAATTTGCAGAAGTGACATTGGTACTATAGTATACACTAGATATCTGGATGTGAGATAAGAGTGTTTTTGTTGTATGTAGCAGTGCTTATTGTAATGAAAAAAATATATTCAAATCATAGAATAACTACATTGTTGAAATAATAATTTCTCATGGTTTAAGACATTGAGACTTTCCCAGCATCACTTTCTCCATCTTGTGTGTTGAGTTCTTGTAGCCCTCCTTCAGCATCACATCTTTGCAACTAGAGCAGCACCTTGGCAGTGAACTGGACAAATAGCATATTGGGCAAATAGCAGAAAATGACTGTTACCTGACTTAGTTGTATAAACAGCATCCATGATAAAATTGCTGTCGTAGTAAAACAATTTTCTGCTACCCAGGATTTTTTAAGGAAGTTACTGAAGGATCTCAGTTTGTACTGTATCTGTCCTTAGTTTATGCATGAAAAGAAATTGAAAGACTCTCAGCTGTCTTTAATTTGAGGCTTTATAATATGGGGTGATTTTTACATATATGATCTTAATATCACTTATTTTTTCTTGAAGGAATCTGTCGCATCATAGGCGTGTATCAAAGATAAGGCCATATCCAGATTACTCTTCCTCTTCCTACATTGAAGATTCCATCCACCACACTGACAGCATAGTGAAGAACATTTCTTCTGAACATTCAATGTCCACTACACCATTAACTTCAGGGGAAAAGAATAGAAACTCCATTAACTATGAGCGGCAGCAAGCACAAGCTCGCATCCCTAGTCCTGAGACAAGTGTCACCAGTTTGTCCACCAATACCACTACCACCAATACAACTGGGCTCACTCCTAGCACTGGCATGACCACCATTTCCGAAATGCCTTATTCGGATGAAACAAACTTACATACTGCAAATGTCATGCAGTCAGGTGGGCCCACCCCTGTTTGTCTGCAGCTAACAGAGGAGGACCTAGAGACAAATAAACTGGATCCTAAAGAAGTGGATAAGAACCTGAAAGAAAGCTCTGATGAGAACCTGATGGAACATTCACTTAAGCAGTTTAGTGGGCCAGATCCACTCAGCAGCACTAGTTCCAGCTTGCTTTATCCACTGATAAAACTTGCAGTAGAGGTGACAGGACAACAGGACTTTACACAGGCTGGCAATGGTCAAGCATGTTTGATTCCAGATGTCCCATCTTCTCAGGTCTATCCTCTACCTAAGCAACAGAACCTTCCGAAGAGGCCTACTAGCCTCCCCCTGAACACCAAAAATTCAACAAAAGAGCCACGGTTAAAATTTGGTGGCAAGCACAAATCAAACTTGAAGCAAGTGGAAACAGGCGTTGCCAAGATGAACACTATCAATGCTGCAGAACCTCATGTCGTGACAGTTACTATGAACGGAGTGGCTGGGAGAGGCCACAGCATCAACTCCCATGCTGGCACAACGCAGTATGCCAATGGCACAGTGCCATCTGGCCAGACAGCCAGCTCGGTAGCACAGAGGGCCCAGGAGATGCTTCAGAACCAGTTCAGTGGAGAGGATAGTCGTCTGAATATTAATTCAAGCCCTGACGAGCATGAGCCCTTGTTGAGGCGGGAGCAGCAGGTTGGCCATGATGAAGGTGTTCTGGACCGCCTAGTAGACAGGAGAGAGCGACCACTGGATAATGGCCGAACAAATGCCAATAACAACAACAGTAATCCCTGTTCAGTGCAAGACACAGCTACAGTCAGTATGCAGAATGTAGTGAGAAATCCTGGGCAGACCCAGACTAGAAGAGCACAGAGGCCTAATTCACTGGATCTATCGGCCACAAATAGTTTGGATAGCAGTAGTTTGCAGTGTAAGTGCCTGCAGGACATGAACAGTTTCCCTGACAGTTTTTTTACATAATAACTGCACGTATCTGCTTGAATAGAAAATACTTGAGTCTCTCCTGTCCTTCCTCAAAGCATACTTACTAAATCCCATATAAATTTAATTTCTACTAGCACAGTTTCAGTCTTCTCAATAAAGTCCTGACTCCATCAACTCCAGCACATTAGGTCACTATCTTTCTTCCACATACATGGAATAAATCAGTCCCCTAATAACCCTGTCTACTCTGGCAGTAGGAAGGGAGAAATTTCTAACTTTCATTATTCCTTGGAAGGCACCTATCTTGGCAGCTGCAAAGCATAATGAAAAAGCTTCCTATTTCTTCCTTCAGGGGCGTGTTATACCAACTTTTCCTTATTTTTCTTCATTCTCTTAAGAGTAGCTGACTCCAAGATTCATTGATTAAAATAATTTATTAAAATAAATACTTATATGCATAATTACTTTTAAAGCACCTGATTTTGCTGTATTAGACCAGCCTAGATGGAATGTCAGGCATTCTCTACTTTGCTGTCTGATCTCCAACAGTTATTTCAGTCCTTCATCAGCTTACCCTGTGCATACTAAAAATTTGTTAAAGTACTTAGAGAAGGAATTGATTTTAATAGACTCCTTCGGAATAATTACCTTAAAAGTTTTATGGCTAAAGATCTAAGAGGTTATAATGGGGCTTCCCTTTTTACAGTAAAAATGTAATAACCTAGTTAAATTAGTTACATCCTCTGAGTCTCACTTTGGGCCTGTTGGAGCTGTTGGAAAGGCCGCCTGGTGTGCGTTTTTGAGATAATGTATTTTCAGAATCCACTGTAGTCTTTGACAGGTGCTTGCAAACTTCTGGCTCTGTTTAGATAGTCGCTGTGTTACTGGAGTGCCAGGCATGTTTGGAAAGAAAAGGTTTAGAAACAAACCAGAACATATCTTTCAAGAAATGTAGTTGAATATTCAGCAGTGGAATACTGAAACCTTCCTTTTAGGTAGGAAAGCTCAATTTTTTTTCTTAACGTGTTGACATGAGTTGAAATCTTATTGAGGTAAAAAAAAACATTATTGCAGCAGCTTTCTTTAATTGAAGATTAAGTTAAAGGAAAGAGTTTGAAGGTTGTATAAAGTGAAAGGTTTGTTAACAATTAGATTTTGACTGCTGAAATTTTATCATTAATAAAATGGGTTTTATCAGTTTTGCAACCCAAAGTCCCAAATCTTGACTTAGGATCTCAACAGAGAACGGACCATTTTGTCTCCAGGTGAAATGCTTTGCCAGGTGAAGGAGAATTAGGGCACCTATGATTTAATTATGCTTTAAAACTTTAGCCTTTGCCATCCTATAGTAGCGACATTTTTTTGTACCTCCTATTACAGGTAATATAAGATTCTATGATTGCAAAAGCCCCTCAAATGTCAAATGCTGATTCTGCTGTTTGATGCCATGTGCATTCAAGGTAACACAAATTACTTCAGTGAAGTAATTTCTGACAGAGAACAGAATCTGACCCCTTGTTTTGGTGGCAGCTACTCTAGTTGATATACCTGACATGCCTCTGCCACACAGTTACTTTTGTGTGATAAGATTTTGTTCTTTTGTTCTGTTTTGCATGAGTAACAACCCTGATCTCTCCCATCTCATCTTACCTTCCTTGTAATACTATTTTCTACTCTGTTTTTGGTTTTTGTTTGTTTTGTTTGATGTTTTGTTGTTGTTGTTCAGTAGGTGACTCCTCACAGGATGGCAAATCGGGCTCAGGAGAAAAGATCAAGAAACGTGTGAAAACTCCCTACTCACTGAAGCGGTGGCGTCCTTCAACCTGGGTCATCTCCACCGAGCCGCTGCACTGCGAGGTCAACAACAACGGCGCTGACCGGGCAGCCCACTCCAAATCCAGCACTGCTGTTTACCTTGCAGAAGGAGGCACTGCCACCACAATGGTATCTAAGGACACAGGAGTGAACTGCCTGTGAAATGCTTCAAAAGCCGACAAATTACCTTCTTTTTTTTTTCTTTTTTTTTTTCTTTTATTTTGCATTATTTGAAAAGAACACGCAGAAGACATTTAAAAAAACTGCTTTCTCTTCTGTCAGCAACCCCTACCAAGGACTCGCTTTAAATAGATTTCAGCTATGCAGAAATTTTTTAGCTTATGCTTCCATATTTTTTTAATTTGTTTTATTTTTTGAATGTTTTTGCACTTTTATTTAGTATCGCTAAAGTTAAGTCTGTCTGTTTTGACCACAGAATATATATATGTGTATCAAAAAATGTGGTCTCAAAATATTTTTTTAAAAAAAGTAACAAAAAAATTGTATTGCTGATAATCAGTTTGGACCAGTTTCTTAAGGTCACTAAGATCGTAAGCAGACTATAAGACAGGTTTGACTGCAGTGGTGTCTTGTAACCATGTTTTGATTTCTGTGCACAAGCTAGTCTGTATATTTCTATGTTACAAAGTGTATTCTCTTTTGAACCCCTTATTTTTCTTGTGTCATGTTGAAATGTGCAATAGTCTATAGTTCACAGTATGCTTTATTGAAAAGTGTGTTTCTAAAACTGCCACATGTTCCCCTTTATGCATTTGTTAATTTTTCCCTGACAGTTGAGCCATCAGCCAGTCATGGCAGTGAACTTTGCACACCTGCCTATCTCACACTGTGCTTTGAGTTGACAGTGCATGAATTTTTGCCCAACTTGAAAGGGCTTTTAAAAAGGAACAAAAAAAAAAAAAATAGTCTGAGCTCAGTACCTTTCCTTTGACCCTTCCAAATCAAAATGTGTTTCCTTAATAGTAGTAGATGTCAGCCTGTGAAGTTCTGAATAACAAAGTGTTGAACAAATGTAAGGAAACAATGTCAGCCATTTTTTTCCATTTTCTTTTGTATGCAGTTTCACCCCTGTATTTATGTAAAACCTTACTTAGAACACTAATGATGTATATTGAACATTACATTTTATTCAGAAATCTTAATAACTGAAGAAGTCTAGTAAAGTCTAGTGAGGATGGGTTGTGAGCACACAGAGGAAAAATCGTACATCTTATTTGGCACAAAATGGTTTTGTGATGAGTTGCAAATCTTTCCTGTTACACCTGCTCACAGACAATCTGGGGTAAAATCAGCCTGGTTGCTTTTGCAGGTAGGTGCATCCTAATTGACTGTTGTTGCTGAGTTGAGTTGAAACTGTTCCTCCCTTCAGTGTTTTTAGAGCCCTTCGTTCATCTTTTAAAAATTTATTGCATGCTTTTAAAATTCATGGTTGAGTGTGTGCAGGGAAGGGTTGGGGTTTTTCCCCCACTGCTTAGACCCTTCTTTCAGTTTGTATGCACATTGATTTTAGGTGTCACTGAACATTAATATAATAACAATTGAGATAAATTGTTTTTTCACCATCTCAAGTAAACCTTACCTTTTTTTAGAATGATTGTCTACTGAAAGAACATTAATTTCCTTATTGGTCAGGACCTCCTTCCACCTAAGAAGTATCCTTCCATACAAGAAATATTATTTCTGATTGAAACCATTTCAGTAAAAACTATTTAGATAAAAAAGTTACAACATGTCAGTCTTTGGTGCTAAGTAAAGTTTTATCACTAGTGATGTTCAAAGAAAGAAAATCTATTCAGTGTGCCTGCCAAACTCCTGTGGCAGGATACTGGCAGCAGTTACCTCCCCAGGCTGGTCTCCTTTGAGCTGACTGAAGCAGATGCTCTGCTTTCAAGCTCATTTGTTTCCTTGCTGTTATATTATTCCCCCCCCCCCCAAAGTAAACTTTGCCAGCTCTGTTCTTCTGTATCTGATGATACAACTAACATAATATATGCCTGGCTACATCTGATTCTTGCTGTTTCCCGACCTCCCCTGTTCAAGATTGATAGTATTTTCTCTTGTAATGCTTCTTAATGTTTCTTAGATTCTTGTAGATACCTCCAAGAGATAACTCTATAAATCCAGACTTTGAATAAGTGTAGTTGTAGAAATTCAAGCCATGAAACACATTTTGGGCTTCCTGTGTTCTTTAAGAACCAGTTCAAGTAGTACCTTTCATCTCTGAGGCTTAATTCTATTACCCTGCTGCAGTTTTCTCTGGTGTTACTTGTAATTCACTCTCCAGCTTCCCATCTGCTGCAATCTCGCATCCCAGATGTTGAAAACCTGCCAGTTGCTCAGCTGGGTTTCAAGACCTGAATCAGAATTTTTGGCATTCTGTTGATAATGTTGGCTGTGGTTTTTTTCTCTCTTGGTCTTCTTTGAGTTTCCATTTGAAGTACAGGATATTGTGCTGTAACGATTGCTGTATCGTGGACATTGAAGAGTCATCATTCTTTTCCCAGTGACTTTTTGAGTTGCTTTGCATGCATCATCCATCAGCATTTCAGAATGTGGGCTGAAAAGCATACTTAGGCCACTCTTACCTATTGTGAAACACCCTGGGGAGAGAAGAGTTATTTGCTCTGACTACTGCTTCTATCTGCTAAGATAGGCTTTCACCAGTCATAAAGCCTTTCTTTTCGGGCCAGGCTTTGTGAGAAATCCAACTTTTTAATGCTCAATGCAATCAAAATCATTTTAATACCAGATGAAAATGTTATTCCGCAGTTTTCCTTTGACATTCTTTAAGCAAACAGTTTATTTTCCTTTATCTATTTCTGTCGCTTCTTGGGAAGCCTTTGGGATGAATTATAATGAGTAGAAAGTATTGGCTTTGTAATCTACCAGGGACAAATATAGTTTGTAACATGATAGAAATGTGTACTTTACCACAAAATAACCTATAGATTAAATAGAGGAAAAACAATTTATTTTGAAAGGTCAGCCAAAACAAACTCTTGAGTAGGTACCAAAATACTGTCATTCTGCACAGCTAGGTGAGATCAGATTTGCAGTTTGGTTTCAGTGCTTAATTTAATAATGCCCTTTTTTTGCTCAGAGCACATAATCCAATCTCCACACAATATTTTCTCTGTAAATTAAATTATATTGGATTGTATCACATACCATGGGGAATCGTCCCTAACCAGATGAAATACATGTATGAGAGAATTCTACAGATTAGACACATGGATAGTTGATAAATGTACTATAATCAGTGTTTTCTTTTGTGGTTTGGTTTTGGGTTGTTTTGGTTTTTTTTAAGAAAAATGGATAATTATGAAAGTTGATAATTTTCTATCAATTTCTCATGTATATTACAGACAAGATAAATATAGCAAAATTAAAATAGAATTATAGTGTAAATACCTATGAATTGTGCCACTGTCAAATAGGCAACAGTAGATTATTTGCTATGGTAATTTATAATGTATAATTCAAGAAAATGTTAGAGCAAACATTTGTGATGTTTGTATATATAAGCCAAAATCCGGAATCTTACTGGTTTTAGGAAATGATGTGCTAGTAGAAGCCAGAAGAATTGCTTAGGTTAATGGATTGTTGCTTTTTCCGTTTCCTATGGTAGAGACACTCACCAACATTACATGGTTTTTAGAATGTGAATTCTAACCTTTTGAAGAGACGTGCCTCATAATCACATTTATTTTCTTCTCAAATTTATATTTACAGGTCAGATTATCTGCAACACTTCCCCCCAATTTGCTTATAAGGCTCTGTAGTTTCATGTGCTAAACAAATAGTATTAAAAATGCCTCTTGAAACTCCAAGATGCACTGAAATTGCACAGCTTAAGGTAAAGGAATTCCTAATTTAAAAGAAAACCATCTGATACTCTCATCATTAGAATATTCTCAGAAACAAAGAACATTTCTGTTTGTGTTTGTTTTCTTACTGCTGTTCATTTGTTTCTTGTTTTCATATAGAGAGAGACCTAATTTTCAAAGACAACAGAGTTTCATTTATTTCAGTGCACTGGAGACAAAAACAATGCAAGATGGATGCTGACAGGTTTCAGGAAATAAAAAGAACATGCACCCACATTATAAATACGTTTAGAAAGTACACATCTTCCCACCTCTCAGCTTTCTCCAAAATAAATCTTTAATCATACCTGCTTCAGAAATGAGAATAAGGAAGTTATGTATTTATATAGAATAGGTTATTGGGCCAAATTTAATAATAATTAATTGTTACCTAAAAAAAAATATATAAAAGCATCGTATATGCCATAGCTTCAGTGTTCAGTGCATTTTGCTTTAATGATATTACTTCTTTAAATATTAAAAAATAGCCCACTAACAACATTACTAAGTATATGTTCAGGTTATAATTTTCTTTTAGGAAAAATACTCAGAAGATTGTAGCCATTCTGCCACTGAATTGTTATTAAAGAAAGTTTCAGCCTAGTTAGGGAAAATTTTAAAATTTGCATATGCAAACAATACAGGAGAAATTAATTATGTTGTAATTCTCACTTGTATAAAAACCATGGTATTTCCTGTTGCTGTAACAGGCTGGTTTTAAGTAGTAAAAATAATACAGTAGCATATACATGTCCTGATGTCTCATTGGAAAATTTGGAGCAACTTATCAAAGACAATTGAAATAGAATTGATTAGTCTATGGAAGTTGGATTATAGACTGGATAACTTAGTATTTTGCATAAAAATGGATTATTTGCATTTTTCTGTCTGGTCTCCCACTGTCCCTTTTAACAGGTAAATATATTAGCCTCCTTTTAAAAATATGCGCTTTTTTTGTTCAACTTAAAGCCTTTTTTCAGTGAAAAAGGTATACATATTTTAGTGAAGCTAAATATATATTTTTATGTAAACTGTGTATGTATTTAGATGCGTATGTATGTTGTACATAAATTCCAGGACTAAATTCTTTGAGTTACAGCATCAGATGGTAGCACTGATAGCAAGTATGATGTTCTGTTTCCTAAGTAATTTTTAAGTTGTCTTTAGTTCATTACAGTAAAACCAGGATCAGGCTGTGACATACAGTCCAGTAGTGCAAGACTTGTCACTGTTTAGGTGGAATGGATTTATGAAAGGAGAGATGGAGAGAGAGAGAGAGAAAGCTGGGATTGCACATGAATAACTTCATCTGAAGCTGAGTAATTTAAGGTACCTCTCTTAAAGATCAAAAAATAACTCAAAATACCACATGATCATTTTTACAAGACATTTTAAGGTAGTAGCTATAGTTCCATGTGTGGTTGCCATTTAAACATAGTATTTTAGTCCATTAAATCAAATTACATTTTAGGCTTCTATATTGTCATACAAAACTGTAGCTGTAGAAATACATCTCTTTTTTTATCTCACACTCCCCTCCAAGTAGGTTCATTTCTGATGTGAAATAGTAATAAATCAGATTTTGAGGTTTCTTCTGGACTGGCTAAAATTGGTAACAGAACTTCCACTTCTGCAGCCAACAGATGTAGGCACTGCTGCAAATCCAGGTGGGAGTTAGGTTTGGCATGAGTGTGTCTGTGGAAATCAACCTCTAACCTGCCAGCGCTCAAGCCAAATGATGTTGAAATCAGGAGTCTGCCAGTGATTATGAGCAAAGGAGGGTTGGGTTCTGCTGGCATCGTTTTTAAACATTTCTTGGGAGGAACAGCCCTGGGAAAGCTAAGGTGGAACATGTGGGTGAACCCTGGCTACGGGTGCTGGTGTTCAGGCGGTCAGACTGGGTCAGGACCGGTGCAGCAGGGGATATTGCTGGGAAGTGGAACTGCACCGTTGGGAGTGGGAGGTTTCAAAATAAGCCTCATTTACACCAAAGCCCTTAATGTTGATCTGGGCTGCATGCAGGTCCTATTTAGTGGCTGCTGTGGTTCATTACCCGTATGAATTCTTACAGCCTTTTCTATTTATTTCACTGTGGTTTAATATACGTATGTGCATAATAAGCAGGACCTAGTCAGAGTTACATTGATTTATAATGTAGTTGCTAGCCTGTTGATCAGCAATTCTGTAAACTTGCAAGTCGTTCAGTTGGTTAACTTAAATGCTTATGTCATGCTTCAACAGATGCAGTAACTGTCACAGTAAGGAAGGATTTCTTCAAAGTTCTTGCAGGCTTCTGCAAATGTATTAAAGGAGGATATATCCATCAGGGGCATAGCATCTTGACTGGTAACTATTTTAAAGCAGAAATAATTAGCCTTTATAACTTTCTAGTTTCAAGGTCTCCCAAAAGTCAATTTTTATAGCCCACTCACTTGTTTTTAAGACAAAACAAAAATGTGTGAAATTTATTTCTACAGCACTTGATTCACTTTTTTTGTGCTTCAAAACTGTATAATAAAGAATCACAGTTCAATCTTGTTTATTCCAAAGGAAATAAAATAGTTAATGTTCCTGTAGTTTATAAAAAGGCACAACAACAAAGAAACAGGCAAGTCCAAGTTATAGCTGACTGTCATTTGTCACTTGAATTTCCTGATTTGTGACTCTCTTCTCTCTTTCACACTGTTGAAATGTATTTAAACAGGTTTGTATGTAATGTTTCTTGTCTGCTTTTTGTCTCTAGAGGAGAGTGTGCTCTATTCACATTTATATAAGCTGGAACCATATCTTACAATCACTGTTGGTTATTTTCCCCCCAAATGCAGTATAAGAGGAAAACAAACATGGCAAAGACTGATTTCTAGGGTTTGGTCTTTAGAAACTGAAATAAGGAGATATGAAACTGTTTTCCTTATGAAAAACTGTAAAGAGCATTACATTCTGAGCAAGCTTTTCTGCAGAAGAGGGGAGAAACCCTAGAATATGGAGTCTCATTAGAACCCTTTTCTTAACGGGTATTTTTGGTTTTTCTCTCAAATAACTGAAGAAATGTCATGTATGAATTTATAAATAATTGCTTTCAGTTACTTCTTTTGTATAAGCTGCCCAATACCCTTGCTATACTGTATAAGTTGTGTTTTATGGAACAGTGTGAATATGAAATAAAAAGCTAATTTTTTTTTGTTTTTTAATCATCTGTGGATGCCATTATGAAAGCTGACATTGTTAAAGCCACTACAGAGTTTTCTATGAATACTTGTAAGAATTGCTTTGTTATATATAAACCTAAATAAAGAGATTGTATTGATACAGAGACATTGGATAAGAACATTTAAAAGGCTATTCTTTAGGTCTAAAGGAAAAGGCTTGCTGTAAAATGGTGCATTATTCCATTTATTAAAGATCATATTAATGACATAAAGCATGGTCTTTTGTGGGTTTTTCAGGGTATTATTGGCCATGAGTATTAAGACATGCTCCCAGGAACGAGAGGAAAACCTCTGCTGGAGTTGCATTTTGTTGGTTGAAGGGTAAGAATTGCTTCATTACTTGGGGCTGAAAAGGACTTTGAGACACCTTAGGCATGTGAAAGATGGCACAGGGCACTGTTAGCGAGAGCAGCCTGCAGTTCTTGGGCCTTGCCATTGCTACATGGGTGCGGTGCCTCTGCCTGCTTTTTAGTCCATTCTCACCAGTCTGCCAGTTAAGATGCTTGTATTGGCAACTAAAAATAGTTTGTAGGCGTTTCAAAGCAGTAGGCCTTACATGGCCTCTTGCCACACCTTGCCTGGCTTTAAGTGTTTAAACGTGAAAAAACAAAAGGAGAAACAAAAAAAAAACACAAACCCAAATCATAGAAACAAACAAACAAACAAAAACCGAGGTGGAAAAAAAAAACACAACCAAAACAAAAACCCAAAACCAAAAAGGGGGGTGGGGGGGAGGTGGGTGGCATGTGGAGAAAATAGGAGAAAGAGGTGTTAAACTAAACTTTTGGCAGGGTTGCACTTGGGTGGAGCCTAGGACTGGTGGCAACCAGGCATGTGGGAGGAACACAGCAAGCTACAACTGTTGCAGGTGGGACAATAATTAAAATAGCAACCCCCTTACCCTTCCCACACCAACTTGCACTATTTCCCCTCCCTGTGAGAAGACAGTGTACAGCATTCTTCCAAGCAGGAGCTTTCCCAGGCCAAAGCTGCTGTCCTGTCTAATAGAACTAGAAGAGATGGATTAAGCCAGTAGAAGA
Source organism: Apus apus (assembly GCF_020740795.1). NCBI lineage: Eukaryota > Metazoa > Chordata > Aves > Apodiformes > Apodidae > Apus > Apus apus. The sequence continues at coordinate 27,779,779 of NC_067287.1, read as the reverse complement.
ACCCTGCAGATTTCCCCTGCTGACTGGCCCGAGCCACGAGTTTGCCTGCTCTGCCTCTTGAAGGTAAGGTGCTGGGAAGAGACAGGTCTTTTCTCCACTGTGCTCTCCTTTGTTTTGCTTCCAGGTGTTTTTCAACTCCCAATGCAAGAACTTCATTTTGAAGGAGTTGTCTGAGATTTTTTACTTTTGATAAAGAGCTCTTCTCATTTCCCTTTTTCCAGTCAGTGCTTGTGGGAAACTTCAAGACAAGCCAATATACTGTGCCCATACACAGGTGATACTGTTCACTTGATGTCATCTTTGTCATCTCCTGACCCTTGGTAAGTGTAAACGGGGAGCTAGTGCTCCACAGGCTGATTGCCTCTAAGGCATCAGGATGCTGAGGATTTAGCACGTGAATGCTTGTCCATGTGGAGAACAGAGGGAAATGAATGCAAAATGGTCCCAAGAACTGCGTATCAACCCCACTAAGTCACCTTCCCTTCCTGACCAGAAGGAATATATTAAATCTTCTATTTAAAAAACACGCCCCATCTTCCTTTCCCTTTCTAGCCATCCAGATGTCATCTGAGCTCTGAGGCAGCCATTTTGCCTATGCACGTAGAGGGAACTTGGCTCTCCTCAGTTCACTTTCTGGAGCACAAACCGAGCTGTGCCAGTTGGGGTCATGCAACCACTGCTGCAAGCTCGCTCAGGCACTACAGCTCACTGGTCACCACAGCTTTGAGGCTGTCTTACACAAACTCTAACTAAACTTACTGTAATGCTGTATCACCAGAGTGGTGAACTCTTTCCTTCAGTTCCATTCCCAGTGTTCCTGGGTTTGCCTTGGCTTCAAGAAAGGGTTCCACATTAGCACCAGCTCCACAGCATGAGCATCCCACACCCTACAGTGCTGCAACACACATCTTGCACCTTAAAGCACCAAGCACTGTATTGTGGGACCTCACTGGTTCCAGCACTTTCTGTTCTACAGTTTGTTGGGATCCATGCTACACCACAGTTGCTTCATTGCTTACATCTGTCCTCCTTACTTAATTCTTGTTATTTTTGCTTATCCACAGTGATGATTTTTGCAAGCAAGTGAGAAAATGGTGCAAGTCTTTTACCTCTGTGGCCAAAGAACTACCTCCAAAATGCAGAGAAAGGAGACAGAATTAGGAGCTTCATTTCTTGCTGTCATAAATAAGGAGGAAACAACAAACTGAGGCAAGGGAGGTACGAGTTGAGCACCTGTCTGTACTACAATTCACCGCAGATGAACCTAGAAATCCCTGGCTACAAGGAGGGACCATGACAAGCTTTGTTTCTGTGAGCAGGAGGCAGGCTCCATGTTCCAGGCTGGATCTGCAACTACCTTGGGGGTTTCTGTCTCAGAAAAGGATTAGGAGATTAGGGCACTTATTGACAAGGAGAAGGTCCCTCCCTGACAAAGAGCACTGTACTTCCATGCAGGGGTTTGGTGTTGGCTCAAGATGGCTGAGCAACACCAGCTGACAGGAAAGAGAGGCTGACTGGCCAGGTCTTACTATGTGTGGGGCTTCAAAAAAGCCTCAAAGCCCTTTGTATCCAGAGATCTCAATTACATTTGTGGGAGCCTGACACCTCTGTAGTCCTCCTAGGAACAGCTCCAAGAAAGTCAGATTTCCCAGGAAGCTGTTGCCAGGAAGAGTCTGGGGGTGCCGAGGATGCCAGGAGCACTGGGAACTATGTGGAGCTCTTTTCCCTGGAGCCCTTCCCTGCTGCCCTGCCCTACCTGGCAGCTCTGCCTCTGGAGAGAAGCTGGTGCCAGCACTGCAGCAGGCCAGGGAGGGATGCCGACCTGACCAACACAGAAATAACGAGTTCCTGCATGCCAGTTCCATCTTCACTAGTGCCCTGGAAGGAGAGGCTGCTGCTACCGAGGAGGGTTGGGAGAATGTGAGGGGAACAGCCATGACAAAAGAAGTAGACATTCCCCCTCTGAAATTCTCACTCTGCCGACAGCAGAAGCAGCCAAATCCTGCCCTACCCCGGTGGGTGTGGCTGAGCCTTATCCTCAGGACACCAGAGAAGCCTTGACTCAGCTCTGCAATAACAAAAGTCTTAGTGGTGAATTTTACTGATATATTTTGTACTGGGTGTGTGAGCTACTCAGGCTTAAGAAATAGGAGATTTCCCTGTGTGACCTCATACAGTCACCTCAGCCAGCTCTTTCCTGCAGAAATAACAACCACTTTTATTTGGCTTTTGCTTTGCTAATGGGAAATGAAAGTAAAACAACAGTAATTTTATTCCCCTTTGTTTCAAGGCAGTGATGCAGCTGCAGAACGTACTTTTTGGAACTCAGCCACGTCAGTCTTCCATTTGTTTCCATTCAGGGTTTTTTTGCCCATTTACTTCTTGCTAATTCTGATGTTATAGAAATTCTCCACGTGCAGGAGATTATAGACATCTGCTCACTGCCATGACCCAGAGCACATTCTATTGGATAAGAAGGTTAATTTTCTACAGGGAGGAAAACTCAACCATACCAAAATGTTTGTATATGTATAAATTCAACTTTTCATGTTAGCCTGAAAAGTTGTCATTCTCCATCTAAACAGAAGCTGAAATAGTTTGAGCCCTAGAATTTAAATGGCACACTCCGATCTTCTGATTTTATGTCAGGGAATCTTCCATTTTCAGCTCTTAAAACCACAAGGAAAGTGAAAAATCCACAAATGGTGATCTGAGCCAAAGTCATGCTTTGGGGATCACTCATGCCTCTTTTACAAAGACAACAGATAATGATGCCTGAGGACAGCTGGTAGACTCTGGGGCAGCCTTGTCTGTCGGGAGTGGTCTGTGGAAGGTGATTAAGGAAAGCAAGGCTGTATTTACTATGCAGTATCTGAGAAAACAGCATTTCTAGGTGGGGCTTGAGTGGACACTGGAAAAATCTTTAGAGAGCAAATATTGAGAAGGCTGGAAACACCTGATCCAGCTGCATTTCAGTTCCTGATGGAAAGGACAGGAGCTTCCCAAGCCCCTCCTAGGCCAATCACTTTTTGAGAATGAGGAGGTACACCCAGTAGAGAGCAGGCATACTTTGGGCAGATGATGGGCAAAAGCCAGTGGGCAGCTTTGCAAGTGCATTTGATGGATTTGAGGAAGGGGAAGGACTCAGCATTTGTCTTCAGCCCTATTTCCTTGTTGTCCTTGCCAAGTGCTAATAGGAAAGGATAGCGTAGGACACAGTGATAAAGAGGGTACAGAGGTTTTACAGCTCATTTTGCTGGTGTCACTGCTTCCAATAGGCCTGCAGGCAGGTACAGGCTTTTCTGCTTCTGCCCATCACTGAGTGTAGCCTTTGTTCATAAGAAGTTCATGCTGTGGGCTATCAGATTTCCCAATCAGAATGACCAGAAATATGGTTTTCATACGGTACTTTTATGAGCATGGAACTGCATGCATAACAAGTGAGGTTAGTTTGTGCTGTCTTTAGTTTTATTACTGATGGTCAGTCTCTGTTTTTTAGTAGAGACTGTTATTTTACCAGTCTGCCAAAATACTGAAATTATACCTGTTTTCTCAGTTTCTCTCTCTCTCTTTCTCTCTCCTCCACCCTTTCCTCTTCTTGGAAAAGTAATACTTGAGCCCTGCAGATACGTTGTAAAGAGTAACTTCTAGCACCTCCAGGTCTCCAAAGTAGTTAAAAAATCAGATCTGACATAAACCATTGCAGCAAGTTGTAGCTCTGACTCCAGTCAATAAGGCAGGTATTGCTGCTGCACACATCAGTTTTACTGGTGCAGCCAAGGCATGTATGGGTGGCCAGAGAATCTCCTGCAGGAGGGAGGCCTTGCTGGATCTCTGCTGAGGTGGAAGGTATTTACTGAGTACCTGCAGATGAGTTACCATACCAAGAATTTCCTTGCAGGACCATTAAAAATTCTGAATTGGGCCTCAGAAACAGCTGGCTAGTTAAGTAACTATTAAGCAGGCTAATTTTATTTATTGTCTGCTTCTGGAAAACCAGGATGCATGTAAATAATGTGTTTGAGCTTTACTCTGTGATCATGAGGGTCAGGTGTCCACACCCCCTTCCTTCCAACACCACTGCACAAACCTGCTGCTTTGGGCAGGCTGTTGAAGCTTCTTTGGAAAGACCCCAGCCCAGACGTCTAGGCCTGCTCCAAGGATTTACTGGTTTCTGCTCCCAGGGCAAGAGACAACTTGCAGGCTCACAGCTCTGAAGCATCAGCCTAGGTACTCTGCCCATGACTGCTGGAGGTGTCAGCTTGCTCCCGCTGAGCGGAGTGGGCCCAACGCCCTGGATGAGTGTGGGATGAGGCCCTGGCTGCAACAGGGCTTGGGCCTTTGCCTGGCTTTGCTTTTTCCATCTTCTTATCTATCACATCCTCTCTTTCAGCAATAGTTCTCTGGCTTTCCTGGAGGCAAAGCCAGGCTGAATGCAAGGTGCAAAGCATGAGGACTGGAGGGCACAACTGAGACCAACTGATGTCTGGTAGAGATGTAGCCAAACTAGTTAAAAGTTCCCCTGCCCCCCCGAGCTGAATGCAAGCAGGATTCATAACACTGCCTGACCCATTATTTCAAGTAGCTCTTTTCCCAAATCAGAGAATCCTTGAATCAGAAGGAGCAATCTCTCTTCTCTGCAATCTTAAGTGAAATGTATCTGGATGTATGCCTATTTGTCACATATACAAGATGTTTATTATCCTACAATATGGCCATAAAATCTACATTATTGAAATATTGGCATTCATCACATTAATTGATAATGTCAAGAATTGAAATAAATATTTTACAGTATATAGTTCCATTATATTCACAGTACAGAAATTGTGCCACTGGTTAGTAGGAGCAATCAGTGTTTAATGTTCATAAATCAAGATTCCTTCTACAGTTCATACACATTCTTCTGCCCTGAGACTGGAAATACAGAAACACACATTACATCTCTACACAACACAAATACAAATATCTGTATTATATCTGCAAGCTCTTTAAATATGTGCTAAAAATATTAAGTTTTGGGAAGATAATTTTAAAGGAAAATTACTTACTTTCTAAAAGGAAGAAGGTTTTATTGTTGGATGGGAGAAATTATATGCAAGTTATTTATTATTCAGCATCCTTCTTGCAGGATACCTGGGGAGATTAAACTGTGTCTTCTTTAAATGAACTAGGCCACTTCTCTCAATGTTACTGAAAATGAAGATTCAGAAATGCAGTGGACAACAGAACTTTTTCTGCTGCTCATTTTCTTCCCTTAACAGAACCCAAGAACAGCTGCAGTCCCTCTCAGCTGGGTGCTCACCTGGTGAACCAAGTCTGACTCCAACTGGTAGATATTCATGGTGAGGTTATTGCTTAGTGTTGCTGCTGCCCATAACGTGCTAAAAAATTGATCTGTATGTGTCAAAAAAAACATGTTGCATGTAAGAGAACTTAGCACTGATTTCTAAAGAAATTAACCTTGTATTTCTCCCAGGTAATTGTGTGCCATTAACGTGCAGTGGAAATGCCTCTCAAGCCTTCAGTTAAGTGTTGCGTTGAGGAACAGGGTTTGTTTGTCACAAATGTGTCAATGCCAGGGAGGCACAGAAGCCTCAGGATGTTATTTATATAATAACTTTTCATAAACTGTGGCAAGAACACGTTTTACTTTAAGTTGTATTTTGCTTATCGCATATAGTTTGATTTATGTCCAAAGACCCATCTGTTGTTTTTTATTGTTTTAATCTTAATACCTTATTTCAATCTGCTTGCCTCCTCAAATCCCCCCAGATATTCTGGAATATTAACTAGGATCTTACAGGTTTTGTATGAAGCAAATTCTATTATATTTGTCCTATTTTTTCAAATGTCTTTTTCTCCTGTTGGCATGAACACCCACGTAAACAAGCAAAACAAACTCACTCTGCAGGGGAGGGATGAGAAATGCAGTTAAATATCCTGGGGCATAATCTTATGTTTAGATTAGACTCGCAAAATCTTTAATCTTTCAGCCTTCAGTAGTACTTGCAACAACTGTAGGTAACATTTTCAGGCAATATATTGCTCCTTTACATGTGTTGCTTTGCAGGCATTTCATTTTTTAATAAGACAAGAACATCTGAAGCTACCCAGAGCAGAGTAATTTTCTGTGAGATTTGCTGCTACTCCTATTATTTTTAACAGTACACTTTTCATATATATATATATATATATATATATATATTACAATGAGCAGTGAGCAGTTCTACTCATAAACCTCCAGTCTTTAGTTCAACCAGACCCCCCAGGTATTAGTTGTACAGTGGGATGTGGTCCTATGAATTTAGTTGGACCTTTTTGACCCTTGTTTCTCCACATTTAATTCAGGGTTACTATTTGGACCACTTCCCTGACTTGTTTCCGTCTGTGTTTTCAGCAGGTTGCAAATTTGTTCATGCAGCTCCGTGTGTTGTATCAGTCTGCCTTTGAGGGCACTTTTGATGTGCTTCCCACATACGGATCGATTGGTTTGTACCTGCAGCTTTTACTACAGACTGTGTTTTAAGAAGGAACCAACAACCTGCATGGAAGTCTGCAAATTTTCAGAGGTGTGAATTACAAAGATAGTCTGGGGGGGATCTGGATCCAAGTTATTGGGGGCTGGGGTTTTGTTTCGGGGTTTTTTGTGTAATTAAAAAGTTGCAAGTAATTAATAATTCTGCTGTAGCTATTTCCATAAGGTGTAGGAGTAAGATCCTGTTGTAACACATTTGTTACAGTTTAAACAACTTAATGTATGAAGTACATGGTGTTTGATTAGGTCTGAGTACATGACTTTACATGCTCAACTTCCATGCCTGATGCATGTAAAGCAATACAACTGCTGATGAGCAGTATACATAAATGCTTGGCTATATAATCTCGTAACAACTGCGTGGAGCAGTGCCATTTTTGCAGTGTGACAATGATGTGGGAAGTACTATAATTGTCACAGATATCTTCTGCATTCAGAGTCGTGACTTGGCTCCGTAACATGCATCATGCAACTAAATATGAATCAATACCTTTCATTTTTGGCCTCTTCAAAACAGTAACAGGAATTAGAATGTGTTCAGGATATTTTATGCCTTAAAAATATCTTTGTGGTATAGTGCTTCCAAACAGCCCCAGTATTTCTGGGGAGGATAAACTGTCCAAGGGATGAAAGCCTGCTGAGCAACTGCACTGGCACGGGCAGTGGGCACTATCACAGCAGGAATGACTGCAAAGAGGATTGTATCTTCTGCTCCTGACTGAAAATTGCAGCAAAGAAGTGAAATAAATGCTGCAAAAGTTACCCTGCTTTAGGATAACCGTGTGCTGTCCTGGGCTGCCAACAAAGCAGCAGGCAGGTTCCCTTTGTTTCTCCAGTGTGCTGGGTGCTGGTTTTCTACCTCCCAGGCATTTACAAAAGCAGCACTATGAAGCTCAGGTTTTCTTTTTCAATATATGCATGGAGTAACTGAGGGAACTGGGAGATCTCTTCACCACCAGTGCCAGCAGTATGCAGCTATGCAGCCTGTGCTGCTCTCTGCCTCTCAGCCATCCCTGGTGAGGAGAGCAGTCTCCCAGATATTTCACCAATTTAGTGGGTTATCTGGGATTATGATGCTGTGCCACATTATGCCAGCACAGTTTGTTAAGGTTACAAGGAAAGGACTGGGAAGTGGTTTTATGTGCATGATTTTTAAGGCGACTTCAATAAATTGGACACTTTAAGAAAGGGATACAACAGGACTGATTGTGACCTACCAGGCTTCTGGTGCTTTCCCTTAACATTGCCACTTTTAGGGGAAGTCCAGGATAATTCTCAAGACTGGGCACAACCTTTTGTAGCTAGTTTTGGTTGACCTGTCCAGCTATCCTGCAGGCCATATTACTAGTATTTACAGTACCTGTGAGCAAGCATAATGCCCTTCAAAAGAAATTTAGTTGATCCAGAATGCAAGAGCAAACTTCCTCACAACCTCATCACCAGAAACACATTCACCCTGTTCTCTTTGGCCAGTCTGATTTCTCAGAAAGCTCCTGGCTCTGACAAGACCTTTAATCTTCAAGGCTTTAGGTAGACCAGGCATCCTTATGAAGGGCCTGTGCCTGTCTTGCTTTTCAGGTTTGTTAAAATCATTGACTGAAAGGATAGAGCTCTTCAAAGGAGAAATTGAGGCTTTTTAAGTGAAGGTGGCTTCAATCAGAAACAACAAAGGAGAAAGGAGGAGGGAAAAAACAAACCCAAGCACAAGCAAGCTGAAGAAAAGAGAGAACGGTATGTCATTTGCTGTCACACCATTTGTATCATAGCAATGGGATTCAATTGCAACACAACTTGCAGAGCAATATTGTAAAGAATTTAGGCAAGTTCTGGTAACCCAGAACTGGCATTTGCAATAAAGACAGAAAGAGGTTTTACTTATTCCTTCACGTTACGAAGGTGCCGCAATGCATTTACTTCTGTCAAAATAATCCAAACACATGAATTGAGGCCAATTCTGTGCACGCATTCCCTCTCTGAATGCACAAATCAGGTTAAGAGGATGCTGGTGGTTAATGAGCATTTAAAAAAGACGGCAGTGAAGATGCTACAAATCTAACGGCAAAGAGTAAACCCAGCAATTAAGGGGAAAGGGGGTCAAGTCTGCCTGGATATTACCCACCTATCCGGTGCCATCACCCGGATCGCCCAGCGGGTGGCAAAGCGATTGGATAAACGGCTGCTGAGCCCTCGCCCTTTCCGAGGGCGCACTCAGAGCGCCCTGCGGGGCACACACAAGCGGTGCGGGACGCGACACGTGCCCTGCGGGGGGCGGGACGGCGCGGGCAGCGCAGGCGGGGCCGGGGCTGGAGGCCTCGCGTGGCTTCCAGCGCTGCGGTTCGGCCACTCAGCGGCGCGCCCCGCAGCCAATGGGCGCGCCGTAGCTGCGCGAGGCGAGCGGCGCGGCGGCCAATGGGCGAGCGCGGGGCGGGGCGGCCGGGGCACTATTGTTGATGAGGGAGGGCGGCTGGGGCGCCGCGCGCGCTGCCCCGCGGCTGGTGCGCGCTGCCGGGGACGCGGAGCCCCCTCCCTCCCCGCTGCGCGCGGAGCTGCTCGCGCCTCTTCCTTCGCCGCCAGCGGTCTGCCGCGAGCCTCAACGGGCCATGTCCCACCAGCGCGTGAGGCGCAACGGCTCCCCGACCCCGGGCACCTCCCTGGGGGGAGGCGGAGGCGCGGCGGGTGGCGGAGCGGGAGCGGGCAGCCGCCTCCAGCCCATGCGGGCCACGGTGCCCTTCCAGCTCAAGCAGCAGCAGCAGCAGCAGCAACATGGCAGCCCCACGAGGAGCGGCGGCGCCCCGGGCGGGGGTCTCCCGCGCGCTGCGCCCACCGGCAGCAGCGGGCGCGGCGGTCCCGCCATGGCCACGCAGACGCCGGGGGGAGGGGGAAGCAGCGCCGCCGCCTCAGCGGCCGCCGCCTCCTCGCGGGGCAGCCCCACGCGTGCCGGCGGGACGCGAGGGAGCCCCCCTCGGCCACACCACCTACCGCCGCCTCCCCCCCCGCCGCAGCGGGGCTGCGGGTCCTCGCCCTGCTCGTCTCCGGTGCCTCCGCTGCCAGAGGGCAGCGCGACAGCGGCGGGCAAGGTCCGGCACCGGCGGCAGTCTCCGGAGCAAGGCAGGAGCTCCCCGGAGAGGAAGAGCCCCAGCTCCCCCGTCCGGAAAGGTGAGCGCCCTCGGCATCTGCTTCGCCGCGCACCTGCTGCCCGGCCGGCCCTGACTGACAGGGTGTGTGCGGCCGTTACCTGAGGGGAACGAGTGGGGCGGCTGAGCCGCGGTCCCCGTTACCTGAGGGGAACGGGATGGACGGGGGTCCGCGGCCCCCCGCGGCGGCCGCGCCCAGCGTACTAACCGGGCGGCTGGTCCAGGCGGCTCGGCGTGGCCGAGCCTTAGCGGGGTGGGATGGCTGGGCTCGACGGTGACTCTCCGAGCGCGTAGTGTGCCAGGGGAGAGGTAGGGACAGGAGCTGTGACCAGGCTGTGGCCGCGCTGAGCCTCCTCTGTCTGACGGCAGCACTTTTGGAGCATGTCGTGTGTCGAAGGGCTTGTTGCTTTTGTTGCTGCTCTGCTTCTTCCTGGCTTATAGAGGAGGGGCAGAGAAAGCCAAGCATTCCATGTGGGGAATTTTAGCCACTCCTGTAGCACTTCTGCAAGTACTGCCAAAGGTTTCTGGGTGACAGAGTCAGTGGTGTAGGAGACAATACTTAAGATACTTAGGTACAAGCTTGAGGTGAATTTGGTGTTTATGGGCGGTTGTGAAGCCTTCACATCTTCTCTCCTTTCTGTGCACCTCGTGCCAGACTGTTTGTGGTTTCTGGTCCGGCGTCCGCAAGCTTCTGATTAGGAAACTAGCTAGCGCTGTAGGTATTGCATATAGATGTAGGAAAAAAGTATTTGGTATCTCTCTTAGTAGTTGCTTTCAGCATGAATCCTGCAGGATATGTGAACTTGAGGGTGATGATAAGCTTGCATTACAGCAAAGACAGAAAATAGTGTGGAAGTGGCTTACATTTTGTAGCAAACTACTTTTCAGTGTTTTTTAATAATTAGAACATACGTACTGGGAACTCCAACATTTAAGCAATATGTAGCATCTAGTTGAGGATAATAGAGGTTTACATATGTCAGTCCTTTTTCTTCTTGAGCTAAAAGTTTATTCAGCAGTGCATAAGTGAGGCTTTGTGTTAATGTCCTCAAATCTGGAAAAATCTGACTTCTGAGATACGAAAACTTAAGAGCTACTAATGAAATTGCATGTGATAATCTGGACAATAAAGTTAACTAATATGCAGAAATCTAGGACCAATGTGATTCTCTTTAACGCTTCTACTTTTCCTACTGTTGCTCCCTCTTTTCTAAAATAATAATTATAACCAAGGTATGGTGTTGAATTTTTTTCTTTTTTTCTATCCTGGCTCTTGAGGAACAATGCTGCCAAGTTAGACAATCAATTGTTACAATACTTAAGCTAGTGTCTGTGTGACTTAATGTTTCATTATTTTGTATTTATTCAGACACATCCCTTCAAGATTGACATATGCCTGCTTGCCTGCAATGTAAGAGAGCAGTGCCACAAAGACATTTAGGTTCTGCATTAGATTTTTCTGCCTTCCAGATAAGAGTAGTGTGGGAATTGTAAGTTTATATTCTAAGGCTTTGAATAGAGGTATGTGTGTATTGTTCATTTAAGGTTCTTGCTAATCAATAATCTGAAAGACTTTATACACATCACAAAATCCTACCATCTTCCTGTGAACTTTATAGAAATTCTTTCCCAAGCTGCAGTCTTCTGGCTTGGAGAATGAGGAACAGGATGGCTAACCTTGAGATTCTGATTTAACAACTGTTTGTAAAGCCATGTGTCAAACCACTTAAGGTGGAAAAATTGCACCATCTTCAAATCACTGTGTAGAAGCCTGTTGAAATCATACTAACTTCTTTACTGGATCGAAGAATTAGCATACAGAAAGAAACAAGTAATTTGATCACTGTACTATGTTAAGGTAACTCCACTATTTCTTTTTACAAGATGCGTGATAACAAGAGTACTGTCCATTTAATTGTTTCCATGTGCATGACTTTCTGAGCAGCACATTTATTGGACCAAAATGCAAATTAAACCTGTTCAATATTGCTTAACACTTGTATTGTGTAGCTCACTGCTTGGCAGACACTGAACTAACTTCAGTTTTTTCTTCATGTAGATGATAAAACTTAGTGGTAGATGAGAACATCAAAGTGGACTCTTTTTTTTTTTTTTTTTTTTTTGGTGCTGATGAGGCTATGGTTGTGCAGCCATGCAGGCCACTTCAGGGTGTCTGTCAGAATCTACTGCAGAATAACTTGAGTTTTCCAGTTTCTTGTTTTCAGTTAATGATGGCTTTTGTTCATTACTACAGCTGCAGCCATGGGTTTTTTTTTTTTTACATTAAAATGAACCTTGAGATTAGGCAAATTATGATTTTTTAAACTTTGATACTGGTTCTTTAAGTTGTGTACTTTAGTCTCAACTTCATGTTTTTCAGATTGTCTTTTTGGTAGTTTTGAACACAGTTTCCCCAACCTGCTTGATGCCTGAGGACCCCACCTTGTAATTTAGAAATGTGACTTAATAGCTTCTTTTGGGTTTTTGGGTGGTGGGATATTTTTGGGGTGGGGTGTTTGTGTTTTGGTGGGGTTTTTTTTTGGTGTTGTGTTGTTTGTTTTTTTTCTTGTTTTCTGAAATGAATTGAAACCATATATTGGAAATATTTCATTTTCTGTTGATGATGGAATAATTACAAACTGAAGATGCTGTGGCACCATTTCTAAATTTCTGTGCTTTTCTTGCCATTTCACTCCTAAGTATGACTAAGAGCCCAGATCTTCCTACTGCCTAGTTTTCATCTTTTGCTTTTCCTCCCTGCAGTCTCTTAAAACGTATTTCACAGACTCCATCTCTTATTTGCATATTAATGTTCAATGTCCTTCTCATCACTGGTGTGGTCTCATATCTACACTGTGAGAATAGTCCTGCAGTCTCCAGTTTTGGTTCAGTGTTCACATATGCCTCTTTACATGATCAACTCTAAAAATGTTATAATGCAGCAGGCTATGCAACAAGAAGGTCGAGACCCCACCTGGAATACCACATGCAGCTCTGGAGCCCCTCACATAAGAAGGACATGGAACTCTTGGAGAAAGTCCTGAGAAGGACCATGAAGATGATCCAAGGGCTAGAGCACCTCTCCTATGAGGACAGGCTGAGAGAGCTGGGGTTCTTCAGCCTGGAGAAGAGAAGGCTCTGGGGAGACCTCATAGAGGCCTTCCAGTACCAAAAAGGGACCTACAGGAAAGTTGGAGAGAGACTTTTTTTTCAAGGGCTTGTAGTGAGAGGACAAGGGGTAGTGAATCAAAACTGGAAGAGGGGAGATTTAGGTTAGATATTAGGAGGAAATTTTTTACTGTGAGGGTGGTGAAACATTGGAACAGATTGCCCAGGGAAGTTGTGGAAGCTCCATCCCTGGAGGTGTTCAAGGCTAGGTTGGATGGGGCTTTGAGCAACCTAATCTAGAGGGAAATATCCTTGCCCATGCAGGCTAGTTGGAACTAGATGATCTTTAAGGTCCCTTCCAACCCTGGCCATTCTATGTGAACATTTCCTTGGGGTAGGGAGAGTGAATGGAGCTCCGTTATGCTATTAAATTTTATTGTGAATTTTATGTTAAGAATTTGGTGAGTGACACAATAATAGCTGCAGACCTGTCAATGTTAATTACCAAGGTTTGGCAATAGTTATAAAAGATATTACTGTATGATAAGGGAGAACAGAAGGCTTTGTGTACCATTGCATGCCTGCTTTGCTTACCTAAGCTATTTAGCAAATGGTAGGTGTAAAGAAAATGAATTAATTTTTGCAGCATTGTACTTTAGGTTTCTTATGGCCAATACTGTGGGGGGACTTTATTTGGATTAAAAATGTTCTTATTCACTAGAATTAAGTAACCTGAAGATCTTGGGCTTTCTGGGGTTTGTTTTTGTAAAACAACATTATTCAGTCATTCTTCTAGCAAGGGGTAATTTTGAATTACTAGATGCAAAGGTGTGAGTAGTTCTCTAACATTTATGTGATGGTAATAGTCAAGATTGGCTTCCCAAAGGGACTATACACACAGTTGTGCTGTGTGTCTGTCTTAATATTGTCTGAGCTTCTTGAATAATTTCAACGGAACATAAAAAGATGAAGCCCTTGAGATCCATTGTGCTTGTATGAGTTTTTTGGAAAAGACAGCTCTGCATGGCAGAGATCCCATTAATTCCCTTTCTGAGGAAAAGGCTGACCAGAAAAGAACAAAAAAGGACAACTTTATGCCTAGGTGCCAGAGAAGCTGCTTGAGTGTCTCTCTTTCATCTTGCCTAAATAAAAAGCTTCACTTAGAACTCTATCAGATAATTTTGTGCAGTTAATTGTGTCATGTGCTTTTCCAGTGGCTTGCTCTTCTGCTTGCTAGTTTTGTTTTCTTGTGGTGCTGGTTAGAAGATGTTTCTTTGGAGTTTTATTTTCCTTTCTCAAAGCTTTAATTTCAAATATGTAGAAAGATATCAACAGGACTGTAAGATGAGTCTTCAAGTTACACTGCAGGAGTAATCCTTATTTTGCAGTTCTGATAACAGTGCTGGACTTTGGAAGAAATGGAAAGATGAATTTTCAGTGTTTTGTCTCTTAGGCCTGCCTTATGCATAAGACCTCCCTTTTTTTCCCCCCCCTTCTTGTAATTTACGTAAAACTATTTTCCCCCATGGGGTATCCAGTTGAAAGCTATGTGTTGTTCCCACAATTTTGTCAGTTGTAGGACTTGTATATTAAGACACTCGCCACGACCCCAGTCAGTGCTCTCTTTCCTACCTTTCAGTTAGTTATTGGTAAGCAACTATATTTGCTCAATATTGTACTTCAGTCATGTGGTTATGCTGCCTTAGCCTAACTTGCTTTCTGCAGTCCCTGACTTTGCAATTACAGTACTCGTGTATGATACTAGTTTACCTGTAGCAACTTCAGTTGGTTGTACTCAAAGACTTGTGAAGATGTGTTAAGTTGCTCGTTGTTTTCCCAGATTATGGACTTTGTTGTTATGTTTTGTTTTGCTTTGTTCAAAGCCAGATTGCAGAAAGATTTTGTTTCTAAATAGATTTAGAGTAGTAGTGGATGGATAGGAGGGTTGATACTTATCACAAATATTAGTTTAAAGAGATCATCAAGCCAATTAAAACAGGTCTAATATTTAGGAAGCATCTATTTGATGAAACAGCTCCATTGTTTTTCATCACCCACAGCTGTTGTAACTGTTATCTCTATGGAGGCATATCTCTTGTTATGTAGGTCACATCAAGGAAAAATAGCAGCTGAACACTTGCTTCAAGTATTGCAGAGGAGAGTGCAGTTGAAGACATTGTCTGTATTCCCACTGAAATGTTTTGAAACAGTAAGAGGAGTTTTGGAGTAGATTGACAGTTTGTATTAAGATAGGTTGTGAAGGTGGAAAAGTAAGTAGAAACGCATGCAAACATCCTTGCCCCATCCAAAGAAAAGTAATTTGAAAACAGAATTCCTTGGAGCAATTTTTATATTAGAGGAAAAGAGTGCTTATAGCCTTTGTGCCTTGAGATGAGCAGTTTCCCTTGAACAGACTCTCCAGTTTTCATTCATTCTTTTTTGCCCAGGAAAATATTATTTTTGTTTTGTGTTTTTTGTTGTTGCTGTTGGAGGGAGGGGAGAGGTAATAGTTTCAGATGTTTGTTTTGAAGCTATCTGCTTCAGTGGCTTTTCAGATGATGTGGCTGACTCCATACACGTCCTGATTTATTTATTTTTTCTGTTTCCCTTTGTTAAAAAGAGAGAAGCTTCCTGAAGAGGAAGAGTAATAATTCAAAGAAAAATAAATGGGGAGAGAATGACAGGTATTTCTGAGACAAATAATGTATTTGATATAACTTTGAAAGCAAATGTAATTTCTATGGAACAACACATTACGTTACCATGCCACGTTATCCTGTGGTACAGACAAAAGGAATAATTTTGAAATCTTCTTATGCAAACAGACCCTTCAGTGTGCTGTATGATGGTAGTAGTAGTCGGATAACTTCTTTGGTGCCGGGGTATTAAGTGCATTTTAACTCCAAAACTGAGCTTTGCTCCTTCTGCCTGAGAGCAGATCTGCTGTGAGCTCAGTAGTAAAATTTTATTGTTGTTGGTACTAGTAGAAATAATAAATCAGAAGGGGTTCCTGAATTGCTTTGTGTGCATGTGGCTGATCACAGTGCTAATCATTATTTTCTTACAGTTGGATTGAAATAATTTCTACACTTCTAATGTATACATTTCTAATTCAGAATTTGCATTAGGATATATAATATAGAATGTCACTAGTCTTATGTTTGACAGACTGTTGTTTGTGAGACTAAGATATTGTCTGCATTATTGAAATCTATACCTACCAGGTTTTATTATTATTGAAATGGCTTAGAAATTGAGTTCTGGACTTGTGATGGCAGTGTTTTTGTTTTCTGACTAGCAGTCAGACACTAACTGGGCACAACTGCTTTTGCCCATAAATGACTTTATTTTAATTCTAATACAAATTGCTGTGTTATTTGTACTTTTATTGAAGGATTCATCCTAAAGCATGGTCAGGAAGAACATATGACTGAATTTTTCCAGTGCTCTTGTAAAGCTTCCATCTGATCTCTGTACCTTGTTTGCTGTGTTCTTCTGGTTTAGGCCTTTGTGTTCACTATAGACAAGATGAATACACAGTTCTTTCAGGTGTACTTTTGTGGAGAGTAGATTAGTTGATAGTAAATTTAGATCATTGTGATCTCTGGATTTGTGTTTTACATCAGGAATAGTTAGTAATGTATGATGTGTGAGCATATATGTGTATCTAAACTCTGGGTCTTTTCTGCTTGCCAGTTGTTGTAGGAAACCTCACTTACTACTTTGAGGAGCGTATCTTTACCATGTTTACACTTCCTAGCTGGCAGCATAGTCTTTTACTGCCACTTTAAGATATCATTGACAGGACAGATGCAAATTTTTGTTTTTAACTGTATTCTTCCTTCTCATGTTACCTTGTGTGCTTGTTATATTTAACCTTTTTCAGTAAGGGTTCCTGTTAATATCTAATTGTTCTGAAAAATTATATCCATGTAGAGACTAAAAATGAGATGTCGCAGAAGGTGTAGTGTCAGGTAAATATGAATGTAGTTACCAAGTACGATGTAAAGGGAGGAGATATGTTAAATATATTGTAAAAGTTAATAATTACCTTATAAAAGTTGACTTCTGAATCTAAGGGTTAAACATAACTATGCGTCTGCCATATATACTGGGTGGTTAATAAAACTTGTCAGTTTACAGCGTCCCTTAAAGTAGGTGAAGGGTAAAAGGTTAATAGAATGAACTATAAACTTGGCATTAAATTGAAAAACTTAAGCACAGATTTTCTTTGTTAGCCTTTATCTACAAGGAAACTTAGCTATGTTTGTTTATTTCAAACCTTCATCATTTAAGAATCGAGGACTGTTATCTTTGAGGGACTAAATGGTGGTGTGAGTACTAATACAATGTTTGAGACATACGGATGTTATTAAGGAAACTTAAAAAACACCTTTCAGTGCCTACTAAGCCAGAGTAGAGTCTGGAAAAGCAAACTTAATTCTTTTATTAAAAGCATCTTGTTGTATACTTAATAACATAGTAGTTCCGATTTGATATGATTTCTTGTAGGTAATTAAAATAGTTAAGATCTCTGTCTTGCTTTCTTTCTAATCAATTGTTTTTGTTTTGTTTTTTTTCTAGCTGACAAGTCAAGACCACCTTCATCAAGCCCTTCCAGTATTGTTCGCCGGACTTCCTCATTGGATACGCTTGCTGCTCCATACCTTGCTGGACAATGGCCTCGTGATAATCATGGACAAGCTGCTCCATGTATGAGAGACAAAGCCACACAGGTATGATAGATTTTGGTCTTTGAAGGATTTAAATGTGAAGACATGATTTAAATGTAAGGTTTTTCCTGAAGAACATTCTCATTAGTTTGCTTGCTTGCAAGTTCCTATTACCTTTCAAATTATGTCCTGAAAATGACACTAGATTGCACTGGTATTAAGTAATACTTAGTTTAGATTTATACATGAGAACTTAGTGACTCCTTAGATGTCTGTCTTAAAACTGAATAAAAAAGCTTCTGTAGTGCCTGTATAAAAGTTAATGTAGCCTTTTCTATGATAGGCTGTTCATCCTGTGATTGTAAAAGGCCTTTAATGTTCATCTGGGATCTATTCACCAAGTACAGAATTACACGCATTGAAGAACTGCCTCATTGAATCATGAATAATGTTCAAATTTAGCTCAGCTGGAAAGTATTGAAGTACGTTATTTGCCAATAAACTTCAAAAACTTGAAAAAATTTCAAAGGTTCTAAAGGTTTGGTCCTATGTCTTCTGTAAAGACAGAACTAACAATTGAATGAAACCAGCCTTACAAGAGTGAACACTTATCTTGACAGTTGTTTTAACATTCCCATTAAAGTGAGCTGTTGTTACATGAATCCTGCTGTGTGCAGAACAGATTCAAGATTGATTTTTCCATAAAGTATCGTAGTGTTTAATTTCTCCTTCTGTGGATGCAGTCAGACAGTGGATTACTGTAGCGTGTAGAGTGAAAGAAAGAGTCAAACTTCAGATTTTAAAGCCCCGGAGCACGGTTTCAACAGTAAGCCCCCACCAATTTCTGAGTCCATAAATAAAATGCAGGTGGAAAAGAAACAGACAGCATGTGGAACCTACTTGAGTCTGAGCCTGCCTTAGGTTTGGTAAAAATAACAAAAATGTGGCTACCTAGATTTTGGTGTGCTGTCTACTCAGATGTGCAGGATGTTGAGCAGGTCATGTCTGCAGCATTGCTACAGTATCATCTTCTTAGGATGCACAACATTTTGCAGAAAGGACCACAATTTGAGGCACATCTGTAGAGAAGTAAGGTGTTTTGTAGGGGAAAAAGTGAAAATTAGAAACTGGTGAAGAAAGGAGAGCTGAGGAACAAGTTTTCTATGGAGGAAAGTGAATTGGAAAAAATGGTTAGAAATGGGGTGAAAAAGGTAAGCAAATCATAACGAGAGGAGGAGGGCTAATGTCACTCTGGTCTTCAAGAAGGAGGACCCAGGGAACTATAGGCTGGTTAGTCTCACCTCTGTCCTCGGTAAGGTGTTAGAAAAAATAATTCTGGACGTCATCACAAAACATATGAAAGCGAAGAGTGTCATTGGAGAAGTCAGCATGGATTCACCAAAGAGAAATCCTGCTTGACCAACCTGATTGCCTTCTATGACATCATTACTGGCTGGCTAGATGAGGGGAGAGCAGTGGATGTCATCTACCTTGACTGCAGGAAGGCTTTTGATACTCTCTCCCAAAACATCCTCGTTAGGAAACTTGGGAAGAATGGGCTTGATGAGTGGACAATGAGGTAGATTGAGAGCTGACTGTGTGACAGATCTCAGAGAAGTAGGGTCAAGTTGGAGGCCTGTAGCCAGCAGTGTCCCCCAGGGATCAGTACTTGGTCCAGTCTTGTTTGACATGTTCATCAATGATCTGGACGAGGGGACAGAGTGTGTACTCAGCAAGTTTGCTGGTGATACCAAACTGGG
Organism: Apus apus; assembly: GCF_020740795.1. Classification (NCBI taxonomy): domain Eukaryota; kingdom Metazoa; phylum Chordata; class Aves; order Apodiformes; family Apodidae; genus Apus; species Apus apus. The sequence continues at coordinate 27,760,566 of NC_067287.1, read as the reverse complement.
AGGGGTGGCTGACACTCCAGAGGGCTGTGCTGCCATTCAGCGTGACCTGGACAGGCTGGAGAGTTGGGCAGAGAAGAACCTCGTGAGGTTCAACAAGGACAAGTAGTGTAGGGTCCTGCATCTGGAGAGGAAGAACACCAAGCACCAATATAGGTTTGGCGTAGATCTGCTGGAAAGCAGTTTGTTGGAGAAGGATCTGGTAGTCCTGATAGGCAGTAAATTATCCATGAGCCAGCGGTGTGCCCTTGCTGCCAAGAAGGCCAGTGGAATCCTAGGTTGCGTAAGAAAGACTGTGGTCAGTAGGTTGAGGGAGGTATTCTCCTTCTCTGCGCTGCCCTTGTGAGGCCACAGCTGGAATACGGCATCCAGTTCTGGGCTGCACCGTTCAAGAGAGACAGGGAACTACTGGAGAGAGTCGAGAGGAGGGTGGCAAAGATGATAGGGAGATTGGAGCATCTCTCTTAGGAGGAAAGGCTGAAAGAGCTGGGACTCTTTAGCCTGGAGATGAGAAGGCTGAGGGGAGACCTTATCAATGTATACAAGTATCTAAGGGGTGGATGCAAGGAAGATGCACACAGGCTCTTCTCAGTAGTTCCCAGTGTCAGAATGAGGGGCAATGGGTACAAGTTGGAACATAGGAAGTTCCATTTAAATACGAGGAAAAAATTATTCACAGTGAGGTGATGGAGCACTGGAACAGACTGCCCAGGGAGGTTGTGGAGTCTCCATCTCTGGAGATATTCAAAGCCTGCCTGGATGCAGTCCTGTGTAAAGTGCTCTACTTCAGTGGGAGAGTTGGACTAGATGATCTCTAGAGGTCACTTCCAACTCCAGCAATTCTGTGAGTGTAAGATAGACAAGGAGTTGCTGTTCATGTTTAGCTATTAGAGGACAGAACTAAGCCAATGGGGGTGCCGTAGCTATTTATTTTCATATTTAATTTCTTAGAATAATACTTTTTTTCAAAATAATTACATTTCTTTATTGCTACCAAAGTATTTGCTATATTCAGTTGATCTCCTTCAGCTTAGTTGCAGTTTAATCTGAGTCATGGTTGGGCTATTATAATCTGTGAACTTTCTAGCTAGATTAGATGCCAGCCTTTTTGGTTTATATTTTTATTTTGTCTTTTTCTTCCATTTCTGATACATCTAGGTGCTGTGGTAGTGGGGCTTTCATGTATAAGGGGAAACATTTGCAGAGATTAATGGCAAGACTGTAGAGGGCATCAGATGTTTCTGCAGAATGAGTAAAGTTGGTCGTGGTGATTGATGTTAATATATTGCTGAGGGAAATAGAATTATCTGTTTGCACTTCCTTATTTAAGATTTATCAAACCAGTAGAAAGTTTTGGGCTACAGACATACATCCATATATCTAAAGCTTATGTTGATATGACACTTATGAGACATCATTGCTTTTAATCTTTCTGGTGTGCTTGAGAGCAACCTCTTAAGCTAGGAACAAGTTTTAAAATGTGATTTACAATAGTTCTTTTCCCAAGAGATTATAGGCTCGCCATTTGTATCATTTATTGTTTCTAAAGACAAGGTATTTGGATTAAGTTTCACTTACAAGATATTCTGGCTCCAGTGTGTAATTTCAAATTTTAGAAAGTCTGAGGTGGAATGGTTGCATTCAGATTTCAAAAGTTTAGGGAACAGGAATTGAGCCTACTGAGATACAAAAGACTTTCAAGTTGCGTAAGCAGTGTATCTTGATTCTGCAGGTTTATGGCAGAGGGAGTAGAATTGTTCAGGAACCAGACTGGAAAGAGACAGCAGTTAGTGACACACTTTGGCTTTCAGATCTTTCTAGAGATGTCCATATGTCATAGCTGTGGAGAGATCCCAGGTTACACAGAGACTGGCTATGTATCAGACTTGTGCTTCAACTGATTATTTTGATGAAATCTGTCTATAAAACCAGAGTGAGTTATATACATGCAGAATGTTTGTTGGATGATGAGTGTGTTACTGAGCTGTCCTATGGTCTGGCTAGAATTCATTCATGCAGATACATGTTTTAAGTGCTGCCGTTTGTAATCTTGTGTCTTCTTTGCTTGGAATGAAACCTGTTTGGCTTTGGCTGTGTTTGCTTGAAGTACAGCTATGTCAAAATTCAAGAAAAACGCAACAGTTATTTTGTATTTTTTAATTTTTAAAGAAAAAATAATTTCAACTACCAAGTTTTTGCCTCTTAGACTTTATCTTAAGTGTTCTACTAACAGAGATAGATTTAACCTTAAACTAATTTATTTTTGTAATTCTAGAACAGGCAAAAGGATTTTATGAATGGTAGCAACTAATAAGCAAGTAGTAGTACCTCAGTAACCTAGAGAAATAGTAGTCCCTCATTGTCTGTTGTTTATTGAGTCTGTGTTTCTTGAAAATAACTATTATAAACAAAATGTGGGGAAAAAGTCAGGAGACTTGCTAAAATAATCTTACACTTTTGTCTTGAGGTAAAGGCTTCTTATAATTCAATGTCTTTCTTACTCTTGCTCTAAAAAGATTTCTGACTGTTTTGAGAATGAGTATCAAAGCAATCCTTAACCTTTAAAACGAGTCAGATATTATTTAATGAAATAAGCCTTGACTCTTGAGTCAAAATCTTGAATATAGTTTAAATGCAAAGGTTAATTAGAGTTAATTAGAATACTGTAGACGGGTGTAAGGATTGTGATGAGTTGGGAAGTTAGAATTTGTGTCTAAAATTGCCTAAGAAGGTAGAGGATGGGGTGAGACTCTGGATTGGCAGTTGATAAAAAAATGGGAACTTGGGGATGGGGGCTACCAATTACTATTTTATGATGAAGGTAAGATGAAAAATAAATTCTAAAGGATTCTAATTTTGCTATGAAATAAGAATTACAAAGCAATGCTACTGCATTATTATTATTATTCAGATTTATCCTAGTTATTTTTTTTATTTCAAATGAAGAAGATTAAAAAATACTCATAGTGAAGGTTTCATTTATATGAAACTTTTACCTCTAAGTGATGGGAATTGCAACCTGTATGTTTGGAATTACACCTCTATTTTCCCTGCAAAATGGGGATTAAAAAATACCATGTCATTGAAGGCCTTGTGAGTTTCTGTGCTCTGATACAGATGGGATAAGAAAGGTCAGCTTGTGTCTTGCAAGCTGTTTCTCAAATGTAGTAACATCTTTTGCACACTGGACAGGTGAAGGCTTTGAGGCAATCTAAGTTCCTGTCTGTAGGAGAAGGTGAGCTATCAGTGACTTCTAAGGCTAGAGCACTGCTGTGTGCTAAGAGCTGCACTATGGCAACAGTGAATTCAAAGGAATTTACTGTCGCTTTCAGTATGTAAGCTACTTCCAGAAATCCTTCTCCTTGCTTTCTTAGGTATGTTTCTTGTGACTGCATGGAGATTCCTGATAGATGTACTATCCCTCTTCTTAGAGCCTTTACAGTTCACTGCTTTTGAAGGTCATCTGGACAGTGTTAAGTAGGAGTGCAAACTGTCATAAAGCATCCAGTATTATCACAGGCTTGCCTTTCCGTTTTGCTACCTTAAATAAATATGGTTTGCCTTAATGATACTTTGAATTTCTCAGAACTTTTTCACCGCAGTATGTTTGCAAGTTTCTATATTAAGTATTAATGACGTGGTTGCTTTGGTGAAACTGGCTTAGTATTACCTATGTTGCTTTCTACTTGGCCTGAGATAACTGAACCTGAAGCCCTTTGAGACATTAATAAAATAATCCCCTGCTTTGCAATAGATATAGTCCTGCTTGTATGCCTTGCCTTCCTTTTTCTCATTCTTCTGAACACGAACATGATTTTGAAGCTGTACTGGTGCGGGCTTTTACAATGTTTACACCAAGCTACTCTTGCTTATGTGTCAGAAATAACAAGGTAGGCTTCTGTGAAGGAAATAAAATGTATCATCTCCCCAAATTCAGCACTGTCATATGGGTTCTGCAGAGCTCTGTTACAGCTTGTGGTGCATCTGGCTGTTAATACTGCCTTATGCTTAATAATTTGGAGGGAAAGCTAGCACATTCCTGTATTAGAGTAGGTCTGAAAGTTGCAGGTTTTCTGTGTTGTTTGTTTTCTTTTTAATTACGTAGTTCCACTCCCAATTTTTCATACTTTACTTGTCAGACATGGTTCTAGTTAGTGACTACTTTCACTTACAGTTCTCAACCTAGCAAATCTTAACGCTTTTCTGTCTTCTAATTTATCTCAAAATATTCTGCCAGAAAGTAGCAGTTAGCTTTCTTTTAATTCTGTGATCATCTTGCTTCAGACTGAAAGTGCCTGGGCTGAAGAGTATTTAGAAAAGAAGAGGAGCTCACACAAACGTTCAGCATCATGGGGCAGTAATGATCAACTCAAGGAGGTCAGAAATTCTATTATTTGAGATACCTTTGGATTAGATTTTTTTTTACTGGTATGCACTGTTACAGTATGTTTTCTGGAAGGCATAAATATTGTACTGCTTTATCATGGGTTCGGTAAAAATACAAGAAATGGCTGTTAATTTCATATTGATTTCATAGAATAATGCAGAACTATTAAAATTTATAACCTGAATGTGTGGGAAAGAAAGTCATATTCTTCATCAAAGGAGGAAATAGAGCCATGAACAGACTACTTTCCAAGTTTAGGTTTATCACATTATTTCATTAAACCTCCAGAGGTATCTTTTGGGCTAAACTGCTAGCTAATGTGTTGAGTTTGCAAGAACTTGAGTCTAATTTAGTGCTGGCAATAATTATGAACGTTTTGGTAGTAAAGAATTTTAACGGAGTGGTGGAATAAAATTGATTAAACTGTGTGTACCTGAATGTATCTGTGGAAATCTGATGTGACTTTTTCCCTTATTAGATTGCAAAATTGCGTCAGCAATTGCAGAGAAGCAAACACAGCAGCAGGCATCATCGCGATAAAGAAAGACAGTCTCCGTTTCATGGTAACCATGCAGCCATTAACCACAGTCAGGTAAGGCTGTGTGCTTTTTGGACAGGTTGGGTAGCTAATACTATTTTAAGATCCTTTAAAGGTTGTGATTTGCTTTAAACGCAACTTAAAAATACCACATAGTGCTAAACATATTGTACCTATAGGTGAATTCTATGAAGTAGATGTTTCCTTCGACTTCCTCTAGTGTATGATGTCCCGGATCTTTTTGTTACTTGACTGAGTTGGCTTTGAACTCCCAATTTCACATAATTTCAGATGGATAGATCCTTCTATCTGTCAAAGTGCATTCCACAGACTCTACAAAAGGATGATGGATACGTTTAATCTAGAACCATAGATTTATCTTTTTCATCATTCATTGTTGTAACAGTTACGAATTTGTGTGTAGAATATGACATGGAGCAAATGGGTGGTAAAATGATACAGTAAAATAAAATTCTAGTTTTTGCTTATCATATTTTATGTCTTGGCAATAGCACTTGTCTAATCCTATTATGAACTGAGTTAGAGAGTTTACTTGACAAAAGGCTCTTCTTCAATGGGATTTTTATATACTCTTATTAAAAGTGTTTACACTCCTGATGGCTTCATTCAGCCATTGTAAGATTCCCGCCCACCCCATTCCCCCCTCCATAATTTATCGTGCCTTGTGACTTTTAATGATAATCACTTCAAAAATCATTATTGTTAAACCACCACGTTTTCTGTGTGCAGTTTTAGTTGTATCTCAAGACTGCTAATGAAGTCAGGTTCACAGAGAGGTAATATTTCTAACTTAGTTCATAGCAGGTGGAAAAAAAATTACAGGTTTTTAGAAACAGATACTTTTTCAAGTCTCTTTTGCTTGAGTATTTTTAAGAAAACCAGTAAGAAAGTTTGGTCACTTTCTCAAAAGAAAACTTCCCACCTACCTGATGTATCACATTTATATCTGCGATATATACACAATTATTGTAACAGTTACAAAAAGAACAAATCCCTCACAACTGCCTTGCAAGACAATGTAGTTGAAAGAAACTGTGGAACAGTCAGTGCTGTGAATTGAGAAAGTACTTGAGCTTTGAAGCTTCTCTGCTGATCTAATCATATTCCCAGTTACTCCTGAAATGCAGTTAGCATTCTTATAACAAATATTGTACTGGGATACCAGTTAATTAAAACTGTTTCCTTTTTGTCATTCCATACTTCTGGAAGTAATTTAGGCCAGGGAGGAAAGCTCTTGGGATAATCAGCATGTGTCCTGCTCTACAGGTACTTGCCCATTCTGATAAAGGATGAAATAAAAAATAGAGGGGAAAACCATACATCTAGTTCTGAACAGCCAGGTTCTTTTTTAGATATAAGTCAGGTGTCTGAGTGAATCTGTTATACTTCAAGACTGCAAATAAGAAAATACAGCAGTGTTTTTAATTTCTCCTGCGCTATTCTTCTGACCTCCTACTTTTGTATAAAAAGCGGTGGCATCTTTTGTCTCAGACCCTAACTTATCCTTGTTACAGTTCAGCTAATTACAAGTAATGGATTTTCAGGACATAAGTGCCTCTTGAGTTCAGTACTTTATATTATTATAAGTACTGTACTAAACTTTTTTAGAATTACCTTTTTTGACATAATAATTTAGGAATTACTTCTTCAGACTCCTCAAATCTTGAAATGAAACTGTTTCCGAGTAGCAGAAGAACAGTTTGAATTTGAAACAGGCTGTCTAGTATGTCTACATTTTAATCTGCTTTACTACAGTATGCATGTAGTGTAAGATGCTGCTAATCTTAGTGATGGCTGTAGTTTAAGTCAGAACATTCCAAAATTATATATATAATTATTATATATATGACCCAGTCCCTTTCTGTGGGTTTTTGAGAAAGTTAATGAAAATTGGTGAGACACATTTAAATAAAAAAAAAAAAAAAAAGGCAGGTCTTGTTTACTGTTTTGGAGATTTGTTCTGTACTTGTGGGCAATTGAGGCATTTCAACAACAACAACAAAGTGTACTGAGGAACTTCTCTTGTAGGCCCTTCAGCACTCCAGAGAATTACATGCAGTCTAACAGGTTTGGCTTGGAATTGTACAAACCTGTAGATTTTTGAATGCTAGGTTATTATCACTTTAATATAATCTTTGTGGTTTTTTGTTTTGAAAATGAACAGTGATGCTACTACTATGAAAAATACCCCACTCCAAATTATGTATGTGGTTTTTGCATCATAATTATTATCGTGCTCATTAAATTTTGCTGTTTGTGTGGAGGTCTTTTACGTTTTGCCAAATTTTAGAGTATGTGAATAAAATATTGCACAACAGATAATTAGCTTTTAAGCTTTTGAAACAGACTATAAAACATAAACTGAGGCAAAGCAGGTTTTTTCAGCATTGTGTTACAAGGCAAATGATTGTATTGCTTGGTAAATTTTGTGCCAGCTGTGTCCAGCTACTTGTGAAGGGGGAAGTTACAGATGACTTCAAAAAGAGTAAATGAAAGGTTAAATTAATGGCATTTAAAGGCTGCTTTCTAAGTCAGAGTGAAAATCTGTAACTGTGGGCATCAAGGGCAAAGTTCCTAAGCTTTCTCATGCCTTTGCAGGGAGCTGCTATACTAGTATTTCTGGGAGCAGCTCAGTTCCTTCAGGAGTTGTGGGAAGGACTGTGTGGAAACACTTGCAGCTAGTGATTAGAATATTTAGAAATTTTTTTTTTACATTCCCAACTTGAAGAAAACTTGCAGTTCTTTTACTCTAGAGGGTCATACAAAGATTTCTAAGAATCCAGGGTTGGATTCCTGACAAGGCTGAGAAAATGTGTTAGGAAATTGCTTAGTTAGTCCCTTCACAGAGACCAGGTAAACTGTTTAACATCTTGGAAATGGCATACTCTTCTAATTTAAATTAAAAGAAGCAATTCCAGTGTATTTATTTCCTCTTTTCTTTCCTACTAGTAAACGCTTAAGCTTTGCCACAGTTCTTGAGATTTAACAGAATTTTTACAGTGTTTCTTGCTACCTAAGCGCTTCCAATTGTTTGTTTAGTTGTACTTTTTTATTCTTTTTTTTTTTTTAAGAAAGAAATCCACACAATCTCTATGGAATAATTTGTTAGCTATTCTTCTCTCTCTGATCAGAATCAGGAAATAGCTGGTGAGGAACTTGATCAAGTCCTTGCTGCTGACTACTTTTTTTTTTGCCAGAGCAATTGAATGTTTTTTTAGTTTATTTTTTCATGATGACAGAAATGTTCAATTCTGCCTCTTTTTACAGGAAGATGAGTTTGTAGAAGGCTTATAGCCTCCTCAGATGATCTCGGGGTGCTTCCAAGAATGTTGGATTTTGAGTCAATTGCATGTTACTAAATCTGTAAACAGGAGTCAAACCAGTGGGTTCTTCCTTTACTCTCGGCTTTAATGTAATGGAGAAACTAGAATTGAGGCCAGACCTGAAGCCAAACGGAAGAATAAATGGATTAGGGCTTTCAGAATAATCTTTTTTCTCGGTGCACTTGGTGGTTGTTATTGTACTACTACTTGACTCTATGAACCAAGCCTGCTCCTTTTACTTTCCTGGGAAGCATGTGTCCTTAATGTCTTACCAGTTGATTGATCCTAAGCATCCACTAATATTGAGACCAACCACATACAGTTTTGCAGTTTTGCATTTTTTTCACTGTTACTACATTACATAGGTAGCAAGCACAGTTCATTATAGAGTGGATTTACCACGATGCATTCAACCTTGAGGTGTATTAATGTTAATATCTGAAAGCATCAAAAGACCTTGGATTCTATTAAAGTTCTGTTGCTTGTTTGAAAAATTGGAAAAGCTTAGATAACTTTTCTGAAATGCCTCTGAAAAATTTAAATTTGTCATCATCCTTAATTTGTATCTTGTGAGCTTATTCCATCCCTGTAAGTTTCAGGTCTCTTAACTTTCTGACAGTGTGGTGTTACGTGAGCACTGCATTTATGATCCTGTGTTTGGGACCTTCATTTTTTGCATTCCTAAATAGGCAGGTGAGTAGTCAGACACTGGGAGCCTATTTGAGCATGTCAGGGCCCAGCTTCATGCAGACCTCTGTGAAGACAGTATTTCCAATATTATTGTTTTGAGGCTGGTTGTCCCAACCCTGTAACAGTACCTCCTTCCCTTTCCACCTTCCAACACTCTGGGTTAACAAGTCATTCTCAGTCATGTACAGAGTGTTACTTCTCTTGGAAGTAAAACATGCTGTAGTGAACGATAAGAAACTCTATTGGAGCAACTTGTGCTTTTCTAATTGCTGTGGTAGGAAATAATGTTTAAAAGATGGAGGATTCTCATGTTTTGGTAATGGCTGCTGAAGTCTTAGATAAACATTCTGCTTTCTACTTTTTAACAAGTTCAGTTTGTTCTAAGAATGTACTATTTAATAACTGGGTGCATAAACAGTCTTTATTAGCGCCTAAGCTTGTGCTGATGTACTTGTATTATGTCCAGATGTTGGCTTGTATTAGTTTACTGGATTGTTGATCCAAGGCCTTGTTTGGAACAGACAGGGTTGATTTTTCAGGCTTTTTTGTGCTTTTCTCCAGTGGTTTCTGTTTTCTCTTTTTCATCATCTTTTGAGGATGACTTTTGAAAGCATTTCCAAGTTTGGCCATTAGGAGAATGTTTGGGTTTTGTTGACATAAACAGAATCTCACAAGCATTTCCTGAGCAGAAGCTGTTGTAGCCCTTGTGCAAGCATTTGGCTTTTTTGTTGTTTTTTTTTTTTAGCTTTTCTAATGTTTTGGTGAAGCAAAAGCAATATAATTCATAAGTTTTGCCGCCTTAGAAACTCTGCAGTATTATCTGCAGTTAGAATTCTCTTGTTTATGTTATTTTTTCTAAGGTAGTTCTTCTGCCAAGCAAATTTTATGTAGTTTTTAAGAATTCAAATGCAAAATTTCAGTATTTTGGAGTCTGTCTATGCATAGTCTTGTTACTTAGAGGGGAAAAAAAAAGCCACAAACTGCTTTGAAGGTGAGAAATGCTACCTACCTTCTTTCAGTCAGTAGAGGAGATATTCTCAGTCACCGCTCACTAAGCCATAGAGTCTAGGAATTTTACACAGGGATTCTACTGAAGCTTTAAATGTCAAGCTAGTCTTTTGAGTTGAACTAAGTGCTTGCAGGAAGCATTCAATTTGCCCTACATACCAAAAGTCTGTTGAAGTTTAGGGCAGAATCTTCTAATGTTCTGGTAGCTTGATTTTTTAATGGAGGAGGATGCTAATGGGGAAAACAAGGTTGTGGTGTATCAAAAGGGGCTCTGGAGTACCTCAGTACCATGTTTTCTGACAATAGGGTTTTCATACCTACTTTGAAACCCTGGCTTTTTAAAATGGTAATCTCCATTATGAAGTAAATATATATATTAATGTTCGAGTCTGGAATTTTATTTCTTCTGTGGAAGTCTTCCTAAGTTGTTTTGTCAACCTTTTATTTTGGCTTAATACAATTCCTACATTGGTCTTAATTTCTAGCATAGTGCAGGCTCTTGCATTTGTGTAATAATTTTCCATCTGCATGTATCCTGTTACTGTAGGTGACAGCAGACTTCCAATAAAATGCAAATGTAATGAAATTACAAATGGTAAATCCAAGAGTGAAGGAAGAAAAATCGTTGTATAGCAGCTCATTTCAGAAGGAACGTGAATATATTTTAAAGGCTTCAAGATTGCTTACATTAAAATGTTTGCTGTAACATTTTCACTTGTAAAGCAATGTTGAGCTGGAGGTAGACCATGTCAAGGGAAGTTTTGAGACTAAATTGTTTAAAGCTTTTCCTGCTAGACAGCAATTTGAAACAAAATCCAGGATGTCTGTATCTTCATTTAAGGTATCCATTTTACACAATCACTATAGTTTCATGTAAATTTGTTGATACTGAAATATAGATGTGTTCTGTTTAAAGGTTCACTTTTAAGTAGAAATAGTAACTGCTTAGTAAGTAAATCTACATTGCTTTCTCATTGTCTGTGGTTCTCCAGGCTCCCATCCCAAAGAGTGCTCTTGTTCCTGTGATACCTATTACCAAATCAACAGGATCACGATTCCGAAACAGTGTAGAAGGACTCAATCAGGAGATTGAGATAATAATTAAGGAGACTGGAGACAAAGAGGAAGAACTTGTTGTATGTATCTGCCACCATGATTGCTTTCTATAATTATTGTGGTTTTGCTCTGAGGTTTTTAAGTCAAGCTTTATTTTACAGTTTTTAAATTAAATCTGTCTTAAATTAATTTTGCTTTCTTTAATAAAGCTAGTTGAAAAGTCTCTTGAAAGGCAAAATGAAGGAAAGAGTTAAAGTTTGAATCTGAGCAGTTTATGTATGGCTACTGTGATGTAATTAGTTTTCCAATAAAATAAGAAATCTTAGTAAAACAGGGGAAGAGGCAAAAGGTCTGTTTTGAAAGTTTTTGTAGTAACTTTTTCTTTTTGCCCATGTTGCCCTGTCTGCATCCCATTTGAAGTATAACTTGCCCATTTTAATTTTTTTTGTTTTAGGTATTTTTAGCGGTAAACTTAGAAATAAAGTATCCGAAATACAGGCCACAACAATGATTAAGGGACTGGAACATTTTTCATATGAGAAAAGGCTGTTCAGCCTTGAGAAAAGAAATCTCAAGGGGATCTTTGCAATGTGTGTTTAAAGAAATAGCTAACTAGATAAGAGCAGCCATCCAACACTTTTTTTTCTAACAGCCTCAAGATATTCCAGATGGGCACCGTGCACCACCTCCATTGGTTCAGCGTAGTAGTAGTACTCGCAGCATTGATACGCAAACGCCTGGTGGAGCAGACAGGGGTAGTAACAACAGCAGTCGCTCGCAGTCAGTATCTCCAAACTCATTTCTTACAATTTGTAACGAAGGCAATGAAGAAAGTCCATGTTCTACAGATGATCTTCTTGCTGATTCCAGAGATAAAGGTACTGTGTTACTTTAAAAGTTCAATACTGCTAAACTTGAACTCGTTGCTGTGTGAACATGTAGTAAAAGGGGTTTTGTTTCCCATATCCATTGAGAAATGGTAGGAAGTTTTTTTTAAAGTAATCTGTTTCTTTCAAATTGCTCTGAATACTGTGTGTATGCACATATCTAGTGTTTTGTAATGGAAGCTGGATAGATGTGACTGAGGAATGTGCTTCCGAAACAAGTTTTTGTTTTTAAATAATATATTCCTCAAGCAGTTTAAGCAAGTTGGAGAAGCAGTAGCATACAGTGTAACCACCTAGCATTTCATACGTGTACCCATGAAAGTTTAGCTGCTTGGGTTGGTTGTGGTGTGGGTTTTTTGTTTGTTTCTTTGGGGTTTTTTGTGGTGTTTGTTTTCAGAAATCTTATACACTAGGTGAATTTCATAATTAAACATAAAACTGTTCTGTTTTTGAGGATTATGGCTTCTGCCAGTTTCTTTAGGCTAGGTGATGACAGCACAGGACCATAGATTCAGGTTTGCAGTGACAAATTGAAAATGTCCAGGAATTAACAGAGATTGCAGAGAAACCTGAAAATTACACAAGGAGAAATAGAAAGTAGGAAAGTGATTGAGATAAGCTTATTTGCAAAGACTTGGAGGGGAACAAAAATGTTTCTTACTTTTATAACATTGATAATCAAGAGAGTTTCAGTTTGGGGGGGGCATTTAAATATATTTATTGTTTTTCATGAGACACTTTGTTCCTGCAGAGAATGGGAATAATTCTCCCTTGCCAAAATATGCTACCTCACCAAAACCCAACAACAGCTACATGTTTAAGCGTGAACCTCCAGAGGGCTGTGAAAAGGTGAAAGTCTTTGAAGAAAGCTTGTAAGTTGATCTTTACTACATAAGAAATTACATTTGACATTCAGAGTTACCCACTGGTTTATTGATTCTTTTGTGTCAGATCAAAATTATTAGTCCAGTTATAAAACCATAGTAACAGCCTGTTCTCTGTTTTGTGTGACGTTATACTCTTATATATACATGTACTTTATGGCTGGAATTTTGTATTAAAATAAAAATCCTTGAGATATTTTTTTTTCTTTAAGTCAGTGTAACTAGAGAGGTTTCTCTTACCTGGCAGATAGCAGGGGAGGAAATCAAATGATCAGGTACAGAGAGATATGCTAAGAAGCTGTAAAGCAGGTGTACATCTTGACGGGTATATCCAGTAAGCTAGACTCTGAACACAATATTTTTTTCCAGCTATGTCTATGTAGTTGAGAAAATTTTAGCGACAGGAGTGAATTTGATGCTGAGTATTTGATGCATCAGTTATTCTGAAAAAGCCAGCTTTGGGCATTTGGGAATATTCTGAGGTTTTTATTTTTGGTGGTGTTTTTGTACCCTTGCATCATTTGGATGCAAGAATTTTCACCTATAGTTAAAAATTTCATTTCATCACACAAGGAATATAATTTGTTTGTAATTCTCTTATGGCCTATGATATCTCAGCAATGCCATCTAATATAAGCAGGAACTAAAAAAAAAATATTACAGCAGCCTTGTGTATTTTCCATCTCTGATGTCTGCAAATGGATTTTGAGAGGTCTCTATGGCCTCTGCATGGCAACGTGGAAAGGGTTTCTGTACCTTAAGTTACCTGTCTCCTATTTTAGTGTGTGTAAACTCTGTTGCCCACAGATTAGATAGTCTTCACTTGCTCCAAGAACATACTCTATTGTGATCTGACTTGCATTGCATTTTTTTTAATGTCCTTGCTACAGAGCTGTAGGACTGTTCTGCTGTAGAGTGAAATGGGCTTCTACAGAAGTTTTTACCTAGCTTTGGCAGTCGTTAGACACTGAAGTTTCTTGCAAAAATCTTTCTCATATCTGATATGGAGATACACATACATGGAATACATGAGTGTAGCTAGTTAAAGCTCAACCTTGGATTAACATTATTTTATTTGAAGTTTACAAGTTTTTCATTTGTGAAAAAAAAAAACCAAACCAAAACAACCTGTCAATGGGGCTGAGTTTTCAGGACACGAAAAATCAGCTAACATGGAAATGTACCTTACTTCATGAACCAAAGTAGTTTTGAGAGTAGGGTATCTCCTACAAGAGCAGACTGAAAGATTGGCTTGCATGGTCTAGTAAAATGAAAACAGAGGTACATATGGCTGTCTTAGAAACACATGGAAGAGAAGGGGAGGTTATAGGCTGAAGGACAGTGCTACAAGAAAAACTGAGTATAAGTTTCTGCTGGCTGTTTTCCAGCAGGGAAGAGCGGCTTTGGAATAGATTCACATAGTTCTTAAAGCAGACTAGCTTAGTAAAGTTACGTTGCAGGGTTAGAGATAGACACAGAAGGCATGCCTGTGCTATCCACAATTTCCTTTCCAGGTCTGTCTTTTATAAAGCATGCCTCTGGGTTGGTTGAACTATATGCCGAGATGGCAAAACTGTAAGTCAGGACCTAAATGTGTTCCATGCTTCTTTTCTGGGTTATTATAGGTACTTGATAACAAATGCTGTTTTGGGCATTCTACATTTTAGTGTGTTGAGTTTTTAAGTAAGATAGGCTCATCTTTTACAGAGATTCAAGCCACTCTCAAGTTAACATGCAAAGGAGGCAAAAGTCTAGAAAAGAGGGCCTCTCTATGATCATGAACAGCTCTTAGAATATGCAATGTTATGCCAGCTTTCCTTCACAAGGCTTGCTGTGTGAAGAGTGTTTGTGTGTGGGACAGAACTTGCTGGGTTGTGGAAGTTTGTGGAGAATTTCATTGAGAATACTTTATCATATATTGGATATGCCAATTCATGGACAGAATCTGTGATCTGCAACATGTAATTAGTGTCTTCCTTGGGTTTGGAGACAGCCTGCACTGAGAACATGGTGTTTATCTTGTGTTATATGTAAACAGTCTTGCTTTTTGCCCTGAGGTGGGAGTGTCTGAGTAGCTGAAATAGTTCAAGTTTAAATCGCAGTTTGTCTCTGGTGATGTGTTCTTGCAATACACACCTGCCATTGACAGAATGTTGTTGTTCAATGTAATTTTAAAACGTTTGTGTGTATCTTATTTCTAGGCCAAAGCCGTTACATGAAATTCCAGCCTTCTACTGCCCTGACAAGAACAAGGTGAATTTTATTCCTAAAAGTGGCTCTGCTTTCTGTCTTGTCAGCATCCTCAAGCCACTTCTTCCCACACAGGATCTCACTCTTAAGGGCACTACACACAGCCTGACTGTCTCCTCTGGCATGACGCCTGGTTTGTTACAGCCCATTTCTATGGCTTCCTTGTCTACAAATACAGATCAGGACAGGATCTCTCGTGGAACAAGTACAGTAATACCACAGACCTCTATACTCCAGCAGTTGGGACATACTGAGGAAGCTGAAGGATAAATTTAGATTGTCTTGATGTTTTTCTGGGCAACTACTGGGAAAAAATTGGAACCAGTTGATTGGACCTTTCTAATTACACTATTTGTGTTGTTTTAACAATTTATGACACTGTTGTCAATGAATTGTTCATGTAATTGAGAGTTTGGTAGTGCATTGAAAAGTTCAGGAGAATGCAGCAGCTGATACTCCGTTGCACTTTCTGCTTACAAAGACTCCAGTTCTCTTTCACTCCTGCTTTTTTAAACACTGGTTTAAACAAAGACTGTCATAATACTTTGCCATTTAAAGGACCAGTTGTTGTGATGCTGTGTGTCCTTTGACTTTTTTCCCCATTAAAAATGTCAAGACCAACCAGCTGATCCCATTTACCATTGTAATCTGCAGAGGGAGGGGCAATCAGATGGTTTTGCAAGATGTCTTTTGTATGAAAATGTGTTTTGTAACAAAAATTTGCCTTTTCTGGTGTGTAGCAGATGATGTTTAGAAGACACTTTCCTGGTGATGATCCTCCTCCTGCCTTTTTTTTTTTTTCGTAGGGAAGATTCTTTTTTACTTGGCTGTTTTACAGCTGCTGGGACCAAAGGATTGCTGAAGTATTTCAGTTGTCTCTAAATACATGACCTTGGTGAACAGCCTCAGCCCTAAACAAAATGAGAAGTTAACGTGTTTGAAGCTTTTAAAACAGAAGAGTGTCCATAAAGCAGTGTTAGCGTATAGTGTAATTTTTTTTTTATATGGGAAGTTTGTGCTTCAGGTAAGTCACATTCTTAAAACTCCATCACAGAATTCCCACTGGTCTTGGTTTATTAGCTGGAAAATTACATTTTAAAACACTTGCCCCAATATAGTTCTGTTTGTCCATAGGATTTTTGTGCAGGGGAGGGGAAAAAAACACATGATCCCCTTACTAGGTATTCTTTCTTCCAGAAAATATGCAACTTGCTTCTTACAGGCTTGCTTGGCTACTTACGGAGTCAGCCTGAATCATTCATCATCCTTGGCACAAGTTTGCTCTGATGTAACTCATCACTGTATTACAGACTCTGGCCACATAATACTGAAGTATCTGTGCATGATTTCCTCCTCCTTTTTGTCGTAGTGGTGTTTTGTGTGTCTGTTGAAGGTGATGGTTTGTCAGGTATGGTGTCTGTTACACAGAACTTATTACAGTGGATACGTTCTCTCTTTTTGATGAGCAACTTAGGATACGTTCTCTCTTTTTGATGAGCAACTTAGGCTGGCATGTAAAACAAAGGTTTTTTTGATACCTGGTCCTGATATGCAGCAGATTATGGTACCTTTGAAATTATAATAACATGAAAATGAGGGTGAGGCAATTGCAAGTGGAAACTCTTCAGAAGCTTCATTGGGGTTTCTCATGCATCCCTAGAGTGCATTACCTGGGTTTGAGCAAATACAATATATATATGCAAAAAACTGCTGTGACCTGAATACTAGTGTCATATCAACTTAGAAAAAAATTTGATCTTGTACTTCTTTTACAGAGTTAGATTCAGACATTTCGAAGTGTCATCATGAACAGTCTCTGGATCTGAATATTGGTCTGTTACACATGCACAGTTCTCACTGACTTGCATGTACATAGCTTGCACAGATCAGTTGCATACTTGGGTCACCTTATAACTGCATCTGCTTAAAGATTATACTGCAAATACAACAGTTTTATTTTGTGTTTAATATGCAATATTTGGTTGCAAACACTTCTCTTGGGAGAAAAAAAACAACCTGCATGCCTGTGCAGACAATAGTAATAGTTTTGATGCATATTTACTGTTTAAATCCTACATAAATAACTGATAGCAATGTGCTTTAATCAACAAATAAGTGTAAATCACACTAGAATGCACAAGTCCTGTGTTTAGAGTGTAGTGAACCCCTTTTTTAAAACATTATAAAAAAATTCAGCAAATGAAAAATGTACCAAAAAGTATTAAAATGATAGCCCTCTGAAATTAGCAAATGAGCAGAATTTGGGTTACCATTTTCCTTTGCATCAAAATAAGTAGGATTGTGCAGATGTGACTAAAGAACTGTTTTGAAGTAACAGCTCTGATTTACACTGAAGTAGTTGTTGAGGGACAGTTTTAAAATAAGCAACTTTGTGCATCACATTTGTGTAATTTGACTGGTTGATAGTTCTTTTCTAGGGGTAGTGGATATTAATTTCTCCTGAAACAGTTACAGTGCGATTTGAAGCATAATGCCTTGCTTTAGATAGGTTTGTTTAAACCCGGACTGACTGGATTCATAGAAGATCAGGTAATTCAGGAGTGCTTGTAAGTCTGCTTTGTGTTTCTGTAACAGTAGCTTGTAAAGAGCTTCTCCGTCAATGCCGAACTGCCTAGTGCTTTATCAGGAGATCTTAACTGAATGGTTAAGAGCCAAAGGGCTAAAGTTAACAAATAGCCTTTATTACAGCCTTGAGACTTAACTGACTTCACCAAAACTGTATTCTGATGTTCGTTTTCATCACCGAGTGACTCTCCCAAATAGCAGTGGGCTTTCTTACCCTAGGACTTTATTTTGCATCTGTTGTAGTACTTGAGCATCTCTTTGGTAGTTTACTTGGTGTTATTGCACAATGTACTGTACGAATTAGTGAGCCGCTCTGATAAAAACCAAATGTAAATGTGCAAGGTTTTTGATTATAAAAACAAACTGCATTTAGGACAACATTCAGTCCTTTTTATATACAGGGCAATTCTGCTATCTGCTGTGGCAGCTCTACTTTATTATGAATCCACGCTAAAGACTCAGAATTAAGAAAATATGCCAACTCGTGTTCCGAGACCAACTTTTATATGTATGCATACAAAAAATAGCCTTAAACTGTTGATGTGCTGTCTTGTGCCATAGCAGAGCTGTTAGATAAAGTATTTAAATAGATTTCAAAGTAGCTTTGAGAGAGCATGGAGCTCTTAAACAATTCTTTTATGTATGGATTGGAATAACCAGGATTTTTTTGGAGGGTTGACCCATGCATTACTCAAGCACAGTTTTACTGAAAGGGTTTAAGTTCTTTTGGCATACTTTAAATCCTAACTATGCATAGACCTAGTCTTTGATTGCCTACTTTGTAGCTTAGGAAGAATTAAAGGTCTGTTTTTATGCACAATTTGACACACTTGATACTGTTGTTTTCTTGGTAATTTACACTTCTAGCCATACTTAAAGGCTGGTGGCAGTGTTCAGTAACACTGACAGTTGATGTTACAGATACACTAAACTGTGTTCTTCAAGTTGTCAGTTTCTACACAAGTCAGAGGAAGGAGGTCATTGTTGTAATGAAGGTGTGTGGTGGCAGCTAGGACTGCTGGAATCCTTTTTTCAAAAAAACTCAAGGCACCAGGGGAAGAGAACTTCTTTTTTAAGTTTGACTTGCTTCAGCTATTATTTCCTTGCTTGTTGCCATAATCCTGTTGTAAGTAACAAATTTAAGTGCTTGGAAAAGTAACAGGTAATGCTTTAGTACGTATATGTTGGGAATTCTTGGTTATGCATATGTATCCCAAGTGAGGAGAAAAGGGAATGGAAATTAAATATTTCATACTGTGCTAGTAAGTGATTGCTGTGTTTCATTTATGTGAAGCAACAGCAGCTCTTAAAAAGTATGTTTACTCTCAGGGCTATTTTTTTGGTTTCTTCTAAAATACAATTTACTGGAATTCAGAATCTGAGATTGTTGGAAAACACTGAAGCTGAGCCTTTTGTGAAGGAAAAAACAGTCATATCCATTAACCTTTCTTCTGCCTCATCCCTAACTTCTTGTTGGTTATTGAGTTTAATAGGATTCAGTGGTGCAGCAATAATTCCTCGCTGAAGTATTATCTGTTCTTGCCCTACTATCTCTGAAATGCTAACTGATGTCTTCACAATAACTCGCTGCCAGTGATGTTCGTATTTCCTTGCTGAATGTTTCCTTGTCGTGAGTACCTGACAGCTTCTCTGTGAAACTGAAAGGGCAAAGGAGAAGGCACACAAAGTCACCAGAGATCTGTAGTTACAAAAAATCAGTGCTGCAGGGTGACTTCTTAGGTATCTTGATTTCTGTTTGACTCATGGAGCACACACCCACATACAGTCTGCATAGGTCTGCTGTTTTTATGGTTTGAGGCAGGACTTGTATTTGTAAGAATCTTTTTTTTATGGACAGACTTGCAGACCTGTTGTCCAGAACTGATGTGCACTTAGGTCTTCAAAGCAAAGCTTATGTGTCATTCTTACTTATTCTCATGAAATTAATATAACCTGTAAAAAAAGTCCCTTTACATAAAAGCATCCAAACACTTGAGAATGTCAGATTTGTGCTTTCTTCCTATAATTACATAGTTTAAGCATGTGCCCTTCCTCAAATGTCATAGCCTAAAGATGTCATAGTGGCTTAGACCCAATCCAGATTGGCTTATATTATAAGAAAAAAGTTTTCTCTTAGAAAAGGTAGTAGAAGGTAATCCTTTCCTAACCTAGGGAGGTGAAAAGCGCTATGGAGGAGTTGGTTTCATTGTGATCAAAGAATTCTTATGGAATTGTTTTTCTCAACCTAGGTATGCAGGAAAACAAAATGACCATGTATTGCAAGATGTACCTGTATATTTTCTTGAAGTGAGTGTGAGTGTCCAGCAACTCTGAAAACCAGTTCTGCTGTTAGCATTTTATTTATACAAAAGATGACCTAGATGCATTGTTCTGAAACTATTACTTCGTGTGTCAAGTGGGGAGAGAATGTTAAATATTCACAAGTGTTTTGTGAAATTCCAGTCCTGTACCCCAACTGAATTGCAAGAGTCTCTTTCTGAATGCTCTGAATGTAAATGGAGTCCTGTTACTGCTTGCTGGATTTCATTGCATGTCATCAGTAAATACTGAAGGTTTGGTCTTTAATACTTCTTCATTGTGATTTGTATTTGAGTACAGATACTTCTGTAGCCTTGACAGGTCTGCCTGAGTTGCAGAAGAGGACTTGGCCTGATAACACTGAAGTTAACTTTTTTTTTAATACAAATTCCTTTTGAAACAAAACAACTCACTTTGGAAAATCCAGTATGCTAAAAAAAAAAAACAACAAAAACCTTTCTGGACACCTCATCCACCCTAATTGTCAGTGTATTGATAGTTAAAGAAGAACATTGCTAAGCTTTATTCTAAATTATTTTCATTTATTAAAATGTGTGATTTTTGAGGGTAGCAGTCAAGGGTTGTCCAAAACTGCCTTTAGATTTGCCTCTGTATTAAATTGGCTGATATGTTTTCCTGTGTTACACTGTGATACCTTGTGGAGGTGTTCTTGCATATGTTGTACTAATAGGCTACTTGTTGCATGTAAGGTGATTTTTGTAAGCAAGAGGAATTCCAGGGATGTTCTGCAATAAGGGCCTATTCTAAAGTGATGTACACTGGTGTAAAACTGGAGCAGCTCAACTAATTTCAGTTGAATTCTTGATTTACAGTAGTCTGTTTGCTATGTGTAGTTATGCCAGTACTATTTTGCACGATGTTATTTTGAATCTTGAGTTCTGACTTGTGAACTGTTTCAACTGAAAACAGTGAAAATTTTACAAACTGCAATAGTGGAATGTTTTTGGGAAATATATATATTTTTTTTTTTCCTAAAATAAAAAGTCATCACTTTGAGCTATTGACTAATCTTGGATTAATTTTTAGTAGTGAGGGGTTTTTTGTGTTCTGACAGCATGAAGATTTGCCCTGAGTGTAGTAGGCATTTACTTCAAATAAAATACACACTTTTAACCCTCTTAGCAGAAATTCATTAAAGTGGAAGTCTCTGATCCATATCCTTATTCCTCCAGTGCATCCTGAGAATAGACTTGAGAATCTGCTTTTTCCTGTCTTCATCTACAGTAGTTTTGGTTGGTTCCTGAGTGCTTCACAATCTCACTATTAGGAGAAGATGCTACAAGCCCTGGATTTTGGGAACAGAAGGGTTCAGCATATGTTGTCCTGGGAATGAAAGTTTGGGACCAGGACTGAGGAGAAAGATCTGGATTCCTGCTGGTAGGTTTATCCTGTTACTCAGTAAAGTGCAACTCCTGAAGCCTGGGAAAGTACTTATGCCATATTTGGAGATGGTCTCATACTCAATATGTTTCTGTTGACTCAAAGCAAGCTTCTTTCTTCATGAGCAGAACTTGGATCCAGGGCTCCTTTATACTAGAAATAGTGAACTAGTTAAATTATGTATTTTGGGGCTTCTTGCTAGCTCTTGTGTTAGCCTGAAGTCTTAATTTGTCTGTAGGCTTGGAGCAATTCCCCTTCTGCGAAGTCGTTGTTGGCTATCTTTCAATTCAGAATTAAGAGAAAGGTAGAAAATTTCCATCAGTCTTGAGGAATTGAAGGATTTCCAGTGTGTATCCCTCAAAGCAGAGCTGGCCTGTGCCTTCCCATCAGTGCAAAGGGTTGGGCCAATACACATGACAGCAGCATCAAGTTCCCAAGAGTGTGTGTTTCACACCAGGGTGTTGCACCTAACTCGGAAACTATTTCTTCACAACTAATTACAAATCTAGTGTTTATGGTTACATGCATGTAAAGATTATTTCACTTCTAAATACTTCTGGTGTTTAAATTCCTTTCACACCTTGTATAACATAAACTGCAAGACATGTTAAGCTGGTGAAGACACTTTCAGTTCTGTCTTCATAGATTAACTGTGTGTGGTGAGCAGTGACAGTCTTCTAATTCTTGGTTCATTGTTTCATTGTGAGCAGTTATGTTCCTCAGTTAAATAACTGCTTATTTTGTTTCTTCAGATGGTGAGAGCGAGCCATGCAGGTGACCAGCTAGGAGAGTTTACCAGGTATCTTGATTTTTTTCACAGAGTTAGGTCTGACTACATAGCAAACTTATATAGAAGTTTTAAACCAAGACTTAATGTATTTTATCCTATCCCCTTGATTTCCTCTTGCTTCCTCTTGGCTCTTCTCTTGGCATTTGGAAGTGGTATAAGATGGTCATCCCACCCAGACTTTCAACCTTTTCAAATATAACTGTCTTAAAATACTTGTATGCAGCATTTACAGGAGCACTGCTGAGATGTGCTGTGTAGAACAGACTTAAGTTAGAAATAAGGTGGAGGAAATAATTCAGGTAAAGTTCTCCTACATTTGAAATAGGCTGGATTCATCACCACTGCATGTACTGTTTTTTAAAGTCTTATTCCTGCCAAACACACCTTGTTTGTCTCCTGCACTGTTTACAGAGCTTGCTTCACATACCTGAAGCCACAGCTCTATAACTGGTGCTTGTATTGATGTAGGAACATGTCTGTAATGAGTGACCCTTTCACCTTGTGGTGCAGTGGTGGGGAGGGGGGCATAAGATGGGAGGACAGGAGATGTGGGTGGGAAAAATCATGTGTGGATACTGTTTTAGTGGGAAACGTTGAGAGGTGGAAGGTAGAGAAATGTGGGGGTAGAGAGACATGGACTGCAGGTAAATTATGCAGATGGACTCAAGTGGTGAGGGGGAGAGTTAGGTATGTGGAAACATGCATGGGAGGATGTGCATGGGGATGACATGTATGAGGGGTCCACCGGAGGTAATCCAGGAGGTGAAACAAATTAACATCCTGACCTAGCCCAGGTTTTTTTGCATAGCTTTTGCAAATGAAAAATGTAATTGTGTCTTAAAAATAATCTTCTGTATACAGAATTCATAGAAGCGGTGCTCAGCTGCAAGGCATATTCAAGTGCTGTGCAGGGTAGATGAAGCACTACAGCAGACTTTTGCTTACAATTTGCAGGTAAAATTACCTGCTGCACAGTAATTGCTGCAGTGAATACACTTAACATCAGCTGGGAAACTACGAACTAGCCTGAGCAGTCAAGTCATGGCTTCCTCAGTGTTGGGAAGTTAATACTGTCATCCTGTCCACTTTTATGTCCCAAATACAGTTTTGCTGTCTCAGAGGTGTGAGTTCTGAGCATGTGACTTCCTTGAAGATGAAATAATTCAAAAAGAGTCCATTATATACCCAGGAGTATTTTCTTGGAACTAAATTTGTGTGGTATCCCCAGGGATTTTATTTTTAGAAGACCACAGAATAAAAAGTAATTAGCTAGATCTAGTTTCTCCCCCCTGCCCCCCTTTTTTTTCCTCTTCTTCTGTGGTACATCACAAAACAGAACTTTTCTTCATTGAACCCTACCATCTTAATAGGCTTTCAGGCAGTTCCAAAATGTCCCAAACCCAGTGTGTTAGAGGCTGATTTTCTCTTAAAGCTCATCCTTTAGTTCTGTTCTTGGAACTTCAGTGTCCACCATCAGGCCAGATGATAATGTATGTTTGGAGCAGGATTTTAAGCATTGATTATAATGTTAAAATTAGTCTGTTTTGAAAACCACTGTACCAAAATACCGTAATTAGTTGTCTGTTGGATAACTCTATAAACATTAGGCAGTTCATCTGCTGAATATTCAGTGACACGTGGTTTCTAAAGGAGATGGAGATCTGCAAAAAGACTGAACAATGTTAATACAGCTTCAGTCACATTCCGAACAGGTAGGAAAAACATAAAATTACATAATGATTTTGTTACATGTAATAAGACTTGATAAAATAATATTTAAATTGACCTGAGGATATTTCTGTAGGCAAGCAAATAACTTAAGTATTTTCTTGTCCTTCAACAAACCAGAAATGTTGGCCTAACTTGAATTGATCAGTACACGCAATGAAGTGGGAGACTGAATTGCTTCACAAGTTGAGTACCTCTTGAAGTATATTACAGATAATCTAGAATTAAGGACTTGCTGAAGTAGCAACTGTTGATGTTTCTTACAAAAAAATATTTCATAATCCAACAAAGAGCTCAATCTGCTTAAGCCTTTTCTCTCTCCCTCATCATGAGTTCCGTAACATCAGACAGTACAGCCAGTGGGAAATACTGTGTGGTAAAAGTGCTTATTTTTTTTCTCTTCTCTTACTGGCATGTTTTATGGCACTAGTGGAACTTGCAGTATGCAAAGTATAGAACAAATTCTCTCTGTGCCAGGAGTGTAGTACCGTTGTCTAATATTGTAGTGTCTGGTGCTTTCACGTGGAAGTGCAAAATTAGGTTGATCTCTGAGAGAAAAATGGATTTGTGGTAATTTCTCAAATACAGTGACAGCCTAAGAGGACAGTAGAACTAGAGGTCACATGTTGCTTTATTTTTCCACTGGGAATTCAGGTGTTTTTATCAATTCTACTGGTAACATTTGAGAAGCAATGAACTTTTTAAAAGGTCTGAATTGGAGATCAACTACAAGGTTAAGGTGCTGTGAAATACGAGCTACTAGATCCAGTACAAAACACAGACTACATTGTGGTTACTCAGTTGTTGTACATTAGCATTTATTCAAGTTGTTTGGATTTTGTCTTCCTTTGAGCACCTTAAACAAATAAAATCCTAGCAGATAGTGTTAACTATACCGGGTATTACCCATTTCTGCTTTTTTGTGTAGTGCTGGGCACTACATTATTTTCCATTTAAAAGCATGCTCTACAAGACCTACAATTATTATAAGAATTAGATATGCTTCTTTCTATTTTTGCCTTTGTCTGAAGTACTCATACAGATTTAAGGACCACTAGATCTGTATTTGTTGCTTGTGAAACAGTTTCACCTACATTTTAAAACTAATGTTTAGAGGATTTACTGGCAAGTCTACAAGAATTCAGTTTAATCTATTCAGTCCAAGCCTATTTCTGACCTTTTTTATAACATTCTAGAAAAATCGACCTGGATGAGTGTTTTAAAGTGTGTGTTTGAAGAGTGTGTATTCACATTACAAAATTCTGAACTCAACCCTTACGAAAAAAGTGTTTGAAAAGATGCAGGTTATATGGTGACTAAGTAGCTTCCCCATCTAGAGCAACTGAATTGACCTCTAAATATTCCAGCCTTTCTCCAGCATGCACTGTGGTCTGAATGGTGCAAGTATCACTTTACCATGTCAGGATTGCTTAGTAATGCATATTTGTCCATGGTAACACCATACTAATTTTAGACCAAATAATTTTGCCTTGAGAGTCTTGCTGTTGTTTTTAGTGGAAGTAAGATGTAGTCTTTCCTACAGAAAATAGCTGTGGACCTCTGATATTTTGCAGGTACTTAATGCTGACACTGTCAGCGCTGTGGAGATAAGAAGGCAGTGGAACTGGCTATGCTTTCTGATTGCATGACTGAGCCTGGAAATGGCTGCCTACCTTGAAGGTTTAATGTATTTTCACTTTGCTAAATGATCTTACATATACCGAAGGAATCAGGACTATGTAAGATAACCAGATTCACAGAGTATTACTTGGATACGTTGAGAATGGGCTGTTTGTCCTATTCTTTCAATTATCTATTTGCTAATAGGTAACAGAATTTTTCTTCTCTTCCATTAGTTCCCTAGTTGTCCTTTATTTTGCAAAACTTAACTATGTGAAAGTAGGACAGTCAAATGTAATGTCTTTATGTGAAAAATTATTCAGATAACTAGTATAACCTACTTTCAGGAAGAAAAATTATTTTCTATATGCAGTGAAGTTTTCATTTGGTTGTTATTTGATTTCAGACTGCATTTCTTAAGTGAGTATGTGTTCTCTTTTGAAAGTCCTTAGATTTTTTTTCATTCTTCAGAGTAACTAATTCTGCAAGTGGCATAGAAATAGCTAGTTGGCCACTGTAGAGCAGACAGAGCAAAGGTTTTTGCTCTCTGTAGCTGTATTGGGACATTTTAAGCCATAGTTGGTTTAATTCATCCTAACACTGGGTGTGGCTGTAAGGCATTAACCAGCTGTTCCTCTTTTGCAAATTATCACACGTGTGCCTCTGACTGAGAAGCATTTGAAAATGTGCTAGCATCTCGGGTTGTACAACTCATGCTTTGGCAGGTTGAAGCACTTCCTCCTCCTCCTACTCTTGCGGTGCATTATGTGGAAAATGTTAATGGCATTAACCTGTTTCAGTACACAACAGGTGGGGTTTTCAAACCATCTGGGCTACAGGTGAGGGTTAATGATTTATATGATACTTCTTGTTGCTGTCTACATTTATTTATTAAGGGTATTAAGGCAGATCTCATGGAAAAGCTGCTTCATCTACCTTTTCTTCTGAAGAATAGTTATAAGAAAAGTTAAAAAGTAATTTTAAGTAGAGGTGTTAAGGGCATTTTTGTTTTATTGGATTTTCTTACCTTTTCATGGGCTCTAAAGCTGCGAGTCATTGGGCTTGCTTATCTGCACATTGTTTCTTCATTGAATGTCTGTCTTCTGAACTTCTGGAATAACTCCAGAAATAAAAATAGGGCTTGAGTTGAAAAATCATTGTCAGAAGAGCTGAAAATTAAAGCCAGCAGGCCAGAAGAAATTCCCAAGCAAATGTGTGTGCTTGGGGTGGGTTAGCCCCATCATTATTTGTTAAATAAATAATTATATAAAAGTTAGATGATTAAGTATTTACATTAGTATTATTTAAAGGTAACATCATTCTTGCAAAAATTGAGCATTGTATTTTGGAAGGTTCCTTTAAAAAGGATAATGAGAGATTTGACTTTGAGTCTCCATTGTTTTTAATATCCTCTTTCAGCATGAAAATATTTTCTGTTCCCATCAGTTTTGTTTTTAATTTTTTTTAATTTGACAAACATGAATATTTTTCCTGAAGTTTAAGTAGAATAAAAAATTAATTATTTTTATTGGCTTGCAGACATTGTAGCTTCCCCTCCAGTAAGACTGGCAGATTTATTTTTAGACATGCTGTACTGATATGTATCTTACACATTTATTTAGCGAAAGCAGATTAGATGAAAAAGACTTAGTTTAGGGCTTGCTTGCAAGATTTGAGTGAGCTGTTGGTGACAGAAGAATATAGTTCTTCGTGTCTGTGAATATGCAGTAAGTTTTACTCCATGGGTACACAGCTATTGGCTTTATGGTCTTGGCTGTCTCCATCTCCTGCTCATCGAGCTCCAAATGGACTACTGACATTCCAAACTGCTGAGCAGCTTTCTAACTGCTGAGCAGCTTTCCAACAGCTGCCATTGAAAACTGAATAAAAACAAAAACTATTTTCTTTGCCTTCCTCCCAAGTGTGGATCAGGTGAAAATAGCCAATTTTATTGTGTGTGCCAACTCTACCCTCCTGCTTCATCACTGGTGTTGAGTAGGTCGCAGCTATCTTTCCTAGACCAGACTGAGGCAGCTTCTCACTGTCAGCTGAAAAGCCACTCATTTCACGCAGTTTACAGGACAATTTAAATTTGTTTTCATGTACTCAAATTTGAGATTTGTGCCAACCTACTTACGTCAAATTGTTGATTCGAACTCGATAGGGCTTTTTTGGCATATAAATTTGAACATAAGCTCCTCTTAACTTGTTATCTAAGACAGTAGCACAGCAGTGCCAGCTAGAAATCTGCATCCTTGCTCCAAACTCATAAAAAATGTAGCCTAAGAAAAGTGCTTGGCTGGGCAGCTGGTATCTGAGGCAAGTTTGGGGGTCTCCCAACTATGTCTGACATGTGGGGTGAGGCTGCCATCCAGCACTGCGTGTGAGCTGATGTGCCTTCCCTGGGGGGTCTGCATGGTTCATGGAAAAGGTTGTTGGGGGGTACCATGGTGCATGGCATTATCCACACATGCTGATTTAGGCTGTGTGTCACTTTCACTGAAACATGTACACTTTGCTTCCCTCTCCTCATGTTTTTAATTCAATCTCCTAATTGAGAGAAGCCTGAGAAATTAAAGATTCAAAAAATTAAATGCCAGCAAGAGATACAAAACAGTCCTGTGCCAGGGCTGACTGTAGGAACATGATGGCAATTACCCAGAAGCAAAGATGGAAGTCTCAAAGCACAAAGAAAGCTGAAAGAGCCAGCTGAGTAAAAGCAGCCACACAAAATCCAAGTGTGACACTAAACAAGGAGGTGAAACCTTGTCTTTAACACTTTCAATGTGTCTTAATACGTGATGTTGTTTGAACTGCATTTTGAGGCAGCGTACATGTGCTAGATGAATTGAACGGTTTATGCCAGGTGTCAGTGCAGAACAACAAAAGAAACAGAACAATAGCACAACCTCTCAAAAAGCAAACTGACCCACTTCCATCCCTAGTGATACAAAAAATGAGTAAAACTTGCTGTAGTGGACTGTTATCTTTATTCTCCTGACTTAGTATATCACTTGGATGTTTAAAGAAAACTAGCGGTTAGTAGATCAGTTCTATAGAACAGTTTTTACTGTTCAATATGCTACCAGAGCACTACAATTATGTAGAAATATTTTTGTTCTTTTAAAGAAAAATATTTTTATGAGTAGAATCACTGTCAGCACTTTGGTTCTGAAACATAATTTAACTTCTAGTTCAGTTCTTCCGCAATTTTAAAAATGCTGGCCATTCTAATGTCATTTAATTATTCTAAATGAAAGAACTGCACATTTGGAGCAAAACAAATACTTGTATTAAGAAGATTTTTATTAAGATTACAGGTTATCCTAAGAACTGTCAGTTAGCCAAATATAAAATGTATTTCTGTATGTTCTGTGATACTTTACATCCATGGTAAAACAGGTGCATTCCAAAAATACATGGCACTTACGCTTTTATCTCTTCATAGTGTTAATATGGTTTACTTAGTTGTTTCTGTGTCTGATAGTACTTTTCCTAATAAGAGAACCTAAGGTGAGAGGAGGGTGTAAAAACTATCTTGCTTCTGGAGTCTGGTCTACCAAACCCTACCTTTCTAGTTACACCCTGTATTTACTATGGGTGACAAATGCAGTAGGTCTAATAGATTCAGTGTTCAAAATGGAAACAGTTCATGCCAGCTGGGATTTTTTGTAGTATTAAAGTTTCTAAGGTAAGCTGACAGTCTGAATGACACACCCTTTTTAAAAAACTATTTTTTAAATCTTTCTGGGAGACGAGAACTGTATTATGGTTACCTATCTTGCATTCATGACTCTTTAGACATGGGCATATAAGACAACGGTACTGGGACCGGTGTTGTTCAATATCTTCATCAACGACCTGGATGAGGGCACAGAATGTACCCTCAGCAAGTTTGCTGATGACACCAAGCTGGGAGGAGTGGCTGACACACCAGAAGGCTGTGCTGCCATTCAGAGAGACTTAGACAGGCTGGAGACTTGGGCGGGGAAAAACCTGATGAAGTTTAACAAGAGCAAGTGTAGAGTTTTGCATTTGGGGAAGAAAAACGCCATGCACCAGTACAGGTTGGGGGCTGACCTGCTGGAGAGCAGTGTAGGTGAAAGGGACCTGGGGGTCATGGTAGACAGGAGGATGACCATGAGTCAGCAGTGTGCCCTTGTGGCTAAGAAGGCCAATGGCATCCTGGGGTGCATTAGAAAGGGTGTGGTTAGTAGGTCAAGAGAGGTTCTCCTCCCCCTCTATTCTGCATTGGTGAGGCCACATCTGGAATATTGTGTCCAGTTCTGGGCCCCTCAGTTCAAGAAGGACAGGGAAGTGCTTGAAAGAGTCCAGCGCAGAGCCACAAGGATGATTAAGGGAGTGGAACATCTCCCTTATGAGGAAAGGCTGAGGGAGCTGGGTCTCTTTAGTTTGGAGAAAAGGAGACTGAGGGGGGACCTCATCAATGTTTACAAATATGTAAAGGGTGAGTGTCAAGACGATGGAGTTAAGCTTTTTTCAGTGAAGACCAGTGATAGGACAAGGGGTAATGGATACAAGTTGGAGCATAGGAGGTTTAAGATGAATATCAGGAAAAATTTTTTTACTGTAAGAGTGACAGAGCACTGGAACAGGCTGCCCAGAGAGGTTGTGGAGTCTCCTTCGCTGGAGACATTCAAAACCCGCCTGGATGCCTTCCTGTGTGATGTACTCTAGGTGACCCTGCTCTGGCAGGGGGGTTGGACTAGATGATCTTTCGAGGTCCCTTCCAACCCCTAGGATTCTATGATTCTATGATTCTATAACCCACATATTTTTATCAACTGCCTAATTGGCTGGAGGTGTTTCATAGCTATCTGACTAAAATATCACAGTAATTCTAAAAATTAGACTCATGCATAACTTACATGACAGAACTGAAAATAAAGTAATAAAATGGATGTTTTTTAAAATATACAAAATATCTGAAGACTTCAGATTAAATGGTCACTGCCAGTCTTGAAAGGAAATGAAGGAAAGTAGTTTCTCAAATTTCTTCCTCCACTGTCTTGCTTTCCACTAAAAATATCTCCAAACTTTATTTGGCTAAGGCCTCAAAAAGTCAGGTATACTGGATTAAGAATTGCCTAAAGAGCATATTACTCTCTTCCCTTTTCATACTAAAAAATTATTTGATATTTTTATAAGAACTTTTATGAATATTAGGCCAACGATTGCTAGAAGAGACTGGTGTATCCAAAAATGTGCAAGTGACATTGTACACACCTGTAATAGTGGGGAGGAAGGCATTCTGCATGTTCCAGCACATAATAAATTCCTGCTCAAAAATGCTTTGTATTTTTAGTAGGCTTCCAAAACAAAATATTCAGCAGGTCCTGAACACGCCCTATCTTTGCAAGTTCCAGTTTTGTGGAGCAAGTAGAAGGCAATGTTCTAAAAGAACAAAGTTTAATAAGAAAAAAAAATAATTAGTTGCCATATTAAGGTATGAATAGTGTATATTGCTTTAGAAAGGATGAAGCACCTGCTATCCATGTACATGTTCTTTGTCAGGTGATGGCAAGACACCTGATCCCTTGCCAGCAGCATTTGCAAATAAAGGTTATTGAACTGTTAGTTGCAGTACATTACATGCAGAACTAAGTGATGAGAGATCCCTCCCGTGTATCCTTGCCCTTTTCTCCATAGTTTTGGTGTTCTGATATTTCCTAAACTGCTTCCTCAGAACCTGTCCCTATTATGAACCTGGAGGTTAGAGTTTTCACTCTTCAAAGAAAGAATTGGAAAAAAACCCCACACAAACCTTGTGCTTTAAGCATTTGACTTGACTGTTATACAGGTCTTACATTTATTGTAAGCTAAGACATTAGGGAGGATATTCAGGTTTGGTTTCCATGTTGGTAAACTCTGTACTGATTTAACATCACTTATATGACATTTAACAAATTGAAGTAGTAGTTTTCTTTTTATTTAAATGCTGAACTAAAAACAAGACCACCAGCAGAAAAAATGTGCATGTGTGGACAGTACTTACCCTCTACTAACCTAAAAGCAACTGCCAGTTTTTGTACCCATTCCTTCTAGGAACAAATTAATTTTTCTTATGCCTTCTGCATTATCCCCCACTTGTTTCTATACAGCTGCTGCTTTTTAGGAGTGAAATACCAGTTATACTGTGGCACAAGGCAGGCATATTCTTGTAAAGTAACTTACAGCCCTAACTTACAAGCAACAAAAAAATACTTAAGTCTGCCAGTAAATTTGTCAAGTTCCTCTGTGTCAATGTTTGCAGCAAATGGTGTAAATCTTCATCCTAGAAAGAAGACTGGATTAATCAGTTCAGGACCTAATCTTAACTGCCAACAGCCATACTGAGAGTTGAAGTCTGATTTCTATCTGAAGTGAGTCACTAAACCAATGAACTGTAGATAAAAGCTTTATTTTTTTTCAGGGGAAAGCAGGTGAACTCAAAAAATAGTTTAGTCCAGTGAATAATTTTTCTCTAAGTATCAGGAACAGCTTGCTCCTTATGAAACAGGCTATACAAATAGCCATTTAAAAGATGTTAATTCAAAGCCATAAAAAATGGAGGAAATGCCCTTTGCTTCATTTCACACTAATCACATTCATAACTGCTTGTTGCTGTTTTTCTGTGACAAATAGGAGATAGGTTACCAACACAAAACCCAGAACAACAGAAAACTTTCTTCAGATGTTGTGTAAGGATGCTAACAGACTGGCTGCTGAAAAAATCTTTTTATTAAAATAGTCTTCTTCTGGCTGTTGACATTCATGCTCCAACATCAGAGGCAGTAGCTGAGTATCTGTAGCAATAGAGTTTGTTGTCTGCACCTCCACTCAACAGCAACTGACAAGAGGAAAAGAAAACTGATTATTAGAACTAAGCAAAATAGCTACAAAAAAGTTGAGGACTCTGGTTTTCTTTTGTCTGAAGCCATCAACAAAAGTAATGACTAATGAACTGTTAATGCATGACTAAAACCCAGAATCAAAGTACAGAAGCAGCCTCATCTCGTACCCTTCTAAAATCAGAAGCAAAGTTTTTGTGGGAAAACTTCTAAAGCTTTTCTTGCCTTTTGTGCAGAACAGGAGACACACTGAGAATCTTGAATGTTAACAAAATGTTTTTTCCCATTTTATATGTGTACCGCTACATTAGCAGAACAGCTTGCTATAGAGGATTATATAGTTTCCTGTGTATACATGTCCAGTCATGCTCCAGCTGTCAAGTTCATGCTGCTGCTTTAGTCTATATGGCAGCAAGTGGTACCTTTCAACATGTATTTTCCCAGCGAGGTGTGGTGCTGTTCTCCTGACTATCCTTGTTTGTATTATCAGTGTAACACCCACTAACGCTACAGAGCTTAAGCTCCCATCCTATTCCTTTGCACAGTAGCATGGGGAAGTGCTGCAGTGCATATGAGCTTCTCTTTAACCCAGTATCACCCACAGAACTAAAACTTCCTCGTATATTTTGTCTTTAAGCATAAAGGAAAAAACAAGTCGATGACTGCTTTTTGGCCTCTTCCTAGCCACGATGCTTATAAATTGAGTAACTTGCTTTTCAGATTCTTACCCCAGCTTCTGTCCAGTCCACACACAAAACCTTGTCCTCATGAGCAGCCAAGTCATACAGAGGAGCCTTGCAACTGGTAAAGCACAGGTATTTAAAGTCATATGTTTGAAGTCACATGAGCAATAACAAAACAAAACTGGTCCCTGGACAAAATACTATCCTGGTATTATCAAACGGATGTGCTAAACACTTGGAGTATACAGGTATCTACTATCTGTGATGTTTTCTCTGCTTTGTCCAGAGCTGATCACATCAGTTTAAACCTCTCCTGTGTCCCCAAAGAGAAAAGCAGCAATGTTTTTCAGACTAACTTGTTACTGAAATTGAATGAATCTGCTTTTTAAGAACAGTTTATTTCATAGTTTGCTTCTTACAAGTGTGGATGCTGCTCAATTATGTGTGTGTTTCAGAAAAAACATATTTGTCTTCTGAATGAAAACCATTTTCTTGCTTGGAAATTTGGAATGAAAAGTCTGAAAAGCTTATCAAGTGACACTTCACACTATTCAGCTCATTCTTTAAAAAGAGAAGGTATTTTGTTCCTTCAAGGAAAGGTTAGCAGACCTTCTGCTGTTCGTAATCCCAGTTAGCAATGTTGTAGGTGCTGCCTTCTGCATTTCAATCCTTGCTATTAGTGCCAGGTATGTCCAAGATTGAAATGCCATACACCCCCCACAGATGTTAAGTCATGGGTCCTGTGATAGACTGCATGTATTTTTCTCCCTTTCATTATATATGCTTGACTCTGAAGTCCTAGAGGATTTTCACAAACACCAGAGGAGTTCCAATCAATGTCTCAGACTGCTTTTGCTATTTCATTAGGTTAACTGACCCTGTAATCTTACATGCCTTTGGAACAGTGAAGAATGTATGTTTATTTTACTACCTTCTTGTGTCCCACAGTTTCACAATGTTGTCCAGAGAACCAGAGATCAGCTGATGCTCATGGGTAGGTGACCACTTCACAGATGTGACCCAGCCAGTGTGAGATGTCAGAGACAGGAGAACCAAGGAGCCATCTGAACAGAAGAAGACAAAAAAGGCATCAATAGATGTCAACTAAAATAGGCACTTTTAATATGCATACAAAATCCAGTGAGAAAAGCAGTCAGTAACATACTTGTGTTCAAGATAAGTCTCCCACCAGTAATTCTAACTTCAAAAATTGAAGTGAACTTTAAAGAAAGCAAGTAAAAATCTAAGCTGCTCAAGTTCTGGTAAGAAAAAAATAATCAAAATTATCAACATGTATTTTGTCATTAAACTCTCCTTTCAAATATTCTTGAAAAAGCAATCAAATAAATGCTTTAATTATTAACATAGAAAATAGGAGACATAGAAAACTGTAGATGAGACTTAGAGAAGCTAAACAAGTAAACATGCCTATGAAATAAATCTGGCAGGCTCACTAATAAATTCTCCACAAATCCTGTCAGACATGGCACAACTGTTTGACATTCATTATGGTCCAACCAACTTTAGGTGTGAACCTTAGCATAAAAAAAACAATGCTGAGGCCTGAAACTGCAGATTTGAGTTGAACATTGAATAGTAAGTTTAAAGAAAAAAAAAAAGTAAAAGCTGAGTTAGTTTTCTAAATTATTAGATGAGAAATCAAACTAAGTCTTGCACCAGATTACAGAAAATAGATGTAATCTTTGTATTTAATAAAAGCTCCCACCTGGCTTGTTTCAAGCGGAGGGACCAGCAAGCAGTTTGTGAAACATCTCCCAACAGGCAGAAGTTCTGATTGTGAAAAAGCAACTTTGAGAACGTGTGTTTTCAGCTCACCTTTGCTGCGAGGATCCCAGAGTCTAATGTGTCTGTCGGTGCTCCCAGATGCGAGGCGTCGACACAGTGGTGAGTAGGAGACAGAGTTAAACACTTTGTTTCCCGTCTGTCAGAAAAGAAAATAGTAACTAAGAGAAGAGTGACTATTTTTGCACAACTTTTTTATTTGAGGTGGACCTTAGCTGAACCTACAGACAAAGCACAGTGATCTCACCAAAGTTGATTTGAGATCTCCAGTCTCAGCATCCCAGAGTTTAATGGTGTGGTCCCATGACGCGCTGCAGATTTCTTCAGTATCTGACCACAGCACAGAGGAAATGGCTTCTGTGTGGCCAGAGAGGGTTGCCAGGGGAGTCTAGAATTTCAAGGTGAGAGATTACATTGAGTATCGTCAACAAATCCATTCTTTCAACAAATCAAAGTATGTCTGATCAGCCTGAGATATATCACCAGAAGTTAACTTTTTATGTAACTTTTAACAAAGAGTAATTATTATGTGTCCACACTTTAAAAAGTAAAGTCCTGGACAAACTTGGAGCTCATCTTACCCTGGTTAATCCCAACTGTTCAGTTTTCTGCTTCTTCCGTGGTCTGTTACCTGCTTCTTCCATTTCATCCTCCTCATCTGTAGGCACTGTGACAGAAGACAGATTCAATCTGGAGGTTTTAGAATTGCATTTGCATATAAGCATTAAGTGAACCCCTGTACTGATGGTACCTAACCTATGATGTGTGAGTATTTTAAACTTGCACATCTGATCAGATCGGTATTACCTCCATTTTGAGCATGAGGAAAATGAATACAATCTAAGCCGTTTTCTGCAGGTCATGCCGTTTAAAAATGAAGTCCCAATTTTTTAAGACCATTGTTACAGAAAATCCCAACAGTAACAGAGGTGTGTGATAAACACAATCATTCTTCTAAATACAATACCTACATACGTAGTCCCAAACTGAAAGAATATGACTTGTAAGAGTGAAAGAAAGCATTCAGATCAAAAGGAATTAGTCTACATTTCTAGAAAAGACCCAGTCATCTTGCTATCCACCATATTATGGTGTCAGTCATAGAACAGGAAAACAAAGCACAAACTTCTGGTTCAAAAGGCATATAAACATTAAAAATAAGAGATACAAAGCACTGTGTTCTGAATAAAATAACTATCAGCATGCAGTTGAAAACTGTATCTGAAATTGTATTACCAACCAAAACAGTAACTTAAAGTGAAGTATATAGCCTTACAAAGCCTAACAGAAAAAAGTTCTAGCTTGCTTTTAGTATTACAGAGTCAAATTTTCTTAAAGAAAAAAGTATTCAGATATCTTTCAGGCTGTTTTAAGTACAGGGTTGTTGGTTTGGGTTTTTTTGAGAGCCAAAAATCCCAGCTTACACTTATCTTACCTGCAGACCAGATCTTTAGCATTTTATCCCAGGATCCACTGCAGAACTGTATGAACAGAAACATTTAGTCAAAAGTTGATCCAGAGTGACCTTGAAAACCATACTAAGTTAGCTTCCTGCTTGATAAATTAACCAATGGATTATGATACACAAGAAACAGCATTGGGCTACTCTAAAAAATAGAAAGAATGTTTGGCAAAGATCAAATTATTATTTTTCTTTCCTTTTCAGGAAAAATATCTACAAAAGCTCTGTTTTCTTCAGCATCAAAAGGTTTTATTTTAACCTGTGTGATACTGAGTCAAGCTGGGAGCAATGAATCCACCTTTGGTGTAAGTGCTCTTAATTATTGATTTCCTGGATAAAGGGAAAGGGCCTCTTTTATCACTTGCTTTTTCTGAAGTATCACTCTGGAAATTTTTTCCCTCACCAAAAAATACTGTGAAAACTTGAAAATAGTTCATTATAATGCAAAATTCATGTGTTAAAAGTAAAATTTACTTAGAAATAAACATTCAACTTCTCTCATAGAAGTCAAAACCAGCAGTATAATGGCTGTGCTACCTAAAGTCACCTTCAGCTTTTAGTGATACTGGAGGTTAAGTGTATCACTTTGAAAACCTGGTCTAGTGTTGATGCTGCACTCCTGATCTTCAATAACCACCATTTATAACAAGACTGAAAACTTGTAAGCATGTCAGTCATAACATGACTAGTACCTATGCTGGGACAAAAAAAGACTATTTTTGAGATACAGGCTGATAACATGGCAAAAGACAAAAGGTTTCTCTGCAGGAGTCACTCACTTTAGTTCTTGTGCAATCAACAGCTATGGAGTCTACGCTCCCAGCGTGTCCCCGGCAGCAGTGAAGGGCTTTCACTTTGTTTTTCTCCACATTCCACTCCCACAGCAGGACAGTTTGGTCCATAGAAGCAGTGAGTAACAGACATGATAAACTATCTGAGGAAGAAAATAGTCATGCTCACACCCAATTCAGCTTTCCAGAGTCTTTGCAGTAATTATTCTAGTCAAAGAAGCAACAGCAGACAGATAGGAACTTGTACGTATTTCAGATTACTCTGTGTTACCCTGCAAGTACAATTAATATATGCATAGCAGTGTTTGCTAATGAAGACTGCAAGTGGATAGACAAATGTACATGTTAAACTAGCTATACTAATTACTGTTAAAGGGCTGTTTTACTCATACCATTACTTCATTTCTAACACCACTGACAGAGATCAAATTAATTGTAGTATTTAGACAATCAAGTATTTATGGTTGAGGAATTTTCCCCCCCAATAAATCAAACTATTACTACTCCTCTAATAAATATACTGACCTTGTTTCACCCATGCCACATCCTTCACTACTTCTGTATGCCCAGCTATTGTCATGATGGATTTTCCTTCCAAAGACCAAATTCGAGCAGTCTGATCATAGCAGCCAGTTAATATCCTTCAGGGTACAAAATATGAAACATTGTAGTCTTTAAAACCAATGTTTTTTAATAAAATAAAAACCCAGCCTTGATTAGAAACTTGGAAAAATATCAGCACAGTAAATACCTAGCTTAAATGAATTCAAAATACAGCTACTTTGTGTGTTTAAAAAAAAAAAAAAAGTAAAACAAATCTTTTGTTACAGAGCAAAGCTCCATTAAAACCTGCAACTGCAAGGAGTACAGGCCAGAGAGAAAAGCCATGAGAGTACTGCATATTTTGGTGAGATTTAAGATCACCCACGTAATCTAAAATAAGATAATTTGTTGTTCATGGTATGCTACTAGAGGATCTCAAAAGCATTTTCAAACCATTACTTAATATAAGAACATTGCCTAGTTGATTGGAAAATGAATGTGAAAATACAGGAGGACAATTATGGTTGCTTGGTTGGTTGAAGAAAAGCTCTGCACGAAGGTACACAATTGTATTTGTTACTAATTAATGTGACGTTTGAAATCAAGGGTTTAAGCTAAAAAGAGATAAGGAAATCTTGTGTCTTTTATGAAAGGCAGCATTTGTATTATCCATTTGTACTAAGATCTCATGTTCAGTGATTCGAGCTGGTTTCTACTTGTGTTAAAGTCACTGTCATAGAATAGAGGTGTTAAAACAAACTGCTGACAAAAGCAGCCGAGCAACTTGACAGGTTAAAACTAATACAAAAACAGAACAAAGAGAGGGATAAAAAAGAACATTAGCGAGAGGGAATACCACTCCATTTGACACCATGGAGTCCTCTGCACACAACAGGAATAAGCAAGACAAAATTTAGAATTGGCTTAGTGCAGTACCATTCTTCAGTGGCTTGAACAGAACTGATCCAGTCGTCATGGAAGATGCATTCCTCTGGCTGAGGGGCCATGTATTTCTCCACATACTCTATCTCCACGACTTCTTCCTGAGCTCAAAGACAAAATACTTATTTAGTGTGGTTTTGTTTTTTTAAATGAAGAACAGGAATATTTAACTCTAGTGTGGTGCAAATACACAAGTTTGTCAGGCAAAGATCTTGGTATCCAAGACCTTTGCCAGATTAGTGGCAAATTGCTTTCCATAGTTTTATCAAATTACTATTTATAGCAAGCTGGAAGCAAAAGCAAGTAATTTCACTTTTAACAAGTTCCTCTGCTTTTGTATTTGCCCATACAAAACGATGTCTAAAATACTTGGCAGCATTTTCTAGAGGCGATACTAACCTCCCCCTTATCCCCCAATGTATCTGATAGGCTGGAAGACAAATATATATTAATGATGAACAGAGTAAATAAAAATTTCCCCTCTAAACTGTATACAAACAACAGACTGGATAATGATGTTGCTTGCACTGCTCATTCCCATACTCTCTAAACGTTCTGCAGCTCAGAATGGATTTAAATATGCAGGGAATTCTGGGAAAGTCAGAAAAGAAAGAAAACTGAGGAAAGAAAACCACCTTGTCAGGATAACTGTAATACTGAAATCAGATTAAGTAAACTCATTAAGTCTGTTTTACTGTCCAAGATGGGGAGAAACTGAGTATGACTTACTGTGGAGATATTTTCCATTTCCATGTGTGTGACCAGTGGCATACGCAAGAACTGGCCATTGATAAGGAAGTCAAATTCCACATATTTGTGATCCACTAAAACAAATTAGGAAAAATCCATGTTCAGGTGTCAGTATTTGATACCATCAAGAGCAGCATCATTCTGTGGCTGGCTCAGGAGAATGGACCAACAAGAGGTTAAAGAAGACAACAAACAACCCCCCAACAAAAGTTGGGTTTCTTCTCCCACTTGTAAGTGGGCAGCCCAATAGTTACACAGGATTATGTGAGTTTAGAGGGAAGGAAAAATTCCTGTAGGGGTTCAGAGAGTTAAATTTGCCTTTCATTGTTAACACACTATTTTCTGCATAATTTTCTCTGTATCTGCAATCAAACCCCAGTGATGCTTCATCACTGATATGTGGTCCCTGCCCGTTTGCCCACAGCTTCATCACCACGGGCGAGAGCCCTGTACACGAGGCACCAATGGGAAAATCCCAGGAATTTTTTGTTCACATTTCCCTCTCTAATGGCGTTGCTGAGGAAGCCCCCGGGTTTTGCCACGAGCAGCGTGCTGTGCACCAGTTTTTGTATTCTGGGTTGTTACCAATTTCGCGTGGTTAAAGGCAACTGACAGAGCTCTCGGCGGGTTA
This sequence comes from Apus apus, assembly GCF_020740795.1. Lineage (NCBI taxonomy): Eukaryota > Metazoa > Chordata > Aves > Apodiformes > Apodidae > Apus > Apus apus. The sequence goes on along the minus strand of NC_067287.1, from coordinate 27,720,625 downwards.
AGAGACAGTTGGTCTCATTCCTTATAGAAAAAGGGATCTTAACAACCGGTGTCTTTCCCCCGCCACCCCTTCAAGACAGGCCCGTTTCGGCAACGCTCCTGCCGGTTCCCCGGAAAGGCGCGAGGCCGCCCCGCACCTACCGCTGCGGGCCGACAGCAGCTTGTTGACGAGGCGGCTCAGGTCGGTGGTCTCGGAGGCCGCGGGCACCGAGAAGGGCACATCCTCCACGGCGTACCTGCGGGCACACAGCGCCGTTACCGGCCCTGCCCGGACGCCTCCCCACCCCTCACCCCCTGCCCCAAGCGCGGGCCTCCCTCTCACCTGCGGTTCTCGGTGCGGAACCGCGCCGTGAGCTGCGCCATGATGCTGCCGCCCCGACCACGTGCCGCCACCAGCCCCGCCCCGCCAGCCGCGGGGCGCCCCGCAGGCCACCGCGCCCGGTAGGCCGCGCGCTCCCGACAGGTCGCGCGCCGCAGCCTTCCCGGTGGCCCCCGCGCGCCCCCTCCCGCCCAGCCGGCGGCCGCGCGTGCGCCGCGAGGCGGTGCGCGTGGCGGTGCGTGCGGGAGCCCAGGTTGAGTAGGTCCCTCCTCCGGCTGCCCCGCCGGGCCCCGGGCGCTGGCAGCGGCGGGCCTGCCCTTGGCAGCTCCCTCGGGCTGGCGAGCCGCGCCCGCGCGTCCCGCTGCCCCCTCCCCGGGGCTGCGGTGCGGAGGGGTGTGGCGGGGGCGGGAGGGCCGGGCGCGCAGGGGCTGAGGCGGCCGCCGTTGCCCTCAGGGCTGAGCCATGAGGTGTCCCCCCTGCTGCCCCCGGGGCTGAGCCATGAGGTGTCCCCCCTGCTGCCCCCGGGGCTGAGGCGCGGCCGGTGGGACAGCGGCGGGGCCTAGCGCCGCCCCTGCCCCGGGCCCTGCCGCGCCCCGGCCGTGCGGGGCGGTGGGGACCCCGCGTGGGGCTGAGCGGTGCTGGGGCGGCGTGCGGCACCGCTCGCTGCCAGCGGTGTCCTGGCGTGACGTGGGTCGTGGTCCTTTGCGCGTGAAGTGACACATCAACAATAAACTTAACACTAAGAGTGATAAACCCAACGTGCGGGGGGTTCTAAAAGAAGCTGTAAGTGAATTTGCCTTTCTGGGAGAAAGCTACTTGTGTGAGTACTTGCTGTCTGCTTGGTATATATATATATATATTTATATATTTATTATTACTCTTTATTTATTTTAAATTACTTTTTTTCCCTGCCTTTTTGCCAGTGCCTTGTGGCCTCCCAGGGAACAGCTGAGCTTTACAGGTGTGGTGACACAGGCTGGGGCAAGTGTTGGAGTGGGCAGGTGTTGTAGTCTTTGTGTTTTGTGAGACTGAAATCTCATATATTTCGTCAGTGTGCTTAAACGATCTGACATTGATTGTCAGTGTAATTGACACAGGTACATTTTCCAGATGTGGTAACTACACGAAAGCAACTTGAGAAACATTTTAAGTAGGAGTGCCCAGATCTGTGTATTCTTAACAGTATCTGCCTTCTGTCTCTGTGACAGAGATAAGCTAAATCTCAAACCTGGTACAAGTTAATAGGAAGCTGATTTTGAGGGTATCACTATGCCCTGATTTCCTTCCCGTTTATGTTGTACTGTAATTTGTGCCCTGCATAATGGTAATAAAGAAATGTCATCAGAGGTAGCTTCTTCAGAGAGAGTGTTTAATGGTTGTAAACTATACAGTTATCTTAAATCTTCATATAAAACCTCTGAAACGTTTCATGGAATACTACAAAAAAATCCTTGGTGAGGCATTCAACTGTGTATATTTCCTGTCAAGAAATATAAATTAAAACCAGAATGGGGATCGTTGCTGTCAGAAGTGCTGAAAACATGAACTTGCACTGTCAAGCTTTGATTTACAGTTTTGTTTTGTTTTAATCTGTGTACATTGAAGACTTGAAGCTTGAAAAATATAAGAGAATTCCCTCCTTCCTGCTGCAGCAGAGTACTCCTAGGTAGTATGTACTTAGTGTTAGCAATGGACGTACTTGTTTTTTGCAATTTAGGTTTCTTAAGACTAGAATCTTGCAGTATTGACTCAGTGTTAAAATAATTAGCTCTGAGATTTTGAAAGGTGGTACTTCCCTTTGGGATCTGGCTGTGTGTTGCCTTTCTCATGAGTGGCAGAGGCAGGAGCAAGCATTCATATGAGGCCTTAAAATTATGTCGTCTAGAACTGGTGTATATTTAGGAACCACTGCTTGTGGTTGGTAGATGCAGGTAGAATAAAAGATCAGAAACAAGAAAACAGAAGTCTAATACTCTGCCTTAACGTCAATAGTAAGGTTTTTAAGTCATTCTAGTTCGACTTTTCTGATAGCGTCTTTAAAAGTTTATATACTAAAAATCAGTACGTGGGCTTCTGGGTTAGAGAGGAGATTGCAACTGTGATGAGAAAGGTTCAGTTCCTCTTGAAAGTACCTTTTGTGTTTTGTTGAATGATCTGAACTATCCGTGTGTTTGTCTTTGGAACTGAACCACTGATGGTAATGTGTAGGATAGATTGCAGTGCATAATGTTTGCTCTCTTGAAGTTCCTGTCTTTAAGAAGCTGTTCCCTGCATAAAATGCTTACAGTGGTTATTATGTTTGCCTGTGCTAGCAGTTTTCTGTGGCTGCTTGCTCTCTTTACAGACTTGAACCAAAGATAGCAATGGCCATAGATTTTCCTTTATTTTGAGCAAAGTGCTACCCAGATGCAGGCAGGGCAAAGGAAACAGTCCTGTGGTATAAAATGTCCTAACCCTTGAGCTGGAAACGGACATGGAGTGGTGGACTTCATGGAGAGCAGCTGGTAGAGTGGGTTGGGTGCAGCTGCACTGAGGCTTGAGCTGAGGTATGAAGAGCTGCCTGTTTGGTGTGTGCACTGAGGAAACAGTTGTTGATCCTGTTTCACACTAACATTAAACTCCCACAGTTCTCCTTCAATCAGTTTTTAAATGTGTGGGATACAGTGGTGTTACATTGGAGATTTTTTTTGGCACTTAGGTAAAGTGTTTATGAAGAGAAGAGGTACTTGTATGTTATTTACTCATTCATGACAAAATATCCATCTGTATATATGTATCCAGGATTTAACCATCTTGCTTGGGAAATTTGTTAGCAATATTTATACAATGGTAAACATTATTAATTATGTGTTTGTACTTGTAAGCATCTAGAGAAGTCTGCTTCTTTTAAGACAAAAAACTTAATTATTTTTGTTTGGGGTTGCACAACACTTAGGTTACTTAAACCTGGATTGTGAAGCCATGAAGCTCGTTGTCTGGGGTGATGCATGTGCCAGTGGTGTTCCTGGGTTAGAACAGTGATTAGGTGAAGTCACAAGGCAAAAATGTACCAAGAGCATTTTTTAAACACAAAGATAAAACTTCAGATATTTCTAGGTTGCTTGTAAGAGGAAGCTGGACAAAAATCACTGTATATTTACCTTACTGCTATAATTTTTTTCCCTGAGCTTTATTATTAACCAGTGTTAGATAAAAAGGATAATTGGACTACTTGAGCTGTTGGCCTGTCCTGACGCAGCTCTCCTTGTATTCTGTAGTTGAGTTCCAGCACACTGAGGGTACGTGCCATCAGTATCTCTGGAACAAACTTCTTCTGTTTATCTCAAACAATAAAATGTGCTGCTTTGGCAAAAGTGACATTTATTCTTTACACCTTTTAGCTGAGGGGAAATGGTTGGGCAATGATGAAATCTAGTTTTCTGTCTTTTTTTCGTTTGCTAGTCACATGCTTCAGACATTTTAACTGAAACATCTCATAATTGTTCTCAGATCCAAAGCTACAAAATATTTGTTAAACATGAGGTAACTTCATTTGGAACTTAGTTTTATCACTTGAAAATTGAATGGAAAATTAAATCTACTTCAGGTTAAAGTATTTAGTATATTGAACATATGAGCGGCTTCACTTCACAGTATTGTTTGTATCAGCAGGATGCTTTATGCCGCTTCAAAATCCAAGGAGATGTGGATTTACTCTACCTGTGGTCATTTATGTCTTTGCAAAGCAAAGTAAATTTGTGCTTCCAGGGTTGTACAGCTTATCAAGTGACTCTCTGGCCTTTTACATTCTCCTTACTAAAACTGTAAACAGTTGAAGTACCACAGCCAAGAGGGTCCGGCTCAAGGAATTTACTGTGTGGTGTGGTAAAGAAGATAAAGCTGGTAGGAGCCATGTGCTAATACAACACAGTTTGGCTTTAAAAGAAATACTGAAAGGAAAAATCCTGAGCACCTTTCCCCCTCCCTCACACCGAACTGCAGCAATTAAGTTTTCTTCTATGCAGTTTGGCATATTATGTTTGTAGTCTACTATGTGTGTACTTGCTAAGGTAAGGGCCAAGTTAATTTGTTATTTTGTCTTGTTGCTTATGAGTATTAGGGGTTGGTCACTGCTTTAAAGGGTGTACTGTCTGTGTGAAAGCCTTATCCTGTGGATGAGGCAATTCACTGTCCAATGTGGTCTGTTGGCTTGAAGGTCTGTCTTAGGCAGCTGAGCTCCTTGAAGTACTTTTCTTTGGGATAGAAGCTAGATCTCCAAAGTGCTGAGACCTCTGACTTTTTTTGTCTTTCAACACATGATTAATGCCAGATTTTGTTTCTAATATCTGGTGTTTTCCTGCCCAAAGCTTACTGCTGTAGACTATCAATAGTAATTTTCTTTAACTTATTTGTTGGTTTCTAACCCTTTAAAATAAATGTGATTTACTTCAAGATGGCTCCATGACTTAGTTGGGTGTTGCAAATCTTGTCTGTTGGTTATGGAAGCAGGTGACTAATATTTTTGTAGAGCAGTGCTAGCATATCTTTAAATATAAAGTGTTCTCTAGATGTGTGTGTGGTTATTAGTTGAGTGCTTGTGGACATAATTAGATGAAAATGTGTATGTGTGTTTTCTATCTCTCTGCAATGATAAGTTGAGCAAATTGTCTTGTACAAGATGCTAAACTGTATTGCTGCAGCAAGACACTGAAATGTTTCTGCAGTGAGTAATAAAGCACTAAAGAAGCAAGGATTTTTTGGAAGCTTCACTGTTAGCTTGCAGTGGCATTAGAACTTGTAAGACTAAAACCTAACAAATAAAACTCCAAACCTGCAACAATGTCCTGGTTGAGGCTGAAGGATGAAACAAACTATTATTTTTCAGGTCATCTTGTAATGGAAAAAAATGGAGCTGACCATGGAGCTGACATTACTATGGGAGGATCTAATGATTTGTTCGTAGGTGACTGTAATAGTGCTGGAGTGTCAGAAACAAATGATCAGGTTTTTCAGGTGAGGTATGAATGACCTGTCTTTGTATATGCTTTCTTTATATACTCTCTGATGAATTTTCAGCATGTTTATTTTTTTTTCTTGCCTTTATAGTAATTCATTGTATCTTTTTAAAACGTACAGAATTTCCTTCCCTTGTATTCTTGTGCCATTCAGTTTTGAACTGCTGAATATCCAGATGTTACCTGTAGTGATAACCTTTAGTACTTGTATTAGATCCTGTTATCATGCTGAAGAAGTAGATGTTTTATTGTGTTAAATAAATCCTGTAGTAAAAGACTACTTAATGACATGCCTTGGATTAGGAGGTGTTCAGAACACTTGAAAATAAGGTCAGATTGCTTGGTCACCAAATGTGGCAAATACAAATCTAGTCATGCAAGGCATCTATGTGGGCTTTGCAGGAGGGAAGTCTTTAATTAATTTTTAAACAAATATTGCAAAATATTCCTAGTCAGAGAGATTTCTGTGCCTAAATGTTCTTCAGCATATTACTTCAGCTAACATAAAATATTTAATTTACGCAACACCTTTAACACAACTAGTGCCATTTATTTGTTGCCGCTTTTCTGGTGTTGCTTATAGCAGACGGATTCAGCAGAGAAGGTTTATACCTGCAGAATTTTTTAGAAGGTTATTTGGCCCAGGTCTGGCTCTCATATACAATTTAGAAGCATTTTTCCCTGCTCTTTGGATTTGTAGTTCACAAGTTTTTGTAGCAGAAGTGTCAGAGTAGTTTGTGTGATTGCTGCAAGAGATCCAACAGATTTCACTCCTTACATTGGCCAGATGACAGCCTGACATATTTTACACAAGGACTACCTATTTTCCATTATTTTTACATGTTTAATACTTGTGTTGTCAGAGCTCCAAGAAGACAGGTCTTGGTGCTTAAACATTTAAATGTAATGAAAATGTAATGTGCTGTAAGCACTTGATTCTTCAAGTTTGATGAGAGTAAGCTCTGAGTACCCATTTTTTGAGACTTGCAAGAAAAGACTTTTGGTCTTGCACTCTATAATTCTTGGACTTAGTGGGGTTTTGTTGCTTGTTTTTCTTCTGTGGTAAAGAATTAAGAAAACTTGTAGAGTTCTTTGTCATAGCCAAATGCGTGTATCTAAAGGTTGATTTAGAATAATAACTTAGGATTTCTTTTAAAGGCAAATCAAGTTGGCTGATGTTTTACAGAGTGGGGTGGGGTTTTTTTCATGTAAGTTCTTTCAGTTTCTAGATAGTCTTGAGATGTCTTTAAAGTGATGAGTGGTTCTGAGGGACAGATCTTGCGCATAAGGGATTTTCTTTCATGTTAGTAGAGAGAGTATGTTTTAGGAAGCAGAGATTTGAATACATTTTCAGTATAGAAACAAAGCAATAATAGGACTGCTAGTGTTAGCTAGTAGCCTCTTGCTCAGGAGAGCTCTCTCTGAGTATGCAATACAGCACACTGGTTTTAAATGTTCTTTCTTCTTTTTTTTTTAAATAGAAATTGCTACTCAAGATTTAAGTACATTTTATTGATTTTCCTCATCTAACCTGCATGGATTCGAGGGATCTGTTGTTTGGACAGAGTGACTCTCCCACAGCCTTGCCTATCTCAGGTCACCTGTCAGGCAGTTCTCCATCATCAGCCACGCCTGCACGGCCACCCCAGCCACAGCTTACCCCTGCAGAGGACTTCCACCCGGTAGACCAAACCGAGCCACCTCTCTATGAGCTGCAGACCCTGGGAGGGCCCAGTGCACAGATGGTTAGTGCTCTGAAGCAGGGCAGGTGGTGTGTTCACAGATGAGGGAGCTCTTTGAAGAACTCTCTTAGACAGCATGTTGTTACAGCAGTTGTTACAACAGCTGATTCAGATGTTAGCAACAAGGTGAAACTTTTCAGATGTTCAGTTCTTGCTCCCGTTGACCTTCCTCAGGTAGACAAATCCTGTCCCCACCTGTTACTAATTTTATTAAACAACAATTCACGTCTTCTGTCATTATCAAGTCTGAATGTTACTGTGTGATTAGATCTCCTACTTCTACTCTTGCTGCTTTCTCTGTATTCCCTAGTTAAGTGTCTATCTTCTTTGGGGGAGATTGGAACATTAGCAATAAGCTAACCTGTTATGTCTTTCCTTCTCCCCCCACCCCCAATTAAAGTTCTCAAAACATCACAATTCTTAACACTTACTTTGTAAAAAGATAACTCTCACTCAGAGGGTTTAGCTGGCACGTGTTATACTGTCACTAAAGACGCTTGACCCATTTAAAGTGTAATAAATTAAATCCGTGATGATACTTCGTTATTCTAGGTTTTGTAATATTGTTGGAAACAGGTCCTTGGTAATTACAGGAAAATGTGCCATAAGGAATTTTTCAGTTTTTCCAGAATTCTGGGAGATTTAATTACTTTTTTTTTCAGTCCTGTAGTTTTTTTTCTGTCTGCATAAACTGTTGCCCATAATGGTCAGTTTCTTAGCAGTAAAGGTCAAAGTTTTATATTATGTGATTAATTCTGCAAGTCCATGAATGGGGTCACAGTGAATCCAAATCTGAATGGCTTTCAGGTTTTTGATATCTTTAATAACAGTGGGTTAAGTTTCAAATAAATGTTTAATTCATTGTAGAATCCTGTAAGGGTTTTTTTTCCTCTCCTTTAATCAATAAAAGGGCTATTTTAAAAGGGGGCTAGTAGTTTTAAGGAATTTATGGTAAATAGGCAGTTTCCTTATGTGAAATTAAGTTAATTTACAGGCCCTAATGCCAACCAAAATATTTCCTGTTCTGGTAAAAAGCAAAGCCAGTCGTGCTGTGTGATGATCACTATACAAACTAATGCCATTCCTGCTTTTGTGTGATTGTTTTACAGATGATTGTTGCCAGCCAGTCAGAAGATGGACAGGTGCTGCACGTCATTCCTTCTATCCAGCCAGGTATGGCCCAAGTGATTATTCCTCAAGGTCAGCTTCTGGATGTGACCAGCACACAGGGTGAGTTTAACTAGTGTGTTCCTGTGACTAATCGTATCCTGAATGATCTCTTTTTAAGCACCTCGTTTGTATGCGTTTCCTTTCCTTAGTCAGTTATGAGACAAAAATACATACTTACATCTGCTTTCTGATGCTTAATCTGGCACCCCACACACCATGTTTTCTGTTGGGTAGAAGCCTTATGAAATAAGAACTATCACTTTAGATATGTGATGGATAGACTGAAATATCAAGCACAAAGCTGCTTCTTGCCTTATTTACCATTAATAAGGATATTTGTGCCAAGTCAGACAGCTGTACTATCAGCTTTAAATTTTCACTCTCTCTTTACTTTGAGTGAAGTAGTTGATTCGTGTAGTACAGACAGAAGAATTAATGTTCTTCTGGTGTGTTCACTGGTGATGATGCATCTTTTGTGAAGCTAGGAATGAAGTACCTAGGTCAAAATTAGGTTCCTAATGAAAAAATTAGATGTAACTTTCACTTTATTGCTAAGTGTTTTCTCCTTAGTGTGTCACATTCCCCCAAGTGTCACATTTTAAGTATGTGGTGAGATGCAAAACTAGAAGTGCAGATTTAAGCTTTTATCTGGAAAAGGGACATACTGAAATCTGAAAGCACTGGTTATCTATCTGCAAGGTGGCTAAATGCTGTGTACTAGTTGATATTCATGGAATAAGGCTGAGAACTAGGTTGTTATGTTTATTTGAACTCTTCAAGGTTTATCAAAATGTTTTTGTATTTTCTTTATACGATTCTCAACATCTGAGCAAATTCTCAGTCTGATGCTAGTTAAGTGTTCCTGTGGACTGAGAGCTCAAAGGTGAGACTAGACTCCTGCTGCTGGGTGGACAGAAAAAATAGTTGGGATTCAAGTCGTGATCCTGGCTTCGTCCTACCCCAGTGTTCATTCTTTCTGCCTTCTCCACTTGGTCTTGCAGGGCTAAGACCACTGTTTAGTTACAGTGTAGTCTTCCTTAGGTGACTGTAAGCTGACTGTGAGCCTTCAGTTACTAAAGAATTGCTGCTGATTTCTGTAGGCAATAAGTTACAATGCTGAGTGTGTTTTTGTATTCCCATTTTTCATCCTACATGGAGTTCCCTGTTTGCATATAGCTCAGTCACAGTATTTGAAAACATCTGCAACAGTGCTGCAGGGGCTTTTTTTGCATTTTTACTTATTTTTGGTTTGTTTTCCCTTGGGGACTTACTATGTAAAATACATTTTAGTTATTTGAACTTTAAAAGACAGGAAGACTTGTTAGTGATTTTACTATGGAGATTGAGGGGAAGGAAGAATGGACTGCCAGCCCGTGTGTTTCACTTGCCTGCAGGTGGTGGTAATGCACGAAATGGCACAGGCTTTCACGCAGACCTCTGTATCTTAAGGGCACGTTTAAGTAAAAGGAACCAGTGCTCCGAGCTGAGCTAGAGTGGTGTTATTCTGAGATGCACAGTTAGGAATGTTCTGGCAGAAGCCTTCTGGTGGAGTGATTCTGTACTGAGTCAGTAGCTGATCCCTCTCTCTCAGGATGGGGGAAAGAAGCTTTCATAATTGAAGGGCAAAAATCCCACATCTGAAGAGAGCTCCCTTTTCTTCACGTTGAGACCAAAGTGTCAATGTATGCTTTCACAGTTTTCCATTATGCCTTTGTTTAACTATACACGCAGGCTTCATCTAACAGTATTTTTTGGCTCATGGATTGCTCCTTGTTATCAAGAAAGGCTAAACCATTTGTTGTAACAGTATGTCAGATTCAATTACAAGAAGCCTTTTTTTTCTTGTTACATGTAGTTTTCTAAGTACAAAGCAGTATCATAATCTCCCTTTTTCTTATTTTAAAAGCAACCAATATGTGATGTGCAGCTGAGCAAAATAGTTTTGCAATCCTATATGAATTTGAAGAAATGTAAAGCAGGGTGATTTACTGAATGTGCTTTGTTGTGGAGGAATTTGTTAGCAGTAGCATGATTACCAAAGTCCTTGAATTCAAGCAAACTTATCATGTATATCTTCATATGTGTGCCTGGAATTTGAGTATTGATTCACAACTACTGAACTACTGTATAATCTAGAAATCTTATTTCATATGTCAAAATGCTTGCTTTTGCAACACAAAAAGTATAGTTAGAGCTTGTCCTTCCTCCAGCCTGAGTTCAGTTATTAACCAGGAGGATGTTTTATTTTTGCAAAGATGTTTTGGAAGAGAAATGTGGTGATGGGAACTTGCAGACTGTGGCAGTGGCTGCTATAGCAGACAGCACAAGTGGTTATATTCTACATCCACAGACATCTCTCACCATATCAAAAAAACCAACCACCAGGTAGGTCAGGAGTTTAAAGGATGAACAATCACTTTGATCCACTGTTAATACTGCCTTTTTTTCCTGCAGTTCTTTTTTCAATGGTTGTTGCAAAATTATCATAGAAGGGAGCTTATGAACCCATGGTATTAGTGAATGACATGTAGCTAACTGTGTTTGCAGGCAGATTTGTATGCACCAGAGCAGTGGAAAAAGCAATTAAAGCGCTTGTGTTCCAGAGATGGATGTATTCTGACCAGAGCAGTAGATGAGCAGTGCAAGCTACCAAAATTACTCAAGTATCTGAAGTTAAAATAGTTATGTTTTTCTTCTGTTAATATCCACCTGATTCTGTCCCAATGCTAAGTGATGCCTACTATGTTAATTCCTGAATACCCTGGGATTCTCTTTTACTTAAAAAAATCCCACAAAACCCAAACTAAGCAAGCAAAAGAACAACGAAAAACCCCCAGACAAACCCCCAAATATTTGTTCTCTGGACTGCACACTGGCTTTGCATGGGTTTGTACTCTTCCAAGACTTGGAAGAGATGAGAATAATTGCACACAGCACAAATTATAAATATGCAAGAAACACTTAAAATGAAGAGAAACACTTTGTGAATGTATTTTGTGTACACAATCTGTAGATGTATTTTTATTTTGTTTTTCAGGGTAGTGAAAGATCCCTTTCCTATCCCTCTCCAGCCTTTGCTGCCAAATATGCCTGCATGGGCGCGGCATCTCAGGAGCTATGAGGTGGGCTGCAAAGAATTCTGACTTGATGTTTTATCATCTAGATCTAAGATACCAGTCCTGTTCTGTGGAAGTTTATAGTTGCAGAAGTAGTGTTCAAGCTTTTGGTATGATTAAATAGTACTGGTACTGGCTGGTACTACTAGCAAATTTAGAGGCGTAGAGTGCTGTGGAATCCTTTCCTTTTTCGAGAATGCTAGAATAACTGACTGTCAACACCTCCTGAAGCAAAAAATGTGCTTCTGAAATCTTGATGCCCTATAGCACTGGAAAAAGCCGTGCTGTGCTGTGCTAGAGTTCACTCTTGTAACTGCAGTACAAACTCTGCTGTTTTCTGCTGAGCAAACTGGTGTTTGTTGCCCTTAGTGATCTATTAATTAAAGAAGAGAATTGCTTTTGTATGACCTAAGTCTGCAACTGTTCTTATTAGTTTGTGTTGCCACTTAGAAATCAAAATCCATGCCAGGGTCAAGTCTGGGACTTATCAGAGCACCTTAATGTCTATATTTTACCAAGGATTTCTATTTTAGATATTCTCACAGATTTTTTTTTTCTTTTTTTTGTAGAGGAGTTGCTAACATCGTTACCTGTGCTTGTTTTCTCTTTCATTAAAAAATGGTCTGTCTTTATTCCCTGTGATGACTTTTGACCTAAACAGAATTCTGTTTGCATATTGTTAGAAGTCTGCAGTACTAGGATGATATCAAAAGCTAGAATGCATCATAAGTCACTTAAAAGGAAGGAAGGGGAGCTGGAAAGATTCTTGAGAGATCACCTACCCCTTCTTCCTTCTACCAGACTCTTCTAGTAGATATTTATTTTACATTATCTTAATTCTTTCTTTCAAGGAAAACTCCAACTCTTTCTAGCTAATTCACCTCTTTAGATATCCCCACCCTCTGAGGTCTTTCCTATTGTCTTGGCCACTGGTAACTGGAAACTAGTTGCAGTGACTTAGAATTGAATTTATTTCTGTATCCATTTGGAAATAAGTTTAAGCTAACAAAATATATTAATCTGTTCCTCTTTGTTGTATGCCTTTTATTTAATCCAAATGGTACTATTTATGATATCCACTTGAACATTAAGAGGTCAGAAAATTAATAACATTAATTCCTCTGTGGTGGAGATACTGTTTACACTTAATTCAAATGGCCAGTTAATTGTTAAAGTCCAGCAAGACGTGTAAGCCTTACTACTGTGCTTTTAGCTCTGTGTGGTACATACTTTCCTGTCTTAATATCAATATAGCTTATCTGAGTAATTTGTCACTGGTTTCATTTTATACGAGGACATGTATTGTGGTCTGCTTGGTCTGTCTGAGTCTATTACAAGAAATTTCATCTGCTGTGTTGAAAATTAACAGCAGCAGCATTTATAGAAGAGCTCCTATTTTTAAAGAAAAGGAAATAAAAAATTGTCTGTTTGAATGTGTTCTGAAGTTAAAAACATCTGCTTCTGCTGTTCAGCAGAACTGTTGCCTGTATGCATTAATCCTCCCTGTTCCCTTAAACAACAAGAAAAAAAATGTATTGCTGTTCTCCTTGCAGTAAGCTCATCCAAGCAAGAATTACCCAGATTGTCTTCCTCTCGTGATTGTTAGCAGCAGTTGCTGTGCTGACTTTGTCAGTGGCACAGTGTAAATCCCCTGGTGACTGCCAGGATATATGTGCCTTTTCATGGGTACAGATTAGAGGCAATGGGATTTTGAGATGTCATTTATCTTTCAGGTGTGACTGTCTAGCAAAATGTGTTATTACTAATAACAGGATTGAAGGGTCCAACTGGAATTTGGAAATCTAGTAGAGGTGTAGATGAATACGGCAACTCACAGATCCACTTTTTCAGCCAGAATAAAATAAACTTCAGCAGTGTGGAGGTCTGAATGAATGTCACAGAAGATTCCAGCAGGTGAAGCCATAGCATAGCCTGCATATGTGCTGCCAATTGTATATCCCTGGGAGCTGGCCAGGACGGAACTCCAAAGGGCTGTGACTCCTTTGGCAGTCAGTACTGCAGGCAAACACAGAGCAGTCAAAGCTGCAGCTGTCCAAAATTAGCACTAAGCTCAGTGTTTGGTGTTGATTCCCTGACTGCCTTGAAATGTTCAACTTATGCTTGCTGTGCCTAGACAGTGCAGTGTCTCTGGTATCCTGCTGCTCTTAGTTCACTCAGTGAAAACTGTCTTGATGTGTGTGCTTCATGTAAGCTTTTATGTACCCTTGCTGAGATGAGGCCACGGGGGAGAAAATTGCTCCTTTTTTGGCCTTGAAGCTTAGTTGAAGTTAAAGGGTTGGAGAGTATCTCATTGCTTCAGGGTAATTACATTGTTAAAAAAAAAAAAAGGTGACTTTAAAAATAAATAATTATTTTCTATAACCTCCTTAGTTTTCAGTGTTCTGACCAGAATGTATGTCCAGCATATGTCAGCATACTGAAATACAGTGTAATTAAAAACTGCATTAATTAATAAACTGTGCAAAACTAAGTTAATTGATATGTGTGGAGCAAGTGGTCTCATTTGTCCATTTGTCCCTACTTTGGGAAGCTCATCTAGAGCAAGGATCCTATGTGCTGTATGATTTCCTTCTCCTCCTCCTCCCCTCCCACCAGTTTTGGGAAAATTGTCTTGTGCAGAAGTAAAGCCAGAATAGGAGACAGTGCCTTATGGGTTATCACTACTTTCTGGCACAACAGTTTTCATTAGTCTTCTCTTGTCTCACTAGAATAAGGTCAATGACCTATTTATAGTGACAGATATAAGATATGGAAGAAAAAAATGGTCATGCAGTATTCCCTGTGTGGAGTGATACTGCAATCCCTTTTGTGAAAAGGGGCATCCCAGGTTTCTGTAAAGAAGATACTTGTACTTCTCAGGCTGCTTTGCTTCTCCTGGATTTTTCAGATCAAATTTTGGACAGAAATGTTAATTATAATTTCTGGCTAAACAATTGCTGGCTTCTTTTCCTCCCTGCAGCTGTGTTAGTGCAGTGTATGTTGACTTCAACAGCTGAAGTATCGTGCTTGCAGTGCAGTGAGCTGCTGATGTGTAAGCAGCTGCTGTCTCAAAATTACTCCGGAAGCCGGTGCAGACATAACCCTCTGCTTTTGGGCTTGCACTAGCATCGAGCACCTTGCTGGCCCAGTTAATTCACAAGGTGTTAATTTGTTCTTTGTTGACTTTAGGTCTTGCTAGCTACAGACATTTTGTTTTTCTTAGCTGCCTGTGAGGCAGGTTTTATGCAGTTGTTGCTGAAGTGTTTCTGAGATATTAACCTTGGAGAGATGGTGGTGCTGCTTTTGTTGTCAGTATTATTTAAACATCTGGCTGCTCTGTCATTGGAGGTGACAAAGTAGATCTATCACACTTTAGTACTCACTCACCATGCATTTACCTCACAGAAGATTGAGCTGGCAAACTATTCTGTATGTTACTTCCAGCTGCTTGGTCAGCCTGATTCTGAGCTGCATATGAACAGAAATGAGCATGGCGTTCCAAATACAGATGGAAAGCTTTTGTCTGACCCAGTGTTTTCTCTTCTTGCTGGCTGGTCCTGGTACAGCAGCACTGAACCAGCTGTAATAGTACTGAGTTAATGGACAGCTGTCACAGGCGATGTTGCAAAATCAGCAAGTTGTTTGTGGTTTCTTCATTGGATTTTGTGGGTTTTTTTGCTTTAAGTCAGGTTAGATGCAGTTTTTCTGGAGTTGCCCAGAGCCTAGCACAGTTCATTGAAACCATCATCAGTTTGTACATGGCAAGTCAGGTGTATTATGTTTCTGTGTAATGTGGAGAATCTAGAGTGCCTTGAAGACTGGGAGGGGTACTGGGATATTATCTGAGGTGTTAAATTCAAAGTTAGTGCACTGGGGGGGGTGAGGTGGTTACTGGTGGTACAAGCAGGTGTATTCTGCTCCAACTGAGTGCAACATGTTTGTATTGAAGCAGCTGCATAGACAAATGTTAGTGCTTCAGAGATCCTCTGTTGGAGTCAAGTGAAGTGTTTGCCTAAGATGCATTTGTTTAGGAGGTGACTTCAACTGAAGTGTGTATTGGAGGAAACAATAGGAGTAAAGTTGTCCTGTGGAAATCAGAGTTGGCAGATACTATAATCTTTTTTGGGGTTCTTGGTGTGCTTAGAGTCTTGGAGGGCTGACAAACCCCTGACCTCAGTGAGGACTGCTCTGGTGTTAGATCCTATGGTAAATCAATTTGTTGAGGATACTAGGGTGGGGAAAAAAACCCATGAAACTCCAAAAATCTGGTCCTGTGTCCTCACCTGCCAGAGTCCCTGACTGCTTTCATTTCTTGTGTAATGTTCAGCAGTCACCTGGGTGAATAACCCTATTATTTCACCTCCTTTCTATGCAGAAAATTGGGGACTCGTACCGCGGCTATTGTGTGAGCGAGGCAGAATTAGAGAGCGTTCTAACGCTACACAAGCAGCAAACACAAAGTGTGTGGGGGACGCGCCAGTCTCCAAGCCCAGCCAAACCTGCCACACGGTTGATGTGGAAATCTCAGTATGTCCCATATGATGGGATCCCCTTTGTCAATGCAGGTAACTAACTTTTATTTTAATAACTGCTTTCGAATTAAGTTGCCAACTGGCCATAAAGAAGGATCTTTATGGTGTTGCTTAGTGTTGATAAAGTTAAGGCACAAATGTAAAAAAAGGGCAGCTTGGGCACCTCCATGACACAGTCTGAAGCACCATTTCCCTCAGACCACAGGCTATGTTTTGTTGTGATTGTTTCCTTTTGTTCTTTAGAAATAAATTAGTTTAGTACCATTTGATGGGGGTTCTTGTAATGAGATCTTTAGATGGAGGCCCAATCTGCTCTGTCACAATGTGAAAGTTCTCATAAAGCTAAGAGCTTGTTCGAGTATGCCACAGGAGCCAGTAAGCTATTTAAATACTGCCCTTCAAAACAATTAAATAAATTTTAAAAGCAAAATAAGCATCAGCATATCGCAGCAGACAGACTTACTTTTTTTTAACTGAATGTGCAGACTTCACAGGTTGGTAATCACATTTAGCTCATGCAATGCATGAGTGAAATTACAGAGAGTTCATTCAGATATGAAACTAACAGGTTTTAACTGATAGAGATGACGAATGACTGGAATGGAGGCTATGTGCTTGTTTTTTTCTTTTTCTCTGAAGTTAACTGGACAAGTGAAATGTTAGCACCAGTTTTAAAGCTTCATCCATAAACTGTGAGGTTAAGAAAGCTGAGAACAAAGCTGAAACAGCTTACGCTTTTTTCCCCTCAAATGCATGAGAGACATTTGTAGTTTCTGGTAAGATTTGCTTGTAAAATGAGGTGTTCCACAGTAAGATATTAAGAGCAAAAATATGCATAGATTTAATTTTTTTTTAAGTATTGTAGGCTAATAGAGACTTTGATTGTTAAGTTGTAATATTTTTTGCTTTGCTCAGATGCCCAAACAGGCATTATATATGTTTCTAATGTGTTGCCTTTCCAATACATTCAGATTTTGTTTGTAACTCTTCTGTGAAAAGCATTAATATCGTTTACACCTGTAGAGAAGAGGCTGTAAATATGATTTTTACTGAACTGCAGTTTAAATCCCAGGTAACTGAATTGTAAACTGTGCAGGACAAAAGTGTTTTCAAGGAATTTATCCCATCTGCATAAGTGGAACCAACGTGTAACACCTTCCCTACTATGCTTCAGCTCTGAGGAAATATAGAGAAGTGAGGTAGCTCACTGTACTGTAAAACATGCACTAATCATCAAAATCTTTATTGTTGTTTTGAATAAGGATTTTGGATACTTGATACTTTTACAAAACAAGGGCTCTGTCAAATTGCTTTTGAGATTCATATTAGCAAGGACTAGTTTAAAGCTGTTAGGGTCTTCTCAAACCTAGAACTTCAATATTAAATTAGTTTGTTTTTAAAAAAGAGACAGGATATCTGCTTCCTATACATAGTATCCTTTAAGTTTCGTATTTGTTTATTTGAATGAATTTTTCAAATATTTTTTTAATGTCACACTCTAAGGCAATAAATTATTGAGTATCTTACGGAAACACATTATTTTGCTGTTGTGATACTTAACAAGGTTTTGGTTATATCAGTTGTGGCTCCTTGCCTGCATACTAGAGTATAGGAACTATAAATAAAAGATAACTAAACTCAACATGGATAAAATTTAGAAGTTGTTCCTGTCTTGACCACTTTAATGCTACACCTCTTACCCCTTTTGTTAGAGTCACTTACTTCAAGTATAAAGCTAATTAATATTTGTTTAAGCCTGACTGGTTTTGTGTGGGTATAGCACACTGAAGCTGTTATTTAGCGGATTAGATAGGTCAGACTTTCAAGTAGGACTTTATGGGAGAGCATGATCTGAAGTATTGATTTAAGACAGAAGGCTGGGAATAGCTGCTGACCTATGATGTCAGCTGTGGATTTTCTTGGTTATTTTGGGAATTCTGCTTCTCTTATGTTTATTACCTGCCTGGTGCTCCTTTGGTAACTTGCAAGGCTGCTCATCCTAAGAAGTATTTGTGTTCATCAGGGCAGAATCCAATGTTTTGCCTCAACATATGTCGCAGAAGTGTTATGAGGTGCAATAGGTTTGGGAAATGCTTTGAAGATGCTCTGTGTTCCTTACATGCTGTGAGAGAAGTGTTTGCACTCTATTTGAATGCTTGCTACACTGAAGCATTCCGCCTTCTGAAGAGTCTGGTGGTAAACAGAAGTAACTGTTTTGGAACTGTCATCATTTCTGTAGTTAATGTTTTATTGTAATGGCTTCAGTGATTGCTTGAATAAATAGAGGGCATTACTTTCTGTTCCCAGGAAGCAGAGCCATTGTAATGGAGTGCCAATATGGGCCAAGGAGGAA
Organism: Apus apus; assembly: GCF_020740795.1. Taxonomy (NCBI): domain Eukaryota; kingdom Metazoa; phylum Chordata; class Aves; order Apodiformes; family Apodidae; genus Apus; species Apus apus. The sequence goes on along the minus strand of NC_067287.1, from coordinate 27,702,400 downwards.
AGGGTTCCAGCCCAAAAAAGCTGGTGAGCAGGAAAGCACCTCTGGCCGTCTGTATAAAGCCACTTGTCCAGCAAGGTGAGCATTGTCTAGAAAGCTGGAAGAACTACTCAGCACCCTCAGAAAGGGCTCTTTCTCTGAGCGTTGACAGGGCGCTGTTTGAGGGTGATGGCTGATCACTGTAGCTCTTTGCTTTATCTCCTTGATAGCTTGAGGTTGATACTTACCTTAGAGGGAAGGAGGAAATGCTGTCCTGTTAAACTGAATAAGTCTGAGGTTTGATAGGTTGCCTGGATGCAAAGTAGCAGTATGTCAGGATATGAAATACAAGTGGGAATCATTCTCTATCTGAACATTAGTTATTGTGGTGCGCTTTAGTGACCATTTTTGGTCCTAAAACTTCTTCATCTTATTTGTTGCTTTTCCTTCAGGCTTTTAATGGCATTCATGTCAGTCAGTCCTCCTAATTTAACAGATGTCCTATTTGCTGAAGGAGTTACAGTTCTTCCTCTTCACTGGGAGCTTTCTTCTTATCCAGCACTATTGGTTCTTTTCCTTGTCCTTGGGCATCCTCCTGGGTGCTTGTTCAGTTTTCACTGAGCTAAGCATGTGTTTACAGTTGCAGCTGGGTATGTATGTGCTCAATTCTAACTTCAAGCTGTGTGAGCTACAGCCTGTTCAGAAATGGTGTTGTGCTTTTACTATATTGAGAGACAGTGCATTTTTGTAGAGGTGCAAAATCACCCTGGCTGAGTGGCTTCCAGACTGGAACAGAAGAGTGTCTGTGTGCATCTGCATCCGTCTCTGTTGATGTGTCTGTAACAATTACACAGTTCTCTTAGACACCTCTTGCCTCCTGCTCCACGCTGCTTGAACTTTTTCTGTATTAATATCTGATAGGAAGTTGGTGGGGTTTTTTGCTTTCCCCCTGAGGTCTATTGAAGGAGAATTTTATTTTTTTTATTCCCTTCCTTCCCCCCTCTGCCCTTGGAAGGATCTATATTAAAAAGGTTCAAAAGTTTCCAGAATACAGAGTTCCTACTGACCCTAAAATTGACAAGAAAATCATAAGAATGGAGCAGGAGAAAGCATTCAACATGTTGAAGAAGAACTTGATAGATGCTGGCGGTGTCCTCAGGTGAAACCTCAACTTCTTTATATATCTTGATAAATGAAGCAAAAAAAGAGCAATAATTTGCTTAGTTTACTTAATTTTTTTTACTTAGTCATGTTATTAAGGCTCTTGCTTAGTATCAGTAGTAAAAATCCCACAATGTCAGTATGACTGCTGTGGCTCTGCAGTATTTACTTTGGTAAATGTTTTATGTACCAAGCTGTGGAATTCCAGCAGCTGTTTTCGTGCAGGGAATAGATAGAAGTAGTTGTATTGTTTGGGGGGTTGAGCTGGTTTATTTTGCATTGAAAGGTGTGAGAGGGCCCTGAGCTCTGAAAGGCAGTATCTTCCAGCTCAAGGGCTATAAAAGTCACTCTGACTAGATCGTTTGTGACTGTCAGACTGTTCCTCTGAGAGACTCCTTTGCCTCGGTTGAGAATTCTGTAGACCCTCTTTCCTTCTTGCCAGGTGGTATGTACAGTTACCCACTCAGCAAGCCCACCAATATCATGAAATGGAAACTTCCTGCCTCTCTTCTTCACCCTCACATTTTTCTGTGACTCCTCCTGAAGAGGAGGAGGAAGTTGTTAGAGATGAGAACTGCACCCTGCCTTCTCGACTTCATCCTCAAGTGGCAGACAAGATCCGAGAACTGGTGTCTCAAGGAATAGAGCAGGTCTATGCAGTGAGGAAGCAACTAAGGTACAGAATTGTCTGGCATGCTCTTAATTTGTAGCGGTCTATCTACTTTTCATTTGATTAATTTGGTTTCCAACTAAATGGCAGTGCTGATGAATTAGTGAATGTATTTCCCACAAGTTGTGAGAGTCTGGTTTTGTCTTCCTTTTCCATTTCATTGCAGTTAGCCACTAAGACCTGCTGTCCACTTTAAAGTTTGTTAAATAAATGTGGGGTTTTTTTTAATTCCAAAGTCTGTAGCAGCTGCACAAATAAATGGATCTGAAGATCTAGCTTGCTCTTCTCATTGCAACAAGGGTTGGGAGAAGGCAGCAGTGTCTATAACAGGGGGAAATAGCACAATATATTTTAAATATGCATATTTTAATGTCCTTTAATGTGTGACAGAAAGTATGTGGAAAGAGAATTATTCAAGCCTGATGAAGTGCCAGAAAGACATAACCTGTCGTTCTTCCCCACTGTGAATGACATCAAGAACCACATTCATGAAGTGCAGAAGTCATTGAGGAATGGCGACACAGTGTATAATTCAGAAAGTATCCCAGCAACGGTACGTTGGCCTCAGGATTTCTTTTTATCTTTGGAATTAAATACTAGAAGTCTTATTTTTAATTTTTACCACTTGGCTGCATTTTGTCCAAAATTCTGTATGGCTTTATAATTCCAGCAGCAATATTTTCAGTGGAACCTCTGGCTGAGTAAGATTGGATTTAGTGTGATTAAAAACTTGTGACCTTATTCAGTGTTCAGCATTAGATTGCTATTAGTTGATTAACAAATTATCCAATACTAGCACTCCATGATGACTTCATGAACTGGAAGCCGTATGGTGTATACGAATCAACATGCTTCAGAAAACTTTATTAATGGCTTTGTTATTGTCTGTGTTTTGGAGAAGTTACTACTACTTTTCAGTATCTGAGAACTTGGGATTAAGTATGTCTCAGGTGTGGTCTAAACTAGGGCTTGCACAACATTTGTAATGTGTAAGTATTAATTGCACTTTATAGCAGATGAAGTAAGCATGAAGTAGACTTAAGAATGCTCAGTAACTCTTACGTGTTGTCCCTTAATGTTTTTCCACTTACTGAGTAATAAGGGATACAGAGTGATCCGTGTTTTCCTAGTTTTCCCAGTTAATAGACTGACTGCTAAGAAATTGCTGATTTAAAATCAGCTTTGAAAATCTGTACTGTTGAATCATGCTGTGTCATCAGTCTTTTCCCTCTCCCAACACTGCTCTTGGCTCAGGTGAATGGATGGGACTTACTAGTTAGCCAAATGGTTTGAATATTTTCTATTTTAAGTCTTTGAACTGTCATCAGACTTTAGCCTTCCTGATATAGTCCATGTTAAAAAATCTTTTACAGTTTTTGTTTCTGTTTTTTCATGATCCTTGGATTATGCTTCTGAAATGCATAGTTACAAGAAAAAAAGGAAGTGTAATTTTAGACATAGTTTTCCTATGAGTCCTGTATTGAACTTGTCTTCCTTTAGTAGGCAAACTTGCACCCTTTCTGAGAACTGAGATCTTTTTCCTTTCAGCTGCAGTGGACCACAGACAGTGGGAATGTTCTCACAGAAACAGTGACTGTTACGTTTGCCTCACCACCTTCAGATGGTAGGACTGCATTAATAACTTAGCTGTCTCCAGATGTGATTTGTTTTATTAGCTATGTCACAGAAGTTCACTTTCCTTCCAGGGAGGTTGCTGTCATATTTTATCACTCAACTGAACTTAAGAAGGATTATTTTGTTGTGATTAATGTGGCATACTTTTTTTTTGCTGTTTGGCTGCATGTGTGGAAACATGCATGCAGTTGTGATGGGGTTGGTGGAAGTATGAAAACGACAAATTTGGCTTTTATTTACCATTCTCAAGCAACTGAAGATTTTAACAGGATGGTTATGTGGAAATAACTTTGACATGGATGGAGGTGCTAATGACACCTGTGTAGAGAGAATTAAAGCCCTACTCAACAGGTATGTCTGTCAGGGCGCAGAATAACCAGGAGCCAAGTGGGTACCTGAGCTTTTTGATGATTTATGCTTCCCACATGCTTAAACATCTTGCTAAAAAGGACTTTAATGCATACTGGGATTCCTGCTTCTCACAAGGTCATTGGCTTGATGAGTTCCACTGCTGGGATCAAGTCCTGAACAATGAAAACTGTATTTCTGTTTGCAGAATTGAGACCACTCTTTCCCATTTTTCTTAATTCTTAGACTTGAAATAAAACACAGGTGTTTAGTGGCATCACGGCTGTGAGGTATGTTTCTTCAATTCTGTACATGGTGTAACTTCTTTATTCATGTGTGAAGCCAAAGTAGCATCTCTTCCCAGTGATTGCTGAGCCAGCTAACAGAGTATTAAACTTCCTCCCTCTTTGCTGCAAAATCAGAGAGTGGATTTCTGTAGAAACTTAAGTTTTATGCATTTGTGGTTGAAGGTCTGTTTTTTTTTTCTTAAGACACTAGTTACACTACTTTTCCTTTGAAAGTGGGTTCCTGCTACTATTGCTTTGACTTAAAAAAATGTACTAATGCAAACTGTAGGTGTGTTTAACTAGATCTACTTGCTACCCGTGTTGTTAGGATTACATGTAGACTGACATGCTCTGTTGAATCGTGGTGGCTGATAATAATTTAAAAATTAGGTTATTCTGCTCTTTTCCCCAGGTTTCAAGGATATTTTGTCTAGTGTGACACCAAAAGAACTTTTCTGCATGTTTGTGGATGCTCCCTCTATTCCTTGTTTAATAGGTTTGATAAGAAACTAATTAGAAAAGTTGTTGGCTTTCAGCAGGGATATGATTGCAGTAAGGTGGAAGAGCCTCATTGTTTTCATATGTCAAGCTCTCATGCTGCAGACCTCTTAGATGTTTTTAATCTCAATGGCAGTGCCAGCTTGTTTCCTCATTTAATTGAAAGATAGTGCTGAGTACTTCTTGTTCCAGACAGCTGATAGAGAAGTCTGTAGGGACCAAAGTGGCACTGCCACTGTTGTCATATTTAAAGATTTACTCATGTTGACAGTTACCCTTCATGGTGGCTCTTGCCTGAAGAGGTCCTGATGTTTTTGGGTTTCTTTCCTCTTTGACCCCTGTCACTCTCTGATCTATTTATTTTCTTTGTTGCAGTAGGAACAGTAAACCCCTAGAGGTTTGTCTCACCATGTGATTTCTTCTGAATGACTTGGTGGACCTGATTTATGTGGAACAGTTCCATGTATGCCAGTGGATTTACAGCTAATAAAAAGGCTAATGTTGTGCTTTGTCTTGTTTGGAATTTTTTTAAACTCTTATTTAGTTGTTGCTGCAATTGATCAATTTGATTTCTGCTTTCATAGAAATATTTCAGCTTTCTTTTAATAACTGAAAAATCTAAGCACAGAGTAGGTTGCAATTACTTTGCTCTCCAAGAGGGATTAATTGGTGCTTCTGTTTTGGACTGTAAACAGACAAATACAGTCTTCCTACAGTGTTGTCGTTTTTATCATACTCAGCCTTCTTTCTTTAACATCCAACTTCTGCAAAGAGAGCAGCATATATGTACATACATGTCTTTTATATATCTATACTGATTGGAGGGGTTTGTTCAGTTGTCAGGGGAGGCTTTTAAACAAGAAGAAATCTGTCCTAACTGTCTGCTTCCTCTCTGTGGCACTGTAGGGAGCTCAGCAGGGGAATCAGTCATCACTAAAGCAGAATCCAACCAGAGCGGGGAGTCCTTGCTACCAGAAACAGCTCAGCTGTTGTCTTCACTGTCTTCCCTTCAGACCAAGATATTTGCACAGCTTCAGGTACAGTCAGGCTGTTTACAGAACGTCAGATGTTCTGTGCTGGGAATGATGAAGGTGAGCTGAGAACAGCAAGTTCTCTGTCAGCTAATGATCTCAAACGCTGGCTGGGTAACACGGACTTGGAAATAGCTGTCAACTCTTACTTGGGTCTCTATTGAATGTCACATTTAGTGCATAGCTGTGGTGCAGGGGATCTCACTACCGTCTTTTGAAGTTAGGGTGAAGGCAAAACCAAGAAGTTGGACATAGTGGGCTTTGTGGAATAATTGCTGGAGGGGACTTAGAAATTAAAGTTTGATTCAAATTTTAAGGAAAGGTACAGCATTGAGGTAAGGTGGAATGCAGCTACGAGGTGGAAGGTGGAATGTGCAACAAGTTTGTGCCATGGCAATCCCCTAGGCAACCCTAGATGTTGGCAAAATCAGGGGAACTTGGTTTGCTAACTCTTAAGAAATTGTGTGGAGGGTGGAGCAGAGCGGGGACACCGTGGCTGCACGCTGTGGCAACAATGGGATTCGAAGGTACTGTGGAACACATCAGCTACATGTCTGATACCCTAGGCCATCAACCTGCCATCTTCTGACAAAATACTGTCCTTTAGGTGAACTTTGCTCATTATAATCTCATTATAATACAAAACACACCTCCATCCCAAAAGTTACCCACCTCCCAAGGAATGACCACCCCTCACTGAGCTTGAATATTCAAAAGAGATGATAAGTCAGAAGTCAGAAGCTGTCCAGCTAAATGCAGATTCCTCCTCCTGTAAACACTGGTACATTAGTTCCTCTGCCTTCTTTTTCACAGGAATTACAGCTGCAGTCAACTTTTACCTCCCCAAATGGATCAACAGCCCTGATAGCTGTAAATAACCATTCCCCGCCCAGCCCTGCAAGTCTCCTGGATTCCACAGGGAGTGCAGTAACCAACCATTCTCTAGTACTTAGTCAGGGACACTGTCTGCAAGCAGGTGCTGGCCTAACACAGCATAGTGCTGCTGCCCCTGCTTTTGGGACTCCATCTGCCTCTGATCAGAGTCTGGTCACCATGGGCCGGCTGGTAGCAGTTGGAGGGGCAGATGACTCCAGAAACCTAGAAGGAGGAATCCATCAGATTCTCTTGGGAGATGTACACACTATTCCCGTACGGATTGTGGACAGCCATCCAGCACTGAGTAAGTTGCAGTTTTCCCAATAATATGTAAATATAGAAAAAACAGTGAATTTTTTTCTGTGAGTCTTGAAGAAAGGAGAGAAATGTGTTGATAATGGGGAACTCCAGCACAGACTTCTTTCAGCTCATTCTAATTAGTTTTCACTGTGAAAATACAATAACTGCAGAACGAAACAAAACTTAGTTTTTTGGACTTTGGAGAGCAGGAGGACAAAAACAGTCTGCACTGAAGAGGGAATAATATGACAGAGCTTATTGGGAGAGAACACCATACACTTAAAGTTAGCAGTTCAGTCAGTGTGTATTTCAAGATATTTTCTTCTGTCTGTGTGCATGCACTTATGCACATGTGCTTGGTTAAAATTATCCTGTATGTTCTGGATTTTCTTTTGTCCAAGTGCAAACATAAAATAAGTTATTTCCTGCTGAAAATGGCTGTGCAGTCATTGAGAAGTGGCCAGTCATGCATGAAGTGTAACTCATTCGCTAAATCAACATGCTGTAGAGTTATTTTTTTCAGCAGTAGCACCTGCATTCCTCCTTTCCCTTGGAAAAGAGAGGGAAAAAAAAAAAAGGTAATTTTATTTTTCCTTGGGAAAGAGAAAAGATGGTTTTTTTGTGAGAGTAATTATGTGTCTTCAAACATATTATTTTAAAAAATGTTTTAAATTTCTTACTCAAGGGGGCCCTTGCTGCAGAACATTCATATCAACTTGTGTTGTCTTACAGCAAATAGATGACATAACTGGCTGTCAAACTAAACCACAGTTAACTTCACAAATGCGTTACCTATTAGCTTGGGTTACTGAAATATTTTTTCTTTTAAATGTATAGAGTTATTTGGGTTGAAGTGTTATCAGTGGAGTTTGAACTTCAGTGTTTTATTTTTGTTTTGTTTTTAAGCTGGAGAAAATGCAGAGGGTGTTGTCCATGTGAGCCAAGTTAAACAAGAGCCCAGAGAAAAAGCATTGTCTGTGGAGCCGGCTAAAATCAGAGACTGACGTAGTTTGTCACCTATTTAAATTTGTGGAGCCTGGAAGGATTTTCCAAATCGAAGAACTCTTAATGTCTTGGAAGGAGAGGCAGGTGCTCTCAAAAGTATTGCCATTCTATTTTACATCGCATTGTGACATTCAGGTTCTGATTGGTGGCTGATGTGGCTCACTGCCAATTCCAGGTCATTCAGTTGCCCTGTGGAACACCACCTCTCCCTTTTTATGTCCAGTTTTGAGTCATTTGGATGCTATCCATATGGCCCATTTTGGTTGGCATTTCAGAAGGTCTTCCACTATTTAATTCCTTAGCTTTAGAACGTGGATACCAATACTGGGTTTGCTTTTCTCCTCAAAACCCTCAACTGTTTCAGTGCTACAGACGCTATAGAGTCTGCCAGCTCCAAGACCACAGAATCCAACAGCAAAGTGTATCAATTCAGCAATGGCTTTCTGACAAAATGGAGGTCCAAAATGCTAAATTTCAAAATTATGAAGGACGTGGATGCTTAAGAAAATACAGCTTTGACCTGATCATAATGTTAATGGTGTGAAGATCAAGGAGAGGAGAAAGGTGAGGTTTCCAGGTGGAAGTAAGGTTGTATAATGAGGAAAAGTGTGTGGATTGTAACAGTGAATGTTTGACATCTTTGAACTTATGTTCTGGCTTTATCTTGAGGTTCATTGCTGCATGCAACTTTGCATGTGGGGCTGTGTTAGCAGTTGGTCATAAAAACTAAAATCAGGAGTCTGGTTTCTTGGAAAATGTTGCTGTCGTTTCAGCTTATCTACCTTGTGCTTTGTGCACAGGTAAGTATGATTTATGCACAGCTCAGATAAATATTATTTAACCTGCTGCTGTTCATGATTCGGGGCTTACGGAGACTTTGCTACTAACAGAGAGGCCCAAGAAAACAAGGCAAGTAATGCAAATCCAAGCAATACGTACAAGTGTGCCATCACTATAACATTCAGAAACAAATTTGTCTTTTCAGTGGTGGCAGCTTCTAATACAAAAGTGGTTCATATGACTTAAAATAATGACCAGGTATCTTGAAAAACTGAATATTGTAAAGAATATATTTTAGCAATATTGAAGCCAAAGCCATAAAAAGTGACAAGCACTGAGTTGTGCAATCTGTGACAGATGCCACACCTAGTAAAATACACCTACAAATAACTTTGAATCAATTTAAAGCAGTGAATGAAATTAAACTGATGCCAAGAGAGATATAAAGCTAAACAATGTCATTGTTTGCTTCAGATGTTGAATTCTTAGAGCAATATTCAGAGTATTTTGTATACAACAGTATCAGCAGTTCTGTTATTAGTTCCTATTGAGCAGTTAAAAACTTTAGGTATTTTTTTTCTGCATGCTGTAGAAGAATGCAATCTGAGGACTTCTCTTTTTCAGACTTAAAAAGTCCAAAAAACAGAAAAAAAATTGGTTCATTTGTGTAGAGGAGTGTTAGGAATATTATATGAGTTTGCACAGTACCCTGATTTGCACCATGCCCTGAAAACAGCAGAACAAAACGCTGGGAGAAATGTAAAGAAGCAATAAAGTATCAGTTGGTTTTAAAAGCTGGGGATGAGAGTTGCAGTTCTGTTCATTGCAAAAGTGCACTTGCAACCTCTGCTATGAAGACAGGCTGAGAGATCTAGGGTTTTTCAGCCTGGAGAAGAGAAGGCTCTGGGGCGACCTCGTATTGGCCTTCCAGTATCTGAAGGAGACTACAGGAAAGCTGGGGAGGGACTTTTTACTGGGTCTTGTAGTGAGAGGAAAAGGGGTAATGAGCTAAAACTGGAGAAGGGTGGTAAGGCACTGGAACAGGTTGCCCAAGGAAGTCGTGGAAGCCCCATTCCTGGAGATGTTCAAGGCCAGGTTGGATGGGGCTCTGAGCAACCTGATCTAGTGGAAGGTGTCCCTGCCCATGCAAGGGCATTGGATCTAGACGATCTTTAAGGTCCCTTCCAACCCAAACTGTTCTGTGATTCTATGATAGGATGATTCTTCAGCCAATAATCACATTTTTGTTTCCTTAATTTTTGCAGAATTTCAGTTCTTTGTCTTGCAAATACCTATTCCAGTTTAGTACCATGTTGTTTTTTAAGTTAACATAAGCTTTCCACTCTAAGGAGTAATTTTACATTTGTTTTGTGCATGTTGTTAATGAAGAAACATGAACTCATCACCCATATCAAGTATCTATATTCAGCTCAACACCTCAGTTCACTAATGCCCACCTAAATTTTACAGAAAATACTCTATTATGTTTATTAATAAAATCACAAGTAAACAATTCCACTTAATATTTGTTGGAACAGAGTACGAGGCTGATTTTTCAGAGAAAACTATGTAGCTTGGGCAAAGTAATTAGTTGTTACTTTGTGTTGACATTGTGTATGTTTTTCTGATGCTTACTTTGTTTTCTTGTGGTTATGTTCAAGCATTTATTTTTAAAACTTAGAAATTCTGAGTTTCCACAGTACTATAAATGAGAAAATTATTCTCCAGTTTATTCTCACTGTTGGTTACCTATAGCAGTGATTGGCTGGCTTGACAAAAAGGGCTGTGCTTATATATGTGTGTGCAAAAACAACTTTTGGCTAAAATGTAGAGAAGACATAAACCAGCATATGGCCATAGCTCTTGTTCAAGTCTGGCAGCCTCTTGGATGGAAACCAGCAGTGGTTATGAGTCTTCTTTTGCCCTGTTCAAAAGTCCAGACTTGATAATGTGGCATGAAGATTGTTGCAGTTTGTACAAAATTTAGAGACAAATGTCTGTATATGTATGTGTATATATATATATATTTATATAGTAACTTAATGTATAATGATCCTATTCACATGTAAAGTACTTTTTCTTTTAAAGTAATGGTCTATGTGTTGGTTATGGGGGCTTATGGGGAGTAATATGAGGTACTTGAGGGCAGAGATCTCTGGGGATGAAGGAGAACAAGTAGGTCAGCTCCAAGGAGACCAGGTGGAAGAAGGTCCTGAAGGTGTGTGAAAAGCAAGGGTCCTGCAGGGAGGTCTGGAGAGGCTGCACTTGTTGGGGGTGCTCCAAGGCTCTGGAGAAGGATTGCAAGCCCATTGCAGAGGCTCCATGCAGCTCCTGAATCTGTGCCATCAGTGAGCAGGGAGTTCATGGTAGGAATTTAAAGGTATGGGAATAAAGGGAAGCTTGTCCTACATCATAACCAACAGAGCTGCTCAAGTTTTGCTGAGTACCAGAGGCAGCTAAATGACTTCCCATAGTGCGAGACACCCATTCTTAATCTTCTAATATGAAGAAACTCCTCTCAGACCTTCATCCCAGGTGTGTAGACTATCTTTCTTTACATATTAACCAAGGAAAATACACCTTTGCTTCCCAACTGTGTTAACTTCCTGCTCTCCTCATCCCTCTGACTGCAGCTCAGGCTACCTCAAGCATTGTCCCTGTCCATCCAAGTCTCTCTTGTTCACACTTAGAAAGGGCTTCCACCCAAGTCTCATGCCCACAGACCCTCCAGTTCTCCGTGTTTTTCACTGTTACTCTGTTGAAGCAGCTGGCCAGTTCACTGCACGAGTAAACACTGGTGAGATTTGTTCCTGTCAGGTTTTTTTCATGTCTCCCCAGGATCCTAAATCCGTAAGTTCCTTTTAATTTCATTAAGTTTTTTCCTTGCTTGCTTTGGGGCATATTAACCTTACCTGGATGAATATCAGGCAGCAACATATTGCAGGACATTTGTTACATTTGCAGCAACTGAAAAGATTTGAGAAAACAAAGAGAAAAGGATTATTTCTGCCAGTTTTAGTGCTGGCCACTTTTATGCCACCTGAGTTTCTGATTCTGGCTGTGGATGGTTAGCTGGCTGTAGACTTGTCTGTTAGCAAAATTACAATTTGCTCCCTTAAGCCTAGCAAAACAGATATATTCTCAGAAGGTCAGGCAGGAAGAATCTGTTGTATTAGGGACAGAAAGTGTGATATAGCTGAGTATGGTGCTGTGAAAAGTTACTGCTCTTTGTGGATCTCTAATAAGAAAATTCTCCTTGATTTGCCCTCCCTTCTGAACAAAGCTTTGCAGGAATAAACTTCAGAGCCAGTAAAGATTATCTTTTCCCAGCAACAGTTCACCTCATTAATGAATGAAGAAAGTGTTGTGTAAAACAGGCTGTGTTGATTTTTTTAGGTCAGAAACTATTCCAGCAGTTCTATCCACCAATCATCAACTAAGGTATGATTTGGGGGGAGAAGGAGGGGAAGGCAAAAATGTCACATGACTAGAGTGTATGTGGGTTGGGTTTTTTTCCCCAATGTGAGCTGTTATGCCTTAGTCTTTCATTCCATTTCTAATGCATGTGGCAGATGTTGTGTTTATTTTCTGAAGTGATTCGATGTGCTTTTGGAGTGACCATAAACAGCACTGCTGTATCAGAAAGCATTTGTGGGTGTGTGGCATCTAGGGCCCAATCCTGTCCTGGGGCATAAGGCATTTCAAAAGCATGGAATGCTTTCTGGGAACAAATACTGAGTGTCCTTGTCCTACAGAGTCTCCCCTGGACAGGAAATTAGGAGCATTGGATGGTGTGAGGGCAGTCCTCATCAGTAATCAGTTAGCCTGTGCTAGATAGAAGAAAACCTGTGAAAGGCATGCACATAACCTCTTTATGGAAAAAGTTACCTTTGGATGCTTAATAGTTTTAAGTGACATATGCATAAGGGATTGTATGTCTCTGAAAAAAAAAAAAAGAAAAAAATTAAAACATTAATATAGTAGTTTGCTTCTAGTTCTTTAATACAGTTTTAATTACACTTGTCTTTGGTGAAATTACGTAGATATTTTAGGGCACATATAATCAGATATTTTAATGTAGATAATTGGAATTCATGTTTTTATTGCCATCCCTAGCTCTGCAGTGCAGCTCAGTTGGTCATTTAGTGTATGCTGGGCTTCTGCTGATGACAGTCTGCCTGTTTAAACAAGAGCATGCTGTTCTAAGCAAATTAAATTTCTCACTCTTCTGATCTTCTTCCTAATAGAGATTGATAAGGCTTATAGGAGGGTGAAAATCTGTTTGTAGTGTAGTGATTTTGTAAGAATTAATTTCTGGGTCCTCACTACTAAGAAACTAGAGAGCAAAAGCTTGCATATTACTGGGTATGCCATTTGGTCATTTTTCTAATATATTCGGTTTTCAACAGTGGGACAGTGTCAATATGACATAAATCTCTATCCTTTGATCAAGTGTTGATAGTCCAGTGTCTTCAGGAAAGATGAGAGACTTGCTTCTGCTCTTTGTAGAATAGTCTTTATTGCTAGATGGTGTTTAAAATGTAATGAGGCATGGCAATCCAGTGGCAGCAGGGAAGCCAGAAACAGAGACGTGTGTTGGCAGATGGGTGGAAGAGGGAGGAGTTCAGTCCTCAGTGCAGATGAACATTCTCTGCACTAGTCCTGAACGGTCCCCTCGAGACACAGCGACACTTTGTCTTTGTGTCCTGACAGCTCTCTGCTTGCCTGCTCAAGAGGCTGTACAAGCCTGCAAGGGACATGGAGATCATGAAGAAAGTGTGTGAGATCTTCTGGGAGGAGCTGCAGGAAAGGAATGGAGAAGGTTAAAGGTTGACAGTATGACTTCTGTAAAGCTTACATTCTTTAGCGGGAGGAATCAGATTTTTCAATAGAGAATAAATCTTCCCTTTCAGAAGTATTAAAAGTGCTTTGTCTCTCTGGTGTGCTTGACAAGAAGCCTCGTGGTTGGACAGATCTTGATGATTTTATGAGTACATATCAAAATGTTAATGAATGATTACCTATGTGAATGCCATCTTTGCATGTCATAATGAAGCTGTAGGTAAGTGGTGTCTCCTGATCTTTTTATTGTCTGGGCATTCTCTGAAGTAAATGGAAGCTCATTTTGTAAAGAAGTAGTGGAGAGCTTTTGTTTGAAGTCCTCTCAGACACATGCTGTTTACAGAGTAAGCTTTATGTGGATAATGTATTTTTGCAGAAATTCCTTACAAGGAAATACTGGTGTATACTTCTAACCCTATGATAATCTAAAACAACCAAAGCCTTTTACAATTATTTTTTTTCTTTTTATACAGGAAGCATTCCAAACTGTCCTTCAAAACCATCATGTTTAGAGTCTGAAAGGCTTGGCAGTTTTCTTCCTCTGTAGGTAATCTTTCATCTGTGCTGCAACTCACTGTGTTCAGGGTCTTCCACAAAAAAGAACAGCAATTATAGAATCAAACTTACGCAGGGGAAGGGATGGAGTGGGAGGCAGGGATGACACCAGAATCCTTACTTACCACCTCTCCCATCACAGAAGGGCTCTTCCTTTTCATTTGCAGAGCAGTCACTTGACAGCCTGTCAGTAACTACATCTGCAAACCACATGGTTATAAACATCTGTATCAACATCAAGTCTAGATGCTAGGAATTTTCATTGTGCTTGGGATTCATACTGCTTTAGTGAAACCAATGGTGTCATAAATGGTTAAGTGTCAAAAGCTGACAGCCCTCAGCTGTGAATTTGGTCTTCTTTGAGCTAGGGACACACGCTGAGGCTGTGCCCATGTGTTCTCCAGTACTTGTGGAGCAGAAGAAAACTATTCCATTTCTTCCAGCTCCCAAGAGCTGTGTTTGTGCCTGATGTACAGCTGCTTGTATTTTATCTTCTCAAGGATGGCTCGTGGAATCCTTCTTCCCAGCTTAAGGGAAGATGGAGCTTTCCCTGTGTGAAAACTTAATGGACAGTGTTCATAGTCTGAGTGAGGTGGGAGCATCTAGAACAGCCACCCTCAAGTATGCTGCAACTTAAGCTGTGTTAAGCAAGTGAAGAAGATAATGGTAAAAGTTGCAATTCTTGCAGTGCACTTCTCACATAGTACCTTTTCTTAAAACATCTTGAGAGAAACTCTGGTCCGTTTTTCTCAGTGGGAGAAAAACAAATCTCAATTCCTGCCCTCCCTAACCTTAAGAGTTTAACAGTGGTTTTGCAAATTAGCTGCAAATTTGGCCTAAAAAAAAATAATCTTCTATCCTAGATTTAAGTGTGCAGTGGTGATAGGACCATGCTAAAAAAAATCAGGTGTGATTTGTCAAGCCACTCTTCTTCTAGACAAATTTAACTTTTTTTTTCTCACAGGTATTTATCTTAAAGCTAAAATTAAATGGCAGAGAGAACTGGAAATTAATTATGTTTCTTGCAGATCACACTCTTCAGTTTTCTGAAGTTTGCAGATGTTTCCTCCTTGGCTTCTACTTCTAGCTATTAGTTAACTATGTGTTGGATGTTTTCTCAGGATCATTTACCTCTGAGAGTACTCCAGATAACCAGCAAGGGACCAGAACAGAAAAGAGAAAGTGAAGTTTGTATAAAGCTGCTTGTAGGAGATGGAAAACTCTCAAAGCTACATGGTAAATGTTACTTTAATATATAACACTTTTACTGTTGAATTTGCTGCTGTTCATGCTCTGAGATCACATCTAGTAAAAGCCTGAATGGTAATCTTAGATATTTGCCTCTGTATCTTCTGAGTGCAGCCTGGTGTAACAACTCCATGTTCTTGGCTATTAACAAAGCTGTTACCACATGTGAGGTGTTCTGTATGTGGAAGGAGATGGAGAAAATGGGAACCTTCTTGACCTTACTAACTTCTACTGAGAACAGACGATCTCTGGAGAGAAGTCTTTAACACATTTAAGTCAGTATCTTCACAATAACTTGGTGGGTGTACAGGTTTTTTGTCAGGTTCTAGCACATGTCTAACTTTGAACACAATACAAGCCATAAAATTACCTGGCCTCCCATACTTTTTTGTTTCCTACCACTGTACTTTTCAGGAGTGGGGGAATGAATTGTTTTAACACTTTCTCAGTTGCTGCTTTTCTGCCTTTCTCCCATTGCCTTTTTTCCTCCCATCCTTCCAAGGAGATGACTCCCTTAGTCATCTTACTGTTGACTTACCATACAATCTAGCCCACAAGCCTTCCTGGCTCTATCAAGACCACAGCAGAAATGCCTGTAACAATCCTCTTTTCCCTTCAAGTTGTATGAAAGGGAATTTCCTGTTCTCCAGCTCTAAGGGGCAGCTGTAGTCACCAGCTACTCTGGAAGAATACATTATTATCCATGGTCCCTAGCTACCAAAACCATTATTTTGCACTGAAGTACTCCATAAATTTGTGAACTTAGATCAAGGAAAGTGAATTTGGCATATTAAAAAAAAAAAAAGAATGGACCCACAACCATCCCACAGCTGCCCCATGTCCACTCCAGGGGAAATTAAATCTTGAATGTTATTAATGTTTTATTTACACACAACAACAAATTACACAGAAAATGCCACTCAAAATACAACTACATCTTTCTAATTAAGGTGACCACCATTTTTTCCTAACTCGTGATTCATAAAGACAACATCACCTTTTCCATTGTTTTGCAAGTGACTTTATTTGAACCTTTGTTTTGTGAACAGATGAAGGGAACACTTGATATGATCTATGCCATCTTGTTTTGCTTTCTCAGTCTGCCTTCTCATGCAACAAAACCTAAGAGACAGGAAAAAATGAGGCAATTAATGTTTTATTACACATCAAGTCAAACAAAAATATTTCACTTTCACAACTAGTTTAAGCTCAAGATCCTTCCATTTGCACAAAGCCTGTACTTAGAATATGTTCTGCCAGAGGCCAAAAGAGCTGACCCTGCAGTTCCAATCAGCCACTGTCAACTGTGGTCTGTGAACAGAGATTGGCATTCCTTCCTGACATCACCACTTGATTAGTGTAGCAGGATGCTCCATCTCTCAGTATGCCTGCCTCAGTTTCCCTCTATGACTCAATTGCTTTTTGTCTCTCAATTTTACAGGCCCAGGCCTGGAGTGGAAAGATTCCCATGGGAAGGGAATGGGCCTAGCAAGCTTTGAGCTGGTAACAACCTTGAAAGTACACACAGAGGGCCAAGTTGAAGTTTATTACACCAGCTGCTCTCCAGTGTTGAAGAACACAGAGCCCAGCCTAGCCACAACTAGACCTGAAATGGAGATAAAGTAAGAATGAACAGATAAACAAGAGAGTTTGCTTGGAGAGAAAAGGGCCTTCTTGGCTTTTCCCACTGTTTTCCTTTTATTCTCCAATGAGAGATTTTGGAGGTATGGCTAAATAGTTAAATGACAGCAGACAATCCACTTTATTCTAGAAAGCCTGGTCCCATCTGTGATCAGAGGGACTCCCCTACACTTTCCCAGGAGGGGTGCTGGACCTTCTCCTCTCCACAGAGGAGACCTGCCAGAGAGATCAATTCTTGAGAATTAAGGACCAGACAAAGGGACACCCAGCTGAGGCCATGTGGGGGTGAGAGAGATTAACTCCCTTATTGTCTTTATATTAGTTAACACTAAGCAACCTTTCATTGTTAAGTTTTAAATATTAAGATTTTAGGATCCTTTTGAAGTCAGTAATTGATGTTCTAGATCTAGTATAAGAATTGTTAATAAGCTGCTAGCATTTTAATGGTTTATCTTTACTGATTGATTTGACTATCAGTGGTACATTTTATTGTTAAGATACCTTTTGCATTATAGCTTCAATGTTCTGATCTCCCAATTTCCCCACAATTGGACTGTGCTTGTGCCTTTTACTTTAAAACAGTTAAGACCCCAGTGCTGTTTGCAGTAAACCTTGTTTGTGCATATACATCTCTGCTATCTCTCCCCATTCGGGTCAGTCAGAAATTACAATCAGAGAAATGACTGAAAATCTGATTCAGTGTTTTTGTCATATCCCAGAATTCTGCTTTTCTATTTCGAGGTACAAAAACTTGGTGAGGTAGAAATCCTGGTGAGGCAGCTGCAGAGAGAACAGCTCTCACACAACTGACTTAAAAGCAAGATCCGCCAAGGCCCCTGACACAGCGTGCGGGGGCACACAGAGCCCTATGCCTTGCAGTCCATGACAAGGTTCAGCCTCTCATGGTACTGGAACCAGGCTGATGAACAATTTTCAGTCTAGCCTCAGACTGGAAATTAAGTTGATAAATTAATCAAGTTTTTCCCCATGTAAAATTAATGGTATCAAAGTTGAAATGATTATCATCGCTTCAGATGTTAGGTTTGCAGAATAGACTCACATGGCAGGGACTCAGGGGTACAACAGGGTTTTTGTTTCATGTAATCCAAACTTGTCTAAAAGGAAGAGCAGGATCTGCTCATGCTTTTTAAGCTGTGGAATAAACAAAAAGCATTAGAAAGATTTTTATTATAAATTGCTGATTTCAGATGAGGGCAGGTCCTAAGACTAAAAACATAGAGCTAAGTCTGTATCAGTTCAATGAATATGCTGTTCCTTTCTGCTGGAAAATCATCTGGAGGGGGAAGAAGCCAGTCTTCTCTTTCTTATGAGACTTCAGGCCAAACTTACCCCAAGAAGGAAGGATGACAGGAAACAGGGACCAAACTGAACTAAGAAGAGACATGAGCTAGATTGAACTGGAAGAGCAAAGAGAAATCTGTGTCCCCACAGTGGCACAGAGATTGACTCTCAGGAGCAGCACCATTTTACTGCCTTTTGCCACATCCCTCCTGGTAACTGCACTTACTCCCAAGCAGCAAAAGTCTACATAACCTCAAACAGAAATGCTCTTTTCCTCCTGCCAAAACACACTTCTGCTTTTGACCCCGCTGCCTGTGGCTGGGGGCAGTTCAGACCACCCTTGAAAGGAGTTTCTCTTTCATACTCAACATTTTGCTCATTGCTTTGACAAAGATCCTTAGAGATGCATCTTTTCTGGTATACTTTCAGAGTTACTTCTAGTAATCTAAAGTTCTAATTTTTCTTAAAAACCCAAGTTAAGATGAAATGAGAAAGCTTAAAACCAGAAAGCTCTCAAAAATTAGAGGAATGACACATCTGTAAGAGGCACTTCCTTTTTTAAAAAAAAAAATGAAACAACAATCTTGCAACTGGAAAATGCTTACAAATTCCAGTATTCCACTGACCTCAGGTTCTTGGCCCTAGCTTGATGACCAAACTGTGGTACAATTAATCTTTGCTACCTGAAATACACCTTGTCAGAATTTTCCTGCATTGTACAGCTGTTTGTCAAGTTGTATGCACAGCAAAACAGCCACACTAATGAAAAAAAGCCAGCTGCTCGGATGTCCAAATGACACAGTTTATGAAAAACACTGCAGCGACCTTTATATAACAGGCAAGAGTATCACTTCTGAGCCTCTGTACTTGGGGAAAAAAGAAATAGCTGTACATGGAGCAAAACACAGACTGACTCAAGTCAGTGTCATCAATACACTGTCCTCCATCCATTTCAGGGTGCTCTAATTATTACCATGCATAAACTAAGAGAGTGTCAGGATATTTACTTGACACATCTTCAATGTTCTGGTTAGCTATTAACTCCCTACTCCCATTTGCTTCCCACAGAGGGTTTTTTTCAATTCTGGAAACATAAAAGAGCAAGTACTGCATGGACTGAACCTTACTTGTGTTTTTAATTCTGCACAGCAGCATTTGGTCTCACCTCCATGGCCTACAAAAAAAAAAGCAGCAAGTGAATGAGAAAACACCCACGGGACACAGCTTCCCTAATTTAAAAGGTGACCTGTAGAATTCTTTAAGACTTTTGGAATGAAAAGTTATTTAGGTATCCCATATGCCCACAGTTCTTCAAATGAAGTTATCTGAAGCAATTAAGTGAACGTACAAACCTTGATGTTCAATACATAACTTCTCAGCACGACAGGATCTGACCAAACCTTCCAGGACCAGCTGGTCAGCTACATTCAGACAGCTGCTTCCAGAAGATTTCTCTACCATTACTACATAAACATTTCCATTAATGCCTTCCACTGTAATTTTGACATATTTATTCAACAACATTTCTTTCAACTTGTCAAGTAGTAACGGAGACCACTCAGCTTTCTCTATTCCTGAAAAAAAAAAATCAAGTTTGCTCTAGGAAGAATTCCTTTGTTGTATGACTTGACTCTTACATGGAATGTTACCACTGTTTTTGAAAACAGAATGCTAAATTTTCCTAATATAAACAGCTTAGATCCTACAGATAATTGACTAAAAACATACTTTCTAAAACAGCTTCTGCAGAATTAACCAGTATGGTATGTCAACAGATCATGTTATTTACCAGCATTGAAAAATTAACGCTATCATCAGAACAGGTACAGATGTATAATATTCAAGAAAACTAAGCAGGGTTTTTTGGTTGGTTTGGAATTTGTTTTTGTGGTTTGTTTTTGTTTTTTTACCTGCAAGTGAACACGTTATTGTCTGAAAAGGCATCTTTAAGTAGGACTCAGGGATTGGCAGCACCTTTGAAAGTGGCAAAGTCTCTGTGTTCCCATAGTCTGCATATAGCACTTTCACTGCAAACTGAGCAGCTTTTAGAACAACAGCTCTGTACCAACAGCCATCACCTGGAAAGATTGGGAAAAGAGGAATCACACATGAAGTACCACCTTATAAACATAGCTTCTCCTGAGAAAAAGAATGTGTATAATTTTCCAAGAATTTTTAAACACAAGAAGCAAGCCCACAGAACAAGGCTACTGTTTCTGATTGCTGTATTCATGAATATGCAAGTCTTGCTTTCAGAATTTTGCTCAATTTACACAGGGAAGATTTTTGCTACAGTAGTTTTTAAGGATGTTTGCACTCTGCATTTCCAGCTCTTTACTTTTGTTTTCCAATGCATAGTCCCTCTCAAGACAACCAATTAAAAAAATACTTTCCTTAATTATCCTGAAGAGACATAAACAGTATAATTTCCTTAAATATCAGTGGAAGTTGAAAACAACTGTTAAATGTTTAGGTATACTCTTGTGGTCTGCATACTATTTTTTTTTTTTAAATTAATCTATCCGGTTTTCCATAAGCTGTTACCTGATGTAGCACTCAAGTTAATTAGATCTGTAACAATCTACATGCAGTCAACTTTTAGTTACTTATGAGTCAACACTACTTTTTAAAAAATATTGAATTAATATATCAGCAGAGTCTCCCCTCTTTTCTGAAAAGGGGACATACTCAGTTCCCTCAGTGTTAAGTCTTTGGACCCACACTGAGTTTGCTCAGCCTCAACAGCCTGTGAGACCAAGGCTGAACAATCAGTTGTCACAGCCAGTGACATGTTCATGCAGAGCAACAACAAACCACCACCCAGGCACCCACAAACCAGAAGTATGTCCATATGGGCACAAGTTGACTATTGCTCTACCATGAATTTTATATGCCACTCTGACTCAAACACAGATTTCAGTATTTACAGTAATGAGTTTTCTTTCCTCTTAAAGCTCTATACATTTTGCAAGGCACAACTTGTTCCGTTACTTTCTCTCCCAGGCTGTCAGACAGCTTCTTTGCCCTAAAGATGCAGCCAGAACTGTAAGCACTTTAAAGTTGGCTTTTATCCTTTTCTAAAGCAAAAAGGAAAGTGGCACTTTATGCCTTTCAGGGAAATGCAAGCAGGAACAATTGCCTCACCTGAAAACCTGGCACAACAGGCCTCACCCGGCTGCGGTGTGAATGGCTGGTTCCTGCAAGATTTACAATAGTCTTCTAGTTCCATCGATTGCCTATACAGCTTCCCTTCATCTACAGGAAAAAACACCAGGTAACTAACCACATTAGGGTAGGATAAGGAGCATACTTACTTTTAAGCTCTCCTGCTCCCACCTTTGGCATGTTTGTATTTTTCTAACTGTCCAAGCTACATTTCCACATGGTTCAGGTCACCATAGGCATTAAGTTTATTAACTAGCTTGCAACAGTGACTTCTTACTGGTGCAAGGAACAGTGAACACTCTTACCTTTAGTTTGAACTGGTACAGCATAGAACAAGTCTGGGCTGTCAACTTCTGTTACACAGACAGACAGGCTTTCACCTATCGCCAGCTCTACTGGCTTCCAGCGCCCACATGAGGCTTCTAATGGGAATAGTAAGAAAATGCAGGGTAACTGTAAAAACTAACAATATAATAAATATGTTTATTATTTATATTAATTATTAACAGCAAGATCACAGTTAAAGGCTGGAATACTGCAAATTCTTGTTCAATCCAAAAGTCAGCTCAAACGGTGCTTGTACTCACCATTTGCTTGCTTAACATCCCTTCCTCCAGCTGCTGGTGAGGCCAGCCTTGATTCCTCAGCTGCACAGCCTCTCTCTATGAGATGTTTCATTACATTTATTCCTGGAGTAACTGATGCATCTACCAGCTCCACCACAGACCTGTAACTGTCTTTGTCCACTACTTTTATTGTGAGCACTTTGTCATTCACCAGTTGTTTCATAGCAGAAATGGCTTCTGAGGTCCAGACTCCCAGTGGTGGCTTTACACCTAAAAAGTCACATTGCATGGAAAGGTTCTGAGGACAGTCCAGTCTCAACAATATGCAGGAAGGTACAACACTGTTTAAAATAATAGATTAAGCAGCAGATATACCAAGTAACTCACCCTGCACTCCTCATGCTTGTAAACAAGATTCCAATCCCAAATATTTAGATTCTGAACTTTTGTATTATGTAGACTTAGTAAAAATCTGACCAAGATCACATACAACTAGTCTATTACAAAGAGATGCCTAAATTCAGATTGAATGCCTAAGTTAAGTGTCAGTCTTTGGGTCTCAAAAATACAACACAATTCTTAACAATATGAGTCATCTCTTGGCCAATGTAACTGCTACTATAAACTCCTTCCTCAAATGTTTGTTCTTTATGCTAGTAAATTTATTTATAAAATGTAGGTTATATCCAGAACTTTACAGTAACAGATTGGCAGAATTTGCTTTCTAGAAAGATGTTTTTTATGCAGCAGTATTCCTTGACTCTATTCAGTTAACATCTGATCCCTTTCTCAGGTCCACATAGTGTTTAGGACCTTTTTTAGTCCTAGAACACTCACTAGCTGCTATAGGCATCATTATTTGCCCAGTAAAAGAGATTTCTTTAGGTCACATTCCTTATGCATTGGTTCCATCTCTGCATACAAGGGAAACATTGTTTTATGTTTTCCTTCAAAGAAACCAGAATGCTGCTCTGAACTTTACAAAAATATTTTAAAAGCAAGTTAAATATCAGGTATTGTAAATCAAGGATAGAAATCAAGTATTCTGAAGCAAGGGTAGTGAAGCAAAGGAGTGGACTACCTTGCATAGTGATGGAAACAGAAAATAAACAATTTCCAACAGCAGGTTAAGTATGTCAAGAAAAAAAATTATGATCATGGCTTGAGACAGAAGGATGAACTAGGAAGCATCAAGTCCTCTCCAACCTTACAGATTTCACAAGCCCATGGAGAATTCACTGGTAGTTTCACTAGATTTGCCCCAGGAAAGAGGCACAGACACAGTATTTCTGAAATACAATATAGAAAATGAAATTTTGCTTTGTCCTGCAATGCAAGAACCTCAAGTTTAATAATTCCGCAAATCCATAGGTGACTGAATTTTGCCTGGAACAAAAGCACATGCAAAACCTAACAGGTAATGTTACTGCAAATCACCAGATACATTAGGAAAGACTTGTCACACTTTGTAGTTATATCACAACCACCAAGAGTTCTGGAAATAACGCTGTTGTCTCCACCCTCCCCTATATTTCAAGATACTACAGATGTGACCATTATCTAACCCCACTTACTTTGCCTGTGACCTGTTTGAATCAGCTTATCATGTATTTCCTACCTGCCAAAGTGCATCTTATGGCTTGAGCTGGCAAGTCCACTAATCTTGGAATCATAGGACGAAGTCTAGACAGCCGAAGAACTTCTGAATTACCATAATCTATATAGGCCACAAAAACAGTATCTTCAGAAGCGTATGCTAGAACAGCAGCACGATACCAGAGATTGTCTTCTAGAAAAGAACAAAGATTTTCATTGTACTTTCTTTTAACTTCTGAGAACAGATGATTTTTTGCACAAACCAAAATAAAAATAGGTCTATCTCAAACCTTCACAAAACCCTTGTGGACTCAACATCAACCTTCTTAGGAGTTGTGTGTTCCAAACTCATTCTTTTCAGAAAGATCCTCCCCCTCACAGATACATGCGATGTATCTGTGCAGTGTATCTTGGAATGAAGAATTGACTACATCATGTGGACGTAGTGCTAAAGTTCAGCCGACTTGAACAGCACAAAGTATCACAGCTGAACACAGTAACATGCAATGCAAAGGCTACACAACAGATCTAATAATTTCAGTATTTTAATTCAATTAAATTATTTGAGAAATAGAACTACAAGCTTACTCAAGTGTATCAAGAGATCTGAAGTGCTCATCTAACAGTTTTCCCTAGCTAGGCACCTGAAATAAGTGCCCACTCAAATGCCAAGGCACTTTATTGGCGGTACTAGCTTTTTCTGAACATGCAAAAAAAAGCATTTATTTCAGCTCATCTGCTCAGTCCCACAGCTGGCTTATTCAAAGCAGAAAAACTACAGGAAATAGGAAGAAATAAATAACTAGGAATGTTTATCAATCACATTAAGAAATTATAGCAGCAACATTTCTCATCATTTCTGATGAAAAAAGGCATAGGAACTGCAGCATGTGGATTGTTTTTCCATGTTAAAAGCTGTATGAAAAGGAGAATGATCTGTGAGAAGAAGAATAATCTTCATCGTACTGCACTTAGGCAAACAGGACTTCAGATAGAATTTCTTTCTTTCATATGGATTTGCCAGTTCCTAGCACAAAACACTGCTTTATTCAAAATACTAGCACGTTTAGTCAAGATTCAATTTTGTCATTAAACCTACAGAAACTCTACATCAGTGATAACTGTCAGGTGGAACTGAGCTAGGAAAGTCAATTCATGAGCACCAGGTCTTGCCTAAACAACACTGAGTAGTCCATCAAAGCAGCATAATTACATATAATCCCATTTCTTCTCTTTTTTTGGGGTCTGGAATTTCAAGTTTGTATTTATTCCAACCACAGGAAATAGTGCTCAGCCATATGGTGTCTTAAAAAGCTCCTTTATACAAAAATGACCCCAGTGCTAAGAATTTGTTCAATTAAAGGACCATTTAATGGTCTTTTTTAAAATAGTGTTTTATAGATGCCATCTTTGGCTATTAATAATGTTATCCACAACTAAAACCAGAGACAAGCAAAAAACCTAAATGAAACATTTCTAAACATAATAAAATATGTTGAAGCAACATAAATTAAGAGCCATATTTTTCACTCCATTTTTTACCTTTGAACTGGGCACAGCACACATTTCCAGCAGCAGGACGGAAAGCCGGACTACTGGGAAATTTGTCACAATGCTCATTAAGAGCCACTTGAAGCTCAGCAAGTTGACCTGATGTTAAAATATACAGGGTTTGGAACATACACTGTCTTGTAATTATCACAAAAGTATACAAATCTTAAGTTCAAAGCCTGGAAGAACATCTGGTAGCATAACGTTTAACATAATACCAATCAGTAATACCAGAGAATCACCATGAGATTCCTCAGGAACAAGGCATCACAGGAATAAGCAAAGTAATCAGAAGCACACATTACTGGAACACCTGAGACATATTTAACATTAAATATTTGTGATACAAGCTTGACTTCAGATGGTTAAAAACCACCTTTCTACTTAGCACTACTCTGCCCACAGATGACCACCCTCCAGCTCAGTCAACCACATCAGCAGCTCACACTGCCAAAACACCCTCTACAGCACCACAGCTTTTACCTGGCTGCAGCATGGCCTCATGCTACAGGGAATCCCTGTTTCAGGTTGAACTACAAAACCAGCAACACTTCCCTCCCTCCAGCCACTCTCTGCTGAAGAGAAAAATGCCGTTCTCCCTAACTTGCACCCCATTTTCAACGCCTCACTTACGGGCACTGTGCATCTGCTGACAGAAGAAGTTTTCTGGATTTTGAATGTAGGAAACCACACCAGAAAATGCATCTCCAACACATACAGAGATACACTCTGTGACAGAATTAGCAAAGTGAAGACATCCTTCATCTGCAGGTATTTCTTCTTTACTTCCCTTAGAATGGGTTTCTGTCACTGCACATTTGGAAAAAAAGTTACTGTTCAAAAGCTAGATGACTTTAAAAGGTGCAACCTTACCAGCCAGGATTTAGAGACTTTAAAACAGTGCTATATTAAACTACAAAATTTAAACACACTGAAGCAGTTTATTTTTCTTGCTGACTCTTAGAAATTTGAAGGTTCTTGTCAAATTATGCATTAAATTAATGCTCACATAATCATCACTAAACAAGTACTTTATAATATTAAAAAAGCATATGTCCTACTGTCACTAGTGACCTGAAGGAAAGTCCACTAGCCAATGGGTTCAAATAGAAGCTGACAATAGTGAACAGCTAAAATATTTATTACATTCAGAACATCATATGACACATGAGGACTTAGAATTCCTCCATTTTTCTCCATCTCTTCTTAGAAAGTTTGATTTACTTGCTTACCTCTTGGAGAGTCTGCTCCTTTGGCATTAATTCTTGGAGTGAAATCAGACTTCATTTCAACAGGTACTTTACAGAGGCAGTCTCCTAAAATACAGATGTAAGAAACAAAGTAATTTACCATGTAAGACAGTAATAATTTAATTTTATTTCAGAAACATCTTATGAGCCTGACCTACATCCTTATCACAAGGTAAGCATGTTCTACTTATTTGTGGTGCACTTAATATGCTTAGAATATAAAAGTAGTTTCAGAGAAATTCAGTTACTTGAGTTTTCTGAAGATGTTCACAGCTCCAAGTAGTAACAATAAACATTTACTTGTAGCCACTAAGGACTGCTGGCTGAAAAACCAATTCCAGTTTTCACACAAGGACTAAAAACTTACCTCCATGTTTATAACTGCAAGTATGCAATGAGTTACTAGAACTGACACATGAAGCAGTATTCCAAGCTTTCAGCATTATTATTTTCAACTGAAAACCTGAATACAGAAGTTTAAGTTGCTTGTAAGGTGATGGAATATATGCATGCAACATTTCATGAAGGCAGTGAGATTTTTCTCTCCAAGAGTCTGGCAAGCAACATAGTTTTGCCATTAGTGTGCTGTAAAGTAAGCAAATGTGAAACATGCCCAGCACAACCCTGAATCAGCTGAATTTACAAAGGACTTAAGGTGAATTATCATTTTATCGACTGCTGGGACTGTAACATGGAGATAAGCTTCTTGCCCATCAGGAATTCTGGCAAGCTAAGAGAATCAACCTTCAATTCCTTCACAGTTTCTGTGGATTGCCTGTCAGTGACAAGAATACACTCTTTGCACTATTACTGTTCTTGCTCTGCAGACAGAAAAAACCCAAACAAAACAGCCCTCCAAACAGTGACAACAGGAACATCTCTGCATTCCTCTGGTTCCACAATCAAAGCTACCTCTCAACTCAACTGGAAACCTGAATTCAGACTACTCGGAACGGAGGTGCTCTGCTTGTTTCCATCCATTTGAGGCTTGCCAAGTTAGAAATATAAACATGCTTAGAGTTCTCTTACTAGATGCAACAATATCCAGTGGTTGCACTTTCTTTGGGATACTTGTTTAGTGAGCATGTATGAAATATAAAAAAAGCCAGTAAAATCCTTAGTGGAAATAGAAACTAATAGTTTTTAAAGAGTCAAAACTACATGAGATAAAAGGAACAACATGGTCCCAGATTTGCATGCTTCTATTAAAACAAAAAAATAAAATAGAAAAAGACAATAAATAGAAAACACTGAAATTATTAAAATTCTACTGGAAAAGTAACCTTACTAAAATCTAAGGCTATTAAGCATAACAAGATATTTCAGTTACAGATATTCTGAAGTGACCTCTACATGGAAAGATGAAATAAAGAAAAAAAATTTAAAAGTCAAGAGGCAGGTTGAGAGAGTGGCAAGAAGGAAGACAGCAAAAGAAAAAAAATTATTTTAAAGGTATTGGGGTGGGCAAATGAACATGAAAGACTTTAAAACTCTATTGGGTTTTTCGCACACACACTATCAAGTACTTACCAAAATCTGGAAGAACAACATCTACAGCAAAACTCAACATCATTTCTTCCTGTAATATGTCAACAATAGTTACTGAGCAGTGCTTTCCCATAAGCTGGGAAGAAAAGCTGGAGATGCGTTCATTCCATCCTTTTTGTTTTGGATCATAATGAGCAAAAGAACATTTAATGGCCTGGAAAGAATTACAATTAGAACAAGAGAGGATAGGGGTTGTTTGCCCTGTAGAAAAAGTGACTGAATAATTAAGGCCCTCAAAAATAAAATATTGTCTATAAAAGTTAAAGCTGCTGTTAGAGTTTGAAGTCCTACCAGTTCCACTAACTTCTTCATAGGAGAGTTACTAATTAGCAAATTAAGTTCCAAATGTAAACCACATTTCTTCTGATTCTCCCACTATTTATGCTGCCCATGAGACCAGATTAGAAGAGGCAGGCAGAATGTTTCCCCTGTTGTCCTCTAGTGTATAAGGGACATGCAGACCTAACTACCCTCCAGGGATTTTTTTATGAACTCAGAACCCCAGAATTCTGGGACTAGGAAATAAAAGCCAGGTGGCCTTCCTCAACCCTATGGAATAGCTAAGAAACATTTCAGGAGGGGAACCAGAGTGTAGTGCAGCAGTTTTTATGCATAATTTCCACTGCATGCAAAACACTGTTACAATGACAGTTACACTGAGACAAGTTACACTCCTTTCAGAGCTATTAATTTAAAATACCTTAGCTAATGTTAGAAAAATAGAACTTACACATGGAGGAAACAGTTCAATGTCTCTGTGCAGAGCTTTAATCCAAGAGAGAGGAATATTTTCTTCATTTCCATAATCTAGATAGAATACTTGTGCTTTCTTTTGCAATACATCCACATCTTTTACCAGTGCTCTATTCCAGGTCTGTGTAGGAATCAATTACCATATTTGTAAGAACACAACATTTTGCTTTACTTCACCAATACCTTAAAATTGAGTTCCAGATGTTATAAAGTTAGTTGCTACCACAATTCCATCACAATAAACTCATCTCTAATTAGCAGCCTTCACTGGTGAGACATAAAAGGAAAACAAACAAAATATGAGCTCAACATAGAATGGTTATTTTATTGATAATCAGATGTTACCTGATCCAAAGAACACCTTGCAATGCAGACTTCCCCTTTGACAGCATTATATTCCTCTTGAATAATTGTGTTAGCATAACAGTCTTGCAGTTTCACAGAAAGTTTACTGATCTGGTCTAAAACTTCTGGAGAACTCATCTGTATATAAAATTCTCTTGGACTCTTGAACTCTGTTACTGTACCCTAAAGACAAAAGCCACCAGAGATTATAATTACACAAGAACAAGATAAAGGATGTTACTCAGAACCAGTATTAATTTCAACAAATGCGTTTCAACCTATACCTGATTTTGTTCTGTTACTTGGAAACTAACAGTAATTAACTGCAGGGAACAAAACCAACATTGGTCACCTTCACAGAAATAATCTTCCTCCCTCCCCCAGCTTGTACTTACTCACCTTTATAGAACTAAAGGAATTTTACTTGTGAACAGAATGAGACAGAGCTGAAGTGACACAGCTTATACACACTAACAAGCTTCAAATGCAACTTAGCAAAGCATTGCAGGATTCTTCCAAAATAAAAGTACCTGTACTTCCATAGCTTTTTTGATCCCTGGAATCTGCAGATCCGAAAGCATTATTTTCTTGATGTGCTCTTCTGCCTTGGGGAAATTCACAGAAGTTTAATCAGCCCATGTAAACCAGCTACAAGTTATGTTAAAACTAACATTGTTCAGCTGCAGCTCCATGTAGTAACAAACAAAAAAACTTCTATCATTTCAGAAAGCACACAAAAAGTGGCTCTTGTTGACTTTCAGTAATAACTCTTACACTCTGTATTACTCTTGAAAATACCTTAAACCATTATCACAGAGATCTACTGAATGAGTGATGAAAAACTGCTTAAGTCTCAGACATTCACCTCTTTCACACCTGTTTTCCAGGACAACTGGACCAGCATATTGCAGCTACCTCAGAGCAGATCAAGACATAGTTAAAACAGTATTCTATACCTTAAGATGAAGTCCCTTCTCAGTTTTAGCAGGTAACTTGCCTCCATTGTTATTACTTACACTGTAATCAAAGAAAAACATGATGATTTTGAAGAACCAAAGACCAAGTAGCATTTGTAACAGCTACTTGCAAATAAAACAAAAAAGGCTCTCTTCACAGTGGGTGGTTTGTCAACATAATTCTTCCTCCAAGAGCATGCAGAATGACAAATCTGTTAGTTCCCTGTAGTGAAACACTTGCTGTGTTTTTCCTGATACCCTCAACAAAAACTAAATTATTTTTTATTAAAATAGAGAATGTTGTGGAGTTTTGCTAACACTGTAAACCCATGCAAACCTTAGGAACTTCACCCTTCTGAAGCATCAGAGCTGAGTTTTCTGACAAGATAATGCAGCACTAACCTAAGAGTAAAGCAACATATTTTACTATAATAGTGCCTTTACATGGTCATTGTTGTACTGGGAGAAATATTGTCTTTCTGCAAAGATCATTTGGCAGAACTTCTAACAAACTTACGTCTGTTTAATTGGCTCACATACAACACTATGTGCTGGCCAGTCTTTCTTTTGACAATCTGCAGAGCAATAGTAGACTTGCTTGCACTGTGAACATCTGAAAGATCCTTAAAAAAGTCAGAGAGAAACATCTGTATCAGAAGAGATCACAGCTGTTAAGGTACAGGCTCCATTATTTATTATTAAATAACTGCTCTCCAGGATGGTTCCACTACAGTTCTAAGCACACAGAAATAACTATTTGGATTTGCATACAGCTGTCAGATATTACTGCCCCACATCTGCCAAATCCCTCCTCTATTTAAGAAGGAAAAAGTCTATTTAAAAAAAAAGCTCTTTCTCTTTTCTGTTTATCAGTTCTGTAACTCCAACCACATTCTGCTCTATTCTCGTATGAGAGAAAAATATACATCCATTTAAAGACATTTCTAAGCAAACTTTCTGATCTGATTTCACTACGATACGATGCATCACAGACCACAGGACAACAGGCACTTACCAGACAGACCACAGTGATGGCACGGCCTCATTTGAGGGGGTGGCATTAATGAACTAAAGACACTCTTTTCATAGCCAATAGAGAAAACCTTTTTAGAGGAATACTGGAATTTCTTTGGCTTCTCATGAATCAACCCAGAATGCAAAACCTGTCAAAGAAAAATTTTAGGTGATTCTTGCCAGAAAAAAAGCTGCCATTAGGGCAAAAATATTCTAATATACCAAAATGTGACAACAGTAATAGTCAAAATGTCCAAGTTCTAGATAAAGCAATATATGCTGACCATTTCTGCTCTCTAGAAATGCACAGAAAATTTGGGACAATTCTGAAGTGAAATAACTCACAGTATTTCCTTTCTCATCTGCAGCTGTCAGCAGCAAGTTCCCTCCACCAGTTAGACCTTCCATGGGGCTTCCTGGAAGCAGAAGTATTTGCAAAGGGATCTGATTAACAACACTAGTGCATGCTTGTGTTCTGGAACACTTGCAGGAGGACAGAAGGCTCTTTCCTACTATTCTGCTGGCAAGTCTGAGCAATTGGAGACGCTCTAGAGTCATGACATGCTCTGTAAGTCACTTACCACTCTGATGTAATGTTCATTCAAACCTACCATAAGTGGTATTATTAAAACAATAGTTTCATCACTCTGTGCTTATCACTCAGTGTAAGTCTTTATGTCTTCATCCATGAATTTGTTTAAATTAAAGTTGCTCTGTGGGAATGAAACAAATTTACATAATTTCCAATATCTATTGGGCAGAAATTCAGAGTAGGCAATTCTGCAGTAGCCAGAAATAGTACAAGTTTCTTTCAATACCTTTGAACATGTGGTCTATGTTACATTTATACTTATACATAGTTTTGTCACATCAGCAAGTATTGAGAAATAAAATACTCTGAGATAAGAGATTTTGACTTTCCAGTGATTGCCTTATAAGCCTTGTGGTCTTTCCAGTCAGTTTTGTTATCAAACAACTCTTGAAAGACACCATTCAGCTAAGTCTGCATATCAATATACTAGGAACTATGCTTTTGTAAGGGGGAAACTCCTTTACCTACAAAAAATTTGTTTCAATTGTAGACTACACATGCCATTACAAGCTTGTTCCAGTCTGGCAGGCTTATTAGCCCAATTTCTCTACTGAGCCAGCATAAAATTGTATGTTCTTGTTTCCCCACCTGGAAGCAAATTAATCTTGTAAACTTTGCCTGAGCTCTTGCCCGACTCGAGACCAGATTTCACAAACACTCCACACCCAAAATGGCTGCATGCCCAGCTATCTCAGATCTCCCAGAACCAGGTCTTTCCCAGCCCCATGTGGAGTAAAAGAGAACAGGAATCTGCAGTACTGAGGCACTTGATGAAGGCAAGAAATACTACCGGGGGAACTCCAACTCCCACTGCATATATCTGCACCAAATTCCCCAGTAATCCAATGATCCTGTTTTTTCCAACTAGCTAAGACATTCCAGCCTACACAAGTTTGCTTAATTAGGAGTTGGCTGTATTTATGAGCTATACTCATCCTGATTGTGTTTATCAGCAATCAAGCATATACATAGATGAAGAGTCAAGATATCTTTGTCATGCTATGGACAAAAACCTTTCTTTTTTTGCACTTGTGCTGCAGTTAGAACTTTCTGTACTCCTTCTATACTTGGCAAAAAATACCCTGTATTGTTTGTTCATAGAATACTGGTTTTTGTTAGGTATTTCAGAAATTCAGCCTCAAACCTGAGACCTTTTCAATGGGACGTTGGCACTTAAGATTCTACTGCTTTTATTACCTTTGTTCTTCACGTGATTCAGTTCTGTCATCAAGTAAATGATCGAAAAGGGCAGGACAAAAGGCAGCTGCAGGATGAAAAGAGTGGCTGCAGGACAGGTAACTGCAAAAGCATGGATTTAAAAATTAATTTAAACAGGAACACAAATAATTAAATAATTTAAAGTAATATTCTGAAGCTATGTTTAAACATCCATTTTGGAAGGCTAACTCTCTAATATTTCTTGAATTTGTACAGTAAAAAGTAGAATACTTTCTGCATTAAAGATCTCAACAATGAACACTCCAGATTAAAAACAAATGACAAAAAGTATGAGGGCACTACAGAGCAGGAGAGGCTGTCAGAAGCTGCACATTAAGCTTGCTGGATATGAGGGACCCATCTCTCTTGATGGATCCTCTCTCCAGTTCAGATAAATTGCCCCTCCACTGAAGCATAAGCTGCACCCATCAGCTCCTGATGACTGGGAGTGCAGCCATGGGCAAAGGCTCCAAGCTTTCTGACAACAACCGGCACCTGAGGGGAGATCACGGCACCAGGCTCTGCCAAGATAAACTTTGGGTGCTTGCTGTCCCAATGTCAACATGCAGTATCATTATTTTAAGTATAAAAATAGTCTCTTGCTACATTACATGGGAGAAATCAAATTAAAATGCAACTAAAACAAGGTAGTTTTTGGCACATAAATCCATAATGCAATCAACTCAATAAGCAACTAATTTTCACAATCCCAGCTGAGTAGAACCACCTGCTATTTTAAGTAACTCAGCCTAAAACTGAAGAACCCCAGCCCACAGCCAAGACTCACCCAGCACAGGCCAGGACACCAGGCCCGAGGGGGACCCCCTGCAGCGCCCAGCCCCCTCCCCGCTCCAGGGCGGCGCTGCCCCAGACCCGCCCGTCAGACCAGAACTGGCACCGCCGGCCCGCCCCGGGAAGCGGAACTACTCCGAGGGGAAGTGTCGCTGGCAGGGCCCCGCTTTATAGCCTGCCCGGGGCTGACCCGCACTCGCCTATTGGCCGGTGTCCCGCGGCGCGCCCCGGGCCTGGCCTTCCCATTGGCTGGAGGTCCTGTCTGTCTGACACGGGGTCCCGCCTCCCCCTTCCCGCCACTGCGGGCTGCGCGTGCCGGGCTGCGCCTGAGCTGCGCGGCGGCCGCCATGTTAGGAGCAGCGTCCGGCGGGTGCGTCGCTGGCAGCGCCCGGGAGCAGCGCCCCTGCGGCCGCGCCCTGGTGCGTCTCTGCTCCGCTACCTTCTGCGGAACAGCCGGAAAGCGAATTAGCTGCTCTACCGTTTACTCCAGGTTGGTATTTTTGTGGGGAGAGGGGAAAGACTTCAGCCCCCGCGCGCCTGTGAGCTGTGGCACAAACAGCTTCTGCGTCAAGCCGCGAAGTTATCCGGGGTATTGCATTGTTTCCTTGAAAATACAGATGTATTGAGTCAGAGTTAGACACCCCTCATCCCATCCTGGGGACAGGCAAAGAATTAAGTGCTGAAGTCCCGCAGTGCACAAAGATGCGTTTCAGTTCTGTTTTTACCCTCTGGCGCCATTTCACATACAAACACACGGCTCCACAGCTGTGAAGGGAACGTTCCCCCTCCCTGAATCGGTTCTGGTTTTATACTCAGTTTTCAACTATATACAAAATACTAGGGACTCGTGTTTTTATCTGTATCTGGAACTAATTTTAACCCCTGAATAGCTTACCTTTCATGTCTTTTCACCCCCAAAGAAGAGGTTTCAGCATAGACTGTTACCCAGAAGGTGCTAGGAAAAGGAGGGACTTCATTATTTCACTGTTCAAGAAAGTGTAGATGAATACTTGGCATCCTCCTTTCTCCCAGTGTCCTTTGTTCCACACATTTTTGTCTCTGCTGGTGGCCAGTTGGGCTGACTCCTGATCACACCAACAGTGCAATTGCTCCAGGACCTTCTGCCTGTGGAAAGTAAATGCTGTGTGTTACGGGGCTCTGAGTAGAGAAAACAGATGGCATGCTAGATAGTTCAAGAAGGGTGTGAAGAAAACCTGCACCACTTCTGATACCTTAATTTGGCAAGTGCTGAAAAAATTGCCTAAAATCTCTTTTGCCACCTGCTGAAGTCTTCTGCAGAGCTCCATCCAAGGCTGCAGTTGCACACGGATACCCAGCCAATGCTGTGGGTCAGAACATACTGTGACCAATCTGGTTATGATCACTTCAGTCATCCTCCAAAGCTGCCAACCCTCCACCTTTGGTTCTGCAACTCTCAGTGACATTCAGGGCATCTCCAAGATGTGCTGGAGTCACCAAGCCTTTTTAATCCTTTGCTTCTGAAACAGCCAGGGCTGCCTCACAGATGGCTCTTCTCAGATGGGCGTCATTCAGAGTGCTGGAAAGCCCTATTCAAACAATTTAGGAACTTTGCAGCTAGGTCCTGGAATTGCGAACCAACACCCATCCTGAAGCAAACAACAAATCTCCCGCTTATTTATTTTGACAAAATCAAATCCTGACCTTATCCGGTTTGAAGGATCCACATGGGGATTAAATCTAACAGGCCCCTACAGTCCACAAATTAACAAGTTTCATGCCCTTTGTGGACAAACTTGTGCTTGGCACCTCATTCCCATTTTTAACTTGTTTCCATTCCATTACTTCTCATTATTCTCAGTGACCATTCCAGAAGAGCTGAGTAAAAGCTCAGTAATACTGTGCCACCAGTGCTTTTACCTTTTTTTTTTTTTGGAGTGTTGGTTGTAATGTTTAATGTCTGGGTGCAGTTTAACATCTTCATTGGTGATAAGGACAGTGGAATCAAGTGAACCCTCAGCAACTTTGCTGATGATACCAAGCTGTGTGGTCTGGTTGACATGCTGGAGGGAGGGGATGCCACCCAGAGGGACCTTGACAGGCTTGAGGAGTGGGCCCATGCCTCGTGAAGTTCAACGAGGCCAAGTGCAAGGTCCTGCACCCGAGTCAGGGCAATCCCAAGCACAAATACAGGCTGGGGGGAGAATGGATTGACAGTATCCCTGAGGAGAAGGACCTGGGGGTGTTGAGAAGCTGGCAATGTGCACTTGCAGCCCAGAGGGCCAACCCTGGCCTGGGCTGCATGGAAAGAAGTGTGGCCAGCAGGTCAAGGGAGGTGATCCTGCCCCTGTACTCCACTGTGCTTTGTGAGTAGTGTGTCCAGTTCGGAAGTCCCCAATGCTAGAAGGATGTGGAGCTGTTGGAGCAAGTTATGTTAAAATGTTAAAAATACAAATTACTTAAACCTGTAGATTTTAATTGAGATTAAATTTTTATTTTTTCATTTACTGAGAGTGTTAGACCTAAACATTGTTCATAAATACAACCTTTTTGTTATTTTCCTGTGGTGGCTCCGAAGGCCTGCAGGGTAACAAGTATAACCTCCATGCGCTGACATGCCTCGTTCAGATGGAACTGTGAGAGAAGGCGTGTCACAGGTTTTCACTGTTGGGTGTTTTTCCTGGCAGAGGCCGCCGGTGGGACCCAGGGGGCCGGGCTCCCCGCCGCCGCCAGGGGTCGCTGCAGGGCCCCGCGGAGTCACGCGCCGCCGCCCCGCCATGTCCACAGCCGGAAGTGACACGTGCGGGTCAGTAGCGTCGCGTCCCCGCGGGCGCGGGTTGAAGCGGGGTAGCGGGAAGTTCTAAAGACACGGCGTGCCAGCCCGCTGCCTGGATAGCCGGGGGGCAGAGCGTCCCCGCCCGAGGGGTCACTTCTTTACCTTTCAGAGCGTGGCGCCAAGCCCCACAGGGTTTGTTGCAGCAGCTGGACACCTCTTTATTCAGAACTAATAAATTAATACTTTGGAAATACTGAACGTGACAGAAGTTCGCACAAATAGTTGAAATATTGGCAGGTGTGTGGGTAACCTGTGGTAGAGGAAGTACAAGTATTTTGCTGTATGAAGTAGTCTCACTTTTAAAGATTAATTTAATCACGAATTGCGAAGTGGGGGGCTATGAATATTGAAGAGTATTTGAGAACTATGAGTATTCAAGAGTATTTTGTATGTTGCATTCAGGCTTCCAAACTACACAATCAAATGGCACAATTTGCCTCAGTAGTCTGAAAATATGATCAAAATACTTCTGTATTAATATAGTTTGGTTGTTCATTAATCTATACATTAATTATTTAGGCAGCTGTAATGTTGTTTCAGAAGTTATTTAAAAATTATTTGGGTAGCACTCTGCTTTTTGGAGGTACTAGAAATGTACAAGAGTTTTTCTCACAGTCTATGCAATGCAATCATTCTGCTGACAGGTGGTGGCAAGTAAGTGAAGCAGCCTTGAATTAATTGTCTATATAAAGCTTAAACTGAGACATGAGAAATATTGGTTGTAATGTAGAGTAATTCACAGGTAATTCAATATGATCTTTCGTAAGAGCAAGTGATGCATCCAGAGTATCCATACTCCAGCCAGTCAGACAACTGGGCAGCTTAGTTCTGTGGGTACTCACTGGGTTTATGAGTTTGGGTATATGGGTTTGCAGGTTTACTTTCAGCATTCTAGTCTCTTATTTTAACTATACCAAATCTCTCAACACGTGAAGGATTTGGAGGTCACAGGACATTTCCTGCTGAATGCAAGAGATTCTGTCATTGTCATTATTCACCTGCAACAGTGCTTGACAAGGGTTAGGAGAGGTTGGACCCAGCTAGGTGAATGAAGCAAAACATTTGATACTTCATTTCACAAAAAAGTATAAAGTGTGCATTATGGCAGAATGTGTAGTTCTGTTTGGAAAATGGGACACCTTTCAGGCCTAGCTATACCCTCCATTTATTTTCATTCCCCCACCTACTCTTCAAAGGGAAATGCTTTAGTAGAAGCAATTCCGCCTGCAAAAATTAAGATCCTTCCTGTTCCAGGGTGTTTGCAACAAAATCCTAAGAGAAAACTACCTCTGAGGGAAAGCTTCTAAGCAGTGATAAATAACAACCATCAGCAGGTAGAGAAAAAAATAATTCCAGGATGTTCACATTCAGTTGCGTGGGGTAATGCACTAAGTTTGTTATTTATGTTACCCTGTGTGTTATGCCAAGT
This sequence comes from Apus apus, assembly GCF_020740795.1. Taxonomy (NCBI): domain Eukaryota; kingdom Metazoa; phylum Chordata; class Aves; order Apodiformes; family Apodidae; genus Apus; species Apus apus. The sequence goes on along the minus strand of NC_067287.1, from coordinate 27,664,655 downwards.
GAGTCTTAAAACCATTACATATTAGAAGACAAAGGAATAGAATAGTTCAGTGGGACCTACAATGATCATCTAGTCCTTCTGCAACACAGTTAACACTGATTTAGAGAACTGTGTGAATCTTATCAAGTGACTTGTGAATTTATTGAGCTATTCACATATGAAAAGCATACTCATAGCATCTGAAGAATACTAATAAGGTCGTGTTTGTGACAGGTTATTATTTGGTGAGTAACCTGTGCCATAAAATCATGTATAAAGAATTTTCCCATGTCACCGTAAACTGTAACATACCGTTTTCACTCTTGTCCAAAAGGGGCTTAATTCTACATCTGCCTGACCCTTCCAGCACATCAGATAAATAATACATTTCATTACAGTTTGGTGTTTATAGATTGGTCAATTGAATCATTTCCAGTGTGGGCATGATCAAGAAAAAACTAATATGAATTTGCTTAAGACTGTCTACACTACAGACACACTTGAGATGCTTAAACACCACTGTGTAGAAAAGTTAGGAAAGTATATGTAGCACTTCACACATATTGACAGACAAAACCAGTTCTTGCTAATTATACAGCAACAACACAGTACAGCCTTCATTAAAACTTCTGACCTTTTTCATACTACAGTTACAAAATCCTACTGAAGAAAAAGGATCATTGTAGGTGGTTTTGGCAATTAACTATTGCTGCTTCTCCTTTCTGTCACATTTGGAACGTTTTTCTGCTCTTGGGGAATAAGAATTTTTATCACATTTCATGCTTGCGGTCCCCTGATGGGACTGATACCCATAAATTTTCACAGCACACACGAAATATTGAGCCATCAGCATTTTGTATGACACACATGCAAAGAGTGTAACGTAACAGTGGAGAACCATTGTTCATAGATCATTGAGGCAGATGATAAATTCTAATTGAATGCAAACTTTTTGCAAGAGGGAAAGAGGAGGGGAAGATACATTCTTTAAATCAGATTTGTGTTGGTGCCTAAATTAAAATAAAAATAGACTTTAGTTATATGATTAAGAACATATGCATACACATAGCAGAGTTTCCAACATAAAAGAATCAAAGCCACCTCAAATCTGTAATAAATTATTAATTAAAAAGAAGAAATTTTATTTTCATAAGCTCTCAGATAATTCAGGAGCATAGTTTTTTCTGCTTCCACCCAGCCTCTGACTTAGGCATTTCATAACTGGAAAGAATATGAAGTGAATGCCCTTCTTTAATAATTCTACCCTGAAGACACATTTTACAAAGAGAAATAAGACACCTTGCTTGTTACAACCTCCCAGTCCAGCAGAGAGCAGTGATGATGATGAATGACTGCTTTCTCTCCCTCACTAATCCAAGTATTAATGCATCAAAATATCAGAAAATAATCAGTCACTCTGGAAGTGTGAGGAGTAACAACAGATACAAAGGCACCGAACAGGCATGAAATTCTTCAGTGTTTTATTAAAGCTCAGTAATGTGTCCTCTCCTTGGAAACTGCATGTACCAGTTCTTGAGAAGCTATCCACCAAGAACAGGTTAAAAAAAAGTCTGACTGGAGTCCAGAACACCCTCTTGATGATCATGCTTTGCACCTGAAAGAAGTGTACATAGGAAAACGGATTAAACCAAACAACTGATCACTTATATAGAACAATTCTACAGCATATGCTGAAGTGTTATTCTTAAGTAATGAAAGGCATATGCAAATTACAAAAGACTTGTACTGGAGATGTTCCTTTCCCATAAAATTTTCTCCAGTGAACACCAAAATGTATCTGCTTAGAAATTAAAGGCCTCCAGAAAAAAATTCCCGTGCCTGGGAGATTGTTTATTTTACACTCCATATGTTACATGCAGGTCAGCTGCTTCACAAAGATAAAGAATATATGACAAAATTTGAAGGCTAAAAAGACACCAAGAAACAGCCAAAGAGCCTTTAAGATTGATCAGTGCCATTCAGTACCTCAGGGATGTAAAGTATAACTACAGAAGACTGTAAACTTGGAAAGCCAAAAGTTTATCTACAGAGCATTGTATTAAAGGAGAGGAAGAAGAAAACACTGTTCTAAGACTGACAGTGAAATTTGCAAGTATCTGGACAAACATGGAATCTAGAAGCTTGCCAGAAACGTGTTTGGGACTTGACTTCTGCTTGTGACTGGACAAAGGCACTTGTCAGATTCTTAAGAAAGGCTAATGTTAAGCCTTCACCTATGTCAAAGGTACATGGCATCCACCACTGAAGGAGCTTTTCAGACCAAGATGAAAATGCACCCAGCTGTAACTTCTCTTACTGAGCTGTTTTAAGAGGCTGTATGTTTCCTCTTGCAAATAGGAGTCACTGCAATGGTGACAGACCAAATAGAAGTGCCTGGCAAAATGGTAAAAGAGGTTGCTGGAAAGCAAATAATTTTTTGTTGATAAAGCGCCTCCCTTTTACACAAAAATAAATGAAGAGCTTTCGTACCCTACCTCCTAGCTGACGTAAGACCTTTGGGAAAAAAACAACAACAACAAAACAAACCACCAATGCCTTTTGCTTTAGGATTCCCAATAAAAAATAATCAAAGACTGACATACATATCCTATGTTTTGAACAGAAATTTAAGACTCTACTTAATATCTAGAGCCACAGCAAATGCAAGAGTAGCTAATATGTCTAGAGAGGTTTCATCCCTTCTGGTTACTTTCTGAAAATAATCCATCTTCTTTATGCCTACAGATAAAACCAGTTCCTTTGTTGTTGAAATTAAGATTCATAATAGATTTTGACCTATCAATAACTGAACCAAAGTCAACAAACCCTTCAAAATGAACAATCAATATTAAAATTAAGAAGAATAGAGATACGTTACCAGAGAAGTGTTTTAACTTTTGAAATTGCAGTGAAGAAAGAACTGATGTTGTACAGCTCTAGTAATTTGCATACTATTAATGCAAAAGGCTACTGTGCCTTTTTGCTACAGGACACATACTGAAGACCTTGTATAACATCTCTTGAATTATGAACGCTTTCCTTTCACCCTAATGAACAGGATGATCCTGGAATTTCTTGTATTTATTATGCAAAATACTCTGAGTGAATTGTCTTTCCTCCTCCTCTTCATCTGAGTCAGGGCTCAAAAGGTCCTCAGCCTAGGAGGATGAAGGCAGAGAAGATGCTGTTGGTAGCCACAAAGAAGCAACTAAGTAGACCAAGAATGTTTTAAGTCATTATCTAAAGTGGTAAGAAGGAAAAATGAGAGTAGCTGGTATAAAGTTCTGGTACATGTCTCAATGCAAGTGGTCAAAGCAACTGAACAAAGTAAGAATGGTTCAGTATTCACTGCTATTGGACATTTTTAGGGCATATGTAAAGGCTCAAGTATTTTTAAGTATCGAGATCAATACTGCAAATTTCCATGACAAGTTTTAGTATTCATTTTACAACAAACACTTGCTTTTAAGAACATTACTATGCTAAGTGAGGAATACATGCATTGTAGCTTCTTTGTATTAGATGGAAGAAAAGTGCTAGAGGATCTGAAGATAATCATCTATGCAATCTGTAACATTGCACTTATGGTTTACTAAATTATACTGTTCTACATACTAAATAAAATTCTACATTATTTTCTACCATAAGTTCTGCTAATTACAAGAGCCATCTTTTTGTAAAGAGAAAACTCTGAAGAACCAGTATGTCAAAAGTCTCTAGCAGCTATATGTATGGAGAGTCAGCTTGGTAGTACAGTTAGGTAAATCAAATTAAGGCTTAAATCTTTCTTCTCTGTTTATTTGAATGTTATAATGAAGGGCACTTACCACACATATGATTATTTTTCCTATGAATTTTTATAGGTTCATAAATTAACATCTAGTGGTAAAATTAGAAAAAAAACCACAACAACCTTAAAATCAGTTCCTCCTACAAAGATGCAATTTGGAGTAACTGTTCCAAACCTTGGAGCACTGGTCATGTTGTTAAACGGCACCAGTGACACAGCGTTGGGAGATGAAGATAAAGGTTCTGTTTGCATCTGTTTTGTGGACTGCTGATTGAAAGAAAAGATTTTCAAATATTTTCAATATCTTACATGTTATTAAATATATACATAATTTTTTGGGGACTCACGGCAAATGCTGAACAGCTCAACATTAACCGCGTTTGTATTCAGAATGCAGTTCAGCAAAGTATTTAAACATAAGCTTAGTTTTAAGCAACTCAGTAACTCAGTGAATACACTATGGTCTGAAGTTTGACTTCAATTTTAACACCGTTCTGAATTAAATACTTCAGGCCTAATTCCCCATTGTTAGTGATTTTTTGCTTTGCACAGCACCTAAATCCCAAGTTATTAATCTTACTTCTTATTCATACCTGTAAGAAGCTCCTTAGTTTAGTCCTACATGGAAGGGACCGTCTCAAGTCAACCTCTCACATATTTACAAAACTCTCCTCTCTGCCACAGCTTCAGCTTGACAAAATCAACAAGCTTACTACAACTGATGTGAACAGCACTTGAAGACTAGTCTTTTAATTCAACACTCTCTTGGCCTACAGGGCCCACAGGAATTCAAACAGAAATTCCCTCTGCAAAAGAACCACCAGATTGCTCTTGCTCCAGTAAAGGAAAGACATGCAATACAGTGGCAACTTCATGGAAACCATTTAGTGAAATCTGCCTGATGTTTTAACTTCCATCATGCTTATACCTGTGAACTGTGAAACAGTACAGACTTGCATTTCACTGGAAACCCTTTTCAGAACAAATTAATACTGCCTTACATAGCCAGCCCTAACTGTGAGATGTTAGCTGTAAAGCAGCCGTGTAGTACTGTCACTAACTTCTCCAATAGGAACTACAGTAGAGGCTTCAAGACCATTTTTGCTGTGGTTTTATGTTCTTCCACACCCAAGGTTTACTAAAACCAGTCCTGGGCTTTAAGTACCACTAAGGAAGGAGCCCAAATTGAAAGACAAGTGGCTGCCACAAGCTGGGGTTGACAAGACTAATAGCAAGCAGAGTAGTGAAAACTAGAAGCGGGAATCTAGGCATCTCAGCCTCCAGCCTTTCTTTTCAAGAGAAATGTATTTTTTCTTACCATTGTGCAAGCCTTAAAATTTGTAGTCAGGACCAACAAAACATGCAAGCATGTTTTAAAAATAGAAAGCTACTGCATCTAGTTCTTTAACTTTTTGCAGTATATGTATCTTCTAGTCTCTTAAAAACTAGAGCAGAAAGTGGAGTGCTCTTGAGCCATTCTCACAGAATCCCCCTTTGATTTATGCTGTCTTTTGCCTTTCACTTATTCACAAGGCAGTATTTTCTTCATATATACAGCATCTTATCTCTGCCATTATGCATTCTTTGATAAGAACAAATCACTAATATTTCAGAGAACACACAAAACAATGAAGGCCGATAGTTAAAGTGGAGTGAGAAATGGAAGATCAATAATGAAGATGAATGTTAAGGAAAAGTCTTTCTGTTTGCACTTCAAACCCTTCTGTGATTATTTGCTGTTTCCTTAGCTAGCTGTGAACTAGTCCTGTTGAGTAATGGGTAATGACATTGTTTTGGATACCTTAAGGACAATGAATCCAGTTTAGTCCATGCCTTTTTAATTTTAGGGAAGACAAAAATTCCTTTCCAATTTACTCAAATGTACACATTTGGGGCTGAGGAAAATCCCAGCCTTAATAGATCTATTAAGGAGAAAATATGCATTTCTCCTACTGGGAATACTACCCTAGAGTAGAGCCTAACCTGAAAACCAAAACAAAACAAGGACAAAACCAACACTTACAGGCAAAAACAATCATAATTCCTACAGTTCCAAGGGCTTTAAAAGGATGAAAGTTTTCTGACAAGAACAACTTTTGAAGGACAATGGAACAGGTTGCTTTCTTCGTCTCTCACACCAAATACAATATTCTGTTTGTATAATAATCTGGGAATTGTATACAGCACTAAAATACCTGAATTTCGCTATAAAGTAACAACTAACAGTTGACACCACAGCCAAAATATATTCCCTACCTCAAAGATCTCAAATTTTGTTTTCTCCATGTAAGTTTTAAGAGGAGGCAGGAGATCTCTATGGATGAGTAAGGGTCTTCTGGAAGAATTAAGCGGAAGAAGGAAATGTGCAGGATGTGGAGAACAGGACTGGCCACTTGGGTGGAATACAGGAACGTACTCAAGAGAATGCAGCGATGCAATGAGGAAAGCCAAGACCCACCTGGAATTAAATGTGGCGACGGGTATCAAGGACAACAAGAAGCGTTTCTTCAGTTGATCAATAAAAAAAGGAGGACTAGGAAAATGCAGGCCTGCTCATGAATGAGATGGGTGCCCTAGTGGCAGAAGACACAGAGAAGGCAGAGTTGTTGAATTCCTTCTTTGTTTCAGACTTCATTGCAAAAGCCAACCCTCTTGAATCCCAGACCCTGGAGGAAAGAGATGAGGTCTGGAGAGAGGAAGTCTTTCCCTCAGTAGAGGAGGACCGGGTTAGAGGCCACTTAGCCAAACTGGACATCCATGAATCTATGGGCCCTGATGGGTTGCATCCATGAATTCTGAGGGAGCTGGCAGGTGTTATGGCTAGGCCACTCCATAGACTTTGAGAGGTCATGGAGAACAGGAGAGGTGCCTGAGAACTGGAGGATGGCCAGTGTCACTCCAGTCTTCAAAAAGGGCAAGAAGAAGAACCCAGGGAACTATAGGCTGGTTAGTCTCACTTCTGTCCCTGATAAGGTGTTAGAAAAAATAATTCTGGATGTCATCACAAAACGTGTGAAAGCGAAGAACGTCATTGGGAGAAGTCAGCATGGATTCACCAAAGAGAAATCATGCTTGACCAACCTGGTTGCCTTCTATGACATCATTACTGGCTGGCTAGATGAGGGGAGAGCAGTGGATGTCATCTACCTTGACTGCAGGAAGGCTTTTGATACTGTCTCCCATAACATCCTTGTTAGGAAACTCAGGAAGAGGGGGCTTAATGAGTGGACTGTGAGGTGGATTGAGAGCTGACTGTGTGACAGATCTCAGAGAAGTAGGGTCAAGTTGGAGGCCTGTAGCCAGCAGTGTCCCCCATGGATCAGTACTCAGCCCGATCTTGTTCAACATGTTCATCAATGATCTGGACGATGGGACAGAGTGTGTATTCAGCAAGTTTGCTGGTGATAGCAAACTGGGAGGGGTGGCTGACACTCCAGAGGGCTGTGCTGCCATTCAGCATGACCTGGACAGGCTGGAGAGTTGGGCAGAGAAGAACCTCATGAGGTTCAACAAGGACAAGTGTAGGTCCTGCACCTGGGGAGAAGGAACCCCATGCAGCAATACAGGTTAGGGATGGACCTGCTGGAAAGCGGTTCTGAGGAGAAGGGTCTGGTAGTCCTGGTAGACAGTAAATTATCCATGAGCCAGCGGTGTGCCCTTGTCACCAAGAAGGCAAATGGAATCCTGGGGTGCATAAGGAAGAGTGTGGCCAGTAGGTGGAGGGAGGTAATTTTCCTCCTCTACTCTGCCCTTGTCAGGCCACATCTGAAATTTCTGCATCCTGCTCTGGGTTCCCCAGTTCAAGAGAGACAGGGAACTACTAGAGAGAGTCCAGTGGAGGGCAACAAAGATGACTGGGGAATTGAAGCATCTCTCTTATGAGCAAAGGCTGAGAGAGCTGGAACTCTTTAGCCTGGAGAATAAAAGGTTAAGGGAAACCTTACTAAAGCCTACAAGTATGTAAGGGTGGGTTCAGGGAGGATGAAGCCAGACTTTTCAGTAGTTTCCAGTGACATGGGGGGAAACATGCCTGTGAAAAGTGTAAGCACATACATATATAGAACAGGAAAACAGAAGTATTTTATGAGAATGTCACTAAAGCCCAATAAGTTACTTTGTATGTTTGTGTGTAAACACAGTAACAATGTCCTAACAGTGTGATCTTGCTGATCCTTCTTTACAGCATTTGTTCTCTGTTCCCTTAGGATGGCAAAGGCACCAACTGCATTAATCCTGTTTGATACTAGAGGGAGCTCATGGCTTGAGTAGTCAAGAGTGAACCATGATTGTCTTAGGCAATTATTGAGGAAACACAGATGGGAAATAAAGTGGCACTGATGACTATAATGCACCTTTTTCCATTGCTGGCAAAGCTAGAAGGGCTGTATTTATCTGTTTAGGAAATTACACATGGCTTCCAGAGACACTCAGATAATGCAGTGCTGTAGCTGCAATTTATTCTATATCTGAGCACCTCTCTGTCATGGTTGGATTTATCTTCACAACTTCCTCTGTGGAAATAAGCCTTTTCATATCCCTGGTAATATAGAGGGGGCTGTACCTTGGGGAGCACTCTTGGTATTGCAGCTTTCTGGCTGTACATGCCATAACGACTTCATCAGGCACCAGTCTCATACACAGGCAGGAGAGCACCACCACATCAGTGTCTTTGAGACCTTCTGATGTGCTGTAGCATTTCTGTGCTCAGCCGTTCCTTGAGACACAAACACAGACCTGCCACAGTACCTTCTTGTCCACCCTAGCAAGTCTTGAGACTGGCTGTTGGGTAGACAAAACTAAGAGACATGCTTTTAGACTTATGCTTTAGAGGAGCAGCTGAGGGAAGTGGGGTTGTTTAGCCTGGACAAAAGGAGGCTGAGGGGAGACCTCATTGCTCTCTACAACTACCTGAGAGGAGGTTGTAGCCGGGTGGGTGGTGTTCCAACTAAGGAAGTGGTCTCACGTTGTGCCAGGGGAGATTTAGGTTGGATATTAGGAAAAATTTCATTACTGAAATGGTTGTCAACCACTAGAATAAGCTACCCAGAGAGGTGGTGGAGTCACCATCCTTGAAGGTATTTAAAAGATGTGTAGATGTGGTGCTTAGGGACGTGGTTTAGTGGTGAACTTAGCAGTGTGCTAGCCTAAAAGTTGGACTTGATGATCTTAAAGGTCTTTGCCAACTAAAATTATTCTATAATTCTGTGATTCTGAAGACTCTCTGTGCTGTGCCCTCACCCCAGATCTGGCACAGCCAGGGGCAGACATGGAGGTGGTGAGGGGCCTCTGTCTCAGGGCAGTGTCGACACCGACAGTAGGCACCTCATACGCATTCCCATGAGACAAAACTCAGCAAACAACTGTTCAGTGGATTTGAGGCAGTGAAAGACAAAAACATCTTGGACTTTGTTAAGGTCTCCTCTGAGCCACTGAAGGCTGAGTCAGCCTCCTAGACCTAGCACATCCCAGAAGCAGCTCAACAAGATGAACAGCCTGCAGTATGCTGGAAAAAAGAAGGCTGTTTCTCACTGGCCAGAGGTGAGGAACAGCTCACTAGGTGTCCACAGAGTGTTAGCCAGAACAGAAGATGGAGAAAGCAAGCTGGCAGGATTTGTACCCTGGAAGTGGGAAAGAAATGTAAAAAGAGCATAAAGCAGCGTGATGGAGTGTTGCTGTCTGCAGGGGCCGAACCATCAGAGAAGAGAGTGCATGCACACATGAACAGATGTATGCAAACGCACTGTTAATACATATATGCACAAAGAAGTATTCCAAGAGGATTTTTTAAAAGCCCTCACAAGGAGACTTAAAAGCAGAAGGTAGCATCCGGAAACATGCTGGCTGACTCTTTTGCCATGTCTCTGTTTTTCCACAATAGGGATCTGTCACTGTAACAGGGCAGTTGAGGGCAGATTAGGCACCCTGAGCTAGGGTCTTTGGAGGCTGAGAAGCAGCACTTGAGATGAGCTAGCTTAAATGTTTTTGTTAAGATAATTGCATAATCAGAGCAAATTTAATTTACTTTACAGTCATTTAATCCCCCAAAGTTCATGACATGTGGACTTATAATCCTGTTGAGCCCTACCTGTATCGTGTTTAATTATATGCCAACAAATCCTTATTCCTTTAGAAGTAGCTCAGCTGTCACTGTGATGCTCAGTGAGGTTACTGGGAGCGTCAGGGCAACAGTATGTGGACAATCATATTCCATCAGTGCCTGAGGCAAAGCAAAATCAGTTGCTCTGGTGAGTTTTGGGAGCCAGAGCTCCCTGTGTGCAGGGGCAGGCCTGCCCAGCGGAGGGCAGTGATGCTCTGGCATAAACAGACTTTTAAAAGCTACCTCCTGCACATATACCTCAATTCTACTAGGTTAGTTTATTCTGAATGTAAAGTGTTTCATGCAAGATAAACAAGTGCAATACCACTGGATGGGGATGTGACTTCTTTGGGCTTCTTTGACCCTTTCCAGTTTAGTGTTGAGAAGTGTTCAGTGTCATGATTTTTCTCTTCCAGCAAGGCCAGAGCAGTGTCCTTCCGAGGGGCTATTGGGTGCTGTGAGGCCAGCATCAGCATAACTGGGAGCCTTCAACCTGCTCTTCACCATAATAGCTATGGTGGGGAAAGTACAGTGTATCAGTTAGGAAGGACCATGCAGACCATATTACATATGATGCAGAATGATCACTCCCATGCAAGTTGCAGCAGGGAGATTTTAGTGGAATAGTACAACTAGAAACATGCTCTCCTGCTGGAATAGATACTGTAGAGGAAGGCTGAAGAGGGGCTTTGGCAAAGTGCTCGGGGCTGGAAGACATTGCAACTCATTGACTTCATAGATACCTGAGCCTAAGTATTACAGTTTTCCCAACATAAAGTGCTGATGATTGCTATGAATAACAGCTCAGTCTAGTTTGTGGAAGATACTCAAACATACCTGGGTGCAGAGGACTGAAGTTTTGCTCATCAGTATCTTGTAACACAGCTGCATAAAGTTAAATTGCTTAGCCTTTACTCTTAAAGGATGCAGTAAGTACCAAAAAGATGCTGTAACCTGCTCTTTTATAGATGACACCATAGAGAATCTTCTGGCCAAGGCAGTCCTGTTCCTTTCTCACCCAAGAGATTCATCTCCATGAACATCAGTGGCAAAATTTTTATTTGGCTGGATTCCCTGACAATTCTGCCAGTTTTTGTTGTTGCTTTTGTTTTGTTCTTTTTCTTCCTTTTTTTTCCTTTTTATTTGTGCCTGGCCAATAGAAGTTGAAATAAAAATGGCTGGGACTTTTATAGCACATGCTATTCAGGATTTACAAAGTGATTGGTAATGTTCTTGGATGTACTCTGAACATGAGTATGATGATGGATATATGAAATAAAGAGAATTTTAGTTCTCAGGACAGTATTTGCATAGGAGTTGCAAGCTATGGGAAAGGTATACCTGTAAGTCATGTTTGTATTCTTGCTCCTCATACCACAAAGAGAGCCTTGAGGCTGCTGTTTTACCTTAAGTGCAGCTTCACCTGAAAGGCTACAACATCAGCCAGAGATGTCAGGAATGCAGCTTTGCCCCCTTTTCTACTTGCTAATTAAATTAGCATTAAGCTGAACAGTTGCTGCAGAGGCAGACACTGAAGGTCTGGCTGTAACTTCTGTTCTGAGAAGAAAACAAGCAAGTTCCTAGCAGCACCAGCTAGCAACAGCCAATCTTAAGAGGCATTTTTGAAAGCAGAGTCAGCAGATTACATTTGTGAAAGCTCTGGCATCTCAGACTTCTAGATGGATCAGCTTCAGGTCTCTATCCAGACCTTTCCAAGGGAGTCAGGGCTGGAAGTCATTGCCATATAGTACCTGCTCACTGACTCCAGCTTTTGTGTTGTCTTCCTAAAGTATCTGCTGCCCAGCAAGAAGCTCCCATAGGCTGTATATATATTGCATGTGGGCAGTGCCCTGTGAGAGATCCTGAACTGGCTGGAGGTTCCACATTGTTGTGCTACTCTGCAGAGGGACTGGCCTTGTCTGTGGGTGCAGAATGGCTGTCAGCACAGTGCGCAGGTAGGTGAGTTAAGAACTGCACAGCACTGAGGTGTCCGTGTTACTCTCAGTCCCAAAGCTGGCAGGAATGGTGCTAGGGGATCTCTGCATTGATCTGCCTCTCATAGTATAGATAATCAACCTTGTTTGCTGTATTAAAATCTTCACAGGAGAGTAAGCAGTGTCCTGAGACCAGAATCAGGTAAATGTCTGTGACTGGAAAGCTGGAGAAACCATGGACTGCATCAAATCAGGCCAAAGAACCAGGGTGGGATCAGGACGAGGAGAGAGATTGGCCTGGAGCAAAGACAGGCAGGGATGGATCATAGCCAGGGAGAGTGGAGCAAAGGCATGACAGGAAACAGCAGTAATGAACATTCAGCTGCATCTGCTGAGCCTGCCTGTACTCCTTAACATGGAGAGGCTTAACACAGTGCTGTTATGAACCCAGTTCTCTTAATTGTTTGCATACAGAAGCCACCTCAGACTCATCAGGAGCTGAGTTCATGAACTACTTAATTGCTGGCAATGTGTCATCACATCATCCTCACATGCTCTTCCTGAACAGAGAGATGGAGGTGTGGAGCTAGAAGCAGCTTAGCTAAGCTCACGCAGGAAGCCCATGGCATTGCAGAGGAGTAAAAGATCTTGTAATCTGGCCTTCCTGCCTTTAAACCTTTCCAAACAGGGCTGCATGGACAGGCAAAAAATGTCACACAACTCTGGATGTTCCCCTGTTCTTGTGGGGCCTTGGTCTCCCTGGCTGCTCAGAGGGTGGGTGCTTCTTTGTACCCCTCTTGTTGACCAGGAGAATGGCCAACAGGGACGAAGAGCAAAGGGCAGGTGCAACAAGTGCATGCCAAGACCATTAGAGAGAGAAAGGTTTTTGCTGAGCTGGCAAAAAGAGACCTGTTTTGTAGAGAGAGAAGAGCTGAAAGGATACAAACACAAAGCAGGGAAGTTAACAGTGAACTAAAATGAGATGTGCTTGCAGAGATTAATAGCTGCTTCCTGATCCATATTTCAGTATGTCTTCTGCTCAAAATAGTCTGCAAACATACAAAATTGATGTTGTAGAAAGGCATCTCTTACTCCTCCTGACTCCTGTTCGTTTTCCCCTGGGTTTAAAGGCACAGAGGCAATTGAAAAAGTGTCTGAAATCTACATTAGTGAGATCAAACAAAACTCAGGGCACAATCCAAAACTGATCAGCCAATACAGACCTCTTCATTCTTTTAGTGGGATTCAGATCAGAATTCTGTTAGATAATTCAAGTGTGACAGCAGAGAAACCCAGAAAGAATCTACTTACACCTCCACCCAATCTCCATCACTACTGTGAGCTCTCCTTCGTTCTACCACAGGACCATCTCAGTTCAGCCTGCCATGCAGAAGGTGCTCTCTGAATTTTCCTTCATGCAGGGCCTCAAAACTCCCCTTTCTCATTACAAATCTCTTTGTCTGCCTTGGCCATCCCTCCTTTCTCATGCCGCAGTTGCTTTTTCTTTGGTACCCAGAGCTTCTAAGCCATAAAACAACAATTTTTTATTTTTTTTTTCACCTCTCCATTCATTTCTCCTTGCTTCTGGTATCAACGAGATTTGACTTTTTCAAATACTGTGTTCATTTACAAAAAATGCTGGCTGTATTATCTGCTAGTGACAAAGAAGGCTGGCAGTTGAAGACAGTTAAAAAGCAAAACCAGCACCAATCAGAGGCCAGGTTGTGTGCTATTACTAACCCATTGCTTTATGTATTGATATATTAACTTCCTCATTTAGATTACAAATTCCATAGGCAAAGGCAGCTCCTCTGTATATGTTTGATGATTATTCTTCTGAAAAAAAAAAGAGAATCTGAGCAGAAATTTTGATGAGCATGAAGATTGAAACGCTGAAAATGGGTCTCGACTGTTTCAGGAGTGTGATCCTCCAGACATTTCAAAAGAGGGAGATGGAATACCAGTGATCTCAGAATATTGCAGTAAGACTCTGAAGAAACAACTGTATCCACTTGCCAGCTTTGCCATGGCAAGAAGGACCTCATGTATTGTTATTTAATTTCCCTGTGACTTAGATCTCTACCCTTAAAGGGTGATCCCACACTCTTTGACTTGCAAGGTTGTTCTGAGATCTTTTCACCCTATAGAGATGAATCAGAGGAGCACCTATGAAAAGTTGCTTTTGTTACAGGAGATGCAGTTACTGATAAAATGTTGAAAGAAGGCTAAAAACATGAAAATTTCAAAACTGTCAAGCCCTCAGAAAACAAGGGTGAAATCAGTCCTATGTGGAGTCTGTTTCTTCAAATCAGAGTCTTGTGGTTTAAGCAGTGAGGAGTTTCCATGTGTCTTTCCTCCTCTGCTTGTGATAAACCTTTAGCACGAAGACATTTGCCCAGGTGGAGAGGGTTGGGTGGGTGCCTGTAGAGAGGATTTTGTCATACCATACCTCAGCTGAGTACCACCATTTCTCATAACAAAAGAGGCAGCACTGGTGTTGGGTGGCTCTCAAGTGCAGTTCCTGAGACTGCTGACACATGCACATACATGTGTACACAGGCGCTGCTTTGTGTCTGTAATCCCCAGGCCAGTTGTAAGGTACAACCATATGTTGGGGGTGCACCATTGGAAGGCGAAGTAGAATAGCACAATGTCCAGGGCTTGGCTTCAGTAAAACTCCTGCAGAAACTTGGAGGAATAGTTTCCGTATTGACTAAAAACAAGTCTAGCATTTGTCAACCTGTATCCAGAACCCCTTGCACACTATGGCTGAAAAAGGCTGTGTTCATTATTCATATAAACATGTATCATCACAGTTCACTGTTTGAATGCTGTCTTTTGCAGAGGCCTCCAGAGACCTCTTGTTCCCTGTTTGAATCTCTTTTTTATTGCAGAGACATTCGAAGACTTCTTGTCCATTTTTCACTGTTTAGCAGACCAGTGGGCATCTGTCATAAACTGCCTCAGAAGTTGTCCCCTTACTGGTGTTTGAAGATGGGAACAGTCTGGGACCCCTTAGAATTTTAGCTGCATGTTCCTGGGAGTGGCTCTGAAGGATCTCAGGATGTATGTTCATCCTGGCTTTTGCCTCAGCTCATCTCTCCATCACCAGAAAAGTGTGCACAGACAGAAGGTAGGAGACTTTGGCCCATCCTTCAGCGGTGGGGGGTGGGAGTGGGGGACACTGCTCCAGTCCTGCCTTCCCAGCAGCATCTCCCAGGCACAGGTGCTGGATAACGGACAGCAGCCCCAGGTTTTGCTGCGAGAACTTAATCCGTACTGTCGTCCCTCATTACTGCCACTCAATGCCGTCATGTCCAGCCATGAAGGGTCACAAGGTGACATGAAAGAGGCCAGGAGGAGGTGGGGGTGTGTGTATAAAAGGGCCTGGCAAGCACCGGGACATATGGGAAGGCTAAAAAGAGAACAGCTCCATCCCAAAGGATGCTCCCAGCGGCGGGTGGGATGGGGTTGAAGGCGGCTGCGTTCACACTCGGTTTTCCCGAAGGTCACTGCAATACGGTAACCCCAACTCGGCTGTCAGCGCCCATCACCGCAGCTCTCCTCACAAGGCGGGGGAGGGAGGAGGTTTGTTTAGAAGCATTAGCGTGCCCCTCCCCCGGCCCCATTAGTGGCCCTTATTAAACCAACACAGACAAAGAGCAAAGATGCCCTCGTTAATGGAGAGTCTCCGATAATTACTCTGCTCTGCCGCTCCTTTTGGGGCCTGAATGGCCTTTGAATAATGTTTCTCTTGCTGCAGTTGCAGACAATGCCCTCGCAGACAGCTTTGAGCGGTGCCAATCCCATTAGCAGAAGAATAGCAGAGCTCTGGCTGTGCAGGGCGTGTGCGCAGAGGTGTGCAGGGTTGGGGGAGTGTGGGGTGCTGTGCAGGAGCTGTGTGGGCTGTGCAGGGCTGTGGGGGGCTCTAGGGGGTGTGCAGGGGGCTGTGCGGAGTGTGGGGGAGCTGTGCTCGCAGGGAGGGCAGCGCCTGGCGGTGGGATGGGGCTATGCTGCCCAAAGCTTCCCTCCTCTCTCTTGCCCTCCACAACCCAGCAAAACAAAGTGGGGAAGTGCTGGGCAACACTCAGAAGCCATCTATCTCCCTGTTGAATCAACATCTGAGCCAGGGGCTTGTGAGAGCTGTGCTGCCTGTCACCACAGAAGTGAGGAGATGGCACTTCTGCTTCCCAAAAGGGAAGGGGAGAGCTGAGGGGCAGGAGCCCTGCAGGATGAAGGAAGAGGAGTACCCCTTCGAGCCTTTCCTCATGTTTCCCAGGCACAGCTCTCCACTTGCTCCCCCACAAGCCACCAAGGGGGATGGAGGCCCAGGAGCCTCCAAAATCAAAGTCAGGTTGTGATGCTTCTTTACTGTACAGAGGAAACAAGGTGACAGTTACTCCTCTGCGTCCAGGTGATTATAGAGCATGAAAATGGCTATACCATCCAGTTTTGGGAAGTTAATTTTGTGCTGCACACCCCAAGCAAAAAGCTAATTAGTGTGTTCTATAGGTAGCTATCAACCAAACTTGGAGGAGTTGGAACAACTCTACCTGAGCCTTTCTCTTTGATCTCCCCTTCTGCATGATGAGTGAAAATAATGTATAGCTGGGCTGGCTGCAGTGTTTAATTTAATTATCTGATGGTACTTGTTTTGACAAACATGAACTCAAGCAACAATTATCGGAAGGGTTTCATCTTGTGCTGAATGTGCCAGTTAACGGCCTTCCTGTGAAAAAATAGCTTCTATGTAGGGAGTCAGTAATTAAAATGTGTGAAAAAAAGGCCCCTTCAGAGGCGATAGGGAAAGACAGCGGGTCTAATGCTCAGCCGGTGTGAACTGGCAAGTCTGTCAATGGCCACAATAAATAGGCATCACTTCTTCACATTATGGCAGCGAAGGATGTGCCCAAAGGGTTCTTGAGAGTTTCCCAGTTTGAGAAAGATGTTTGGATTCTTATAAACAGGTGCCAAACTCTGGAATACATAGTACAAGGATCTGGTGTTTGGAAGATGATTCTGCAGTACACATGGGAGATGTTCAGATCTAAAGAAGGGGACTTCATCCTGCAAGCTCTTCCAAAAAGAAAGCAGCCAAGTTAGGTTTCTAGTGTTAACAGAGCCATTTTCTCCCTTTTGGTGTTAGCTCTCTAGACTTCCAGAACCACACTCTAAAAGCTGAGAAAGGGCTGACATTTGAGACATTCCAAGCACAAGGAAGATGACTTCCTTTCCATCTTCATTGCATGGATATAGGGCACAATTTTACTTGTACAGTTAACCACCAGATGGCTCAATGCTCTTTGTCCAGTTTTGGGCCATATATCGATGGTTGATGAGCAAGGGGAAAAAAATTACAAGTCAAGCTGTGTGTGAGGTTCTGTTGAGTATCCACTACCATGTCTTTAATCAGTATATCCTGCTTGATACCGCTCATGATTTTGTGTTGAATATGCTTAAACAATGAAAACTGCAAAATCTGGAACTTGCATTCTTAAATATACATAGTAATAACAAAAAAATTTCCACAGTTCATGTTTAAAGTCTTTAGATCTCGGTGTGTACAGTTGAATTAGAATAAAAAGATCCATCTTTGACTATTACCTGTTAGCTATTTATCTTTAGGAGCAGAACGTGAAATGCCTGGTGCTCTAGTAATGTATTATTTGTAAAGGCTAAGATTTACTAAGTTTCAGTCAGATAAACTGGTATTTTTTGTGTCAAAGGCTCTCATTCATCCTTGCTGTCATTGAAGTGAGATAACCCACACAAACACAACTTTGTTAATTGAGTCAGTCACGTTTTATGGTTTATACTAAACGATTTATACTAAATGGTTGGTGTGTGAGGAAGATAATAAAAGCTAGTGATGTAAACTAACCTAACCTAGGAAAAAAATTTTCACAGAGTGGTTAGACACTGGAATAGGCTGCCCAGGGAGGTGGTTGAGGTCCCTGGATGTGTTTAAGGGTCGTTTGGATGTGGTGTTGGTGGATATGGTTTAGGGGAGAACTTTGTAGACTAGGGATGATGGTTGGACTCAGTGATCCTAAGGGTCTTTTCCAACCTGAATAGTTCTATGATTCTAACACCTACCTTTTGTTCTGAGTTCTGAACCCCCCTCATGGACTCAGTTCAGTACCACATTTTTGTGCAGGTATATGTTGGCACTGAGCTGGGGATGCAGTCAGTGAAACAGCCCCTGATTTTCAACGTGTGCACTGTGCAACTCAAAGTTACTCTGTGTACACTGGACACCAAAATCCAGGTACATCCCTAATCTGCACATGGGCATTTCTTCCATAAGGTTATTTTCACTGGATGTGTATTTTTGGTTAGGGTGCCAATGCTATATACCTATTGAATAAGTGATTTTGGTAACAGGTTGTACCAGAGCTCTTTTTGCTGTCCCATGGCAATGTGAGTTCACACCCCGTGCTGCTCCTGGGGCCTTCGTGCCTGGGTCAGTGTGCTTATAGTTGGGCTTGTTAAAAATCCATGTACTGTTTTGCCTGTTCCATCTCTCCTAAAGTCAAGCAGCAGCTCCCTGAGAATTTCAGCAGCCTTACACCTGTAAAGGATCAGTTTTACCCCTGGTGTTTGTCTAGGAAGACGGAAGACTTTTCCGTTACCACTTTTTAAAGGGAAACGAGAGGCTGGCAGGTCGCTGTGACAGGCGGTGCCTTCCGAGCCGCCGTCCCTGGTGCTGGCCAAAAGCCGGAGCGTCCCCGCCGCCTCCCAGGCAGCGCTGCCCGGCCTCCCCCAGCGCCGGGGGTCCCGGCTGGGCGGCGGCGGCAGGAACCTTGGTGCCGCGGAGCCGTTTCCCGCGGCGGCCGGGAGGGCTTTGTGGCAGGACGCGGCCCCGCCGCCCGGCAGCATCGAGGTTGCGAGGAGGGGCCGGGCCGGGCCTGTGTGCCGCCGGATCCGCTCCGCATCGGGCTCCCTCCTCGGAGCACAGGCAAACCGCGGCCCCGGGCGGCAGGTAAATACCCGCTTTGGTCCGTGGTCGGGGCGGGGCTTGGGGGGTCCGCGAGGTCCCTGGCCCCCCGGGCTCCCCCCAGGGCTCCCTCCAGGGCTGGCCGCGCTGCGCGGTGCGGGCGGTGTGCGACAGGCCGGGTGCGGCGGTGTTTGCATTTACAGCGCAGACACGCCCGAGGCCCTGTGTCCAGCTGCGGACACCTTCCTGTGCCCACGGAAAGGCCCTGTTCTGTGGTTTTCCCTGCTCACAGCCTCGGGCT
Source organism: Apus apus (assembly GCF_020740795.1). Taxonomy (NCBI): domain Eukaryota; kingdom Metazoa; phylum Chordata; class Aves; order Apodiformes; family Apodidae; genus Apus; species Apus apus. The sequence goes on along the minus strand of NC_067287.1, from coordinate 27,645,617 downwards.
GCTTCTCGATGGCAGCACCACATTCCATCGCGTTTAGGCACAGTGCACTGGCATCGCTCTCTATCTTAATAGGCAGAGAATGACATGATGCTGCGGTCTTGTTAATTTGCAGTAAAATTGCATCTTTTACAGAGCACGCACCTAAGCGCAGCCAGTGGATTGACACCTGGAATCTTAACAGGCCTGACAGGAGATGTTCTGTTCTATGGGAACTTGTGCTGGTCAGGGCATCAGCAGAACTGCTAGGATCATTGGCATTGCAAGGGAAGTTAGGGGAAGAAAGTCGAAGTCACGTTTGTGTAAGAAATTGTGTCATGCTGCTGACCCTGTTGTCTGTTGTGCCAGTACACATTTGTGGCCCTGATCCTGCAAAGACAGGCAAACCATTCTAATTTGAGGCAGTGGATAATTCCACTAAGTGGCTACAGAAAATTGCAGAACGTAAGACTAAAGAAGCATCTGAATCTTAGTGAGAGCAATGCCCATACTCTCCAAGCAACTAGTTTTCATCTTGCCACTTTCAAGCATCGTTTATGCAAAATTAGGAAATTAAATTGGGGATTTTAAAGAATTAGAAATGTAAAACATGAAACAGGGCACTATGCAGTGGAATGAAGAATCTCATCAGTCTGCAGTAGCTAGGTACGTCATTCCTGCAGAACCTCATCAGACTGAAGTCATGTTATGTGTTAACATTTCAATTCCATCAGATGGTTGAGGTTTCTATTGGGCTTCCACAAACATTTTTGGCAGTGAAATTGTAGTTCCCTTTAGAAGGCAGCAAGCTTCTGTGCCCAGTACTCAGGTGGCTCTGCAGGTACCAGCCTGTGGAGTTAGGTGTTGCGGCAGAGCTGCCAGGCCCTGAGGGTTTGGATTGCTGTGGTAGTTTGCTGAACTTCAGCATTTCTTGGACTGTTGCACCCTTTCCTTCCCTTCCCCTGTCTCTCTTCCTTTGATAATTATCATGCCAGGCTGCTGTGGTCCTGGCTGTTAAGGGCTCCATTTGAGTTTCAAAATGAGTTTGTTATTAAACACCGTAGTTCTGTCAGTGTCAACGTTCAAGCACGCGTAGTTACAGAAGTCCAGGTCTCACTGTTCAAAGGCCTGTCCTGTCCCAGCTGAGCCCCTTGAGTACAATGGTTAGAGAGAGGAATGGTCTGCAGCTGCTGATCAGGGCTAGTCAAAAAGCTGTGTGCTGGACAGTTTTGGTTGTCAAGTATATTTGCTTATGGCCATGCCATGATCCCAGGGAAGAAATGTCTCTTTGTGAGAGATACTGTTTTTCTTATCCTCCTTCTGGCCTTTGGGGCAATGTCAGATGTTATTCCCAGCAGTGGGGTTATACTGGGCTGTGCTGGAGCCTGATCATTGCTTCCTGTTTGGTGTGCCTCAAATAAACTACCCTGCAGAGCTAAGTAAAAATTATATAGTTTGGCATAGATGATAAAGGATTCAGTTATTCTACTGCTATTTATACTAGCTAGTGCTTCATCTAGAAAGATCCCAAAGCATCCTACTGTCCTAGGGTCCTACTTACTAGGAGAGAAACGTCTTCATCTGGCAGCCCCCTTCTGTATGTCCTTCATTGCTTACATGAAGCCACGTCGGGTTGCAGCAGGACATTGCTGCACATAACAGCTGACAGCTCAGCAGCTTGGTTTCCAGCAGTCACTGTAAATGACTCCTGGAGGAGCAGCATCTCCAAGAATGAAATGTACCTTTTATTTCTGTTCAGAACTCACAGGGAAAAACTGCAAATGTCTTAATTTCTAATCTGTTAAAAAAAAACAAACAAGCTTTTAAGGGCTGGCTGTCTTTTCCCCTTAGCATAGTTCTAGAAAGTGTAGAATGGGGAGATACCTTGAAAATTTTAGTTTGCATTAACCAGAAATGTTTATTTCTGGATAAATAATTTGTTCATTTGTTTAAATCTGTTTGTTTATTATCTATTGGGCCTGATGGGATCCACCCTAGAGTACGGAGGGAGCTGGCAGGAGAAATTGCTAAGCCTCTCTCCATCATTTATCAACAATCCTGGTCAACAGGGAAGGTCCCAGATGACTGGAGGCTGGCTAATGTGACACCCATTTACAGGAAGGGCCGGAAGGAGGATCTGGGGAACTACAGGCCTGTCAGCCTGACCTCGGTACCGGGGAAGATCATGGAGAGGCTCATCTTGAGGGAGCTCACAGGGCAACTGCAGGGCAGCCGGGGGATCAGGGCCAGCCAGCATGGGTTTATGAAAGGCAGGTCTTCCTTGACCAACCTGATCTCTTTCTATGACCACATGACCCACCTTTTGAATGAGGGGAAGGCTGTGGATGTTGTCTGCCTGGACTTTGGTAAGGTCTTTGACACTGTCTCCCACAGCATTCTGGAAAGGCTGGTGAATCATGGCTTAGACAAGTATACTCTTCACTGGGTTAAAAACTGGCTGGATGGCTGGACCCAGAGAGTTGTGGTAAAGGGGATCAAATCTATTTGGCAGCTGGTCACCAGTGGTGTCCCTCAGGGCTCAGTTTTGGGGCCAGTCTTATTCAACATCTTTATCAATGATCTGGGTGAGGGGATTGCATGCACCCTCAGTAGGTTTGCAGACGATGCTAAATTGGGTCCTGCATTTTGGTCATAACAAGCCCAGGTAATGCTACAGGCTTGGGGAAGAGTGGCTGTAGAGCTGCCCAGCAGAAAAGGACCTGGGAATGCTGGTGGACAGCCAGATTAACATGAGCCAGCAGTGTGCTCAGGTGGCCAAGAAGGCCAATAGCATCCTGGCCTGTATCAGGAATAGTGTGGCCAGCAGGACTAGGGAAGCTATTGTGCCCCTGTACTTGGCATTGGTGAGGCCACACCTTGAGTACTGAGTTCAGTTCTGGGCCTCTCACTACAAGAAAGAGCTGCTGAGGTGCTGGAGCATGTCCAGAGGAGAGCTACCAAGCTGGTGAAGGGTCTAGAGAACAAGTCATATGAGGAGCAGCTGAGGGAACTGGGGTTGTTTAGTCTGAAGAAAAGGAGGCTGAGGGAAGACCTTAACGCCCTCTACAAGTACCTGCGAGGAGGTTTTAGGGAGGTGGGGGTCAACCTCTTCTCCCAAGTAAATAATGATAGGATAGAGGAAATGGTCTGTAGTTATAGCAGGGGAGGTTTAGATTGGATATTTAGAAGATTTTATATCCTGCAAGAGTGGATGGGCACTGGAACAGCTTGCCCAGTGAGGTGGTTGAGTCACCATCCTTGGAGGTATTCAAGAAACATGCAGATGTGGCACTTCAGGGCCTGCTCTAGTGGCTGAGGTTGTGGGGTTTTTTGTGGATGTTTTGGTGGGATGTATGGTTTGTTGGTTTTTGGGGTTTGGTCTGTTTTTTTGGGTTTTTTATGTTGATGGTTGTGATATCAGAGGTCCTTTCCAACCATGATGATTCTGTGACTCTTTGATCAAAAAAAAAAAAAAAGTTTTCTCATGTCACCTGGCTTGTACAAAGTTCCTCCACATCCCAGCAGGAAACAAACTGATTCATCATGGCAGATACAATTAGAAATATTAGACTGAGTCATGTTGTTTCTTGAATGTTCAGTTCAATCATGTTTCCTCTTGTACTGGAGGAAGTTTGTATGGCCCATTTCCAATACCCTGTTCCCTGACTGTGTCTGTACTTAGGCTTTCACAGGCTGTTCGTGGTATCAGTCTGGATGGCAGAACAGGCAGGAGTCCTTGTACTTAAGGGCAGCGTATAAATTGCAGGTTACACAACTTTTGACAAACCTGTATGTGCAAAGCAAATGAAATAATTCACCCTCCATCAGGTGGTTACTTGGGACTACAGGTATGTTTAAGACCACACATCCTTGCCTCAGGACAAATCATGGCAGTGGTTTGTTCAGTTTGTCCATGTGGATTTTGTGCCTGAAGTGTGGGTTTGAGATGTTTGCATCCAGACAATCTACTGGGGCAGTGGCAGGACTGAGGGGAGTCTCTCTTCCCCTCTGCCTGGCATCCTTCCCTGAAAGGTCAGCCAGAAAACGGGCAGCCTGTACAAGGCTGGATTTTAGTCTGGTATAACCTGTGAACGTGTCCAGATGCTGATAGGTTTGGCTGGCCTATGTCCTGAGCTGCCTGTCACCATCAGCTAACTCCCCTCCAGTCCATCTGCTTTGGTTGTTGTTCCTTTCCTTGCCAAGTGTCCTTCATCCTTTCTGGAGTCACAGTCCAGCTACGGGGATTTGAAATGGTTGCTCATCCATGGGGAGTGATACAGCTCCTCATTACTGGGTGCTGCTCCCTAGCCAGAAGGGATATGTGTCAGATGGCTGAAAGGTACAGGGGTCAGTGATAAAGCTTTCAGGAGAGCTGTACAGCAGTCAGTCTCTGGAAGAGAAAAGCCTTCTGTGGTCCGTCTTCCTCCACTGTTGGGTCCTCCTCACCTTCTGGACCCACTTTTGTTCTGGTGCAGCAGGCAGCTGTGAGCTTTTCAGTTTAGAGTTTCTTGCATTCTAATTATTGTTTCCAAAGTGCAGTTAAAGATAATGTAAACTATAAGCACTGTTTATTATTCATTACAATGTACTTATGACTGGATGAGCTGTTCTGTAGCCTTGCCTGCAGAGCTCCTGTGTTAAAGGCCCTGGGTAATATCAGCAGCTGGGGAAAATCTGTGCTTTCACAGACCAAGACTCATATCCTTGCTGTGAGTCCGCTTTCCCCACAGAGTATAGCATTCTGTTCCCTCCCTGGTTTCAACACTTTCTTAATTTCATCTTTTCTCGGTTGTTTTGTTTTCTGTAGTGTGGAAGGGATCACTGCTGTCTTCTAGCTTGACTGAGATTAGACAGCTGTTAATTGGCAGCTGTTCCTACTCTTTGCCTCTCCCTGGCTCTAGCAAACAGGATGTGTGAGCTCTTCTTCAGTCATAAATGCTGACAGTCAATTTTGTTCTTAAGGGCAATAAGACTACAGCAAACATGGAAAAATCCAGGTGTGCCCATCTGACAAATACAGCTCAGCTTCTTAACTAAGAGGTAACACCTAAGTCTTCAGTTTTCATTGCTTTTTTCAGGGTTTCTGCAGAGCAAAGCCTGATATTCAGGGACTGTCATTGACCTAAGTGCATCCTGTTTAGATTCTGGTCAATACTTGGCTGGTGAGACCCACAGAGCTAGGCAGAAGTCCTTGTAGCAGCAAAATCTGTAGGTCGTGATTGTTCAAGGTGCCACTGGAAGACATTCAGGTCACAGGCTGAGTTTGCTCAGGTGGGTAGGCAGGAAAGTTTGTCAGGTACTCACTGCTCCACCCCCAGTGGATTGTATTCAAAGAGGCTGTACATCCATCATTTCTTCAGATGTTGTTCAGACCAGGCTTGTCACAACCCGTAAACTGGACTGTAGTGGTCGAGGCCTGCAACATAGCCGAAGTAAAGGTCCCTGAGGCCAGTTTAATATACTCTGCTACCATGTTGTTACTCAATTGAAAGAACATCTCTTTCTGTTTTCCTTGTTGGCATTGGAGTTTGAACCCACAGTTCCAATGCTGCATAAGGTAAGCAGAGCTTATTCCCACAGCAAGTTCCAGGTTGCTGAGAAGAAGATGGGGCAAGCTCTCCAGTCGCTGAGGCACCCCCACTCTCTATTTGCATACAGGCAACTTGTGAACTCCTCTTGTACCCTGGAGATAAAATTGCAAAACATGCAAAAGTTTGCCGGGAATTTGACCCTAAGAATCATTAGGAATCAGTGAGACTCAAGAGTACTCTTAACATTATTATGTGCCTTTTTGCTATCTGAGAGCTCCTCTCATTTATGCATTTCCTATTGAACACATTGTTTGTGAACGTCGTGGATTGTTCCTTTCTAATTCTGTCTCCAAATACAAGGGAAAAGGCAAGTCCCTATTTATCTGTTGTGTGTATCCACTTATTGTTTTATACATCTCTGCTACCTGATCACTGAAGAGGAGGACCCGTGAGCACCAAAAGCAAAAAGACTGCTTACAAGTTGTGTGATGCCTCCTATTCTTCCTTCCTGCTTTCGTCCTCCACTTCCCAATGTTTTCAGATCTTGACACTAACACTGTGGCTAATTTGGAGAGACCCAGGTGGTGACACTGGCCTTCTAGAATGGATAAGGGAGCAGGTTTTGCCTGCTTCTCTCTTAGAGTCCTGAACATAATAAGTAGGCTGGGGGTGCACAGCAAGTGCATGTTGTGGGGCTGTGTATCACCTGCAAGATTGCTTTCTACCCTTGCCTCTTCTGTGCTTTTTAATTTTTACCATATCATGCCTGAGTATTTTCCCTGGCCAGTGGGGATCCAGAAAAGCAGATCAGGAACTTAAATTATCTCTTCCAGTGTACGTTCCTTAGCATTTGTTGTCTGTGATTTTTCTCTGCTCTCAGACTGTACTGTCACCTTCATTAAGTCCTTGTGGCTTCTCTAAGGGAGTTAATCTTGACTAAACTTGAGTTTAGTCAAGTTGCATGACTCACCTGTATGAGTAATGTGGCCACTATAAACTTGTGGTAGTAAAGACTTTCCTCATGTTGTAAATGCATATTAATTATCTGACTGCTGCACGTTTGTGAATGAAAGCTGTATCTGTGCTAGACAGACATCCAGAAACGCATGTTTTTCAGCTGCTGCAATCCCTGTGTCTAGCAGTTTTTTGCTAAGTACAATGCATCATGTTCCTTCACCTTTTATTCAGTAAGACTAGTTCCCAGGGCCTGGGTGAGCTGTTAGGTTTCTCCTTCCCATGACAAATCCCTTCTTACAGTTCCCTATAGCTTTGGCAGTCTTCAGTAGTTTGGGCTGATGCTTCTCTCTTCTACTTATAGCCTTAGGCCGAATTTCTTTGAAAAATGTCAGGTGTTTCCAAGGAACAATACATAAGGCAATATGTTTTATAGTAATTTTAAAAGTTCGTCCTATGCTGTTGTTTGCCTTTTTTTCTCTGTCATGTGAAGGAAGTTATTTCCACTGCCTTCCCTCCTGGGGGAGATTCTGATGGAGCTGTTTACTACCATATGAAAGTTTGCTTTCATTTGGCACCAAATCTGTGCAGAAGTCTGAATTAAAATTTTGTTGAGTACCACTGTCAGACAACGCCAAATTTCATTTATGGAGGATATGTGATTGCAGAATCCCAGCACTAGTGGGAATTACTGGCACAACTTTTTCTTTGACCTAAGGAGGTTCTTGGCAGTGTAAGAAAGGATGAGCCTGCCACTATCGAGGTTAACTTTCAGGTCTTTATTGAGCAGGGCAAACAGACTAGTTTGGAAGGTATGATTGCTGCAGTTTTTGAACTGTGTGATGCAGAGGCCTGTCATCTTCTCATGACCTTGTGATTCAGCATCTTACTGGATATGAGGTCAGTTTGTAGATCAGCATCATCACACTGCTGCATGACACTGGCTAACTCTAGTCTCGCAGGATCCAGAGACACAGGCGGCCAAATGAAGCCTCCAGCATTTAAAAATTAACCTGTTAAATGTAAGTTTAATTTTTTTCCCCTGCTTCCCACCTTTCCTAACTATTTAAAATAAATAACTGAGTTACATTGTATCTGCTACCACTGAAGCACCTCAGTGGCGTTTCACAAGCTCTTCTGGAGCAATTGCTGCTCCACACTCTTGAGTGGCAGCAAGGTGGTGTTCTCTGCTGTGTTTGCCCTTACAAAGCAGCATATTTGTTAGGCCCAGCCCGTAGTTTTCACTGTTCTTATGTTAGTGCCAGTTTTATCAAGTGAATGCCTGTTGCAGTTTTGCAACTTCAAAATACCATTATTGCTTTAAAGATAAGCCATAGGAGAATGCAGAGTAAGTAGAGAGGTTGCACCACAGCATGTCCCTTAGCCTGTTCCTGGTGCTCCGAAGCTCTAAGGTGCCAAGGAGCAGAATGCTGTTCTGGTGTTGCTGGCAGGAGTCCTCTTCAAGAGTGAACTCTATGCTGCATTAAGCTGACAAGGCAGATGTGACCAGGGTGACTTTATTTTCCACTGCCTTAACTGTCACAGTTGCACAGCTTTACAAAGAATCTGTTCCTATACTGTTCTGATTTGAAACCACTCCAGATCTGTTTTGTTCAGCCTCTGCTTGCAGTTCTGGCTTTACCTTCAGTGTCCTACTCTATGTTTACTTGTTGAAATTTACCCTAGTCCTAGTTCACTATGAGGCTAGTGAAGTGAATCCTTGCAGAGAGATAAGGGGAGAAAGATCCCAGTGTTAAAGACTTGAAGTTTCCAGAGTTAAGTATGTGATTGTTTATTGTTTTTGGAAATTATTTACTTGGAGTGTGTTTGCAAAGATCGTGAACTGCTGTTCTGTTAGGAGGGAGCTGCTGCTTTCCAACACAACTGTGTCATGGCTGGCCACAACTGAAGCAGGGGTGGGATAAAGCCAGCAGGTGATCGTGGAAGGGGTTGGTTTGTGCTACAAGATTCTGTGCCCCCTTCTTGGGTGGCTGCTGGTCTCCTTTTTGCTGGCTTGCTATAGGAAGGGGTGCCTGTTTAAATTACTTCAAAGTTAGGCAAATAGACTGTTCTGGATTTAAGAAAGAACCTTAAATTAATAGAGTTATGTAAGTATTGAAGTATTATGTGTGTTTGATGCTGTTTAATAGCTGTTTTTTCCTGCTAAGTGTAAATCTTCATGGGTCCTGATAGCAGTTCAGCGGCATTCACAAGCTAATGAACTGCTAATTATCAGCCCTGCCCAGGCTAATTAGTTCTGTTAAGAGTGTTTTAAATCTAGGCAGAGCACTGAGCTAACGCAGTTTTGCTGCTTCTAGGACTTGAGCTGCTGTGGTCAAAACTGGGATGTATATATTTGACTTTAGGCTGTTTGCATGCATGGGCTCTAGGTACTGTGATTTCTCCTAGAAGCCATGGGAGCTGTTCTCCTGCTAATACAAATGCCCAGTCTCCAGGTCTCAAGAACTTGCATGCATTTGACTGATTTCTCCAGTTTAAACATACCTACCATGCACTTCCCTGAGTATGGCAGCACTGTGGATGGAGCGTCATGAAGGAGAGGTTAGAAAACAGCAGGCTTGGTGCAACAGAAGTCAGCAATGAGACACCCCCTTATTGCACCACAGGGAATAGAAGCCCCCCTTCCTTTCTCCTTACAGGAGCTCAAGTGGGTCAGTACAGCTTTTCAGTAGTTTCAGCCTTAAAGCCCTTGGTTATTCTTATGTTTTGCCCAGCGACTCAGCTGCTTGGAAATAAAGATGTGAAGATTTGTGATGGTGGAGGATATGGTATATTTTGTTTTGCTGGTATGTTGCTTTGTCTTTCTGGTTCTTAGGTAGCCACATTATTTCGTTTAAGTTCCCAGTGATATTATAGGAAGAACCTCTATGCGCAGTGCTCTGCAGCAGCTGAATAGCATTGATTTGTTAGGCAAATAGGCAAATACCACAGTTATGTTTATGCAGACAAGTAGGCAAAGTAGCTGCTGTAAATTTGATGTTGGTCTCCTAAAATTGAGAGTGCAAGCCATCTGGGAGAAAAAGGCAAAACTATTTGAGGCTGGTTGGCCTATTTTACTAATCTTTTGTTTCTCTACTTTTTCTTGCAGCCCCCTGGGAACCTGTACTAATAATTCCCTAGGTGGCTGCATTTGTGGTGTTAGTCAGGACCACCTCTATGTCTGGCTTTCTAAAGCCTGGCTAATAAGTGGATCTCTTTGGTTCCCCTATATCTGGTGCTCCATCCTGCTCTCAGCAGGTTCCAGTTCAAGAAATGATAATAACACATAGTTCACACACAGTGAACAACAGAAACCCCAAAGGCTTCTTCGTACACAATACTGTTAGTGCCAAATGAAGGAGAAAGTAACACCAAGTGGACTGTGACTGTGAAAGCAGTGATGTGATTATGCATGTTTATCTGGGAAGAAGCCCTTACTGATGTGATGTTCTGCTTTGCTTTACAGGTGCTCTCCATCACTGTGTGTTTACTGCATAGAGGGTCTGAAGCCCACCTCATCAGTGGATGTTAAGTCTCCCATCTGAAGGCAGGTCAATTTGATTCCTTGCAACCACTTAGGGTTGTGGTTGGTGAATGTATTTGCCTCACTATCTCTACAGTAATGGTGTGTCAAGGACAGATGTGAAGTAGCTCCTTCCCTGGATATTGATGTGGTACCCTCTAAACGTATCACGACGCCTCAGGCCCATCAGCAGCACAGGGTATGGAGGCTCTTGAGGTTGATGACATTAGCCCTGCCTTGGAAGTGACTGAAGACTTTTTCAATAGTTTTGATACTAAGCTTGAAAAGATTGTTCAGTCCTCTGAGGTATACGGTGTGCAGGAGGTCCCTGAACTGGTTGGGCATGAGGTATTTGATCAGATAACAGAGAGCAGGAACCTGAGGAACGTTGCCTCCTTAGCTAAAACTAGCCTCATCTGGGATCACTGCAAAAATGGCCTCTTGGAAACCAAAGCTGAGATGGCATTCCCTGCCAAAGACCAGCATGTGGTGCAGAGGAGAAGAGCTGCTGACAACCTTGCTTGGGCAGAGGAAGGGGAGACTGCCACTTTTAATGTCTTCAATATCTGCCAGCGGAGGAGAGACAGGCCTCACTCAGTGAGTGACATTCTGGTGCAGAATGAGGAAGCCTCCACATTCAAGCCAGGACACAACAGGTCACGCTCTGACATCAGCCATGTAAATTGGGGGTTTGTCTTCACAGGCACCTCCCTGCAGCAGCCACCTGTGCCTGGTCAGGACAATAACTGCACCCTGCTTTCTTACCTGGCCTTAGCCAAGGGACAGGACATCCAAGGAAACACAGGTTTGTGCTGTTACTATTGTTTCTGTTGCTATGAGGACTTTTGTATTTGTTTTTAAAATTTACCTTGACAGAGGAGCTGCATGTTCAAGAAACCCTAAACAGCCCTCCCAGAAAACCCCAAGTGTGTTAGGTAGCTCTTAAGATGACAGAAATCAGCATTATTCTGTTGTTTTTGATATAGCTCTGTTTGTCTTCCTAAGGATCAGTTTTTAAACTTGACTTCTGTTCCTTTCAAGGTGTGAAAAACTAAGCTTGCTTTACTTCTTGCTTCTACTTTGTTCAGTTAGACTCAGGAAAAAGTAATGTAATTGTTATGTACTTCTGATAGTTTCCTTACCTGATTTTCCCGAACTAAAACCTGCTTTGAATGCTAAAACTATTGGGAGAATGGCAAATTCAAACAAAAGCAGTTTTTATAAAAGTTAAAGAGTGGCCATTAAAGAGAGGGTATACAAAGCTTTACTGTGAGGCTTGAGATATCCATTCTGTTTTGTTAAGAAATGCTGGCTATTCAGTCCATAAACAATTAACAAAAACTCAAGCATGTAATTTGTGCTTGTCAATATTAAAGCATCTTTGCCACCTTTGTGTGGGTTACAGGAAGACTAATGATCAGATTAGGGCAGGCGTCCCCAGCGCCATATGAAGTGGTATTTCAGCAAGTGATACTTTTTCCTTTTCTCCAGTATTGCACTAGAAGAGGTTATGCTCTGGACTTTGGAAACACTGAATCAAGTGTCTCCATCTCCATTATTTATTGTGTATATGCCAGAAGTGGGCTGGACACTTCTGGAAAAGAAAAGCAACTAGTGGCACAAAGGTTTTATAATATAAATAAAGGCAGGACTTAACAAAATAATTTAAAAATCAAAGGGTTGTGAAAGTGTGTGTATGGTAAAATGGCTCCAGTTATGAATAGGTAGCCTGTAGCTTTAAAACAGCAAAGTCATTAACAGGTCCAGGGTTCATCCAGAGAGTCTGATTAGGAGCAGTGAGAGATGAAGCTGGAGACCCTACTGCAGCAAAGGTCTGAGGTCTGTCCAGGAGATGAGGCCAGAGACAGGACGTTAGGTTTTCCAGATATGTCAGGTATTTTGGAACATGAAAAGCAGATACCTAAATGGTTTTGTTTGTAGATGTGTGCATGTATAAATAAATAAATACTATATTTAGGTAAATAGGCATATATACACACATGTATATATAAATATGCGTATATACACACACACTTGTAGGTAATTGTGTTATATTGTGACATAGGTGTTGCATCCCAAAGAAGGGTCTTCTTGGTTTACAAAGCCAAGTATACCTGCTGTTGCAGGAGGTCTATTGCTTCCTGCAGTGGGGTATCTGTTCTTTTCCCTTCCCATGAAAGGGATGGAGAATGCACTCAAAAGCCTGGAGACAAAGCTCTCATTTTCTGTCAGCTGTATCCTGGGCATCTCCTGGGTTTAATTTAGCATGTAACACCTTTATATGCCCACAGAAACACCATCAAAATCTAGCCATTAAAAGTCCATACATGTTCCCAGTGGAGTTTTAAACTTAATATTTTTGGCTCAATTTACCCACACAGCCTGCAGAAAAAAAAGAGGTTCCATTACTTCTACTGTTTATAATAAGAAGTACCTAAGCCATTCTGTATTTAAAGGCTTGTTCATATAGTTACTTATTTAGTGAGACTGATTCAGGCTGCCAGTGGATCCCTAAGCTGCAAGAAGCAAGCAGCAAATCCAGGTGGTGCTCAGCAGTACAGTCTTGAGACAGAGCAGGTCTCCCTTCTGTCTTTCCAGGGCTTAGGTGACTGCAAGAGCACATTGTGATACACCCTAATACATTGCACCTCTGTCTGGGGTGAAGAAAATTACATTCCCCTCTCCTTTACACACAAACGCAAGACAGAGAGATGCAGCTGTTCATAAAAGGAAGAAAAATGGAAACAATGTAGGTTTCTCTTCGCCTTCTGGCAAACAAATACATTTTATTAGGTGCTGCTGTGCTGGAATACCATTGCTTCTCAACGCAGGGACTACATACTGCAGTGTCTCTTCCCTCCTGGGCAAGACTGTCTGCACTTTCAGAAGCTATTGGAACAGGCTGCCCAGGGAGGTGGTAGAGGCGCCATCCCTGGAGATGTTAAAAAATGGGGTAGACATGGTATTTCATAAGATGGTTTAGTGGTTAGGGACTGTAGAGTGGGTGGTTGGACTTGATGATCTTGAGGATCTTTTCCAACCTTGATGATTCTATGATAAGCTGGGCTGTCTGCAGCATTGTCCTCTTTCAACCCCAGCTCCCACTTAAGCTGTTCCAGTCCACTTCGCTTAGAGACAGCAGACCCCCGGGAGGTGCACCCTTTGGAAGCCTTAAAAGGACTTTGCTGTATCCAGAGTCGGGTCTATAGCAGGATTTCAAACCAGTGTCTAGAACAGCTTGATAGAAAACTTGAAGTGAAAAGACAAGAAATGCATTGTGTACAGCTGGAACTAGCAGTAGGATTCCTTAAGCTCAATTGTGTCCAGAATTCAGTCACCCCATTGCAGTGTGTGCCCAAGGCGTGCAGCTTCGGCAGTAGCAATGGAGCTCAGTGGTTCAGCTCTTCCAGGCCCATCTGCAGGCAGTTTTGCTGCTTAAATGCAGTTAATGCCATGAAGTCTTTTCTCCATACAGAAGAAGTGAACAAATTGTGTTAGACTGTGATATACTCTTTATCATGATGATTTAATGTTAAACAGTTTTTTGTTGTGAGCTATAACCATGAAGATCCGGCATTTATAAAGTAGTTTTGTTTATTATAGCAATTTTAGCATTCTTAAGAAACACTGAAATTGACAGATTTCCGTAAAGAAAACTCATATTTTTTATACTATCTGCACTAGTACCAAGTGTCTTCTAGCCCATCTGTTCCTCAGTCTCTCTGTGGTACCAGGAACAAGTCCCATTGCTGTGTTCAGAAGGGCAGGTCTCTTCAAAATGACTTTTTACAGAAGAGACTGTGATTAAGTTCTGGGATCTAGAAGGTGAACTAAACAAGGGAAGAAAATTAATTACTAAGAGTGGCTGAAGAACTTGTCCCAATACTCACCTGTAGCACAGCAACAGTCAGTACCTCTAAGGTGCTCGGCCCACACTATCTATTGCTTTTTGCAAAGGGTGCAAGGCATTTGTCAGTGCTTGCTGTGTGCCCTCCAAGAGCTGTTCTGCAAGGGATTTTTGAAGGCAGTGTTACCTTCTTTGAGGAAGGACAATTTCTGTGCTCTGAAAATATATACTCTTAACCTGTTTCCTTAACCTGTTCTGTTCAGCTGCTGTGCAGGATTTAGAAGGTAGTAATGGTATTTCTTCTCTCTGTGCTTACAAGAGAGCCTGCCATAGAGTTTGCTGCTACTATGAGCTGAGCTGAAAAGACAAAAGCAAAAACAAGGCAGTAGATGTTGCAGATGGCATATATATGGGACTGGTAATTATTCTCCACAAGAAACCAAAAATGTATTTCAAAGTTGCCTAAAAGGGCAACTTTAAGGGCTTTTTCAAATACATAGCCAACAAAGCTAATACCAGAGGCAATATAGGCCCACTGCTGAATGAGGTGGGTGCCCTGGTGACAGAGGATATGAAGAAGGCAGAGGTGCTGAATGCCTTCTTTGCCTCTGTCTTTACTCCTGCAGGCTTTTCCCATGAGCCCCAGATTCATATAACCCCAGAAGTAGTCAAGATAGGTGAGGACATAGTAGATGAGGATTGGGTTAGGGATCAGTTGCATAATCTGGACATCCATAAATCGATGGGTCCGGATGAAATGCATCCAAGGGTGCTGAGGGAGCTGGCGGAGGTCATTGCTAGTCCACTCTCCATCATCTTCGGTAAGTCATGGGTAACTGGAGAGGTGCCTGAGGACTGGAGGATAGCAAATGTCACTCCAGTCTACAAGAAGGGCAAGAAGGAGGACCCGGGTAACTATAGACCGGTCAGCCTCACCTCCATCCCTGGAAAGGTAATGGAACAACTTGTCCTTGGCACTATCTCTAGATATATCAAGGAGATGGGGGTCATCAAGAGCAGTCAACATGGTTTTACCAAGGGTAAGTCATGTTTGACTAACCTCATAGCCTTCTATGAGGAAATTACTAGGTGGATAGATGATGGTAGAGCGGTAGATGTGGTCTATCTTGATTTCAGTAAAGCATTTGACACCGTCTCCCACAGCATCCTTGTAGATAAGTTGATCAAGTATGGGTTTGATGATCAGGCAGTGAGGTGGATCAAGAACTGGTTGAAAGGAAGAAGTCAGAGAGTTGTAGTCAATGGGGCAGAATCTAGTTGGAGGCCTGTGACTAGTGGAGTCCCTCAGGGGTCGGTACTGGGACCGGTGTTGTTCAATATCTTCATCAACGACCTGGATGAGGGCACAGAATGTACCCTCAGCAAGTTTGCTGATGACACCAAGCTGGGAGGAGTGGCTGACACACCAGAAGGCTGTGCTGCCATTCAGAGAGACTTAGACAGGCTGGAGACTTGGGCGGGGAAAAACCTGATGAAGTTTAACAAGAGCAAGTGTAGAGTTTTGCATTTGGGGAAGAAAAACGCCATGCACCAGTACAGGTTGGGGGCTGACCTGCTGGAGAGCAGTGTAGGTGAAAGGGACCTGGGGGTCATGGTAGACAGGAGGATGACCATGAGTCAGCAGTGTGCCCTTGTGGCTAAGAAGGCCAATGGCATCCTGGGGTGTATTAGAAAGGGTGTGGTTAGTAGGTCAAGAGAGGTTCTCCTCCCCCTCTATTCTGCATTGGTGAGGCCACATCTGGAATATTGTGTCCAGTTCTGGGCCCCTCAGTTCAAGAAGGACAGGGAAGTGCTTGAAAGAGTCCAGCGCAGAGCCACAAGGATGATTAAGGGAGTGGAACATCTCCCTTATGAGGAAAGGCTGAGGGAGCTGGGTCTCTTTAGTTTGGAGAAAAGGAGACTGAGGGGTGACCTCATCAATGTTTACAAATATGTAAAGGGTGAGTGTCAAGACGATGGAGTTAAGCTTTTTTCAGTGAAGACCAGTGATAGGACAAGGGGTAATGGATACAAGTTGGAGCATAGGAGGTTTAAGATGAATATCAGGAAAAATTTTTTTACTGTAAGAGTGACAGAGCACTGGAACAGGCTGCCCAGAGAGGTTGTGGAGTCTCCTTCGCTGGAGACATTCAAAACCCGCCTGGATGCCTTCCTGTGTGATGTACTCTAGGTGACCCTGCTCTGGCAGGGGGGTTGGACTAGATGATCTTTCGAGGTCCCTTCCAACCCCTAGGATTCTATGATTCTATGATTCTATGAAAAGCTGCAGTGGTCAAAGGAGTCTAGTGGCCACAGCCTGTGGAGACATCCCTTTCCAGGGCTTTAATACAGATTAAATGAGTGCATATGAGATACTGAAAGCAACTTGAGGCAGTTCTGTTAGTCCTCATTTTGGTCAAGGATTTCCCTCTGGAGCCTGCAGAGGTCCCCCAGCCCTCCCAGTCTGGCTGAACGGTTGCAGAGATAAACTCTTCCCAATTTTTTTTCTCTTATCTCCGTAGCTTATTTATTACTATGAGCTTATCTGTTCCTGCTGCTTGCTTTTTCATAATACAAATAAAATGAACCTGGATCCTTTCCATGTCCTGTGAAAGAAAAGGACCTGAAAAGCAGCTGTGCTTTTTGGGGCAGTGTCTCTGTAGACTTGCTGGCAAAACAGTGTACTAGGAGTGGGCACTATGTGTGCTACGGAGCAGTGTCAAGCCATAAGTGGAGCTAGCAAAGATGGAAGTTGTAAGCAAATTCAAGACAGGCTTTTGTATTTCTGGGCATGTGGCCTGGAACAAAAAGGGAGAATGCTGCTTCTGTAGTGTCCAGTGAAAGCTTGCTTAGATAATTAAAACAGTGTGTGAGCAGTTATCTTTGATAGTCATGTGAATGTTTTCATTCAAACACAGGTACTCCAGAGATTGTCAGTGCTATAGTAGTTTTTCCAGGGAGCTGTTTTGTTTGCCTGCCATGTTTACCTGCTTATGAACTTGGTAACTCCAGAGCTGTCATTGCACTGAGCATCTGCAAGCTGGGAAGCTGTCCTTATTGCAGAAGGCTGATGCCTTCTGCCCCTCTCCAACAAGCACTTATGGAAGTGCTCAGCCAGCCCCGTTGATGTTGGGAGTGTGCTGTCTCAGGAAGCTGGGCCTATGGAGTATTTGCAGCAGTGTGGCATGGCTAAGTAGACATAACAGAGAAAGGTGACTGCCTTAAAACTGGTCAACAGGTCCAAATTCTACTGCATCTGATCAAGGCCAAGATTTTACCTCCTTCTTTCAACTGACTGATTTTTAAAAACACCTTTTTCCCCCCTCTCTCCACATCTTTCTGTCTGGCTGGGAGCCTAAGCATTGTTTGGGACCTTTTGAAGGACCCTGATCTTGTACTCAAACAGTTTGTGCAGGGGATATTTGAAGAGAGGTTTGGGCCCCTCTTCATACAGCTTTTTTATGTATTTTGTACTTTTCTAGTGTGTTTTTTTTGTGGAGGTGAGACATCTACATCTGTATTCCTGAGCAACACACCACTGATTCACTGGCTGAGGACTACGGGTGATCACTGAGTGCTGCGAATTTTCTTACAGTGCTGTATTCTCTTACTCTGGCAACCACACAGACTTTGTCAGGGTGTTTTCCTTGTTTGCCAGATATCCTGACCTTTGACAGCAGGTGGCAGTGGCTGGTATTAGCTCTGTGCCTGTGATTCTGGCTCATTCAACATTTAGTGGTCCCTACAGTGTGCTGAGCAGGTTTGGGGTGGTGGGTCACAGAACAGCAGGGCCATCAGTTGCTGCTGTTATTCTGCTCGGGGAGGAGCTGGAAAGACAGCTACCTGGACAGATTCTGAGAGGTGTGAAAGATTGGAGGGGTGACATGCAGCCTTCATGCGTCTACTCCAGTGATGGTCACGTAAAACCTCCTGACCCATCAGGGAGGTTTCTGAAGCCTGATTGCTAGTCTGCAAAAACATCCCTCTAGCACCACCTTTTGTCTGTATGTGTAGAAGCTACACAGCCAGGGCAGCCCAATAGGCTATTCATTGCCACTGGGATAGCAGAACATCATAGATCTGTGGTGTTGTGCAGAAGATAATGCTGCTGTCATCCAAGAGGCAGATGTGTGGAAACAACACTTCTGCACCTTCCTCTCTGGAGAGCAGGAAGCTTCAAACCACTTGCAGATAATCCCAGAGGTATCAAGCCAGTTGGAGAACTGATGCCTCCCCTGTGGCCAATTTATTTTCAGCATTAAAAGGTAGTAAGGAAAAAGTTAGCTGTACTGCAGAGTTTTGTGGCCTTTCAAGATTTAAGGAGGACAAAATTTTATTTAAAATTTAATGTGAGCTGGATGCCCTCCACCATGAGGGTCTGTAAGTGCCGGGCACTGTCTGTGCATCTAGCAAGCAGTAGCTCCTTCTGCCAGGAAATTACAGCTTAAATACATCACACAGTAAAGATAGGGAGGGTGAGTAGGGACAGAGAGTTGAGGCATTTTGCAGAAGATCAAAAGGGAGTATAATTTGGATCACTTCACTTCAGCTTGTCTGCTGAATGATAGTTCCACTCTAACCCTTCTGGCTAATTTGGGTAGTGCTGCACTTATTCCCTGCCAGGTCCACTCCTGACTGTTCCTTGGGCACAGGCACGTTCCAAGCTGGAAGGGCCATGGGGGGCTGGCAGAGAGCAGCAGCAACTGAGTGGGCTAGGCTGGGCAGCTGCCAAGGGTGGAGGGAAATGTGAGCTACTCCATTCCCTTTCCTGGGATGCTGTAGGAGGGTGCAGAGTGATGAAGAGGGGAGTGTGGTGGGAGGTGATGGGAGGGGCTCACACACAAGGGATGAATTCCCAGAGCTGGAGGATTACAGTGAGCAGCACTTATGAGTTGGTTTGTGAAGCTGGTCTGGTTGGGAAGGTTATTAGTTACAGAGATTTTTTGCTCTGCAGTTAAAACAGTCCATAAAGCTAATGAACAGGGTTTTCATCTCCTGGGGCAGTGCTGATTGCTTCCAGTGATCTTGTGATGACTTTCATAACTGAATTTTCAGGTTAGTTGCTATTATTCCTTTAGTAGTGTCAGCTAAATCTCCTAATGTGAACTGACCCTGTTTTTGTAGCTTTCACAGTAATTTTATACCCTTTCTTCCTTCTTTTTAAAGCTGAATTGGGTGAATTTATTTGAAAAATCAGCAAATCATCTTCATTTAATATTCTCACTTCTTTTGCAAGTGGTGCTGTTTTATGTATCTCCTAACTGGTGGTAGGTAACCAGCTCTTTCAACTCATTATACTTCTGTCTCTTCCAGAGTGGAGTCCTGTTCTGGGCTGGTCTTGCAGTTTGACTCCCACCTCCTTCCCCACAGCCCCCTTGGCACAGGTGCTGTGTCAATACACACATGGTGCTAGTGTTCTGCTGTGCAAACACTGTACAGTATTTGACTTGCTGCAGAGAAGCAAAGAGGATTGCATGGAGTGTCTGAGCAGCCAGGGTCCTGTAAATTTCAGCAACGTTTCTTGTACAGTACCACACCTGAAAGGAAAGACGCAAAGAATAATGTTTTCAGGTCCTTTATCCGTTTCAGCAGTTCATTCGGTGCAAAGCTTATTTTTGTTTAACAGCTAAGCCAACTTCACTAACAATGCATAAATCTACAATTAAGAGTTTGCAAGTTCAACATTTTCAAAGCAGGTTTCACTTTCCCTAGACCTAAGGAAGATGAAAAAGTGTGAATGTCCTTGTGATGGAGAGAAATGCTGTTTCTTTATGTAAATTAATCCAAGCTGCTACCTAGTTACCAGTCCCATTGCTGTAGTGGTCCCTTGAAAAGAGATGGCATTGGGAGAAGCTAGATTTGGCTCCAGGACAGTCATGTGCTGCAAATTTGTGGCTAAATTTCAATGCCATTATTTCAGGACCAAGTGGAATCAGATATACCTGCCTGAAAGAGATGTACCTGCAGAGCCAGATAGGAAAATAAATAGGAAGAAAAGTAGGAGGGAAGTGGACATGGTTGATATTGAGTCACACTGTCTGAGGCTCAGTTTGTTCCTAATCCAGCACTTCCCACCAAGTAGGTGTCTAGTCCCACCCAATTTGAGAGTATTTTAGGTTCTAAAGTTGTCTGCTAAAGAGGTCTATTGACAAAACTCAGTAACTTACACTTACGTTTTACTAAGCAGAGGAGTGCCACCTCAAGACACAAATCCCTCAGGATCTCTGCTTCTTTCTTTTCCAAGTTACTTGGTATTACTGTTACCAGAAATGCTTCAGTGGTGGAAAACAGGGCAAGTTTTCCTGCCGTACCAACAGAGATGCATCTACAGACAGTTGTTCAGGAATATATATGTTCTGGACATGCTTAGACAACATTTGGTTTCCCTCTACTTTGGTGCTGGTTGCACCAAGTGCCCCTGAGTATGGAGAGGAGTAGGTGTGTGCTGGGTGCAGGGTTACTAGCTGGAACAAGTGGACCGTTCTCAGAGGAGAGGGGAGATATTGAGGAGGATATTGCCCTGTCCCCAGCTGCTGAGTCTCTCTCTTTGTTTCACTATGCCTTCTTCTCCCTTGAAATGATAACTCCACATGGCTCAGGCATGAGCCATTCACTGTGATTATCTCCCTTTTTTTTTTTTTACTATTCCTCAATTTGCTCTCCCTATCTCTGCAGGTAGGAAAAGATGCAGTTTCTGTTTGGAAGGCTGATGGAGAGATGGTGGTTTTTTCTCTGTTGAGTGGAAAGGTATAATCTGGCACATTGCGTGTTGAAGAGATGAAGAAACAGAGTGTAAAGTGTGTATGTGCAGCATATAGATCAAACCTGTCTCTGCCAGTATTTGTTGCCCTGAGCTAAACAAATGAGGCATTTGAATTTTAATCAAGTTGACTGCTGATTCTGTCCCAGTTAGTGAGAGATTCAGTGGAGCTGAGTCGCAAGAGCTTGAAGGGAAGGAATGGAGTGAAAGAGAGAGAGGAGGTGCCTCTGTGAAAGGTAGGGAGAGGTAGCCTTTCTCTAACTCAACAAAAGAGAAGGAAACCTGTGTGCAGGATGAAGGAGGGGTGGCTGGGGGAAGGTTACGAGTCATATTATTATGGAGAAGCTTGAACTGTACTTGATAGAAGCGAGAGGGATTGTGGTTGGAGCTGCAGAAGAGCTGCCTCCCTGATTGGTTTAATAGAAAGGGAAGATGACTCTAGAATGGCTGCCCATTATCTGCACTACAAAAGGATTAGTGTGGGTTTCAGAGAAATTAATGGCTTTTGAGTTAGCACAGAAATACTAATGAACTTCAGGGCCAGAGATGTACAGTGGACAAAATATGTTCTCTTTTACTGTGTGTTTCCGTTTGGGATATGAAAGATTTTTCTCCACTATTTTTGAGTTTTAGATTAGGCCTTCAGTTTTCATATTTAGCTGAAAAACTCTTGACTAGCTTATTTGTCAGCAAAGTTTAGGTATATTGATTTCTTCCCCATCTTTTTAGACCTAGTGCCAAAGTAGCAATTTTTAATTTTTTTTTATTATTTTAGTCACATACGCAGGAAATCTTTCTAGGTGAAGCGTAAAGGACTTTGAATGTGGTGTTAAATGCAGGCTCCATTCTAAATAAGTGGGCACTGTAGGGAAGCAGAGGCAGAGCTGGCAAGGCAAATCCAAAATGCATCCTTTTAGTGTGGATGGGAGGTAGCATCTTTCCCCTGTTTTTTAACCTCCATGAGGTTTGCATATTCACATTAAGTATATAAACCAATTAATTTTCATGCATGCTCACTAAGTTTAACTGAAATTTGTCTACTTAATCCTTTTAAATCTTTAAAGTTGGTCTTAACTGAAGAGCTAGCCAAAGCTTTTCCACTCTTGCTGTCAGGAATCCTCCTCCTGCCCATCCACAAAACTCACAACCAAATAGAGCAATACTTTCAGCAAGGATAGGAGCCTCTCCTTAGACTGTAGGTTACAGCCTAAGTTCTGCTTTCTCACCAGTTGGTGTCAGAAGCCCCCTGGGCAGTAACAAAGTCCCTGAAATACACATAGTCCCTGACCCTCCTTGCACCCCTAGGAGGATGGACACCATTAACCAGTAGTGGTGGAAGCAGCTTGGCCTGGAATAGTGGACATATTAGCAGAGAAGCCTAGTACAGATGGGGATGCAGTAACTTCTGTAGTCTCATCTATTTCCCAGCTTCGTCAAGCCCAGATGCTTCTTTTCTCTTAGCTCTGCATTGAAAACATCGTAGGTATACTTGGAGGTCATCATGTCTAAAACTTGTTAGAGCATGACCTGTTAATGTGAGTGGTAACTGGTGAAGCTTAGAAGCTAAAAATATTTTGTGCCTCAGGCTGTCTGCCCTAACCCTGTTTCACAGGTTGTCAGCCTGAGGGCAGAAGCTCCTGTTTTACTGCAGTTTGTAATGGCTGTTTGTTAAGGTTGAGTGATGTGATTTTGTTTTGACCTAATTGTGCTGGGTAGGGGTGAGGAGCTGGTCCCAGGTGGCTACCTGTCTCCTGCATCAGAAAAAGCAGTCTCCAAGGGAGATGGACAACCAGAGGCAGAAACTTCTTCACTGGTGTCTCTTAATTCTGCCACTGTTTGGAAATTATGACCCATTACGGGTATCCTTATTGGAAAGGTGAAGTGGAAGTCAAATGGCAGCAAGAATTTGTTCCTCAGGCTAGGTTGTTTTGGGGTGCCAAGCCTTGAAGCTGGTGTTAGAGCATAACAGTGAGTGCCACTGAATTTATACAGGGACCAACAGAAATTGCATAGAGCCATGTCTTCAGCCCAATGTGAAAATACCATGTTAGCATGTATTAATGTGGGCTGAAGTAATGCAAATCAGATTGGAACAAATTTTGCATGGAAACCTTTTCCAAAGCTCAGAAGTGCTTTAGATAATTCTTTTTGAATTCATATCACTTTGGTGCCCAGATTGACTTGTGACTGATTTTCTTGGGGCAAAGAAAATTCCCCTTGACTTGGTCTTGGGCCAGGATTTGTGAAAGGATCTGCTCCAAAGCATCTGAGGTGCTTAGATATATGTGTTTCAGTCTGGACAGTGTCTTTTCATTTTCGGTCATGTCTCCTGCTCCTGAGCCACATTCTTGTAAATCAGCAAAGCTCCTCTCTATTAAACAGAGCTGTGCAAAATATTCCAGTCCCAGGTTGTGCCAAAATGCTGTAAGAAACCACTGTTGTTGGGCACAGTTCTCTATTTCTTGTGTCCTGGGTAAGTTCAGATGCCAGGGATGGTGTAAAGGGTGCTGGCAGAAGGTGCTGTTCCAGCTGCTTTCATCAGCCCCAGTGAGGCACAGTTGTGCCCCTTCAGCTTCAGGTGGGGCCTTCTGGCATAGTCCATGCCTTTCAAAAAGGGCAAAGCAACACAGTGGTGTGAGGAGCACCGAGGGTCAGAGGAGGCGAAGGTGCTGCAGGTGCCAGGGCAAGGAATCCCCTGCAGTCCCTGAGGAGAACATGGTGGAGTGGTATCTCCCTGCATCCCCATGCAGGATCTCATGCTAGAAAAGGTAGAGATTTCCTGAAGGAACTGAGGCTGTGTGGAGCTCATGCAGGAGCGGGTTTATCCTGAAGGGTGGCAGAGCCTGCAGAGGACCCACACTGGAGCAGGGTAAAAGTATGAGGAGGAAAGAGCAGTAGAGGGAGACTGACCACAGCTCCCTGTTCCCCTTCCTTCTGTGCTACTTGAGACTGGGAGAAGATAGAGAGGTGTGAAAGCATGAAGTTGAGCCTGGGAACAGGGGGGCAGGAGAGGAAGGTGGTGTTCTAATTTTTATTTCTTTCTCACTGTCAAAATCTGTTTTAATTTGCTGTAGATTCCTTCATAATATTGTACTTTTCTGGGCTAGGTTGTGGGAGTCTTGCAGTGTTCTGTTGTTCTGTCACTATTCTCCTGGATAATCTCAGGAAAAATGGCTTTGTTTCTCCATTCCTCTGTTTCCCTGTCCACTTTTTGAGAAGTATTTTGGTATCTCTGGGTAAAAAACTGCTGTATTCTCATTGTCTCAAATGTAGTTAGTACTTGTGTTTGATAATTATAACCTACTGTGTGAAGATGGCTATTCTTGTGATATATCATGTAAAGGTAGGAGAGATATCTAAGTCAGAATCATGTAGCAGTTTGAAACTATTATGTTAAAAGAATTAATGGTCATGTTCTCATTTTGTTTCCTCCAGAACACAAGACGGTGTTCCCAAATATTCTGAAGAAGGGATACTTAGAAATTAGAAGAAACAATGACAGCTACTGGCAAGCCTGTTACGCTGAGCTCTCCCCATACAAACTGTACCTGTATTGCTTGGACAGCAGTGGCAACCAGGCTCTTCCCACTGTGTATCCGCTCATGCATTTTCAAAGGGTCACTGTTACTGGTTGCATTGAAACCAAGGTGGTGGATGCCGTCCTGTCAGACAACTCACAGCTACAGCTGAAGGCAGAGTCCTCATGGGAAGCTTTGGACTGGGGACAGAAACTCTGGGAAGTGGTGAGAGCTTCTGTGGCTGCTTTCACAAGACAGCAGGAGAAACTGAATGTGCCAAAGCCTGAAAATAACAGTGACCTTTCACAAACCAATGGATTACTAGAGAAGCCTATGGAGCTCTTCCTGACCATGAACTTGACTGAAAACACTAAAGAGTACCAAAATATTCTCAAATCAGGGACTCTTTATAGGTTAACTGTCCAGAATAACTGGAAGGCATTTACTTTTGTCTTGAACAGGTCTTACCTCATGGCATTCCAGCCGGGTAGGCTTGATGAAGATCCTTTGCTGAGCTACAATGTCGATGTGTGCCTGTCGGTCCAGACAGATACTCAGGATGGCTGTGACTCTTGCTTTCAGGTAATTTTTCCTCAAGATGTCCTCCGCCTACGTGCAGAGACCCGTCAGAGGGCCCAGGAGTGGATGGAGGCACTGACAGTAGCAGCCAATGCTACTAGAAGTTTAACTCAGAACCCACAAGTCACACTTAGGAACAAACCTGGAGATCGGCTGTTTGTAAAAGATCTTAGAAAGAGCAAGCGCCAGTCTGTGACCACCAGCTTCCTCAGCATCCTTACCACACTGTCTCTAGAGAGAGGGCTCACAGTTCAGAGCTTCAAGTGTGCAGGTAAGCACCCACGCTGCAGCATCTGCACCCACTCCCCTTCTGCAGGAAGAGAAAATCTTTTGGAAGAGCATGTATGTGTTTTAGCAGCACACAGCCATTCCTTGCTGTGGAGAAAATGTGGAGAAAAGCCTATGGGATATTCAGGGATTCACCTGCATTTGATGAGCAGTGCTGAAACATTAGATCCTCCACCTAAGGCACTACATGGGCCAGGGCTGCCTTACTGGGTGGTTGAGCTGTTTTCTTGATTCAGGACATGAGAAAAGCAGTCCAGAATCAAAATAATTTAAATTCTGGGTATGATGCAACTTTCCAGCCTTTAGTACTTTTGTTTTCTTTTATTACTGTGTCTCCTCCAAGTAATATTTTGGAACTCTGTTTCAGCTCTGGGTCCTGCCTCCTCCCTATTCTGCTTTGGGGTAGGGGTCTAATGTGGAGGTCTCCAGTTGCTCTGGGAAAGGTCTCTGCAGGCCCAGGACATTCTGGCTGGCCTGAATGGCCTCTGGGAGAGACCTGAGCCCCAGAAATGCTGGGTTACCCTCAAAACTGGCCATAGGTGCAGCTGAGTTCGCCTGTCTCCAGTAGTCAGCACAGGGTGATGTTCTGCTCCCCTCTTGGCAGTGTGTGGCAACCCACCTGGCAGCTGGAGCATCATGAAGGTTGGCGTTGCTGCATATAATGGTTTAATCACAGTATCTGGCCTTCTGCCTGAATTCAGTTCTCTTCTTACCCACAAACTCTTGGTGTTAGTTTTTTTTCTTTGAATAATTATGTGCCAAACTGCAGCTGAAACTGAAGGGTCCTGTGATAAGTCTGATTACCTAAACACTATCAGACAACGGTCGTGCCTTACCTCTAAGGGTAGTTGTGAGAGTGAAAACTGCAGGGAGACTCTTGAGAGTGGGTCAAATAAGTATCCCCCAGATAGATCCACCCCAGTGTGTTACCCAGCAGACAGCCTTGTGAAACTCAAGAAAGCAGCAGAATTAATGGCCTCATTTTAAGAAAATGTCCCACGCAGCTTTTAAACTTTATTCCTTTCTCCTCATTTATTTTAATTCAAAGTTCAGTAAAAGAAAATTTTCTAATTTTCCTTCATCTTGTGACTGAGGTCCAGGGGAGTTTCAAGTAAGCATTTTCAGCCTCCTCAAAAATAGGATTAGGCCCTGGAATGGCAACAAAATGCATGTCACCAATGATAAACAGATCTTGCATTATTTATTATGGGAGCAGACTTTTTTGTGGGAAGGGATTCCTCTCCCAAGGGTGACAATTCATCTGCACTACTATATTCCTCACATAAATAAAGTTCTCTGACCATGTCAGGCTTGCATGAAGGCTTTTCCTGATACACATGAGGCATTCCCAGTGTTCCTGTGGTCTCCTTTTAGTCTGCAAAACTGAAAACACTTGTGCATAGAAACGTGAGTTGTGGAGCATCTGTGAGGAGCCGGTCGCTGAGATTCTCTTTGCCTCAATTTGGGGATGCACAGCAATTGCTGTAGGAGTGGTCCTTTTGCCGTCTGCTGGAGACCCTTAGATCTGGTCTTCCAGAGTCGGCTGGAACTTGAAGCTGTTACCACGGCGCAAAGAAATGAATAATTGTAATTGTAGGTGGGAGAAACTGGGGAAACTTGTCTGGCATACAGAGTTAGTGCTGAGGAGACTTTGGAGGCGCTCTCTTTCCAGCGTGCTCCCTGCAGGCAGTTTTCGCTGCTCCCCGGCGTAGGCTGCTGTTTAACCTCAGGGGCCTGCAGTTGGTAATTACAGCTCGCAGGCATTGGGAGCGGTTTTCCCCAGGGCGGCTGGGAGGGGTAAGCTTGGAAAAGAATGAGGAGGGGGGAGGAAGAAAAGTTTTGCTGTGAATTCTTCAGCCATTTAGTGCAAATTCCTGTAATTACCGTCTTTGTGTCCTGTCCCAGTGGCACATAATGCAGCAGAAGCCTTTCCTAATTGAGACCTTACAGGAGGTACAAATCCCTCCTTTGTTCGTCCTGACAAATTAGTGCCAGAAAGTGGCAAGGTCCGAGTGGGAATCAAAGGCAAGCAACACAAAGATGGAACTTAAGGCTACAGTAATAACCCTCTCTAGTCCTGCAGGGGTGGGAGGGAAGGAAAAGTAATGACCAATGAAAAATGAAGGTTTGTTGGGGTTTTTTTGTTGTAAATTCCCTTGACATGACAGCACCTCAGGGTTGCTTTATTTATTTAGGAAAACTGATTAAATAGTAATACAACAGGGCAGACCATTGTCTCTCGAGCTACCCCCCTTCCTACAGACCCCTGCTGCCTTGGCTAATTGATTGACAATGAACCTCTGATAAAGAAGGTTGTTGGGAGGACCTGATGGGGACAGGGTTTTTATTATTATTATTTTCTCTTTGCAGTCTTTGTGGGGTTTCCTTCCCCGACTTTTGTCAGTTTTTTTTCCTGCTTGAAATGCCCACTGCATCCCCTTTTCCTTTTCTCCCTCAGTAAAAGCTTTTCAAGGGACTCTTCTACGCAAACAGCTGACACTCACAAGCAGGTAGGGAAGAATGTGAATGTCTGTGCCTAGCTATCAACAGACGAGTTTATCTTGAGGGCTGGCTAGCACTTTTCAACTCGTGATGTAAGCCAGGGCAGTGTTGTCCGATGTAGTCACTGGGCAGGAGGGCAAACTGTTGATACATAGAAATCAGAAAGGCAGCTTGAAAAAAGTTTTCTTCTGCTTGATCAGCAGATAAAAAACTTGGCCCCACATTTCTGTTTTTGTCTTCCTGTGGAGGGCAGGGAATTATTTCTCATTATTTCAAAAAATGAATAAATAGACCACTGATTAACAGTAGAGAGGCATGTTTTTATAAACAGTTTTACCTTTGCTACATTATTAATATTTTAGAACAGCAAAACGTTTTGAAGCATGGAATTAACTACAAGCTGCTGGCACTGGAATGGCAGCCTCCTCTGTCCTTTGCATGTTCATATAACTGCAGGCTTGATTTTATCTCTTTGCTGGGGTACAACAGTGTTCCCATGGGAAGTGTTTGTTACGCTGAGCAAGAGTGGCATTTGTGAATGTTGCTCTGCTCAGGTGAGACTTCAGTAGGACCTACCTCTTGTTTTCAAATGGATATGAAGTGAAAGTTGGTTGCAAGTCAGGTATTATGATTTGTTCTTTAATATGTAGGAAATAAGAGACATACATTGTGTTAGGATGATCTTTTGGAGGCATGGTGTTGTTACTTTTTATCTCTTTGTTTCACCTGGATTCAAGCGAAATCCCCAAACCATTCATGTTCCAAATTTGGATTGAGGTGACTTCCATCAGAATATGTTTGGTAGGTGCAACATCTTGCAGACAGTGGTAGCTGGTTGGGATTGCTCCAGTGGCTGTCCTGTCTCCCTTTTAGGCTGACTATGAGCTTGTGGGGAGAGGCAGGCAATTCTACTGAAGGAATGCTCATGGAGGTCTGTAAGGAGCAAATGTCCTCAGCTGCCTTTCACTGTTGCTATTCCATAGGCATGTGCCTTCACGTTTCTGTAGATGGGGAAGACAAGCTGCCTCTGCCCTTGCCTTGTGGTTTTGCATAGCTCCTGTTCTTTTGATGTCTCTCTTTTCACCTTTTCTTTTTTGATCTCATTGTCCTTTATTGAAACAAACTTTTTTTTCTGAGAAGTCGGTTGCATCTGCCAGGAACCCTTGTTGGTTAGACAGCAAGTCCTAATGGATGTGGGAGATTCTGCCTTCTGCAGAATGTGCTTTGCACCCTTTTGTTTGTCTGTGTTTTTCCTTGCCCCTCTTCTGGATTGCTCTGTTTTATTCTGCTGTGAAGACAGGCTGAGAGAGTTGGGGCTATTCAGCCTGGAGAAGAGAAGGTTCTGGCCTTACAGTGGCCTTGCAGTACCTGAAGGGGCCTACAGGAAAGATAGGGAGACTTTTCACTACAGGGCAGTGACAGGACAAGGGGTAATGGTTTTAAACTGAAAGAGGGTAGATTTAGGTTTAAAATTAGGACAAAATTCTTCACCATGAGGGTAGGAAGGCACTGGAAGAGGTTGCTCAGGGAGGTTGCAGATGCCCCCTCCCTGGAGCTGTTCAAGGTCAGGTTGCATGAGGCTTTGTGCAGCCTGGTCTAGTGTGAGGCTCAGGAGGGTTGAAACCTGATGATCTCTAAGGTCCCTTCCAACCTTAACAATTCTGTGATTCTCCTTGCTGATTTTTCCATGTATTCTCACTTGCCAAAAGGATAAATACGTTAGTAGGGCTTGACTGAGTAGGCTGGCTGAGCGGAGTACTAGGTTCAGAGAAGCCAGGTTAGTAAATGAGCTATTTCCTGAGCTTGCAGCCCTGTCAAATTGAACAGGAGGTGAAAAGCTGTTGGCTTTCAAAGAGTCGTTCTCATTCTGCCTCTGGTGCTTGGTGATCATGCGTGTAGACGGGCACTGTAGTCCAGTGCAATGTGCCCAGCTTATGCAGCCTGTTCTAGCTCACCCCACTGGTCTGAAACCAGCTCCTACTGCCTTAAAAGTAAAGTTCCCTTTTTTTTTTTTTCTTTTGCCCCCTCAATGAAAACAAAGTATTTTCCTAATAGTTTGCAAGCCAGCAAGCGTGGTGATGATGATTATAATAATAATAATAAATAATAATAATGATAATAATAAATTAGCCAGGTTCAATGTTGACTTTGTTCAACTTCTCAACATGCCATATAATTGAAACTTCTCAAATCCAGATAGTTCAAAAACACGGGTGTTCCTTCCTTGAATTTAGCAAATATTTTCATCACACCCAGCACCTATTTGTACCATGTCACTGAAATAAAAATACTAAGGGACAAATCATAGCAAATGCAGCACAATAATAAAATACCAGAAGGTCATTTAGAAGGTTGTCAACACTTGCCACATTTTTAGTCCCAAATAAGTTTTCTAACACATCTAGGGCTTTTAGGATTGTGCTTTCAAAGTGCTGAATATATTTTTTGTTTGGTTTATTTTCAGTTGATTTATTTATTCCAAGACTTAAGCAGCATTATGTCTTCCCTGTTTTTTCGACTCTAAAATCCCTTGGGAATGTGTTTTGCACTGTAAAGGTTTTACTGTTGAAGTATCTTCACTTTAGACCACAGTCTTTCAGTCTTGTACGTGACTTTCAGGCCCTGTTTCTATTGATTGAAAAGTAAAACTTCCACTGCTAACAGCGGAGTTTCTAAACTCTTGTTCTTTGCTAGCCAAAACCAGCTGAGCAGAAGAAACATTGTCCTTGTCAAAAGTAGTATTTGGAAAATACTAAACAGTCTAAACAGTGCTGCTGACTTGTTGGGAGGAGTGGAGGGGAAGGTTTCTAGACAAGAGTGACTTGAATTTGGGTAGGAAGGAGTACTTAATTTGCAGTAGACCTACATGTTTCAAAACAAAAGGTTGCTAGTCCATAGTGCTTTTCCATGTGACAGATCTTGTTTGGGGAAAGATCAGAAGATACTGCATGGTATCTCTTTTACTTGCTGAGTTTATTAAACCTGTTATCAGTGATGAGTTATGATAACAGAAGCCATGTAGTCTTCAGCAGTGTGTGAGCTCTTCAAGTCAGTTTTAAGATGGCTTGACTAGGGGAAATGGCAGTGAAAGCTGTCTAAATGTTGGGTCCTTCACCTTCCTGGGATTTGGCAGGCATCTTCACAGAGTGAGATTCTCCCCTTCATAATATTTGGTTTGGAGTTGGCCTGCTGCTGCCTAGAAGAGCAGTTTTGATAAGTTACTTGGCCAGTTCAGTGCCTGTCCTGCACCCTGGTGTGCACTTTGTGATCCTTAGCTGGTGTTCTACTGCAGTTTTTTCTCTGGAGAACCCAGAAGTTTCTCATTAATTGTGCTACATGACACAGCTCTATTTATTGGGCTAGCATCTTTTTAAATCAGACAAGCCAGCTTTTGCTAATAAAGGCCTTGCCTGTGCAGAAATGTACAGGGAGGGTATATCTGTACAACACTTTTCTGCAGTTGCAGCTTATAACAGGTCCCTGAGCTGGTTTGGGACTTGACTCTTAATGTAGTTTCCTAAGAAAACAAAGCTTTTGTTACAATGCTGCTTGCTCACAGTTTTACCCCTGCTCCGTAAGATTTGAATCTACCTGTTTTAACAAAATTGGATGTGGAAATCTTTGAGGTTTCACTGAAGCTGACATCACAGGGAGCCCCTCTTAATACTGTCCTGGAAAAAAAGCTGTGATGTGCCCTGTGTGTTTGCTCAGCATCAGAGCAGCCATGCAGGTGTGCAGCCTTGAGAAATAAATGCAGAAGAAAAATGGCTGCATTAGGTTTACCACCACAAAACTAGGGCATTTAAACAGAACCACAGAATCTTCATGGTTGGAAAGGACCTCTAAGATCACAGAGTTCAACTGTCAGCACAACCTGTGTGTTGGCAGGGCTCCCCTCCTTCTGTCACATGCCAAAGCTGGGTATTATTGGCAAAACTCTTCAGTGTGGATCAGATCAGGGGGAATGTAAAAAGTTACGGAAAAAATCACAGGCCAGCTAGTTGAAAAGTTTTCAGATTCTGAATCTGGCCTTAAGACCAATAATAGGCTCTGATACGTACCTGTGCTGCATAAATCCAAGTAGTGCATATGCCCAAGGTAGTGCTGTGGTAGATGTGTGACCAAAAAGAAATTCAGCCAAATAGCGTTGGCAAAAAAAAATATAACCACACTTGCTGCACAGTTGTTCCTCATGTTAAAAGGAGGTACAAAACCAGGTGTGTATGCAAAAAGAAATGGAGCTGATTATTTTTAGGCTTGTTAATAGCAGCTGTATCAAATGTAACTTGGCAAACCAGATAGCCTTCAGTGTAAGTGGTGAGTGAGTGGTGCAGGGGCAAGTGGTCTTCAAACTTTAACTGTGGAGTAGAAATGAGAACTGAATTGAGGCTCTCTTTGGTAACTGACCTGGCCACAGATCATAGAATCATAGAATGTCTTGGGCTGAAAAGGACCTGTAAAGGTCATCTAGTCCAGTCCTCCTACAATAAGCAGGGACATCTCACACTAGACCAGATTGCTCAGAGCCCCATCAAGCCTGACCTTGAATGTCTCTAGGGATCAGGCCCCCACCACCTCTCTAGGCAGCCAATTCTAGTGATCCACCACCCTCATAATAAATAACTCTTTCCTAATGTCCAACCTAAATCTACCCTTCTCTAGCTTGAAACCATTACCCCTTGTCCTATTGTTACATGCCCTAGTGAACAGGTCTTCCCCAGCCTTCTTACAGGCCCCTGTCAGGTATTGGAAGGTTGCTGTAAGGTCTCCCTGGAGACTTCTCTTCAGGCTGAACAACCCCATAATACAAACATGCGGAATGTGTGTGTATGTGTATGTGCTATCACCTGGCTTGTTTCCACCAGTGATTTTTTCTTTTCTTGATTATTCATCTGTTTGGAGAAGGTGGAGAAGGTCACAGCTCTGTGTGTTGAGCATGACTGATGTAAAGGGTGTTGATTACTTCACCTAAACCTAGCAGTCTAAATAGTGGATGGGTATGGGATAATCCAATCTTCACTGATGGAAAGAAAGTCTGGGTGCCTAGAGGATAATTAGTCTCATCTGCCTTGGAGAGGAGCTCTGTGGCAGGGTGCCTGTGAGACATTGCTAGTGGGGTGGGATGGGTCGCTCTGGAATGCCCTGTCTCCCCAGCCCGGGTGAGAGCCTGTAGCCAGCCATTCTAGATTGGGTAGGCTAGGTTAGCTGAGCTGGACTGTGTGAGACAGGAGAGACAAAGCTATGCATTTTATCTTCAAACAGCACTAACAAAGATGGGAAGTCTGTTAATTTAGGGCTTAGTTCTGAGCTCCAGTTACATGGTCAAAGTTTCTATTGACTCATAAGGGTTGGTCCATCCTTTGGGGTCTTATTAAAAAAAAAAAAAAGAGTGGGAATTTGGGTCTAATGAACCCTTCTTTATTTCTGGAGAAGCTGATCTAGATTATAATTAAAGTGGAATTTGTACATTGCTGAGATAAATAATGTGGAATTTATATGTTGCTTAGATAATTATAACTGGATAGGGTCAAACCCAGGTGGCATCTGCCTTTAATCTGTTAAGGTTTTGTTTGGTTTTTAAATCAGTAGGAAGCTCACAAAATAAGCAGGCAAAGTGAATAAAGTGTCAGACTGTACTTGGAAGTTTAGGAGTTTTGATTATTTCTTTAGAAAGAGAGTTGCTTGGGGAAAAAACTAATCCTGGGAAAAGGACAAAGAGTAGATGTAAATTCAAACCTGCGTAGGCGTGAGGGAGAACTGAGCTCAGTTGTTAGTATGTCCTTCTCATGATTTTGAATTTTCCCGTGGTGAATTTAATTGGGGCATATACACAAAAACACAAGGCCAGCAGTTGAAGTAATTCTCACCTTCTCTTTCTGTTTGTGCTGAGCAGCTAGAGCAATGTTGTATGTCTGGTCTAACACTGAAAAATTGTTGCTGTGCTCCTTCTGCTTTGTCTCTTTTATGGCTTTATCAAGCTGAAAGCCTTTTGAAGTCCATGGGTCATTTTCTTTTCTTCATATTGTGTGTTGTTTCTAAATGAATTAGCTTCCAAGCTAATCTGTCACAGATTTAATTATGGTACACCATCACAAGGGAGTTGCTTTTTCCTGATACCGAGCAAGGAACTTTATTGAATAAGGAAAACAGGTGTGTGCATAATTCTAGTTTCATCTTCCACTTTATCTGTTTCACTGTGCAACTACTCCAGTCTTTTTTTGCTAAAAGATTAAAGAAGAAGGTATCTGGATAAAAAGAACAATTGGGTGTGTTCCTTGAGTGTATGAATATGTAACACCCTGAAGGTGGCTCAAGTGCACACTTTGCAGAAGAGGAATTGTATTCAAGTATCTTGGATCCCTCCTCCATACTATCCTCACCACCACCTTAAGTCAAGGAGAGAGGCTTGTTACAACTTTTTGGCCTCATGTTTCTGTACTTCTTTCTTTCCAGACCCTTAGCACTTGGAGATGAACCTCTTGATGCTGATGCTCTGCTCACAGACATGTTGTTGAGGGACGTTTATCTGTGCCCAGCAGCACTTTTTTGCTGCCATTTTTCTAACTTCTCTTTTCTTTACTTGATTCCAAGGCTGTTTTGTTATATTATCTGTGATGAAAGGTTTGTGACTATTCCTTCCCTCACTTTGCTAACAGAATACCTTCAGCTGCACTTCTTCCCTCTGTAGCTTGCTCTATAACATCCTTTAGGTAATGACAATTTGGGGTAATAGTAAATACCACAGTGTTCTCCTTGCTGTAGGCTCAGGTTTTGCTAGACCTTTGTACAGATGTTATTTTGATCATGTTCTATGTGAGTATAGGGAGTAGGTGAGAGAGATTTTGTGGAAGTTGTACTGCTTTTTTTTCTCCATCCCATGGAAGGTCTTTTCTCTAGCTATAGGCAAGTGTGTTCTCTGCAAACATAAAATGGTCTCCCCACCCCAATCTATTTGTTGAGTTGTTTTATCAGTCTCTGAGGTGATCAGCTACATCTGACTTACCTTGATGGGAGGGGTGCTCGAGAGATTAAAGCCAGGGATCAGTATTAGCTTTGCTTCTGTTAAAAGTGATGGCAAGTTTATTTGCTTGAATGTCCAGGTGCAGGATTTCCAAGGGCACTAAGCTGCAAGCTGTTCCTTCCTCTTCTGTCTCTCACTCTTGCTCTCTCTTTTTTTTTTTTTCCCCCTATCTTAAAAAACCAAAGTAGCATAAGTGGTCTATGCCACAGAAATATGTTTGTCACACTACATTGCTTTGAACTGCATAAGATCAAAGAAAATCAGTGCTTTGATAACTTGATTTGAAAGGATTGTAGAAATAGCCATCATTATGAATCACGACAGATAGGAATGGAAGGGGTGATGATTTTCAAACAGTAAAGCTTGTAAGGTAAGGTAAAACATAAGGTAGCTGCCAGTGCTGTGTTCTTACCTAAAATACCCCAGTCTTATAACTGCTGTGTAGTTTTGCAGAATATAATTTACTTGAGGATATGAAGAAGAATGAGAAATACTCTCTGTAAAAGTCTTTTTGAGGAACAAGGAAACAAACGTGTGCTCAGAGAAGGGCTGGAATAAGGGAGAAAACAATGCATTGCTGTTTGGATAGGAACAACTTCTACTTTATCTTTTTTATAAAGTCAGTCTTCCTGAAGGGAAGAGCATCCAAGATTGCTTGTTGAGATGCTTCTCACCCCAGAGACCTTCAGTTCTTAGGAGCTGAGGGACCAGCCCTCTCTAGGGAGGAGGAAGGAAGCCTCCCCATCACTTATGTGCTTTATCATTGTACTCCTGAGGAAACTCTGTGGACTGGAAGGACCTTCTGGCTCTAGGAGGTTGCAAGAATTTAGGCCTTAAAATGTTGACTTGTAAACTGCAAAAGTTTTAGTTTAGAGTTATGGCAATTCAAATTGGACTTTAGGTTATTTTTGCCTTTGTGGAGTACAAGGAGTACACAGTGGCAGTTAGGTGAAATCAGTGTGTCCTGCCCCATCCTCATCCCCCAGACAAGTAAGTGTTGGCTAGTGGGGAATGTTTATAAAGGTTTTAATTTTACTGAGTTAGGAGACTTCAGTCTCATTCAGACACAGCTTTACTAGCTCATCAGCTGTTCCAGTTGAGCTAGAAAGTACTTCACATCATTTAGCAGTCTCTGTTTCACCCAGTGTGAGGTGATTGCTGTATGTAATGAATGCCAATGTTGGAGCCAGTTGAGGTATAAAGACAGATGCTTCGGTGCTTTTCAGTGAAAGAAAATTCAGAGGAGCAGATAGTGAGGAGAAGGATTCAGATCCTTCACCTCTTTCAGCAAGGCTGGTACAGAAGAGTGTTCTGAGATATTGTTAACACAAACATCCTCTTTGAGGGCTTGTTCCCATTTAGCTTGGGAAGGGGGGATGTTCTCTTTTGTAGATTGCTTCATCTTGCTCCATGGGCGGAGACATGGGCATACTTCTTGGTTTCCTTTACAAAGGGGCAAGATTTACATCTATTTTGCTTTTCAAAACATTGCCTCCATAGCAACAGTGTGAGTACCTTCTGCAAGCGTCTTCCAGGGTTACTAGTCAGATGAATGTCACGTCAGATGAACAGGACTGGCATTTCATGTCATCAGAGTGATGCACAAGGACTCTGCTCATCAGCAGTGCTAACCAGCTCCAGCAGAGACTGTCTGAGCATACAGAACCTGCCAGAGTGAGGCTCTGGTGCTAATGGTGTGTGTAGCTCCAAATGTCATACGGGGACAGTAGCATATGAAGGAAAAGCACAAATGCTATCATGTGTGCTGTGTCGAAGAGGTGTGAACAACAACCAGAGACATCTCATTATATCTTATCCAAATGTTTTTTTGCCTCCTTTCCTGAGCAGGTTGTTTAATGTGTCTGTGCTGTCTTCAACCCTCCACTCTAATATTATTTGAGCCTGCTGACTAGTTTTAGCTGCAGTTGAAAGACAGAGATGTCAAATATATGGAGTTTCTATGTGGTTTGTGAAAACAGATGATGAGGTGAAGGAGAGCTCTGCATCAGTTCTTTCCAACTAAAGCAGCAGCTTTTGACTACATTGTTTTACTCCAGGGACTCCACACAAGAGGGTATGGGAATAGGCAAGGGATCCAGCTGTGAAGTATCAGGCCAACCTCAGACCTTATAAGACAGAGGGTAACCCAGTCATAAGGGAAAAAAACAACAACAACAACCTGCAGGAAATTTAGCTGTGTCACTACTGCTAGTCGTGGACTACTTGTTCTCAATGTGACTGCTATTCACAGTTACTTTGCGTGGTCTGACTGTGGTTTGCCTTGGCTGTGCTAATTCTGTGGACAAATCCTACCTGCCAGGTCATCATCCTTTCCAGCTGTCAGCAGGAGGCAGCTTGCACTCCTCCAGGCAGTCAGTGCTCCCCTATTCTGTTGTAGGGAAACTAGGAGCTGTCTGGAGCGAGCACACAGTACTTCTGTAGTCAGGTGTTTTCTGTCTAGGCTTTGGGTCATGGTTTTCAGATGGCTATGCCTTTTAAAAGCCCAGTCTGTCTCAAAGTTGGTCCGCTGCCTTTGCTATTTGAGAAGTACTGAGTGTCCTTTAACTGCTTTCTGAACTCTTTGTCATAGATGACCAAGTTAGCATATGCTTGTTCAGCACTAGTCCATACTGATATTTATTTATCTGTTTTTAGGGAATGAAAAATAGCTCATTGGTAAAATAAAGAAATTAAATTTTGAAAGGGGCTCAGATGGAATAACTACTTTTTTCCCCTGCATACTGAGTGTGTACCTCTGGCATGGTGAACAGATCCAGACTCTTTCTTTTTCAGGCTGTCAGCGTTCCATAGGCTTGTCCAATGGAAAAGCCAAGGTGTGCAGCTACAGTGGATGGTATTACTGCAGCACCTGTCACGTGGATGACAGCTTCCTCATCCCTGCACGGCTCGTTCATAACTGGGACACTTCCAAGTACAAGGTAATTTCCCTGCAGGTTGGCTTGCTAGCAAGTGGACAGAATTGCTCTTTAGACAGAAACGTAGACATTGCAACATTGAAGATTAAAGGCACTGTCTGCTAATACTGTCGTCTCAGTTTTTCCTGCTAGAATGAGCCACACTTTCTCAACAAGGCAGATGTTTTCATCACAGTTTCTTTAGCTAGGCCTAAGGCGTTCCTCCACAGGAGCAACCACACTCCTTTTTCTTTGGAGGCTTCTATTCCATCATCAACCTCTTCTTCAGCAGTAATCTTTGCAGTTATTGGGCCCTTGAAGAGTACCTGTTCCTTGAGCACTGGAGACTATGGATGGGTACTGCTTGGTGATGAATGCTAAAACTGTGGAAATGCCCACAGGAAACTTGCATACCCAAAAGTGGAGTTTGCAATGCCCAGTATGTCCTGGTCTCTTGGCACAGATATCTTGAAGAAACTAGAGGGACTCTGTTATAGCTCTTGTTTGGACCAGACAGTTGAAAGGAACAATTGTTTGCTTGCCACAGAAGCAGCTTTTCTAAAACTTCAATAATCTGCTCCTTGCTGTTGTCTTGGTGGCTGGTTGCTAGATAGGGGCAGCGATGCCATGCCTCAAAGCTTTGTGCCAGCAAACAGAGGCAGTGTTGTTTTGTGGTCTCTGGAGATGTGTGCTAAAACAATAACAAAGTCATAAGGAATCCAGACCATGCTAGAGCTTCAGACCTAACAACCACTGTTAGGAGAGGCTGTTTGATGTTTTGTGTCTGCAAATATTATTATTACGGGCTATTTGAAAAGGAAAAAATAACCAGTAAATGCCCCATTAGAGGAAAAGCAGCTCTGTCTTGAGGAAAATTTTCAGACAAGGATATTATTAAAAGGTATCCAGAGCCTGCCATCAAGAAAATTATACCCTTGCACCATGAATGTAAGATTCTTCAACATTGCATCTCCTACATGTGGAGACAACCCCCCAACCCCCCTTTCCTAGAATCTAGCAATGAATATTTAAGAGTTCTTTCTGTGGGTACTTTTGCCAAGGAATAAAGTTGCTAGCCCCTGGTAGTATAGGTAATCCTGATGTGGGGCAAGTGGATGGTAGGGCAGATACCTCATAGAAAGCTGTCAGTAATACTGCCAAGAAAAAAAACCTTTTGTTTTCTTAAGCTGCAGGGTAAAAACTATGCTCTGTTTCCTGTAGTCTTGGTATAGGCAGCTGAGGCACAAAAGTAAATGGGACTTTTAAGCTTAAACATTCTTAACTTAATCTGTGACCTCACTATAATAGTGATAAGTTATCAATTTGTAGTTTTTGCAGACAGGCAGAACAGCTGTGAGGTGGCGAGGGAGCACAAGCAAATTCTGTGCAGATACTTTACGAATCTCTGTGCCAAAGTGCTCAGAGAGGTGAATTTAAGAAAAGAACATCATCCCTTAGGTAGGAAAGCACTACACCTTCAACTATTACAGCAGAAACTAAAGCAGGGAGGGAAGGTGAAGAGAACATCATGTGGCAGTGTGATAACTGAGCTGAGATCATTGGCTAGATCTCCTCAGCTCTATCCCATCTATATGTAGAATTAAAATAACAAGTAGTTCTTGTTTCTTTTGTGAAATCTTTCTGTTCAATTCTGCATGCATGTGCTTTAATTTCTGTCTTTGCTATACCTCATGTGAACTAAGCAGTACTTCTCTGAGGAAGGATACATATTGCCTGCACATCTACATTCACATCTTCTTTCTTCATTCAGAGATAAGGTCTCATATTTATTTCTTTGGTATAGTCTAAAAGGCAACTTAAGGCTAGCAGCTGCCCTTAACAGTTATAATGAAGCTGCATGATTTCTTAATAGTGTATTGAGTAAATGTGCTGATTTGGCAAAGACAGATACCATGTCCCACTTTCATGAGGTGATCTTGGTAGTAAAAATTTTTATTAGGCTTGTTTTCAAAAGAAGGTCACTTCTTAATTTTTCAGCTTTTTGCCTCCCATAACTGGCCAGTGTGCCCACACAAAGCCATGCAGCCACATCCCAAAATGAAGCTAAGTAACAGCTTCTCCTGGATGCACAGCCCTACCCCTCACAGGTGTGGCAGCAATTTCTGAAAGTGGAGCTGCTGCAGTGGGTGACTTGCTCCTGACCAGACTCATAGCATAGCCTAGGGGGGTTGTGCAGGAAATAAATACATAGCACATTTGATGGTCAGAGCTGAAGTGGGCCCAAGTCTTCAAAACTTCCGTGTTTCACCTAGTATGAAATGTACCTCTGAGTCCACCAAATGGAAGGGAAGTGAAAGAAGGGTTCAAAACCCTGCACCTCCAGCTTTTCCCTCACTCTGCAGGGGTGTCTGGGCTCTGTCCCATATGTCTCTGGCAAAGCAAGAAACAATAGATAATCTAGGACATGAGCTTTTATGATGACACGGTATTATTAGAAATGTTTCCCTTTTATGTGTCTTGGTCTCCTAGACAGCTGACCAGCAGCAGTAAAGTAAACTGTTGAATCAAGTAAGTTTTGCAAAGGGAGAGAGTTTTGACTGCTTTTGGCAAGGTAGGTCAAGAAAAAAGAAGCTCTAGAAATCTGTAGAATTGTGTCTTCCCACAACCAGGATCTTGAAAGCCAGCAATGCACTTCACACCTGAAAGTACATGGGTAGGAAAAGAAAAATTCCACTGACTGCAGCAGAAGTTCTTTGAGAGGATTTGGCAGTTAGGCGTGTTTCTTCTGTCATAACCAAAGCAGCAGTTTAGACTCCAGGTTAACTTTTTTTTTTCCCTTTCTCCCTGCTGG
The DNA here is from genome assembly GCF_020740795.1 of Apus apus. NCBI lineage: Eukaryota > Metazoa > Chordata > Aves > Apodiformes > Apodidae > Apus > Apus apus. Next base: position 27,605,391 of record NC_067287.1, on the reverse strand, counting down.
TTTTGTATATGTGTTTATCACATTTGTGTGAAGGGAAAAGAGGCAATCTTGTGAACATTCTTTCTTCCTTTCACTTAGTCCAGCTGTTTTCCCCCACTTGCACACAAAATCCACTAAATATTGCAGTTTGTTTCAGGTGGATTCCAGCCTGTGCAAAATGCCAGACAAACACAGCAGGAAATGAACTCTCTGTGCCAGGAGGCTTCAAGGGAGGCTGACTTATGCTAAATTGAATTCTTAACTGTAAGCTTGCAGCCTTTGGAAAAGAAAGGTTTGGAAGTGTTAGCATCTATCCTTGTATAACATTTAAAGCTAAAACCCTCCGTCTTCTCACTCCTCTTGGCTTATTTAATAGGGTTGTCTGATCTGCCCAGTGAAACTGAGGGTGTACATGTGCTCATACGTGTACTAGAATAGTGGCTGGTACCAATCTGAATTATTATGACTTCCTGACCCTTTCCATTATAAGACTGCATTTCAGCATCTTGTGACTTTGCTATGGCTGGCAAGGTGAGTTTGTAGAATCATAGACTCATAGAATGGTTTGAGTTGGAAGGGACCTTAAAGATCTTCTAGTTCCAAGCCCCCTGTCATGAGCAGGGCCACCTCCCGCTAGACGAGATTGCTCAAAGTCCCATCTAACCTGGCCTTGAACACTTCCCAGGATGGACATCCACAGCTTCCCTGGGCAACCTGTTCCAGAGTCTCACCATTCTCACAGTGAATAATTTCTTCCTAATGTCTAATCTAAGTCTACGCTTGTCCTGGTTTAAGCCAGGATGAAGCCAATTTTCCTTTTACTGATTTTTTTTTTTTCTCCAGCCAGCTTTCTTTTAACTAGTCACAGTATGTTCTAACTAAGTAGTTTAGTTTTCAATCCAGCAAAGTCTCTCTCTTCTCTCTCTCCTTCCCTACCTGGTGGGAGGGGGAGGGTATCGAGAGCATTGTTGTTAAACCCGAGTCAAACGATGACAACGCTCTTCCAGTTTAAAGCCATTACCCCTTGTCCTATTGCTACATGCCACTGTAAAAAGCCCCTCCCCAGTTTTCTTGTAGGTCCCCTTCAGATACTGGAAGGTTGCTATAAGGTCCTCCTGGAGCCTTCTCTTCTCCAGGCTGAACAACTTCAACTTTCTCAGCCTGTCTTTGTAGGAGAAGTGCTCCAACCCTCTGATCATCTTAATGGCTCATCTCTGGACTTGCTAAAAATAAAACAACATTTAATGTTTTAAATGTCTGTGTCAGGCATGCAGAGTAAACTGATACCTGCTTGTCAGCCAGTGATGCTGGGCAAAGCTACTTCTCCTGCAGCTAACACTCCACAGGTACATTGTATTGGCAAGGAGAGAGAAAAGTTTGCTTTGCTTCTCTCTCCTCAGAGACTGCATTCAGACCATGCAGCACCAGAGCTGCATGGTAATAGTTGGTCATCGTGGTGCGCATGTATTGCAGAGTCACTCAGGTGACCTCAGTTCTGGCATTTTTTTTGTTTCTGTGCTGTTACTGTTGCTGCTGTAGGAAGGTTGCCCCATACAGGGCACAAATATGCACAGATGTGGGTGTAGTACTTAGTGATCATCCTCTGGTTCCCAGACAGCAGGGCAGGTGGATGAGGAGCCCACTGCTTCAGCAGGGGTTTAAAGCAAGGATCTCCGACTGTAGAAGGACACACTGGGCACCAAGTCCTCCCAGTAGGAAGTGCTGGTCACTGTACCAAGCATTCACGTGCTTCCTAGGGAATCAGTGAATATGTGGCTTAATTTACCTATTGGTGGAAGAGGCATAATATTTACTATAGATACAGCAGTTGTCAGGAGATGGCTGAGATATTACAGCCAGATAGTTTAACAGTTATAAAAGCAGGTTGCTTAACTGCAGTCTCTTTTGTGCACTGCAGTTAGTATGTCATAGTATGTTAGAAAACTTGATATATTTTGGGTCTGTTGAGTTCTGTTTGACAAAATCCAAGTTGTCTGTCTTGCTTCTTTCATAGCAGTTTACCTGTGCTTCCATTCAGACAGCACAGTTCCTTGCTCATGTATTATTTAACAAAAAATGAACGAACAAAAAAAAGAAATGAGAAAGAAATTAGTGGCGAGTGGGATGTGTAATACAAATAGGTGAAAATAGGTTAGGTATTCAATACAGCTTCAGGGCCTGGAAAATGTGGATTTATGGTCTGCTGTATTTAAAATTACATGTTGTATTTGTGTAGTTACTGGTGGAAAGGCTGGCCTTGGCATTGTTTCTTATGTCTTTATTATGCATTGGGGGCTGGCTTTCCCTGTAAGTATCTAGTGACTCCTGTAGTTAGTGGCTTGTGCTGGTTTTGGAAGTGATGCTGTTTATAAGCATCAATATTGCTTTTTCCTACTTCCTACCTTACAGCACCAGAAGGAAACTAACATTGTAACATCCTAAATCTCAAGAGGCTGTGGGGTGCCCTTTCTCCTTTTGTTAGCCTAATTTGTCCATTCCTCCACTCAATGTAAACACTGATTTAAAGGTCCAGGAGGACTAATTGAATTGTGGCAGTAGCAGTATTTCTACAGCACAGTTTCAAGTGATTTGCAGCTCATTTCACATAATCCCATCTTCTCTTTTCCAGCTGTGATAAAATGCAGAAATAAGGAATGAGAGGGAATTTGGCCTTCTCACCTCAGAAACAGGAGTGTTTTCTAGTGAGAACAAAAGTCCCATTAATTTATGGGATTACAGTAGCTCTTTGCAGGTGGAGATAGAACAGAGCACGATCATGAGAAGAGCATAATAAAAATTTATTGCAGATGAAACACGGAGAATAATACCAGTAAAATTCAACTTTATTTAGCTGTATTTAAAAAAAAATGCAATTACTTGATTGATGTGTTTCTGATTGTTTTCTTTTTACATAATTTTAACCATGCTGACTAAACATGAAACAAATAGAAGCAGTACTTTACAGAGGAGTTCTGTGCCCTGGGATAGTAAAATGTGATTGTATTTGCATTGTGTATGTTTCCTATCCTAATAGAGTGCTTTGGCACTTACCTAGTCACTTGCTTCTTGCAAAAAATAAAATAAACAGAAAAACATTAACAGGGAAGAGAGTAGTAATCGGGTTTTAGACTTGAAAAGCATCTAGTAATCTGTGTAATCCTGCATTGAAAATGTGTGACTGTGAATATTGCTGTAGTTTGAGTGAGCAAGCAATTATCCCATACACTCAGATTTGATGGGCTTGATGAAGTTTGACTTGCCTGTAAGCAGAGACAGTTGGATCTCTCTCAAATCTGTCTTCATTTGTAATTGGTAACAAAGTTTTCAGATGCAGAGAATAGCTGACAGATGACAGAGGGGAAGATCTGCTTTAAAAGTGCTGGGAGGAAGGCCTAGCTAAACTGTTTGCTTTATTTTTCAGGTGTCAAAGCAAGCCAAAGAGTTTCTGGAATATGTTTATGAGGAGCCATTGATTGATATCCAGCAGGAAAATCCTATGTTGTACAAGCATGCTGAACCTCTGGCAACTGTTGTCCGCCTGAGACAGCAGCTAAAATCTCTCCGAGCCTATTTGTTCAGCTGCAGAGCAGCAGTGGCTGAAGATCTGCGTAGAAGGTAAGAACCGCAGACAACATACAGCACAAGGGTATAGATTCATTGTCATGTTGCTTTTTTCATTTTTTAATTTGTTTTCTCACACTGTAATTCTGAAGATCTTACCCATTTAGAAAGATGTTGTGCTTGGTTTTGACTTCCCTGGGCAGCTTGGTTATCTGCTGCCAAAGATGATGTTTTTATAGGTTCTGAATATCTGAAGTTCTTGACAGCTGTTAGTCCAGGGGTCACACATAGTGGTGGGCATCTTTTACTCCTCCTCAGGCTTCCTTGCTGTGTATGAGTACTTTTAGTCAGATGTGATGCTTCTTGCCTCATGCGTCTTGCCATGGCATCACAGTGTGGTAGCCACTGTGGGGACCTTTGAAACACCTCACAATATGGCAAAACATGAGAGAGGCCAGAATCAACCACCTGTCCAGCGCTTCTGCCCTCTTCTGTGATAAGATCTCACACAAAGTTAAGAGACCAGATATAGTCCCCTGGCTCATGACCCAACATATGATGTATGTGACACCAGACAGTTGTGCTCTTGCTCAGCCACTGTCTTCTCCCACTGTCACGTGGCTGTGCTGAGCATTCCATTTACTGGAAAACACATTGGTCACAGCATGTCAGAGGGTGGTTCATGCTGAGTGTTCTGTGGTGAACACAGTAGTTTTATAAAAAGTTTAATTTCATTTTAGAAGTGCCGTATCTTAGTCCATTCAGCTGCTGCTGCATTTTTCTAACAAACTAAAAATGAACAGTCTTCTTAAAACCATTAAGCCACAGTTGTGACCTTAAAAAAGCCGAGTTACTTTTGTTATGAATCTCTGAAAGACATGGGGAGATACTTCTGCCCATGCCATAGTGTGGAGTATCTCCAGACACATGCAGCTGATCTGATAGGTAAATGCATCTGTAAGCATTTTTATGCTTAGTTTGTATGTGAGACAGGACTGCAAATAGGAAAGCCACTGCTTTACACTTACGTTCTGCCAAAGGGCAAGAAAGCAGATGACATCAGTGGCTGTATTTCGAGCATGGTGTTGGTAGGGATGGGGGACCTGAATTTTCTGTGAGCAAAAGGAGGCTCTACTAGTGTCTCTACTGGCTCCACAGGTAAGAAGTGAGGCGATCTGCTATTCAGTACATAACCTATGTCATTGCTTTCCTGAACTACCTAGAACAACTAAGAGAGGGATATAGCAACAGGTTTCTGGAGACGACCACTGAGTTCTTGAGTCAGACCTACTGTATGTTGATAAGTGTTTGTGTCTTGTTGCTCAATTCCTATTATTTGATAGGACAGTTTATGGCTTTTTAAAAAACAGGAAGTTTTTTCATTTATTCTAGAGGATTATATTATCTTGCAGAGCTGTTTTGCTGTTCAGCTCTAATAACTTTCTTCTGACATCCTCTTCAACTGCAATAAAACTAAAGGGAGAAAAAGACTCATGAAGGCTGCTGTTCAGAAAAGTAACAGAAAAGAAATTATGCTTTCTGATTAATGCTGAAGAAAAGAATGATCTGATTAAAGTAGGAGGACATGAAGCTGAGTGGACACGGGTAAGAGAGTGAAAGAGGAGAGATCAAAGAAGGCGTAAGTGGAGAAATTAATGAATTAGACAAAAGGAAGAGGGAAAGCCAGGAGGAGGAAATTCAAAGAGGGAAGGGCTCTGAGGACATTAAGGGTTAATGAAGAAACCAGGACAAAGAGGAAGCCCAAAAACCTACCTCCAAAAATGAGAGATTACAAGGGCTGAGGAAATGGAGAGAAGAGGCAATGGACAAAAATTAGCACAGAATGGACTTTTCTTGGGACTGGGAGAAGAGAGAAAAAACTCCCTGTATCAAAATGAAATGCCCAGAATGGCAGAAGTGCAAACTGGGAAATTCTCCAAATGCTCCCTTTTCTTATCTACAAGTTCCTCCAATTAAAGTTCTCTGTGGTAGAGAGGAGCGAAGCCCAATAAAGGTTTACTTTTGTACTAGGGAAGCATCTCCAATTTGGTAAAACTTGTTAATAGTGCTGTAAAAGCCGCTAGGGAAGGTACAAAACACACCTTAGAGTCCATCTCCTTTTGATCTGTGAAGTCTCTGGGGGGGTAAGTTTGTTGCTTCATCTGGTCTCTCAGATCTCCTCCAAGAGGTGTGCAGAAATGGAAGAGTTATTTTCCCCAGAAGGAGTTACTCCTTGCTCAAAACTGGTTCCAAGGGCTTTGCTTTCCGCATGTAGTATCACAGTGTGCAGATATTCACTATCATGTGATGGCTTTATGAAACACAGCTGAAAGGTAAACAAAGAAAATACATGATTTAAATTTCCCTTTGGCTCATCATTTGGGCAAGTTGCAGGAAAAGGAGGAGTTTAAACAGTACAGTGAGACAGCATTCCTACATTTAGTACTGTTTCCTGGTTAGAAGTGAAAGGCTGGAGGAGAAAGAATCCAGTTATCTGTCCTGCTCTAAAAACATTATTTTTCTGCTTAGTCTTCACCTTAGTATGTGAATGACTATTAATCACAAGAAAGTGAACACAGCATCTTGAAGACCTGTCAGACCCGTATAAACAGACTGAAACAAGCTGTTACTATTGCTGTCTAGGGAGAACTTAAAACAGACTGATTAATTGTATTGGCACCTTGCTGCCTTTGGGACACTGATAGAGCCTGCTTTATTAGGGAAAAGCAGATCACTCTGAGGTTTCTTTTATTAATACTATTTGCATTATCATCCTCTTTAAATTTATACCTTGCTCTTGAACCCAGATTGCAAAATGAAGATGGCAATGAAGTTGGAAACTTCTTGGTGTCCACAGGAAAGACAAAACTGTTTACAGTGCTTACAAGCCACTTTTTCTGAAGAATCCCAGATGGCTATAAACTGGTTGGCTTAAATGTGGAATTGTCATTTATAATGCTTGGTGTGCATAGACAGGTACTTTGGGAACTTTGAAACTTGGCATCTAGCAGAGAGCCCAGGACTGAACCACGTTGTGAACTTTGAAGAAGTAAGTAACTAAGTAGAAAGAATGGAAGAAAAAAAAAAGAAGAAAGGAAAAGAAGCAAAGGAAATCCTAAAAGTAGCTAGAAAGCCCACAATGAAAGTAGCCTTCAACAGTTAAAATTATTTGTTCTCACCTATTGCTCCATCGGATTCTAAGCACTCTTTATATTTGCAAGGAACTCAGACTTGACTGGGAGGAAAATTAAGGCCCTCCACTGCTGCGAATCCACAGCGTTCCTCTGAGATTAGCCAGCTGAGACTGAGCCTGTTGCTGAGCTCCCTGTTTTACAAGGGAAGCTGTTATGCCTAGTTTGCTGTGGCTGTCACCTCAGTATTGCAACACATACAATTTGCCTCAAATGTCTTTACTCAACAAGTTCTCACTGGTTTTGGTTGCTTTGCTTGTGTTGATGCTGTTCAGGCAGATACATACAAGACCAAAACCTAGAGCCAACATAGAATTAGAACAAGTGGAGCTGTACAGATCCTACGACCACCTGCAGATTGTGGGATGATGAATGATGAATGAATAACAGGAAAACAGGATGGACTAAGTAAAACTGATAGCTAGGAAAGAGCAAGAATCTCTGTGTCCATTAAATCAGGTTATCCTGTAAAGCCATGTTGAATGATGGGAAGTTTTATTCTGGTTTTGCTTTCTTTTATCTCTACACATGAGACACACTAACAGTATGTCTTTTCTTCTGTTCTTGTCATGGTTGAAGGCTGTTCAGATCAAGGAACTGTCTGAATGATTTTCTGGGAAGTCTTCAGGCCCCTCCAGGTCTGCTGTAGGGTAGGCTAACCCAGATCAACCTTCGAGCTTTCTCTGAGCTCTCTGCTCTCTCAGATACATACCTAAACTTGCAGTTCAGGTGTTGCTAGCCCAGATATTTTAGACAGATGGCAGTGGCACAAGGTAAATGTCCTGCAGCATATTCCACTATACATTAGTGCTTGTTGCAGTGCCCTTGTTCTGTAAGTAAATATTCTGAATAGTGGTGAGAAACTATATGTAAAAATTTCCCTCTTGTTATTAATCTCTGTCTGATACCATTTGTCTATCAGCTCCACAACAGCAATATATCAGTTTTACCCTAGCAAAATTCTAGTGCTGGATACATTACTTAGCATCTTACAAGATGACCAGATTAGAGCTCGGAGTTGCAGCAGGAGGTGAAAGGTATGCCCCCAGTGCCACAGGCTTGTGGTCCTGACTGAACCTGCTGGTCTGCCAGCACAAGGCGAAACAAGCCCAAATTCAGTTATGCTGAACAATAGAGTCTTGTCACTTCCTACAGTGAGGCCTTAGACATATCACTTCTGACACAGGAATAGATTACTTTCAAAATATTTGTGTGGCAATTGGGGAACTTGTCTAAACACATCACAGGAATCCTGATTGATCTCATGCAATCACTATACCACCAAATACCTTCACGTATGTGAAGCTGGGGCTATGTCATCTTTCAGACCAAGGACAACAGAAGGTCACTAAGTCATGTCCAGACTGTCAAAGGAGTCTGTTTTCTCCGTTTTCTTTGGAATGGGTCGGCCATTCAAAAAGCAGAAAATCCTAAAGCAGGAGAACAAAGACACAACTTGTGAAAACAGTAGACTGCAAAAAGAAAGTTGGAGCAGGAAAGGAGTAGAATGTTGTGGTTCATAGCATTCAGGGCTCTGACTTAATGGCAAGACCAACAGAAGAAGAAAATTTGTTGCATGGGTGATTGGAAAGAGGATGAGAGGGAAACTCAGTGAAAAATGCTATCTGGCTATGCTGAGAGGATCCAGTGTTAAGACCAAACAACACCACAAAGGGAGGAAAGGTGAGAGAATAAATGCAGAGCAGTGTGCACAAGCCATTTACTGTTTTATGTAGATCTTGCGTGCATGTAGTCATTGCAGTAGCTGAAATAAAGCATGCCTGTTGATGGAGCTCTTACAAACAGACCACCTATTTGCTTCTACTCCTGTGTCTTTTTGAAGAAGTAACAGTGTATACCAAGTCCATGCAAGTTAGCATCCTAACAAGCAGTTGGCTAAAGCTGTAAGGGAAGAAGTTAAGGTGAACTTAAAGCTTTCATTTCAACTAGAGGTAACAAACAGATCTGGAGCAACGATATGTATGCCAGAGCAGCCAGGGAGTAGTGCTGTACTGACTTCAAGCCAAGGGAAGGCTGAAAGCGTAAACTGGTGCTCTACCATGGATCTAGCTGAGAAGCATGCCAGGGTATGTATGATCAGTTTTCCAGAGGAGAGGTGGGCCTTTCAGTTCACACAAGCGTTTTCCAGTCTAGGGGCACCTGCTTTTCCTTGTCAAAAAGATCAGTAATATAAGACATCTTTCAAAATTATAGTTTCCATTCACCTTTTGAGACTAAAAAAATACAATGATTTTGAAAGAAGTTCCTGTCAGATGTGGACACCACATTAAATATGACTCGTGCCATTTTTATCTGTGTTTTTAGATGGGAACTTCCCAGCAGCAAACTGCAAGGGTTCAGAAGTACCTGACCAAAAGAGAGAGTATTTTCTTTATTCTTAATTTCAAGTTAGTTGAGGGATCTAAGCTATTTTCATTTCAAAAGGAAACTGTGCCTTTAATTTTATGCTTCTTGCTTTTAGTAACCACAGTACTTGATTCCTGAGTTAGATGTGTGGTAATTCTTGTATTTCATAATGTTGCCATAGCCACGGAGGAGAGAGGGTTAGTGAACTCCATTTTAGTTGAAAGTTTGTATACTGGCTCAGGATTGCTGATGAATGATAACTCTTTTAACATAGGGATGCTCTTAGGGAGTTTTGTAACAACAAAACAATACCTTACCTGGACACGCTAAGAAATCTAGCACTTCATGTGGGCTGAAGATATTTAGGAATGGCTGCTCCCAGAACATGAACCAAAGGGTTCATACCTCATGGATAGTAAATGATTCACAAAGGCCTTTTTAGCCAAACCCATAGAATTAGGAAAAAATAATGAGATATAATACCACAAGGATTAAATAAATAAGTAGTGTTTTGGTTTAAATTAATTAATTTATTATTATCTTTTGACTTTAATCACCTGGTTTCCCAGCAACCTACTTCACTGAGTAGGTCTGGAAAGTTTTTTGTCTGGAAGGTTGGGCCTCTCTTCCAATTTACTTCCAGGAGCTGTGATTTCCAAGGAGATACAAAATCAAAAGCCTGAATAGAACTTTTAAGAGTTAGCAGCACTGAAAAAAATCCTGCCTTTGCCCCTCACCTCTAATGCTTTTCTCTGCCTTAAATTAACAGATTCCATGTTAAACGACTTGCAAGAGAAAATCTAGCAAGATGTTATTTACCATACTTCATATATTTGGAATAACTGGCATCTCACTGATACCCCTCTGTACTTTTTAAGTTGAATAGTAACTGAAAAATTGGAGCTCCACTCCTGGCAATGAGATCAGAGCACCTGCAGCTCCTGCTGGTGCTACACACACAGCCACAGTGATTGGTGGTGCCTGCTGTGGGGCCTTCAGAGCTCCTCGTCCCCCTCATCTAGGAGGGCAAAAAAATATGGTAACGGCAGTAGTCAGCATGTGCTTGCCTGTCAGCTGCTTTAGTGTGCAGCATGGTGCAGCAGCTCAAAAGCTTATTGGTGGTGTCGTAAGTTGCAGTTCCAGGGTATGAACTGCGCTGGCTGAGGAAGTGGGCTTGGTACCTGCAGCCCTGTGCCAGCTGTGGGTGTAGCAGCTTCCTGCAGAGGGGTGGAGAGGAACTGAATAGGGCTGCCTGCTAGACGGGTGCATCTGCGTGAGTCAGAGCTCAGTCATACCATTCTCAACCTAATCAAACAAGACACTCCTGGCTGGCATATGAAATTGTGGTGCCAGCTTCCCTTCCCCCCTCCCATCTGAGGTTTCAACAGGCTTTTTGGTACAAAAGAGACTTGGTTGTGCCCACCTGTCAGCTAACTTGACTTTTTTTTTTTTTAATTGCACTGTGAAAAGAAGAGCTTGCTCTGCTTATCATATTTGTGCTTTGGTCATAGTGTCAGGCTTGGGCAGATTAATTGGTAGTAGCTTTAGCAGAGCTGTCAGGGTATTTAACCCGTTGGAGAAAAATTACCTAAGCCGATGATAAACAGGCTTTAAATGCAGAGCAATTACTTAGTGCTAACAAAGCACCATGACTACACACTTTGTCCAAATGCAAAGAGCAAAGTCTTATCAGAGGTTCTGTTTGCAGGAGGACACTAAAAGATAACCTTTGTTTGTGCAAATACTTACCTGATAAGATCATCTGAAAGGGAACGGATTACATTTCTGGTTCTATCTTGCCTGAGGTTTATGCTTTGGATTACAAAGTATGAAAGAAAAAGGAATAATAATCACAAACTAAAAATGAGCTATTCTCTCTTTTAGTTGGACCAGAAGTCTCTCATGGTGGGTTTCTTTTCTGCTTTCATTGATTGCTTTTATTTCTAACACAAAACAATAAAGCAATTTAGAGACCTTTAACCAATAGGACTTTGGATTTCATTGTTTGTAGGAACTGGCAAAGCCAGAGGACTGGTTAACATTGAACTTGGTTTGTTCACTGCAGTCTTAACCCTGACTGGTAGCCAGGGTTTACAGTGCAGCAATCCTATGACTCACAACTGTTCTGGTTTTGTATCGCTGGTGAAACTCGTCCGGGAGTTTCCAAACTGTAAAAACCTAGGAGGTGCTTTTAGTGGGACGTACACTCAATACCATTTGCCTCTCAAGGATCAGAGGTCACATTCTGAAGCAGCAGAGATTTGAGTTTTTATTGTGATGAGTCTTTAACATCTTGTGTTTGACCTGTGTCTAGCTCACTCTAGGTTTTTTTCTATTTTAAGATTTGACTGAAAGGACATTGTTTATTGAATGCTTTTAATTGACCAACTTAAAAATTAATCCAGTTTGTTATAGTGCATCAATCAAAAGATTTACAAAACTGATGTCTTTTATTTTGCTTTCAAATAATTTATCAGACGTTTCCCATTTGGTGTTTGTAAAGGACCTTATATCAAGGGAAAAATGAAATACAAGCACGTGTTTTGGTCTTTTTTGGATCAAGATCTTTTTATTAACTCAAAGCTCCATCTCATGCAGAAAGTAAATGCATATTTTCTAGTGAAATGTTTTAAAGTATAGTTATCTTAGCCTGTTCTGTGGCCTGTGTCAGATTTTTAGACATGAATGGGATTTTAGGTTGATTTGGATGCCATGTAACACTTTGGATGCTAATGCAATGGCATGGTGTTTACATGAGTCCCACCTCCCCTGCTGTATGCTATTGGTTTTTGGCTTCATCTGCCCAGTTTCAGTTGCAGTTGACAGAGGGATGGAGATGGCAAAGACTGCATCCCTACTAGTGACATGAGAGGAAGTGTCTCAGTCAAGAAGCAAGAATCTCTGAATTAGTCCTGTGTGCCCCCTACTGAAAAATACTTTATATAAGCCATCACCCTGTTAGGCTCAGAGAACCTGTGCAGACGAGCAAACCCTTGCTCACTGGACTTCTTAGTCTGGGTGGCTTTCCTGCCCCAGCTTATTTGCTTGCTTTTTACCATGAGGTTTTTTGAAAACATGTTTGAGTTTGGTATTTTGGTGCCTCTTAATGCTCCTGTTCTCCACCCACTAGACACTGATAAAACTAGAAATAAACAGACGCGTTTTTGGGAGGGGGCTTTGCATGTGATGTTCAGATAGCTGTTCAGTTTTGTTTTTTCTTTCCAAATGGGACTAGCAGAAGTTTGCTGGAGGAGACCTTAATTGCAGACAGGCAACACAGTAAGATGTGTTTTTGAAACAACCGCTCAGCTTACCACACGTGTGGTGGGGGCGCACAATTTCTATTTTAGATGATCAGGACTGAGCTGCCTACTTTTAGGTGATTTCAGTGACTTCATACTCATGGAGCTGTGTGCTCTCCACCTTTGGTGATGTGGGCAGGTGTCAAGGGAATGTTTTGCACCTCCGCATGTATTTGGAGTCATACGGGAACTGGTCTGGTTGCTTTATAAGACATTTTGTAAATGCTGTTGCATATATGAGCTCTGGCTGCTTAGCTGTTTTTCTGTGGCCCACCACAACCAAATTGTGATTTATTTTTTTGAGTCAATAGAAGGACTGCGAATCTGAAGCTTGACCAGCCTTTATTACTGAGGGATTTTTAATGCCTCAGTTTTCATAGCAATCAAAATAAGTGTATATGTGTTTTGCATAAGACTGAGAGGGCAGTGCCTATGTCTTTTCCTGGAAATAGCTTTGGAAGGGGGGAGGAGTATTGGATGCTGGCTCTGCAGAGCTGCTGCCACAAACTAACATATCTCAGGGAGGTGAAGAAGTACAGGGAGAGGATGACTGTCACCAGGGCCTGTCGTGGCTGAGACCCCTCCACCAAAGATAGTCCCTTGATCATGGGTTTGCTTCTCATCTGCACACTTTTTATTAGGAGTTAGAACTTGCAGGAAAGAAAATGCAGTCCTTGAAGGCAGGGGAATGTGATGTTAGTAATTGGTATTAGTCATTGACAGTTTCTGCCTTATGGGCTATTCAGACTCCTGAAAAGGAAATCTTTCATTAGCTAATGATTTTGCTTAGCAGTGCTGCAAGGATATCAGCAAATAATATAGTTCCTGGCAAAGCTACCGCAACTGTTGAGTGCCTGCCTGTGTGATTAGGGAAGAATGATGGGGAAATTTTAATGAAATAAATTCTGTCAGAGCTGAAAAATACTAATGGTTTCAAAATGCTGTCAGACTTGACTCCTTAGCAAGCAATTTTAGTAAATCATCTATTTGCAAATGAGGAATCCCAATGTCATGTGTTGTCTGTTATCTGGATTTTTACTGTTTTCTTGTGGTCTTTCACATTGTGCCAAATATATTACGAAGTTGTGATGCAGCAGAGCAACTGAAACATGTTCATCTAGAGATGGAACAATGGGAGCATAGGAGCAATGGTGTAGCCTAGAGAACTGAAATGGGAAAAAGCAGTATCCCAGTGAGACTGCAGCTGAGAATTAGGAGGGTAGGGCGGATGTGCTTGGAGAGTCAGAAGGAGCAAGAGCACCGTTCTGCTCCAGATGAGTACTGTAAGATTGACAGTGCTCAGTTGTCCATGCTTTGCTTACAGGACTGTTCCCCTCCCACTCCAATAAAGCTTTAGATTTTTTTTTCAAAAGTATAGAAGGAGGATAAGACTTTGTACTACTCACCATAATGGCAGCAAAAAGTCCTACTCGCTCTGAGACAGCTTTGAAAGCATCAGTTTAAGATACTTGTTTAAGACAACTAATGAAGTAGAATAAACCAGGGTCCTTCCAGTGTTTCTTAGATTCTGTGTTCTGTCAAAGACTGCAGTTGGTACTGTCATCCCTGCTGATCTGTGTTTTAGCAAATTATGTTGTTGCAGCTTCTAAAAGCTCATCTTGAAGTTCTTGTGTGCTTTCTCGTAAGTCTCATGAAATGGTAATGTAAGTTCATATTGGCCTTTTAGTATCTTTAGTTATTTGAACATGTCCAGTGGTCTTTCAGTTCACTGCTGTTCAGTTCTACCATTACAAACCAGTCTTTTGCCAGGGCTTTGTTTATGCATTTAATAATATCAATAATGTAATTTCTGTATTGCCTTAAAACTACATGATTGCAATGTAGAAACCAAGTTCAGTTTCTTCTCTAAGCAATATGTAATGTAAAACAGTTGAACCTCTTGACATAGCTGGTTGCTTTTTTCAAGGGTGATGTAATTCACCACTCACAGTTCCTTAGCGTGGTGTTATATTTGTTCTGTGTAGATAGGAAATAGAGCTGGTTGGCTGGTTGTTTCTCTGTGTACACAAAGATAGACATTTTAATTAGACACACTTTTTCTCTTCCTGACATCGTTATGACAGATACATAGGTTTTCATAAACTTTTCTTGCTAATAACCACTTACTTTTACAAGATGCATTTTTCTCTGTAGTGTTACTTTAACCCAGTTTTCCATTTTACTGCAAGTCACTCTAATTACAACATCTCTGTTCAGGTTTCTGTAATTTAGCTTTAATGAACAGATCTGTCTGGATAATCAATGGTCTTGCCTGAAACCTTGGTATATGTAAGGAGAATACACCTTTTTCAAATAAACCATTATAAAGTCTGCACCAATGCATGTATTTCTGTATAGAAAAGGGAATTGCTATCTATCAACTTTATGTTGAAAAAACAGTATCTGCATTACAGTTTTCCCAATATAGTTATTTCAGTTACAAAACCATAAATCACATCTGAAATTAGCTGTTACAGCTTTCTAGCAGACCAGAAATCCTGTACTCAAACCCATAAGATAGATAAATTCTATGTGTCGTTTGAGTTACTTGTTGTTATTACTGGGTCAGTTGTTTAAAGAAACACCCTCTGAGCTCAGGTGGAGTTTTCAACAGGTGTCAATGTCGTGGTACATGCTTACCTGACAGCTGGAGAATGACACTGGCACAGCATTCACTCTTATTGTGGAATTTTTGTACCCATGAGGAATGCTGTCAAAGTAGCTGGTGCTTACATGGTGTCAAAATTCCAATTTCTGACAAGCTCACTCTAGCATAGTTGTTCCACAGTCTTTTAGTGGGGAGAGGAAATCTTTTGAGTTTCCTAGTCAAAAAGGGGTGACACATCCATTTTCCTCTTTTTCAGGATCTTTCCCAGAGAGTATCTTCTCCAGCAAATCCATCTTTATTCTCTCGCAGACCTTCAGCAGGTAAGTTCCTTCAACTAATTCTACCTGTTACATGTCAAGCATGTTCTTATCTTCAGTGCTAATAGTACATTCCCCCTTCTAGCCAATCATTGCATAAATAGATTTACTTCCAAGCCATCTCTGTGGTTTATAGTTTAACATAAAAATGGGTAAACAGGGGCATTGGTTAGGGATGAGAAAGAGAAAGCTTAGAGTGTCAGTGTTGAAAAGGGTCTGGGAAGCGTCTGTGAAAGAAAACTTCAGTCTGCAAAGAGAACTTTCCTGTGGTAAATTTTTCATCTGATCAGGGAAGGCTCCTCTATGGCTCAGCCTACGGGTGACAAGCAGTATTTATTTCTTTGCTTGAAGGAATAGTTATTCAGGAATTTATGAGTTTGTACAGTCCCTGGTGCAACATGCTTTATTTACAAAGTCTGCTAGGCATTACCACAAGAGGGGAAAAAAGCCCACAAAAACCTCAGGAAGCCTGCTATGTAAAGTTAGGCCATGTAGTGTTATTGTGACAGATGTGACCACAGAAGAGATAGTGTGCCAGCAAAATGTCTTTGCATTGATATTGATTGAACTGAGCAAGTACCTTGCAGTACATCTGTCTGAATAGCAGAATTTTATTATGTACCAGATTAAACAAGAAGAATTTGGCAAAAAGCTGAAAAGAGAGGATATGGAGTCTAAGGTGAATGTCCTGCAGTGCTCAGATGCAATGAGGTAGGATTCATTAGCTGGACTGGGCACATCTGTGTTCACACACTAACGCCATTGCCAGTGATAGATAAAACTCATTATTTTAAGCTTCTCCCACTGATGTTTCCCTTGTCTAGTGGTCCCTTTTCCACAGGATAACGGGGGTGGTGTACTCAGTTCTGGATGTTCAGTTCACACATGTAAGTTGAGGTAGTTCTGATGTCCCTCAGAGCCTGACACTACAGAACTGCAGGAAACATGGCTTTTTGTTGGCTGGTGAAGTCACAGGGTAGAAATTATTCCATGTATAAAATAAAAAGGCCAGTCATCTGAGGTCTGTAATTGTTTCTACATCTTTCAGCATGTTCTGCTATCTCATCTTTAATAATGAATCCATGAAAAAGCAAGCTACTTAGTGCCAGAGCTGCAGTCTCCCTGGTGGGCCTGTCTGTTAGCCCCCAGTGCTTTGTAAGCTGCTTAATCAGTTCCTAACATGGGTAGTAGATGTTTTAGAAGCAATCAGCAGCTTATCAAGCACCCTGTGGGAGGGAAGGAGCGTAGAAGTCACAATTCATCCATTGATTTAGCAATTCCCTTTAGCATGTGTCTTTGTGTTTGCAAGACACCTTCTGTTCCCCTGAGGGCCCCAGCCCCAAACTTATCATATTTAGAGGCAGTATAATTTGTTTACCGTTTCTGTGGGGGTGGATTAAATTGCATTTACCTTTTAATCCAGCTATACCCTTGTTATGAGCCTGGAGAGTGTTTTCTGCATTTCAGAGGCTCCAAGCTTGGAATTTGATTGACTGCTTTGTCAAAGTGGAACCAGAGTGGAAAGGGGAGGAGAGCCTCATTGAGAAAATTAATCCAACAGCTGGAGAAACACTAATACCCTTGTGGCCCCTGCCTCCTCCCTGGTTTGCCCCTTGCCACTGCTTTCTCCCAATCGCTCGTAATTTTCTACCGACCTGCAGTTTGGGTGTTTTTTAATCCTGTTTTTCTCCTCCTTTTGATTCCTCTGCTGCCTATTCCCTCATATCCATGGGCTGCTTTTACACTGTGTCCTGCTGTCATGTAGATTGTGTGTGTTTGGAGAATTAACTAAAAGGTTTATTAAAGATTAATGGAAAGATAAGGCATGGTGAGTGAATTAGAAAAGCAGAGAGGGGTAATCTGCAGATATAAGCAACACTTAACCCTGGTTAGTCCTGGCTCAGTTCTGATTTGTTTCCTGGCCAAGTTCTTTTCAAAGATCCTAGAAAACATGGGTTGTTTCCTACCAAGCAGCTGAGTTTCAAAAATGTAGTATGAGAGTCTGTTCTTAGGTGTAAAAAAAGTTGAATTGCCTACTATTCTAAAATGAAATCCAATTTAAATCTCTTTCCAAGCTTAACAGAACTCCATGCCTAGACCTTATGGATTTGGCAGAGTTAGCTGGTAGTTATCTTGAGCTGTCTGAGCTGGTGATGGTCTGAGGATGGTTGTCACTTGGAAAAAATTAGTTGGGGGTGGTGGTGGTGGTGGTAAGTCCTTAATTTTGGAAACTCACAAAATCCTGGTGAGGTAGTGGTTTTGCTAGTACTTTACTTACTAGCAAATATTCATAGTTCAGGTGTGAGAAGGCTTGCGCTTTAACCAGAGAGACAGCAAGCAATGGTCTTTATTTGGATGCGCATGTTTATTTAAAATAGACACAAATACAGACATGTACCCCAGCAAGGTTTTGGTGCAGACCAGGACCCCAAGGACTACATTAAAGTTGCAGCAAGTCTGTCTATGGGCATTCTCATGGAGTACATATTCTTAGAATCTTCTTGTCATTGTTGTTACTGGAGGTGTTAGCAGAAGAGATAACTAATTAGGTGCATTCAGAGTTAAGAAGCAGAAGCACAAGTGTGATGGCTTGCTTATTCTGCCCCATCATCTACACGTGCTTTCCTTTCCAACTCTCCCTGGCATCATCTGCCACGAGTAGTTCTGCCCTGCATCACCCGTAACACCACTGCGTCTCTGTTAGCCAGTTTATCCAGGGCTATCCCAACCAACTAAGGCTCTGAAGAGGGAGACCTACAGTTGTTAGGAAGCAAGTATTCACTCCTGAAGTGCAGACATAGTACACTGGAAAAATTCATTACTCTTATTTATGTGCAGCATGGCCCCTGATGTTGCAGCCAGAGTCACTTCACCCTAAACTTACTGGAGCTGTGAACTCTGTTCTTTGCTGACTTTACTGATGGTTTACACAGGAACACAGAGGGGAAAAAAAATGAGGTGACAAAATATGGGAATTTAAAATTACAAGTTGAATTACATTGAATCACTGTGTAGGTACTGTTATTCAAAATACAACTGGCTTTCATTTGGTTGTCTCCCTTTACTTTGGAAGAAAAGTGAGCTAAATTGTATTAAGACCATTTTAATTCTGGATATGTACATCCATAACAGGGTTTTAATATAGTATAATTTATCCATTTTAACATTGTAGCTAAACTAATGCTTTAAAATTGAATTAAAACATCCATTTATTTCAACTTTTCTGACTATCTACCTGTAGATGAACCTACAAACAATGTGAAGAACAGTGGAGAGAGGATGAACAGTAGAGACCTTTTCTCACAGTAATATAGCATAGGTCATGCAGTGAATATCAGATACTTATAAAAACCTTTAATGGAAATGCTTCTTTCCATTACATGTAGTGAATTTGAGGAACTTAATGCCACAGTAATATTACTGAGGTCAGAAGTTTATCATCTTTGAGAGGATTAAGTATCCATAGTGAGAATGTCCACAGTTACACTATGTAAAATAAAGAGATTATAAGGTTTCAGAGCAGACAAGTTATTTACTGAGGGGATTAGGAAGATGTCTTCTCTATTGACAGACAGATGAATGATTTCATCTTCCTCTGACATATGTAGTCCTGATTACAGCATCTGTTAGGGCTTTGGACTAGGTGAGCAGTTCATCTAACAGAAGCATTCCCAATATGAAAATCTTAATGTTTCTGTTCAATATTTTGCACATATGAGATTCCCTAAAAAAAATGTGGGGATAAAAAATAACTTCACGGAAACACAAATTTCACCTAATTGGAGCCTACTGTATTGTTAGATTTGGATTAGGAAGCCTTAGAAGAACAAAGAAATGGTTAGGTTGTATTCACTTTTCCAGGCTTTTAACCCATGTTGTACTTTCATCACATCTCATTTCTCAATGGCAAATTTGGATCCTCCCTGCATTTTCGTAGACTGAGGTGGAGGAGGAGGCTGGAATTGCTCTTTCTAGCATTTTTGCGTGAGTAAAACTTTAGGTCGGTGTAGATGAGTTTCTTCCTGAGTCCCAACAATTGCAAATACTACAAGTGGATGTGGAGGGTTTTTTTTGCTCTTTACTTGCTGTTTTTTCAGAAGTAAAGCTTCTATTTCTGATCACTCAGTCTGCATGCAATTACAGAGAAATGTGTAGTTTAGATTTTAAACACATACCCTGATGAATTCCAAGCCCATCAGTGGTGATGTCCTTACCCAGCTTATTGTTCCTGCTTATTCGTGCATTAAAAAGATGTGTTGTGGCAACCCACATGCCTATGCTGGTGACAGCCAGCAGTGTATGTGTGGCTTTATGGATGGACAAAACTGGATTTTGGCTAACATACCTTGGCCTTGCTCTGTTGTCGAAGTGTTACTGGGACAGATGCATGACAAATACCCCCACCCCCTGCTCTTAATGGATATGGCCATACCTGTAAAAACACTACAAACTTCATTGTATCAGTGGGAAAGTCTTTTGCTATCATTTCTTTCATTCAGTGATTCAATATAAGCTGTATCATCTTAAACTTTTATTTACTGAAGAGGTTCACCCATGTAGCTGTACTAGCAGTTTAGGCAAGTCGTATTTTTGTTTGAGGGGCAGGAGATGGCAAGTAAGAAGAAAAATTAGGATTTTGGCAAGTCTGGCAATGCTGAGATATCTGAAGATTTGTCTGTCCCAGTTCTCTGCAAGTTCTCTGTGAGCAGCAGGGGCAGCAAAATGCAAGGCACGCCTGAGCCATAGCTGCTGCAGTTCAGAGTTCAGCACCCTAGTGAAAACACTGAGTTATGTCTTCAGCCTTCCAAGCAAGGATTGACACAACATGTGAGACAGATACGCAAGTTCTGCAGTTCTAAATACTAACAGTATTTAGCAAATACTGCTGAATACCAGTATTTAGCTGACCACAGGATGGAAGATGTTGCTCAGAGTAGAGCTGGTATAAAACAGAGGTAGAGTTTAACTTGACATGTCAGTTACAGCTCCTGCTCTTAAATACTTGGTAGGAGGTGGACAGAAACAGATGGTTGCATGGGGAGGTGAGAGGATGCACACATTGTTAATTTGTACAGTTGTCCAGTTCTCATTCTAAGGCACGTGAGAGCTGGTCTCTCTTCCCAGCTGTGCTGCAGGTTTTCTCTGACAGACAGGACAAGTAATTTTTGATGGGATTGAGGTAAAATGGGTCCCACTTTACTATGTGTATGTTTAAAATAGACATCCTAAGCACAATTAAGTTTAAAAGATAGAAACCAACACTTTGGAGAGGTAGTCCATCTGACCTGTTTTAAATAGGTTGTACAATTTAAATATGCTAAGATTTTGAGGCTCCTAGATTATTCTGTACTTGAACTATGTAAACATGCATCTTGGACCATAACAAGATAACACTAGTAGCCATATTTATGTCCTTCCTTTACAACCTGTGCCTGTATGCCTGTGGTAACTGTATTAGCAGAAGAATATTAAAATAGTCCTAGGATGACAAACCCACACAGTATAGATTTCCATAAATATTTAAAGGTCTGATAGCAAAAGAGCAGTTAAACAACTTGTATACTCCCTTATGGCTATGGTTCCTTTATCACTCATTTCTGTCACTCCCTGGGGTTTCTAGCACTGAGCTGCCTTTCAGCAGAATAGGAGACTTCAGGATAGTTTATATTCCAGGTGTGTGTACAATTCCCCAAAGTGCTCACAGCTCTGCTTACAATTAGTGGTAATGGCAAAGATCTTACTGGTGTTTCCTTTTTGCCACAGCTCTGCTAAGAAAGGGAGTTGCTGTCACTCAGAATGGTTCATGGTCAGGCAGAGAGCATGGCAGAGCCAGCTAGGAGTGTTTTGGCAAGTGACACCCGAGTTAGGCGTGTTAAAGTTTTGGAGATGTGTAGATACACCAAGTCTGTTAATAGATATTTTTATAGCAGAACTGTTTTTTGCAGTGGTTGAAACCAGAGTTTTCAACACGGCTTATTAAGTACATGTGGTGGTTTTCCGTCTGAATATATAATCTAGGCTGCTTGGGGAAGTGTGGCTTTTTACAATGAAAGTCTGTTTAAAACAACGCAGCAGTATTGCCAGTGGCTCACAAGACCTTCTGAGATTTTCAGAGATACTTTGATTTTTTCAGCCCCTAGAAGAGGCACTAGCAATATAAGCTACCCCTTTTCTAGTGCTTTGTGCTAACCAGGTTTCTTCTGTTTTTTTGCTGTGCAGAATGAAAAGCCCAGTACTGGAGATCAGGGTTAACAGTGTGAAAAGATTGGGCTCTAACCTCATTGCTGTAGTTCACATAAAATGTCTATTCAGGAGAGGCAGTTGGACATATCTCAAGGAATAACATCCCAAGAAACCACATATTCATTGAGGAAACAAAATACTGTCTCGGGGCTACCTGCTTGGACAAGAGAAGAATTTTTTTTTTAATTTATTTTTTTTAATATACTTTGTACTCGGATTTTTCAGAGTAACCCTAGCTGTTTTCTTGGTATGTTGCTTTCTTGTTCTAAAATCCTTCAGATAACTCCTCCTTTAAATGCCTTGATTCAGTCCTGTGCAAGGCAGGAAAGTTTCTGATTTTGTGATATCACTCATGAAATAACATCTTACTTGGTGGGCATGTGGAGTCAGTTACTGTCTCTGCATGCAATTGCCTGCTTCATCTTTTAAAAAAGAAAGAGGCAGGGGAAAAAAAAAAAAGCACATATATGCTCTCTACCTGAATGTGTATTTTGCTTGTGTCTAAATTTAGAGTCACATATGTTTTTAAGCTAAGAAAAGTGCTTTCTCTTCTCTACCAGCCAAATTCCTGGTACTCTTTCAACCTTGTTTGATTAAAACAGCCTTTAACCTTTGCTTGAAGACCTGTTTCTTAAAACAACCTATAATTCATCCCTGCAACAAGATTAGGAGAACTTGGGGTGTGACAAAATTTACATGTAGCTACCTGGAAACATTGGGAGAAGGAGAAAGAAGAAGAGATGATTGAAACATAGTGAGTATGAAGGCAGAAGTTGTGGGGCTGGAGTTTTGTTGCAAGGCTGGCTCGGGAGCTGGCACAAGTTGTTCATACTGAGACAGTTCCTTCTCTTTCTCGTTTGTGTCAGCTTGCACCCAGAGACCTGCTGAAATTTCACGCTTTTCTTCCTTTCTATGAAGGGAGCAGGGAAGGGCTTGGAGGGACCTTGTCATCCTCTGCCTCCTGCTATAAATTCACTTGGACTGTCACCATTTTGTTTCTCTCCCCCAGCCAGTGTAAAAGGCCGACTTTGCCTTGCCCCCTGCCTGTATGTGCTTGTCACAGATTAGCAGTGTTTGCTCTTGATCTTGTTCTGTTTTTCCTCCTCTTCCTAGTACCTATATAGTGAGTGGATATTTTGTGGAATATCACTTTAATACTAAACGTAATACTAAATATAAAATTAAACTAAAACATGTTGACTGGTTTGGTTTGGAAGGACCATGAACAGCAAATGGCTCTGCCGTCAGTGTGGACTGTCTGGTACAAGGAAGTCAAAGGGAGCTTTTGATTTCTGTTCATTCAATTCTCACTCATTTCTGTTGTAGTTTGATTTATTTGGTGATTGTTTTTGTGGATTTTCTTGTTCTTTGCAGTGTTTATCACCAAGTTTCCTTTCGGGATGTTCTCTGCCCTGTTTAAGTGATGAGAAAGCACGGTACAACGTGTGGCTGTGCAATGGAGATTTGTCTGTCTCAAGGCCAGTAGTGGCAAAATGGTGTAACGTGTGTCAGAGCCAGTACCTTGTGCTGGTGACAGCAGAGGATGAATCGAGTCCCTGGCCTCATCCACGCCTGTCTACCCTGCTGCCACCTGTGCCATAGGCTGAATAGGCCTTTGGGCCAGCCAGGGACCTGCAAAGGCTGTAAAGGGAAGAGGACAGAGAGGATGTGGTGGTATCACCCTTACTGCTGGGAGGTGGCATTGTGGCACTTAGCATGGCTGTAGCAACAAAAGATGGGGCTCTCCTGGAATTACTGCTGTGTTCTTTTAAGATTTGTTTTACAGCAATGCATAGTGATCAATTCTAGTGTGCTATACACAAATACCAGGAAGTCATTCTTCCCTGAAGTCACTTGCAATTTAAATAAACAAGGCAAACAATCTGAAAGAGATGACTGGGAGTCAAAATGGAACAAGGAAAGCTGACCAGACCGGTATATTGCACAAAAGATGGGGCAGAGCTAAGATCTGATATCTGCCTCCCTGGGGCTTTTTACCTCATCATTGTCCTTCCTCCTTCCATTTCCCTTTCCTCTGAACTAAAGATTAATTGCACATTGAAATAGTAACAAGAATTCATGGAGTTAGGAATCTGGCAAACAGAAGGGAGAAAAAAACCTCAAGGAAATAAGCGGTCCATGAGCATTGTCTGTTCCCTAGATATAAATGACTACGAGCTTTCCAGCCAGGGAATGTTTTCCCTTTCTGTTCTCTGCAGCTTGTATTATCCTTAGCTAAGCATATTGTAGCATGCTTGTCTCCACATCCATGTTTTCATCACAGAAATCCTGACCTTGCTGAAATCTGTCGAAGGGTAGAGATTCCATTTAGCGTTTGTGCTTTAATGTCCAATCTCCACACTTAAGCAGAAAATACCTGCTAGTTCTCCAGTTAGCAAGTAAAGAAGGTAACCATTGTAGCTTTCCTGCGCCCCAGTCTGCTTTTGCTCTTCCTGGCTTGTAACAGAGATCACCTGTGACAGAACGCATCAGGAAATGGTTTCTGAAACAGATTGCTTTATCTGAGGATAGGAGGTAGTGTGAAACAGTGATAGTTGACTGCAGAAAAAGAGATCTGAAGGCAGGCACTACGAACAACTTTATAGTTGATTTGAGCACTGGAAAGTTGCGGGATCTCTGTGGTGAGATGGTTTTAAGCAAGTCAGACAGTCATTTGTCACAGTTGGCTGTGCTGCAGGGGAGGTTTCTAGAGGTATTTTTTCTAGCACTGTTTTCTTGTATCATCCGTAGTTCTTTCAAAAGCCTATTTCTTCTCTGTCCTGGAGGTGAAAAAAGATTACGGAGTGTTTTAGTCCTCTTACACAAAGCTTCCGCCAGTGGAATTTGGAGGGTAGTGAGCACAGAAGCGAATGCAAGCTGATCTGGTCAGGAGTTTTTTCCTTTTCATTCAGTCGAGGAAGCACATTGTTTATGGTACTCTGAAGTCTAGGCAAGGCTGGAGCTTACCCCTGAGCATGTAAGGAAAGGCTTGAGTTAGCAGAAGGCCAGATTCAGAAAGTAAGCAACCAGGAAGGGGCAGAAATCTTGTCTTTAAAGGATGGTGGAAAGCTGTGCACAATTGTTGACTGCTCCTTCACATAGCTTCCTTCTGCCAGACATGCTTGTGACATTAATCCCAATAATTAAAGTACTTTCTGTCCCTTCAATGTATATAATTGAGGATGGTGAATGAGCTTCATGTCTACTACCCCTTCTATTTTCTCAGTGCCTCTTGGCCTTTTCAAGACTTTACTGTATTGCGTCAGTGCCTCCTGGCAAATTTTGTCTGTGTCTGACTCTCAGATAGTGCCAAGTGTGCTTCTGGCCTTGAGAAAGAATAAATTTTCTTCTGTCAGGAGGAGAGGCCAGGACAATCCAGCTGAGATTTAAACCTGTAGTTCAAGGTGTTTTAGGGGTTTGATATCACTTAACCCATCCCCTCCAGGCGTCACTTGTGTCTGACATGCAAAGCAGACTGGAGAAGTAAGTGGAGCAGATCGTTCTATGCTCTAGAAGAAGGTTATGAGGCAAACCTGTGCCTTTAAAGAGAGTGCCTTCTAATAAATGTTATCTGTAGAGAAATACACCAGCCCCTACATAAGTAGTTAATGTTACTGCGTCAGTGTTGGCTTATAAAACAACTTTATCACCTCTATGACAATAATGATTAACAAGCTGATTTACAAGGGTGGGGTCACAAAACCATTTGGCAAATTTAGCTTGTCTCACAGTGGCAGTGATAGAGAACTTGAGTGTTACAGTATTTTCACCACTTTACCTGGAATACTAAACCCTGGTGTTGGGGCTCTTAGCAGTAGCAACAGATACTTCTACTCTGTGAGGATAATAACCAGGGTTTCCTATTGTCTATCTGGTACATGAGGAAATTAGAGGTCCAGATCTGAGGATTCAGGAGAGCTGGAGACATTTCTAGCTCCCTTCTCAGTGTTTATGCCCTGATCACTTAGCTGCAATGAAGTGATGGTGTTTCTAGACACGCTGTTACATGATGCCTGTGGTTATTGGCTGTCCCTTGTGTGGCTGGCACAATATACAGGCGTGGTTAGTTCTTCTCTTAGATTCTCAATAGCTTCTGTTAAAATATCCTTCATCTATTGATTCTCCATTATCTTGGATTTTAATTAAGAAAAAAAAATAAATTTAAAACCACTTCTGTTTTACTCTTTTTATCATGTGTTGGAAATTACTGAGACTAGCAGATTTAATCTAAAACTTATTTTAATGCAAAAACCCATGATGTAGTTTAATATACTGTGACACTTTTCAGAATTTGGACTTCTTAACCTTGGCAGTTCCTTGCATTAAGAGCAGTGTAACTGAAAGCTTGGCAAGCTATATTCCCTTTACTGCCTGTCTTGACACTCTTCATGTAGATGATCAAAGGTATTTATGATCTCTATGCTATGTAAACATCTACTGTGCTTCAGAAGTTCATAAAAATGCACAGAGTAGGAGATTTGATGACCCTCAGATTCAAAAGGTAGCCTCCTGCAGGGATTGAGGTCTTATTCCTTAGCTCTTACTTCTTAGCTAGCATTGGTGACAGGAGTCCTGCCCTCAAAACAAATGTTCACTGCCCTGAGAAATGTCTGATAATGGTACTGGTTTTTGTCTCCTGTCCAGAAAGTTCATCTGGTCTGATAGATTTCAGTGTTGATTTATGTGGCCATGATACAAAGATTGGGTATTTCTGTGGACCTGATCTAAGAGGTGAGTGGAAGGCTATGGAGGTGTTACTTGAAACAGTAGTGGATTTCATCTGACTCATTTTTCCATCTACTTCTGCACAATCCCCCCCTTGCTCCCCATAATGCACTTGTAATATTACCTCTTTGAGAATGGCACAGTCTGAGTTTGGAGGGGACTTCCATACTTACCTTGTCAGAGGCTTCTGTTATGTCTTTTCTAATTTGAACAACTGTCAGGGACTAGAACAGACTCTTAATGAGTTTTGTATTAGTTTTTTTTAGTGTATTTTTTTGTCTTGTTCTGTTTTCCAAACATAAATTTCTTACCAGCCAAGTGTTTAGGAGAGCTTAGGAACCTCTCTGGCTTCAAATTCTCAACAGAGACAAGAAGTTCTACCACCTTGGCTACTTCTCTGGTTTGATTTTAATATGAAAACATGTATGTTCCAACACTGTGCTCACTATGTTGCTGTCCCGTGGGACTAGTTTGTGCAGCCCTCCTTCATGCTGGTTAGTATGTTCTCAGACATGGGGTCTTTGGTGACTGAAAAGGGAAGACAAAGTGACTTCTCTCAGCTGTGTATAATGGGCTGGCATTTGGTCTCCCTGTACTGTGCTACGTGGGAGGAGGAGGACGTTTAGGGGCAAGCTAGGGCTGGGAAGTGGGGACCTTCAGAGGTAGACTTCTACCAGCACTGTTCTCAGACCAGAGAGGTTCAATGAGGGATGAGGTCAGGACACAGCTGTAGCTCAGCATGTGTTGGAGGTAAGGGTACTGCCTCTTCCCCAGCACAGGGCAGTGCTGTGGGCTCAGAAATGCGTTGTGAAGGTAGGGCACATTGATACCAGTGAGAGTCCCCTGGGCAGCATGTGCTGCTCCTGGAAGTTGTCTATGGGCAACAGCCCTGCTGTGTGCATAGTGGGCCACTGAGGAGGATTTCTCTGCCTGTGGAGGATGGTGTGGTCTGTGGCCTTTCCAGTTCTTGCTCTCTGGAGACAACTGGCTGCCCACTTGTTTCTGAAAACATCTTCATAGAGCGATGGCGCTATGAGTGACTTCCAGTCTTTGCATAGCAGGATCAGGAAGCCTCTGGGGACATGCAGCCGCTCCTGAAGGTAGTGAAACTTTGGCTGATCACACGTTGCCCTCGTGATCATATTAATGTGGTGTATCCAAAGAGATTTCAACTTGTACCATAGCTGCTGCTGCCTTTCTTCTTCTCCGTCTTCCTGCTGAATCAGGAAAAACATAACCCACTGCACGTGCGTCGTGTCTTCCTGCTGTCCAAGGCTCTCATAATGTTGCCAACATTGGCTTGTCTGCTAGCCTTCAGCAGACCCCATGTTTCCCCCTCCACCACCTCACTCATACAGAGCATAATTGTTTCTTTGGATTTATACTGCTACCCAACTAAACAGTAGCACACAGATAAACAGAGAAGAAAGTTTGATTTACCTTTATTCATAACTTTGACTTGTATGAAAACCCTCTGTTCTAAAAATCATCTAAAATAATTGTCTTCTGGCTTCTCTTCTCCCCTCCCTGGCAGTCCAGGCACCTGCAGCCATTCTCTAGCAGTAGGGGTGCTCTCTGCAGTGTGGGCAGGGAGCCTGGAAGGCTCCTGCAAACAGTTTGTCCCATTTTGGGTCAGAGATACGTGGCAGTTACTGTAAAAAACAATGTTCATTTTGTTGGTTTAAAATGTAAATGCTTTGAGGGCAGGACCCATCTTTTATGTGTGTACATGTGGGTGTGTATTTTTATACAATTCTTCACACGAGACTTGCAGTTAGGAGCTGCAGTATGCAAAGCCACATCTTTCTGTCCTGTGGTAGCTTAGAAAAGTGTTTTTTCTGATTCCCAGAGGTAAACAGTAATTCAGATCTGAACGCTGGGCCTCTTAGACACAGCTTGCTTTGGGCCTTCAAACACAAGCGGTGTACCCCTCTATACTCCAGTTGCAGCAGGAGTAAGGTAACTTGGAGTGGGTCCCCATGTCCAGAATCCTTCTGGGAGATGTTCCTTGACCAGCCTGGGAAGAGGAAGCTGCATTGCAGCCTTCATCAATTAATGACCAAGATGCCATCATGTGTTACATTTCATTCTTAATTTTAGACAATGAAACAGCTACTTGCACTACAAAGAATTCGGATTAGAAAACAGACCTTGCTCTTCATGTTTGCTGCAGGTGGAAGGGAATCTGAAATAAGCAAAATTGTCATTTGTTTTAAGCTTGATGCTGTTTTGTTTTGTTGCGTTTTTTTTTTTTAAAGGCAGGAATATATTTTTAAGCTTTTACAGGTGCATGTTGAGGGTTGAGTTACAGGGGTAAGTCAGTGGTGAAATTTTTTTGTTTCTATTCATTTGGCATACTCTTTAACTTTGTCCGCTTTGTGTTAAGTTTCTGCATTTCTTATGAAATGTGATGGACTGTTCTACAGCTCATAGTGTATGATTTCACAGTTTCTCTATTTTGTAAACTTATTTTGTAAGCTTATTTTGTAAACTAAAATGTTCTTAGAGAAGGTTCAGGTCAAAGCTTAGGAGTGACTCCAACACTGAAGTGAAGAACAGATACGTGGTGGGTTAGATGGCATCTCACTGTGGAGTCTCTGTCACTGAAAGCCTTTACTAACAGATACAGCTGTAAAGAATTACACAGATGTTACTGGCTCTACCAAGATGGCCTCTTGAGGCCATCTTTCCTGATCTCTAAATAATGCATTATGTTTGTTTAACACGCTTCTATTCTTAAATCCCTTTTGTTCCCTTGAAACTAAAGGTCAGATTCTGGCATCAGTTGGGAGAACATCCCAGAATTCTGCCATTATGAGTCTGGGATGTCTAAACTGACTGACCCTGGGCCTCTGGCTGTCACAGAGAGTGCTTAGTCACAGGAGGAGTTCTGACACCTTTGAATACATGTCCTACACTCCTTTTCCCAACCATAAAACACTTTCTGAGGAAGTGTTTCCATGAAATACCTCCTGGGGACAGCAAATGGAAATCTTCCTTTTTACTTGCCAAGGTAAATGGAAATGAGGATTTGATTCTTATTAGCTATAAACACAAGTGAGAGAAGGCTGCAAAGAAAATAATATCCTGTGCACAGCCTTGAGGTCTCTGATGAAACAAAATTACACAAAATTTACAGATGCTAAAAATAGTTACAATACCAGTTTGATGTTGCATTTTGTCTTCCTCCTATAATGCAGTAAAATGGCCTGTAATTCACATTGCAAAATTGCATGCATGCCTCTTTGAAGAGAACATCTTCATTGTATGTCTGCAGTGGCCAAAGTTACAAGCCAACCCACCACAGTGTTAGGATGAGCCATGCAAATAAATAAAGAAGGACAAATAACACCAGCTTCTTGAGGGCAGCTGCCTGCTAATCTGTCTTGCTTAGGTTTGGGAGCTTTTCAGTATAGGAAACCTATTGTGCCTTCTACAGACTTAAATTCACCCCTGGTGATTAGGAAGGTAATAGATTATGTTAATTTTGTTTATTACATTATATAAAATGTTGTTTTAATTAAGAGATTTATCTTTTAAGTCCTTGCTGACAGTGACATTAGTACAGACTTTGTTTGCAGCTCTTTCAGCCTGGCATTTTGAGCTGAGCTCTTGTGGCCTGTCAGAGGTGGTTGCTGTAGCACAGAAATTCTTTGGAAAGTATGTATGTGTTGTGGTTTATTTGTTGTATTTGTATGCATATTTCACCTATTAGTGCTAAATAGCTTTTTGGAGGGTGGTTGTAGCCTTGCCACTAGCTGGGTGGCTTCACTGTTTCTTTCCTCCTGGTTATTGAATACTATCAGGTTTCATATCTTTCCCCTACTCTCAAGTTGTTTGACTTTCAGACCCTCTGTAACTCTGGAGTCTGTGAGCAAAAAAATTATTTCTTTAAAATGAAAAACAAAATCCAGCCTAGGGGAGGCTAAGCTTAACCTCTGGCTATCTGCTAGAAGATTAGTAATATCACTACCTTGAACTACAGCTTCATTTTTGTATTTTGTGAAGCAGCTTCTCTGCATTGTTTATGTTCTGGTTGAAGGGGATCTTCCTATACCAGGATGTAATAGGAACGTCATTTTTCCTCTAACATGAGCAGATGTCCTATCTGCAGTAGTAGCAATAACATTGCTGCTTCCTGTTGTTGCAGATGTTGTTAGCAGGCTAGACCTGAAAGCAAAAGAGGGGTCAGGTTTCAGCCCATGCCATTTAGCACCATCAACATCAACTGTACCCGTGCACCTCCTTCTCCATATGTGGCTACCTTGGCTAGTGGACAGGAAGTTGCCCTGGAACACAAATTAATTTCCTTTCTACTTAGTGGTGGGGAGGAATGCTGCCAAAAATCTCTTTTCTTCTCTGCCTTGACCTTTGCCTTCTCTAGATTTGTTTACACTAAACCCAAATTACAAGTGGTGTGTTACTGTATTGAGGGAATGGGTGCCTGAATTGAATCTGGCACACATTTAAGTGTAAATCTCCCCACTCTTAGTTTTCAGGGCACAGCCCTGTGCAAGCCTTCAATCCACAATTATTGCATTCTTCTTCTTTTTTACAGGAGGTCACTATCAAATCCTGTGACACTTTTCTATTGCTAATCTGGCAGGCTGCCATTCAGGCCACAGGAAGCCCAGGAGAGTAGAATATACACTTACTTAGAGCCTTATTTCGTCTTCATTATTCCCAACACCAACAGAATTCCTTAAAGTCTCTGGAAGTTTGGTCTGAATGGGGAGCATTTTGCCTGAATAGCACCCCTTATTGAGGCATTGTCACCGAGTCACAAATCTAGATGAGTGTTTTGGCTAGCAGTTTAATCTATACTGCAGTGCTGTTTTTTCACACCAACACGGAGTGCTGGTCTAGTAGGATTGTCTGACAGTGAGAGACTTCTTGATTTGAGAACTGGACACTGAAGGAAAAAACCACAATTCTATTCAAGAGTTTATCTGAGAATGTATTCATTTTGGTAATGAGGGGAATATGGTATTTTAGTATTTTTCTGTAGGACACAACCTTGCTAAAGGAGGAAAGCCAGGGTCCCGTTCACAAAAAATATGCAGAAAACTAGTGCTTTTGAATAAAGGAACAAAGAAAAAACTATGATTTGTGCATAAGAAATACCAAGAAATAAAAATCATAAACGTAAGGCAGTATCCATAGCTGTCATTTTTATTATAATATGCCTTAAACTCTTTTTGTACCTAAGATGACTACTGATCTTGTATGTTAATGCCATATAGAGACTTACAGAGAGATAGTAACTTTGTTTTTATGGTGGATCATTACCAGTTCATTGGCTACTATTATCACTTGTGATTTTGTGGTGCTGTAATTGTTGGGAAGTAACTTTCCTGTTGTTTTAACCAGCAGCACTTAGCTACGTTTCTGTATTAATATTTTCTCAGTCCTTCAGGGCATTCTAGTAATTTTTGGGAGGCTCATTCATTCTTCTCCTCATTTCAGGTTATTGAAGGAAAGCTGGCTCCTTTCTTGGGGAAGGTGATCAAGTTTGCCACCTCTCATGTGTACAGCTGCAGCCTTTGTAGTCAAAAGGGTTTCATCTGTGAAATTTGCAACAATGGAGAAATCCTTTACCCCTTTGAAGACATTTCTACAAGCAGGTACTGTAATGTCAGTCATACATTTGACCCACGTATCATATCCTTGCAGATTCTTAGCCTCCCAGTAATGCTTGTTTTTGGGCAGCTGCACTAGATTACTGGTCTAGAGAGGCCACCATGAGTACACTTGGAAATAGATGGGAAGAGCTACTTAATAAACCCTGTAACTCTCACAACAGCTGTTCAAAAAGGGAAGAGTCCCCCAGTAGCATTACACAGCGTGATTTATCCAAAGCTTTTCTGAGTCTGCAAAGTGTCCTGAAAAGCCAAATGGGTCCTCTGGAGTCATCACAGACATCCTTCTGGTATCTAATGTCACTAGACCTGTGATCTACTGGGATTGTACATTATAAAACAATAACTATCCATTCTAAAACGTTTTCCTTATGGGATGTTATGGCTAATTTTCTGCTCTCTGTGTGCATACCCCTCTGTGCCTATGTATGCAAGATTTTTTTTAATTAGTTTTTTAATTGGCATGGTTATTCTCAGGTGGCTACAATATAAATAGAAGCAGATGCCAGTCCTAAACTCAACAAAAGAACCTTTATTTCACATTATATGGAACACTGAATGCCAGATCATTGGCAGAAGCTGCATGGGAAAGCTAGAAGGAAAATGCAGGAACCCACAGTAGACTTACCAATGCAGCAATGTTACCACACTTTTTCACAAATGTCTTGGATTTTGAATAAAGAAGAGGGCTTTTTTAATTTTTAACTCAACAGAAAGGCAGTGTATCTGACAGCACAGCATTCCTCTATAGATAAGTACTTTTCTGGCTTTTCCAAATAGAGTAATTTCAATTTTCTCTTCAAAATGTTTAATTGAGGGGAAAAAAATAATTTAAAATTGCTACCTTAGTAAGCAATCTGAACCAGCCTGTTAAAAGGGCTTTGTTAACAATCTGATTTTCCCCTGCATGCACAAAGATGTTAAATTACAAGTAACCAAGGACTACTCAGCCTAGCCTGAGTTTCAAAGACTGTTTGTCCATATTTTTTCCCAGATGCTGATTCTAAAATATGCATTGACAAAGCAATGGTCATAAGCTAAACAAGGTTTGCAGCTGATCTGTATACATGGTTTTCAGGAAAGAATGTATTTAGGGTGCGTGGTGAGATAGACTGAGTTGAAAAGAGAGAGACTGAGATGACATAAAACATAAGATGTCTATTGAGACTGTATAAAAGGTGATTGAAGGTATTCCTGAAAGATTGATGACAATGTGTGAGAGCATTTGGGAAGACAAGTTTACTTGAAATGTCTCTGCATTTGATTTGTCTGGGGGTTTTTTGGTCCCAGAAACACCATTGAGTATATATTGTTCCTCTGCCCTTTAGCTGAGATGAGACAAACCTTGCAGTTACAGAGTTTTAAACCTTTTGGAATCAAACAGAGTTTGTTAGCAGTTCGGTGAAAGCCAAAAGAAGCTGCTCTAGCTTTTTTTATGCTCTAGATAGTTTTTATATGAATTAGAAGCCAAAAAGGACTTTAGTTCATGTTTCACACATGTAAAGTCATGGTTGATGTCATGCCAGGGGCAGCAGTCTTTGTTAATTATTTTAATTAAAACACAATTAACATGAAAGGTTCTCCAATATTTATCTTTTGTATTTTGTCAGAGGTCAATCTGCTTATTCCTCCTGTCTTCCTTATCACTAAATCTTGCTTTTATCCCCAGCATTTTCTGTTTCCCTTCCTAGTTAGTTCTCTTATCTCATTACTGCTCGTGTGTGCACGTCCACCCCTGTGAAACCAACTAGATTCTTTCAGTTCCATATTTTTGCCCTTTTCCACCTTCAGGCTGGAGGCAGCTCATGCCAGCAGAGGAGCTTGTGTATTTTACTGTGCAGCTCCATCAGCTGCAAAGCAGTGAGGGAGAAGGCCAGGTAGAGGTGAGAGAGCTTTCTGAGGTAGGTGTGCTGACCACTACTATGGCAGATGTAAGCTGAGGGGGCTAGTTAGAAATAGGTTGATGTACGGAGTAACCTGTGGCAGATGGAATGGAAGGTGACAAAAAGTTTTTGTGAAGACTTGAAATTATACCTGCAATTTCTGATGATGCATTCAGCTTTCCTTGTTAGTTAAGTGTTGTACAGAGCTCTGAGTAAACAGCTCAGATTTTTGATTTAGTTGTATTAGTCTGAGTCGACAACGTGCAGTAAGAATTTCTGGAATTGCTGTCTGTAGCATAGTATTCACATTTTTTACTCAGTACTGGACTGCCAAGTACCCTGGCTGTAGCTGCTGAGTTAAGGAGGGAAGAGCAGCTGAGATCTGAAGACTGTTTTTCCTTCTTGCTTTGTAATGTTGCTCATTCACTTTTGAGCTACTAATTCTACTAGTACACTGGGCTGCTAGGTTAGAAATACTTGGAAGTGGGTGCATGACAGCTTTTGCAAACTTCACCTCTTTGTTGAATGTTTAAAAAGTGAAGTCTGTGTCTCTGGGGTGGGTGTCTGTGTTGAGCTGGCATGTGTTATTCTGGCACTCTCCCAACATTTCTCACTTTTTGGAGAGAAGAGTGACAGCTGTTAGAGAGGCAGTTACAATTCAAAGGTGGTTCTTAGCTGGCTCTTACCTTTCCATCTTAATGGTCTCTTAGGTCAGCTTTGGGGAGGAGAAATTGTTTCTCTCAAAAATATTCTCAGCAGTTTCTGGAGCAGTCTTCAATAGTCCTCTATGAAAGATGGGTCTTCTTTAGGTAGATAAAGCTGAGAGAAAAGAAGGGCCCCTCTTGAGGGGTAGATTTTTCTCTTTGGTCGGGTTATTTGCTTGA
Source organism: Apus apus (assembly GCF_020740795.1). Taxonomy (NCBI): domain Eukaryota; kingdom Metazoa; phylum Chordata; class Aves; order Apodiformes; family Apodidae; genus Apus; species Apus apus. The sequence continues at coordinate 27,570,692 of NC_067287.1, read as the reverse complement.
GAGTAATTTTTGTCAGTCCTTGAGCAAACAGAGTGAATACCTGGGTTATGCACTCCTCAGGGTTTGAATACACATATATTACATACCCTTCTCTCACTAATCAGAGTGACACATTCCTTTGTTGGCAAATGGTTCCAAAACAAACACAATCAGTTCACTTAATTAGTGGGTCTGTGGGTTGTGCTTGGCAGGCTTTTTACATCCTGCTCAACAATACAGCACATCAGTTTGCTGCCTTGAATTTAAAGGTGGGCTCACAAAGTCGTAAGCTTTCTAATGATATTTCCTCTCTGTGGCTTTTCTTGGGAGGTGGCTGTTCTGCACGGAGCTTAATGAAAGCCATGATTCAGTAGTTGAACAGTTTCTTTAAAATTGTCCCATACTTTTGGATGTCTCTTTCAGTCAGTTTGATTCCTCTGTCCCCCATTTTCCTCTCTTCTATATTCATATCTATATTTGTGTAATGGTTCATCAGGGTTCTTCCTAAATTTCACTGTTTCAGCATCTTTTTGAAGGCCTTTAAATCATGAGAACCATATTTAAAACCTCCTGAGTTAATGGTGTATTTCATGGAGCAAATTGCCAGCTAATGTAAACTCTCACAGCTTTGGTTTTGTTTGAGCCCTGGCAACTTAAACAACCTGAGCATCTACCTACAGTTTTATTTTTTGGACTAATTTTGACCCGTGATTAAGTTTAGCAAATAATGTATAAAATGATCCTATTATATAACTAGTTTCATTTTTACAAGTGTTGTGAAATGAGTTTAAATATTCCTAGTTATAAATTGGCTTGTTAGAGCTATCCTTCCCCATTTTTATCAGCCAGGCACTGCTCCTCAGGTTTTCTGATATTGATTGTTCTTCATTAACATGGTAAAAAGATTTTTTTTCTTCTAGATTTTATTTTAGAAAGCAGATATGAAAAGAAAATGCCTGTTTAGTGGTACTGTTGTCTATGATATGTGGCCATATATTATTTTATAACCTAGAAAAATTTTTAACAAGTCTTAAAACTTAAGGAATACTGAGAAAAGTACCATTGGAATGAGAAAATAGTTATTTGTTAGGAAGGAATTTGTATCCAGTTAAGTAATGAACTAATTATATAGATGTGGTTAAGCTTCTTGCATGCTACACAGTTCATAAAATTTTGGTCTTGCCTGTGTGTCAGCATCCTAATGACTACTTTGAGAGACAATTTGTTGTGTTTTGCTGGTAAAGCTGGTTGTGAACTATTTAGTCAATTCCCTGCCTTTTAGGTGCTGACTTTAGATGTATGTGAACCATGGAGAGCTGCTCTTTTGTGTTCCTATTCATTTATCAAGGCTAACCTGTTTTCACTTTGTGAAGTTAATTTGTTCTGCAGATCAGTTAAGACATGTAGACCTTTTGAGATACAAACCAGAAGACCCAAGTTTAAAACAGACATGCCACAGGACAGGCTTACTGTATCAACCAGCTTGGATGCCTCTATAATCTTTGGCCACCATCCTGATAAGACCTACGAATGTACTTAACTTTACACATAGCAAGAAGTCTTAGTAAAAGCTCTGGGGCTGTGCATAGCTTGATGTGCATGCCAAAGTCTTTGCAAGATTACAGCTCACTGTGTTATGGATGCTGTGTCACTGGACAACAACAGCTTTGAGCATTTGGGAGAAAGTTAAAGACAGGTATTAGGTGGAGAAACCGAAAATACATAGTACAGAGCATTTACAGGAAGTACCTTGGCACAAGTCAAAGACATCACTCAAAATACATAATTTTCCCCTCTTGCTGTGATTAGTTTATTTTACACTAGACAGCCTTCCCCAGGCCTGGTTTCCCTGACCTATGCTAGTAGTTTACTACCTAATTTTTGAAAGAGCTTAGCTTATCAGCTGTTGAGAGTTGGTTCAAAGCACCCTAAAGTGATCTGCTCAGCACTTTCTTTAAAGAAATTTAGGTCCTAAGTAGATGCTAATTTCTCTTGATAATTTAATTTTACCTGAATCTATCAGAACTGGTAAAAATATTCTGGCTCAAATCTCCTGATTTTTGTCTGCAGGGTAGCAGTAAAGTTATCTAGAATACATAAAAAGAAAGATAAAATATGCTGGCCTTTTCATCAAGCATTGTATTTTGGAACTGGATTAGCTTTAGAGCTTGGGTTTACCTGCCTTGTGTCAGAGTGGTGTTAAATAGAACATTCAGTGTAAAGGCACATACTTATTTCAAGTAGGAAGGTCCCTGCATGCTGAACATGGCAGCCATCTTGCTTACAGTTTCTGTTTTGTGGCTTCCCTCCTCTGTTGTCTTCCCCACTCTAGATAATTCCCACCTGCTAATCCCACCTTTTAGTTTTTCCTTCCTCTTCCTCATGCAAATTCGCCTTTTAAGAAAGGCTCCTCCATCTCCCAAGTATGGTTCCTTGTAGTCTAGACAACAGCTTTTCAATTGCCTGTGAAAGCCAACACTGCCAACTCTAAGTGCTCAGAAATTGGAAGATTACTTTAGGAATCTTGTTGTTTATATACTTAATTATTTTTTTTTTAATGTTAGCTTCCTTTTTTCCATCTTGGATCCAGGTAGGCATGTCTTCAGCATTATGGCGGAGCTACGAAGTCCAGGTGTCTTTGCCTTTCTAGTTTATTAAAAGCAAAGGTCCTGACTTAATCACAGGATTCAAAGACTTACAAGAAAATGCAAAATAGTAGAGTCATGCAGTCAAATTGTGACTGTTGAGGGGCAGTATGTTAGTATTACTGTTAATAGTATTGCCTTAAACCACCACTTTGTGAATACAGAGGGTGGAGGGGTGAAGTCCTGCCCATGGTGTGGCAGCTAGCAGAGGCAGAGGATGTATACTTGACCAATGCAAGCACTTCAATCTCAGTGGCATCTCAGCCTCTCCAGGCAGTGGATCTACCATGTTTAGGGCTTTTCCACTTTCCAGAGTGATTTAGCTCAACTGACTGAGGTTGGATCTAGATGATCTTTAAGGTCCCTTCCAACCTTAACCTTTCTATGATTCTGTGACTTAAGTGTAATCACATTGGTTTCAGATTAAATGTTTTAATACTGATTTTAATGTCACTTTACTGATTTTTTTTTTTTGTAAACTGCTCTGTACGGGCCACGTTACTTGGCTTAAGATCTCTGAATTTAGACAACTCACAAAGTGCAGTGCTGAGGTGGACAGTCAGGCCTCAGTTCTACTGCTGGATGCAAATATGAAAATACATGTAGATAAGTGTTGTTTAAATCCCTGCTGCCACAGGTGGGGTGGAGCTGAGGGCAGGCTTCCCTACTTAATCAGGAGTGACAGAGCTCTGCAGAGAGGAGGTTGCAAGCTGCAGGATCCTTTTGCTCCTGCTTGACCCTGCTGCTGTGTTCCTGAGTGGTAACTCAGCCTGTGTGCACAGCTGTCTCCGGATGATAGCCAGCAGTTGAATTAAGCTGTTCTTGTTCAGTCCCGGCCTGTGACAAATTGTTCTGTGAGCATACAAAACAAAGGCCTGCTCTGCCATTTCACTGGGTCTGGCAATGGAGGAGTTAACACCAAGGCTCCTCCCAGCCAGTGGTTTTCTCTCCCCTCCAGTGAGCTGCCTGCTTTTCCCCTCATTTGTGAGGTTTTAATATCTCTGACCACTTTGCACATCTGTTAGATGTGGCAGACCTTGGCAGTGGGTGCTGGCATGACCCAGCGAGGGGCAACAGGTGTTGAGAGGGAGAGGCACCTGGTGGCAAGTTCTGGGCAGCCAAGCGAGGACAAGAGCTTATTCATTCATGGTCACCTACCTGCCTGAGGTGCTTCTCCAGCAGATCAGTGTAACCTGCACTGGGTGAGAGGGAGCAAACTCTGATCTGGTGGTTTTGATGCAGGGACACTTGAGTAGTGTGTTCTTCAGCCATCCTGGGGTGGCATCGCTAGAGAGGCAGTGGTAGTGTTGGTCACAGATACCATGTCAGGCTGTGTTTGGGCTGGTTCCTCAGCTGTTCTGGAAGCACTCTCCTTGGTGAGTCCCCTTCGTGCAGGCTGGTGGTCACTGTACACCCCGTGCCAGCTGCCACCTGTAACCAGCTCACACGTCTGCCTTGGTGCCCCAGCTCATGAGCTGTGCCCATGGTTGGCAGTGACACTTATTTCTGCTGCTCTACCATATGGGGCTAGCCCAAGACCCAGCCATGCCATTATACATGAGGAGCATCTTCAAGCTCTGCTCGCATATCAAGGGTAACCCCTGTCTGATGAGCAGGTACATGGAAAGGAAAGTTATGGTTATGCTTAGAATTACTGCTGGCTCCCTGAACACTGAATTAATCATTTAGCGTGAATTTCAGACTTAACAATTTGAGATGCTGGGTAGCAGGCTCTGCTCCGGTTTTGCTGCTTCCTCCACCCCCTTATTCAGGGGCAGCTTTTTCAAAAGCAAGTCTGAAGTATTAACAGTTTTTAAGTATGGTATTAAAAAAAACACACTGTGTCTAGTAAAGACTGTGTGACATACAAGTCATTATCCTAACAAGCTCCTTATAGGGACAAATCAATGTCATATTAGTGCCAACTTTATCAATTTCCTACATGAGCGTCCCTCCCTAGGCAGGCTCCTTGCATTGGTTCCTAGGCAACTGTAATAATATTGCTGCACATGTGTGTCAGGCATTGATTGCCTTTGGGGCTTTTTTTGTGTTGTAAGTGAACACAGACTGATCCATTTTCTTTTTGTGTTCTGCTAAAATCTCTGGGAGCTTTGAAGGGTGTGTCTGCAATACTCACATCTAAGCAATTCAGAAATACTTGCAGACAGGCACATGTGCATAACGTGGGAGGGTGATCACACTGGAACTAGGCAAGGCTTACTTCTGCTACTGTGGTTTGCTCTTTGGTGTTTTTTAATAGCCGAGTTTGAGGTGTTGTAGTATTTTGAATGTTTGGTGAATGTATTATCATCTGAAGAAAACATAATTAACAACCCCATTTTATCTTTTTTTTTACTCTGCATGGAAGAAAGGAAAAAAAACCTGAAGAGTTCTAGTCAATTAAAAGTTCATCCCTAAATAAAATCTTTACTGATATTCCTTTCACTTGCTTTAGCGAGCGTGCAAGGTCTGGCACGGAGGAAGTGGGTTTTTAAAATAAAAATAATGAAAGTTAATATGTAAAATTACAAGAGAAAGGATGGCACTCTAGTGAAACAGGAAAGCTCTTCACCCTTCTCAGCTTTTCTAAGAGCTCCTGGCTGACCTTGAGCAAGTCAAGGTCACTTCTTGTTTCCCGTTTGTGAGGTGGGAAAGGTAGTGTATCTGTCATGCACTGTTTGTTCATTTCAGGGATGAACAGCATAACCATGAGCTGCTTTGACTCCCAGCTTGGTGTTTGGAAGCCAGACAGGTAAACCCCATGTGCCTGGTACTAAAGCTGTCCTAGTAAACATTGCTGGTCCCAGCAGCGTCATCCCAACATGGTCACACTGGTCAGTCTGTCAATCTGTAAGGTTCCTTGGAGACAAATAAAACTGTCTTTCAGATTACATCCTGGGCCACTTGATCATCACTGGTTTATTCTGTCTGCTTAAGTTGGAAGGTCTTTGAGGCCTCTCTGTGTTGCAGACTCTTCTTTGGGCACTTCATCTTGTCCATGGGCATCTAAATGGTGGCGCAGTACAGAAGGAATATACAAGTATAATCAATGGGTTGTGCAAAATCTGGAATTAATTGCATCATAAGCCTGTGAAATACATGTGGGAAGCATGAAAACATTTGCCAGAATCTACAGTTTACCAAATATTGATACATTTATGTTTCAAGTGCCCAGACTTAATGGGACATACTCACATTGGCATTTCTTCAGCATACAAGGAATTATTTTTTTGCTTTTAATGTAGAAAGGCTTTTCTTTTGTAACTATTAATGATAATACTAGATGTCAGGATTAAATAAGAAGCAATCTGCTTGTAATAGTCTAAGAAAGAATATTATATTGATGGGTTTTTTGGTATCACTGGAAAATTGCTCACCATCTCTCCAAATCTCTGTGATTAGGAATGATTGACTGGTTGACATTTCCTGAGTCAGTTAAGGCTGACTGGATATGATATACTGAAAAGCAAAACTGTAAATGGTTTGGGATGGTATTGCTCCATCACCTTAAAAGGATGAGCTCACCATTTGCTCAAAGGCAGAGCAAGATCAGCATTGCCTCCCACCCAGCAATGTCTGAGGTTTTTTAGCAATGAGGGAATGCAAGCTTGCAGTGAAAACTGACCCAGGTACCCTCTCTACCTGCCCCCACAGACAGCAAGAAGCAGCTTTGTTCTCCATCTCAGAGCACTGTTCTTCCAGACTTCCATTTTGTTGTCATCTGCACCCCATGGTTGGGGATGGGAGTACATCAGCCTTCACTGGAGAAAGCAGAAAATAGGTCTTCAGAGGGACAGTCAGGGGTGGAGGCAACAAAATGGACTGATGATGGTCATGATGGCTGGTGATGCAGTGGACTGTGAGATCATAGAATGGTTTGAGTTGGATGCAGGACTGGCTGTTTGCACTGCCTCTGGTTAGTGCCTGGCAGAGTGGGGTCCTGGTCAAAACTTCAGCTGTTGCACCAGCTCAAAGAAAAGTCCAGACATTTCTCCTCTCTGTTTTGGTTCTGAACAGTGTGAGAGAAGTTTTTTAATTTTTCCACTGGACTTATTTCTGAAAAATAAATTCATATGAATTTAAGCACCATCATTCTTTCTTTTCTCTGCTCATGGGCTTTGACTGAGGTAAGCAGGTGTTGCCAGCTCCTCTCTCATCTTGCTCCATCTATCAGCAGCAATTTTTGACAATTTTTGTGACCTCCATGCGTATTGCAGAGAAATATTGAGTGAGCGTAGGGAGTGGCAGTGCGAGAGCACAATACTAGACTCATCAATCATTACCCTCTAGCAACTTCCAGGGCACTGCAAATTGCTGACTAATAAGGGAGAATTAGCATGATAAAATCACCATTAGTGTCAGTTCAGAATGATGTAAAGTTTTAAAGACACTGCTGTCCTTTCTGCCTCTCCTGCATCCCTTAGTGTGTCTGCTTATAGATATTCCAATCCAACAAAACACATAATCATAGAATCATGGAATGTGAGGTTGGAAAGGACCTCAAGGATCATCTGGTCCAACCTTTTTAGGTAATACTATAGTTTATATTAGATGTCTCAGCATCTTGTCAAGCTGAGACTTAAAACATAAGCACACGCTTACTTGTGAGCACGTTGCTAATCCTGAGGAAATCACTGGGATATGAGTCTGAAGCATGTGCTTATGTGCTTCACTGGATCCATGGCCATAATACACGCTCCTGGAGCACAGAAATTACAATTATCTCTGTGTGAGCCAGTTTCTTGATTCAAAACCAGATTTAGACTCGCTAGCTTGACTTTAACATATGTCAAGCAAGAGATACAGTAGATATACAGCATTATACTTAGCCTCTTTAACCTTCCTTGTTATTTGAGTTTTAGCAGTTTATGCTAGCTAGAAATGTGCCTCTCTAAACCTCTGCATAGCCTTCTCAAAGCTCTGTGGTTAAAATCTAGATCATGTTTGGATCTATGCATAAACCTTAAAGTGCAGCCAGATCAGGAACAGTTTTTTCAAAGTTACAGGTGAGAAGCAGATGCAGCTAAAAGAGCGAACAGGTTGCATTAGCTTACCAACTTCTTTCAGTATTGCCAGACTGCATACTAAATACTACAGTTTGCCTTCCAGCTTCTTCGTGTTTTCAATTTTTCTTCTCAGTCTTGAAGACAAGGTTGTTATTTCTAAGGGCGAAAAAAGCCCAAAACCAACAAACCTCAGCAAAAAAAGCTCAAAGCAAATTAAAAAAACCCACTAAAGTATAACAATGGACAGTTGGATTCTTCTATAGTCACTTGACTACAGTAACTGCAAAAAAGGAAAAGCGTGAGGCATTTCAAGACTTCTCACAGACTCGCCAAGATGACCAGCGCCCATAATTCATATTTCAAAATTGCTCTAAGTTGTGATGTTTTGTTGCTTTGATTATTTGAGTATCCAACTGGAATACAAGACTTCGTACCCCTGTTATCCTTTAATTTTTTTTTTCACTTGTTTGCAAAGCAGTAGTGACTTATTCATCACTACAAATAGCTGTTTGCACTGAAAGGCTGAGAATGTCTGTTTATTTGTAGCCCACTCCATGATCACCAGATCTTTCATTGCTCCAGCCAGCTGGAGCTGGGGCTTGAGCTACTGTGAGGTTACAATCATTGCCTCTGAGTCCCCCAGAAGTAATCTACTCATCATCTTTGAGCAGTTGTTTTATTTGAAATCATTAGGATCACATTTGAGAACAGAACAGCACAGCTTTGAATGCCAGAAGATGTAATTGTGATGATCAAGTCCAGTTTTCCACAGGACACAGAGCAGAAAGTATCACCTACCTCTGTTTAATTTTTTACTTTGTGGAATGACTACTACTCCTGCTGTAGAAGTGGACTGTACCGTACTCTTTCCAAAACAGCTGACTACTGGAACTTCAATGAGGAAAATGTCGTATCTTGACTGTTGCAAATGCTGAATTGTGTCTTAATGGAAATTAGTATTGTTATTCTTCATTTACAAACCAGAGCGTCAAACTTGTCTTCCATAAAACAAAATTGATTACTATTCTGTGATAGACCTGAATGCTAGTTAAGAAGAAGTATTAATCCTTCTAAAAATTTCTGTCTATGAAGCAGAAGTGCTGGGACAGATTCTCAGCAACTGCAGATGGATGCAAGTCAACTTATTTTAGTGGTTCTGAGTAGCTTTACACCAGCAGAGATGTGGGCAAGCCAGTGTCTTTAACAACTTCACTTTTTTGGTGCTCTTGGAGCTACCAGGACTGTTTGAAGGAATGTCTAGTGCCCACAATACCTATGAAGTCCATTGCATGCTCTGGTCCTATTTTGCCATTCATTTTTGACACTAATTTGTGTTTGCAGGTGTGAAAGCTGTGGTGCTGTCTTCCACTCTGAGTGCAAAGTGAAGGCTGTACCATGCCCCAGGTGTGTGCGTAAAGAATTGCAGAAGAAGCAGAAATCCTTCTGGAGGCAACTGAATATGGATGAAAACTTCGAAGAGTCTTGCAACATGTTTGAGTTGTCATATCAGAACACATGAGTTCCTTAAGGCAGTGGCCTTGAGAGAATCCCTTTCCCAGCTGCCAGCTCAAGCAACTTCTCACTTTAGCCAGGAGGAAATCCTTTTTGCAAAATAGTCTTCTTCATCTGTGAATAGCAGCTGCCAAAGTGGCCATAAAGCCCTGTTGGCTTTGAAATACCAATGGCTAAAATGCATTTTGCATTTTGTCCTGCCGCTAGCTCTTGTACAAAATGTGGTTTACTTGAAATACTTTAGGTCTAGCTAATTAAGCACCCAGCTTTTTCTTTTCCACCTCTGGAGAAGACTTTTCCTCAAGGCAGAAAGTATTTGCTGCCATGACCACATTATTTTGTATGTTGTTCGTTTAGAATTGATGAATCATCTACTTATTTATTTGTATTATTTATTTATTATTAGCTTTGGCAGAGGTTCTGGTGAAGTGTTTCACAGAACCCAATAAGGCAGGAATTATTTTAAACCCATCTGGTCCTGATGTGGTTCCATTTTCTCATGTTTCCAGAGAGCTATTTTTAAAGGATCAATGCATTTACACATCAGTCCTCCCTGAGGAAAGAAAAGTATCTCCCATCAAACCTTATTCAGGGTGCTTGCAAACTTAAGATGCAGAATAATTCCTTCAGCTGTGTTTATATATTTATAACCACCCCAGTGATCTATTCCCCATGCAGATAAGCAGGGGACTTGCTACTGTTTTTGTTCAGACTGGATGTATCAGTCAACCTTTGTCACTGAAGTCCATTGAGTTTTGCACTGGTTATTCTTGACCTGTGTGAGGCTATGTCCTTGTCTCCAATACCATGATGTTGGTTCTGACCTCTGGCTAGTCTCACATTTTAAGACATTTTAAGTGTCAACATTGGTTTTGTTTTTATTTTCTGAAGTTTACTTTAAGTATTTCTCTAACCTGAACCTGGTAGACTGATAGTCAGGAACGTGGTCCACATTAGTTAGACAATTCGCCAAAAAACAAAACTCTAGTTTGCTCTGTTCTGCTGTGTCCTGCATCCTCTGCAAGCTCTAAGGGATTTTATACTTCTGTAGTGACTTCTGTGGTGGAGAGTCAAGTTCCTCGAGGTGAAGCTCCACATACCTGGAACACAGAGAAGTATGAAACATGATGAATTACATATATTGTGAAAGGGGACTACATGATGGACTTAACTGGGGACATGTGTGTCATCACTGCAGTATGTTTAATTCATGCAGATTTACCTCCAGTGAGCACGCAGAGATCCTCCTCCCTCCAGTCCACATTCTTAACTGTTTTTCTGGACCCTGCAGGAATGTGTATGTTAGATACATATGAAAGCATTCACATATATGCACAGTCACATGCATGTGTGTTTTTTTCCTCTCAGTTTGTGAAAATGCAGAATACTGATCTTTACTTCCCAAATAGTCTGCAGCCTATTGTGTTCAAAGCAGAAAGCAGTTTTGATCATCTTGCTAATTGCTGAAGTATTTTAAATAAAAGGAACAGGGTACATGCTTACATTAAAAGGTAGAATGCTACAACAAATTGTCTTGTACTGGAGTGTAGGTAGTTACCCTTTCCAGTCTCCAGTCCAAAAAAAGTAGCTGAATCTGAGCTTTCTCAAATTTGACTGCAACTACTATATATATATATATATAAGCATGTTTATATCTGTATATGTTAGACAACCAGTGCCTTTTCCAGAAGTCCTTCTCACAGTGGGATTCTTTGGAAGTTAGGGTTTTTCCATGTTCTTGACAAAGCGTTGTAAGGATTCCCATATTTAATAAACCTGGTGAATCATACACCTTTGTCACTAAAGTTAATACTTCCCCTACAGGGATGTCTCTGTCTCAGCTCACTGTTCCTCATGTGAAATGAGTTGCTTTCAACTATCATACATAAAGATATAATGTTCCTTGCAAGTCCATTCCCATGTGAAGAATTCTCTGCATGTTCACAAATGCAAACACTGGGGAAATATTGTGGAATTAGTCATGCAAACAGGAACTGCAGTGGTACTGGCTGAATAAACAGTACGCTCCCATGTTTTTCAGCATGTGTCACTACAACTAGCCCTGTGGTGAAGTCAGTAGCACTCAAACTGTCAGAATCTGGCAGGTACTATTTTGAATTAGCTCTAGATGTAATGGTGGGTCATTAAAGGCACAAAGGTGGTGTTTTTCTTATCATCATTGCTCTGGTGTTTGGGATACTTAATAGCACTGGTTCACATCTGGCTCAGTTCAGAGAAGGCTGCTTGTATGAACTCTCAGAAGCCCTATGGAATCAAGGTTCAGACATTCCAAACTCTTGGTTACTTTGACACATACCTCCAGTACCAGTTGTTTGGGAGATTAGATACTCTAGTTGAATTCTGGGATAACAGCATAGACAGCATTGGAGTTACTCTGGGGGTCATACAGGAATTACAGGACAGTTTATTTTGCTAGCAGATATTTACAGAAAAAAAAAAGAACATGATTTTGGCAAAACCTCTGGAATTAATCATGGGTCATGGGAACCACAGCCATTGCTAATGACAAAGGGCAAAAGCACCTTGTTAACAATATGCTGGCAGGGCCCAAAGCTTTATGTAAAGGAATACTGTACAAAGTAAATCAGATCAATTTTTGTTTTAATCAAATGTTGTTATAAGCAAGCCAGTTCCTAAAATGGATATATATGCATTTCTACCTTGGAAAAGTAATACAGCTTCTTGTGGTAGCTATAGGAGCAGACTGTAATGTGGAAGATGCTTTCCTCTCAGGGATACCTGGCTCCTATGCAAAAAAAGTTACTCCATATGAACAGGTATGATAAGGTTTTCTGTCACTGCCTTTCATAAACATAATGAAAGGCCTGATCCTGCCCCCACAAGATGCTGATGCAGTTGGAACAAATCCTGTTTGTTTTTGAGGTCTGGAAGGCAAAAGAATAAACTGAAACTACTGCTTCCGTTACTAACTTTCAGAAGACCCAGCTCTGAAAGGATTCAGCCTGGGATTCTGTAGGTGATTTGGGCTCAAAACAACACTGTACCCTTGTGTCGTTGTCCCTGCTGTACTAACAGTGCTGCGTGCTGATCCTGCTACTCTTTTTCCCATTCTGCAGCCCACATCCTGCATGTGGCTCTGCTCTGCAGACTTCTGGGTGGCATCAGCTGGAAAAGTACCTGGGGTCTTTCTCGATTGCACAGCTCTCTCCCCACACACACAGGTGAAATTCTGTATTTGTACTTTTCGTCTTGTCCTACCCATGCATGAAATAAATTAGAATAATAGCATTTCATAGTGAATCAAGAATAAAATGTGCTGTTTGTCTCCTTCACAGAGAAGGTGCTTTCATAGCTGATGGAGGAGAAATTGATCTGTAGATCCAGTTACTGCTTTTGCATGTACAGAACTTGTAATCTGTGTAGAAATAGGGTCTTTCACTGCAATGGACTATACCCTGACTCTCTACAACTCCTTAAGAACTTCCCATCTTATTTTAGTCTGAGATGCAGAATTCCTTATTCAAGTCTCTTTTCCTCTTTCCCCTTACCCTTCAGCTTTCCTTTAATGGGGAGAAGGACCTACCTAGGGGATGCAAACTACAGCTTTTTTTTTATATATATTATCAGCCTACAAAAAAGACAAATTTGGATCTCTTATGTACAAATCTATCTATTGCTTTTCTTAGTCTGTGTTGAGGTGATGAAAAATGATGGCTTTGTGATGCCACACAATATCCTGGCTGGCACATAGCAATATGAGCTCATTGCTGGGATGGTAGGAATTGGCAGTTGTGAGGGTTTCCTAGCTAAGTGAGAGAAGATACTTGGTGGTGAGGAACTTGTATTTTTCACAATACTCCACAGGATCTGATGGCCCTGTTAGGAGTGAGTCATCAGGGGTACCTCTAGAGCTCCTGTTATGAAGGCTTCTCTTAATATCAAGAAACTCTGTATTGTAATGCATTGATGACAATGTCCTGAAAGACTGAAAAAAAGAAAAGCAGAGGATGTCTGTTTACAATTTAATGGGGAAGCTGCTTGGTTCTATTTTGTTATTTCCCTGTAGCAACAGAAAGCACTGAATTTCTTGGGCTTTCTAAGGTCATAGCCTGAGCTGCAACTGACTGTTGATCTGTATAAAGGAAACGTAATCAAATAATCAACATAATCCTCACTTTTTTTTTCTGCTGCTCTATCCCTGTCTTTGCTCGCAGTGCTGAGCCTACAGCTTGACTTTGAGCTTCATAGCTCATTGTATTGTGTTTGCACCAGTTGAGTCTGATCACTTTCCTTCGTAATTTGCCTTCTAATTTTCCCTTTCCAGTAGGAGTGCCTTACAGTACTGTATATTAGTGTCTATCTTCCTGTTTTGGATTTCCTGATTGAATCTGCTGTTTGATTAATTTGTAAGCTTGAACAGAAACTGTCTTGTGGCTGTGCATGCTCTTTTGCTGGGGCAGCTGATTAAATCAGTTTGCTTGTTCTGCCCTCATGCAGTGAGCTCTACAGGTTGCATATACCAGCTCTGAAGACACCAAGCTGCATGGAAACCCCTCACTTTCACTCAATTTGGTGCCTTAAATTTTCAAAAGTTAAGAATTTTGTCGGGAATGTGCTGCCAAGATGTGCATTTTGCATTGGAGTTCACAGCCATTGCTCATGGCAGTTTTCATCTTGCTGGGAGTGGTGACCATAAAACTTGTTTACTATTTATGCTTTGAGAGGAAAATATGAGAAAAGAAGGCATAGGGATGGTGTTGGGTTTTGTTGCCTGTATTCTGGAGACTAGCTGGGCTTCTCCTTAGCCTGTGGTTATGTGAGACTTTCAGAAGCTATGCATGTATAGTAAAGACAAACACTGGGCATTAAAATGGGATCAGGTCACATGCAGTTTTGATCCTCCTGAACCCACTGGCACACCACATGGTGAGGGACTCCCATGCAGTTCTCCCTGCCCTCATGACACAGCGAGGCCCAGTGCTGTGGGCATGAAGGCATTTCCTGAAGCTTAATTTTAATGCAGCCTGTTTCCTTGAAGGCTAACCCAGTGAGGGTTTGGTCAGCATTACCTTAGAGAGAGATTTAACCTGCTTAAATTTTAGCATTAGTTGCTGAAGTATGTGGCTAACCCTTCCAGCACATCTCAGCTCTGTGCACACATCCATTCTGACTCTAATCTTTCAAGTCTGCATTTCACACCAGGAGCAGGAATCCCGTGTGACAGTGGCAGTGGTGTCACTGCATTTTAGCAGTGCAGTGAGGAAAGAGCCTGGATGCTGATGTGCAAACTCCTTCTTTGCTTGGTAAACCTGGTATGCACACACTGGTTTGGGTCATATCTTAAAATGCCAATTTCCTCCAAGTTCCTTAGGCTAGCCATTAATCCAAATCACAAAGATGCCACTTGTGGGCAGCATTAGAGAAATCCAGACCTGGAATGCTATCGGACCAAGGGTGTTGTCTGTGTGCACAAGTGTCAGTGGTTCATTTACTAATTTATTTGTGTCTAATCCATGTGTTAAACTGATATAAATCCTTGAATACACAGTGTTGTTTTGAAGGAAAAAGGATTTGTTTCAGTTTTGCTTATGCACTTGTCTGCAAAGTTGATCTTGCTTAAACTGAAGTGAATGATTTTTAATGGCATTGATACCTGTGATATCAGGCTAGTTTATACCAGTCAGTTCTATACTCGAGCTAAGCAGAAGTAAGAATTCATGAGCAAAATGTGTGTTTGAAGGGTTTTAAGAAATAAAGGCAGCTTCCAAATTACATGTAGTTCATTTTGAGGCTGGGGGGAGCAGCAGAGTGCAGTGGCTGATGCTGCCTCTGACAGCCTGGACTTCCCTTCCCACTGGAGCACCAGCTTACCTTGCAGGGCTTGCAATGGATTTTAGCATCACTGGCAGTGCACCCTAAGTTTTTGGAAAACTGTTACATGTGTGTGCTACTCTAGTAATTTACTGGCAACACCATTATTTGTGTTTCATTGTTCTTGTGTTTGTATTGGGTTGTTTTTTTTACTTTCAACAAGGATTTTTTTAAATTATCTGCAACTACTAGGCAATAATCTTAATTTATTATTGATGTGTAATAATGTTATAGTTTAAATTCAGTGAGTTGAATTGCTTGTTGACACTTGAGCAGGGTCTATCTGGGTTCACTTATGACAGCATCAGAGCACCAGTCCCTCATGTATAAAGGCAACTCTCAATAAACAGTAAAAAAAGGTTCCTTGTTCTTTTTAATTTGCCTTCTGGTGGGTACTGCACTGTGGGTAGGACAAGTTTTGAAAGAGTGTGTTTCCTTAGAAATGCTCATCTGTGGTGAAAGTCTTCCAAATCTAAGCAAATATGATATTTACTGTTCCTGGGTCTGAGCCAGGAGGTCTCTGGAAATACTGACAGGGACTGCATCAGTCTTTGTGGGTTTAGATTCCCAGTTAAATCTCTTAAGTGTTTTTTGAAAGTCACAAATGCCTGAATTTCTAATGGTGCTGACCCCAAACAGCTTCCGGTGGGGCTTACTGGAAGCTGTTGTTGGGCACTTCGGGATATGGAGTGCCTGGGAGGCATGGGGAGGCAGCTTATACTGTGTGGCTGTCACATGGCATTCTGCCAGAAAGGTCCAGGCTTAGGGCCTTGAATCCTAAGTAAGGTAGGCATCTTCCAGCTAGACTGAAGAGCTGGGAGGGCAGGATTTTGCCCGCATTGTAGGGGCTCTCTAACTGGCAGATGTAGGAGCAGACATGATTCCTGCTCTTCTGGGCTGCTGCTTCCAGTGCACCCACAGAGGAGTTTCTGCAGCTCCCTGGTGCTGTAGATTTGGTGTAGTGAGCCATGGTGGAGCTCATGGGCCTAAACCTCTTGCCTTAGGGTCCCCAGAGTAATCCACACGTAGCCCCATGCTCTCATGGCCTTCAAACACATCCCCTCCTTCCTGACCCTCCTCAGAAAGACCAGAAGTCCACCAGGAATGTCATTCCTCTCTCCTGCAGGAACCTTTTGACTTCATCCCCGTGATGAAGTTGGCTATAAGCAACGAGCTAATGTTTCACTGGGACCACACAAGCTGACTGAGAAAACCATGTGCAAGACCTTCTCTTCCTTCTTATTTGCTTTATAAGGTGAGCAAATTCTGTTCCAGCATCTCTTTCCCCTTTCACTGCCACCTCTCCTCACTGTAAGAAATGGTGGGAAAAAGCATCAACACAAGAGCAGAGACCATGGGGTGTAGATAGCCCTGGGAGGAGCACTTTGGTGGTTCTTTTTCTGTCTTCCTGGGACTGTATTTACACAGCTTCTTCTCTCCTCCTTGCCCCTTCCCAGCCTCTCAGTTGTGCTCTGCTACAGTGTATGAACTGCCACTGAGATGAGCTGCAGAAGAGATTCACTCTGATAGCTGTTATGGGCTACTTGGGGCTGGAGTTTCAAGCAATGTTTCTTTTGGTTTCAGTCAGGAGCTAAAGTGTTGGGGTTTTTCTCCCTGTTGTACAGTGTCATACGTGAAAGCTGTGCCTTCCAGTGAAGTGTAACTCTGCCAGTAAAAGCTGACAGTGGCAACCCTGTTCTTAACTCTTGCATACACATTCCCAAAAATCATGCTTTTTGGGTTGTTCTGGTAACCATTTGTGTTAATTTATCAGCTAGCCATTAATGCAGGCCACAGAAAATACCAGTCAGACTGTGAATTGCAGCATGCATACCTCCCACAGGTCCCTTGGGAAACAGTGGCAAAGTGGCATTTATTTCTGATGCTGAACAAGAGGGCCAGACTGGCAGCCAGAGAGTAACCACACACCTTGTTCTCTTTGTGCTTGATAACCCTCATGGTGGTGGGACAAGTCAGTGTTTTGTAACCGTATAAGCTTATGTGTTTAGGAATATTAGATAATGGGCAAATCTTATAACCCCTTAGATCCAACAGCCAGCCTTTTGGATTTTGTTTTTTCATGCTCTTGTGTGTTAAATGCCAGGAGAGTTGATCATCTCCTATGGCCAAGTTCCATGAGTGGTATTATGGTTTGTATCGCCTGTGTGTGCCAAGCCAAGCTCTAGTTCTTCTCTTAAAGGTCAGAACAGTTCGTTTTTAAAAAGTTGCCCTTCTAGCTCTTAGACCAAAATTAACAGTATTTGCTTTAATATGGGAAGTTGATTGGTTTTCTAAAAGGTGGCAGAACTGGCATGCAGTCTTTCTGGGAATAAGTAACAGTGTCCGGAAGTTTGTCAGGTCCTGAGGACATTGTCTAAAGTGAATCAAATGGTACAAGCTCCTTGTCCAGAGCCATGCTGCAGGCTCAAGGAAACTATGTTTTTTCTTGCAACTTTTCCATAACTTTTCTATTGTATGATACAATCCTGATTACAGTACAGTAATAGACGAAAACAAATTGAGCTAGCTTCTTCCTTCTTTCCTTAGGGATGGAGAGGCACCTTCCAGATCTGAGGCTTACCATATGTTATCAGAGAAGGGCACACTGAGGGCAAAAAAAATAATCCAGGGGTGTATGTGCGTAGCTCTGGGCTTTTAAAAATAGTTCTTGTTTAACTAAATACTCTCAGAAATAGTGGTCCCATCTAGAGGCTTGAGTATTACCAGTATGAAAAGGTGGTGAAAAGCATCTCAGATAATCAGGTGTTACAAGTAAAACCAGATGAAATCTCCAAGGCAAGTAGGAGTAAATTCCAATCATTTTAAGTGTAGACAAATACAAAACTTCATATTAAGGCTATAAACATGCTAAAAAGTCAGTCTGCTGCTTACAGTAAGTGTGGTTTTTGATTTTCTGTAATTGAGTTTGAGGCATTAACCTCAGGTATTAAAAATGAAGTTGTGAGGCTCATCTGGAAAGCAAGATAACTGAGTAAGAGTTTGTGTTAAGGGCTGAACTTTCATTGACTTGAACTTTCCCAGGTTTTTATCATGAAGGTACAATATGGTGTATTTACACGTGAATAACAAGGAATTTTTAGTAAAGAAGTGTTGTTTAAAAAGAAGAAAGTGCAAGCTACTGATTCTGTGTAAGAAAGTAATAGATATAATCAGTGTGCATGGAGGAGTTCAGTCCAAAATGCTTTCCTACCATGCAAGATTAAAACCAATCTCATTTGTGACTGATGCTGCAGGCAGGTACCTAAAGTACAGCGACTATGTCATGACACGTGATGAGTGTCTCTGCACTGAATTGTGCCTTTCCCTGCAAATAATCCCACTGATTTCTGAGAGCATGGGATATATACTTCTGCGGGAGCAACGTTAGGGTGGAAGAACTGAGACCCCAGCACCATTCTGTTGCCAGACATAGGCACTAAATTTCTTGTGACACTGATGGATATTGTTTGTTGTGTACATATTGTCCTGTTCTGGCTTGGACTCTGTCTGCACTTCTGAAGCACACTTGTCACTGATTGAACAGACAGCATGATCGATCCTTTAAGCAGATACAAGCTCTGCTGACTCCAATGAAAGCTGCAGTTTGTGAAAGAACCAGAGCTGGGCTCTGAGAGACATAAGCTGTAGCAGTGTATGAAATTGGCAGACACCTTGTAAAATGCATGTGCATCTAGCAGAGTTAACCCTGAGTGACAGTAGGTAAAAGAGTGTAAAAATAAAATATGTGTCTCTACTGTAGGTATTTACACAGTATCGACATTGTTAGCTGTGCTTAGAGATTTATGTCAAGTGTTACTACACTGTCATAAAACAATAAAGTGCTTCTGTGAATGGCTTAGGGCAAAGGAGAGGCAGAGAAGTCTCACTATATAAGGCCCTCCTCCAGCACCCGTGGTAATCCATGGGAATGTTTCCATAGCTGTCAGCAGGAGCTGTGTGGAGGCCTGCTAGGGGAGGGCAAGCAGAGGCAGCATGTTTATTATGTTTAGAAGAGGTAACTAGTGATTTTGTCTCAAGGAGGATATTGCCACGACCAAATTTTCGGAGTTGAAGAGTCCACCTTGCCATTACTGAAGAGAGATGAGGGTCCCTCCCTGGAGCAGGGATGTATCTGAACTGAATTGTCCTCTGGTGTTTCATGGAAATGTTGACAATGCCTCATAAAAGCTGAGAGATGACATTAAGAAAAATACTGTGGTCAGCAATGAGGTGAAAAGGGCAAGAGTCCAGTGTCCCAGGGTTTCTGGGGACATGGCATTATTTAAGGTCTAGGCTGTTGCAGCTCTGCTTCTCACATTGGGCTCACAGTAGGCTTCCCCTAAACATTTTGGCTGCAGGATCAAACTTTGCAGCTGAGCTCAGTGTTTATATGTAGTGGACCAAACTGAAATGCCAGTCCCAATCAGTCAGAGCACCAGGGAGTTTAGATCCAGGCACAGTGCCTGCCTCTCCATGGGTCTGCGGCTCCAGTTTGTCCTCCCTGCTCCTTGTCTCTGCTCTTGAAGAGGTTATGGCAAGATTTCTTCTTCGAACCATGTCAATACATGGGATGTTAGTTTTGTTGCAGAAAAGTATTGCTTTTCCCCTAGATGTGGTTGCTATTTAGTTGTTCCCTGGTTAGATGCCACTGCATGGGAAGGTGTTTCTTGCTCATCTCCAGATGCAGGAGGTAATTATTTTCCATCAAAACATTTTTCAGAAGTATTCCCCACTATAGCAGTCCCACAGCTGTCCTGTGACTTGTGGGAGAGTTACCTGCTTCCTGACCTGCTCTGGACAAATGCTTCTCAAAAATTGGCCAGCTTCAAAAAAGATAAGCATCTCTGTCAAGAAGGGACATTTCAGAGCCGTTCGTAAACCCGAGTGTTGCTGCCAGCCTGACTTGCCTTGCTTTCCCTGTCAGGAGCTAGAGTGCTCTGCACCTGCTGGTCTTCACTGTTCTCTGAGGGAGCTGATATGGGCTGTTTGGAAAAAAGGTGTTGAGTGCTTCAGTGTCTGACCCCACATCTCTCAACTGTCTGAATTAGTTTTGAGCCTAGGCAACTGGATGAGCCTTCCATACTTTTCTTCCCAGAAGCATTGTCCATGCTGTTTCCTGTCCCAGATTTTATCTTAAAAGCTAATGAGTAGAGCTGAATTCTGCCCCTGACTCATCACCTACATCAGCCTCCAAACTCCAGGGCTGACTTCATACTGGGGCAGCTCTCTGGAGTCCATAGGCTCACTCCAGCCAAATCTGTGTGAAACAGGGTAAGTCCCTCCTCTCTCTTGAGTCCTAGGAGGTGTCAACAGTGGCAATAAACAGCCTCAGTCCCATGGCACCCGGTGTGTCTTTCATCTCTCCAGTCCTCAGCTCAGCTGGTGCTGAAGATGTGGCCCAGATTTGTTCCCATACTCCCAACAGCATCACAGGCTCCTACACCACAGGACCACCACCTATCCCAGCAGAGCACTGTAGAACACTCTGTCCTTGCATCCCACTGTCTTTGTGCAAAAAAAAAAGGGGATTTTAAGTTCAGTTCAGTCAGAGGTGAACACTGTCTCTCACATGTGTACCCAGAGCAGAGTGCTGCAGCTCCAGCATCCCCTTGGCTTTGTGTGTGATCTGTTCCCATGAATATCTCAGTGATGTCCTCATCACGCGAGCTCTTCAGCCTCTGGGATGGTGAGACAGCCTGGGTGATTGAGATGACCCTTTTAGTTAGTGCATCTCTTGCTCTGCACGGCCAGAGATTAAAATTACTCGCTTTACCCTTCTCCATAGGAATTTGGGGGCATCTTGGAGCAAACTGCTTGGGATGGGCAGGGACACGTACGCAGGAGCGCCGCAGAGCGTGTCTCTCGCCCCTTGCACTCCTTTTTATTGACCTGCCTCGCTGATTGGAAAGGACCCATGTCCCCCCCCAGGTCCCCTCTTCCTCCCCAGCCGCACAATTGTCGCCGCCAATTAGTGCATTGTTCAGGCACACAATGGCGCTGTGGCCACTGGAATGGGCCGCTTTTGTGTGTCTCCAGTCGGCCGTAGGGGCAGTCAAGATTCATTTAGGGCCTTAGACAACATAGACAGAAAATACTATCAGAAAAGCAAAAGGGGGAATGAAAAAGGGGGAGAGAGAAAGAGGTAGTGAGTGGAGGGGGGGCGAAGTCTGCTATTCAGGGGTTAGCCCAGCCGCTTGAAAGGCCCAAGAAGCAGTGCCACATTGAAGACGCCCCTTGGAACACAGAAAGGAACCAGGGCTTAATAGTAATTAGTGGGCAAACTGTAAAGAGCGTTGTGGCTCTCCAGTGAATTGTTCCTGCTCTTACTGCCACTGCTGCCCCTTCCCCCTTCCCTCTGGATCCAGCCAGGATGGGAGCAGCTTGGGGATGGGAATTGGCAGCCCTTCTTTACCCACCACACTCTGGGGAGGCCTCATCCAGCTCTTCTTTGTGGCAGGTAAATTGAATTTCATCCTGTAAAACTCATAGCCAATTACAGGAGGTACTTTGCAGCCAGAGCAAGGCA
Source organism: Apus apus (assembly GCF_020740795.1). NCBI lineage: Eukaryota > Metazoa > Chordata > Aves > Apodiformes > Apodidae > Apus > Apus apus. Next base: position 27,549,171 of record NC_067287.1, on the reverse strand, counting down.
CAAGGGTATGGTTTTGGGATCACCACTGTGTCCATGTCAAGGACCTTTAAAGCAGCGTTGTCCCTTTTTGCAGCCTGGCACAACACACCTTGTGGCTGGGCTGTGTTTGTTCATGGCCTGTCCCTCTTCCCCCAGCACAGCCTTGGAGGTCACTGCTGTTTTTCTCTTTTGCTTCTGATGTTTCCCTCTTTGCTCATAAAACAGTCACTTGTACAGGCTTTTACGATCTATTTAGTGAAAGGCCTAATAGCAACTCTCAGCTTCGTAGTGGTGAGGAATCTGTTCAGGCTGAAGACCAAACCTTGCCCTTCCTTCTCCATTCAAGTCTACACAGTGTGAATAGCACCTGCAACCACCCCTTTCACTTAATTTCTGTGCCAGCTCTCAGTCATGCTAAGGCTTTCATTGGTATGTGCAGAATTCTTTAAAGTACATTTTAGTCCAGCAGGGCATGGGCTTGTCCTGGGTAGCATTAGCATGCAGCTAAATATGCTTAATCTCTGCTTCTAGTTTGTTGCTGTTACCAGTTTCAGCTCATCTCCTTGAAAAACTCATACTGGGTTTTGTCAGGAGGTTATGAGCCCAAAAGTTAGTTTTGTCTCAGGAATATGCCAAGTTAAAATATCCATAAGGCAGTTTTGACCTTACATAAATGTGATTAAGTATTGAGGAAAATTCAGGGCATCTTAGCCCAAATTGAAAATACACAGAGACACAAAATTATGAGTAATTAATTTTATGTTGTCAAGGAAGCTAAATAAAATCTATGGAAGAAAGCTGCAGGGCCTTGTGGTTAGTTTGTTTGCTTTCCTCAGCTAATGGATTTGAATTTCAGCTGCCTTGGATACAGGGGTGCTGGAGCAGGTGTTGATCTCAAGCACAACCACACCCAACCCCACAAACTTACACTGAGCTCTTGCAGATTGAGCTCAGTATAAATTAGACCGTACACCAATCAAGCAAATTTAGTGTAGTCCCTGCTGGAAACGTTTCCAAACTGCAGCACATGAAACTGATACGTGCGCGCACACACACACACATACAGTTCTGTACAGGCCTCTTAATTTCTTCTGTTAGCTACAGGTACAACACTCTCCTTTCTCTCAGATACCAGAGCAAGCTTAGGAAGTGCAGTTGCTGCTCCAGTACTCGTCTTTTTTCCTGACGTGGAAGCCACAGCCACTCTATATGTGTGGTTTGATTGTATTAAAACAGTGAAAGCAGAATTCACAACCAAGACTGTTGGTCTGTCCAAAATCCCATCACGGGTTTCACACGAGGCTGAGGGCAGCACAGCAGGCTGGCATTGCTGGGGTGGCTTCTGCAATGCAAACATGATCAGGGAGCTCACAGTGTATGTCTCTCACAGATGGATCTGTTTGAAGGCACTGTCTCAACATAGAACATGTCTGTCTGTCACCAGCTACAACACGTCCTCTCCCTGCTAATTAGCAACATCCCTGACAGGGTCTCAGCTGAAAGGATTACACTGTCTTCTTACCTTGCCCTCTCCCTTCATGCCCCAAAGAGGGATATTTAGTTCTGTCAGGGTGCAGCCTGGCCAGCCCAGGTAAGGAATTATTGGCCTTGTTCCCCTCCAGACTTCCCTGCTACCAGAAAGGGATTTTGTCTTCAGGACAATCAGTCTGGCCCTGACTGAACAGACACACAGCCTCGCATCCCTGCAGCGTAGTGCCAGAGGTTGTGAGCCTAATGTGCTTCAGTGGAATGGAAACAGAGAGCAGAATGGTCTTTTTCCAGCTCAGGACTAACAGGTTGATTTCCCAGCTGTCTGTGGCCATAAAGGTAATACAGAGTTTTTCAGTCTACTAAAACAGGGAGAATCACCTATTCTTTCTCCCATTTTTTGTGTTCTTTGGCTGCTCAGCCTGAGAACTGTTTGTACTATGGGTACATTCAGCACCTAGCACAGTGAGGGGCAAATAATGAAGTTGCATGGTGTAAGCTTGCACAGCAATTTCTCCAAGTGGACCCAGTGGGGTCCTGTCTGCTTTGTGATGTTGTAACCACTGAGGATCTGGCAGTGCCAGCCTGTGAGAGGCATGGAGAAGGGCTCAGTTGTTCTCTTGTCCCAAATTGCGGAACAGTTAATTTCACCATCATAAGGGAAATACGCACAGAAAACTAAATCTGCTGCAGCTGGACAGACTTCTCCAAGCAAAAAGCTGAACTAAGCCACTCTACTGTTTTCATGCCATAAGGAAGGTGCTAGCTTGTGTGAACCCTGTCTTTGCAGTGGCTGTGCTACCTTTTTGTCAGCTTGTTGCTTGTATGAAATTACTTTGATTGTATCAGTTTGATAAAAAGAGCCTGTAACAGGACTACACAACCTGCTCATCAAAGATTTTTGGCAAGCCTGTGCTAGCACTTGTGGAAGAATTTAAAATATTTTTGAGCACTTCCCTGCATCACCAGGACGTATCCCAAGCAGGGTAGCATCATTGTGTGCTTGATGGTGCTGCACATTGCAGTGAGGTACAGTGGTTTCCTTCTGCCCAGCAAATCTCTTGTTGTGCTCCAATTCTGTAACACTAGTCCCTGCTAAAGCTGTTGCTGTTTAAATTTGAATTATGTAGATAACCTGCATGTGTTAATTCTTTACATCTAACTAGTGCCTGAATGTGAAGCTTGCTTGTAACATCCTTTCCAGAATCACTTCGACCTGTGTATTACATTATCCCACAAATGACTTGGAGAAGGAAGTAATCAAAACATGTATAGTTCCAGCTAGTGCCAATTGCCTTTTCATCTGTTTCTCTTCTTATTTGTGTCCAATAAATGTTGATTATGCAGGGATTTAAATCTGTATTTCACCATAATTTGGTTCATTTGATGTGAATGACATGACTCACTAAGCTTTAGCTTCAAATATCCCTCCAGTCCCATGTCAAGCACTTCAAGGATGTTAAAAGCAGATATGGAGAATCTGAAGTGCCTGGTCTTAGCAAGAATGCTTAAAAGGTCAGGGAAAGGTCGTTGTTTTGGGAGGTCTTTGGCCTTGATACTTACTGGTTCATGACAACCTGAAAACACAGCACCTGTGTATTGCATATGAACTTTCTCCTAGGGTACTATAGATGAGTACATGCAAAGGATAAAGCTTTCAAAAATGGTGTGATTGTCGTATTGCCTCTGATCTTGAGTTCGCAATGTGGCATGTTGTAGAGGAGTCTACTTTCGAGAGGACAAGTCTGTAACAATTTCTATAAATAAGGATTAACCCTTAAGGTTGCCTTAGGAGGGTCCAGAATCACTGCATCTGGAAAATCTTGATCACAGCATCTTGAGAGGTTAGTGAAGAAATTCACTCAAAGCAGCTTATGTGATTGAAACCTATCTTGATGATATGAAACTTTGTATTTTCAGGAAAGGCCAGACTGAACTTGACCTATTCTGGACACAGACTGAAGTTGTTTTTAACGGTGACAGTTGTTACAAGTTTTTCACCAATTCCTAGAATGTTAAGGCCATGAGACACCACACAACCCATAGCCACACCCAGGATGTTCATACTGATTGCTGTTTCTTTGAAAAGGGCTGGTTTAACACAGATAGAAAGTTTCTTGAAAACATTTAAATTTTGACTGACTGACTTTCTCTGAAGGTCAGGCAGGACCTAAGAGACAAGCGTTCACCAGGCTGATTCTTGGCAGAAGTCTGCCTGGTTTGCTGTCAGTTTCCTGCTATCCCAGCATTTCCATGTCCCCCACCCTGGGACCTCCCCTGTCCTGTGCTCCTAAGGGCTCCCTGGGCAGAGAGCTTCTGGGACTTCTCCATGTTGTGATAGGAAACCTCCTAGCTTTTCCTGTGCTTCAGGATTTCTAAGAAGTATGGGCAGCTTGCCCTGTTTGGCGCAAACTGGTGTGTTTTACATGGTTTTTTAATGTTGGAATTTTCCACCAAACAGAAATTGTGAGTTTCAGCTAGCTTCAGTCCAGGCTGCTTGAATGTTTTCTCCAGAGGAGTTTGTACATTGGCCATTACAAACTTGCATCCTAACTCCGAAGTATTTGCTACAACATTTTCAGCCAGAGGTTCCTCTAACCTGTCTCTTTGCTGGATTAGAAAATGGCCTAGTACTTTTGTCCCTGGAAAGAAAGTACTGCAGCTGTAACAGCTATTATTTGAATTTCAGTGTAAAACAAGCAAATAGAAACAAGTTTCCAAAAGTTGTGGCCTGAGAAAGGGCAGGTAAAGTGTTGTGCTGAAGCTGAACTGCTTTGAACAGTTTTCACCATGGTAGATCTCTCACAGCAAAGGAGAGGGCAGAGAAAGGAAACATTTATTTAGAGATGGCATTGATCAAAAGAGCATGGTCTGAAGATAAAGCAAGCAGTAATTAGTCATTATTATTATTTCATAAAGGCATTTAATAGGTCCCATATGTGAGTGGGGATTTTGTTTTACTTGTGTGGTCAGAATCAAAGCTGGTGTAAGCCAGCACCAGTCTTTGCTGGGAGGTGAAGCTGTGCTCCTTCACACCTGCCAAGGAGCCTGGTAGGGAGTTAGACTTCTTAGATCTGCACCAGTGTTCAGTGTTCTTGTATTTTTGCAGGCTAGGCCTAGAGAGGGTAAGATGTGCCACGATGGAAACCACAGCTTCATGGGTGTTAGGGCCACCTTTGCTGGGCATTCAGATCAGACAGGGCAAAAGTCTTGTGATTTGTGAGAAATGCCCTGCTTTCTGAGATGGGAAATGGTGTGAACTGCTCAGACAGCTAGAGAGATGAGCACTGGCCCCTTGGTCAAGAAAAAATCACAGATTGCATGCTTCAAGGTTGTTCATTTGGCAGCTTTCCTGGGAGTTCAATTCACCTACAGCTTTAAGCATACAAATGTATGTGCAGTACAATCACCCTGCTTGGAAATCACAGTGGAGCAAAGTATTTAACTATGAAAAATACGTGGAGTAAATTCTTTGCAATGTATAGAGCAGCAAGCATTTTAGAAACAATTGGTGTATTTAAACAGTCATTACTGCCTTCTGGGTAAATAACATATGTTTTTAAAATGGTCTCTATACACAATAGATGTTAACACAATAAATCCTAATTGCTCTGAAGGACCCATTAGGCTCTATCAGGTCAATACATGGGGGAGGTTTTTCGAAAGTCACTGTGTTGTTACATAAGCTACAATTTGAAAGACCGTAAATAAGTATTTGCCCAATGAGGAGTGAGAGCTTTGCCAAAGCCCTCCTAATTTATCATGTCAACTTCACTACAGGGACTGTTTTCTTTTCAAGAAATGTTAAAAGAAAAAAAAGCACAACATGATGTGTTTAAAAAACTACATATCTGAGAAGTTTCAGGGTGCAATATGCTCCCCAAGAAAATCAAGTGTAGATTTCACTGCCTCAAGGTCCAAAAATAAGCCATGCCTGTGGTGCTGGTAGCCAGGCTGTGGCAGGCAGGGACCCTTCCTCTCACCCTCACTGACCCTCCTGTGCCTTTGGGCCAGGGCCCTGCTCCTGCCTCTGCCTTCTGCATGCTGTGGTGGTGGTAACACCCCTTACCCTGTGCCAACCATGCCTTGCAGAGAGGAGTCTCAGTCCCTGGGGAGACCAGTGGAGACTAATTAAATACATTTTTTTCTGTGATTATTTGTACAAATATTGTTAAGTAATTATGAGTTCAGCAAGATGAGCTTCACATGCAGCCACTCTTCTGTGTTTTACTTCAGTCTTACTTAATCTGGACTGCTAGTAGCATTGTAGAAACTGCAGTACTTATGTCAGGTGTTGCTGAGCTCTGTCACTATTAGAAATCAGATTTTGCATTAATTCACTCAGAAGTTGTTTAGTTCCATGTAGCTTTTTTCATATGACTACTGTTTGGCATGGGTTTATTTTCCTGCAATTTGTTAAGATGTGTAATTGTACAGCTATATATAAAACCAAACAATATTAATAAAGGTTAGGATTTTTCAAGGGAACTTCAACAAGACATCCATGGTGAAAAGCATTCAAGTGACTTAAATCTGAATTCCTGACTCCAGCCCACAGCTTTTAAATCATTCAGGCACATGAGAAAATGTTTGCCCCTGCTGCTGTTGCCCTTTGGTAGAATTTGGGTGCCAGGGTCCCTCTGCAAATGGCAGCAATTCTTATTCTGCTCTACCTGCTTGCAAAGGGCTAACAGCTGTGCTGTCTCCCTCCTGCCATGTCCCTCCTGCCTGCAGGGCAGAAAGGACCTTGCTCTCTTTTTTAGGAGACCCCTTCAGGTCCAGTTATGTGAAGTCGGTCTCAGTGCCAGGGTTTGTGGTGCTGACCACTCACTGCTTCATGACTCTCAGGCAGGAACACAAACACTTGCCACAGGTCAAAGCAGAAGCAGGCCTGTCCTGGTGCAGCAAGCAGCTGTGTCCTGTGGACACGTTAAGCTCCTTTTTCACCAGCACACGGTGGGTTGGCTGTGCTGGAGCTGGCACATCATGATGCCAAACATGGCAGCTGTCAGTCCCTGCGCAGCCTTGCCAGTCCCGTGCTGCTGCAAACCAGCCTGTAGTCCCCAGCACTCCCCTCACTCCAGCAGGTCATTATCAGGGGTCATTGCTAATTTGAGCAGTGCCTGAGTTAGCATAGCCTCCAGCTGGGGTGACTGGCAGGCTGCCCACCGGCACCAGGAGTATATGGTCACTTGTGCTGGGCCCCCACTACTCCCTTTCCAGGTCCCAAAGGCTTGTCAGCAGTGCAGGCAAAACCAGGATTTGCTGTTCCAAGCCAGAAGTGTTGAGGGCCAGGGATGACTCACTCATCCTAGCACAAGAAGGGCAGGAGGTTCTAGCCCTGCTTTGGTACTGATAAAGCCAAAAGCAAGATCAGTGGTCCCTGCCCAAAGACTGAGATGAAGAGTTATTTGCAAAAGTCTGCTGAGTTCTCTATGGAATGCAAGGGCAATAGCTAGTCTTTACAAAGGAAGCTCACTTAGTCCTTTTCTGAAGTCTTTTATACGTGACAGTAACCTTCACAAAGAAAGTTTATCCAGGTGAACAGTGTAGGCTGACAATACAGCAGCAAAAGAACCAAATACAGAAATACCTACTGTTCGCTTCTTTACTTTTTCCTCCTACCAGGAGCTGCTGCATCACAGCTGAAAATGCCTTAACAGGTGGAAGGTATGACCCTAACGACATGGATATTGCCAGCCTACACCTGTGTTCTCTGGGTTGGAGTCATGAGCAGGGACTAGCTGGACTTCCAAGCAGACCTGTCTGGCATGGTGGAGCTTCTGGAACACTTTTGCACATGGATTAAAGGTAAAGCAATTTCCTAATAATTTGTAGAGGTTATTAACAATAGTAGCAAGTTCTTAGGGGTGGGGAACATTTTCTCTTTTGTCTCTAGGGTTTGGTAAGGTAGATTTTGTGCAGACATGGTTTCTGTCACTAATAGTGCTGGGTGCAAGTAAAGCACTGTACTCTTATGCTGTACGGTAGAGATTAATAACAAGCCTACCAACTGTACTTGCACTTACACCATTTTTAATCCTGTTCTGGTTGCTCTGCTACGTATTCATAAAAAACCTGGCCCTTAATTGGATTTTATGTGCCCCCAGTGTAGCAAATGCAGCATTATTTACAGCCAGGCTCTAAGAATTAGATACATCTGGAGGAGTGGCAAAACCTGAACCAGGCTATAAGAGTTTTGATAGATAGACTGAAATGAAGAGCTACTCCATTTTCTTTCCTCTTCTTATTTTTTCCTTTCCCACCTATATACTAGTTCCCTCTTGTGTGTCAAATCAAACCAAGATATTGCCCAAGGGAGTGCTTATAAAAATGACAGAATACCAGCAAGAAAAGAGAATTTCTGCTCTTGTAGAAGCTTCATCAGCATTTTCTAATTGTACAGCAATAATGATAATAAAAAGGCTGCCCTCTGCTCTCAGCTGTAATTTGGATAATCAACTGAAAGCCATAATGAAACTGTCTATAACTGCTTTCTGTTGGGCTGTGAGTTCACAGAAACTCATTGTTGGGGAGAATTCAAAGTTATGACTCCTGCTACAGGGATGTGCCACTGTGTTCCAAAGGAACACGTGACTTGTAATTCTCTTTCTCATATAGCTTTATTACAGGCAAAACTTGCAGCATAAAGAGGTATAGGAGCTTGAGCTTTTTTTGCCTTTTTTAAAAAAAGTCATGATGTCATTATGCATCAAGGTTGACAGTGCCAAATGACATGCATGCCTGGGCTGGGTTCACTTGTAGACACAGAGGATTTAGGAGGTGGTAATGAGGTCTCTGGCCTTAGAATCCCTGAGGACTTTGGTGTGTGGTAGCAGCAGTCAGGGCTTTGCTGACAGGCAGAAGAGTCACTGGCCACAGAGCAATAGGCATGCCAGTTTTTGCCTCTGGAAGGAATGCATCAGCTAAGTCATGCTTTGAGTCTTTGCTTTACTGGGTTCTGGACACAGGTAGTATTTTGGGCTCCCCAGCACCAGGCCTGAATGTGAGCCCTCTGTGATGTGCTGTATGTCTTGACTAGTGGTTTCAAGCACTGTGCAAGGGTGTGGGAGTAGCCTTCCTCCTTGGCCAGAATAAGGGCTCTGCCATCGTAGGTGCAGCCTTTCACTCCCAAATCTGGCTTCTGAAGCAGGTCTGCTCTTCAGCGTGCCCTGGATGTGCTCACGGGCTGCAGGAGCAGTGGAAGCTGCTGAAACCCGGGCTGGTGATGTAGGTGTTTACTAAGTGCACAGATTCAAATAGCCGTCTGGCAGCTGAGCGAGAACACGGTGGTGGCTCCGGCAGGAGCCCGCGTTTCCCGGAGTGCTGGGAAGGGCCGGTGTCCCGGGCGGCGTCTCAGGAAGACGCCGGCTTCGTTCATCCGCGCTCCAGCGCCTGTCGCCCTCTTGGGAGGGACGGGGACGGGGTTTGCGAAACATCTCCTGCGGCTCCGTCGTCGGGACCCCGATCCGGGAACGTGGCCCCACAGCTGCCTGCTCCCTGCCGGCTGGACGGGCGCAGGCAGGGCCGGTTCCCGTCCCCGCCGAGGCTCAGCTTCCTCGGAGGCGGGAGCGCTGCCCCACCGGGCAGCCGGTGAGCGGGCAGTAGCCGGAGGTCCTGCCGGGGCCCTGGTTGAGGGGAGATCGGCGAAGCGAGGCACAGGCGGAGCAGGACCCTGCACGCCGCCTCCCGTGGGGTTATCCCCCTCTCTCCCACCTCGCTACGGCCCCGGCCACTTCCCGCGGAGAGGGACTGAAGGGCCCGCAGCGGAGAGGGCGAACCAGTAGCAGCACCGCAGACGCCGCCCGCCTGCCCCCTCCTCCTCCGGCCGCTGCCCCCGTCCCGCTTTGCTCCTCACGCCAGCGAGGGGCCGGGGCCGCCAGGACGCCCCCGCCAGCGAGACCCGGCTGGGCCGGGGCAGCGCGGTCTCCCGGCGGGGCGTATCGCTCGGCCGCCGCCGGACTCCGTGCCCCGGGCGGGGGCGGCCCTCGGCAGCCCCGGGGGTGGGCCCGGGGGCGTTCCCGGGGCGGGGCCGGGCGCGGCGAGGCGCGGGGCCGGGCGCTCGCCCCAGAGTGCAGGTGGCGGCGACGGCGGCGGCTCGGTCGGTGCCGGCGGGGCCCGCTCCCGGCGCGGGGGCAGCGGCTGCGGCAGGTGTCCGGGGCATGCGGCGGCGGTAGGACGGGCGGCGGCGATGGGCGGCCGGGAGCTGCTGGTGCCGCTGCTGCTGGGGCTGCCGCTGCTGCTGGGGCTGCCGGCGGCGGGGCGCGCCGCCTCCAAGGCGCTGGTGTGCCAGGAGATCACGGTGCCGATGTGCAAGGGTATCGGCTACAACCTTACCTACATGCCCAACCAGTTCAACCACGACACGCAGGACGAGGCCGGGCTGGAGGTGCACCAGTTCTGGCCGCTAGTGGAGATCCAGTGCTCCCCGGACCTGCGCTTCTTCCTCTGCAGTATGTACACCCCCATCTGCCTGCCCGACTACACCAAGCCGCTGCCCCCCTGCCGCTCCGTCTGCGAGCGGGCCAAGGCTGGGTGCTCGCCCATCATGCAGCAGTACGGCTTTGCCTGGCCTGAGAGGATGAACTGCGACAGCCTGCCAGTGCTGGGGGACACCGAGGTGCTCTGCATGGGATACAACCGCACAGAAGCCACCACCCTGCCTCCTTTCTTCGGGAAGCCCACGCGCCCGGCCAAGGATGTGGCCAAAAACCTGACCCCACTCGGTGGGCAGCGCCCCTCGGGGCTGGACTGCAGCAGGACTTGCAAGTGCAAAGCGCCCCTGATCTCCATCTCCAAGGAGTCACATCCACTGTACAACCGCATCAGGACTGGGCAGGTACCCAACTGTGCCATCCCCTGCTACCAGCCCTACTTCACCCAGGATGAGAAGACCTTCGCCACCTTCTGGATCGGCCTCTGGTCCATCCTCTGTTTCCTCTCCACCTCCACCACTGTTGCCACCTTCCTCATTGACATGGAGCGTTTCAAGTACCCAGAGCGTCCCATCATCTTCCTCTCTGCCTGCTACCTCTTCGTCTCTGTGGGCTATGTCGTGCGGCTGGTGGCAGGGCATGCCAACGTGGCTTGCGACCTGGAGCACCACCATATTCACTATGAGACCACGGGCCCTGCCCTCTGCACCGTGGTTTTCCTTCTTCTCTACTTTTTTGGCATGGCCAGCTCCATCTGGTGGGTCATCCTTTCCCTCACCTGGTTCCTGGCAGCTGGCATGAAGTGGGGCAACGAGGCCATCGCTAGCTATGCACAGTATTTCCACCTGGCTGCCTGGCTCATCCCCAGTGCCAAATCCATCGCTGTACTGGCACTCAGCTCTGTAGATGGTGACCCAGTGGCTGGGGTTTGCTACGTGGGCAACCAGAGCCTGGAGAACCTGCGGGGCTTTGTGCTAGCACCACTGGTGGTTTACCTCTTCACCGGTAGCCTCTTCCTGCTGGCTGGCTTCGTCTCGCTCTTTCGTATCCGCAGTGTGATCAAGCAGGGTGGCACCAAGACTGACAAGCTGGAGAAGCTGATGATCCGTATCGGCATCTTCACTGTGCTCTACACTGTGCCCGCCACGATCGTCATTGCCTGCTACATCTACGAGCAGCACAACCGGGAGGCATGGGAGCAGGCACAGAACTGCTCCTGCCCGGGGGACCCCCACCGCCCCAAACCCGACTACGCCATCTTTATGCTGAAGTACTTCATGTGCCTGGTGGTGGGCATCACCTCTGGTGTCTGGATCTGGTCTGGCAAGACACTTGAATCCTGGAGGCGCTTCACAGCCCGCTGCTGCCAGGCCAGGAAGCCTGTGGGTGCTTCTGTGTACGGTGAGGCCAGCCCAGCACTGGCAGGCAGGATGGTGGTGCCCAGTATGGCCTCCTACCACAAGCAGGTCCCGCTGTCGCATGTGTGACCAGAGGGAGCCTCGGTGACCCCAGCCACAGGGAGGAGAGGGTTGCAAAGACCCTGGGCCACAAAAGAGGGGGTGGCAACTGGGCCACTCTTGGCATCCTCAGCCCCACCGTGGCAGTGCTGCCCGGGACTGAGCATATGTGTTTGGGGGGCATGGAGCAGCCACAGCTCAGGGCAGGGCAAGAAGAGGTGCTGCCAGCAATGTGGGGGCAGGGGGACAGGGAGGCCTGGAGCCTGGCACTGTTGTGTGTGCCCCATTTGGGATCCCACACTCTGTTTGGGGTCCTGGAGTGCTGCTGCCTGTGGGCACTTCAGGTGGCAGGTCACCCTCGAGCACCAATTTGTGTCCCACAGTGAGCCTCTGGGCAGGTCTTGCTGGGGTGAAAGGGAGAGCTGCAGCAGATAGGGCAGGTGGTGGCCCCCAACCCCAGGTGTGCTGGCAGTGGCACCAAGCTGCTCACCAGAGCCCAGGGCTGAAGAGAGCTGGCAGTGGGGGCTGCACCCTGCCTTCTGCACCTGGGCCCCCGGGCAGAGCGGGATGGCTCCCCCAGAGCCCCCCCATGTTACAGAGGAGAGGACTGGGGGCCCCAGCGTGCTGAGCCTTAAGGAAGGGAGGGAGGCAGCTGCGGGGCCAGAGGCTTTGAGGGGGCTGCAGAGAGGAGATGCCACCTGGCCCTGGAGGCTGACAGGGTCAGGGTCCCACCTCCCTGCATCACATGCAGGGACCAGGCGACCCCAGAGGTCCCTTCTCCCCAGGCAAGCACGTTCTGTCTGTCGCCAGGCAGGGGGCGCTCAGTGCCGGGCAGGGACTGGGGTCGTGGGGCTTGGGACTGTGGCACGACTCCCGGGTCTGACCTGTTGGTCTGCGATGGGCGGCCAGCTCCACCTCCCGTGGAGCAACTCGCCCTGAGAAGCGAGGGGCTCTCAGAGTGACGAGGCTGCCAGGGCACCACTGGCTCTGGCCTCCTCCTGAGCTGTCGTGTGCACTGCGAAGGGGTCACTGCTGCTCCCCACCTCTTGCCTCTGCCGCAGGGTGGGTTTCTTGCCTCTCCCTTGTGTGCTGCAGGTTGCCTGGGCTGAGGTGAGCAACCTTGGTGCCCTGCCTGCCAGCCCACCAGGGCTGGGTGTGCTTCTGCAGCTGGCAGCGTGTGCAGGGGGTTTCCAAGGTGGGCAGCGGTCTGTCACTCCTGGGGAGCCTCTGGATTTTCCAGCCAGCCAGCTTCAACACTTCTGGCTGCTGTTTTCAAAGCTGCACCTCTGTTGGAGACAGCGTCGGGTTTAAGAGTAAGCAGTTAATTTAGGAAAACTCAGCAGAGAACTTGTCCTCCCTTTCCTTCAGCTTTGCAAGCTTTTTTCACTTCCCCAGGTTAGGCAGCAGCAGAGCACTGACAGAAACGGTGCCTGGCATTAAGCAGTGGTGACAGCTGGGTTTCGATAAGTAGAATGATGGGGGAGTTGAAGGGGGGGGCTGTTGTCAACTTCACTGAACACAGTGAGGATGAGGAACTCTGGCTGTGGCACAGCTGGCAGCCTCTGGCTTCAGCCCACTTGTGAAAGCACCTGCTTTTTTTATTTTTTTTTTTCCTGCCCTGAGTGCTGATCATGTATGTAACCACCCAGCCGTTGCTTGAGTCCTTTTTGCCCTCTCAAGTGTGGCACTGTGACCTGGCTGCTCAAGCACTGGAGAACAACTGCTGGCTCTGCTCCCACAGGACTTGCAAGGATGTGAGGTTGTTCTCAACACCCTTTGACCACTTCAGTCAAGAACGTTTCCACCTCATTTTAAAACCAAAGCCTGGGAAGTGAGGGGGACGCTCAAGTAGCACATCGGCTGATATAGGTGCTGCCAAGGTAGCTCAGGAGTGTCTCTGGGGCACTGTGGATGGAGGAGCCAGCGGCTCAGCAGGGACTGAGGGCTCAGCAGGGGCTGAGCAGCACATATCAGCACTCTTGTGACAGTGGGCTCACTCCTCCAGCATGTTGCAGTACTTCATTGCGGACAGAATTGCACCATATTGTGTTACAAACTGTAAATAGTTGTATTATAGCCTTGTTTGTACATAGAGAAGCTGTAGTGACCTTTGATACGGGTTTGGGACAGGTGTGTTCTCGGCAGCGAGGCAGGTGAGGTGCAGGGGTGCTGTGGGTAGTCTTGTGTTGTAATCCAGGGCATTAAATGACTCCAACCTGCTCCAATCCACGCCTTGCTGGACTCCTCTTTCTGTAGTGCCTTTTGTAGATACAGCTAAACACACATCATGCAATACAATGAACAAAACCATGTCAGAGGTGGTGTTTTGTTGTTTTAATATTTTTTTTTCAAAGTGCAACTGACTGTGTAAAGCTTTTTTTTTTTAATTAATTTTTTAAAAAAAGCCAAGATTAGCAACAAACCGTTGCCTATTGAAAAACGCAAGAGCATTTTCAGCTTTGATCTAATGGTGGGTTAATGCAATCAACGTGTGTTTGAGCCTGGCTTCACAGCAACAAGTGGCAGGAGGGGGGGAAGGAGCCCTTGCCGTGCACCCTGTAGGCAATTTACATGTCGGTTTTTGCCTTTTCCATTACTGATGCTGTTCTATGTTTTTTAAATAACTGCGCTATATTTTGTGATGAGCTGAAGAAATTTTATTCAAAGAGAAGTATCGAGTTTAGTTATTTATGAAGACCAAAAAACCCCAGCCAAACCTTTGTGTTGTTTTCTTTGCTTCTGCTAGACTATTAATTACCATAAGAACTTGCCTGTGACAGGGACAGGGAGGCATGTACTAGGGGTGGTGGAGGACTGGTGAGGCATTTATGGTTTTGTGGCTTGGGAATGCATGTTCAGGGGGTGCTGTGCTCGCTGGCTGTGTTGCTGACTGGTGCCTATGACCTCCCTGACAGTGAGTTTCCTTGACAGGCCAAGGTCACACTGTGCTGGTAGAATAGGGTTAACTATCAACTTTTATTGGTGTTCTGCCGTTTGCACAGTATCAGTCCCTCACCCTGCACTGGGCAAAGGCCTTGATAAGGTGCCTTTTGATACTTCTCAGGGCAAGCAGATGACAGCTCTTAGACAAGCAGGATGCTACACATTGAGTGAGTGTACGTGTTGCCATCTGCTGTGCATGCTCTTGTGTTCGGAGAAGCACTTCAGGAAAGACAGCAAGGGGTTAAGGCTGGCTCCCTGGTGACTAATGGTGCAGGACTCTGCTATCTAGTTAGGTGTGTAGGCACACACCAGGTCCCACTAGATAGGATCTCTTACCTGGAAGCAGCATTCCAGCACCCGTTGATAAACCTGACAGCAGCACAGCCTGACTCACCCTTCCTCAGGGCTGGGTGATCTGCATCCCCATGCTCAAGTACAGGCAAAACATGTCAGGGGCTGATCCTATCACACAGGGCAACTGTTTTGGAGCGTGGAGGGGACATGCACCATCTCAGCACCTGGTTCTTACTGAGGAGCTGCAGACACTCCCGGCTTGGCTCCGGAAGTAACTCCAGCACCTGGCCAGCAGCCTTGTTGTCATCCTTACCTCCCAGGAAGCTGCTGTGACCTCGTCTCCTCCATAAATGGGAGTTTGACAGAGCAGGAGCCAAAGTGGTTGCTTCATCCGAAAACACCGTATCCACAAAGGCAGACTGAGACTTTTCTAATCCTATGACAAACAAGCCAGTGATCAGCCTGTTAAATGCTCTTTTCCTAGCTAGTCAATTGGCTCTGTGTGTGTGTGAAGTGTGTAAGTAAACTACAGTCACTTTGGCAGCACCCTGTAATTCACTGTATGTGCTCAAACAGCTTGTTGCAAGCGTAGTTTTCCTAGATAACGTGATGGCAAGTCAGTCCTATGTCAGGCTACTCTTGTGCTGTGGGAAATGCCTGCGTGGGGAAGGGGCAGAAGCTGGTGAGTGCTGAGCTCTGAGCACTGAGCACAGCACCAGCTCACCCTGCCCTATGCACGCCTGCCAACCCCCTCTGCAAGCTCTTGTTTCAATTGCTCTTCTGCCCTCTTCTGCTTGCTCAGGTTATGCTTGATGCCTATACTCTTTATCTAGAAGCACTGGTCTTGAGATTTATTCCATCCCTGAAGTGCCTGTCCTCTTAACTGCCAAACCCACACCAAAGTAGCTCTCATAAAATTTCCTTAGAAACAAAATATACAGTCCCTGTACACAAAGGGAAAGGGCTGTTGAAGCACAAGGGCATCACGTAGCCCACAGACACATCCGTGACTTGCTGCCCCTGCTGCCTGTTAACATGATTCTCTTGGTGTTCTTGTTGGTGCTCACATTAGTCTTGCTGGGCCGTAGCATAGTTATTGTCTCTGCAAACAGTATTTACTGCCAGAGGGGGAGTGCTGTCCTGGAACTGGATGCAGTCAGAGGTCACCTTAACATAGATTAAATATTATTCAGCTGTTGGGTTGAGTGAGACAAGGTCCAGTGATCCTGTAGCTGGGCATAGAGGCAGGTAGCAATCTCGGTACTTCCAGTGTTCTATGACTGCAATTTTTCTTTCATCTTTTTGTGCAAAGTGCTGCCAACATATAAAGAGTACTGAAAGTTACAGGATATCCCCCCCTCCTCATGTTCATCTTCTGGCAGAACCACCTAAATCCAATTTCTTGTGAAACACTGTGACTGCTTATCCCTTTAAAAGGGAGCTGTATGGTTGACTTTTTCTTTCTTTTTTACCCAAGAAATTAACTAGCTGTGGTTTCCAGAACCTAACTCTTTTAGGGAGACCAGAATGTTAAATGGAACTGCTATTTTTTTTTTTTTCTCTCTTAAGAAGTTGAGTTGTAGTTGATCTCTGTTTAGCATCTGCTGAACAAATTAAAAATAGGCCCCAAGTCAATCCAGATGATGGGTCACTTGTAGCTTCCAGTGTAGTGCTTCTCAAGTGAGGACTTACTTAAAACACCATCACCTCCAGAGAGGCTGGTCCTGGCCATTTAAGTGCAAAGACACTGTCAGCGAGTAGTTCTTTGAGCAGCCTGAGTCCAAATACAAATGCAAAGGGCATGTGGAACTAGGCAGGCAGCTTTGCGAGGCCCCACCCCCGCCAGAGGAAGCGGCTGCCAGGGCCTGGCTCCCTGGCCACTTGCCGGGTCACTGTGGGAAAAGGAAGGCAAAACACTGGGATGAGGAATGGAGGGGCCTGAACACACACCACGGGTTTTTTTTCTTTTTTTTTGCATATCCCCAAATACTTGTAAGGGGGGGGATGAAATCAGAGAGCTGTACAGAATGCACAATTCACCTTTAGCTTTAATTAAAATAGAGTTTATTAGCTTTTCTTTTAATACAAACATGAGAAATGAAAACCACCTGAAGATGTAGCATTGTTTTCAAAATTGAACTGTATCAATACCTGAAGTGCCAAGTTCCTTGGATTTGGGAGCCAGGGGCTGGAATATTTGCATACTGCAAAAGGCTGTATGCATCACTTAACCAGCTGAGTGCAGCCAGACTGGTGAGCACAGTCAGACAGCCCCACTCCCAAAGGCACAGGGACTTGCTAGTCAGTGTAAGTTTCTGGGCCTTGGCTGGAGGAGGAAGTGCACAAAACCTGTGCCATTTGGAGGCAGATCTGCTCCTAGGACAAACTGCCTAGAATCTATTTGGATCCAAGAAGGGAAGATACTACAAAGACTTGTAACAGGAAGAGTCTAATAATACTTATCCTGTTTAGAGTTCAGTTTCAGAGCCTGAAAGTAAGCTCCATTCCAAAGTCTCAGAGCAAAACCCATGCCTCTAGAGCAGTTGCACAAGTTAAAACTGACTTTGAAAAAAAAAAAAAAAAAAGGGTTTTCTAGAAAGCTTTTTATAATTCTCAATTGAACACAGTATTTTTCAATCTACCTTGTTAGGTAGTCCAGGAGTATCAAACTCATTACTGTCTCATTATGAATGTAAATCCCTCCCAGGAAACAAAAACCCAGGGAGAGCCAGATGGATGCACAATATCAGCTTTAGGAACTCCACTGTATATAGCACAAGAAATCTGCAGTAGAACTCGGAGAAGCAGTGCTGCACACATGCCATTCACCACTGGATTGCTACACTGTTTGGGATGGTGATGTTTCCAGACCAACTTTCTCATTCAATGCCTCAGAAAAATACACAAATTGCGTCTCTTCCAGAGCAATACAAGTATCAGAAAATGAGAGAAGCACCATATTTCACAAGAAATGCAGCATGGACCCTATACATTTTAACAATACATAAAACCGTATCTCTGCCCCAGTCAAAACATTCAAAGTCTTTCGACAATCTCTACTGGAGTGAAGTTGTGGGTGCAGAGCTGGAATTCCTTCTTGCTGGGCAGCTTCTTGGTTATGAACAGATCACCAGTAATAGCAGCTTTTAGTAGCCAAACCAGGGAAAAGCTGTCAACACATGTATATGCTACTGTTTTCGGCTCCAGAGTGGCTTTGTACTTTGAGAGTCCCATGTTTTGTTTTATTTTTGTTAACACTGCATTAGCCTGAAATATAAATGCAGTGAGACTCTGGATGACAGGGAAAGGAGGGTAGAACATTTTAACTATAGTCATGTGGTTAGTGTTTAAATTCTAAAATTTAAAACTACTTATTATTAAAAACCTGAAGAGTTCACAGCTATAGGCCTACATAGTAAGCAAACATCCATGGGGGAGAGAAGGAGAGAAGTTTGGTTTTGCACCTCTGGATACATTAGAAGGAGGAGAGAGTTGATTTGACAAAGATCTTGTCTTTTGCACCGAGTATGCTCCTCAAGCTCTGGGCTCTCTTGACTAGTTTACCCTCCTCTCCTCTTGCTGGAAGACACCATCACCGCTGGCTTGTGTGCATGGAGTGGTGGTATTCCTCCAATTCATATGGATGCTGGTTCATGGTGCTGCACCTTTCTCTCTCCTCAGGAGAGGATGGCATTAGAACGGCGGATGCCAACTAAGTTATCAGCACTGAAAGATCGTCTCATAGCAGCTTTTGACAAGTCTTTGTATTTGTCTTCACACAGCCGGGAAATAGCCTAGATACCATGTTCAGATACAAAGTGAAAAGCACACATTAGGAAAGTTTGAACATTTCAAGGAAGCTTTTACAAGTATAATACCAAGAAAGCAGGCACTCTGTAGCAGTGACACTAGTAGCTGTTTTACCTAGAATGAGAGGAAATAAGAACTACTTTGGAGGGAAAATATGAGAGGGCTCTGGCCCCATGCTAACAAGAACTGTATCCACCAGCAAGCAAGGAGGTGAGTGGTTTCCATATCCAATTATCTTCATTCTTTTACCAGTCTCACTATCTAATGGAAAACTTGGATCCGTTTCAGACTTACAAGTTTGTGGAAATTATGTTCAAAATTGCACTGAGTAAGTAGGTCTGGTGCACAACCTTTTTATTGTAACAGTACAAAACCACACACAGCCATTTCTATGAGAAAAGGTTCAAACTGAAATGGTTTCTGCACCCCCTCAGGCACCTTGACCTTCGCCACTCAGTGCAAGTGAGCCTAGGAAATTAACTTCTCTTAGGATGTCTGTTTTTATTTAACTGCTTAACTGCTTTCCCACCCATTTGCTTATCTAGCTAGTCAAGCAGCCTTTATTCTGGTGCAGCTATTTTACGAACAAGTCTAATTATTTAAATCCTAATAACACATGGCTGTCCAGAAAACA
Source organism: Apus apus (assembly GCF_020740795.1). NCBI lineage: Eukaryota > Metazoa > Chordata > Aves > Apodiformes > Apodidae > Apus > Apus apus. The sequence goes on along the minus strand of NC_067287.1, from coordinate 27,530,131 downwards.
CTGTGTGTCTTCTCCTGCAAGGCCTATTTCTGATTGGAGCCTTCAGGCATTATCAATGCACATAAATAAGGATACTTGTATTAAGAGGCTGAACTGAATTTCAGTCCTGAACATTTACTTCTATTAATAATTTACCACCTATCACCAGATGAACTTTCAGAGTCCTGTCCTGCCATCAGCTGTAAGCCTAAAGCCTACACCTTCCCTTTAAGGCAGCACCCATTCAGAACAGCCCAGTGTGTTGGAAGTTCAAAAGGTGAACAGCACTCTGAGCGTGAATAAACTTTTAAGTGTATTTTAAAATAATTATTTACATTTATTCCTGCCGACCTTCTGGAGGCATGCATTTGGCTCAAGAGGGGCATTCTTTGAGACACTGGCTGCATGAGCTCCCAGTGCAAGACCAGACAGACTCTCCATCCTGTTTTAATGCTAGCACATCAATCATAAAGCAACCTGTGTTGACATATTTAGCCCCAGTCGCCCATATGGTGTAAATCAGTTTTCTGTCCCTGGAATACTAATTCACTGCTTCATACAGGCTCATGTGCTTCTAACCAAAAGGTAGAATTAACAATTTTATCAAATGGTTCAAATATTTATCCCATTTTAGATTAAAAACCAAAATGTCCTTTATACGTGCATTATTACTTGCATTGCAGCAAATCACATACTGTCCAGAAAATTACTCTGGTTTTAAATGCCTAACCCCAAATACTAGCAAAGAAGAAACAAAACAGGCTCACAATCTGTAAATCATCCACTTATGCCAGGGCACTGAGCAGTTCAGTAAACAATTTCCTGTGGAATATGAACTGCCCTAAAATCACATTTACAATTAGTGACAGTGTTAGCTTAAAGTGCAAGTAACAAGGGTGAGACAAAACAGAAGAGCTGCATTGCTTAACTTTAAATAGAGGAATTCATAGGCATATCATACCTATCATTCCAAAGGACCAGCAGGGATCACAATTCCAAAAGTTCAGCCCCTCTGGGATGAAATAAAAAATCCTGGCACTTGGCAGCATTTTTAGGGGTGGACAATAGAACAATATAAGCCAAGAATACCAGAGCACACCCCTCTCTGAAGTGGACTGTGGTATCAGTGTACACAGGACCTGCCGTAATGCCTTTGTTGAAAGGTCAACAAAACAACAAGCAGAGTCATCAATTAAACCTGGACAGATGAACGGTTGCACTGATCCAACAATAAATTTTGCCTGGGAATGCAGGTAATTTTGGTATTTTCAAAATGTCTTACTATCTCCAAAATCCAGGAAGACTGACTCTGCAAAAGTTAAAGTTTTTTAAAATAAGCCTTCATAGCAAAGAAGGCTGCAGGCACTCCCAGGACAGCACTTCCCATTAAGCAGAAAGGGGCAGTGATCTGTATTTACACTTGCTCTGGACATTCTGAAGGACCCTAAGAAGCAGTTATTCCAAAAGTTTATCTTAAAGCAATGCTATTTTTTGAAAGGTGAGGTTCTAACAGTTGTGAAAAGAAACTTATTATCATCTCTGCAGCTGTCTCCAGACAAATGGTTTATTAAACCATGAGAGCAGTTAGAGTGCTCCCTCTAAATCTAAAAGCAGCTGTGCAGTGGGAAACCCTCAGCTGGTATTATTCAGAAAGGTCTGAGTGTGACTGTCTCTGGGTGCTTGGAATATCGACTGTGACCAGGGAAGGACAGACAATCCATTACATATGACACTAATCCTTTCAATCGTAAGTAGCCTAGCTGAGCTATGGTTCCCAAAATAACATCCATTTTATTTTGTAATCTGCTAGACTCCTGTAATCTGTCCCTTCCTTTCCTCAGAATACTAGTTTAGCCTAGGCATGGTTTTAGAAGTGCTAACTGTAGGTATAAAGGGGTTAAATTAGCCTGAAATACACTAATCTAAAAGCTTTTTAGTTTTTCTAACTGCCACTTAACATGATTAGCAACAGATGCTCTTACTACACATAGAGAGTCCTCTGCTCAGCCAATCTCGGACCATTACCTCCAGTTTCTGTGCTCTCTCTTTACTGAGAGGCTCCAGCAGAAAGCTCAGGTTATTGTCATCTGCTAGGGAGCGAAGATCGAAGTAGTATTTGGCGTAAACACTGGCAGGAACATTGATATTAAACTGCAGTAGCTCCAAGAAGTGTCTTTCCATCTCGTTCCTAGGAGGTGCAAAGGACAGAAGACAAAGGAAAAAAAGATTGTTTTAGCTGGCTGAAAACACTGAAGAGACATCAAGCTTGTTTTTAAAACCAGCAACTTTGAAATAGTCTTCAAGAGCTCTGCATTATTAGTTTCAAGAGACAGGTCATTCACTAGTGCTCAAAACAAGGTGCAGCTTTTGAGTCCTGGCACCTCCGGCTCGGAGAGAAAGGTAGTGCCCTGTCGTGCACTTGCTCGGCTGACCGGGGAGGTTCATTCTTCAGAGTTCCATTAGTGCAGCTGTACAATTCATGTGCCATTCTCACTCCGTACAGCCCCACACTATAGTGATCAGATGAAAGGAATGATGTATGCTGTTTATTAGCTCTGAAGAACTTGCAGACATTTTCACCAGGCTGATAACAGGAAGGGGGTTTATTGAAGTAGAGGCGAACTAACAAAAGGAGTAGGCAGATCACCACGGCAACAAATGGATCTATGAAGAGCTGCTGCTATTATCTCACAGAAAAAAGCCTCTTGAAGCAACATGGATTCATCTCCAGTAAATAAATAAATAAGAAGCATTAGGTGGGAGAAGGAATTTTCTCCTCAATAGCATTAGGCAGGATAACAAAGTACTATGTCAAAGGCCACTGTCCAGTTTTTACTCACCCGTCTATTTTCACTGGGCAAAATATTTGGAGGGAAGTGGGGAGAGTGCCATGACATGAAAACAGCTGCTTCAGCTACTGTACTGTGGCACAGTTCCACAGCAGAAAAGCAATGCTTTACAAATTAACCTGAAAGAAACTGGGGGTACCCAAACCACGCAGTTCAGTTCAACACTAACTCGACAACTGTTCCTACTGCTAGCAGACTTGTCTCAACAGAAATAGGCCAACTGTGAATACACCAGGAAAGTTGCACAAATTCAGTGTCACGGATGTTGCTGCTTTTAAGGTGGTTTTAAAATTGATGTTTTACCTATCGGGTGGGGGAATAAATCAAGGAATTATCCAGGTTGTGTCCTGTATTGGATGGTGGGTCTCAATATGAATAGCAGCTTTGTGCTTGTTTCTAGCATAGTGGACTTGAGTATCATTGAACCTAGTGCCAAAATTAATTTCCTGTTCATATGGTCATAAGCCTATAGAAATGTAAATCAGATAATGTTTTGATGATCAGCTGATCCTTGATTTACCCAGTGAATAAAAGCTCTTCAGTGCCCCTTTTGTACTCACTACACTAATACATTTTAATTATGTAAAAATACAATTCTTCATTGGATTAACAAGTCTATTAACAGTGCTTTAAAATCTGGGAAAGGATAATGCCCATGTGCTTCTGTGCCTTATTTACAAATACATGTAGCCAAAAGAATGAACAGCATGTGTCCCCCTTACAAACAATCATAGTAAGATTAGCAGCTGCAGTTAATTTTTCAGTGATTATGGATTCACTCTAATCAAAGCAAGCAAGTTTTAACAAAGGATGGTTTTCAAATATCAATTTAATTTCCTTTTATTTTCCCCCATTAGAAAGAAGTAAAACAAAACAACCCACCCCAAAAAATCAAAAGAAAAAACCCTTTCAAGTAAAACCCCACCTTTGCTTTGGTCAAGTACAAAAGGGCTTGTGATAAAAAAATGAGATGAACACTTTACCTACATTGAGTAAGAAGAAGCTAAGGCAAATGAAGTCATTTGCCAGTCCCAAGGCCTGGATCACGTATCCTTTAGCAAACTGCTAGGTTTCTGTGAGAGCCACACAGGTCACACAGAGCTCCGAGTTGGGGCTGCCAAACAAGCACGTTTCAGCAGTAAGAAAAGCGTGTTTGGTGAGGACAAGGTGCACCTATGCTGCCTTCAGAAGAGGTGCCTGGCTTGTGCACGTACATACACAAAGATCTGTAAATTGGGTGAACCTAATGAGATCTATAAACCCTTTTGCCAGTTCCAAAGTGCTCTAATCCCCATGCATGCAGTGGCTTATCACAAGTATGCATCAGGTCAGTGAGATCATTCTAGATATGCAAAGCCAAGAGGAAAATTCACATGAAGGTCATAAACAAAACTTGCCACCAGTCCTCACAGACAGCACAGGAACAGTCCATCTAGGGAGTGATACCTAGTAGAGTCCTGCCAAGCACACTTTAGCTGGAGAGCTGCTGGGGTTTCAGGTGGGTTTTTTTGGCAGCATCACCAACCATCTCCAACATCAGAAGGCAACCATGGCTGAAATCCTTTGCCAGTTGTTTTCTCTCAGTACTGTTTGTAACCAGAACATAAAACTCACCAGCAAGTGACTTGTTTAAAAATACTGGAACTACTAAAGCTGACAATTAACTACAGTAGCAACTATTAACTGAAAGTACACTTATAAACTTAAAACTCACTTTTGCTGAGTTTTTAAAGCAGTTTTCCAAGGTCCTGATTATGGTGATGTTACCCAACCCAGGAGCAGTGAAGTCTGCCAAGTTGCAGCAGTGCAGCGCCTGTGACGGACGCCTCTGGGTCACTGCCAGAGAGGGGTTGTACAGCCTGTACCTAAATCCAAAGGTCTAAGTAATTTCAAATGAGATGGATTAAAAAAATCCCATCTCCAAATTAGAGGAAAAATTCAGTCTATTTTCCCTACCACCATCCTTGCTTTGAAAATATAAGTACTGACAATTTCAGGAGACCCAGCACTGGCAATAGAGAATAAACATCCTGCTTGTTACAGATGTTTTCAGTGATATCCATTTGATTTGTCTCAAATAGGGCAGGAAGAAGAGACATCAAAAAGAGCAAGATGTGTACTCCAGCACTCCTAGCACTGCTGACCCCACTTCAGCCATCTCAGAGTTATTTGCAGCAATGCTTCAAGTATGTTCCTCAGATAGATGAGCACTCTGAGCCAGGTTGAGTGAAGATGTACATTGTGTAAAATCACTAATTATGCTTTCCTGAAAGCAAGGCTGATACAGCCCTGCATTTGGAGACAAAGAGCTCCAGGCAAGGGGTATGTATAAAACCAGGTGCTACGTTTGCTGCTGCTGTTTGCAGTGTGAAAAAATTTGAATAATTAATAATGTTTTGGTAAAGATAACTCTCCTATATTTAGAAATGCTGCCCACCACCTTAAAAAGTGGATATTCCTCCCTTCTAAGGAGTTCCAGATAAATAATTACTTACTGTTTAAACATTAACTTCAGGCTGAATGCAGGGAAGAGAGCTTGGGGCAAGAACAGACTCTCTCCCAGTGCTGTGTGCAGACCTCCATCACCTCAGTCTGCTCCTATGCTAGAACTGACTTAATAGGTAGGCCTGGACACGTGCTTAAGTACTGCACAGCAGTGTGATAAAGTGCAGAAACACACAGAGCATGTCATGAAGTCTGTTAAGGCCAGAAAGCCTGATATTAAGCTAGCCTTCTAGCATTCCTACCACTGTGATAATAATGGGAGTAGGGGAACAAGCTGGCAAACAGAATTAAAACAACTCTCAGAACAGAACTTCCTGAGAAAGAATTTAGCAAAAGAATCTAATAGGCCAAATTCACTCTACATAGACACATCTCCAGCCATACTATGAGCCTGGAGCACATGGATTCATGTCCTGAAACTGCAGAAATTATGTAGCTTAAAGCTGAGTGCACCAAGAAAACAGCAGATACAGTATTTCTGAAAAACTGATACCTAGATCTGAGACAAGAACATATACAAAGAACAGCCTCACAAATTTTAAAATAGAAAAGGCAGGGAACAAATTCTGTTCACTTCTCCCTCCCCCAGCCACACCCCAAAAGACTCCCAGTAATACTGTAAATGAGGCACTTCAGAGTTACAACAATGCAAAAAAATAGTGGAAACAAGCAACCTGCCCTGTGGTTCATCAATGGGGGAAAGACGGTAAAAAAAATCCCCTAATTTTGAAGTTACTCACTCAAGTAATTAGAAATACCAATACAAATTTGTCTCAAAGTAAGGTTATCCACATTTTCCTAGGTTAAAAAAGGGAATGAGGCTGGCCACCAGATTTAAGATGCATACCTGTATCATAGCACTGAGACAGACATTTTTTTCAGTATGATCACAGAAACTGCCATTCCAAAGAAAAACTACTACAAAACCTTGCAACTTACATGTCTTCAACAGTAATGTCCTTCAATATTTGGCAATAATCCACATTCCACACAGCCTGATCATCCCAGACTTTAGAAGCCAGCAGAATAGCTCCTAGGACTATCCTCTTCCAGTTACTAGGGCATATGTCAATCTCTGCATAGGTTAAAAGTCTTTCCAAATAAACCTATAAAAGAAAAAAAAGTTTTGTGTGCAATTAAGACCAAGATCTGAGTTCTGAGCAGCAAGCATGCCAGTCCAATACAAGTATTTTATCCCACTACTGTTAAGTGTGTCAAAATAAATATTAGTGATAATTACTTACACCTTAGAATCAAAAATTCCAGGAGTTACAGGTTCCATTTTTCAGTACAACACAAGAACTGCACCACCAAGATATAAAGACACTGAAGAATCAGTTCTGAGCATTGAGCACTGGTGCTTCAGTGAGACACTGCTAGAGTTCTTTCTGTCTCAGAGTCACGCAGTCAGTGACAGCTGCTCATAAGGGCCTATCTGGGACAGTAATTCATGCAGCATCACACTCACCTTTCATCATGGTTAAGGTTCAGAACTTGGAGCTTAACAGAAAGTGGTAAAACCTGCATTGTGTTCTGCAGTCATGGGATGAAGATGCATTAATTGCTGTCTTTCCACAATGAAAGGAGTTATAGTGTAATTTCTACTTTACCCTATAAAGAACAGGCTTCAGTCCCTCACCTACATCATCATCATTTTCTGCTTTCATCTACATCCCCAGCTGCTAAGATAGTCAAAGATAGCCAAGTCAAAGGTATGTGTCTTGGTCTTTTACTCATTTCTCCTGTGTAATTGCAAATCAGCCCAAGGAACTTAAAAAAGTTTTCTGCTATTTCATACTTCTATAATGATTCATGTACTAATTTGCACTTTCAAAAACCTGAATATAGATTGTTTTTAATGTTCTATTCCCTGAACTAAGTCCAAGGTCCTAATAAAAGCTCAGATAAACTAGTGGGTGCAGGAAGCTGCTGTACAGGCCTAAGGGCAGGATCAGTCTTTATTACTAAGGTCCCCACACACTTTCTTCCCATCCTTTGCTTCTAGCCTTCAAGTGGACTAAAGGTGTTCCTATAATAACAGAGCCATCTAGTGGTACAAAACACTTACCAAACTGTTTCTATTTTTTTTTTTTTGTAAATACTTCAAGCTGGCTAGATTCTCGGGTTAGTTATCATCTTGTTCTGTCAAAATTGCTCCCGTCTTAGGAAAAGCAAATACCTCCAGCTACTTTCAGAGTTTTAACAGCTCCATCTATCTGGCCTTTTTAATGACTTATTTCCTTATTAAAGAGAGTCCTTCAAGCTGAGCTTGCTTAATTGCAGCATTGTTTTTTGGTA